>NC_045709.1:6285128-7535128 GCF_009834535.1 Camelus ferus
AAGAAAAGGTCTCCTTAATTTTTCTGCAGAGAGCCCAGAAGCTGCCCTTCCCAAACCCTGGGAAACTTGGGAAGGTTCGTGGCCTTCCCAAAGCTTGGGATGGACTAATAAGTGCTTAGATTCCATGAAACACCCATAATCTTTCTAATAAATCCTGTTTTTGCACATTAGCTAGCCAGAACCTGACTTTCACTCTTGCGGCCAATAGAACTTTACTAAAACTCTCTCTAGAAGGATCCCACGGCCTAGAGATATCAGCAGCACAAGCACAAAGCTAGTATAATGATGAGAATGCTCTGGAACGAACTTGGAAGTCAAGCTCACTGCTGTCTCCCCAACACCTAGCACAGTGCCCAACACAGAGTTCCTTACCTGTTTGTTGACTAAATGGAATAGTAATCTTCCCAATGGAGAGAAGATTGCAGAATCTGCCCATCACAGAACAAGTCTTAGCGTCTTACTAGAAATGTGGGTTTGGCTCTGACTGCCATTTTCTTTCTGTGCAAGTGAGTCACTTAACCTCTTTGGACCTCAGTTTCCTCATCTGTAAACTGGGGACAGTAAACTCAGCCAATCTTACAAAGAGGCTCAAATGAGGTCATGCTATATGAAAGTGCTTTGTAAACTGTAAATTGTTCACAAATGAAAGCTGTTATTATCTTTTCGAGCTGGGGATTCCATTCTGCCTACCTCACCCTGTTGGCCTGAGAAGCCCTTTAGGGCAAAAGTAAGTGATGAACTGTCTCCTGCATAATTTTTTTTTTCCTGTTCCCATTCTAGGCACTTCTTTTAAGCTTGGTTCTACTTTGAGGACTCTGTTTTCTCCATTAAACTATGAGAAGCCTAAGAACTCAAAAGATTCTGTCTTTTTTCTAAAACCTATTGCTTCTTCATTCATCTCATTAGGTACTTGACTTTTGACCACGGTGACTGATCCAAATGTCCCTCCAACAATCAACTGTATAAGGGCTGTGGCTGGATCCATTTCTATCCCCCTCCTTGGGAGGCTCACTCACTCATCCAACTGGGTAGAGGTCTCTGTGGAATGTCAAGGAGACAGAGGAGCAAGGGAAATAAGTATCTGTCAACCTCAAGGCTTCCAGACTCAGCTCTCCCGACTGGGAGGCCACGAGATTGGCAAGAAGCAGATGGGCTGTCCCAGTGCCTGAGTCATGAAACAGCATGAACTTTCCCATTACCTGAACAGCCCAACACTTAGAGAACATTGCTGCATTGTTCTGTGCCCTCAGGTTCCCAGTGGCAGCCAACCCTGGGCCGTGCCAGCAAGCACAAGGCAGTGGTGATTCGTCTGCATGTACGGTCGTTCATCTAATTGAGTCCACTGGGACATCGTCTCATAAGGTTACTACTACCCAAGGAAGCAGGAGTGGGGCTGTGGGGGAAGGGGATTACATCATCATTATTATTGTTATTCACTTATCAGATGATTATTAATTACACTTCAATTAAAGGCTTGCACTCTTTACAAGCATGAGCTCATCAGCCCTCACAATGCCCAAAGGAGGTCAAGAACCAGGAGAGGACTGATTTGCTCATGAATGCAGCTGAATTGAGTTTCAGAGAGTTTGTGATCTTTTTTTTTCTCTCAGTCTAGCTACTGCCCACCTCTCTTTGGGGACCCCCAATTTCTCTGATGTATTGTAGACAGACATGCAGCCCACCCTGCCACTGGACACTATAAAAATGTCAAGGATTGAATTTTCCTTTCCCAACCTTTGTGTGGGTATTTAAAAAAAAAAAAAAGCAAAAGAAGAGATGATTCATAACCAGGAGCTTCAGTGCAGCCCAATTGTCCCCAGGATAAAAGCGCCCAAGGAGGTAACTTCACAGTCGAACCATGAATTTCGATGGAAGCCCATGCAATTCTTGGTTGGCTTCTGGCAGAGAAAGTGGGTGGGGCCGGGTTTTGGTAACCTGGTAGTCGTTCTATCACCAGAGGTCAAAGAACCGAGGTGCAGCGCAGAGAGACAGTAAATGGCGGGCGGGAGTCAGAGCTGTTCAGAAGGGGCTGAGCCACAGACAGATGCTCTGTGGAGGCCAGGCAGCCACAGTCTTGTCACTTATGCAGGATGCAGGCCCCGCCCCCCCGGAACAGCATACCTGGGGCCCGCACCTCTCCATCCTAAGACGATCTAAAGCCATGGAATACTGTCAGCACCCAGCCAAACCGGGAGCCAGAGGAAAGGTTTCCTTTTAACCTCAGAATCAAATAGAAAAACTGCAGGGTGGGGTTGTTTGTTTGTTTTTCTCGGGGAGGGGGGTTGTTTTTCTTTTCTTTTCTTTTCTTTTCTTTTCTTTTCTTTTCTTTTCTTTTCTCTTTTCTTTTCTTTTCTTTTCTTTTCTTTTCTTTTCTTTTCTTTTCTTTTCTTTTCTTGAAGGGGATGGAGTGGAGGGTGGAGCGGAATCTCTTAGCAGGCAGGGGTAAGTACCAAACTGCTTAGTGGGCAGATGCCCCAACTCTGCAGCTGCCACCCCCAACCTGGCAACAGAGTTAATAAGACCTGAAGGAAATGGAAACGAGAGATGTAGAGACCTGAGGCCAAAAGTGCCTTATCGTGAAAGAGATCAGCATTTTAGTTAAAGGAAAGGTTTACCGATTAAAAGGCCCATGAAAGAAACAAAGAAATAACACCTCCCCCGCCCCCCCAGCTAGCTGTCCTGGTTGGGTTGGGGGGTGGAGGTGGGCGTGGGGGGAGTTCTAGGGCTCTGTCTACAAAGGGTATGGGCTTTGCAGAGCATTCTGAGTAAAAGGAGTAAGGGCTTTACCATCCCATCCCCCATCGTTCCTTCCCCTTACCCAATGAGGCTTGTAGTGATCTAATCTGAAAGAGATAAGGCCCAATTTCCTCAGCTCTGGAGCTGATAAACACCCAGGCAACGACTGGCTCTGTTCACAGGACGATAATTAAAGCTCTCAGGAATCCAGCCAATACGGTGGTCAAAAGGACAAGGACAAACTCGTATTTCTCAGTGCCACTCTGGGCAGCTGTGAGCACCTGTCCTCTTGTTAGAATTTGACCCAGTGAAATTAGCATTACTATCATCCATGCCTTGGTGGATTCAGTTAGACCATATCAGCCCATGAGCAGTCTAGCTAGTATCTAACTGGCCGATCATAAGCACCAAACATGCCACTAATTTCGTGCTTCTTAGGGAGGCAAGATTCAGCAAAAATCAACACTGACACATTTTCTTACTGGTCATGGAAGGGTCAAAAATTCTAGAAATATATAATCCCACATTAAGGTGTGGTATCTTCTTTATTGAAAAAAAAATACATACGGTAAGTGTCTGACTTTGTTGCAGTTTATTGGTTCTACAGAGCAAGTTCTGTTCTTTGGAGTATTTGGAAATGGTGTAGTAATGTGTGCATGTTTTGAGATGTGCGGTCAAAGCAAAAGGAAAGAATATGTATGTCCATGTTCTCAGCCCCCAGAAATTTCTCAAAGGTATAACCCCACGAGAAGTTGGGGAAAATGGGGCAGAGATGGGGGACATCCCATGGGAAAGTCAGCATGCCTTCACATGTTCCCCTGAGACAGACGTGCCAACAGGATAGGGACAGTTCTCCATTTGAATCAGAGCTGATCCTGGTTGGGACCGAAAATGTGGCTGTGGGCACCTGCTGGTTCTTTCTCTTCCGCATAAGGAGGACATATTGTGAATGCCTTACTCAGATTAAGAGAAAGAGGCTGTGCTAAGATCTCAATGCTTCTCACTTGTTTTCTTTTCTTAAGCCCTGGAACCTACCTTTTTAAATGAAATTTTTCTTAGTGCTTAATTCTATAAAACAGATCAATGATATTTTACTAATATAAATTTATTTGGAACATTTCTATTTTTAACATGTACTTATCAATCACTAAGAACAGCAAGATAATGCTGATGAAAAGAAATATCTGAAGTGAGGTGTTACGCTTTGCTTCGTATCAGTCTCTGCATCCAAATGATTTCAGTTGTCTCTGGTTTGAAAACTGTTGTATTTCCAAGTAACTAGAAAATGTGAATTCACACAGAGAAGTAGATACAAATGGAAACTCTGTTTTTTTTAACAGCTCTTTTCCGAGTATACCCTTCAAATGAACTAATCCGAAAACTTGGGCAAGAAGTTGAAGAGATTTCAGTTTCAAAATTTAATCACAACAATAGTTAACAATGGTTTGCCTTTCTCCTCACAATATAAAAGTCAGCAGCAAACACCCTAACCTTCAAGTCAGTGCTAAAATATCTCTCGTAAAAGATGGTGCTTTGCCATGTAGTGACGCAGGCGCCGAAGCTCTGGGCCTTAGCCTTGTTCCATTAATTGAGTCTGTAGTAATGGCGCACAACTAGTACTTGAGCAGGACAGCACTGGCCTAGTTAAAAAACAAAACAAAACACTATCAACTCTTCAAATCAGTGACACATTTACAAGAATTTCATGTAAATTTACAAAAAAAGGTAGAAGTTCCTACTGAAGAATTAATTTGATAGTCCAAATGAATGCATCGATGGTCCTGAATGTATGGAAATCTGGTATATAAACATAGAAATGAATACTGTTCATTATAGTATTTTAAATGATTAAAACATAAATTTGAATCAGACTTGCAGAACTCCTAAAGAGCCTTCCAAGAAGTCAGTGTGTTCATTATGGGGTAGAGTTTGGATTCTGGATGGGAAGAGAGATGTGAATGGTAAGGGAGAGAAAGTGTCAGATTCTAAAAGACTTTCTGTACCGTGTTAAAGAGTCTGAACTAGATTCTGAGACTCGTGGACAAGGGAGTGACATAATCAGGTCTGCATTTTGGAGAAATCACACTGGCTGCAGTGTGGAAAATGGACTTGGGTGGAGGTGAAGGGGAGGGCAAGGAGAGAGAGAACAGACCAGGGAGGAGGGACTGTGGTCATCCAGGTGAGGGTTGATGGTGGCCAGAAAGAAAGTCATAGCACTGTGGCAGGAAAGAACAGGGGTGTAAATGTAAGAGTTATTCAGAGGGCGAGGGTATAGCTCAGTGGTAAAGCTGAGCAGGCAGGAGGTCCCGGATTCAATCCCAAGTACCTCTATTGAAAAAACAAAATTAAAAACCTAATTACTTCACCCACCAAAAAAAAAAAAAAGTTATTCAGAAGGCAGAGTTGACAGGACCCAGTGACCCAGTCATTGATTAAATGGAGACTGCAGGATTGTGGGACAGAGGAGAAAGAAAGACACTAAATCCTCTGCCCTGGGCAGTGCAATGAATGAGGTTTCCACCATCGGGCTGGGAAATTCAGGAGGAAGAAGGTGGGGTGGGTGCAGAGAAAAGAAATGCTGAGTTCAGACACACTGAGTTTGATTTGTTTTGCTGTGGGTTTGTATGGGTGTTTTCTTTTTGTGGAGGGAGTTAATTAGGTTTATTTACTTATTTGTTTGTTTTTTAATGGAAGTACTGGGGATTGAACCCAGGACCTGTTGCATGCTAAGCACACACTCTACCACTGAGCTATACCCTCCCCCTAGACATGTTGAGTTTGAGATTCAAGTCAATAAGTCATCACTGAGTCCCTGCAAAAAACGATGTTAAGCAGAGTCCCACACACAAAGACATAGCAGGAGATCTATGCTTCAAGGAGCTTAAAACAAATATAAACAAATAATCTGATTATAAGGCAGAGGTGGCAGGCAATGCTTTAAGGAATGCGCGTATTTGTGGGAAATTAAGAGACAGTTCAGAGGCCTTAAAAGATGAACATAATTTGGTTTTCAGCCAGGAGAGAGAAAGACATCCGGGGAGGGGTAAAAACATGCGCCAGAGATGGAAGCAAAAAAAAAAAAAAAAAAGCATGTGACATTTTGGGGGGAACTAGAATAATTCAGTTTGATGGGGCAGCAGGAAAGGCAGACCAGGGCAGATCACCAGGGAGAGCCTCGACTGTCATGCTTTATTGTGGGATCTGTTCTATACAAGTGGGGAGCAGAGAAAGGCTTGAACAGGGAACAGCATGACGTCATGCACCCAAACCCCCTGAGGCATGGTTTGCTTCCTTCACTTCTAAGTCCCAGGACTCTGACTGCAGGGGCTGCTGGGAAAGTAATGTCATCTGTTCTCCCATCAATCTCCCCAGGTAAATGTCACTGTTAGTACAAAGGGAAATACCAGTGGTCACTGAGAAACCACTGCATCGGGGCCATGTGGGTGAAGTCATTCTGTCTGAGTCACTAACGCTGCTCTTTAACTTATTTTAGGATCTTTGGTTTGTGGTGTGGGGGAGGATTAATTGGCAGAAATTACAGAAGTAGCTATTACTCCATCTTGATTTGGGGAGCTTGAGCAGAGATTTCAGAAACTCTTATTTTACTTTTCGGTTTGTACCTCATTCATGTATTAAAAAAAAAATCCTGATGTAATGAGGTGAAGCTCACTTCCTGTGTCAGGAGTCCCAGGAATGCCTGAAGTGGTTTTGTCATCAGAATATAAAAATCGAACTGTCCTCCCAGTATAAAGCAGACTATGGTTTGATAAATACTGTGAATGTAGAACATGGAAAGAGAAAAGAAAAAATAAGAAATTCAGGGCAGGCAACTCTTAATACCATCGCAGTTCTAACCACTGCCAATGGAAAAACCATGAGAAATAAGTCCAAAAAGGCCAAGATTTTCCAAATCAAAGAAGTTTCTACAGGCTTCTCATTTTGTTTATTTTCTGTCTGGCTACATCAGACTATGACATACTTCATAGGTATATCTATGTTAGTTTTACATACAAATACATCTGCACACACTGATTGTCAGGAAAGTAACAAGAAAACCACTTGTAGTGTTCTATTTAGAAACTGTTCATTTAAAGGTACCTTAAAATTTTCAGATGGTAAGAAGTCCTATCCCATTTGAGATCTCTCCTAAAACATCTGGAAGCTTACATGGATTACTAAAACAATCCTAAGTTGGTAGTCCTAACCAAATGTATATATATTGGAGAAGGAAAGTGAGAAGAAAATTGGAAAGAGGTGTCATCAGAGACAGCCAATTAGAAATTACCACTGTCAGGAGGTTTGGCACAGAGAAGAGATGACCAGATGATCTCTTTCAAGCTAAGCCAAGCAGGATGGAACAGTAGACTAGTTTTTCCTATAAGAAGTTACAGGGGGAGTAAATATCAACACACCAAAAGTAAGTAGGAACATTCAGAAGATCAATAAATTCACTTTCTCCAACAAGTTCCAAATCATGAGTCAAAGTTTTTAACTTGATGTGAAGGGGTCAGAAGCTTTAACTGCCTTAGAGTTCCAAAGAGCTAGAGACAAAGATCAATGTTTTATGTCCCAAGACTTTTTGACTCAAATACAAGACTTAGGTAAGCTACCCAGGTGAGTCAGAAGTTATCTGATTTAACCAACCCTCATCCTCTATTTCTGAACCCCTTCCATTATTACCAATATGATGTGTTTCATCTAAGCTTTTTTTCTAATTTGCTTACAAAATATACATTTGCATAAATATGAATATATAGATGTGTTATACTTTGTTAAATGTTATTATATTGTATATATTTTTCTATAATTTGATTTTTTTTAACTTGTCAAATGTCTTAAGGATTTTTCCTTACTGGCGTGTAGAGATTAACTTCATTTTTTTTTTTCTTGTATGATTTTTTTTCTCTTTTTAACTTTTTTGGAAAAACTGTAGATTCACAAGAAATTATAATTAAAAAAAAAAGTTCAGGGAGAATCTAGTGCACCCTTCACCCAGCCTCCCCTAATGGTCACATCTTAAGTTGCATTTCATTCATTTTATGTATACTCATTTGTGTGTTTGTAGATAGTTCTACGCAATTTTATCACATGTATATAATAAATTCTTCATGTAAGTAGATTTTACTTTTAAGACTTTGGATTCTTGTTCAAGTATACTCCTGGCAGTAATTTTTTGTGTAGATTCCCGAAGAAAGGGTTTTCAAAGTGGTTTTTTTTAATGGTCTTAGAAATTTATCTTATTAAAAAGTATTGGTTAGGGTGATTATCAAGACTGAAGATTTAGGATCTTAATCACATATTGTCCTTCTTAGATACACTCTTGTTCTTCAGTTGTTTATTCTATAAGTGTGGATACATAGAAAAAGAAGTAGATGGTTGGCTGGTTAGATAGATCTGAGTAGTCTTCCCCACTAGACTAAAACCCCCTGGGAGAATGGGCTATAGTCTCAGAAGTTTCTGTTAAACTCACCGTGTCCCTGCATGCCCTTAGCATGTGCCCAGTAAATGCCTGTTGGTTGGTTAGGCTGGTTGATTATCTGTTTATCGCTCTCTACCAGAATGCCCACTGGCTAAGCCAAGCTGCATGTCTCCATGTAGACATCTGCTCCCGGAAAACTCAAAACAAATCAAACAATTGCTAATACTACTCTGAATGTAACAAGCCATAGCAAAATATTCTTGTAAACATTATAAAAGCACCTAGATCTGTATAGCATGAGGAACTATGTTTGATACCTTGTAATAACCTTTAATGAAAAAGAATATGAAAACCAATATATGGAATATATGTATGCATATGCATGACTGGGACATTGTGCTGTACACCAGAAACTGACACATTGACTGTACTTCAATTTAAAAAAAAAAAGAGAAGAAAAGCACCTAGCTGCTACAGTGGTAAGTTTTATAGAGGCAGCTAAGAAGATAGGTAGCTAGATCGTTAGTTCCAAGTTCCATCCAAGACAGTGGCAGTGTCCTACAGGACTCCTGGCAAATGTGTCCTGAAGATGAATGAAGCAAAAGATCGGAAAATAACCCACTGCTTGTTCATTATCCTGGGATCCTCCTGGGATGCAAATGGCGAGGTTTAAGCAAGGCCACATCCGTCTTACCTTTGTTCTTTTTCAGGACATTATTATTGGACTACATTTTTTAATTTCATTGAGGTGAAGTCAGCCAGAAAAAGAAACCAGAATATTAGCTATCCAATTGATTGTCATTTTAAAGGACATTGCAATGATTATTTCTCACCAAGACCGAAAAAAAAAAAAAAAAACTCATAAATAGATAAGAACAATGTGGCAAAGAGAAGTTAAGCCTTTCTTTACCAAGCTTATCCTTCCTTTAACAAGGATCTCATATCCTACTACCTTCTTGAAAGCTCTGACCAAAATCAGTTTCTTGTGGAATATAGCCAAGGATGCGGAAGTCGCCATCAAAAATACCTGTGTGAGTCAAGTCCTACCTCTACCACTGATATTTCTATAACCCTGGACAAGTAATGGCACCTCTCTGAACCTCAGTTTCCTAATCCATAATAATGAATAATAAGAATCAGTTCTTTGCTTTGAGAAATAAAAGTAAAGTACTTAGCACAAGCTCTGACACACAGTAAGCATTCAATACATGTTAGACATTTATTAGTAGTAGTATTTTATACCATAATTTTTCAGCCTGTTTAAAGTATATTATAAACTGGAAACTCTCTATACGAAGGATTGCAAACAGTGATCTGTCAAATTGTATTATTTGTCAAATTGTGTTTGGCCAATATCAGGTTTTTAACATCGCCTGGCATTTATTCCTTATTTGGTTCCCACTCCCTGTTTTTACTGCTTGTTGCTTCACACATTTGCAGTGCTTGCCTGGTCCTCAAAGGCATCTGAGTTTGTGATGACTAATCTAAACTTTTGATCTTGTATCCTAAGAGTTCAAAAGAAGAGAAAGAAAGATTGGTAAGTAAGTCAGACAGAGAAAGACAAATATCGTATGATATCACTTAAATGTGGAGATGAATAAATAATACACCTGAACTTATTAGCAAAACAGAAATAGACACATAGACATAGAAAATAAACTTATGGTTACCAAAGGGGAAACAGGGTGGAGAGATAAAGTAGGAGTTTGGGATTAACAGTAGTATATATAAAATAGGTAAACAACAAGGACCTACTATATAGCACAAGGAACTATATTCAATATCTTGCAATAACCTGTAATGGAAAAGAATCTGAAAATACATATGTGTATAGCTGAATCACTTGGCTATACACCTGAAACTAACACAACATTGTAAAACAACTATACTTCAACAAAAACAAAAGAAAGAAAGAAGGAAAGAAAGAAAGAGAAAGAAAGAAAAAAAGAAAGCGAACAGGGGAGAGAGTGGTCAGAAGATGGTAAAAATTTGCTTCACTGTTCAGTGCCCCAGACTTAAGAATTTCTGACTGTTCTACTCATTAAGAACTTAACCATAGACTGACTAATATTACTATCTAGTTATTTGTGTTTTTCATCTTCCAAAGAAACCTGCAATCTTCTTGCAGACAAGAATTATGTCACATACATTTTTAGAAAACTTCTCAGAAAACCTAGTTCAGTTCCTTCCCATAGTAACATTGCAGTAAACACATTTTCAAATAACACTACGCTGCATTCATTGAGCACTTATGATACGCCGGTATAATACATGCTAAATGCTTTGCTGCATTTATCCCATTTAATCTTTATATCAACCAAATGAGGCAGGCACTATTATTAGACCTATCTGTTAGATGTGGAAACTGAAAGTTACAAAGGTTATGAAACTTGCCTAAAATCACACAGCTGGTAAAAGGCAAAACCAACACTGAAACCCTGGTCTGTCTGATCCCAGAGACTCTGCTTTTTACCACTTTTGTATATTGTTGCCAAATTAAAAAAAAAAAACAGTAAACATTTCTTGATTAATTAGATGCTGAATAGCTGGACATGAATGAACCCTTTAAGCTCACTTGTAATATCTAGGTCACTTGGCAATAACTAGATATTTACTATTGTGGATGTTGGAATCTGAGATTTATTCAGTCAGCAGAAAATTTTGCTAGGCATGTGCCCCCAAGGACAGATGAATGAGACAATGCCACTGAAACAAATAATTACAAAACAATGCAAGAGGGCTTTAATGACTGTTTGGAATAACGCTAAAGGAAATTCAGGAGACAAACTTATTTCAAAATAGTTCACCGTATATAGTCAGCATCTTTAGAATTCCTGCTATGTGCCCAGCTTTGTGCTAAGCAATTTACAGATGTTTTCTTTGTTTAACTCTCATAACTACCTCATGAAGAAGGTTTCATTATCCATATTTGCAAATATGTAAACCGAAGCCTGAAGTTGGAAAGTGGTTTGGCCAAGGTCAACAGCTAATAAGTGGTGCAGCAGGGATTCAGGCTCAGGTCTGCAAGAAGCCCAGGTCCATATTTATTCCAGCTTCCCATACTTTTATTAACGAGGTTTTCTTCTGGTTCTCGGCACTGTCAAAAAGCACCAAGGAGAGCAGGGTGTGTAATGGGAGGTTGAGATCTGTCTCTTTAAGGTAATTCCAGCCAGCTCCGTGAACCAGCAGGGTCATGTGGCTGAGTCATTGTCTGACTTGGGGAATAGATTATTTCGATATTTTGCTTCTCACTTTTTTTTTTTCCTCAGCTAGGGTTTGTAATCCCTATTGTTCGTTAGGCTGACACCAGTGTTTGTGCTTGCTGATCTTGTTTAACAGTTTCTTGTCTGGTCCGCTTGTCTCTTTACATTTAATATAAGCATGTGCCTTTCTTTCAGTTTCCGTATTTTTTCCCTACCCTCTTATCACATCAGACAAGACAGGCTTGAAAGTTTGTTGTTTGATTTGCCATTCTCCTGATGAGGGTTTTAGATCAAAGCCAAAGCATGATCAGTAACATTTATAACATATTTTAGGGGGCAAAAATTGAGCAAATGTGGACCCCCTGGAGATGTCTTGAGACTGCTCTCCAGCAGGAAAAATTCTGTAGCCTGGTGTGTATGCCCTTCATATCTAACTGGGGGAATGACCAAGGACCATGTCACCAAAGGAGAGAGAGAGGGTTGTCGCTGATGGAGGCTATTTTGGCAACATGGAACCAATGCTTTATAACCCTACCTTTGGACCCAGTGGTTTCATTTCAAGGAATCTATTCTAAAGAATTGTGGATAGTGATTTACATATCGTTAATAGCAAAAAAGTGAACAACTTAATGGAAATCTTGACAATGGCTTGACAATGGAAATTGTGTCTGTGAATTATGATACATCTATATGATGGACTACTTCACTGAGAACTTCATGTCATAGAAAAGTATTTAATGATATAGAAAAATGTTTACCATATATTTTAATCTTTATTATCATAAAATGTTTCAAGCATGTACTATGTAGCAAGACTATTATAACAAAGCTACCATCCGGCTTCAACAATTATCCACTCATGGACAATCTTTTTTCAACTAATCACATGTATTTCCCGCCTCCTGCTTCCCTCCATGAGACCAAAGCAAGTCCCAGAGCTCTTATAAATATTTCAGCATCTCTCTCTAAAAGATCAGGCTCTTTTAAAAGACAAAACCACAACACTATTAACACACTAAAAAATTGACAATAATGCCTTAATATCATTAACTATCTAGAGAGTGTTTAAATTTCTTTGATTGTCTCAAAATGTTTCTGCTACTCAGTCATAAAAAAGACTACTACTCAGCCATAAAAAAAGAATAAAATAATGCCATTTGCAGCAACATGGATGGAGATTGTCATTCTAAGTGAAGTAAGCCAGAAAGAGAAAGAAAAATACCATATATCACTTATTATGTGGAATCTAAAATTAAAAAAAAAAAAGACAAATGAACTTATTTATAAAACAGAAACAGACTCAGAGACATAGGAAACAAACTTATGGTTACCAGGGTGGGGAAGAGGATGGAAAGGGATAAATTGGGAGTCCAAGGTTTGCAGATAGTAACTAATACATATAAAATAGATAAACAACAAATTCACGCTGTATAGCACAGGGAACTATATTGAATATCTTACAGTAACTTATGGTAAAAAAGAATATGAAAACAAATATATGTATGTTTGTGTATGACTGACGCATTATGCTCTACACCAGAAATTGACACAACATTGTAAACTGACTATACTTCAATAAATATAATATAATATAAATATAAATATAAATATAAATATATACAAAAAAATTCTTTATAAATTGTTATGGGCTAAATTGTTCCCCACCCACCCAAAATATATATGTTGAAGTCCTAACCCCCAGTACCTCAGAATGTGACTGTATTTAGAAATTGGGTCTTCAAAAAGGTTTAAGTTAAAATGAGGTCATTAGGATGGGCCCTGATCCAAAATGATTGATAGGAAGAGGAGATTTGGACTCAGACTCAGTCCAGAGGGAAGACCATGTGAAGACACAGCAGAAGAGGGCCATCTAAGCCTAGGAAAGAGGTCTCAGAAGAAACAAACTCGGCCAACATCTTGACCTTGGACTTCTAGTCTTCAGAACAGTGAGAAAATAAACTGTTTTTTAAGCCACCCAGCTTGTGGCACTGTGATATGACCCTCCTAGAAAACTAATACTTGGATGGTATTATGCCCTTTTATCAAAGGTACATAACCCATTCTTGAGGAGGGAATTCTGTAGTGGAGAGAAAAAAAACATATTACAAACAGTAATTTGTTTTTAAAAATCTACACAATAAGAATGGCTACAATTTCAGAACAAATTTTATGCCAGGCACTATGCTAAACACCTTACATTCATTATATTACTCGATCCTCACAACAGCCCAGCAGGGTAGGTGTTATTGTTGCCGTTTATAGATAACGAGACTGATTCAGAGAAACTTAGACACGAACCCCAGGACGCACAGCTAGTTAAGTAGCAGAGATGGGCGGCTGTCTTGGACTATCTGCCTGCAAGTCCTAGGCCACTTTCGTGTCACGCGTAAGATCACAGAGTTTGGATGCTGTCATCCGTGTCTGAGTGCCAGCCCAAATGGCCAAGCTCAAACTGGAGAAGAAAGTAGCCAAGGGAAGAGAGAGTTCTCCCAGTGGGAATAAAAGGACTACTTCTCAGGGTACCTGGCATCTGAGGTCCTGACCCTGGTTTGCATAGTTCACTCTGCAGTTGCTAGCAGCTCTCTGGGGGGGAGTAGCTGCTATAATGACCGTGACAGTGATTCCTCTTGGATCGTCTTGGAAAATTGCTCTGGCATAATCGTGCACAGACCTCCAGCCTCTTCCCTTGCTCCTCTCAGCCCACTTATAGCCCTACACTTCACACGCAGTGTTCACAGCTGTTTTGTTCTATTTTCGTTGACTTTGGGTCAGATATCTATTTCACTTTAGAATTAAGAAGCAGTGAGTGGGAGGGAATACAATGTTAAGGTTGAAAGTACTAGTCTTGGGAAAAAAAAGAAAATAGATACAGGTTGGGGTCCCTGCTCTGTTCCCTTTACCTTGGCCACTTTGAGAGCCTTATTTCATCTAAGTCCAGGTTTCTTTGTCTTTAAAATGAAGTTAATTATAATACCTACTTCAGGGCAGCTATGATGATTAAATGAGATAATGCATAGAAAGTACATCTCATGGGGCCTGAAACTTAATAAGGTAGCTTTGAAAGGTTAGCCCTGAAAGAAAAAAGGATGGGAGAGAGAAGTGATGGATGTCCAGATTCCACAGGGTTCCCTGTCTACACAGGGGGTGAAATTCACCATGGAAAAACTGGTCGGGTGACTCTGGGTGACTTTGTCACTAGCAGTACTTGACCAGAAAGTTTCAGGCACTCTTGCCTTCCCCACTCTGGCCCCTAGATCGCATTGACTGCTTTTCCCACTGACTTTCTAGCTCTCTTATCATTCAGTCAGCTCTGGACAAATAGCCTTGGCTTTGAAAGTTACAGTCTGTGTACAGTTAAGGAAATAGCAGTGAATCCATGCAAGAGAGCCGCAAGCCAGTTTCCTCCTGTTTCCTCCTGAAATTTCTGGCCTCTCGCTTTGACCAGCGATGGGAAATTTCTGGTCTGTTAGGCCTGTTGAGCTTTATCTCACTAGGGCAGTCTATGTTGGCGTTCTCTCTCCCACTTCCCCAGTGGGAAAAATGCCATGTGTCTAGGACCAGACAGGAGTGTTGTAGTACCTTTGTTGATGACACCCAGTATGATGCAGTCAGCGCCGGTCTTAGGTCTTCTCATTGCCTGGACTGTCAGCTTCTTCCTACCCTGTTTGCTGGCCTTGATCAGTGGGCTTTGTCTTTCATCTTCTTCACGGCAGGCTCCGTGGGAGGAGAAGCATGGTGCTGCCCTGGCGATTCGGCGTGTTTCTCTGAGGGATGCCTTGCCAAGTGTACCTTGGCCCTGAAATGCCTGGGGTCTGGGCTGCTGGGCTGGTCTCTGTATCATGCTCCTGTGCGTGTAGACACTTGTGGTATGGCCTTCTTGGCTTTCAAGGCCTTTACTCTGTTGCGGTGGGATGGGAGGTGGGGGCTGGTATGGAGAGAGAAGCTACAGCTTCCTTTTTTCATTTTCTCTGCCTTTTAGTGAAAAGAGTCTGAAGTCATACGTTTGAAGTAACCAATTCCAGAAAAGAGAACCATGTCATTTTATCTGACGCCTCACAAGTGCCATCAAAACCAAGCATTTCTGGGAAACTTTGCTGTTCGTCGCTTGGGGATTTCAAGTGCGATCTGGGAAGGTGGTCAGTGGTTTTTCTCCCTGGGCCATTTTTTGTCTTTATTTCTGCTTCTTCTATTTTTTAACTACCCAAAGAGAGCAACTGATTTATATTTTGGTTGGTAGGTTTGAGGGCTGTCTTCCAAGTAAAATGTTAAGAGTGACAGTCACAACGAAATAATATTTTACCCTATGAAAATAATTCGCAAGAAATTTGCATGAGGTTATGAGTTATAGTTCACCAGAAATGCCCTACACAGCTTTTTGGGGGGTAAGTGATGAGCAGAGCATTGGAGGTTTTGATGTTTGATTTACTTCTGTCAACAACAGTATTTCAGATATACTCAGTCTCCCATCCAAGAATCCCCAAGCACATGGCACTGACTGCCCAGCAAAATAAAATAAATCCTTCATTCCCCTATTTGGGAAGCTAAGTTCAGGAAAGTGAAGAAATTTGGTTACTCAGCCAGTTCAGTGAGACCTACTGTGAATAAACTAAAAATAAATAAATAAATGTAGTTCCTAACTTTCAGTTCTCAGTAATGAAAAGTTAGCTTTTTAAACATTTTAATAAGCTTCTGAAATTTCTGAAAATATGGACTGTGATCTAAATTTTACTTTTTAATGGTCAGTATTAGCTATGTTTCTCTGATTAGTCCTTTACTTGAGATCACATTTTTTCCAGACATAAATTCTTACTTTGTACCTAATTCTACCCAGAGACCAATAGTTCCATTATCCTTGCTTAAGTCTTGGGTGTTGTTTTCAAATTCATCATAAAGGTAAAGAAAACAGAACCAATAGACATTGGGCACCAGTATGTACCAGCTAACTAGACACACATAAACATGACTTCAGTGACTCCTCCCTGATAGATATAAGGAAGGTATTTTTAGTCTTATTATATATACATATAAAGACTGGGGCTCAGAAAAGTTAAATAATAACTTACTCATGCTAATACCATCAATATGATGATGGGAATTAGAGTTTGAGCCAAGCATTCTCTAATTCCAAAGTCTACGCTGCTTTTTAAAAATGTATATAGTAGGCCAAATTTTTCACTTTCATAGTCTCCCAGAGAAGGGAACGTGTAGACACAATGAACCTCTTTATGTCTAAAGTTCAAGTAAATATATAAGCTCTCTGAGGAGTTGGCTCTTTTCCATAGAGAACCCAGAAACAGATTGGAACTCTTGCAGAAAACAATTTTGAATTCTGTCACATGCTGGGTAAGGGCTAGGTTTTGATAACTATCTAGAAATGTTGATAGTGAATAATATTGTTTAGCATAAGAATTTTTACTTCTCAAGCACTATCATAAGTGACATTTCCAAATTTGTATATATTATCATCACCTCGGATAAAAGTACCTGATGAGTGGGGTGGGTATAGCTCAGTGGTAGACTGCATGCTTAGCATGCATGAGATCCTGGGTTCAATCCTCAGTACTTCCATTTAAAATTAATTAATTAATCAATTAAAATTTTCTTTTAAGAGTTTCTTCTAAAGTATCCTGGTGATATCTAGAATGGGTACTCTTATTCTAGAAGTGTAGGGGGAAACAAATGAGTTACCAAAAATATGAGTTGGCTACAGGTAAAAAATAAATGATTGAAAAGTAGACTGGCACTGGAATCCAAATTTTCCAATTCTTGGTCCCCTACACTTTCTTTTTGACAGTGTAGTCTCTTTCTAGATCATTTTTTGGGCACAAATTGTAATATAGGGACTTCCTGTTTTGTGAATGTAACTTGCCATAAAGTTTAATCATTTTCTCAAAAAAATTATTATTTACTATCTTGGATGAGAATGGTACTGCTAACATTCAAAGTTTTTAGGATTGGGATTGTCTGTACTGGAACTCCATTGTCCTATTTAAATGTGGCTTTATTTGCTCTAGTACTCTGCCTCCTAATTTTTATGTCCCTGTTTACTTTATATAGTTTCTTCCAACAGAGAATTCTGGATGTGGGGCTTTGGGCGGGAGGGAGACCTGATGCAATACACAACAGTGGTTGGTAGGCATTCTCTAAACGTGAAGTTCAGGACATGTGCAGAGCACCTACTCAGAGCAATGGCTGGGAGCCCCCAGGGGCCCAGATCACATCACTCAATATTGAAATGGCTAGATCAGACCATCGCAACAGAAGAGCAAACAAGAGACAATAAAACTGAACACAAGTATAGAACCTACAGAGAGAATGAGGTGAACCAGAATACAGAAATTAGGGATCACATTGCTGAGATTCTGATAATTCAGGTCATAAAGGTAACAGAGATGGTTTGGAGAGTTTTTATTATTTTTCTCAACCTCTTGGACAGATTTGGAATACTAAAACAACAATTAGCAGAAAATCATAGAAAATACTAATTTTTGGTCTGCTGCCCAGTTTCTTAAGACCTAATAAACATTCAAGAAGGAAGATTTTGCTGTGTTAGAAAGAAGAAACTCATTTTAGGAGCTGCTAAGAAATTAGTCCTGTGTGTGTGTCCACACATGTAGGAGACAGACACATCTTGATCAGTGTCAGTCTTCTCCAACAGACTGTGAACCCCAAGGAACAGGGCCAAGGACCCTTGACGGTGTTAGACAGCGGTCCCCACATATGTAGTAAACCCCCATCATTGAATGAGTGAATTGAATGAATGAATGATAAATGTGTCTAGAAAGACATACATAATTAAATCATCCAGGTAACTTTTATTTTCTTTATGATTCTCTGAGTTTTTCTTTTTATAATAAGTATTCGTCATTTTCTAAAGCTAATTAAAAGACTGATTTCATAAAAAAGAGATAAAAATGCATATGATACTTTGAGCCCAAGGAACAAAATATTTCATGTCAAGCAGTCCTTACTCTCAGGGAGCCATTTACACAAAGATCTTCTACCACATAGTATCTCTGAAAAAAAAAAAAAGAGAGAGAGAGAGAGAGAGACACCACTTAGCTAGAAGGACAGGACCATAACCCTACCTTTATTTCAAGAGGCCCATCCCTTATTAGAGAGGAGATCCCAATCGGGAATTTTATATCCTATCCACTAGGAGACCCCCTAGAGTGCACTGTTAGGTCATCCTGCTAGCCCAGTGGGGAACTGCATTAGTCAGTGTTCTCCAAAGAAACAGAACCAGGAGGATGTATGTGTATAAAGAGATTTATTGTAAGGAACTGGCTCACAGGATTATGGAGGCTGGCAAGTCCCAAGATCTGCATGGTGAGTTAACAAGTTGGAGACCCAGAAGAGCCAATCGTTAAGTTCCAGTCCAAGTCCAAAACCCTAAGACCCAGGATCACTGGTGGTGTTGTTTGAGTCCAAAAGCAGGAAAAAAAAAAAAAAAAGTCAATGTCCCAATCTGAAGGCAGTCAGGCAGGAAAGATTCCCTTTTAATCTTGGGAAGAATAGCCTTTTTCTTCTATTCAGGCCTTCAACTGATTGAGCGGGGCCCACCCACATTATGGAGGGCAATCTGCTTTACTCTGATTAATTTAAAAGTTAATCACATCCAAAAACACCCTCACAGACACCCAGAATAATTTTTCACCAAATATCTGAGCACCTTGTAGCATGGTCATGTTGACACATAAAACTAACCATGATGAGAGTCTTTCCAAGGACTGGGGCCTCCATTTCAACCTATGCTGTGTGAGAAAGGCAATTCAAAGGGCTTTAGCCACCATCTTTCCTCTTTCCCTCTATTGCTCAAGGTCCTAAATTGCAAGCAACAGAGAGCAAATATGGTTAACTCATGCAGAAAGGCATCTGTTGGAAGGATATCAAGTCACTGATAACATGGATAGGAGGGCTGGTGAAACATGATTTTAAAATAGTGAGCATCCAAGGAGGCTGGGCAGGAGGAACGAGCTTGCCAGGGCTCTGCCACTGCCAAATGATACCCATACCCCCACCACTGGACACTGAAGTCCCACAGCTGCTGTTGTTAAACCACTACTGCCATGGCTGTGAATTCAGTCTCATCATGTATCTGTCTCTCTGTCACTCATTCAAGGCTGAAGTCCTTGGTGGTGGGATAGGGGGAGGACAGGGGAGGTATCTGATTAGCCCAAGCAGGTCACATGCCTTCATCCTGATGCCACACAGATGGGAAAGGAAGCATCTTTCCATCCTGGCTTCCTAAGTGGGAGATGGGGGCCTGCCTTCCATCTGTACTACCACCATGAGGGATTCCCCCCATCTTGGACATTAATTCAGATGCTGGGAAGCCAAAAAGTAGCAACTGTGCATTGCAGCCCTGCTAGAATTTATCTGCTAGTCACATGATTGGTCAGCATTAGTATAAAGTAAGCCAATTAGTAAGCTTGGCATGGAAGTAATCAGAATTAGTAATCGGAAGCAGGAAACAACATCTGAGAAAAGGCAGTTTGCTAGCTTGTAGATGGCCTTAGTGTTTGCGTCTCAAGCAGAAATTTTGGAAGGAGTCCCTTAATCAATTAGCCCCCTGAAAAGTACTTAATGCACATTGGTTATGCCCCTGGTGTGGTGTGTACAATGGACCAACCCTTGCAAAATAAGGAAACCTTAGTCTCTACTCCTTCAAGTGGAGGGAACTACTTACACACTATTTTCACTTAGCAGGAGAGAAAAAGGAAGAAACTGCCAGAAGCTGGCTCCTTGATCTGTCTGGAGTGTGTTTTTCGTTATCTCTTATACTGTCTGGGCTTTCTCTCTCCCTGTGCCCATAGGTCCCAGGCCCTGGATCAACACTTCGACATAGAATAAGCTGAGCACGGATGTAGCCAGTAACTACACTCCAAGGCCTCTCTCTCTATGGGAAAGACTCTTCACCTATTTGGAAACTAGATCCTTTTTGGAAGTCTGATGAAAGCTACAATCTTTTCTCCAGAAAATTGCAAGTCTTCACTAAACACCAAAAATGTTAGAAACTTTATAAGCTTCCTGAAACTCAAAGATATTTAAGAAACCCAGATCAAGAACTTATACTTTCAGGTTAAGAGAGAGAAAAAAGGCTTCATAAATATTTCTTCCTTCCTTTATCTTTTGGGTAGAGTAGAAAACGTGGAGGAAAGGGGGCATCTTTCTGCAGGGGACCTGGGACTCAATTACCTTCTAGAAGAATAGTCCTTGGCAACCAAATTCACTAATAACTCAGTGGAATTCCTCCCCTGCCGCCCCGTTTATCAATACACCGAGACAGTCATTCATTTCTTTGCTGTCCTGCAATTTTAACTGTCCAGTGGTTCCAAACTTTTAAAATTCTGTGAATCCTGTAATGCATTTCAGTAGAGTATAAGGTCTGGTCTATTAGAATAAAATAGCATTTGAGCAAATAATTGCCTTTCAAAGACCACAATCTTCCTCGTCACCCAGTCTCAATACCTCAGAAGCAGCCTGGACTCTCTCTAATTCAGCTGCTCGGCAAGCCTCGTTAATTCTTTCTTTAAGATGTTTCTAGAATCTAGCATTCATTGCCAGCTCTCCCCCTGTGGCTCTTGTTCAGGCCTCTCTAATCACACACCCAGACTATCACAATAAATTTAACTACACTGTTTCCATTTTCATCTTCCTCCAACCTATAATATACAATATAAGATTAATCTTCCTTGAAATATCAATTTCATCTGATAGATGCCTCCATTAAAACCAAGTGCAGGGCCAAGTATACGTGCAGCTCTGAGGCAAAGGGCCCTGGCTCTGCGGGCCAACAAATGTCACTGGGTGAGAGATGACGAGAGACAGATGGGGGTCAAGTTTGTTCCTGAGGGCTTCTCTTTTTTTCTCGTGGGTTCCCATTTGCTCTTGCCCTTTCCTATATCCCATCCAGCTTTTCCTCCGGACTGCCAGCCTCAGACCCATGGGGGTTTCAGGCCCAACCTCGCGAGATGCAACAGCCTTGCACAGACCGCTTCACTAGCTCCTACAGTTGGCCAAGGCCACCAGCAGCTAGGAGAGAGAGGCTAGGAACAGCTTCTCCCTCACAGCTGTCAGGAGTCAACCCCACAGACACCTTGATTGTGAACTTCCAGCCTTCAGAACTCTGAGACCATACATTCATGTTGTTTAAGCCACCCAGTCTGTGACACTTTGTCACAGAAGCCCCAGGAAACTAATACAACCACTGCCCCCCACAAGTCATCTTTCCCACCCAGGGGCCCCTCCATATTGCTAGTGCTCTCCCAGGACCCTGTGCTGCAGACTTTTGGAAAAGAAAAAGAACTGACCATTTTTGAAGGCACCGGACTCCATTATGTGATACTTGGCATTAATCATCCCAGGTAACCCGCAGACAGCCCCCAGGAGCTATTTCTATTATCCCCATTTTAGAAATGAGCACGTGGAGACATAGAAACATTAAATACTTGCCTAGGGTAAGTGATGGAGGGGAGAGTCAAACCCAAGTCTAACTCCAAAACCAAAGCTCTTCCCACTATTTCCTCCTGCCTCCCTTTCCATTAAAAATCAGATAATTCAGTACAGTGCAAGTGGTAGGGCGCATGTTTAGCATACAAAAGGTCCTGGGTTCAATCCCCAGTACTTCCTCCAAAAATAAATAAATAAGTAAACCTAATTACACCCCCCCGCAAAACAAAACAAACAAACAAACAAACAAACAAAAAACAGATACTTCAGCCTTTCAAACCTTCCTGTCCTCTGACATTTCTCATTTGCTTTTTGTCTCCTAAAGGAGACCCTCAGAGTTGCAAGAAGAAACTGAGAGGCAGGGTATTCATTTAATGAGGCTCAACCCCTACCTTCTGGTACCCAGACCCAGTACACTTCTCTACCTTGTAGAAATAGTCAAGGAAATCTCAGCCAATTAGACTGGATGAAGAAAATGTCAGGAAGAAATTGGGGAAAAAAATACAAAAACCCTAGGATTTACAGGATGTCTCTAAAATTGCAATTTTATGACTTTCAAGTGTAAATGAAATACAAAATATGCCAAGTAAATACTGCTTGGGAGAGAACCCTTGGGGGATCTGCCTTAATGAGTAAGTATGTTTTGAAATTAGCTTTCCATTGTCTATATACATCCCCCCTGTGAGCTTGAAAGTAGTTGCTTTCTTATTCATGAAAAGAATTTCCCTCTATTGTTTTGCTTACTCTGTTGGGAGGATGGTGCTTATAGAGAACTTTGGTTCAGGGAAGGCCATTGATGCAGAATCCATCAGTCAGAGCCAAGGTCAGAGGGCAGAGGTTGATGCTGTCAGGTCCAGCCCAGGGAGAGCCCCAAACCCAGAGAGTCAGATGACCTGATATCCTTGGATCCACAGAGGCTCGGTTGTGGGCCCTCTTGCCAGGAGGACTTCAGAGAAGAACCCCTGACTTAGTGGAGACTCTGTTGTTAAAGCGCCCTTGACTTGATGTTTTGGTAGGTTTGACCCCAGGTTCCTATATGTAGTTCTTGACCCTGAACATCTTGGTCTGGTTCACCACTTCATGCTAGATGTTCCTGCTTGGCCCCCCTCACTCCCACCCCCACCCCCAACCAGATCCATTATCCACCTGCTCTAGGCCCCAGTTCTTAGAACTCTAAGAACTGCATCTTTAGACTCTTACCTTCTGGTTTCCATTTGAGCTCATCGACCTTTGGGGTATTTCTCACCCCAGATTCCTCAACACTGGGCCAAGTTTGGAAGTAAATGCATTCCTCTATCAAAGGCCAGAGTTGCTTTCTGGAAGCCCCATTCCCACAGCTACACGCCTGGCCTGGTTCCTTTAGTCGCTGCCTCCCCTGGCATCTCCAGGCTCAGCAGCGGTCATAGCTTCCTGTTGTTGCTGTCCTGCGCCCTTCCTCACCTGCTTCCAGTTCCTGTAGCTCTGCCTGCTCCATTGCAAATAGTCCCTTCATGAATTCTCAAGTGTACCGTCGCTTTCCTGCTGGGACCCTGATGGAAATCTAGTATCTCCAGAATCTAACACTTCGGAAAATTCAGTAAAAAGTTCAATAAAAAGGGGGGAAAAAACTCTTTCCCTCCAGTCCTTTCTTAAATTTTTGACTCTTCAGCCTTTGGTTTATGACCTTGCGCCCAGTTGTTCCCCAGGCACAGAGAACCAAGAGGACAATGGCTTGGCCACAGCTACCCCTACTCACCCTGAAAAGAACTAGAACTGGAAAC
This sequence comes from Camelus ferus, assembly GCF_009834535.1. Lineage (NCBI taxonomy): Eukaryota > Metazoa > Chordata > Mammalia > Artiodactyla > Camelidae > Camelus > Camelus ferus. Next base: position 6,308,699 of record NC_045709.1, read on the forward strand.
TACGGACATCCACATATCTAGTTCCCTAAGCCAGTGTCTGGATTCTGCCTAAAATATCAGGGGAAAAATGTGACCTGAGTGGTTGGTAAGAAGGGAGATGTCTGTGCACGGAAGTCAACGAACTGATAAATTAGCAGTACATCCCATCTGGCACCAAAGGGCCATGGCAGTGAATAAAGCGGGCTTATGGAGGGGAATTCTGGACTCATACACACTGTGCTGGAGAGTTTCTCATTTGGCATTTTAACATGCTGACAAGCTGTGCTGAAAGGCCGTCTCATTTTCTGGTCCCATAATGAAATGATAAACGAGAGGTCAGCTGCCCTGGGCCCTTCTTTGGGAGAGGCCTTAAATGCTGAATTGGAACATCTGGATGAGGAAAGGTGACTAAACATTAGGACATATGAAGTTTGTTACCAGGGATTGGAACTAATCGGCAGTAAACAAAACAAAACAAAAAAAACCAGGAGGACCACATTTATCTGGAGCTTCTGGTCCTTATAGGATATATACGTGGGAAACAGGGGCTGCTGGCTCAATTGTAATAGAAGTTTTGACCTCTATTCCTCTTTATCCTAACATTTTTTACAAAAGCCTATATCAACCTCCTTATCTTAAAGCAGGGACATTTTCTGTGGCTTTTAGAAGAAAATCTCTGTGAATTACAATCCCCTGGTATCTTGTTGTTTGTGTTCCATTTGCTCTAAGTATTTGTTGAACATCAAGAACATTCTGATAAATTAGCAGTACTGCCCATCTGATAGGTCAGCATCCCTGGAGATGACAGGTTGGAGGAGAGGACTACCTTTGGCTTATCAGACATCTGGAGCAGGTCCATGCTGGGGACAGCAGTCAGCTGGGAGGGGGCCAAGCCCGAGTATGAATTCTGACTCTGCCACTGTTATCTCACCGTGTGACCTTCGCCTCTCCACATCTCGGTTCCCACATGACTCCAGTGGGATAATCCCTACATCACAGCATTGTTGGGAGGATTAAGTTTGGCAGCACTGGCCAGTACCTAGAATAGTCCCCGGCCCTCAGTAAGTGGCATCTGTAAGGATCGCTGACTGCCAAGCATCCTGGCATTAGTTGACCACGAAGACCATGGCGAGGGTGCAGGATGAAATAAATCACTTTTGTTTTCCCTGTCCTGACAAGGGAAGTCCCCTGGCTCTTGCTGGGTATAAAGCAGCCAAAACAGAGTGAGTCCTAAGAGCCCCCTTTGTCCCAACAGAGGCCTCATTTGTCGGACACAAATGCTGCTCTGGCAGTCCTGGGTGCCTGTGCCACTGTTACAAATCTGCTTGGGTTGGAGCTCCCCCAGTTCACTGCTGTGATGCGTCCAAGCTCCTGGGCTGCCCAGGCGCAGCTGTGAATTCATTCAGAGTGGCCCTGCCCACGGGGCTTCGGTCCCCACGGGCTTTAAATTCTGAGAATCAGCAGTTCATTTTGATGACCTCGCTCCTCTCTGGGTCGAGGTGGCCCAGAGGCCCTGATCTGCCAGTGGGTTAGATGACTTCTGGAGAGACTTCCTGGGTTCCAGGAGCAATCGTTACCAGGGTTGGAAGTGAGGGACCTGGCAGGATTCCTTCTCAGTGGCCACTCTTGGCTGGGGTGGAAGTTGCTGCTTTTGCTCTGTAAGTTGTTGAAGAGAAAAAAGGGGAACTTTTCACAGTTTGATAGAGGAATTCATTCTGAACAGTTCCTCATTCTGCTCAGTCGAGGACATCTGGAAATTAACTTCTCCAGCAGACCATCCAACCTGTCAGCACATACCAGGGACCAGTGTGGATTGTGGGGATGGGGCTGCCCAGAACTCCATCTCGGGGGGCCTCGCCACCACACCCACATCTCCCAAGGAATCACCACTTCTACTCTCCTGCTTGGAGAAGGGTGAATGATCAGCAGGAACATAACCAGGAAACTACAGACCTTTACTGCAAGTGAATTCATGAGCTGTGTTTTTAAACACTTTTTTTAATTTTGATTTTTATTTTCAATTGTGGTAAAACACATATAACATCAAATTTACCATCTTGACCATTTTTAAGTGAACAATTCAGTAGCCTTTGGTACATCCGCGTTGTTGTGAAGCTGATTTCCAGACGCTTTTCATCTTGCAAAACTGAAACTGTACCCATTCCCCTCATCCTCAGCCCCTGGCAACCACCATTCTGCTGTCTCTATGAATTTGACTACTCTAGGGACCTCATATAAAATGTAGAATCATACTGTTTGTCTTTTTGTGAGCAATTTATTTCACTTAGCTTAATGTCCTCAAGGTTCACCCAGGTTGTAGCCTGTGTCTGAATTTCCTTCCTTTTTAAGGCTGAATAATATGACAAGTTGTCTTTTTTAATTGCAGTTCTGTTAGGGATCCTTTGAATATGAAGGAGAGCAAGGTTGGGTGGGGAAGACCCTTTAGGGTTTTTGAGGTTTTCATAAAGTCTACAGAGATTGAATCTTTTTCTGGATATGTTACCAGCATCCATATTTAATATCTGCAGTCCCATGCTGCTGGTCAGGCAATCAGTGCATCGTGATCACTGACGGTGTAGAGAGCCTTGGGTCATGCCTGGCCTTCTATACTGAGTTCTCGCTTTCCCAGGGAGAGAAGGCCCGACCACAGCACAGTTCTCACATTTATTAGTAGTAAGACCCTTGATGAGTCACTTTACCACTGTGATATGGCATCTCTGGGAGAAGATGGAGATGATATTAATGAACTCTCCTCAGGCTGGGAGGGAATTAAATGAAAGACTATATACTAAAGCATCAAGCATGGTGCTGGATCAGTTTTCAACAAAAGGGCAAAATTAAATATTAATACAAAGCAAATTAAAGATGAGATTTCTCCCCTCCCAGCAGATTTCTCCCAGCAGAGAACCCAGAGACATCAGGCGCTCTTGAACTTTTTTGTGAGGGGCCCCCTTGAGAGTCACATCCATGAATACACAATTTGATATTGAATTTCCGGGGATTCTTGTATCTTGTGCTGCCCACCCATGGACTTCAGGCACAAGATCAGGGACCTGGAATTCAGACAGCAGAAGAGAAAGCATTCACAGAACAGATGACGTTTTGCACAGCATGAAGAAGTAAAAAGCAGCTTAGCGCTGTTCAGTGCTTAAGAGACACTAAGAGCGAGGGCTGAGTCAGGTGGATCCAGTCAGGAACATGCATTCCCAGACATTCAGAAATCTCGCAGGGACTCAGCACTTCCTTTTCATTGTACTGCAAGTGGTTCGCCAGCCTTAACATTTCTCTTTCACTCACCACCCTTTGAAAGCGCTTATCCTCTCCATAGCGACACAGTGTAAGTACCTCTTGGTGTTTGTCTCCTGGCTGGTTGATTCCCTCGCTGGCCCAACCTTTATGCATTCTTCCTCATGTTGCATGCTTTGGAGGGCCGGTCTGCTGTTGAGTGCCTCTCCCAGGGCCCCACAAACACAATTCTTTTGATGAGACTACAAAGGAAAAATCACTCTTGCAATGTTTTAAACTTTCAGATACACCACTGTCCCATCAGGTTCTCAACTGATTTCATGTCACTCACTCCATGTGTGTCTCTGTGGACGTTTGGCATGGCGTGGACAAACATGGCCTTGTGTTTCAAGGGGATTTGCTTTCAGGGGCTCAGATAGCTCTAAAATCCAGCCATCATCCTCTCCCACACACAGTTATCTGTCTAAAAATGAAGCCTGAGGGGACAATGCAAGAAACCATCAGTCTCCAGCCTGCCTGCCACCCCAGACCATTCTCCAGCCAGCCCAGGCCATGGGCATCTTGTCAGCAGTTATCCAAGTGTTAGCTGTCATTTCAAGCCCACTTCCACTGGCACCATTTCAACTGCTGTTACAGATACCACTTCTGCCCCCTCCCCTCTGGGGCCGGGTGTGAGCATTTTACTAAATTTCAGTATCCTTATAATCGCTGCTTCAAGTGTAGCATTAAAGATTTATATGGTAACAAAAAGCCTCTTGTCTAAGCAGGTAGGGGAAAAACATATAGGGAGTCTAATCTTCTAATTGCCTAGGAACCAGCAGGTTACCTAGCTCTCCAATTAGAGAGCCTTTGATTTAAGTCAAATAGCAAATCTATTACATCTGATACCTTAGAAGGGTTTGAGTAGCCATACTGTTATAAACTACTTAAAACGGCAGTAATCTGAAGAATCCAGGGTAAGATAAGAAACAAGTCTACTTACACGGCCAGAACAAATAATACAACTGTTCCCAAATATGTTAACCTTCCAAACCCCAACCATGGAAACAATAGCATCAACCAAAAGGATTTCTACTCTCTTTCCTCCAATAATCTTCATTCCAGCAAAGCCAGTTCTTCTCACTGGCAAGCAAGATAAGTCTTAAGGCTGTATGTTTTGTTTAATTTTGTTTTTAAACTAGCACTTTTCCCCTAATCACAAGGTACATTCATGTTTCATGGAAAAAGCTTGAGAAACAAGATGACAAAGTAAAGGTTACTTAAGATCTCACTTGTCAGCAACAGCCACTTTAAGTGTTTTAATAGATGTCTTTCTTTTACATTTACATAGATAGATAATTTTTTACAAAAATTATGCCCTGATACAAAAGGTCTTTTGGTCTCCTGATCTGTTCATTTCATTTACAACATGTCATAAATATATTTCCATACCAATAGATAAACTCTCCTTAGTATGTTACCTAGTGGCTACACCCAGTTCCATCATTTGAATGTACTGTATTACCCTCTAGTTAGAGGGCATTACCATGTTTTCTGTCATAAACAAGGCTTTGATGGACATCGTTATATGAATATCTTTAACCTCATCTCTGACTGTTCTTAGGACAACCTCCTGGAAGGTTGCTTCCAATCATGAACATATGCGCATACTTCTAATCTCAGGCAATCTTCAAGTTCTTCCCTTGATTGTGTTTATTTAAGAGTAATTTCACCACCAAACAACAACACAAATGTAGATTCAAAACAAAAAGAACAAATATGCCTCCCACAGACCCAGAAATATATCAAAAATTAAGGTTGTTTGTTAAGGAAAGCTGTCAAGGCCAGACTAGAGATGAGCTATTTCCTAAGAAGCCAATGGAGAAAAGGAGCTATCTGCTGATGTTAATGGGGAGGTTCAAGAGAAGTCACCAAAACACAATTTCAGACTGAATTTCCAACACAGCCGAAAGCAGATGCTATTGAGGATGGTAACGCAGTTAGAAGTCACAGGTACACTGTGCAAAAACAATGCATTATTTCCAGTGAGTAAGACAGAAAATTGCAGCAATATGTGTAGATTAAATTGTCAAAGATAAAAATGTTAATGATATGAAAGGCATATCTGTGTGTTTGTTTCTTCCTATCCAAGTTAAGCACGCATACATTTAGAGTGCAAGAGGTTTTCAAGACTTATTACAGAAAACAGCAGTGGTCACAACCATTCTCTCTTATTATTTCCTTGCCAGAGGCAACCACTTTCTTATTTTTCCATTAACTTCTGTATTCCTAATAGCTTATTTATATATCTTTCATCCTAATATTTTTCTGGCTTTTTATTAAATTAGATTATTGAGTTTACTTCCTCAATTTTTCTTTTTGTTAGATAAAATCATTATACTTTGTCTTTCCACCATGGAAGATGAGAACTTAGCTCTCTTTCACTACATCAGTACATTCACACATGCTCTCAGTATATTACCTATCAGTCTATCTGTGCCTGTGTGTGTAACTTTGGTTAGATCAATACTCGTTGATTCCATTATTCCATGATTATTTTCTGCACAATTTTGTTTTCCCAAGAGTTAATCATTATTCTCTTGGTTTGTTTAGTTTTGTAAGTACTCACTGTTGAGTCAGTCTCAACCTGTCCACCAATTTAGTCAAGAACTGTTTACAGACATTCAATTGTCTGAATCAAGACATTCAGATACATCGACTCCACTGTCATATCTATCTGGAAGTTCTCTCTCCTGGAAACCTGACTGTTCCAATCGATCTGGTTTGTCTCAAGCCTCACACAGGTGCCTTGCCCTAGTCCAAGAGTCCCTTCATGTTAGAGCTTCTGTTCCCTAAAACGCACGTTGTCCTTTTCCTTAATTAATTCTTCCAAGAGATTTTCAACCAAGTGTGCTTGGAAATTAAACATTTTGTGAGCCAGAAAATATTATCATGCTACCCTCTCATTTGATATTTGACTAGATATAGAGTCCTAGTCTAGAAATAACTTACCTCAGAATTTTGACAGCATCAACCCAATACTGCTCAGATTTCAGAATTCCTCTTGTGAAACAAAGCCGTTCAGATTTCCAACCCTTTGTAGTTTATTTTTCCTCCCTAGAAGCCGATGGTCTCCTCCCTTGGCTTTAAGTAGTCTGAAAATGAATGATGGTGTACCTTAATGTGGAGTTATTTTCACCCATTGTTCTATGCACTTCATTCTGTGAAATTTTCTCGAATTAAGGATGATTTCATTCCCTCTATTTTTCTAGTCTTCTCTTTTCTCACTTTTCCCTCACTCCTGCCTTGTTGTTCCACTTTCTGAGCTATTTTGCAACTTGATCTTCCAAACCATCTAGTGAGTTTTCCATTTCAGCAAATGTTTTTAGTATCTTAAAACTCTCTTTTATTTCCTTGATCTTTTTGATAGCATCCTCTTCTTGCTTCATTGATACTTTCTCTGAGAATATCAATTATATTTTTATATGTTTTCTCATATGATCTCTATTTCTCCAAGTTTGTTTGTTTGTGGGGTTTTTTTGTTTTGTTTTGTTTTGTTTTGTTTGCTATTTGTTTGTTTTGGTCTCCATCTTTATTTTTAAAGGCTTACCTCAATCATCTAGTGCTCATTGCTTGTCTGCTCATATTTAAGAGCAAAGCATTAAGCTCTGCTTGGAACTTCTGAGCACATGGATGGGGCTTATTAGATATGGGCTTCAACGTAACAAGGTGTGGCTGGGCCATTACCTTACGGAAACTCTGATATTCATATCTTTAGGTCTTTTCTCTTGAGTTGATCAAATTTCCCTGAAAAGGATTATCTGCTCTCCTGCCTCGAGATTATAGGTCTGGCTGTCAATAATCCAGAAGCCTAGTTAGGGAAGAGATCTGGGAGTCAGTCCCCTTTTTCTATAGGATCCTAACTGTCAACTGTGCCTGGTATTTCTGCCTCTTTTATCCTCTCTAGAAAATAACATTTATCTTCCTCTGGAATGGGTGAATATTCCCTGCGCTACATAGGGCAAGGGAAGATATCTAGAAATCAAACGATCTCTTAAATGGACTTTTGACCAATATGTGTCTAGTCTCACCTTCAAATCCAATTCCATAAATACCTATATCACAGATTCCTGTCCTCGGAAAAATTGGGCTGCCTTTCTGCTCTCCCCACCATTGGCCTGGGATTCTGCCCCCTTGGGTCAGCTAAGTTGGTCAGCATTCATCCAAGTGCTTACCAGCTTCCAAAATGTGTTGCTGTTTTCTTTTCATTCCTGTTGGGGTTATGTCATGTAAAAATACCATCATCTTATTGGGGCTTCAAAGGTAGAAACAGAGGTGCATATACTCCTAGAAGCAGAGAATCCTTTTAAGGAAGAGAAATCATAATAGGAACAACTCTTATCATGAAAATTCAAAGGGCAATAAAGTTAGGGTCAGGTAAGGATATGAAGAGAGATGCTTTAAGCTTAGCTTTCTCCTAAAGAGTGAGTCATGGAGGAAGAGGGAACACCTGACGATAGGAAATTAGATATGGAGGAAACTTTATTATACTGTGTGTTTTTATCTGTCCCAACCAATAAAAACAGCTACTATTTTCAGATTGCTTCTGTCCTAGTATTGGTATAGATGACTCACCCATATTAACTCACACGATCTTCGTGAAGCTACCATCCTCATTCTCCCAACGAGAATTGGAGAAGGTAAATTAACATAGCTAAGATTATAGCACTAAGGAGAGAGGATTTGAGCTCCAGTCGTTCTGACGCTAAACTTACATCCCTGGGCCATATTCAGAACGTGACACTCATAGGCTATATTTCTAATATTATTCTTAAAATTGACCAGACATCTGTATTTTTCCCCACAGTTCCTCACCACCTCACTCCCATTAACACTTAGAGTCATGTGCTTCATATTTCTTATTTTCCTTGTTGGACTATTTGCTTTCTCTCCTTTGTTGGGAGGCGGCTTTGTTTCCTTTAACTTCTTGTTCTTCAATTAGCCCAGATCCATTTCTCACACAGGGTGATCCGGGTGTGGTTCTTACCAATGTTTGTGGATAATATAACTCGATCCAAATATTACTTTATAGTTTACTTTGAGAAATTTTTAGCAGGTTAGAAAGAAAAAAAACTTGACTTTATCTTTCCCAAATATAAGAGAATAATAGCTACAGGACAAGAAATGATTTCTTTTGTGTATTATTTCCAACACAGAAAATGAAAAAGGTTTTGTCTCTGAGCAGTTTCTGGTCCCTGCTAGGATGAACCAGAAATTATGTTCACTGGTACTCTGGTTTTATACCTTTTCTTCAACTCTTCCTTAGGGTTTTGGATTTTGCAACTCAGGCCATCTTGCTAGGTTAACACATCTTCCCAGAATTAACACTTTAAGATGGTAATACTCTGCAGTGGGTGTGATCTAGTATAAGGTTGATGAACCAATGTCACCCCCTCCCCCAATTCAGAGGGTCACCACTGACTCTTCACAATGGCCCTAGGCACCCTTGGGTACCATGCCAGGCCTAGGGAAGGGAGAAGGAAGAACACAAACATAAGAAGAAAAGATAAAGAGAGATAGAAGAAGGGAAGGCAAGAAGAGATGGAGGAAGGAAGAGGAAACGGAACGAAACAAAGCTGCCCCTGGGTGAGTGGGGCTAACCTAGCCTGGGGAGAGGCTCACAGTGTGTCTCTGGCTCCACATCTGGGTTCCTCCTGGGGACTGGGCAGGCCATTCCAGGTTCAAAGGACAGGAGTCTTCACCTTTCATTTTGGCCACAATATGGTTTCCTCAGTTCTTCTCTCATTGATTTTAACCCATCCTACCTGCCTTTCCACTTCAAAACTCAGTACAGTTGTCTCTTGGTATCCGCGGGGGATTGGTTCCAGGACTCCTTCGGATACCAAAATCCACAGATGCTCAAGTCCCCTGTAGCATCAAATGCCATCAGACAATTAATACAGTCAATAGTTTCCCATACATGGATACAGAGAGCCAAGCAGTGTCTGGGCGGGATGTAGCCCTTAGATGTGATTGGTACAGCCCACAGAGCATATTTAACATGGCATTCGAATGCCTTTAGACAGGTCTGCTCTTAATGCCCCAGCCTCCCCGTGCCTGGTTACATCCTCCACTTCTCTTAGAGCTTCAGTGGCCTGCTTGGCTTTTGAATGCCTGTGAGTATGTGACACTTGCCTCATACCTGGTGTGTCCTCCTGAGTATTGATTCATGTGCCCGTATTCTTCATCTCCCACCACATAGTGATTTTGTTGAAGGCAGGAGCTCTCAGTAAAGGTGCCTCCCTGCTGTTCTGCCTCATCAGCACTGTAACAGAAACCATGTGTGTATTATATTAGCTGTCATTTATTGAGATCCTAATATGTGCCAGGCTCTGTCCTGAACACTGCCCATGTGATGTCATTTCATCCTGAAACACAGCGAGATGGGGACAGATGAGGAAACTGAGGCGCAGAGTAGTCAGCTTGGCCAAATTTACCACGTGGAAAACCCAGGACTCCAATCCCTTCTGATGTCACAGCCTCTGTGCTCAATCATCACGGCCAAGGTCACTTGCTGCCATTGGCCGTGGATGTCTCCAGAGTTAATTAAATTGGGAAAGTCATAGGGAAGATGGAGAGTTGAGGTCTCTAGATTCTAATCTCTATTCACTCAGTTCCTTAACTCAATTCCTCTCCGAACAAGGGGCATTTGAGACAAATAATTTTTTGGTATCCTATCTCTAAAATAAGAAGAACAGATCATGCATATCCATCTATCACCCAGGGGAGCCTCGTGTTTTCTATGCATCTCTTCACTAACAACCTGTCAGGATTGCCACTCTTCAAAAAAAAAAGGTCAGGAAAAAACACTTGGCAAAATCAAAAGGCATACATTTCAGGTCCACACAAAAACTACTAGAAATAATTGGAGAATTCAGCAAGGTAGCAGGTTACAAGATTAACGTTCAAAAGTCAGTTGCATTTCTTTACACTAATGGTGAATCAACAGAAAAAGAAAATAAAGAAACAATCCCCTTTCAAATAGCACCCAAAGTAATAAAATACCTAGGAGTAAATCTAACCAAGGAGGTGAAAGACTTATACACAGAAAACTATAAAACACTGATGAAGGAAATTAAAGAAGACTTTAAAAAATGGAAAGATATCCCATGCTCCTGTTGGAAGAATCAATATTGTTAAAATGGTCATACTGCCTAAGGCAATCTACAGATTTAATGCAATCTCTATCAAATTACCCGGGACATATTTCACAGAACTAGAACAAATCATAATAAAATTTATATGGAATCACAAAAGACCTAGAATTGCCAAACCATTACTGAAGAAAAAGAAAGAGGCTGGAGGAATAACTCTCCCAGACTTCAGACAATACTATAGAGCTACAGTCATCAAGACAGCATGGTATTGGTACAAAAACAGACATGTGGACCAATAGAACAGAACAGAGAGCCCAGAAATGAACCCACAAACTTTTGGTCAACTAATCTTCGACAAATCTTCATTGCAAGAATATACAATGGAATAAAGACAGTCTCTTCAGCAAGTGGTGTTGGGAAAACTGGACAGCAGCATGTAAATCAATGAAGCTAGAACACTCCCTTACACCATACACAAAAATAAACTCAAAATGGATCAAAGACTTAAACATAAGACAAGATACAATAAACCTCCTAGAAGAAAATATAGGCAAAACATTATCTGACATACATCTCAAAAATGTTCTCCTAGAACAGTCTATGCAAGCAATAGAAATAAAAGCAAGAATAAACAAATGGGACCTAATGAAACTTACAAGCTTCTGCACAGCAAAGGAAACCATAAGTAAAACAAAACGACAACCTATGGAATGGGAGAAAATTTTTGCAAATGAAACCGACAAAGGCTTGATCTCCAGAATATATAAGCAGCTCACGTGATTTAATAACGAAAAAACAAACAACCCAATCTAAAAATGGGCAGAAGACCTAAACAAGCAATTCTACAAGGAAGACATACAAATGATCGATAGGAACATGAAAAAATGCTCAATATCACTAATTATCAGAGAAATGCAAATCAAAACTACAATGAGGTATCACCTCACACCACTCAGAATGGTCATCATTCAAAAGCCCACAAATGACAAATGCTGGAGAGGCTGTGGAGAAAAGGGAACCCTCCTCCACTGCTGGTGGGAATGCAATTTGGTGCAAAACAGTATGGAGATTCCTCAAAAGACTAGGAACAGGAATAGACTTGCCATATGACCCAGGAATCCCGCTCCTGGGCATATATCCAGAAGGAACCCTACTTCAAAATGACACCTGCACCCCAATGTTCATAGCAGCACTATTTACAATAGCCAAGACATGGAAACAGCCTAAATGTCCATCAATAGATGACTGGATAAAGAAGATGTGGTATATTTATAAAATGAAATACTGTTCAGCCATAAAAACCGACAACATAACGCCATTTGCAGCAGCATGGATGTTCCTGGAGAATGTCATTCTAAGTGAAGTAAGCCAGAAAGAGAAAGAAAAATACCATATGAGATCGCTCATATGCGGAATCTAAAAAACAAAACAAAACAAAAAAACAAACAAAAAAATACAAAACAGAAACAGACTCAGACATAGAATACAAACTTGTGGTTGCCAGGGGGACAGGGGGTGGGAAGGGACTGGGATTTCAAAATGTAGAATAGATAAACAAGATTGTACTGTGTAGCACAGGGAAATACATACAGGATATTGTGGTGGCTCACAGCAAAAGAGAATGTGACAATGAATGTATGTATGTTCATGTATAACTGAAAAATTGTGTTTTACACTGGAATTTGATGCAACATTGTAAAATGACTATAACTCAATAAAAAAAGTTAAAAAAAAAAAAGCATATCTTTCAGAGCAAAGAAGTAGCTTACTTTGTAAAGGTTTAGGATGTGTTCCTGGTTTTTTTTTTTCAATGAAGTCTTTGAGATTTGCAGGAATGTAACATATCAAATATAAGCTATTAGAAAGTCCAAAAGTTTTGCAGGACGAAAACATTTGGAATTGCTTTTGAAGGCCAGGTATTTAAAGTCTCCAGCATAATGACTTATTAATAAAGCTCTCCACTGCTCATAAGTGAATGTTATTAACAAATCCTATTTAATCAGTCAATATAATCTGATTAACTGGAATAAAAGAGGCATCTAGATCCCCAGTAATTCGCTGAACTTGCACAACATTAAGGGATGTCTATGCTGCAAACCCAAGTAAAAGCGTTTTTTGAATGTGTGTGTGAGAGTTCTGACCCAGGCCCAACACCTTTCCCAGGGGGCTGTTAGCTTCTGGATTCACCCATCCATCCCCGCAGCAGCCTTGGTGGGGGCCCTGTCTGATCTCGCCACCTCCTGCTGACAGGATCCCTTCCCTTCCTCTGCCCGCCCCCGTCCTGAAGTCACAGAACTGCAATCCCCTCCAGGCCCACTGAAGCCATGATGGAGGCCAGGAGGAGGTGTGGGTGGAGTGGGGAGGGCAGTGGAGTCAGAAGCAGCCTTTGTTGGAGCCACAGGGATAGAGAGGCAAGGTGGCCACATGGGACCACCCCTTGGAGACTTCCTGCAGCCAGAGCAGATCAGGATGCCTGTTTCTGGCCCCGGAGCTTGGAGCCTGTGCATGTTCCGTTCATCTCCACAGTCTCTGGGGTGGTGGGGGGTGGGGGGGTCAAGCAGACAGCTGCTTCACTCTTCTCAACCCCAGGTTTGGGCCATCACTGGTGGAAAAAAATGGTAAGAATCAAGTTAAAAGGCCCCATGAATATTATTTTAAGATTCCCCAAGTCCAAGGCTCTGATCCACTTTTCCAGCATATTTACCATAATCCTTTGTTTCTCCTTTCATGTTGCCACCAGCTCTGAATTTAATGTTGTGTCCCCTGCGCCTTTGCTCCTGCTTCTCCCCAGAACTAAAATGTCCTCTTCTTCATGCTCGGGACTGTGTAGGGTCAGTGGGGAGGGGGCTGCTGTTATCACTCTTTCCCCAGGCCCCTCTCCTTTGATTCTTCTTAAAATTTCAGGCCAAGTCTCATCTTTGGGGCTCATTCTGACCACCTGACCTGTAGGAATTTTTGTTCCTAAGCTCTGATGCTATTTCAGGGAGTCATTTATTTAACTTGCAGTGAGCCTAGGTTGTTTGCACTCTGAGGATACAGATTAAGAAAGTATGGTTCCTTCCTTCCGTGGGCTTCCAATCTAGTGGGGAAACATACTAACTCAGACCTGGTGATACCCAGCACGGAGATGCTGAACTAGTAGCGTGAATATAGTCATGGAGAGCTTCCCAGTGGCGGAAGAAAGAGTCCCAGTGACCGTCAGCATTCGGTATGAAATGCACTGACCGTGGGTACCCGTGGCATAGCTTCATGGTGGATTCAGCCATGTTCTCCTTTTACTTAATACACTTTAGCATACAGTTCATAATATTTTTATTTGGATTTTTTAATCTCGTAATAAATGACCCTTCTTTTCCTTTTGCTTCTGGTTCAGAAGCTCTTGGTCCTACACATATCACCAGTCACTTGCATGTGACTTGCTGGGGCTCCAATTTAGGATGTAAACAGCCACTGGGAGGTAACAGTAAGGTTCCTGAACATCGCCATCTGTGGCCACGTGAAGGTGGAACAGGAAATGGCCAGGCTGCCTCCATTTAAAGGAGGAGGTTGAGCATGCCAGCGGCAGTCACCCACCACCCTCCTTCCCCCTCCACATCCCACTCCCAGACGATCGAATTCCTGGCTTAGAAAAGCTGCTCTTCAAAAGCAGATCTGCAAGCAAGAGTATTAGGAGGAAACTTCTCCAGCAATTCAAAGGCTGTGCATCTCGGGGTGCAGTATTTCTCAGAAGGGCAGGTCTAGGGTGAGCAAAAAAGCTGTCACCCCTTGGGAAAGCTTTGGTCTTGAAGAAGGTTGCAGGAAGGATGCTGCAGAATGGAGCGGCCACTTTTTGTTTGAATAAGGCAGCTTGCAACAAGAGGACAGATTCTCAATATGTCCTGGAAGCCCCTTGTGCCTGGTAGCCCTGTTTTTGGTGCTAAGGGTGCTGACCACACCCACCTTCAGGAATCAGGAAGACCACTTTCTGGCCAATGGTACTAGCAGGGGAGGGAGGAGGACAGCCCTGAGTCTGTCTGGCTCTTGATGAACGTGGATAATTGACACTGAGAAGACCTGTAATTGCACCAGGCAACCAAGCATGAAGAGAAGAACAGTCCCCAGGCTCCATCGAGGTGCTTGACTGGCCCAGGACACTTGATCGGTAAAGACACTACCCGGGCCATGATGTACCCCTTCGACAGTGTCCTGGTCTGGTTTAGGTAGCTGGGCTGTGTTACACCTGTGACGGGTCAAGTTTCTTCGCTGCGAGTCATTTCCCTGCTCACACACACGGAAAAAATTGATCAGACGCCTGCCTGTTGGGTCATCGCTGCCTCTTGTCCCACAAGGTGATGAGCACATGGCTTTGTCAGGCTGCGAATTTATTGGATTAACTACCAACGGACAAGGAAACTAGGCTGTCCCAACCTCTTCACTCCTGATGATGAAGACAGAAATAGCTTACATTTTCATCATGCTTTTTTCTTTCATTCTGCTCTTTAAATGATGTGCTGTGAGGTAGAGATATTGTTTTGATTGGGAAATTGAGACTCTGATTATGTACATTAATCAGACTGAAAGTCTAGAGAGAAGTTTTATCATTTGATATCGTAAGACTTGGGTTTCTCGCCTTGAGTAGAAATAACTAGTGAGGGTAAAATTAAAAACTGATGACATTCTCTTATCTAACAAAGAATAGTAGTGAGAGTCATGCCCATAATTAGAATTCCAACATTCTTTTGATTAATTAACACATCTGACGAATTCCTATAGGATACACAGCACAAACTCTAAAATTGTAGAGGCTTCTGACCCAACAAATACCTCTCTCTGTCTCTGTCTGTCTGTCTGTCTCTCGTCCTCTCTCCCCCCGTCTCTCGGGAGCCAGCTACCAGACACGTTCAGCAGACCTCCCAGCCTGTGAGGACTCATTCTTCTCCTGAGGCCTCATGCCCTGGATATTAGACCGAGAAGGGTCAGCGTTTATTTGTCTTGGGCTGCTTTATTTGTGCAGGCTGTTTTCCTGAGGTAACCCAAAGCGTCTCTGAAGGAGTTCAGGGAGAAGGCGGGGTGGGGGCGAGCTCTGGCCCTCCTTGTCTGAGCCCCGGCTCCCAGGGAGAATGCCCTCATTTGTGTAAAGGCCTCCACAGGCCCCAACCATGGATTGTTTATTTACATTCAAGGAACAGATATTGCAAAATGCAAACCAAAACCAGCAGGAATTTAGACGGCAAAGTTCTGGGTGGTAAGGCAGATTCTGTGATGATTTCACAGGCAGGATTTAGAGAGGATTCCATCTGAATACGAAATGTTTTTGAGAATGGACGCTCCCTTTTCTCAGCACCCGTGTGGTTCCCTCAGTGTTTGGATTCCGGACCCCTGTTCTTTCCTGCTGCAGCTCTATCTTGCTTCCAGTTACTGGGGGCTTCCTGGATGCTCTGTTTGCATCAGGCACTTTACATACACCCCTCATCTAATGATCACAATCCAATGAGGCAGGCACCATTCCTGTGCCTATTTTACAAACAGGGAAACTGATACTGAGAGAGGTCAAGTCATTTGCTCAAGGTCATAGAGTGAATACAGACCCTGGAGTCCGTCTGACTTTAGCGCCCTGCCGTGGACCACTGAGTTTCACTGCCTCCCCAAGAGACCACTGCTTCCTGGCTTCTTTAAAAAACAAAAAAGTTGCTCTTTAACTTCTAAATTGATTGCATTTGTAAACAGCATGCTATAGAAACACATATCCCCCCACTTTTATTTTTAAAATGATTGCTGTAGTAGTCAGGGTTTCTCAGCCTCAGCACTACTGACATTTGGAGCTAGATAATCCTTTGTTGGAGGGCTCTCTGGTGTATTACAAGATATTCAGCCACATCCCTGGCCTCTACCTACTACGTGCCAGCAGAGTAGCACCCCTCCTCCCAAGCTGTGACAATCAAAAATGTCTCCAGATAGGGCCAAATGTTCCAGAGTGGAGGCAAAATCACCCCTAGTTGAGTGTTAGACCCAAAAGTTATTTAAAAAGGGCAATGGATTTCAACTCCTCCTTTTTCACAGTCCCCATCCACTTACTCCAGAAAGTATTTTCCACCTTCCCTTATGTTAGAGTATCCCAGAAGTAAGGGCACATTCAACTAACCCCCAAGAAAGGAGCCCAAAGACTAAGGAGGAAAACATCTATGATTTTGGTGGGCAGGACAGCTGGGAAACAGGTCTGTGACCAGCACCAAGACGGCCAGTGGAGTAGCTGACACAGGACACGGCTTCACTATTTGACTGCTTGGGAGTACATAGATTCTAGACTCTAAAAGGTGTGTTGTGTGTTGTTGTCATTGTCACAAGTCCCAGGACTCTTAGGACTGTGGAGAGGATGTTTCGATTTATGACATGACAGAAGAGATATAAAGTATTGCAAAAGTGCTTAGGCTAATCCTGCTACTATTCACCCTAATCTAGAGATTTGTCATCGCCTTATATAGTGGGACTGAATACAACTTTTGGAGGTTGAATGAATAGGGGATGCGTCCTGCTATTCCTTAGGAGAACTTTTGGAAACTACCCTATAGAGGCTTTATCTGGGTGTAGGTTCTTTCAAAAAATAGACCCTGAAAGAGGATTTACATGCTAGTGGTTTGTTTGAGAGGTGATCCCAGGAAGCATGGTAAGTAGGGGAAGCAAGGCAGGGAAGGGAAGAAAGCCATCAAAGGGTACTTTAACAAATGGGTTAACTCTGTGAGCAACTATGCCTCTGCCCCCCTGGGCTCCTCTGGGAGACTGTGTATGACACACCTTAGGACTGTGACACCAGGATTAGGAAGCTGGAATATCTATCTACCAACTCTCATCCCTCATTGGTGGACATCTCCTGGGGGCATGAGCCCCAGGGCACCTCTGGACATGCCATACTCCTGGGGACAGAGAAAGCCCTCAGTCAGAGAGAAACAGGCAGGTGAGTCGCATCAGTTACTGATGGCTGTATAACAAATTATCCCAAAACTGACTGGCTTCAAACAACATACATTTGTAATATCCCAGTTTCTGTGAGCTGGGAGTCCAGGTACAGCTGAGCTGAGGGATTCTGCTTGGGGTCTCCCATAGGGTGCAATCAAGGTTACAGCTGAGCTGCAAGCATCTCAAGGTTTGGCTGGGGAGGATCCAACTCCAGGCTCGCTCAGGTGGCTGTTGGCAGGATCTAGTTCCTCACAGGCTGGTGGGCTGAGGGTCTCAGTTCCTTGTTGGTCAAAAGTCTCCTTGCCACACAGAACCTCGACTGGGTGCTCACAACATGGCAAAGAGTGCCTTAAGAGAGGGCAAACAGGATCAAAGTCACAGTTTTGGTAACCTAATCTCAGAAGTAACATCCCATCACTTTTGTTGGAGTCTAGTCATTAGAAATGAGTTGCTCAGTCCATCCCATGTTCAATAGGTGGGGGTTACACTAGGCATGTAACTAGGAGACCCCCAGGGAGCCATTTAGAGGGTGTCCTCAGGAGTGGATGAGAATTGCCCACCAAAGCTGTAGGTGACTTCTGGGCTGAGACAAAGGAATGCGACCAGGACACTCGCATCTGCCCTATGGATATAACTTCATGTTGTTACATTATCCCTGGTTAATGGGAAACATTCTAGTTGTCTACAAATTGAGAGGCCCTGGAATACAGTTTTTTTTTAATTGAAGTAGAGTTGATTTACAATATTATGTTAATTTCAGGTGCACAGCATTGTAACTCAGTGTTTTTGCAGATTATACTCCATTATGTTATTACAAGCTAGTGTATATAATTCCCCATGCTAAACAGTGTATCCTTGTTGCTTATCTATTTCACATATAGCAGTTTGTATCTGTTAATCTCATTTAAAAGGTCAGTATTTCTATAAATGGGGACACTTCATGAATTTGGTGCAGACTGACAAATTTGAAACGGACTTGAACCAAGTAACAGGCACTGTGCTAAGTTCCAAAGACACAGAGTTAAATCCTTAGGGAGGCTACTATCTGCAGGGGCAGAAGGTGGGGGGACAGAAACCTGGGGTTGCAGAACAGGACCATATGTGCTAGATATAGAAACATCAAGCTGCAGCACCCAGGAATCTAATTCCAGCTGGGTGGGAGGAGGTGATGGAGAAGATCTGGGAGGTGGATTGGAGAAGGGGTGACACTTGCTCATCTTCCCACTGTTACAGAACACGGTTTCCTCTCCCTCCCTATAGGATGATCCCTGTAGGGTCACCAACATTCTTACCATGTGCCTCTGTATGCTTAATCTTTCCTGAAGACTCATTCTCAGGCCCTTTCCAGATGAACCATGCTTTAGGAGGGACACTCTGCCCAGTCCCTGAAGAAAATCAGGAATAAAGGTGAAAAAAATAAGAAGAAACAGAATGGCAGAAACAACACACCCCAAACACATCAAATGACAAGCAATTCCCCCTCCTCCTGCCTGTTATTGCCCCATAGCAGACTCTGCACCCCCGCACCCGGGCCATCTCCACCTCCCCACTCTGGACTGTGCGCGCCCAGGTGTGAATCTAATCGCCACCTGCCTACTGATAATATTCAAACCACAAAAGCCTCCAAAGCAAACAAGTCCCTGCTGGGAAAGCACTTTCTTTCCCCCTTTATTTAAGCCAGGCCTTATCTTGAAGCTAAATCCATTATCCTGGACATTGGAATGAAGTCCAACACCTGATGAATAACCCTGTTGCCTAATCCCTGCCTCTTATCCGTTCAGGGCAGCCCCAAAGGTGAAAGGGGAGGGAAAACTGAGTCACGGAAATTAATGGCAGGACTCTACAAAGCTGCTTGCCTCTTTGAGCAAAGCCACATCTGATTCCTCAACACCTGTCTTCTTCTTCTCTTCATTCATTTTCATCGCCTTTGATCTTCTATTTTTTCTGTTCTTTTTTTTTCTTCTATCCATTCCTTCTGTTTATAATTCTTTTCATTTTTGAAAACTTAGCTTCTCATCAGTCACTCTCTTCAGAATGTGATTTAAATGAGTAATCAATCAACAACGAATCATGATGTATGTGAATAACAGTAGAACTTATTAAAGGCTTTAAACAATCATTTGAAGATTTTCACGACAGGTCGGTGAGGACAGGGGAGCTGGCTTCAGAAGGACCCGGGGATCACCAGCCTGAAAGGGATACTAAGAACCCCCAGGTAAGTGCCACTTACTGCAGCCCTGCGCGTGGGTCTTCCAAATCACACCTCACATGACCCTGCTGGGAAGAATGGGGACTCTGTTTTACAGATGAAGAAATGAGACTTGGTTCAGCCTCTCTTAAGGGGTTGAGCTGAAAAACTAAACTCTTATCTGTGTGGCTCCAAAGTCCATGCTTTTTCAACTACACTGATAGCCCAAAACAAACAAAAGAACGCTACTATATTTCAGGATCCACATTTAAGTTTAAAATCCTTTTATTTTACCACTTTTTCATTCACCCCCTCACATCCTCTTATCCTTCTTTACCTTTACTAAATCACAAGGCCAATCATTAAATTCTATGGTCAATCAAGATCACTCCATCACATATACTATACACACTTTCTCCTCTCCCTGAACTCACTTGTCTCACTTGGCAAGTCTCCCATCCTGGTAAAACCCAATCTCCACCTACCTGAAAACTGCAGCCAGACAGCTGACTGTAGCTGGAGAAAAGCACACACCTGGGATGAGCACACACTCCAACGGGCCACCCTCAGTGGGACCCAGCGTCCCACAGGCTCCCCTGGTCCTCCCCTCCCGCTGCGTGCCCTCGCCTCCAACCTCACACTCACCCCTACGCCTCACTCCGGGCTCGTGCCCATGCTTCCTACTTCTCCAACGAGAGCTCCCTGGTCTCCCTGGCTGCATCCACCTCCCTTTTATTATTGCAGAACCGTCCTGCTGCTCCCTGAGAAGTGCCTTCTATGCCTGCCTGAGTCCGTTCGGGCTGCTATAACAAAATACATAGACTGGGTAACTTAAAAATAGCAGGAGTGTACTGCTAACAGCTCTGGAAGCCAGAGGTCTCCATGGTCGGAGAGCCCACTTCTGGGTTGACATCTCTTTGTAACCTCACATGGCGGAAGGGGATGGGGAGCCCCACAGGGTCTCTTTTAAAAGAGCATTAATCCCATTCATGAGAGCTCTACCTTCATGATCTCTTCACCTCCCCATATCATGACACTGGGCACGAAAGTGAGGGAGGGGGACACACTGAGAACACAGCCATGCCCCCTGCCCCACCCACGCACCTGGCTCCAGCCATCCTTCATTCTTGTCTTCTGCATCATCAATGTCTCTCCCTACTGAACCATTCCTATCAGCATTCAACCCACTGTTGTCTCGTTCCTCTTAAAAACCCTCTTGACTTTGTTTTTCGTAGCTACCACTCAACCTCTCTCCTTCCTTATTCCGTTTAACTTCTCAAAAGAGCTGTTCACAATCTTTGATACCCCTACTCCCTTCTCTTTCCCTTATAGACCCACACTAATAAGACCTTTGCCCCCGCTTTTCACTAAAACCAGTCTTGTCACCAGCGAGCTCACTTCCAATCCAGTGCTCAGCGCTCAGTCCTTTTCTTCCCTGGCCTGTCAGCTGATCCTTCCCTCCCTTTCAAAACCCCCCCTTCTCTTGGCTGGAAGGACTTCACACTCTCTAGGTTTTCCCGGAGCTCACCTGCCGCTCTACCTCAGTCTCTTCTTCTGGTTCCTCCTTATTTCCCGGACCTCCTAATGCTGAAGTTCCCCAGCGATATCCTTTGTCTTCTCTTTTTAATTGACTATCACTCCCCTGTGAGCTAAATCAGTCCAGTAGCTTTGAAAACGTCCAAATGCCACAAGCTTCAAATTTACATCTCTGCCCTGACAGTACATCAGCCCAGACATTTCTCCCCTGAGCTCCAGGGTGACAGATATATCTGCTCACTCAGCATCTTCCTATTCCTGTCTAACAGATATCTCAAAGGTGGTATGTCCAAACCCGAACTTCACCCATGTCATCCCCACCCCCTGCAAACCTGCTGCACCGTGAGTCTTCTCCATCCCCATTACTGGCCATTTCTTGTTCAGTTGTTCAGCCCCCAAACCTGCTGTCACACTAGTCTTATATTTTCTTCTCAAACCCTACATCCAGTTCAATGAATCCTGCCTTCTTGTCCTTTAAAATATATCCAGAATTTGACTATTCCCAAGCAGCTCCATGCTACCATCCTGCTGTGAACCATTATCATCTCTCTCCCAGATCTTTGCCACAGACTTTGGACTAGTTACTCTGCCTCTGCCTGTGCTCCCAGCAGTCTATTCACAACACAACAACCACAGTGAACATTTAAAAATTCAAATCAGGTAGATGGCACTCCTCTGCTGAAAATCCTCCAATGTCTAAAGTGGTAAAGGCCAACGTCCTTTAAATAACCAGGGATGCCTGTGTGCTTTGGCCTGTTACCCCTTACTCTTTCTGCCGCACTGGCCCTCTTCTGTTCCTTGAACATACCAGGCATATTCCCACCTCAGGACCTTTGCACTTGCTGTCTCTCTGCATAGGAGCACCTCCTACAGCTATGATATAGCTCAGTCCTTCCAGTTTTTGCATGATAATGTTTTCTCAGTGAAGCCTTTCCTAAGAATCCTGTTTGGAATGATAACACCTCATATTTCCAAACTCTCTTTTTCTGTGTGTTTCATTTGTCTCCATAGCACTTATCATCTTCAATAGACTAAACTTTTGATTTTGTGGTCTGTCTCCCCCATTAGGAGGTAAGCTTCTTGAGGGCAAGGATTTTTGACTGGTTTGTTTACTGCTTGCCTTAGTCAGGGTTCTCCAGAGAAACAAAACCAGTAAGATATGTACAGATCTATAAAAAGAGATTTGTTATAAGGGCTTGGTTCATGTGATCATAGGGGCCTAGCAGTCCCATGATCAGTCATCTGCAATTCGGAGGCCCTGCAAAGCCAGTGGTGTGGTTCCAGTCCACACACAGAGAATAAAGAACCAGGAGTGCTGACATCTAAGAGCAGGAGAAGAAAGATGTCCCAGCTCAAGCAAGAGAGCAAATTTACCCTTCCCTTGCCTTTTTGTTCTACTCAGGTCCTCAACAGTTTGGATGATGCCCACCCAACTAGTGAGGGTGTCCTCTTTATTGTCTCCCGATTCTTCTGGGAACACTGTTACATACACACCGAGATATGTTTTACCAGCTGTCTGGGTATCCCTTAGCTCAGTCAAGTTGATGCTTAAAATTAACCATCACACTATTTTATCCCCAGAGCCTCAGGTTATGCCTGGCACATAGTAGGTGCTCAATGATTATTTGCTGAACGAATGGCTGCCCAACCCACCTCTCTGCAGTGCCCACATCCTTCCTCAGTAATGTAAGGGGTCAGAATATGCAACCCCAAAATAGGCTGCTTTGTAGATTGGTTATTTCAAGCCACAGACACTTGGAAAATGGCAGATGCAGGAAAGGCTCTCTAATTTCCTCCTTTATAGCTAAAATCAGGACCTAAAATCTCCCATGAAATTGTATGCCTTCCTGTACCAGGACAAAGAACATTCTTACCACTGGAGGCTTGGAGTCAATGCTGAAATAGATCTGTACAAATAAACATAACCTTTATCTTCCGTTGGCCTCCCCCATTTTAGTTCCTAGTCACTTTCCCACAATTTATTGCCCCCTACCCAAGCCCTTTTTCCTTTGTCTTGTCACAGCTCCAAAATTGATCATCCATTGTTGCAATGCTATATAAGCTCTCAGCCCTGTCCCCTTCTCTGGGTCTCCATTTCTTTTCTCCAAAGGTTCCCATGCCATGTAAAAATATCAACATCCAGTATCTGTCTGCTTGTCTCCTGTTATTCTGTCCTTTGTCAATCTAATCCTCAGGCCCAGCCAGACCTAAGAGGGTAGAGGAAAAATCTTTCCTGTTACAATAAGAAGTCAGCTACTCAGAAGCACCCCAATGTCTTCCAGACCAGGAGGCAAATAGTCCAAAGGTCAGCATCCTCGGGTCCTCGGTCTTTGTAATAGTGCCAGCCTCCTCCAGCAAGCCCTGAGCTCCAGGCTAGGCTTGGTTTCCTGTCTACCCCCCAGGCCACGGGCATAAACACCCAGGTTCAGAGATGGAGCCAAAGAGGCAACCCAACTCCAAACTGCCTGCCTGTCCAGAGCACCTCAGGCTTCTCCATCTTCCTTGAACTTATCATCTAGCACTCCCAGGAAAGGAGTGTCCACAAGCAACGCCCGAGGGTGGCCCATGCCCTTGGGCCAAATCCCACTGCAGGACAGAAGGGCCTGTTTTGAGCCCATGAACTATGAACTCTCAGTAACATTCATCACAGTGATAATAATAACTTACTGTCCAGCAGCAATGCCTCTTTCTTAATTTTGGGTATACCAGAACTGGGGGAGAGGGGAGGACATGAAGAAACAGGAGAGGGAGGGCTAAGGATGATAGGGAGGAGGCTGGATTTTCCCCTTCCTTAAGGACTCTATCAGTTGTGTCTCCAGGGGATTTAAAGAGCTAACACATCAACTGATGAATATATTTTTTAACGTGGTATATCCATACAATGGAATATTATTAAACAATAAAAAGTGAAGTACTAACACGTGCTAGGACATGGATGAACCTCAAAAATGTGATGCTAACTGAAAGAGGCCAGTCACAAAAGACTTTATTTTGCATGATTCCATTCACAGCAAATGTCCAGAATAGGCAAATCTGTAGAGACAGAAAGTAGATTAGTTTTTGCCTGGGGCGAGGTGAGTGGGAGGAAATGGCAGCGACTGCAAATGAGTACAGGGTTTCTTTTCGGGGTGATGGAAATGTTCTGAAATGGATTGTGGTGATGGTTGAACAACTCTGTGAATATACTAAAAACCACTAAATTGTACACTTTAAGTAGGTGAGCCAAATGGTATGTGAGTTTTATCTTGATAAAAATGTTATTTAAAACAAAACAAAAAAAACTAGTTAACACGCCCTCTGAGAAAGTGGGGTTAAAAGTGGTTTGGCTTCTTAATTGTCTCTATCGAATCTCAGGGGCAGATTGAATGTAAAACTAATGAAGCATGAACTTCAGGCCCCTCACTTGCAAGGGCCCCTCCAAAATCAATCATCAAATCATTGCTTATTTTGTGTTCCTGGTTTATTATTCTTTTCCTTAAAGAAATACTCCCAACCCACTATACTTCAATTAAAAAAGTACCCTGAAATTGTGTAAGCTTTATAGCTCACAAAACCTGGACCTGCCTAATGAACACATTACTTTTATAATCAGAAAAGAAGCAACCATGATTATATATGTGTATGCATGACTGGGACATTATGCTGTACATCAGAAATTGACACATTGTAACTGACTGTACTTCAATAAAACTTTTTTTTAATATATAAAGTAAAGAAGTAACCACAATTTTTAAAAATACATTTTTTAATCTTTAATGTGTCTCCCTTTCTGCAGTGCTGGAGCCCCAAGGAAACAGCCATTAAATCTCCGGAGAGCTCTTCTCACCGCAACCTATATGAGATAGTCATGCGACTTCACAATAAATTCAATCGCAGGCTCAGGAGGAATAAGTAAAGGTTCCTCTGGGCACACAGTCCTGTCCATGCTGGCTGTGACTTTAGGACACTGGCCCTCCAGGAGAAATTCCACAAGAAAACTGCTCAGGAGCATCTCGAGATATTTTTTCTAACAATTTATTTATTGTTTAAAATCGGTATCTTGACTCTAATTGAGAAGAGTCACCCTTTCCTTTAATATTTAAGAAAAAAATGGTTCCAAGCCTCTAGCACACCTGTGATGGGATATCTAGCGCCTCCTCCTCTCCTGCATCTGGGAATCCTTAGACCTCAGGTTCCCAGGAGTGAGACTTTTGAACCTCCTACTAACAAAGTTTGAAGTACAGAGGCAAACAAGAGGCATCTGGGGAGAAAAGGTCCATGGTAAACCCGTCTTTTACTTGGGAGCTGGTGTGGGTCTGAGGGCAGGATGTTTTTATGCTGAGTCAGAATACCACCAACTGGAGAACCCGTTCAGAAGGGCAGGGTAGACAGTGGGGAGCTCTTCCAGACTTGGGGTACAGGCTGTTCCTAGATCTCTAGAAAGATGCTGAGAAGGAGACAGAGTGACAAGACACATACAATTTTACCAAGAGAGGGCCACCATCACTGAGAAAGACCTACTCTAGGGGCTAGGGGAAACACAGCCCACCCCGTCTTTCTCTGCCTCGGCTGTGTGGACTCCTTAGTCAGGAGTCAAGCCAATTAGATTCAGGACTGCCAACATTCAAGCTCATGTAAGAAAAACAAAATGCAGTGTGTTCACATTAATGTGAGATTTTACTGGTGGCCAGTCAAGATCTCCCCTCATTAAGTTAATGTAATAGAATATTCTGGTTCTAGGGTTCTAACTATATATAATCCTTTAACAACACTGACTAGACTCTGCCATTATCACAGTTTCTGAAGAAAGACACATCAATATTCAGGACTCATCTCTGTAGGCAAAACCTTTAATGCCTTAGGGATTTCCTCAGAAGCCATGTATAATTGTAAATATTTAAATGCTAAAAACAGTCCTTAAACAGCCAACTTGCACAAAATGGGAAAGAACCCAACTTACCACCTACGTGGTAGAGCCTAGTATCACCCTTGAAAGAGTGAATGAGGTGAGAGACAGTTTCTGCCCTCCCCCTGCCCCCCACCTCTCCTGGTGCTCCCTCCTCGCACCTGCCACTTCCCTCTTCCCTGGAGATGACATTCTCATTACCGAGCTGCTTTGCTATAAATACCATTCAAGCAGTCTCTTGTAGGGGGAGGGGAGAGAGCTAACATCATTCAGCACTTCCCAGCTCTGCACAAGTGTTTATCCATTATCATATTTTAGCCTCACACAACACTGGCTTAATTTTGCCATTTTTTCTCAAGGAGAGGCTCAAAGAATTTGAGTAACTTGCTAAGGTCACCCAGCTACTACGTGGTAGAGCAGGATTCCAACAAGTCTGCCTGAGGTCAGAGGTATTTTTTCTTTCCACTTTCTTTCCAGTCTTTACCAATTATAAACAGCAGTGGGATTGGGGGCAATGAACAGAGGCTATGAAGGATGTTTTGGAGATTTTTACCTGGCAGGGTGGTGCTTATTTAATTTTATAAACATTTAGGAAGCCACTGATGGAAAAACAGACTCCCAGGTTTTTATCCCGTCCAATTTTCTCCCCTGAACTTCAAATCATAGATCTGATTTGACATCTCCACTTGGGTGTCTGATAGATCACCCAAACTGAACATGTGCAAACCTGTCTCCTGATCATCCTCAAAGCCACTGTTCCCACAGGCTTCTTGGCTCAGTGAATGGTACCCCCAGCTTCCAGCTGCTTGCAACATACATCCTGCTGGCATCCCTCACTCCTCTCTGGTTCCCTCCCCACATCCTGCCTAAGAGCAAACCATGTCAGCCCTACTTCCCAAATGCATCCAGAGTCCAGCCACTTCTCACCACCCCCACTGCCACCATCCTCCTCTCACCTGAATTATACTTTTGGAGTCCTTAACCTTGCCTTTGCTTTCCTACTATCACCTTAACACAGCAGCCAGATTGATTTTGTTGAACTTTGGCTAATTTCTCCACCTTACTCTGCCGAGAAGCCAAATCCTCTCCTTACTACTGCTCCAAGACCCTGAGCTCTGGTCCCTCCAGCCCACCTCCTACCTTTCTCCTCCCATCACTCTGCCCCAGCCATTTTGCTGTCGTGAACTTCCATTCACATCTGCGTGATTACGGAAAACTTGCTGTATGTAGGCCAGTAACACATAAGAAAATTGCCTCAAGATGGGAATGAAACCCCATGCTCATCTTAACATGTTTCCAATGGAAGAAACTTTGTTTTGGGTATTTGTTTATTGTTCAAGTGTTTATTTTTCTCTTGATTAAATGTTTTTTGTTATTTTTTTTTAATTGTATGGATTGCTATTCTTTTGCCCCCCAGGAATTCAATTTTTTTTTTTTTTTTTTTAAGTTCAGGTATAGTTGATTTCCGATGCTGTGTTAAGTTCTGGATTGCTGTTCTGACACCAGCCAGGCAGCTCCTGCATCAGTCCTGTACCTGGCCTGCTCTGGCCCAGGCAGCCCCCAGGGAAGCCCCTTACTCTCTCAATTCCTCACTCAAAAGCCACGTCTCAGGGAGGCCTTTCAACATTGCAGCCCACACTGCCTCCCTCCTTCCCTACTTTGTTTCTGCTCACTTATTACTGGCTGATACATCAGGTATGAACTTGCTTATTTTATTTATTATCTGTCTCCTCCATTGGAATATAAACTACCAGAGGGCAGAGAATTTCATCTGTTCAGCAAAGTATCCATAGATCTTGGAAGAATATTGCACACATACTAGGTCCTCAGTAAATTTTGTTTGATAGAATAAATGAACAAATAAATCCTCTCCTCCTAATCATGCTTTTGGTTGCATACTATGTCAAAAGAAATCTAAACTTCATGATCTCTAAAGAATATAATTCAGCCAATGTTGGCTGTGGCTTCAAATCCAGTTTCAGTTCAAACACAATTTTTAAAAAATATTTTATGAAATCCTTCTAAAATATTTGTACTCAAGATAGCAACTTTTTCTTTACTCAGTATGTGTAGGTATTTAATAACTTTTCATTGACAAACTAATGAATAAAAGCACAAATACATAGGTGAGACTATCATTCAAACCTGAGCTCTATTTAAATAAGACTGTCTTCATATAAGTCTGTCTCAGAGGGAAGAAACACCATATTCTCTCAAGTTTCATAATAGAGAAAAAGAATCAATATTTTCCTAAAATTTGGAACACTCCAATCCTTCTGGAAAAGGATTCCTGTAGAAAAAAAAGCACCAAAGTCCCGTCATGATTAACTGCACAAAATCTATTTGTAAAGAAAATAATGTGTTAGAAAATTGAGGACACTAAGAAGGGAAAATTTGGAGGAAGATTAGGAAAACAAACTTATGGTTAACAAAGGGGAAAAGGGGGGTGGAGGGATAAATTAGGACTTTGGCATTAGCAGATACACACTACTATATATAAAATAGAAAAACAACAAGGCCTTACTGTATAGCACAGGGAATTATATTCAATATCTTGTAATAAAGTATAACGAAAAAGGATCTGAAAAAGGAGATACACACACACACACACACATATATATACACATATACACATATATATGCACATACATATATGGATATATATCTGAATCATTTTGCTGTACATCAGAAACTAGCATAACTATACTTCAATTTTTAGAAAGTGATGATTTTCTAAGATACCTAACATATTCAGTTTTGAGCCAGTCACTAAGACCTCTGGGCACATTTTGATTGCTGATTTTGAGTGTCTGAGTATCTTGGACTCCATTGAAATAGCCAGTAGAAATTATTTATTTAGGCTTCAGCAAAGCATGTTATTCAAAAGCACATGACATTTTTATTGTAACATCAGTGTTGGTATCTTGGCCACCAGCACCTTAAAAATGGTCTAAATCCTAATAAAAGCATCATGTAGCAAGGGTGATCAGGGTGAAAGAAAATACTAGACTTCCAAGATCACTTTGGAGATTAAACAAATTTTAAAGTCAATGTTACTGACAAGACAGAAGGAATTAAATGAAGTGATGAAACTTAAGAGTGACCATCGGTTGAAGGCGTTAAAGACAACAGGAAAAAGTAGGGGGAAAATAAAAGGGGGAGAAAGTCAATCCAAAAAACAACAGATAAAGTCTAAAAGGGTAAAAGACTCTAAAACAAATATTCCCTGGGAAGGATAAGTCCAGGAATGGGTATCCTGAATAGGAACCAGAGGCAGCCAGACAAAACGGACCTTTCTAAGTTTTTCTTAAGCAAGATCTGAGGACCTCAAACCATTTCTTCAAGCATCAGTGTGAAATTATTTCCTGGGTTTAAACATGAAAACTCACCTGGATAGGTGTTAATTGGATAGGAACTGAAAATATTTCCCCCACCCTGAAATGTATTCCCAGTATGTTTTTTAATGAGGTGCTGATACTTTGAGATGCAATATTTTGTCCAAAATATGACCATAAATAAGTTTTTTAAAGATGAAAAGAAAAATAACATTTGATGCATGCCTATCATGTGTCTAGAACTCTACTAGCATTGGCTTATATAAATTATTCTCATTTAAGTAAGGAGACAAAAAGATGGCTTGAGGAATTGAGCAGTTAAAAGCACTCTTGATTTTCATTTTTGGATCCTGTTCTTAGCAGATTCTTAATAAGGGACTTGAAAGTCATCTATCAAGGTCCAGGTAGCCAGCCAAACACCAAACCAACACCCCAAACCAAAGCCACTTGAATGAATTAACTTGAACGTTTCTTGAAACAGTAAGCTCACAACTTACCTCAACTGAAAGCCTATCTTATTTTTCTCTTTGTTAAAAAAAAAAAGTAACCTACAGAAAAGTTGAAAGAAGAGTACAATGAATAGATGTTCTCCTATATAACCACAGCTCTATTTAGCACACATATCTAAGAAATTAACATTAATTAAATACTATCTAATATACAGCCTCTACTGAAATTTCTGCAATTGCCCTGAAAATAATTTCTCTTCTTGTTTCTTTTTCTCCCTAAATCTAGGATCAAGGTTCAAGTATTGCATTAGGTTGATATATCTCCATCCGATTTTCAGCACCTCTGATTCTCCGGTAAATTCCTTCCAACATTGATTCAACATAGCCTCCTTGTACATTTCATCTCTTGGATTCTCCAGTGGTTCTCAATAAATTTCTAACACCCTATCTTCAAATCTGAGGTCTGTTTTCTGTGACAAGATTTAAAAAACAGAGGTCAGTACCTAGCTCATTCCAGACTCACATATGATTCTAAGAATGTCCTATAGCAAAGGACTCGAGCCAGTGACCTGCGGGTTGCATCCAGATAATACATATGTATTGTTTGTTCCACTCAGTCCTCATATACACACAAGCATACCTGTGTGTATGTTTAATATGAATTCATGGCCAGAATTTTTTAATCAGGCATTTTTTTTAAGATCTGGATTTCTGATTCTTCTTTAAAAATAAAATCAGAAGAATTGGTAATACTGGCCTCGTATTCCCAAACAGCAACAACTGGGTAATGTCTCCGAGCGTCAGCTGCCATTTTTCATTTGATTTTACTGTTACTTTTCTTACACCTGGTGTCCCACTCTCATTCCTGGTACCTGCCTGGTCTCAGCAGGTATCTGTATGTTGCACGCCATGTGCTACTTTACAACATCCCAAGCATCTTCATAATATCACCATCTTATTCTTGAACCACTCCTTTAAGATCAGTAGGACTGTTATTATCCATGTTTTCCACATGAGGAGACTAAGGTTGCTACATGCGGTCCCCCCGTGGTAAGACAATTAAAAAAATTTTTTTTTCCTTTTAATGGAGGTACGAGGATTGAACCCAGGACCTCGTGCAGGCTAAGCATGCACTCTACCACTGAGCTATACCCTCCCCCACTAGTAAGACAATTTAATGAGATGTAGGAAATGGGGGTACATTGAATTGTGCAACATTTGTGATATAGAGGAAAGAATTCTTCAAGAGACAGTCAACGGAAGTATAGGGAGCCTAACTCTGGCACAGAGAAGGGACACCTACTTTAAGTGATGTTACTTCATTTTCATTAGGGTTATTGTAGATGGACTTGAATAGATGCTTCAGTTGGTTGCCAAGGAAACCGTGAACTAGTAAAGTCTGTCTAGTAGCCTGGGTCGCATGACTTTAAAAGAAAGAAACTTTTGAAAATACCTAACTAAAGAATTTCTGGAATGAGAAGAAGGATAAATTACTCAAGGTACTTATGAATTCCATCTGAGAAGCACATGCTAATCAGAAATCAAAACTGAAGGCTGAGGCCAGCGGATGAATCCTATTCCTTCCTGTTTAGCTCAAACGCCGGCTAGAACTGAAGAGAGGACCTCACGGCTCAGGCCACAGGTCCTTCTAGGCTAAGTGACTGCAAAGAGATAAAGGAGCTATTGTCCTCCTCTTAGCCTCACACGATCTGGTTACAGGCTCCTCTGCCCGGGTACTTCCTTCTGCCACACGGAGCATCTGCTTATGTAAAAACGTCGTCAGCGACGACTCACAGAGACTTTGTCTACTGAAGAGGAACAGAGATCACAGCCTTCACCCTCAGATTCAACTAGGCCTACGTGTTCGTGCTCAAATAATTAACTCTCCAATTAAACTCAGGTCTGGACAACAGGGCCACAAAGTCCTCTGAAATGTCGGAGCCAGAAACAAATGAACGTGGCTTAACAACCAGAGAACACAGTGTTCCAGGGGAGTCAAATATAGAAGCTTCCAGAGCCCAAAACTTCACCAAATCTCCCGAATGATTTATTTCACAATTTAGGCAAGTTTTAGGGTAAAGAATTTTAAAACTTATTTATTTTTAGGTAAACCTCCCTCCTTTCAGAAATAAACGCTCTCTAGCTAGTGACCGTAAGAGGAAGTCAAAGTCTCTGTCAAGTCCCAGCAATGGTGAGGAAAACAGTGTATTTCTGAAGCCCAGGCTCCAGGATTGATTCAGGTATGTAATGGATACGTTTTATTCAAAATAGTAATGAATCTTTATAGTAAATTACCATGACAGAGAAGACCTTTGTTAAAGGTAAGAGCTCAGAGCATGTATGTGAGAGATTAATGCAGGGTGAAAAGACAGAGCCCTACAATGAAGAGGAAATTCTGGTACCTTTGCACAACACCACCGGGCATGGGGTCTTCGGGAACAACATCCCACTTACTATGCAGTTTTATAGGAAGCAGTGGATGAATGACAGTAAGCCCTGGGAACACTGCGAAACAAGAGAATACAGTTTCTACCCCTAGAGGGTAATGATCCAGTGGGGACAAGTACTAAGCACGTTTTTGCATGTGTGATCAATGATGTGAAAGAAGTTTAGCATCTGTGGGTGGAAAAGCAAGAGTTGGAGCACCAGTTCCACCTCACTCAGCATCACCAGAGCAGGTGGCACAGCTCGAAACCACCAAAGAGACATATCTCTTCCCAACTCTACAGTCAGTGACTGTGTTAGTAGCTCAAAACGGGCTCTGGTGAGAGTATTTCCACCATGCAAATCAGCAAATCTCCTCCTCTGGAGAGCTGGTTATTAAGCCAAATCAGCACATGCTGCCACTGAAAGAATAAAGGATATAACAGGTAGGAATATGCTTAAAACCATAATGTACAAATGTAAGGTGGTAACAAGGAGCAGTAACAATAGTTATTACATAATAACTATATATATCAAATAGTCGTGCTGTAGTTTTTTACTCAGTGTTTATAAACATAAACACATAAAAAAGAATAATATTAATAATGGTATCATTAATTAATATAATAATTATTAATATGGCATTCCTCTAAGTCTTAAATCTGGGTTATCTCTTGCTTGGGAGGTACGTGCAGTAGCAGAATTTCATTTCATTTCCAGAACATTTGATAAAGATGCCCTGTATTTGCCTATCAGGATAATAGAAAACACAAAGGATCTAGACATCCACAAACATGAGTTCTAATCCAGTGCTCTGCCAAGAACTGGATGAGTTTTGATCCAAAGCTCAGTACTAATCCACATTGTGCTATAGGTCCCCCACCCAACAAATGGAAATAATAAGACATATCTGTCTTCATCACAAGGATGTTTTAAGAATCATAAATATTTAGAGCTGGAAACTTAGAGGTCATCTGTCCTACCCCTCACTTTAAGGATGAGGACGACAAGGGCTGACAGGCTGAGTGACTGTGGGAGGTGCAGCTAGACACTGGTACAGCCACACCTGGAGCCCGAGATTTTCTCCTGTGCGCCCTCCAATGTGCCGTACTCTTCACACGTGGAATGAAAGATCATTAAGTAAGTGATCAAAGATAGCTTCTGTATATAGATCCCTAGATTGTTTATTTCCCCCCCTGCAGGCTGAGAGTCCCTCAAAAGGCTGCTGGCCCTGAACTTAAACTTTTACACATTCAGGTATTCAAAAAATAGCTCAGCCATATGATTAACTGTTTAGAGCCACCTGTTTTGCATACCCCCTCAAAACCTCACACAGCATCTGTTGGCCACTGACAAGGTAGAACCTTGTGATTACAAGACCCTCAGCTGCCATCACCCTTCAGAGCTCTCAGACCCAGAGACCGCCTACCGTGTGACTCCTCTGAGCCTCTCTGTCCCAGGAGTCCCCTTACCCTCCCCACTTTCTGGATGTGGCCTCCTGGAGTCTCTGAACAGATTCAGGCTGTGAGACATTCTCCCCTCATGCAACCCTGTCCCAGCACAGCCCAGTAACACTTGCTGTGTGTTGCTGCCTCTCATGGCCATATTTTTTCCCTTGATCAGCCCCAAACCCCTCAAACCTCCTACAAAGGATGAAAATATACTTTGAGCAAATGTCACAGAAATGTTTGGTGCCACCACTAAGGCTGAGAAGGGGTCCCCAAATGCCAGTTTCCTGACTCCCTGTGGGTCTTCCTAATACAGTGCAGCAAGTGACGTTAACACTGCTTGGTCTTGTCCACGTGTGGATAAGCCCTGATAACTTGACCCTATCAAATCTTTTACCTCTCTTATGCTCATTCATAGGTGCCAAAGAAGAGATTAAGAAAAAAAATTCATAGAACAAATTGGCCCCTGGGACTCCAAAGCAAATGCTCTACAGCTTTGGTGTACATCTGAAACACCTCAATGAGACCCCGAGACTGGGAACAGTGCAGAAGTCTCCAGATGTCGCTGTCACCCAAAGGCAAAACTACATTAGAAAACAAAGCAAGGACCTCCAGTTCAACACTGAATGTTTTATTATTTTAAATGCTCCAAAATCTAAATTCTGCCCCTCAAGATCTCAGTGTATGCACTTTTACAGCATCATCATACCACTCAGCTGCCTTA
The DNA here is from genome assembly GCF_009834535.1 of Camelus ferus. Lineage (NCBI taxonomy): Eukaryota > Metazoa > Chordata > Mammalia > Artiodactyla > Camelidae > Camelus > Camelus ferus. Next base: position 6,342,982 of record NC_045709.1, read on the forward strand.
AATCCTTCTGACAAGGTGGAGTAACAATTGACAGATAACCAGTTAGAGCTATCCTTGTTTTCCCTTGCCACGGGCATAGGGGAAAGGCCATTTTATATTTTAAAAATTGCTGGTTTGATGAAATCAAAGAATGCCGTTTTTCAAGTATGTTTTCCTGATTTGGGCAGCTAAATAATTGCCTTCTCCCACCATCTCTCGCCCGCCCAAAAAAGAAAAAAATCTAAGCTTTAAATTCAACTCAATTTCATTTGGTTTTGAATTACCATACTTTGGAGAAAAACTAACACTTTCATCCTGTGTACTTTTGCCAGAACTAATGATGATAGTTTACACAGATTGATCAACTAAATGCCAGTCACTTCACTAAGGGCTTGAGGTATATTGTCACACATCATCATCATGACAACCCAAGTAGTGTAGACCCTATTATCATCCTCATTTTCCCGATGTAGAAATGGAGGGACATGATGCTTAAGTAACTTGCTCTAGATCAGGCAGCTTCTAAGTCAATTCAATTTGCCTTTAGAGCTGTCCTGCTCAATGCGGTAGCCTCTAACCACATATAGGTATTGACCACCTGAAATGTGGCTCATTTGAATTGAGATGTATGGTGTAAAATACACACTACATTTTGATGACTTAGTATGAAGAAAATAATGTAAAATATCTCAATAAATTTTTTCACATTGATTATATGTTGAAATAATATTTTGGCTATATTGAATAAAATAAAATGCTGTTAAAATGCTTTTCACCCATTTGTTTTTACTTCAGGTTACTGTGGCTACTAGAAAAGTTAACACTCCATGTGCCTGCACATGGGGCTCACCTTATACCTCTGTTGGACCACACTGCCCTAGAGCCTGGATTCTTCACCATATGCATTACCCTCCCAAAGAACAAGTTTATACCATTTGCATGAATGAAAAGGCATGATCTTCTTTCATGGCAAGCAGTGTGTTTTGTTGATAGGTGAGGAAACCAAGGTAGGAAATACTTAAGGCCCAAAGTCAAACGTTAACCCCAAAACAATCTTCAAAGCCTGCCGAGAACAAAAGATTGCAGACTCTACCCTCAGCTTGACTTGCTTGACCTGCTTTCCAACCTGGACTGAAGCCACAGAGTTCAAGAAGTTTAATGACTGTCTGAGGTTTAATGTCTAATCAAAAGCCAAACACGACCTTCGCCTGTGTTTGCACTTTTGCTTTATATCCACTTGTGCTATGCATGGAAAGAAGAACACAGCAAGGTGGAGGAGGACGCCATTGTGTGTGGCTTTTGACTGGGGATCATGGGTTGGTTTTTATAGGATCAATACTTCAGTTATTTAATGAACACCCCTGGGTTTTCATTTTCAAGGAAAATGTATAAAACACATGCTCGTAAGCAAATTCATTGAATGGCCTAAGGACCCCTTAAGAAAGCCCAAGCAAGCAGGGGAAGGACATAGCCCAGTGGTAGAATGCATGCTTAGCATGCAGGACATCCTGGGTGCAATCCCTGGGACCGCCATTAAAAAATAAAGAAATTTAAAAAGGAAAAAAAAAAAAGCCCAACTATTCATAAACTCTAATCACAGTTCAGGTGCTAGACTGGTTCAGAGCTGAGGCTGAATTTCCATATTTTTCTGAAAGGTCCCAATACAGAATAAATTTCCTGAAATGTGTGCATCGACACAGGTGCTGTGTAATAGAACAGGACTTGGCACAGTTAAAACCCAAGACGTTCTTGTACTTTCTGCTGAGCTCTCAGTCCAGCCCAGCCCCTATCCAGCTCTGGACATTTGACGTCTGTGCTTATTTACTTAGTTTCCTGGAGCCCAGGGCGGCTTTTCTCTGTCCCTGCCTTCACCTGTGAGGGCTCTATTTAAAGAGCCTACATCATGTCCTGAACATCTACATCTGAGCCCAGCCCTCAGCCCCACATTTCAACACACCCCTCTCCTACTTCTACTCAACATCTCTCTCCCTCTTCAGGCCTCTAATTCTGCTTCCTTCCTTGCAAGCATGTAAAAGAAGAGGCTGTGACACTGAAAACCTTCCAGGGGAGATGGTAGGACTGGCCCTCTACTGCAGCCCCTCCCTTAGTGGGGATTAAGTGTTCCTCCCACATGTCCCCACACTGGGCAGCTGTCCCTGGGCTGTTCAGGATCAACCAGCAACACTCCTGAGGGCAGCAGTGGGCAGACCAGAGGCCCCATGTGTTTTATTCATAGATCTGTGTGCTCCTATAACCCCTCTATATATAGACAGACACAGCTATTACCTTTCACATTTCTTCATTGTTAAAGCTTATCTCTCTTGACTCAAATAGTGTTTGATGTGTCTTGTACACAGCATTCCACGTGGCCTGGCAGAAGGTGTATGCATCTGGAGTCTCAGGTTCTAGCCACTGTTCTGCTGCTAACTAGCTGTGTGACTTTGGACTTGTCATTGAACCACTCTGAGCCTATTCTTCAGTAAAGTGAAAGGTTGAATTGGATGATACCTAGAAGCCCTTTCTGCTCTACGATTCTATGAATCTTGAACTTTATAGCTCATTTCTAGTCACTAGTATCCATTTCTTAAAATTTATTTCCTGCAACTCTTGACTCCAAGGGGTTCACCTTCCTTGGAGATTTGTGGTTGCCCTGTGATCAGCAAAATGACAGGTCTCCTTCCAAGGTGATTAAGATAACTCTACCCACTGACTCCCAGATGAGGCCCAAACTACATTGTAGCTGCACAGGAGTTTTTAAAAAAAAAAACATTTTAAAAAATTTAAAGGGGAAAAAACTAACTCACAAAAGGGCAATTTGTAGGAAATGGAGTATGAATAAAGCCTACGTTTATTTGAAGCAGAACCATGTGAAGTTTTTGTCATTTATTTAGTTGTTCCTTTGTTTGCTTGCTTCTGGATTCTTGACTGAAAGGAAACAATCCTTCTACCCCTAGGGTACTTCCAGAATTACTGCTAGGGTCTTTCAATGTGTCTCCCTGTTTCCAGTTCTCCCCACTTCATCCCAGTTTACACACTGCAGCCAGATAAATATCATTAAAGCTGCTCTTACCTCTCTGCCCCTGCTCAAAAGGCTCCTGGCTCCCCCTTGGCCAACCTGCTTATGCATAACCTGCTCCGCCTGGCAGGTCACGGCTCCCACGTCATGGCCTCCATCATCCTAACCAGCCTTTCCCACTGCTGCTCCCTAAACACAAAGCTCAGGGCTCCCCCACACCTGGCATCCCTGGCATGATCCCCCATGGTATCACTGTTCAGTGTCTTCTCTCCCAGGATGCCCTCTACCCTCTCCACCTGACCCATTCGACCAGTTCTCTAAAATTAATGTCAAAAAACAACCTCTTTCATGATAAGATTTCTCTCTCCTTCAAAATCCCATAGACCAGTGCTGCCCAAGAGAAACAAATGTAAGTCACATATGCAATCTAGATTTTTCTAGTAGTCGTATTAAAAAAGAAAAAATATATATATATCCATTTTAATAATTTAACTTATTTAAATCAATATACTCAAAATATTATTACTTTCACATGTAACTAGCATAAAAAAATTATCAATGAGTTATTTTATATTCCTTTTTTTTTGTACCAGATCTTCTAAGTCCAGGATGCATTCGATACTTACAGCACCTCTCACTTAGGAGCCTAAATTTTCATAGGAAACATTGATCTGTATTTAGAGCTCACAAAGTTTAAACCTGAAAAAGTAGATTCATGTGCCTGAGTTGTTCCAAACATACTAAAAAGTCTGCCAGTAACTGAAACCAGTATTGGTTTTTTAAAACTAAATTTAAATTAATAAAAGGAAAAAACATTCAATTTTCAGCTCTTCAGTTGTACTACCTACATTTCCAGTGTTCAGTGGCTACATGTGTTTGGTGGCCACAAGCGGGACCGTGTGGACAGGGCAGTCACGCACGGGTGGGCCTCCCCAGACGCATCTATCCATTTGTCTCTGGGAAAGTTTCGTCTGCGTATAACCTCAGCTGGATCCCAAAACCCCAGAGCACAGAACTGTGTCTTTCTCCCTCACTGTTCCATCCTCATGCCTAGCTCAAGTTGAGCCCCACACATACTAGCTCTGCACAAGTACTTTATGGATACTTTGTAAAAAGAGCGAACAAGTAAGTGCTCTCTTCTCCTCATTAGGTTATTAACTATTCGAGTGTATATTTCATCCTTCATGTTTTCTGTTGTGCTAACGCAGGGGCTTGCCCTTACTAGTCAATGGGCATTTCTTCCTCACTTTCATGAATTCAGGATGCTGTGACCACATTCTGTTTTTCATATTACTGTACTCTCACACATACAAGTACATATGTATCATATGCATGTATCATACATAAGAATATCTCTTAGGGTTAAACTCTTTAGAATTCCTTTTAGTGTTAAAATCTACTAATTCAACCACCAGATGTGTTAGGACCACGCTGTGAAGTGAGTGCAGGCATATTTTCTTCCTAAGCAGCCTTCTCAGCAGGGATTTCTGACAGATGCGCTTCTCTCTCCCTCCCTCTCACACTCATGTGTTCATTACTCGCTAAACTGAACACTTGATTTCTAAAAAAAATACAGGCATTCTATAAAAACCTTTAAATGGGATGGAAAAAGAGAGAAAAGAGACTCAGAAGGAAAAGAGGGCAGAGGACAAAGACCAGCTGGTAGTAACCCCACCTGGGGAAGCCGTCTACCCAGGCAGGGTGGGGCCAGCCAGGTGCAGGGTGATTACACCCACTTCCAGTATCTCTGGAGCCTTATCAGGAGATCAGTACCTTGAGAGGCAAGCCTTGTTTCCATGACAGAGGTATGGCTATAAAAGAATAAGCCTGATGCTTAGCAAACATTCTCATCACAACATGGAGTCCGTCTCATTGCTTCATGGAAAAGTACACGATCAGGCAAGGTGAGGGCAATGAAGGTGACAGCCATGCAAAGGCAGAGTCCCTGACCTTCAGCGTGGGACAGGAGTGCCAGGGCTCTCAGGACATCGTTCTGAAGATTCCTGAAGAGTCCTGGCATTAGGAACCTAAGAGATTATAAATCCCACAATAAGCTTTCACTGTCCTCTTGGACCCCAAGAAAAAGATGTCAGAGTGCCCGCTCTCTCTCTCTTTCTTTGCAACAAAATGGAATGAATGTGATTTTTTTTTCATATCCTATTTATCTCCCCCTGCAAACCCTCCATATGCCGCGGGTGAGTGGGTTGGCCTTGCACTCAGCGTCTTCCCTGCCATTTATCCTCATTAAGTCCTTGTGACAGATATCAGGATGCCAATTGAAATCCTCCTACGACACATGCCATTTGTCACTGCTCTAGCCCAGTGCCTCTCCACAATTCTATTTACACAACAGTACCTGACATCTGAATAAGAGAGAAAAGAAAGACCTGCTCAGAGGAAACAGCACAGTACAGGTACCCACTTGAACTGGGTTTACAATGATTCCAAGATGACTGGGGCAGAGGTTCACTCAGACCTTCCTTCTTTGTTGTTGTTATTGTTGGTGGGCTTTTTTTTTTTTTTTTTGTCTTTTGTTGTTATTATTAGGGGCTATTAAAATTTTTGCTTTGAAAAAATTTAAAATACAAAATATCCAAGGCAGCAATTATAAATGGGACCTCACTTTTAAGTCCAAAATGTTCCACCCAAATTGGAATTTCCTGTCAAGTTTCCTCCCTTGAATATTTTCCCTTATAGCTGCATGATTCCCAATTGATTTTATATTTAGTAGTGGTTGCCAGAATTCCTAGACAATAGAGATTTTATTTTAAAACATTGCATGACTAAATGAATACTCACATTAAGAGAATTACATCCGTGGAACAACAGATGTGATTCAGAGGTAAACTTTATCACCAGATGAAGGATAGTATAAGACTAACTTTCTGTAGGGCAAGGTTAAGTGGCTGGATTAATTAAAACTCTCTAGGATACAAATGACAGAAAGCCAGCTCAAACTAATTCAGCACAATGGCTGTGTATTGCATTATGTATCTGTGTTATTTATGAGTGGATATGGACTTCAGGCAGGGCTGGATCCAGATACCAGAATAAGGTTTTCTGGACTCTGACACTCATGATCTTCATTTTTTGACCTAGCTTTGCTCTTTATTTTTTATAATTTTTATTCTTTCTTATTTCCTTTAACAGCTAGTGGGAATGGCAATTGGCTCTTCTAGATTACATGCTTCTGGTTCAGAAATCCTAGTGGAAGAGAATATCTCTTTCCTAGTATGTAAATAAATCAATCTCTCAGACAAATTTTCATTTGCCCTGATTTTGTCACATGCCCTCCTCTGCAATACAGTTGATCCTTGAACAGCACGAGTTTGAACTGTGCAGGTCCACTTATATGTGGATTCTTTTTTTCAGTAGATACCTACTACAGTACTGCTTGATACATGGTTAGTTGAATACTTGAATGAACCACAGACACAGAGAGCCAACTGCAAAGTTATTCATGGATTATGGACTGAGCGGAGGATTGGGGCTCCCTAACTCCTGCATTACTCAAGTATCAATTATACTCATTTTGAGCTGAAATGGCTCAAAGATGCAAACCTGTGATGGGAGAGGGGTGAGGAGAGTCATTTGTCAGAAGGGGAATGGGGAATAAATACCCCAGTGGTTGCACTGAGGAATGACTTGGAGGAGTGGCAATTACTTCCCCAAGTTTTTATTTTAAATGTGTTTACTAAAACATCTACTTCATGCTAGGTAGTGAACAAACAGATTGAAATGTCTGCTCTCACACAATTCATACTCTACTACAATAGTCTTTGTCAAGATTAAAAAATCATAACAGCTAAATGCAAAGTGTGACCCTTGATGGGAATCATGGATTTAAAAAAAAAAACTTCAGAGCACATTTTAGAGATAATTGGGGAAATTTAAATGTGGAGTATGCATTAGCTGAGTACTGCATTGCTGTTAAATTTCTGGAGTATATTTTATAGATGTGGGAGAATATCCTTACTCTTAAGGATCTAAGTATTTAGAGTACTAAGTATCAAAGTATTTAGAACTAAAGGGTCATGATGCCTGCAACTAATTCTCAAATGATTCAGCAAAAGCTAAAATGTACATGTCTGTGTGTGTATGTCTGTATCCCTCATCAGCAAGTCATCCCTAAATCACCTTGAAGAAAGATACAATCCAAGTAATAGCAGTTATTCTATACAAACCCTGGTCAAAGGAAATCTCTTAGCCCCTTTTGAAACTGATAAAGACCTTGGCTCAATGGAAATCCTAGAACCCCCAATCTCCATTACTCTGGTAATTTAGTAAAATCAAGTTACTTTAATCAAATTAAATCCTGATAATTATCAAGAAGGGCTTCCGTATCTGGTTTTATATCAACTCCGGCTCAATTCTGGATAAGGAACAGGGCACTATTCAGGAGGTCCTCTTCATTACAGAGCATCTAACCGGGATTTTAAAACATTATTAATCTATGAAAAAAGCTACATTCCTTCCTCCAGCAACAGATCTCTTCTAAGTCCAAAGAGGGTGCAACAATTCAGTATAAGTGTCTTATTGCTGCTATATCAAATTACCAACACAGATTTATTCTCCTACAGTTCTGGAGGCCAGAAGTCTAAAAGCAAGGTGTTAGCAGCACTGCATTCCCTCCGGAGGCTTCAGAAGCTTTTTCCATTGCTAGAAGCCACCTGCGTTTCTTGGCTTTTGTCTCCTTCCTCACATCATTCTAACCTCTTTCTTCTGTCATCACATTTCCTGGTGCTCTCTCTGCTCTGCACACACACCCCCCTCATAAAAGCCCTGGAGATTGCATCAGTCTCGCCTGGATCATCCAGGATAATCTCCCCATCTCCAGATCATTCATTTAAGCACAACTGCAAGGTCTGTCTTGCTCTGTCAGGTAACATTCTTAGGTTCTGAGTATTAGAACATGGTCATCTTAGGGGGAAGGCAGATGTTCTGCAGCACACCACAACCTGCTAAAAATGCAAGCCCAAGAAGGGAGAGGAAGGAAGGTGAATGAATGATCTAGAGCTTCTCTGCTACTGAACAATGCAAATTTTACAATTTAAGGGGAGAAGAGAGGACCCCAGAGGACTGGCATAGAGGTGGCTTAGAGATCACTTCCTGTTTACTGCATCTCACTCCCTGGCTCCCCTACTAGGAGATAGTACTCCCAGCAGTTAGACATATACTTCATTCACAATTCCTTAACAAACCACCACCACCCTGGGTGCATCTGGATCTGTGGAAATAAGGGTTAGCTATGGGTGGAGGTGAGTAAAAGAAGGAAAGAGGAAAAAGAAAGAATGTCCTCTGAGCCAGCCCTTGCTCCTTCCCCACTGGAAGTCTTGGTCCTCCAGAGCTGCCTAGTCCCCAGTGCCGTTGCACCTCTGCCCTTCAGAGACCACAACCTGAGACAGCCAAGATCATAACCCTTGCCCCAAATTTATTTTACAAACTAAATTACCTGACTTTGAGACTGAAGAAAAGACCCCATCCAACCATGCATAGGACCCTTAGGACAGATTTTAGTCTCTTATCTTTGTCCCTAAGACCAGGGTGAGGTCCCCATTCAGTCCACTCCCAGGAGGTGATGGACCTTCTAAGAGCCAACCCACCTGTGCACACAAGGAGCCTGGAAGACTGGACAAACAGGTCTTCCAGGCTCCTCAACCACTTGGACTCCACCTGCAGGGAGCATCCAGGGAGTTCTTATTTCTCTGCTCTCCCTCCTTCCTCTCCTCTCCCAGGACCCCTTCTGCTTCCGCAACCCCACTGACTCCAGCTCAATCTGGAGGGATAACGCCTGATTCTTAAGGCTCCCAGTGTCTTTAGAGGGGCCCCAGGGTCCTCCCCATTCTTCAGGATGAGACAGCATAAAGTAACCATGTAAGTAATATGATGCCATTGACCACTTCTCATAGCTGGGTTGAGTTAGCAATGCTTCCATCTCTCCCTGCCACGGTTACTCCTTTTTTCTAATCAACCTCCCACTCCCGCCATGGCACATCCCCAGAAGTTCACAGGGAAAGACCTCACCGTCCAGCTATCATATTCTTCCGGATCTTCCCTCAGGCAGTGGACCAATCACTTTGCCTTTTTGAGGTCATTTTCTCAGGGTGGATCATTTGGGTGAAATGAGGCTAATCAGGAGAATTTCTTCTCAGGGATCAACTAAGCTCTACTCCTCACCTATTGAGCTGTTCATCTGGACAATGTAGAAAAAGAATAATAATGTATAATCTATGAGATTTTAGTACTTTATAAAGAATTTCAGTACTTATTCATTTAACAAGTATTTATGGAGAATCTACTCTATACCAGGCCTTCAATGTTTAGTGGTAAACTAAGTAGACATCATCACTACTTTCATGGCCCTGGCAGTCTAAAGGGGTTCTCCCCAGTTAGACTATGCAAGTTAGGTAATTACCAGTTGCCTTTTGAAATCCCTAAAGAAATCATGTATCTAGGCAACAAACATCAATGAATGCTAAAACCAGTAGGAAACAGAATTAAAGAGGAGTCCTGTCACTACTGTAACGTGTCACTACAAATACAGCGGCATAACACAAATTCATCATTGTACAGTTCTAGAGGTCACAAGTCCAAAACGGGTCCCTCTCGGCTACAATTAGGGTGTAAGCAGAGCTGCATTCCTTCTGGATGCCCCAGGGGAGAAACTTTTTCTTGTCTTTTCCAGGGTCTAGAGGCTGCACACAGTCCTTGGCTGATGGCCTTATTCTCCATCTTCAAAGCCAGTAATGGTGGGCTGAGTCCTTCTCATGACTCAGTCTCTCTAGTCTCTCTGTCTCCTACTTCCTTCTTCTACTTTTAAGGGCCCCTGAGATTACACTGGACCCACTCGGGTAATCCAGGATAATCTCCCTATTTTAAGGTCAACTGATTTGCAATCTTAATTCTCCTTTACCATGTAATATACACAGTTTCCAGGGATTAGGACATGGACATCTTTGGGAGGCCATAATTCTGCCCAACATAGCTCCCAAATCCTTTACTCAAGACAGCTGGAAAGATCTGGATCCCAGCCTACCCTGCTGAGGTGTCAGGGGCCAAGAATGCTGTCTCTACCGGCCCTCGCCACCACCTACACACCATGCTCTGGTCAAGGTGCTGAGCTGGGCCTCTCCTAGAAGCCTCAGCCTCTGCTTCATTACTTCCCTGAATCCCTAGGCTCCCTAACTCCCTGCTGTTTCTAAAAGCCTCTTCTCTCTCTGCCCCCAGATTCAGCCTGAGGCAAGTGAAGAAACAAGAGTCCAGCTGACCTCCTGTGACCTTTCCCTCTACCTTAACTTGTACCTCCCACAACCTCCACAGGAGGTTCAAGGTCATTGCCCTCACACCTCCTCCCCCTCAGGGCTGGTGACAGACATCACAGGCAGGGGAAGCTGCTCTGTAATTTTCTGAAGAAATCCGAATAATTTATGTCTCCAGGCATAGTTCTTGATACACTAAATTAATCTGGAGATTCTTCCTTTTACATTCCCTCCCTTCTTCTTTCCCTCCTCTGGCTGGGGACAAAATCAAAACTACATTTTAACAATCAAAACTAACCAATTACAACATTGTAAATCAACTGTACTTCAAATTAATTAATTAATAATGAAAACAAAATGCCTAGCATTAAAAAGAAAAAAAACCTGGTTGTTGGAATGGCTATCCACCCTCCACCTGAAGCCCCCCAAACCCACTGCCTCACTGAGTTCTGCACCCCCAGGGTAACAAGACTGACAGGCAATGAAAGCACAGTTGAAACTATTTCTAAAGAGTACTCCAATTTTTCTCACATAGAAATATGTGTGAACTAAGCGGGTAGGAAAGGAGGACTGAGCTAGAGCCCAAACAGAAAAGTGGTTGAAGCAGTTTCTAGCAAAGTCCTGAAATGAAAAGAGAAACTCCTCTACGAACCGTCCATCACGTGTTTCTCACAATAGGCCACAGACATGGGGCCAGTGGAGCAGGGGTGCTTTCAGTTAGAGCTGTGAGAACAGTTCCTGAGAGAGTGTTGGAAACTCTGAGGCCTCTTGTTGACACTTACAGATCGTCAAAAAAAAACCCAACACAACCCACTGCCGAATCATTAAGTTTCTGAATTCATTTGGCTGAATGTCCTGCGTACTTGAATTTAAAAGTGAGAGAGCTTTCCTTTGAGACATTGTGTGAGGTAGTAGGGTTTCGTCTATTATTAAAAATCCAATTCAAAGTCTCATCATTCAATGGGCCAAATGATCTTCTTATGTAAAAGGGCTTTCAGCAGAGTTGTGCATGTTTTAATTATGGGAGAACTGTGATGGCATTTGGTACTATGGCCTCTACTTAAAAGACACAATAAAGGAGGAGTCTTGGAGTGCTAAGGGCCAGAACTTGCAGACAGAAGGGAAAGAATGTAAGGATGTACACACAGCTTTCCTTTGGAGGAACTATTCGTGATGGGTCACACATCCCAGGCCAGAGGATGTGAGAGAACTTGGGGACACTCAGTTCAATTTTATTTTGAAGGAAGGAAAGAAAGGAGATTTCTGAGCCTTAACAGCATGGTGGGGTCAGCTTCTCCAGACTGAGTTGCTAAGATGTAACTGGTGTCTTGCCAAGGGGAGGTCCCCAGTGGGGGTGGTGCTCACAATTTATCCTCTTTACTATTTTGTTCTGTCTAGTGTCTTTCTGATGCAATGTGGAATTCATCACACTGGACTGTTTAAAAGTCCACTGAGCTTAATACTGTGAGGATATGCCCATGACATACTGCTAAGTGGAAAAAAGCAGCTTATAACACAGTCTATACTATGTAATTCTAATCTTGTTACATGCAGGCTTTATATACGTGAGTATGACGTTAGAAGGAAATACACAACAATCTTAGCATGCTCACGAGTGATCTTTTAATTTGTTTGCCTCTACTCTTTTATATTTTCCAATTTTTCCACAATCAATATATATTGATTTTACTATCCTAAAAATAAAGGTTTATTAAAAACAAAATGTCATGTAAGCCTCTTTCCAGAAAGAACAAAGTCTAAATTCCCTCTATCACCCACTCCTTTGGCATATGATCCTGTCTTCTAATGAATTAAAAATATGCAGAAGAGATTAGAAGGGATAATAATTCTTGGGTGAACTCCCAGGGACACTGGTAACCCAAAGGTTAGTGCAGCTGGTGATGCTGGCCCAACCTCGGGGTCTTGGATGGATAGGGTCACCACTCTGCTGAGAACCTGCTCTTCTCTCTCTGGAAGATAGAGGGCGCTCATCCAGGATCCTTTGCTAGATGAAGAGGTTCAGAGGGATGGGTGACCCAGGAGATTTGACCACAGGGTGGGGAGGCTGTTGGGCAGGACTAGCTGGGTCTTGCAGGTGTCAGGTGTGAAGCAGGGAGAGTGAAGTCACAGTCTGTGTTTGCCCAGCTCAGTCAATTCTGTTTGGAAGATGGGTGTGGAGGAAGGAACGTCCACCGCAGCTATAAGCACAGCCAGGCGGGCCAGGTGCAGGTGGCTCCCACAACTCTCTCTTCCCAGGGACGACACTCTGCCCAACGCCAGCTTTCAGACGGGGATCCCTCCTCCCACCCCCTTCCCTGACCCAAGGTATCATGGTGCAATGAGAAAAGCACAAGAGGTGGGTTGCTAAGACGTGACTGGTGTCTTGCCAAGCGGAGGTCCCGGGTGGGGAGGCAGGCTGCTGGAATCCCAGGGTCTGGGAAGGGCAGACCAGAGCTGCTTCTGCCCAAATCGAGGCAACTGCAGGCAGAACTGCCTAGTGATGAATGAATGTGGGGAGGGGGCTTTCTGAGGATCCCCCAGAGGCACTGGGAGAGAATAAGTCAGCTCCAGGCATCTGCCAGCCACAAGGGCACAGAGCCTGTTCCTGGCAGTGAGGGCCAAACCCATCCTGACTGTCCCGCTGCCCTCTCTCCCCGTCCCTGCATCCCAGTCCCAGCGAGGTCAGGAATGACCTGGCGAGTGTGGGAGGAGGTGAGCAAGAAAGAGAGAACAAGCTGACCTCATCCCTGCCCGACTAGCCCCCCTGACCAGAGATGGAAAATTAAAATGTTGGCCAGTATCTGAGAGAGCACACTCTGATTTCTGAGTGTAATGTGACTCTACAACTTTGCATTTCCTCGGAGTGACCAGAAAAGTCTTGAGACCTTTCGTCCAGATGCTGCGGGCAATGCGAGAAAAAACAAAGCTGCTCTGGGATGACACCCCAGGAATGTGCTTATTCAACGTATTGATGTACTAGTCAGATGTCTGTGGAGCTCCGCTGAGTGCGGTGGCAAGCCCTATTCCAAGCGCTTCACGTTTATGCACGTAATGCTCACAGCCACCACCTCCTGTGTTGTCCCCATGTTACTGAGGAGGAAACTGAGGCACAGAGAAATTAAGTAACTTGTCCAGAAGTCACAGAGGTTGGCTTCAAACCCAGATTCATCCTTCAAGCCTGAGAGAGAGATCGCCTCCCTGGGCCATCTTTAACCTCTCCAGGATCCCACAGCAACTCGCTTCTAGTGCTGAACTGTAATTGTTTTGGTGCTGATGTCCCCAGTTACAGTGATCTTCTTCTTCGGGACAAGAGCTGGACGGCTTTCTTTTTTGTGGGTCAGGACCAAAACTTAGAGCATCCTGTTTTCAGCTCAAGCCTGTCCCGTCTCCACTGAAGAGAGCTCAGAGCCCTTAAGATCGTACTTTACCTCTGCCCAGCTGGCCCTTTGGGTTTTTGTGACAGAGAACTGAGAGCAGGACAAGAGTTAGGGGACGAGGCTTCCAGGGAGTTGGGGTGAGGCAGGGGACAACTTTGGAGAGTGAAAAAAGTAGAGAAGAGAGAAGACGGATGTTTTCAGAGAAGGGCCAGGATCCCTCTTCGGGATGTTTGTGAATCTCATGTACATATTCGTTGAAATGGCATTTTTGGTGACTGAACTCTAGCTTTTGTTGCTGTGCTTTGTTTCATTTTGTTTGTTTCTAACATGGCTCTGAGGCTGAACTGTATCTCGGCTTCCCCGTCCAAGGAATATCTATATTCTTAGGCTCTAGTCTGTGACACATCAGAGGTGTGTGACAAACAATTGTTAAATTGAATCTAAAGTAAATTGCAGAGCACTCTGTAGCTGTAGCTCGATGCCTGCTTCTGCGGTTCTGCGGGTGCTGGAGGAGGGGCTGTCAGAGCAGCCACAGAAATAGGGGCAGCCTGTGAGCAACTTACTTCATAAAAAAAAAAAAACCCAAACCAGTGGTGTGTGGTTCACAGTGAGAGTGCAGCAGCTGACAAGAGCCTGGGCTGGTGTTCAAAATGTCAGAGCTTGAGCAGAGTGGGTGAGTGTAAGGTACCCCGACCCCCAGACCCAGGATTCAAACGAACAGTTGCTTCTCAGGATGAGTTGAGTCAGAGGTGCGGGCAGGACATTCCACCTCCCACAATCCTGGCTTGTCTGTCATCTCAATTTGGCTTGAGGAGGTCCTTCCAGCTCTTTTTGATTAACTTCTATTTACCATTTCCTATTTTTAGGTGACCTTTGATGAGACCCACTCTTTGAAATAGTCTGGCCAAAGGATTTCAAGAGGTCAACATCTTGTATCGGGTATTTTATAAAAGGGCCCTTCTTTTCTACATGTGGAGCCCAGCTGGGTGGAGGTATTTTGCTAGAGAAGCCAGCCTTGAAATAGCCACGTAGCACATAATCAATTCAAGACCGCTCCTTGCTTTTCTACCACTTCCTTAGGGGGATTTCTCAGACTCAGGGGAGCAGAGGGGGCTTTGGGAGAAGTCAATGCCTTTTCTACCAGGAGCTCAGTGCAAAGCCTTATCACTGCCAGCCTGGGAAATAAGACAAGAGAGATTCTTTTGATTTATAGCTGGATAGTTGTGGCCTCAAGAATAAATATGTACTAGCCAGGAATCTCTAAAATCTCTAATGAGGACCAGAGCTGGCATCCTCAGATATCTTCAGTTTTGTGGGTCTTCAGCACAGCCTTGAAAATAACTCCTAAAAAGCCTCTATCCATAAGAATGTTACCAACTCCAAACTAAACTCACCCTTGTCACATTGCTAGTGCTTAGGAAGAGATGCTTCGAGGCAGAAAAGCTCAGTAAGAGAAACTAGAGAAGAAGAAATGAGACCTCAGTCTTTCCTTGCCACTTGGGAACAACAATTCCTTCTTCATTGCACATTTTCAAGAATCCCAGGACCGTGACATTACTCCCCATAACTGGGTTAGCAAGGCGTCCTTGCAACTACCAACAACAAAGAAATGTTATGAACAGACACTTCACTGACTTTTGTCATAATGGTCTTAAATGTTTGATACAGGTGATAAGACACAGGGACTTTATTTTCCAACTTGGTGTCATTTCAGTAGGAGTTTTATGTCTACTTTGCTGCTGCATGTGGCTCTTCTTAATGCAACATGGTACATTTTGAGGCAGAGATTACGTAGGCACCTGCTGAGAGGGATATTTATAAGCTATGGCAGCCATTCCATGCCTGGGGAGGGCCCCGGGCATTCTAAGAGGAATCATCATCCCCCCAAGAATTGTATCTGGAGTGTCTTCTTTTCTTTAAGGTTTTTTTTTTTTTTTTTTTTTGGAGGAGAGGGAAATTATGTTTGTTTGTTTTAAAGGAGATACTGGGGATTGAACCCAGGACCTCGTGCATGCTAAACATGTGCTCTACCACTGAGCTATACCCTCACATGTCTTCTTACTCACACAAGTTACACATAAATTTTATAGAACCAGAAGGCATCTGCTGTCCAGAGGAAAAGGGACAGTGCAACCATCTGTGGCCAGTCAGACACAGAACTCTGAGCAACAAATACCACAGAGTATGGTCAGCACTTCTCTAGGGACACAATAGACCAAATTTCATGTTTCAAAACAGCATGCAGAATGGAAAGTATGACAGCATACTTCAAAATGGTGTTCAGCAGGAAAGCCAGGAAGTCTGGGTGAGGACAAGGGCTCAACCCAAGAGTGGAAAGGTGGCAGTCAGGCCAGTGTTGGCATAGCAAGCGTCTGGAGCTAACCCCCCCAGGACCCAGCCACACCAGCACAGCTGCCTTGCTTGGGGATTACAAGTGAGCACTGAAGAAGGTAGGCAGTCCACATGGCACACCTTGACTGAGCACAGCACCACTGTATGAGGAGTGGGGCTGTCATATTTCAAATAACCACCAAAGCCTGGGCAAGGACCAGCTAGGGAACCATCTGAGCAGAGGATAAAACTCTGCAAGAACTGTCTCCAGCAGTGACACTGTGTGGCAGCGATGAGCAGCTGTGGCATGGTCTGATCAGGTTCACTTCCTGCTAAACCTGCAGAAGCAGGACTGAATCCCTTTGGCCTTTTTAAATAAGACCCTGGGACCCTGGCCAGAGCAATTAGGCAAGAAAAAGAAATAAAAGACTCCAAACTGGAGAATAAGAAGTAAAACTGTCGCTTTTTGCTGATGACATGATTTTAAATGTGGAAAACCCCTAAAGACTCCACCAAAAAACTATTAAAAATAGTAAATGAGTATAGTAAAGTTGCAGCATACAAAGTCAATATACAAAAATCTGTTGCATTTCTATACACTAACAATGAACTAAGAGAAAGAAAAATTTTAAAAAGAATGCTTTTTATAATTACAACAACAACAACAACAACAACAAATAGCTAGGAATAAATTTAACCAAGGAGATGAAAGACATGTACACTGAAAAATATAAAACATTGTTGAAATAAATTGCTTACACAAAGAAATGGAAAGATATTCTGGGTTCAGGGGTTGGAAGAATTAACATTGTTAAAATGTCCATATTACCTAAAGCAATCTACAGATTCAAATACAACCCCTATCAAAATCCCAATGACATTTTTCACAGAAGTAGAACAAGAAAATCCTAAAATTTATATGGAACCACAAAAGACCAAATAACCAAAACAAACCTGAGGAAAAAGAATAAAGCTGGAGGTATCACATTCCCTGATATGAATTATATTATAAAACTACAGTAATCAAAACAGCATGGTATGGCAGAAAAACAGAAATACAATTGATGGAATAGAACTGCAAGCCCAGAAAAATACCATATATATATATGGATAATTGACTTATGACAAAGAAGCAAAGAACATACAATGGAGAAAGGATAGTCTCTTCAATAAATGGTGTTGAGAAAACTTTACAGCCACATGCAAAAGAATGAAACTAGACCACTACTTCATACCAGACACAAAAATAAACTACATCAAACTGAAAAGCTTTTGCATAGCAAAGGAAACCATCAACGAAACAAAAAGACAACTTACCAAATGGGAGAAAATATTTGTAAATCATATATTTGATAAAGGGTTAATATTCAAAATATATAAAGAACTCATAAAACTCAACAATAAAAAATTAAACAACCCAATTAAAAAATGGGCAGAGGAGCTAAATAGACATTTTTCCAAAGAAGACATACAGATGGCTGACAGACACATGAAAAGATGTTAAATGTCACTAATCGTTAGGGAAATGTAAATCAAAACCACGGTGAGATATCACTTCATGTCCATTAGAATGGCTATTATCAAAAAGACAAGAAATAACAAGTGTTGGAGAGGATGTGGAGAAAAAGAACTCTCATACACTGTTGGTAGGATTGTAAATTGGCAGCCACTGTGGAGGACAGTATGAGATTCCTCAAGAAATTAAAAACAGACCTACCATATAATCCAACTGTTCCACTTCTGGTTATTTATCTAAAGAATACAAAAATATGAATTCAAAAATATATACACACCCCTATGTTCATTGCAGCATTACTTACAATAGCTGAGATATGGAAACAACCTAAGTGCCCATCAACAGATGAATGGAAAGAAGATGAGATGTATATACACAACAGAATACTACACAGCTCTTAAAAAGATGAAATCTTGCCATTTGCAGCAATATGGATGGACCTTGAGGTATTATGTTAAGTAGAATAAGCCAGACAAAGACAAATACTGTCTGATTTTACTCATATGTGGAATTTAAAAAACAAAACAAACAAGCAAAAAAACAAAATAAGTGAACAAATCAAACCAAACAAAAACAAACCCGTAGAGGAAGTGGGTGAGGGGAGGTCAAAGTGGGTAAAGGGGTCAACTGTATGATGATAGAAATTAAACCTTTGATGGCGAGTGTGCTGCAATGTATGCAGAAGCTGAAATATATTATACACATAAAATTTACATAATGTTAAAATTCATTATAAATAAGTAAATAAGGTGCTAGGATCATTTACCCCGTGCCCCAAGCTTATGCAGCAGCTCATACTACTTACATTCATTTCCATTTTTTTCACAGTTGCTTTGTGTGTGAGCATGTGGATGGCTTCTAGCTGTACCTATTTAGGGGTTACTGGTACTGAATTTCTCGCCTCTCAATAAGGATCAAGGCCACCCTTAAACGACCCCATTTTTGAGAAGGTCCACAGCAGTCTCTCTGGGGCAGCCAGCAGCACAGGACACACGCTGCTGGAAAAGCACACTTCCTCCCCTGGCTGGATGGCACCTTCGCCCTGGAACCCACAGGCTGCTAGAATAATACTGAGCCCCTTCTCTTCAGCCCATGGTCACCCACATGGCCCAAGGTGGTAAGGAACTGTGATCCCTAAATCTGCTCTTCAGCTGGAAGTTCCCATCTTTCTTTCCACTGGGTCTCAGGGGGGCCACAGATGTCATTGTAGTTTCCTGTGTCTCACGTGTATGTGGTGTGTCTGTGCTCCTGATGCAAAGAGAGGGATGCTGCTCCTGGTTCACCCAGGGACCAGGAATCAGGTTTCAATCATTCAAGCATGAAGACAAATGTCACACACCTTTCTTCCCTAAAGTGGCACAAAATGCCCTAAGAAGAGGCCGAGTGGGCAGGGCTCACCTTCGGTATTCTTACACTTCTTAGTCACACAGGGAGGTCACTTACAGGTGAGTTTGATGTGGGGAGAAGGAAATGGAAAGCTATTTGAAGTAAGATGTAGATAACGCTCTACAAGTTACCTCCCAGCCTAGGTCACAGACCCGCAACTTTCCACCCCATCTCAGTGTGTCTTGTCCTTCACTCAAAGCCACAAAGCACATGTGCACACCAGGTATATTGCCTGTCTCCAAAGACCATGAATAAATATGAGATTATTCAGACCTCGCCACCTGTTTTAGCCAGGATTCCCCAGAATGTAGACTCTGAGGCAGAGGACTTCAAAACTTTGTAAGGGAATATAATCCCCTAAGGATTATAAGCAGCAGGAGCGAGGGAAGAGGAAAGAGAGGCACAGAAGGAAGGAGAATCAATTCAAGGATACCAGTCACTGAGCTGCCTACCTCCACTAAGTACAAATGATGGCTACCTATGTGGCATTAATTCAAATATATTTCTCTAACACACATTAAACCCTAGGTATTCTGCAGAAAGCTACAGAGTTGGTCCCTGCCCTCACAGAGCAATCATGCCGACAGCATCTGAAGTCTGCCCATGTTAGTGTGGGGAGAGGGAGAGTTTATGCATCAGCTCTTGTCTCCCATTGCTGGAAGGTGCGCCCTACAGAGCACGGATTCCCCCACACTTCCGGCTTGCACGTGTGTGGACACCAGGCAGGTCTTTTGGGAGGCATCAGCAGGGGTGCCCTGAGTGGGGAGGGGAGAGGTGACAGGTGTGCACACAGGCAAAGCACGTTGGACCCACATGAAGTCAACTGGAGCCTGTGTGCCACGGCACTGGGACAAGAGAGGGAAGGCCAAGAGGACGTGAAACACCAGCCATGGGAAGAGTGAGAAGGACGGGGTTGTAGCAACTGTTTGCAACTCCACACGGGGACTTCTAGAGCTCTGTGTCTCGGTCACAGCCAGTGCAATGTCAAAGAGCCAGACTGTCCAAAAGAGACAGAAGCGACAGCAAGCTTACAGCAAGTCTTACAGAGCAAAACATTCTATGCTCTGATTAACAACCCACATCCTCCACCGTTTCGGAACCCAGCAAAATCACCACCAGCTCTCCTCCCCAGGAGGCAGTCAACAGAGAAGACTTACAAGTTTGCAGCCGGTGTTCAAGTCCCAGGTCTGCCACCTGCTGGCTTTGTGACCTCCTGCAAGATTCCAAAACTCATTCCACCTCAGTTTCTTCATCCGTAAAAGGGGATATTGTGATATCAAATGAGATAATTCAACATAATGTTTAGCCCATTGCCTGGCACACGATAAATTCTCCATAAATAGAAGGTACTGTGGTTATGATGCCACCAAACTCTGTGTGCTTCCAGGAGTATCATGTTTCTCTGGGGGACATTAGGATGGTGTGACACTCTGAAAGGGTTCTAAAGCCTTCAATATGTCATCAACTGCTTCTATATTTAACACCCTTAGGACCAAACAGAGAACTTGGCCACAGCAAAATGGCCTAAAACAGAAATAAAATCAAGTAGTAACATTTAGCATCACATTTTCCCATCTTCATTACAGGGCACAAGTGTTCCTCAATCCCCCAAGGGCGAATCAATTCTGGCAGAGGAGAAATAAAGGAGCCGATCCTAAAAGAGAGTCTGTTATTCTTTTCCCCACTAATCCTTCTCTTTCAGACTTGGTGTTTCAGCCTCAAGGAGGATGCTTGTGAATGACTACCTAGGCTTATGAAAATAGTCCTGCGTGCTTAAGTTTCCATCAGCAGGTGTACTCGACTCCACACTAAATGGTCCCACTCTGCTTCGCTCTCTGAGTGCTTGGGACTCTTCTTATAGCCTTTTCCTTTCATCAGTGATAGATGGGTGATCACTATCACTCATCACTGATGAGATGACTTCATTAGTCCTCCAAGTGTCTACAGGGCCTCAACTTTGTGCCAGGCCCTGCACCAGCCTTGGGGATACAGAAGTGAGTCTTTAGGGGAAAAACTGCTTAGACAGGGAAACACATCACAAGGCAGGAGAGCAAGAGGTTCAGACATTTGTTCAACAGATACTACTGAGCACTTATCAAGCCCAAGTGATGTGCTAAAAGCTATAGACTTGGTGCCTGCCCTCTGGGAGCTTGGGATCTGGAGGGATAGAATGACAAATAGCAGAAGATTACAATACAAGGAGACTGACAGTGCAAATGGGAAAACATGCCAATATGCCTTTTCTAGATTATTCCTGGAGTCCACACCAAGCTGCACTACAGCTGAAGCCACTCTACTCTCAATTCCCAGACACACCTCAATCTTCCTGTCTCTGGGTAACATTCAGACCACTCCTCTCACGTCAATGAGGTTTTTATGTTTATCAAATAGGGCATGGTATTTTTTAAGGACTAACAGCATTCCTCTACAAGATTCTCCCCTGTCTATCTAAAAGCCACCAACCTGAACTACCAAAATGTCTCAAGAGCCCAGGGCCATAGGTCTAGAGAAAGGAGTGAGTTTCTCTCACCCCAAGAAAGGCCTGCCTAGCAAATTTCCTATTTCTAGTCCCCAAACTGCCTCTTCCCAGGTGGTAACAGTGGGAAAGCCCACTCCTTCAGTGAAGAACATCCCCCTTCCTTCCCAGGGCTGTATCAGTCTAATACTCATGCAATGGTTGGAATGAAGGGTGTATCTCTATCTCCTTAAACTACCAAAAATTACCAGAAGAATGGACAGCTCTTCTTCCTTTAATTTTATACATTTTTTGTTATATAATATACATATAGAAAATTGTGCAAATCACAAGGCTATGGTGAATTATCTCAAAGGAACAATACCCTCCTATAACAACTACATAGGTCAACAGCTATGTTTTTCATTTTAATATGTTTTAGAGTCTAGATTATTCCCAGATTCAGAGAAGAACCAGTGCAAGTTCCCCGAACATAGTCCAAGTCTTTGTTATGGCCCCTTCTCCAGCATGAGGCCAAGGTGATGCCAGCGTGCTCTTCCTGTGGTCTTGGGGTCTCAGCTCCTTGTGCTCTGTGAGCACACACAACACACACAGCCCCACAGAACAACAATCTGCAGGCACTGCACAGTGTGGGCCCACTGGTGGAAGAGAGGCCAACGTGGGCTTCTCCCACAGAAAACGTGGGCTGCAGAGACACACCTCTGCTCACCACAAAGATAGCCTTTATATTGTAATACAGAGCAGCAACTAACCGCTGACAGCTCTTGCTTCTCAACTTAACAGCCCATTCAGGTGGATTTCCCTAAAAAAAGGAATGGTTTCCATCAAAGGCATATTCAAGACTGTACCTCTTGAGGGATTGAAAACGGCACTGAAATGCTCTTTTCTCCATCTCAAAAAGGTTTCAAAGAACTACCATTAATTTCCACTTTCCCTCAGAGAGCTCTGAAAGAAGGATGCTTCTCCCCAGCACGTGGCCAAGGACAGGCACTAGGAATACAAAGATAAATCTTCCTGGGACAGCTAACTGACCACCAAATATTGTGTCCCCACCTTCAAACAGTCATCACTAAGAACTGGCTTCCCAATCAGGAACTACGTCTCCCAGTCCCCCTTGCATTTAAATAGAGCCATATGACTATTTCTCAATGACGGAAGGTGAGCAGAAGTAGTATGTGTCATTTCTGAGCCAAAGTGTTAAGAAGTATGGATTCTCTACCTTCTCTTCCCTTACCTACTGGCTAGATATAGAGGTTTCCCAAGAATTAAGGCATCGAAAAGCCACAAAATGAAAGGAGCCAGAGTCCCTAATCACCATTAAAGGAAAACCACCCATCAACCAGAGATACCTGCATTAGCTAATTATCTGATTGAGAAATACATTTATGCTGTATTAAGCTACTGAAACATGGGGGATTATTTCTTACCACAGCTAGCATTACTCTAACTTTCATCAGTGAACAATATATAATCTTTATCCCTGAGATGCTAATACCAGACTTGCATTTTAGAAGCTTCTTTCCAGCCCTGGGATGAAGAATAGACAGAAGGGGGCCACTTCAGAGAGAAGATTGGTATATAATAATAATAATATATCTCAGCTATTATTTTTATTTTTGCAGGCCCACCATTTATTCTCCCTTCTTCTTATAACAACACCCTAATTTTTCTTCATCCATGTAGTTTAAATTGGACCAATTCATCAAAGTTCTAAAGATTGGTGCAAAAAGATCAGAACCAATTAGAGCTACACTAGGACTTTTTCTAGAAGGGTGAGAGAGGTATTCTCTCTCTTGATTGGGTTATGGAGAGGAGAGATTATCAAACCAAAGCTCAAGGCTCCCATCTTGCCTCCATCAGGGGAGAAATTGCTGAGAGTGGAATGGATGAGGAAGAAGGAGTTAAAATACCTGGACTGTAATCCATTCTCTCCCAATTATTAGAGAGACTTCCTTGGAGAGAGAAGGCAAGTGACCTAGTTGAATCTCTCTCTAAATGGGCTGATAACTGACCTCCTGATAAATAATTAGCAATAGTTCAAGAAGGAAAGTCCTTATCTGTGGAATGTTCTTAGCAGGATGCTCCTGGTTTTGGATTGCTTATGGTAAACAACTCTAGAATAGATATGTGAGCCATGGCTCCCTAAAAAATGTCACTTAAGCTCAGTAACAATCTTGCTATAAAATGGAGATGCTCATAACATAAATACTCCCTGCTGTATAATATGAGCACAAACATTACTTAGAGACCACATCTCATTACTCTGAGCCAAAAAGCATGTCTTATGAAGGAAGGGCCTGGGGAACCACATGGGCTGTTCCACATCTCTCTGTATTCAGTTATCTATTGCTGTGTAATAAATTCCCTCAAAATTCAGCAGTTTCAAACAAAATCATTTTATCATAAGTCAGGAATCTGGGCAGGGTGTAGCAGAGTCAAAATGTCTGCTCTGTAATGTCTTGCAGGGGTGTGGGGGTAGGTGGGGCAGCTGGGAGGACTCCAAAATTGGAGGTGATTCAGAGGCTGGGGCTGGAATGCCTGAGGCCTCATTCACTAACAGTGAAGGGAGATCACTGCTGCCTGGAGACTCAGCTAGCACCAAGGATGGGGTCCCCTTCCACATGGCCTCTCCATAGCTTGTTTGGCTTCCTCACTGCATGGTAGCTTGTATCCAAAAGAGTATCTTAAAAGGAACAAGCAAAAGCACTATCACCTTTAATGACCTAGACTCAAAAGCCATATAGCATCACAGCCAGATCCACATGCCCACCCAGTCACAGTGGAAGGAAACGTAGACCCCACCTCTTGAGAGGAGGTGTGACAATGTCATATTATAAAAGGAGCACGTGGGATGGGAGATCTTGTGATCATTTTGAAAATGCAATCTGCCTTATACTGCTTTGCCTATGTTGTTTGATTACCTATATTTTTGAAATTACGAGTAAAGATTACTAGCAAAGGCAAGAGCTCTGATTTGACAGAAGAAATCAGAGCCAAGAGCCATGATGACCATGTTTGTGCTCTATATTTGGCTACATTTGAAGTCAAAATCATTCTTGCACTGCCCAATTGCATGAGCCAATAATGTCCCCCCTTTTTAAAGTGAAGCTGGTTTGATTTTCTTTCATTTGTAATCAAAAGATTTCAAAGTAACATAGTGTGTATATATCATTTACCACCTTATTAGGTGGTATTTTAGGCTGCTTATGAAAATATACATGTACCACGCAGCAAGATAAAAATGTTTTTTTAAAAACTGAGGAAATTAGAACCAAGAGAATACAACAATAGGAAAAAAATTTAATTAAACTAAGACTGGGGTAAGAACTCATAATTCATGCTGGAAGATCATGAACACTTAATGGAAATAGGATAAATCAACTAAGAAATTGTTGAGATAATCCAGGTAAGGGTGAGAAGGGAGATGAGTGGATAGATTCAATAGGATTTGTTGACTGACTAAATGTGAAGAAAGAGTAGGGTACATGGAAGTTTCACAAGGATTCCTGTGCTTCTGGCTTAGGTGACTGGGGTAGGCAGAAGTACAACTCATGAAGATAGGGATATCTCAGTGAATACCAAGTTCAGGGGGATTACTTGGAGGTAAGGTGCTCTTTCTGGACATTTTGAAAATGTGGTACTATGATCATGCAAACAGAAATGCAAATGGGCAATTGGGTTTTTTATTTTTATTTTTATATTTTTTTTTTACTTTTTGGGGGGGGCAGATAATTAGGTTATTTATTTATTTTTTTAAAGGAAGTACTGGGGGATTGAACCCAGGATCTCGTGCATGCTAAGCACACACCACCGAGCTATACCCTCCCCCGGCAACTGGTTTTCTAAGGTAGCAAATGAGGAGTAGCTCTGAACAAGAGACACAGAATCAGTTAGCAATAAAATATTTTTTAAGATTCTAATTATGGGCATGGAACTGTGCTAATTACTGGAGATAAACGGATGAGCACAATAGGCAAGATTTCTGTCCTCATAGAGCTGACATTCCAGCAAGTTATCGGCAAGTACATGACACTTGAGGCCATGGATGTGCACATCACCCAAGCACCTTGTCTTAGGCAAACAGAGGAGAGAGTCCTACAAAGGAGAGTGAGAATGGCCAGAGAGGTGGGAGGAGAACCAGAGGGATATTCTAAAAGCCATCCAGGAGAGAGGATGTGGAGCGTATAGGAAAGTACTCAGTCAGTACAATGTAAATATGTTTTATTATCATCATCATTCTTGGCTCTCATCTCTCTCTGCTTTTTCTAAGATTATTTTTAGGTACTTACCTAAGTTTCTTAAGGGTGGAGACATTTTGTACCCTGGTACCCCTGAGTAGCCTGATCTGTGTCTTATACCATAGTCAGTGTCTGTGAAAGTATCATGTCTATTAATTACTGTTCATGTGTGTGTGTGTGTGTGTGTGTGTGTGTGTGTGTGTGCGCGCGCGCGCACGCGCGCGCGCGTATGATCCCTGTCTGATCTCTCTAACTGGATCAAGCTGGCCAAGTGTCTGAGGACAGGGGCTGGATAGGGACTTGGGTTCTGTGTCATCAGATTTCCCATTCAGTCTCCAACATATTAAGTCACTCAATCTGTATGTATTGAACTGAACTTTCTCTCTTGTTCTAGAGGCTAAGCATTCCTGAATGATCTCTGAGCATGAATGTACTACCTGTAGAGAAACAATTTGTTCTCTGTGCTCTGTTGTTCCTTTGCACAATGTGTTCTCACAGAACTGTTTTTATTCCAGTGTTGGAATCAAGGTTTCCAAGGTTAATAAGCAGGGCACTTAACCTAACCACGCCCCAAGCAAACCAGGTCTGCTGAGATCCGAAAAAGCAGCCAGAGCAGCACAGAACTGAGACTAAGGGACCTATGGGACTATCTAGTGATGACATGAGTCTAATCCAGCCCCTTTGTTTACAAAGCAAGGGAGCAAATCAAGAGAATTTCCAAAAAGTATCCAAAGACACAGCCAACTAATGGCAGAGCTGGTATTAGAACTGAGTTCCCAGACTCCCAGGCCTTCAGTCCTTGCACTGGACCCAAGATTTCCTCTTAAACACCCATTATGGAATAATATTTGTGAAGACCTGAGGCTGGGAATTTCTCCAGACTCAAATCTTATACTCTTACTGCAAGACCTTCATACCACCATCTTTCTTTAACTGGCGGTCACTTTAGAATGTCAGGACAAGGGGAAATAACCCTAACAGATGCGAAAAACCAAAAAATTTTAAAATGATCACTCAATTTCATTTACATCTCACCTGAAGTCCTAATCTTCTATTTGCAATGTTATAATTCTCTCCAGTAGCGACTAATCGTGGCATCACAAAGAAAGGATTATAATTCTGGTTGAGGAATAAGTAGTAGATGGAGGGGAAAGATCCTGTTTCCATGTCAGTGTTTCTAGCAAATTTGTTTTTAAAGGCACAAAACAAACCATCCACTTTATTCTCATATTTATTAAAAACAGTAATGTTTACTATCTCTTGGTGAGTCTTCACATATGTGATCCTGGTGGAAAGATGCATTTCTGCACCTGAGGCATGAATCCTCTCCTCTCAGTGCATCCAGAAGAAAGTCTCTCTCCCCACAGTTCCCAGAGGTTCTGGAATTGTCTCCCCTGCCTCTAACTGGCCTGTGTCCAGTGGCCACAGCCACTGGAGGCCTGTGGCCTCCAACCACCATGGGCAGGTAGCACAGTGGTCACATTCCCACACCTGCAGTCAGCTCCACCCAACCCACAAGGACAGTAACTGCAGGATAGCGAGTTTCTCAAGGAAAATCAGGATGCTACTGACTACTAGAGGGGGGAGGAAAGGAAACAAGAGATGTCTATTAAAGAGTCAAACTGCAGCCTAGCTTAAGCTGCCAAAGGTTGCAACAGAGGTTAAAAAAAGTCATCAAACAATACAAACTAAGTAAAGAAGCTCCCAGAATCAGAGCCCTATCTCCCGTCTTCTGTGAAGTTTGGCTTTGCATCTACCACACAGACCTGAACATTCATCTGAAAAAATAAAGACATAGTTTGTTATAGAACAGGGTTTCTCAACTTCCACACTATTAGCATTTGGGGCTGAATAATGCTTTGTTATGGGAGATCTGTTCTGGGCACTGCAGAACGTTTAGCAGCATCCCTCGCCTCCACCCCCTAGATACTAGTCCAACCCACCCCCAGTTATGAAACTGAAAATGTCTCCAGACATTGCCAAATGTTCTCTGGGGGGCAAAATTGGCCCCCAATTAAAAACCACCATATTATAAGACATGAGAACGATCTATATACAATGGAATACTACTTAGCCATAAAAAAGAGTAAAATAATGCCATTTACAGCAATGTGGAAGGATCTGGAGATTGCCATCCTAAGTGAAGTAAGCCAGAAAGATAAAGGAAAATACCATATGACATCACTTATATGTGGGATCTTCAAAAATGACACAAATGAACTTATTTACAAAACAGAAACAGACTCATGTAGAAAACAAATATGGTTCCCAGGGGGAAAGAGGGTGGGGAGGGATAAATTAGGAGTTTGGGATTTGCAAATACAAACTACTATATATAAAATAGATAAACAATAAGGTATAGCATAGAGAACTATATTCTATATCTTGTAACAGCCCACAATGAAAAAGAATATGAAAAGGAATATACATATATATGCACAACTGAATCACTATATTATACACCAGAAATTAACACAACATTGTAAGCAGGCTATACTTCAATAAAAATCAACAATTAGAAGACAAGAGAACAGAAAAGAAGGGCTTTATTCACTAACCAGGAGGGACAAATCCAAGTCACCTGGTCCAGCTGGTCCCTCTGAAACCCTGGGGCCTGCATGGTTGGAATTCTGGGCAGAAGAAATGGACACTACTGGACACTAGGAGCCAGAGCCAGAGATCTTCCAGTTCTGCTTGAAAACTTTGCTTGGGGCTGGCCTCAGAGATGCCAGGATCTCCCCTCTAATTCAAGTTTCACGTGGTCACAAATCTTACCACTTATTGAGTACCTATGGCATGTAAGGCACCGCCGGGTGCTTACATGCAACTTCTCACTTAATCACACATCAACATTCCAATGCAGATGTTAGCTGCATTTCACTGAGGAGGAAACTGAAGCTCTGAGAAATTAGTTGCCCCAATTTCGCACTTCGTAAATGGTAAAGCTGAGATTCAAAACCAGCTGTCAGATTCCAGGGTCCTCACCTCTCCTAACACACCCTGTGGCCTGCATGTCCACTCTGATGGCCAAGCTCCCATGACTTTCCATTTCTAGTCCAGTTTCTCTTTCCTTTGAGATCTTATTTTATATCTTTTCTTGTTCTTCTCCCTGTGCTCTCCGTTTCTGCTTCATCTGCTTTAATTGCTTCATCTCCACAGGTCTAACATAACAAAGGAAGGAAACAACAGTAACAATTGCTCACCTTCAGATGAAGAACCACACCTCACTCTTCTCTTGGCTATTTGGTCATTTTAGAGATTGGTTTCCCAACTTAAATCTGAGTTTAAATTTATCATTTCAGAGACCTCATAGTATGATGAAAGGGCATATGTTTGGGATTCAAAAGAACTGGGTTTTAATTTTGGCCCTAATACAAACTTGCTGTGTGACATTGGGAAAATGATTCAACGTCTCTGAGTCTGAAATTGGAAGCCTAGATTTATTCATCTACAAGGACTGTCCTAGCAATTTGGTACTAAATGTAAAATTAATTTCACAGCCATTTAAAAAGTCTAAAATACTTAGAAGAGGTTTGAAATAAGTAAACAAGGCCTGCTTCTCAGGGAGATGGCTGGAGAAGAGCCCCACTGTGTGGAGTAACAGCTCGAAGCTGACTTCCGCTGTGTTCCATGAGGACAGAGAAAGGGACAGGCCTGTGTCACCTGAGTCTGGATATAAAAGGTGATTAAAAATGCATGCCCAGGCTGAAGGAGGACACCGAGTGAATTAGTGATGGCCCTCAGATGTCTGTTGCCTGGTGACAGCGAGGCAGGAGGTGGGGCACCTGGTAAGGCCCAGCAGAAGACTGGTGTGAACAGAGCGCCCTGCTTGGAGCCCCTGCGCGCCTGGTTGTGGGTGTAGCCCTGGCGCAGAAGGAGGCCGCCTCCAAGTATTAGGTGAACATGATTCATTTAGAAGAAGCCGGGCGAGCCCGGCGCCTGTCACACCCAGAGACACACGCGCGCCAACCCTCCCGCCTTCCGTCTCACAGGCACTGGCTGCCCAGAAAACAGCGACCCTGTGGTCAAAAACGGGGAGCCCCGCAGCAGGAAGGGCTCCCTGCAGAGATGACGGGGTGGCCTGAACCCCTGCCCGGAGCCGGAGCTGAGTCCGCTGAGGCCAGGAGGGAGCTTGTAGTGCGGGAGCGCCCTCCCTCCCTCGGCCTCGCTCTCCCATCCCTAACTCGGCTGCCGTCACACTGTATTTTCTGTTCTGAGGCCTCAGGGGGAGTCTCTAATGGCTCCTCACAGCCGAAGAATTAGAAGCCCACTGAGGTGCGGGGAACCCACCTGAGCTTTGTAGTAAAGGTGGTCTGAGAGCTTGAGAGGAAAACCTCCAGGGAGTGGCCAAAGAAAGGGGCCCCTTCCTCTCCCTGCCCACGCCGCGCGCCATTTTCCAGGTGCCGAGTCGGCGGTGGGGGTGGGGGGCGGCCCGGAGGCTTCTGGGAAACCGCCCAGGGCCTCCCCCGGCTCCGTGAGTCCTGGGCGGATACAGAGGCCAAGCAGGTGAGGACAGGCGCTGCCTAGCTCGGTCTTGTGGACAGGGAAAGTCAGCCCCGGGCAGTGGAGACGAGGACACAGTTCAGAGGACTGAGTGTGAAGGGAGGGTGGGGTGGGATGTCAGAGGGCTCCAAGCTGGGCAAGGTGTTTGCGAGACACCGGTCACCGTGTCTGGGAAGCAGACACGTCCAGCCAGAGGTAGACAGAGGGCTTGGAGCTCAGGGGTCATCTGGGGTCATCAGGGAGCAGGAAGAAGTTGACACATGGAGGGTGGACCAGTTTGCACAGTGGAAGCACATAGGCTGAGAAGATGGGTAACAAAAAACAAAAAAACAAAACACGTCGTTTTAAAGTGTCCTCTGTAGAGAGGCTGTGTTTACTGGGCCAGGTCACTTTTGAGTTACTAGGAAATGTAATGGTGATGATCACCACACAGAAACTTCACAGAAGTTTAAAGTCATGATTGAAAGAACAGTCAGCAGTCCCTCCTGAGCGTCTTCCAAGTTTTTACAGGTAATCGCGCTGAGAAAGCTTCCTGACTCTTCCAGGAAGGGATGCCTCCGCCATCCACTAGACAGTGACTCCTCTGTTTCACCCAGAGAAGGCAATACCTTCATCTGCTTGGTGTACCCTAAGTGCTAGAACAATCTCGATCACACGGAAGAGACTTAATAACTGTATGATGAATGAATGAATCATTTAATCATCAATCTTTAGACTGAATAGTAGACCTTTCAAAAAATCATTTCTATATCCAAAGCCTCTAAACCAGTGCTTGATACACAGTAGGTGCTGAATAAACGTTTTTGAATGAGGCAAATGTTTCCAGATACCAACAGCAGCAATGTTTGCTCCCTGGCTGCCCCAGGAATCATTTACTCCCAACCCAACACCCACCACACCACCCCCTCATCCCTCACCTAAAATTTGGATACATTTCTGAGTTGTTCTCTAGACAAGCAATACATTCACTTCTTTCTCCTCTAAAAATGTATATGCAAAAGAAATAAAGAAAAATAAAAATGTATATGCAAACTTTTTTTTTTTTTTTTGGCTAAAAATCAAGCCTGGCAAACCTCTATCCTCCCTAACAGCTAGCAAATAAACACAGGACACAGGAAAGACATGGCTTAAAGGAGGAGAAAACGTCTACCTGTTTTAGGTTATTTGAAGAGCTGATTTTATAAGAGACTCTGTGTGTTTGCTGGATTATAAATGACAGCTTCCAGACCCACAGGCTCTATTTGGTGATGCTAACCGCCGCCCCACCACCACCATGAATCCCCGCAGGAGCAGGCTGGCAGGACAGCACCTCAACCACCAAATCTGCATAATAGACATAATTACTACCATCAGGGTGAGTGACAGAAACACTGTCATTAACGATGTTGTGTAATCTTCCTTTTTTGTTTTGGCCTATGGTAAATTAAGATCATTTCCCTCTCCTCTTGAAAAGATTCAGCTGTCCTGTTTCTCATTCTCTCCCCCACCTCAGATACACAGCGTCTCCCCTCCAACTCCCACCCCAGCCCCCCGGCCCCTCTCTCTTCAGCTCTCCCTCCTGTTCCCACACCCATCAGCCACTGACTCACCTCCCCATGTTTTCCTCAGGGATCTGACCAGTAGCCTCCCCCTTTCCCTTTTAATTTAGGGTTGTGACATCTTGCCTGGCGAGGTCACTAACCTTTATTTAGGAGACCGGGAGCCATTACCCACCACCACAGAGGCTGCCCAACCCTCCCGCCTTGGAATTTGGTCTGAAGGCGGCATTACTGCCACGTGCAGGCTTCTGGTGGGAAACCTGTTCCTGGCACTGAATTTTTGGTGGTTGTTTTTGGTGCAGTGGGAACTGAACTGAGTGGCCTTTTGTTTGAAGCCAATCCAGTGGTGGCCAAGCACGGGGCAAAGCCAACCTTTTGCTACAAGTCAATGCCAGTTCTGAAAAGCAGGGTGTTTCAGGCACTAAAGCTTGGGTTAATAAAAAACTAAAAGCAATTATAATATTACCATTTGTATTAGTTTCCTAGGGCTGCAATTACTACAAATTGCCACAAACTGGATGGCTTAAAACAACAGAAGTTTATTCCCTCACAGTTCTGGAGGCTAGAAGCTTAAAATCAAGGAGCTCTGTCCAAAGCTTTCGGGGGATATTTCCTTGCTCCTCTTAGCTTCTGGCGGCTCCGGCCATCCCAGGTCTTGTAGATTCGTCCCTCCAACCTCCGCCTCCATCTCCACGTGGCCTTCTTCTCAGTGCGTGCATCTCTGTGTCCTCTGCTCTCCTCAAAGGACATCATTCATTGGGTTTGGGATCCACTTTAATCCAGCATGCTCTCATAGTAACTAAATGCACCTGCAAAGACTAGTTCCAGATCTGAGATTCCAAGTGGACACGAACTTTGGGACACTATTCAACCCAATGCATTACTTTAAAGACTTAGGAAGATAGATTTTTTTAAAACATTTCTGAATTTCTTCATATTCTCTGGCATATCTCTCAAGTATCATCTAGAGGAGAAGGGAAGCAATGAAAGAATATAGTATGTTAATTAGGGGATTTTTTTAATCCCAAAGTGTTCCCACAAAGCTAATTTAAATGTAGGGACCTCTATATGACCCAGCAATCCCACTCCTGGGCACCTATCTGGAGAAAACTCTAATTCAAAAAGACAGACAGGAGAGATTGGGAACACCAGATCATTTGTGTGCCTGTGCTCTGTGCTCTAAATAAAATTAGTTCCATTAAAAAAAAAAAAAAGATACATGCTCTCCATTGTTCATAGCAGCACTGTTTACAATAGCCAAGATATGGAAGCAACCTAAATGTCCATTGACAAATGATTGGATAAAGAAGCCGTGGTATATTTATACAATGGAATACTACTCAGCCATAAGAATGAAATAATGCCATTGGCAGCACATGGATGGACCTAGAGATTATCATACTAAGTGAAGTAAGTCAGACCGAGAAAGACAAATATTATATGATATCACGTAGATATGGAATCTAAAATATGATACAAATGAAATTATTTACAAAACATAAAGAGACTCACAGACATAGAAAACAAACTTACGGTTCCCAAAGGGGAAGGTAGGGGGAGGGATAAATTAGAAGTTTGGGATTAGCAGGTACAAACTACTATATGTAAAATAGATAAACAATAAAGCCCTACTGTATAGCACAGGGAATTATTTTCAATATCTTGTAATAAACCAGGAATGGAATAGAATATGAAAAATAATACATATATGTGTATAACTGAATCACTTTGCTGTACAATGTGCAGAAACTAACACATTGTAAATCAACTATATCCCAATAAAGATTAAAATAACAAAATTAAAAATTAAAAAAATAAACTTAGGAGCATCAAGAAAAAAAAAAATCACAATCCTCCTTAGTGTTTATTTTTCAGCTCAATATACTCATCTCCTCTTTGGGAAGAGGCCCTTTCCTCTGTGCCTCACCTCTCCCACCTCCCAAATTCAGGTGCTGCCTTAAAGTACTTACCTGCAAAGACAGGTACATACTGTACGAACAGCAGAAATGTTAATGTGAAGTGTGGAAGAAAGATCCCTTAGGGCTTTCAAAGCCTCGCTTTAGAGTGAATTAAACCTTATTTGTACAAACTTTGCATAAGCTTTTCTTAAAATGGAGCCAAATAATATTCAGTAACTAGAACTAAGGTGGCCTTTCTACTACTTAAATTTCCAGTTCCTATGTCCACACAATTATAGTGAAAGGAGCAAAGTCAATGACCAGGATACTTCAGATCCAAAATTCTGTTTAAAAAAAAAAAAAACATAAAAATAAACCAATTTAAAAAAAAAAAAACACTGGTTCTCAACCAGGAGGAATTTTGCTCCCTGGGGAGCATTTGGCAATATAGGGGATATTTTTGGTTGTCATGCTTAGAGGGGTGCTACTGGCAACTAGAGACCAGGGATGCTGCTAAACATCCTACAAAGCACAGGAAAGCCCTTCACCACAAAGAATGATCCAGCCCCAAGCATCAATAGTACCAAGACAGAGAAGTCTTGGTGTAACACGAAGAAAATCTACAACCACATTTGGATCACATTTCACTCCTGCTCAAATGGCTGCACGTTATCTTTGAAAATTCAAGCTCCTTGGCCTTTAAGACCTTCCAAAACTTTCCCCAGGTTCCCTTTCCAGCCTTCTCTCTCACTACTCCCAATATGAACTCTTCTTATCTACTACCCTGAGCCTGCAGTTACCCTGCTCACCCTACTTTGAAAATGTTTCCTCCTCTCTCACCCTTAGAGCTCATCTGTCCTCCAAGGACCAGCTCAAGCTCCTCACCTTCCAGAAAGTCTCTGGGACCAGTCTTCTCCTCTCAGTCTCATCTTGCCTTCCTCTCCCCTCACTCAGGACACTCCAGCCACACTGGTCCTCCTTGCTGTGCCACTAACACACCAAGCTCTGTTCCCCTCTCCTCATCTGGCTCCTTTTATGACTGGCAGCTTATTCTTTAGATTTTCAGCTTAAATGTCATCAACTCAAAAAGGCCCTCCTTGAGCCTCCTATTCACTGCCCAAGTGCTCTGTCATCACTCTATCTGGTTCCTTCCTAATATTTATCTCTGCACAGTGTCCTGTTTATTCACCTGCTTGCTTCTTTCCTGTCTTTTTTCTCACACTAGGATGAGCACTCTGAGGGCAGGAAACTTGTTTAGCTTTTTATCAATATGTCTCAGCCCTTTCACAATTAGTCTGACTCATAATAAGATGTTCAATAAATATTTATTAAGTGAATAAATGAATGAACTCATAGGCAGATATTGTAGAAATTGTTTTTTAATGGAGGTACTGCGGATTAAACCCAGAACCTTGTGCATGCAATTCATGTGCTTTCCCACTGAGCTATACCTACCCCCACCATTGAACTCTTGAGGAACATACCTCTCATTCTCAAGAGCAGAACTGCCCCACCCCCATAGTACAGCATGATGCTCTGGGTAAGTTTCTAGTAATTGTGCACTGGATGAGTAAGTGCCCGCCACAAATTTATTATCTGTAGAGCTTACATTCCAGTATTTCTAGATCTAGACCCCACAGTGGACCTGTTTTATTGTTCATTCTAAGTGGTGGGTGTGGGAGCAGGAGGCAATACTCTGACTGATTAGGTAAATTACCTGGTAGCCACTACATTCTGATGAGGATTTCAGAATTGCTCCAATTCTGTTTTATGGCACTATCATGCCTTGTTTATTATCGCTAGTCTTCATACTCTTTCCAGGAATAAATTTCCATTAATCTGTTTATCTAAATCTATGCAGTTCCTTGCTCTGCAGAGAGGCTCTCAATTCTTTGATTTTCCTCCCCTGGGGCAGTTGCAAAGGAGATCTGACAGTGTTCTTATGAGGCATTGTGCCATATTTCCTCCAGTCACCTACGGCAGAGATGCTAACTATCTCCTGATACTCCTTTTCCTCATGGTTGTAGACTGTTTAGTTGGGACACAGCCACCCTGGTTGAAGCCCACATTTCCCAGACTCCTTTGCGCTGAGGTACGGCCATGAGACAAAGTTCTAGCCACCAGAATATGTATGGTATGTGTGCGGCTTCCTGATGGTGAGCTTGAAAGGTGAATGCTTTCCTCTTCTTTCTCTTTTCTGGCTTAAATGTGGATGAGGCAGTGTCCACCCTGCAGATGAGGGCAATATTCCAACAATGGCAGAACAACAAAGTTGAAGGCAATCAGGTCAATGACTCCATGGCTGCCGTGCTGGCCTGGATTCCTTAGGCTCAGAAGATTCTGTGGGAGAAAACACTTTCTATCTTGTTTAATTGACTGTTATTTGGGGTCTATCAGATGACCTGATAGCCTTACCCTTTCCTACCTTCCCCACTAAGAAAGTCAGCAGTACCGTCCCAGTTTTGCCAAGCTGCAATAAAGAGGGGTTATGCTGCTTTCCCCCCCAACCCCTCTCCACCCCTCATCCCCATCATCCAGTAAAATTGGCAGAAATGGGAGCACTGAGGCAGGACTTCCCGCCTCTCTCTGCTGCCTCTCCTTGGCTGCTCGTAGCTCCTTCCAACCTCGCTCTTAACCACGGGCACTGATCAGGTAGCACAACACAGTATGAGTAAAGGATTATTTTAAGGGATCCTGAGCAGGCTTATCTCCAGCCAGCAGTGCTTTTTTACATTCCCAGGTGGAATTCACCCCATTCCTTTTTCTCAGCTTTCCCTGAGGTTTCATTTACCTGCACCAACACCGAGCGTGGTTCCTTCAGGTTTTAAGGATGCCTCCAGAACTTGTGATCTGAGTCTGTCTCTGTGGATTGTTTTCAGGTTATCAGAGACCCCCCTCAAGCATGAATACTCTTTACCAGCATCAAAGTGCTTTGCAGTGGTCTCCATTTACCATTTGTTGAAAATAGATGACCTTAGTGTCCCTCAGCTTTCTCAATGGAAGCAGCCAAGAAAAAAGATGGGAGAGTCGACTTGTTCATGTGACAAGTGTAGGTAGAGCCCCTGCTTAGGTGCCAGCATAGGCACTGAGGATGCATCGGAGAGTAAGACAGACGAGGTCCCTGCCTCCCAGAGCTCCCGTTTTAGTGGGGGAGACAGGCGCCGAAGAAAACCAGGAAGACCTAGGAAGGAGAGAGAAGGAGAAGGGGAGCTAGGACAGGGAGAAGAATAAGTTGGCTCACATTGTGATGAACGCGCTATGAAGAAAACACAACAGGAGGTGGGCCAGGCAGGCCTCTCCCAGGAGAGACTGATTGAGCAGAGGCTTGAAGGACACCATGCCAGTTGTGGGGATAAAGATCTGGGGAAGAATTCCAGAAGAGGGAACAACAGATGCCAATGCCTGGGGATGGGAACATGCTGAGTGTGCTGAGGGGCAAATGGACAACCCTTGTTGGCTACAGTGACACGACTAAGGAGGAAACGCATGAGATGCATCTGCTCAGCCTCCTCCCAGCCCTCAAAAGTCCACACATGAAGTTGGAAAGGCGGGCCTGAGGGTCAGGAAAAGAGGAAACGAGAGGCCTACCCTTAACCAATGTCTTTCCCAAGGAGAGAGGAGCTTAAGAATTCTCTGAACATCTGTTTCAACTGCACCCAGGCCCTCATGATCTCAGGGTCCTTTAGAGAGGGCTCTGCCTCTGTTTACACTTGGATGTGTG
Organism: Camelus ferus; assembly: GCF_009834535.1. NCBI lineage: Eukaryota > Metazoa > Chordata > Mammalia > Artiodactyla > Camelidae > Camelus > Camelus ferus. Next base: position 6,380,220 of record NC_045709.1, read on the forward strand.
GTGATTATGGTGATGACGATAGGCATTGACAATTGAAAGCTTCGCTAAACTTTAGTGTTAAACGTATCCTCTTCTAAATTCTCTAAAATATGTACCTTCTAGCACAAGCAGAAAGTAAAACTTCCTCTTCTGGGGAGGGGGTAGGGTATAGCTCAGCATGTACGAGGTCCTGGGTTCAATCCCCAGTATCTCCACAGGAAAAATAAATAAATAAAACTTCCTTTTCTAAGACTCACTACTTAATAGAACAGCTCATCCTAAAGCAGAACCAAGAGTCTAAAAAGGAAGATTCTTGCCTTGATGCCATTTCTTTCCACATTTAGGATGTTGTAGCCCAGATGGCCTCAACTTAGCCTTGAGTGACCCAAAACAAAGGTTCTGATCAGGTCTCTGGGATGACTGAGATGGGCTCATGTGACTCATTTTATGGCTTTGGGCCTCGATTTTATCTTTGAAATGAATCTAAATGCCTTGGAGACTAATATCAGCTAATTGGTAAGTAGCCTCTAGAGTCTACCTGTTCTCATTTTTGTAAATCATGCCTCTCTCTGTGGCATACTTCCCATAATTTTCCAGAAATTCCTGACAGATCTGTGATCAGTTATTCATTCATTGACTGGGCAGTCAATGGCCAGACCAGGATGGACAGGATGGCCATGGTCCCTGCCTTCAAGAAACTAAGTCTAGTGGAGAACACAGATACTCAGCAAGTAATTTCTAGAGTAAGTGCCATGCAGGAGAAATTCAGGTCCTTTTGGAAACAGCCAACTACAATGCCCACCCCTAGGCTTAGAGAATTCAACTCTCCTTGAAGGTCTCATTCATCTTGGGAAATTGGTTCTAGCCTTTAAGGATTGTTTTGCTTCCTGTCACCTATCTCCCTAAGCATGGCCCAGCCCCATCTTTCTCTAAATATACTTCTGAGCAGTGTAACAGAAAAAGTGATGTGGGGTGATGGAAAGACCCAGCATTTGGCCTGAGATGCTCTGGGCTCAAATCCCAGCTCTGCCTCTGAGAAGTACCCCCACACGCTGAGGACAATAACTCCTCCCCCTCCCACCCCACAAGGATTATTGTGAGGATCCACGTGATCATTTACATGAAAATGCTTCACAAACCATGGAGTATTATTCTCATGTCAGCTGCTATTTCACAAGTCTTAGCATATTCTGGACTTCAGCTTTTCCTGACACTAATATACAGATTCCTGCTATTCTTTTGTGGCACCCTTCATTACATGCCCCTCCTTCCATCTTTTGTTGGTGTTCATTTAAAATCAGAGCTACAGCAGCCTTCCCCCACCGCCACGTTGGCTCTTTTAGCTGCCTCTTCCTTTTCTTCCTTGTGATTTTTTTTTTTTTTTTTTTTTTTTTGTCCTCGTACAGATACGGTGAACCTTATAACCTTCCTGGGGTCATTTCAGAGTCATCCTCAACTCCAAATTGCAGACATCCCTCTATTCCGTTTACTAACTTGGAAAATCAGCAAACTCCTTTTAATCCAAATCAAAATGATCTCTCACAGCCTGGGGTCAAGTAAGAATCGGGGTAGCCCTGGCTTTTCCGTGAAATCACTCCCATCTGGTGGTGGTCGTGGAGGAACTATATGGAAGCTCTGGGAGTCAAAATTCCCTTGAGAATCTAAGGAGGTGGTTCAGAGAACCCAGCAGCTATCTATCTAGGGACTCCTTCTCACACCCCAGAGTTTTCTTAGGGCTCCCAGACTCACCCTATAACTGGCCTCTTCAAATGGAGAAGCTGGGTCTCCCCTCACTGGCCCACCACCACAGAACACCACCTTGGCCTCCTGGGCAGCTGGTGGTTGGTGATGAGGGCAGGCTGGCCTGGGGGCAGGGCATTTCTCCCAGGACCTGCCAGAGACAGTTCACGCGTGAGCTTCCCTTCCTCATCCAGGCAAGCCTACTGACCCTGATGTCACCCAGCCAGCCGCGTTCCTGCCCTCTCTGTTCCTGACCATCACAAAGGGCTTTACATCCGAGCACTTAGAGCCAGAGCAAGTGTCTCCTAATCTTCCACTCAGGGAGTTCAGCGATTGCCAGGTGACTTCACAGGCAGGATTGGGGAGAACTCCTGAGGCAGGCAAGCATGGAGAGACTGTGGATTAAGCTGGTATTAAGTACAAACACATGAAAACTCAAGCACACAGAAAGGAAATTAACATCACTTTTTGTCCCACTTCAGTGAAAGAGATCCCTCCTGTGTAACTGCAGCTCAGGCACAATTTCTTTATTGCAAGTGTCTTGCCGCCAACGACAATAGACAGAGAAGCAAGTGGGATGGATGACAAAACCCCGGGTTGTTACTGTGAGGGGAGGGGCCTCGCATGATACTGGAAGGACTCCGCTATGGAAGCAGCCTTTCCCAGCTGTGGACACCTCGGCTGCAGTCCCCAGCTCAGAATTCACAGCTTGCTTCCCTGGCCAAGGCAGTGTGGTCCCTGGAAACACAAAGAAACACCCACAAAGAGCAGCCCATTAAAAAGGATGAAGCTCTTGAGTAAAGAACCAAAGCATGGTGGGGCTGTGGCTGCTCCCCAGCTCCCTGACCTCTGCTTTACCAGGCGACAGTAGCTTTCTCCCGAGTGACTTGTGAGGAATCCCGGGAGAGGGTGCATGTGTTTTCAAACAAAGACACAGGAGCTCTTTGGTTGCTGCGCAGGACTGAGACTTTCTCTCTCTCTTTCTTTCTTTCCTTTTTTTAGCCTTCTTAATTCAATTTACCCATCTTCCATAGTCATTACCAAATGTCACTGAATCCCCCGTGTCAGATGGAAATAACTACTGTTTGCCTGAAACCCAGGTTCGTTTATGTGCTGGAATATGACACATCTTAGAAATGCCAAATCAAGAAGCATTCTGAAAAATAAGCACTCGCAAGAAAAAGAGAATGTAACTGTATAGTGTCCAAAACACTCAACTGGGAAATAGCTTCATTTTCCTTTGGCTGCAGTCAGAGCCATTAAAGGGGTCTCATCTTTCTAATTCTGAGTACTTCTTAACAATGTGTGAACCTATAGGTTCTGGCAAGACTGAGGGCTTTGTTGTTGCTTTGGTGATGATTTCAGAACTGTTTTAAGAGTTTCTTGGAGTTGTTTAAGAAAGTTTTTCTTCTTTATTTTCTCCTTTTCTTTTCTTTTTTTTTTTTTTTCTTTTTCTTTTTGGTTTTATGGAAATATTGACCCATGAGGATTTACTTAAATCCTCCTTGGTTATAGGCCTCCAAAGACAAAGCCATATCCATGGCAACCACAGGCCGCCCAGCAGAAGAGAGAACACACCAGACCCAGAACATAATAGCTCTGTTTACTGATGACTAAGATCTTGAAAGCACTACTGTACATGCCGACTCCCGGCTCAGGGCAGGACTCCAGGATGTCCTCACCCTCCAGACCCAGGAGTCTATAATCAGAGCCACAGAAAGGGAGAGAAGCCCTTTTCCCAGCCCTTGGATGTTCCTCCTCCCTGGGAGGGAGGAATGTGCCACTTCTCGCAAGGCTCCCGATAGTCCTGCTGAAGAGGAAACTGTGAGCCAACAGGAGAAGGGGGCAGGGGCAGGGACAGGGCAAGTCACATGGAGGGGAGCACACCAGCTGGAACCTCATGGGAGCCCGAGGTGGGGGCTGGCGTTCCTGCCCATCTGCGAGCCCTCTGAGGACAGCCTCGTGCCCAGGCCACCTAACCTCCGGAGGTAGAGGCACCCCTAGCAGGAGCCCTACTAGAGCCGCGGTCACAGCCAAGCTGTGATTTACCCGTTGACCCCCTTCTTGCACCAGCAGACCTAATTCCATGCATCTTTTCCAGGTGTGGGTAAAAATCTGGCAAACACACAAACCCAAGTAAAGGGTTGTGCGCACGAAGCACCTCCCCACTTTCCGATACAAGCCAGTCAAGTCTCGGGCTTAGGAAGCGCCCTCACATACCTAGCCCTGCCTTCCCTCCAGAAAGTGAGTTCATCCGAGAAAATGCCAAAATGAAAAGAACTCCTGCCCAAGATGCATTAATTTCAACCCAAAACACACTGGAGCCCTCCCTGGGAGGATTTCAGTTACCTAGATCTGGGAAGGAGAAGGGGTAGTGAAAGATGGGGAGGATGGAAGTGGCCAGCGATCCATTCCGATCATGCGCCTGCACTCCCCCCAGGGTCTCCCAGTAAAGGAGAAAGGCCATCCCCAAGGCACTTAAAATTGCTGGAAACTTCTTCCAAAGAAAAGAAGGTGGGACAAAGCAAGCACTTCCTTTGTAAGCAGCTTCGGGGTTTTATCAGTTTTCTTTGCCTGGCATCTACATACATATTTATTTGAATGTTTTAGAAGTTTCAGCCATAAAAAGTTTGAAAGTCACAGCTCTAGAGACAAGAAAAGGGGATGAACAGCAGGAGGAGGAGGAGGAGGGACCGAAGAGGAAGGGTCTTAGAGTGCCTACTGGGCACCTTTATATTGGTTTGTTCACACTTCCATTGACCTGATCACATGGGCATTGCATTTTCTACTGGTTTTTACTTGAAGAACTAGTATTTGAAGAAAATACAGAATTTCCCCCCAAAGTCACATATTGGCAGTAGAATCAATTCTAAGCCCTGTGTCAAGTTGAAGCTGTAACCCAAGCTATTTGATTCACCTCCCAGCTTTATTTCTCTGTAAAACTAGTAGCTGTTTGCACATGATTACAGATGACAAAATAAAGAAAGCTTACGCAGTCTGCCAAGCTTTGATGAGAAATTCAGAATGTTTGGGGACCTGCTAATATCCCCACAGGTCCTACGCTGAAGCAATCACTGTGATCAAACCCTCGGTGCCATATTTACTCTAAATTCTAAAAACTCTCTGCTGAAAAGTGGGACTCTGTTTCTTGTCACCAGTGCCCCAGCTGCTCTCTGTTTCAGATCCCAGTGCTTCGGAGATGTTTAGGTTGCTCCGTTTTTACCATCACATAGCGAGAACTTCGTGGAATTGCTGGGAAATGGAGCCAGCTCTCTATGTACAGGGAATTGTCCACAGTGTTCTTCCCAGAAAGGGAACATGGGCTCCAGTTACGAGGCAAAGTGGAAAGGATTTTGGAGAAGCTCTGTTCAGAGCTGTGCGCTGGGCAACCCCTTCCTGCACAGAACCAGCTTTTGTGCTCAAAAAGGCTCAGTGGAAGCAGCCACAGTTCTTTGACCAGAACTGCTAGCTTTTAAAAAATTTTGACCAATTGGGAATCTCAGCCAGAGAAGGCTGGGTCTAGCTTCAGCATCCAGGGCGAACAGAGTTGTTGAGGTAACATCGCCCCCAGGTGCACTGCATCTGGTCGCTGAGATCATTTCATTCATCAGTGGCTTGTGGCCCACGCAGAAGGTGGAGAATGAATCCATGACACCAACTTAAAAAAGACTCTTCCATTAGCTGCACACTTGACCCCAGAACATCCCCAGGAACTGTTGACCTTGTTTGACCTAACTCAGCCCTGGGTGGAACAAGCAAGCAGTTGGTGGTGAGCAAAAGACAGAGGACCTCGTGTGTCTACACTGGAGTTCAACAGCAATGCATCTACCCCTGTGTCTATACCTAGTCATCTAAAACTAAACAGCCCAGAGGGGAGGGGATAGCTCAGTGGTAAGGCGCATGCTCAACATGCATGGGGTCCTGGGTTCAATCCCTAGTACCTCCATTAAAAAAATAAATAAACCTAATTACCTCCCTCCTTCAAAAAAAATAATAAGGAAGTAAATGAAATTTTAAAAAAATTAAAAATAAACAGCCAAAACAAAACAAAAAACCCATACAACCAACCAACATTATCCTTCCCCTTGTCATACCACTCCCCCCCGCCCCACCCCAAGTATTCACAGAAATACTACTATTGCTTCCTCTGTCTGCTGGCAGAACAATAAAACCCTAGGCTGTCTCTTCTGGTCTCTCTGCATCCCCTCTACCCACTACTCCCAAGCCAGTTACCCTCCCTTCACCAGCATCTAACTACCTCTGTGTCGTGCACCTAGGGATGGTGGCCAAAGTCATTATAACGAATCTTTAGTCCTTAGGCTCCTAATGTTTCTTGTTCTCACTTAATTTCTTTTAACTTTTTATTTGAAATAATTGTAGATTCATAAGAAGCCGCTAAATATTTAAATGTTAATACTCATTTATGTGAGAGGAGAGCTGTAGTCACACCCTCTTCCCCATAGGTCTCTTTGCCCCTTGGAGGACTCAATCTGAGGAAAAGAGTCATTGGAGACTGGAGATTTATGAACTCTTGGTGGGGAGGGGTCTAACCTTCTTGGAAGCAGAATGGTTTTCTACATATATACATGTCTATGTATATTTATATCACATCCTCAGAAGATCATGTTTGAAAAATAGAGTGCTCTCTCTAAATATCCAAGTTATTATGCTTTTATTACTGCTAAGTCTAACATGGAATGAATTCTATTATCTCTTTTTACTGTTTTATTTGTCATACCTGACATTGACCTCTTCCCAGCTTATGAAAGTAGCCATTATTTCGGCTAACCCTCAGCTAAGAATTCAAATTATTGTGATTCTTGATATGAAATTTCATTTTGATAAATCTCCCAGGGGTTTCCATACCCAGCAGATCAGAAATCCACCTGAAAACAATTAAAAAAAAAAAAAACAACACTCCGTGGACCTAGAGATTATCTACTGAGTGAAGTAAGTCAGAGAAAGACAAATGTCATATGATGTCACTTATATGTGGAATCTAAAAAAATGACACAAATGAACTTATTTACAAAACAGAAACTAGCTCACAGCCATAGAAAAAAACATGGTTACTGAAAGGGAAGAGGCAGAGGGGTAAATTAGGAGTTTGGGATTAGCAGATACAAACTACTACATATAAAATAGATAAATAACAAGGTCCTACTGTATAGCACAGGGAACTATATTCAATAGTTTGAAATAACCTATAGTGAAAAGGAATATGAAAAACAATTTTTACGTATAACTGAATCACTATGCTGTACACCAAAAACTAACACAACATTGTAAATCAACTATAATAAAAAAATTTTTTTAAACACTCAGATTTTCATTTGTAAAAGAGCAGTAAAGAAAAGCAGCACTCCGACGAGAGAGAAATTACCAGATGGGGAAGGCTAATGGGATCTGGGTTAAGCACTTAAAAAGTCTTTAGATGCTAGAAAAGAGCTCACAGTGAATGGCTAATGGACAATCTTGGTTAACTAAGAGAACGTCACTTAACAGATAAAACAGCATTTCCTGTGCAAGACCGAGGGCATCCAGGTTTTGTTCTCCAGTGAGAAGGGGGACTACCCAGGGCACCCTGGGTGAGGGCACGAAGGGGCAGTTTGTGGGCCCGGACCCTTGTCCCTTCAGCCCAGCCCACTGCAGGGATCAGCCCAGAACCTACATTTAAAGTGTGAAAGCGCCAAACAGAAGCTTTCAAAAGGTTGGACAGCTCTGAAACTGGGAACACATTATAGAACATCTCATGCCACTCAACACAGACTCCCAAGCCATATGGATTTATTTTGGGGGAAAAGTTCCTGACTAGGAAAGTAATTATATACCACTTTCAAACATAATTTGGAAAACTGAAATAAGTATAAGGAAAAAAATTAAATGTAACCGTACCATTCAGAAATAGCCACTGTTAACTTTTTGGTGTATTTCCTTCCTGTGTTTATGTATGTGTGTATATTTCTTTCCATACAAAGTTGGACAGAGTTTACAATTCTGCTTTTTCCTGTGTCATTAGATCATCTTGGCTGCAAATAATCAGCTGTACAATATTCCACCATATGGATGTACCATGTGTTCGTTCATTCTCCTGTTATAGGATCTTGTTATCATTTTGAGTATTTTTTAATGATAGATGATGCTGTAAGGGAAAAAACTGCCTTGTTCATCAATCTGTATCTTTGCTCTTCTCTGATTCTTCCCTTGATGTCAATTTCTAAAAGTAAAATTACCAGATAAAAGGAAGAAGCATCTTTATGGCTCTCGATATGTATTACACGCTAAACAGTTTTCCATGAAATTTGTATCAAGTCAGCTTTTCAGTGGGTCCCACAATCACACACAAAGCATGTGCAACAAATGCAGCAAACATGAAGGTACCCAGTTTATAAAATAATTTGCAGCTCAAAGTCTTTGACTGATTCTTCCCCCATAATGTAACAAGATCAGAAGGGACTGGAAAATTTGCAGGCTTTATTAACCAAGACTTTTTTTTTTTTTTTTTGAAAGACAGCCTAACAAGCAGCCTAGAGCCTCTGCCAGCTTATATATACCTTTGCTCAACTTGGAAAAAGTCACACCTTCCTCAAGACATTTTACAGCCATCTGCCAGAAAATTATCATGGTAAATATCAAATCCATGATGACCACAGAGGACCAGAGGCCCTCTGAGCTGCGCAGTGCACATTCGATGCCCTTGAGAAGTGTCACTGCTGGGCTAGAGGTCTATGTACCAAAGTTTGTGTCTGTCACTACTGGCCAGGTACACGACAGAATCTGTCACATCCTCCCAAGCGCACACCCTCTCTGCAAGACCCCACTGCTGGCAACTGCCAGGCACCATTCAGTGAGAAAACCGAAAACCCCAAACCCCGAAGACTCTTATTTGCCTGAAAATGACAATTGCCCCCCCGAGGGGTCTGCTTTCGCAGGTGTTCCAGCCTGAATTGCCTGCACTCTTCATTTGCTCCATTTAGATGTCCCAGCAGTGCCTCAAATTTGTCAGAGGAGACACATTTCATTCTCTCTGCCCCACTTCTCTGTCTCTCTGGGGATGCTTATCATCTTGGGGTTGTCAAAGAATCATCCCTTCCTTTCACACCCCACCGCTGAGCTGTTGCCAAATTCTGATTATTCCTCCTTCACTTCCCTTAGTGCAGCGCTCTCCTCTGCCTCCCTTGAATCTATTAACCCCAATCAGGACATTAACAAGCACAGGTCATGGAAAATTACTTTAGCTTCTGATAACTGTCAGATTCACTGTTCCCACCTCAGACTCAATGAACACATTTGATGCTTACAAAATCTCCTGCCTTCCTCTGCACACCTCACCCTACTCCCTGGCATCTCCTGTATTAGAGCTTAGAATGGAAAACAGCACTGACTGAACAGAGTCACCCAGAGGCAAAAAATAAATGGTGGGTCTCTCTGCATTTGGCAAATGGACTTGCTAAGTTTATACATAATGAAAGAGTCAGGGTCAAAGGTGACGCATACAGACTGCTGCAGGTGTTGGGCCAACATAGCTAAAACCCACTGAGGGTGGAGATAGGGGTTCCCTGATAAGAACAAGGTGGACTCCCCAAGTCCTCTGTCAGATGCTGCAAGATCCGGACAAAATCCTGACAGCCCTCCATTTTCTGCACGCAATTCTGCAATTTTTGCTTTGGCGCTTCCAGTGAAAATCCTAATGCAGGTGACATCCATCAAGCTAACTGCAGTTCTGATGAGACAGAAACCCCCAGCACCAGACACTCCCCCAAAGGCCCACTGTTTCCATTTAAAGGTCAGACTGTGATGTGGGGTACCCCACAGCCTCTCCTGATCCCTCCTTCTGGAACTTCCCCTTAGGGAAAAAGATGGAGGAGAGGTCAGAGCCATCATGAGCTGGTGCCCTGAGCACTTACTTAACGTTTTGGTAAACAGTTTGTGGCAATAACCAATCCCATCTCTTCTCCTTTTCCATTGAGAAGAAAACTAGAAAAAAATGCTGTGTAGTGAAGAATGCGGCCTTGCCCAAAGAGAGGTCTGGCCTTACCCTTGGCTTCTGGGAAGTAATCGATGTCATACCTGAGAGGAGTGTCTTTGTTTAGGGCAGGCGCTGGCCATACTTGATAGCTTTAGGGTGGAGCTGGCCAAGCCAGAAAGACCAACTATGTGACTTAGGGTAGGGGCTTTGGCTCACATGTTATCAGGCAGCCTACAGGAAGAGTTCAACCACATGGGCAATCAATGAATTAATCATGCCTACATAATGAAGCCCCAATAAAAACTCAGGTGGGTGTCCCTGGTTGGCAGTATTCCATGCATGTTGTCACCCATCAATCCTGGGAGGGTAACACATCCTGGCTCCACGGGGAGAGAGAACAACAGAAAACTAGCACTTGGGACCCTCCCAGACTCTGCCATATGCCTCTTCCATTGGCTGATTTCAATCTGTGTCCTTTTCCTGTTATAAACCCTAATTGTGGATACCTCAGCTTTCAGTGAGTTCTGTGGGTTCTTCCAGCACATTACCAACCCCGAGCATGGTTTTGGCAACCCCCCAAACTTGCAGACCATGTCCAAAGTGAGGGCAGTCCTGGGGACTGTGTCTCCAAATATTGCAGTTTGGCTAACTCCAGAAATACGGGCTGAAAGCAAAGTATAATGTGATTTGGTTTAGTCTATAAGGAAGCTTTATTTTATGACAAAGTTGCCAAATTCTGAAAAGAGGTTATGGAAGCCATCTCAAAGACCTGTTAAACATTCTCATCTTCCTATAAAAGTGCAGTCGGTGCTGACCACAAACAGAGAACCTGGCCAGAAGACTCTCAAAGCCCCTCAAATCCAGGGAGTCTCATCTTGGAAGTAGAACCCAGCCTCTGCTTAAACCTCCAGAGTTTTCCCATCACATTTAGAATGAAACCCAGACTTCTTACCTTATTCATGTGTTTTTGTGTGTGTGGAAGATTCCCCAACTAAAATGTAAATCTAAATGGTGCTGGCGCATACCAGCTGCCTATAAATATGTGCTGGATAAATGAGCAGCTCAAATAAAAGGAATATAAAAATGATTATTTTGCCAGTGATATTTTATTTCTGGCTTAATTTTTTTTCTTTCTTAAATTGAGATATAATTCATATACTATAAAATTCAGCCTTTTACATTCAGGGGGGTTTTAGTATATTCACAAAGTTGTGAAACCATCACCAATATTTAATTTCCTTGGCTTAATTTTAAAACCTGTTCCTCCTTCCTCTCCACCACGTGGTTCTAATGAAGGCTGCCAATCATAATACCCCACATGCATCAACCATCGGGAGGGCACGGGGCCCGAGGAAGGCCATGTTCCTCCCCAGCACTTTCCCACAGAAACTACAAAAAGAAAGACCTTCCCTCTTGGTTGGGGGAGCTGTGAGCAATGAGTACGGAGCTGGTGGTATCCGGATCCCTGCCATGTGGAAACAGCTGGTCCATAGTAGGTGAGAATAAATCTGACACACGGACAGACAGAGAGGGAACACTGGTTCTGGTTGTCCCCGAGGCCAGCCACACCACTCCACTTTCCACAGTTTGGTTATATAAGCCAAGCATTCTCTCTCAGGCCTGAACTAGATCCAGTGGCTTTCTGTAACTTGGAACCTAAGATGTTCCTGGGGACAATACAGTCCTTGTCCGGCTCACACATTCCCTCAATGCATGTTTATTAAGTATTTACTGTGGGCAGGGAACTGGCCTTGGAGCATGCGGTCTAGGGAGGGCCGTGGCAAGTGTGGTAAATACAACGAGAGGGAATTGTGCAGAGCAAGCATCTCCCCCCGTGTCAGTGAGGCAGGAGAGGCTTCTGGAGGAAGTAACATCTAAGCTAAGACCTGAAGTTAGAGGTTAGCATCAGAAGACACGTACACAAGATGCTAAGGGGAATTAGAAGAAATTCCCATCAGGCATCTCCCAGCAGGAGAGGTAAGGGATGCTACGTGAAGAACCAGACATTTGAATTAAGCCTTAAAGGGTGGATAAGATGCAGACATTTAGAGAAAGGGACACAAGAGCATTTCAGTAGAGGGAAAATTGAGCAGAGGCCAGATACAGGGCACAGTGAGAAATTACCTGGCATCTGGGGTGCATGGAGGGAAGAGGTAGGAGTAGGTTGCAAAGGTAGGTTGGGAGCACATGGCAGGCCAAAGCCCTGAAGGTACAGGTGCGGGGGCAGCACCCTCAGCTCTGTGCTAGGACGGGCAGTATGATGTGAGATAGAGAAGATGGGTGAGATGGGGGTCAGAGAAACCAGTTTGGTGTCTGGTGCAATAATCCAGGGACCAAGATGATCTGAACCAGAACAGGGGCAGGAGAAATAGGTAAGAACATACCTGGGCAGCACTGAAGAGGTAGAAATGATCAGGTTTAACGTTGCAATGAGAGGTAGAGAAAGAGGAATTCAACATGATAATGATGACAATGATGATGGTGGTAATGACGGCACCCAATGGTCATTGGCCCTAAACTGAGCCAAGCAGCTTATATCCATTATCTTATCTAATCTTCACAACTTTATAAGGTAGGTCCAATTGGTATCCCCATCTTAGGGTCTAGGAAACTGAGGAACAGAGAGATGAAGTAATATGCACAAAGAAAATCTGAATAACATTAAAAAAAAAAAAAAAAGGAACCCAGGCAGTAGAGACTTGGGAAGGACAAGGTCATTTCTGCCTAGAATGAGGGTGGGTTGCCTATCTGGGTGAAACTGAGCTCTGAACTTGGGTTTGAATGTGTCACTGCCAGACAGCAATAGCCTTACCTACACTTTCTTCAGGAGTACCCAACACAGAACAAAATTTCAAGGTTTCTTCAGTCAGGATGGATTATCTTGACTGCTCCCTACATCTACCAAGCCTGTCACTCTGTGACAAAAGGAAATTAGATTCACCTGGTAAGCTTTGTTTTTCACAAAGCTATGTAGGATGATTACCCAGTACCCTGTGGTCTTCTAGAGGTTTGCAAATTGATTTTTTGATTATTTGTTCCAGTGATTTTCCAAGTATTCAGTGTTTTTCCAAGTTCTTCAGTTTTACAACGTAGGTGAGTTAAAATTCACATTTGCCTTCCCTTTCTTGTCATAATACGAAGTTTTAATGTTGTGATTATTTAGGAAATTTTTTGCATGTAGCACGTACCTCTGAGGGAACACACATGCAAATCTATGTTACTCTATATACACATGTAGGTGGGCACCAAGGGATCTCTATGCAGACTCGCTCGCTCAGAGTTTATGACCATATGCAAAAATGGAAGCATGTTGAAAACCTATGACTAGTTCAAATAACCCAAATGAAGATCATCACTCTCTAGAAAATATTTGAATTTTACAAAAGGGTGGGGTTGGGTATAGCTCAATGGTAGAGTGCATGCTTCGCATGCCTCAGGTCATGGGTTCAATCCCAGTACTGCCATTAAAATAAAGAAACCTAATTACCTTCCCTTCCAAAAACAAACAAACAAAAAAGACCAAATAAAATAAAATAAAAATTTTTAAAAACCTCAACATTTCAAATAGAAAAATTGTTACAACTGTGTTCATGTAGCTATCCTGTGAACACTAATCGAAAGTGAGATACAACAGAATTTTTCAAATTCACCTTCTCTGCACCCTATCCCCTTTCCTGAAGCCGGGTTTTGGAAGGACTGGTATCTGTCCAGGACACTATGCAAAATTCCATTTTGAGGGATAGAGTCTAAAGTCCAATACTAGGGAATCAGAGGCAAACAGTCCCGGACCCATGCTTCAAGGGTAAAGTGAAGGGCTCGATTAAATGACTGCAAAGGGCATCTGCAACTCAAATAGTCTATGCATCTAAAGACTGATTATGACGATGATTAATGAAAGTTATGGCAAAATGTTTTGTGAAAATACAAGGCTTTAAGAAATGCCAAATAGACCTCAAGGAACCATGTTTCCATAAAATCACACTCTCATTTTATTAAGTACTTGTCTGTAGAAGTATCTACTCTGCTCTGGGTCTCTTAAGTATCGTATGTACCCGAAGGAAGCTTTTGTCAACTTTGTGAGGCCACAAATCTGTTTTATGGAAATGAGCAATTCATAGGATGCATAGATTTAACAGCCTTCATGTTTATGAATTCACCTGCCCTATGAAAACAAGTGTTAAGACAAACAAAACCCACAGCTCCTCAGTGGCAGCCCTCTCCATCAGCCACCCCAACTCCCTTACTCATTTTAGGCCCAGGAGCCCTGAGGACTAGCATTATTCCTTGTTGTTTTCCTAGACCCTAAGTAAAACCTAAATGTACCTTGATTAAACTCATTAAGAATCATCAGTTTCCTACTGGGCCTCTGGCGGATAGAGACATAACATTTTAAACGGTGCTTAAAGCATTCATCCTGTATGTGCTCAATAAATACTGCCTATTATTATTAGACTTTTTATTTTCTTATCATTTCTGTCCTACTGGATTCAAGAAATGCAGATTACCTGCTGATGATCAATTGCTCCCCTAAGCTCCTTATTAGGAATTTTGAATAAGCATAGATTTATCCTAGTGTTTTTCCCATGAAGGATGACATTTTCGTGCCCCTGAAAAATCCCAAAGGACTTTAAAAAGGGAGCACATTTCAAAGTCACATGGATGCCAAGTCTTTTTCACAGACATTTCTCAGTGTAAAAGGCAGTCTGGGAACAATCGGGGACGCTTCTGAGTTCAACACCAGTGGGAAAGAAGTGTGACTTCTAAATGCCTGGAGGTTTTTCCTAATGGCAAATGTTTGGAGAGGTAAGCAAGACAAATGAGCACAGCAGAGGAGGCACTTATTTGGGTAACAGTTGTAAACTGTCTTGTCACACATCAGTACTAAGATTTCTAACTCTAGAGATCTTATTGAGCATATCATGAATTCTTGAAATTTTTTAAACAGAATGTGTCAAATAAATATGTTAGGGCGTGAGAAGAAAGTGTTGCTTTTGCCATTGCCTCACTCCTCGGTATTTGTAATAACCTAATTTTCTTTTTCTTCTGCCCCACCCCCACCCCGCAATAACTGGTTTAGTGAGTCCTTTGGATCGCAAACACAGTAGATTGCACACTGAACCACTCTGCCCTTTAATGATATGTTGTTTTCTGGAAATCTTGCTGTCCTTCTCAAAGGAATAGCTTTAGGCAGCTTAAAAGCCCTATAATGTCCTACAATGTGTCTTCTTTTTTTTCAAAGAGCACTTTTTGGTCATTTGCTCCATATTCACAGTACAAGGAGAAATTACGCAGAAAAACCAGCTGAAACATGTATCTTAGCACGGGACCGGTTGGCTCCCTGCTCCTCAGGTTTAAAGGCTTATTTCAAAAGCTAACTTCGCACTCTTTCGAGTTACCTCCTTACCGCCTGCTCCAGCCAGCCGACCGGGTTTGTGTTGGCTGTGTTCTCAAGCTGGTTCCAGGGCAGACTTGACTCTCTCCGGCCTCGACCTCTCCCAGCTGCTACTGAAATGCAGTTACAGGGTTTTCTAAAAAACACTAGTCTTCTCCTAAATTAAGAGGGGACTTAAGTTAACTTCCCCCCCTCAAAAGGCTTAGCGTTCCCACACCGGGAGTCGAACCCGGGCCGCCTGGGTGAAAACCAGGAATCCTAACCGCTAGACCATGTGGGAGACGACAACACTCACTGCAAGCCTAGGCAAATTGAGTCTTCTCCACCGGCTTCCTCTCGCCCCGCCGCACCCGCCCTCCGCTGTCAGACTTGCTTCTGCGCATGCGGGGACCCCTTCCGGCCGAGCGCTATCCTTCCGCGCCTTGCAGAGGAAGCTCGAATCTAGTTTCTCTCCACGCTCGCGTCTTTGTGATCTTGTTCTGTCTCCTGATTCTGGACACCATTATTCAGAATTCCTTACGAGAAATCCAGCCAAGTAGCATGGTAGTAGTGTTTGGACTGTAGACTCATTAATAAGAAACAAGTGTCTGTTAAGTGAAATAAGTCAGATACAAAAGAACAGCTGTTGTATGATTCCACTTACATGAGGCACCTAGCATAGGCAAGTTTATAGCGACAGAGTCCATGAGAGGTTACCAGGGGCCGAAGGGAGGTGGGAATGGGGATTTAGTGTTTCATGGGGGCAGTTTCTGTTTGGGGGGATGTAAAAGTTTTTCAGACGTTGTGAGTGTAATTGTTCACTTAAAATGGTCAAAACTTTTAGGTTATGTATATTTTATCACAATTTTTAAAAAAACCTTTCAAATGAAAAAAAGAAAAACACGTGTCGTGTGGAGCCGTAAAAGAGCCACCGCAGAGGCCCGAGTGGGCTCGGCGCTCGGTCCCTGGTGGCCGCTGACCAGCCCCGGGGCAGCCGCTCGGAGCGCAGCGGACACGGCCTCTGTGCAGCCCGCCCGGCTCGCCCTACGCCAGGCACAACCTCCCGCAAACGCACGCGCAACGCACGCGCCGTGGGCCCCGGGCCGATGGGGCTGCAGAGCCCGGGGGTCCCTAGCGTCCAGGCTTGTGTCTCTCCCCTCCGCTCTGTGCAGGGCCGGCCGCAGGCCGTATCTCGTCCCCGGGAAGTTTCTCTTTCCCCTCAAGAAACAGGAGCGAGGGCCGCCTGGAAGCCTGGAACATTCGAGGTTCTGTTGACTCAACGGCAAAAGGCAGGGCTTGTGTCACTGAAAAGTTGGGGGATGGTGGGTTGTGAAGGTAGTTTAAAAATCTGGAGAGTGTCCCTCACTGCAAGCGGGCGTGATTGATGGAAGGTCCCGGTGGTTTCCCAGCCTGGTCTGGACTGGAAGCAGCATTTCGCTGGGAGCAGTTTTTCTGCTTTACAATCTGCTGCATGGATTAGGGAAGCACAAAGGGCCAGTTATTCGGGCAGCGGGTGTGGGAGAGCTGCGGTCTTGGGGTCCTCGTGGCGGCTTAAACTACATAGAAGTTGTTTCCACTTGCGCCGGGCACTTTGGAGCCCGTTTAAAAGCTAGTTTTGGTTCTCCTCTCTCGCCTCCTCTCTTCCCACCTGTCAAAGGGTCTTAGAAGGTGCTCGCTCTAAGGCTTCCATTGTGACATTCATCAGCAAGAGAGGAGGGGTGGAAAGAGACCTAAAATAGAAACGATTCTTACATTTATGAACACGAATGAAGCTCCCTGAGAGGAAATCAACATAATCCGCCAACACTGAACCTTAATGACGTTCTGAAGGAAAATCACAACCTACTGACTGCAGACCTAGTATGTGTATTAGACACGTTCAAGTGTTTGCTCTTTTAACCCTCACAGTGTACCCCCGAGGTAGGTCTTACCCACATCTTTGAGGGTTCTTCCTGTACTATCTTCTAACAGTTTGTGGGTTGTTTGTTTGTTTGTTTGTTTATCAGTGAGACAGCTGCCTTCCTTTGAGGGACATCTGTTTTGGAAGAGTAAAGAAAACTCTCCAAAACAGACCTCATCAACTACAGAATATCCTACGTCTGTGGTTCTCACTCTGGGGCCAGAGATTTCACCTATACCTTTCAGAATTTTGTATTTCCACTTAACGATAATTCTTTTTTAAAAATATCCTACCAGTTTTAAAGATAAAAGTTCCCGATGTAACCTATACATTGGACAGCACCATCCTTAGGATATAACCAAAATGAAACTTTTCTTTGGTCTCTTACTAGCCCCAGACTGAAATTTGTTCGGTTTTTCCCTTGTCACTGGATGAGAACTTGAGCAGTGACAGAAAGCTCTGTAGTCACTTTAACTCTATACTCTATAGCAAGGTCCAGGACAATGTTCTATTCAGCAACTCAGTCTTCATTCTAGATAGTTCTCCCCCACCGCCCCATCTTGGGCATGACTTCGGGCTATGAACAGTGGTGAGCTGGGTCTGGCTTCTACCAGCTCACAAGATCTAATTGTAGGCATCTCTTTCTAACCCTGCATCCAGTAACATCACATTGGTAGCCCCAGATGGCCATGCTGCGAGAGTATTTACACCACGGAAATAGGCAGATACTCCAAGGCACGGCTGTTTACCTTGGAGGGCAGTGTGCTGGTCAAAGACTAGTGTTGTGCTAGTTAAATATTTACCAGCAGACAGGGGGCCAGGGTCTGCTGTCCAGGAAGGAGGGTGTGATCTACTTCTCATTTCTTTCTTTGGCCTTCCTCCCTTTGGGACTTAAAAGGCCCTCCAAGAATGGAGTGTAGGGAGGGCAGGAAAAAGGGGGACTGAAACTTCCCACTGGACTGGTACTGTCGAAAGTCCGCTTCCTGCTGTCTGGGCCTGAATGTGTTTCAGGCCTGACTTTTTTTCTCTGCGGTTCTCTGTGAGTTCATCAGGGGCTTCCCTGCTTGGACCCCTTAGAAAGTGTCTCCCAGAAGGCCAGCAGTGGTCTCCCAGTGTGGGTCTTACACCAGTGACACCAGGATCACCAGTGCCTTTGTTTAACTGCAGATTCCCAACCCCACCCAGAACTTCTGAATGGGAGCTTCTAGGAGCAGGGCCTGGAAGTCTGAATTTTAACAAACATGCTTCCCCACCCCAAATGATTCTGATGCCACTCCAGTTTGAGAAACACTGAACTATAAGACTGTAGGTTCCTTTCAACCTCCAAAAGCCCATGAGCCCTGAAGCACCATTTCCATCATTTCCCTTTCCTGCTCAAAAACCTGAAGAAATGGCTTCTGGTTGCCTATTGAGTAAAATCTAAATTCCCTGGCCAAGTCTTCCCAGCTTTCCCTAATCCAGCCTTCATAGAACCACTAATATCATGCTCCCTAATGCTGCCAATTACCCTACTTTCTCTGTCCCATTGCCCCTCATGCTTTCCTGCCCTGACCCCTTTGTTCCACATCTCTGTGCTGCCCTCCCTCCTCTTCTCCCCCCATCTGACCCCCAACTCCAAGGCCTGCTCAGCCCCATAAAACTGCTTCAGGTCTACTGGATTCATTTCCTCTGAATCCCAAAGCACAGGCCTTTAAGAATGGTGAAGTAGGCTTATACCTTGTCACCCTTATTATCTAAGTTATTTAATAGGAAAGTCCATGAATAAAAATCAGATTCCATAATCCCCCTGGGAACCCAGTCCTGTACTCAATCATTCTGCCAAGTAGTCCTTCCTTTTATCTAACTTAAATACTTCCTGCTGTACTTCTATGTGAAAGCTGCCCCCTTTTAACCACCAGCGTGAACAAAATGTTCCTGGGAGGAGGGAAAAAAACCACAAATTTTTGAAGTTTAGCCAGACCAGTAAGTGAGCTGCATTTCTTTAGTTCTTTAGCTGCATTTCTTTAAAAAAAGCCTCCTTGTTGACACAGGAACCACTGCTATTCCTGTTCCCATGCATCTGAGGTTGACTCTCCCTGGGCAGCTCTCCCATTTCATCCACCATTTGATACATTTGATTCTGGAAAAAAGCCCCAAATACATTATACTTGCCGGGCATCTACATTAGCCAAAGCAGCGGGTGCAATTCAGGTCCCCTGCCTGCCGGTCACTTAGGAGTACAGATGGTTTCCATTTCAGTGGGCCCAGAAGTCACCCTTTATAAGGGCATTGAAAATAAGGGCCAATTAAATTCCACTCTCCCAAGGAGAGCTCTGGCCAGCGCAGACCCAGCCTACGGCATGAAGTTAACCTCAAAGCTCTTTTGGGTAACAGCATCTGCCCCTGCTGACCAGTTGGGGTGAGTTAATCTTCATGGCCTAACACTAGGTTCAACTTCTAAAATTGGATCTGGGCTCAGGCGGCCACTGGGATAACAGAGCTTCCTCAGGGCTTGCTTCTGTTACAGAACTCTGCCCTTCACCTCTACCCCAAATCTAGCAACTCCTACTCGTCCTATGACTCAGGACAAGTACCCTTGAACTCTCGAAACTGGGTTAGGTACTCGCTCTGCGGGCCCACCCCCTTAGTCACTGGGCTGGATGAATTTCCCTGCTTCCCTCTCCGTGGTCGACTGTAAGCTCCTGACAGCAGAGTCTGGGTCTCATTCTGCTGCATCCCCAGCTTCCAGCACGGTGCTTGGCAGGAAGAAACTGTTCCTCAGCCAGGTAAAAATATCTCCACGGTGTGGTGTATTTCCTGACACATCAGCCACACTCAGTAAATGTTCGACTGGTTGCTTACTCCATTCATTCATTCACTTAATAATCAGTCAGTCTGTCAATCGCAGGGGAATAGTCTTGGTTTCCACCTAGCACCTAAGTGGCAAAGCAAGTCGCTAAGAGTTTCAGGGGGCCACAATTTCAGTATCTGAGCACCTACAACATCGAACATGAAACCACATCTCTGTCTCCCAGTGTCCTTCCCCACCTCATAGACACACTCTTCCCCCACCACTCCACCTTCCCTTTCTCTGCTCTGATCGCAAAAGACAGGGAGGCCCTATTTATACTACCCCCATTGTCTGCTCCTACCAAGGCTCAGCCCTGGGGCAGACAAGAGCTTTTCTCGTTTTTCTGGAGGACTGCACTCTGGAGTTGTGAGGTTCAGATGCTCCACAGCCTGGCATCTAGAAAACTTGCCCAGCATTGTGGTTTCCTATTCCACATGGCAATTGCCCACATATTGAAATTATGGCCCTCTGAGGCCCTCAAATCTGTTGCTTTACCACTTAACTGCTAGGTACAAATCAAGGTGGACCTTGTATGGAAGGTTAAAACTACTTCTGATTCATTTCTGGACTTCCCATTAGCAGTTCTGAGTTGAGTGAGCTTTCTAACCTCATTTTCTTCTTTACCTATGAGATAATCTGTCTCAATTATCTTCAGTAGATCCACAGCCAGGGATTATGTCCAGTTCAGTGTTCATCATGGCACCCAGAATATGAGACAGTGCTTGGTATAAAAAAAAATAGTTATCACATGTGTAAGAGTCACTCTGTGCCATATAATTCTAAACACTTAAATATATTAACATTTTAATTCTCACAATGACTCAGTGGGATAGGTACTAATATTATTCCCATTTTAAAGATTAGAAAACTGAAGCATAAGAAGGTTTATAACTTGCTAAAAGTCTTACAACTTATAAATAATAGAAGCAGGATTTAGATCCAGGCATTTTGCCCCCAGAATCTTAACTCTTAATATCAAACTGCCTCTTCTGTTATACGTATTGCATAAAACAGGGGACTGTCATTGATAATAATAATAATAATATAATGCCATCAGCAACAATGACAACATGCAGGGAAGAGCGAAGATGTTATGGGCTCTTTCTAAACCAATGAAAATAAACATTTCATAATCTAAGACCTCACAGATGCTGACGTTGACCCAGAGATGATACCTGTGGTCCCTTCCTCATCATCTAGTCATTTTCAGAAATGCCACCTTCATTATTATCCCAAAAATAGTATTTTCCTTCTCTCGAAGTCTAGGATTAGAAATCTGGGCAGGTGGGAGGTGGAAGTATAGCTCAGGGGGAGAGCATGTGCTTAGCATACACAAGGTCCTGGGTTCAATCTCCAGTACCTCCTCTAAAAATAAATTTAAAAACCTTAATATCTCCCCCTCAAAAAAAGAAGAGAAATCTCATAACTTTTCCCCCTAATCTCTTTTCAGAATTATTGCTCACTGTTGATTAAATGATTCACACAATCCAGAGAGGCACAAAGGTTCATGCCTTTCCAAAGCCACAGCCTACTAGACAGCTGCATGTGGATGACTGCTGAGCATCTGAAACTTAACATATTTAAATCTGAGCTCCTGAGAGTCTATCCACTCCCATTGCCCCATACCAGCAACTTCTGCCATCTTCTCCATTTCCATTCATGGCTGCCACATTCTCCAGTTGCTCCAACTCAAAACCCTGGAATCACCCTTGATTCCATTCTCTCTCACATTCCGCACCCCAGACCTCAGGAGATCCAATTGGCTCTATCATGGAACTGTATAAAGAATTTGATCACATCTCCCCACGTCTTCCTCTGGCCCAACTCACCATCCTCTCTTACCTGAAATAGTCTCACTCCTGCTTCTGCCCAAAGCCCCCCACCTCCCACAGCCTATTCTCAACACCACAGCTAGAGACTTTTAAGACAAATCAGATCATGTCACTTCTCAAAACCCTCCAACGGCTTCCCATCTCACAAAGAATAGAAGCCCAAATCCCAACTATGATCTACAAGACCACCCTCCCATTCATTGTCCCCCTGTGCACTGGCCTCCAGCCACACGGCTCTCCTGATCATTCTTCGAATCCCCTAGGTATGCTCTCATCCTAGGGCCTTTGCATGATATGGGGAAGGAAGAGCTTTCTTCCCAGGTAGAGGAAACATGTTCATGGCTTGCTCCTTCACTTCCCTCCAGTCCTTTAGAAATTTTCCTAATAGGACCATCCCTGGCCACCCTATCCAGATTCAGGAACCTGCCTTTTCCTGCTTTATGTTTTCTCATTAGCACTTACTGACATTTGATATACCGTGTCCTTTATGTATTTATCTTTTTCATTGTCTTTCCTGCCAGAGTGTTAACATTTCTGCTGTTTTGTTCACTGCTGTATCCCCTGCCTTGAACAAAACTCAGAATTTCGTGGGCATTCAGTAAGCATTTGTTGGCGAGGTGAACGAATGAAGACAGTCACAAAGATGACTGCATTGAAGGGCACTCTTGAGTGATGTGGACAACAACCACTGTAAGAATTAAGAGGGAGAAGAGCCCTTCTGATAAGGGCAATCACAAATGTCTGAGCTGAGCTTTTAGAAATGAGGAAACTTTGGGTAAGTGTAGGTGGAGGGGAGAGCCCCATTGTGAGAGTGGAACAGGAGCAGGTACACACAGGGTGTGGTGGGGGGTAGTGTCCAGACCAGCGTACCTGAATGGAGGTTCCTAGAGGAAGAGAGTGCCGAAGAGTGAGGCTGGGTGACTGAGAAGGCTTCATGTGCAACCCAAGAACTTGGATGTCGTGGATCAGGATTTCACATCAGTCTTAACTTACCACTTCATTTGTCCAGGCCATAATCATAGCTGGCTCCACCATCACAGCGTATCTGACACCTCTGTGACGCTAGGGCACAAGGAAGGCCAAAAGGATTTCTCATCAGTCAGAGAGGAATATTTACCGACCACTCGCTAGTCACAGAACCTGTGTTGCCAGTTAACTTATTGTTCCCAAGAACAGAAGGGCAGCTTTGACCCAAATATCCGGAGGCTGGGACCATGACTTTTAGCAATGCACATATCAGAGTTGTAAAAAGGAAATTCAAAAACAAATTGGAATTCATCTTCCAGTCAGTATGTTATGTTTTCCCTCGTATTACCATTAAGTGTATCTTTCTGAGATGCAGCAAATTAGAAAGCAACTGAATTAAGTATTGTCCCAAACTTTTAAGCAGATGTGATTTTTGGAGGGGGCATTCAGTAGAACATTAACTTCCAAGCAGCTGATAGTTCCCACTATCAGACGCTGTGGAGCAATAATATCTTTCTTTGGAGCCACTCTCAGGATAGTAAAACTTTTATAAAGAGGACTAGGATGTAATATGAGTACAGGATAAGTCAACTACTGATTACTGATCCAAGAGGAGCTGAACATCCCCTTAACAATGTCCCCTTAAAATTAAAAATCTATTCGGACTACAAAAAAAAATACACTGGTTAAGTATAATAAAGGCTGACGTAACAGCATCTCATACGACAGCGCTCCTTACCTAGATCCAGATCAACTCCTGGAACACCTCCAGACTTACAATTATCCACCATGAAAGCCTGGTGTGGCATGAGATTTGTCCAATTCCTGGTATCAGACCATAAGTAAATTCCATTCAATTAAAATAAGTGGACTCTAAAAATAAATGTCTATTATGAAACATTCAAGCTCTTTCAAAGTCAGTCAAGTGCTATTTTTTAAATTTTTTTTCTCTTTTTTGGGGGGGGTAATTAGCTTTTTATTTATTTATTTTAATGGAGGTACTGGGGATGGAACTCAGGACCTTGTGCATGCTAAACACACACTCTACCACTGAGCTACACCCTTCCTCAAGTCATGCTATTTTAAAATAGCAACAATTCATGGACTAGTGTTGTCTATTAGAGATATTTGTCCAATTTACCTGGGTCCAAATTCTGGCTTTGAAAAGAATAGTCAGGAGGGCCATTATTTGTAAACATCAAATCTTAAAAGTGTAAAACCACTCTGTCAATTTTGTAAGTTCTGAGCCTTTGCTCTCTGTTCTCTTTATCTCCTCTGAAATCCTCCCTTGGATACAGAAACCCATTACTTCCCTAGAAACTCAGTTACGGACCAGAAAGGAGATATATAATGAATCGTTCCCTCCTCTTCCCTCCTTCGAACCTCTAGTCTAATAGGCTTTTTAAAATTCTGTGCTGGTTATTTCTCCCCTCTCCTCTGAGATGCTGGCTGGGACATCACTCTGCAGCCCTGCTCCCTTTGCCAGGGCGTACGTTTGGCTCTACCACTAGGGAGCACTAAAGGGAGACTGGGAAACTGTTTCCAGTTGCCCAAGTGTGACCATAACCACCACACTTGCTCATCTGAGTAGCAACTGTTGGTTCCGGTAGCGGCAATTGCTTCCAACACTACTAGAACCAGCCTGATCACCACCTCCCCTCTCTGCTCAGAGACACCAGCATTAACTGGCCAGCATCCCTTCATCAAAGGTCTGAGTGCCAGCTCCACAGTCTTCCTTTTAAACTTCTGAGGAACCGGGACCAACAAAGCAGGATTTCCTCCAGCCCAGAGGGCTGAAGCAGGGCCTGCTCCAAGTGTCTAAGTTTCAAAAAAATCCAAGCCTCTGACTTGTCCTAACCCAGCCCAAGGGGTGATTACTGTTTTCTATAATCCTTACCTTTGTGACACCTCAGTGTCCCCTCTTTGCCTTTTTTCTTCCCTAATACTTGGCTAGCAATCCTTTCTATTAAGTTTCCTATTAAAATATCTCCTGTGATTTCTGTCTCCTGATTGGACTCTGATTGATTCAAGTCCAATAAAGGAACTCTTTCCATCTGATTTCATATTAACAATTCTTTAAGAACACAAGTGCTGGTTACTATCTTCCAAGAGGTCTCTATTTATCTCTAATTCATGCTCCAAGGTCAGGGATCAGTCCTCAATCTGATAGAATCAGAATTGACTATGTCAGCAAATAAAAGCAAATCAGTCCCTCATGTCACCGCCATGAGGAAAGAGACATCTGAGTCAGCAGTAACCACAAGTTAGCCTGACCGGTTTCATGGATGCTGGAAGACCCCAAATTCCTGGATCAGAGACAAAGGGCTTTCTACTTGTGGCAATAGTACAGCCAAGTGTCAGCATTTCCAACATTTCCTCAAGCTCCAATTTCCACATGACACTGAGAAGAGGGCTGCGTGACACCTGCACATGCAGTGGATTGAGTTATAGGACAGGAACCCTGAGTTTACGGAACCTGAATCTTTTTATAACATGCAGCAAGCATGTCTGCCTTATGCTCTAGAGAGACAACAGCTCTTTTCAAGGCTGGTTGCCATACAAAGATCTTTGAAAAGACAGTCCAGAAAAAAAAAAGAAACACAAGAGACCCTAAGAGAACTGTATTGATCTGAAGCTTTGCATGTAAACATAGACTTAGAGCGAGGACAATTAGTTGGATAATTGAATTGTTCACATTTCCACACTAGGGATCTATCTACAGGACCCAGGGTTGAGTCTTTGGGCCAGGGTCCCCCTTTCTTATTTAGTGCCCTTACGTCTCTCTGAATCTAGATTTTTCTATATTATAGGATATTGACCCCTTTTCTCATGAACATAGATGTAATTTAGATACACAAATATTGTTGTCAAGTCTTGTTCTGGCCAGTAACTAAACCATCCTGTCCCTATAAAGTGCACACACTATCCAATGTTCCTCATTATGAAATTTATGTAGAGAGGACAGTCATATTTGCAAGGAAAGCAGTCCTCCCTTACCCATGGGGGATACGTTCAAGATCCCCAACAGATGTCTGAAACTGTGGATAGTACCAAACTCTATAAATACAATGTTTTTCCTTATGCACACATACCTGTGATGAAGTTTAATTTATAAATTGGGCACAGTAAGAGGTTAACAATAACTAATAATAAAATGTAACAATTGTAACAATATAATGTAATAAAACTTATGTGAATTTGCTATCTTATTGTACTGTACTCACCCTTCGTCTTGTGATCATGTGAGATTCTTGTCCAGGGCAGGACAAAGTGGGACAGTGTGAGATTTCTTCATGCTACTCAGAGCAGCACACAATTTAAACCTTATGAATTCTTTATTTCTGGAACTTTCCATTTAATATTTTTGGACTGCGGTTGACCACAGGTAACTGAAAACGCAGAAAGTGAAACAGTGGAAAAGTGGGGACCACTGTAGCTGGAACTTAACTTACTCTTCCTTGGTACCACCCATCCTCAATCCCAAAGACCACCTTAGAGATCCAGTTTGAGCATAACATTGCTTCCTGCAGTTTTTCCTTAATATTGAGTAAAGGAAATTTATCTTTTATCTATAGATATCTTTACAGTACACATTGGTTTTTAGACTCTTAGGAGAATGTAATGCCCTAGATATTAGTCGACTAAGATTCTTGACCTAGATCAATGTCAAATGTGAGATCATAGCTGATGCCTGACACATATAGGAAGCACTCAGTAAATAGTAGTTGTATTGTCAGGGCTCTGGCAAGTAACAGAAACTGAGTACATTTGTGCAAAATAGGGGATTTATTATAAGAATAACAGGGTGTCTTCTAGAAGCCCACGGGCAGGAAGGCAGCCAATTCTGGAATGCCCACCCTGCCCTTGCTTCTCTGTTTGTACAATGTGACCCATTCATTACCATTCACGCAACTCCTATGTGCGAGGCACAGTGTTTGCAGCTGGAAAACAATAGCAAAGACAAACTGTTAATTTTTTTTACAGTGTAAGTTCCAGAGCTTACAGTCTAGTGGGGAGAGACAAATGAAATTATCACACAAGTAAATATAAAACTGCAGCTTCGACAATGCTGAGAAAGGAAGGTACACGGTGTGAGTGTATAAAAAAGAAGGAAAGGACCTGACCTACTTGGGGAGGTCAGGAAAGGCTTTCCTGAGGAAGAGAGAATTGAGCAGAGATCCAAGTTGGAGCCAGCAATAATAAGATGTTAGAGGAAAAGGAAGAGTTTTTGCTTGTTTCTAATGGAGGTACTGGGGATTGAACCCAGGACCTTGTGCATGTTGTGCCTGCACTCTACTACTTGAGCTACACTCCCCACCCTGGAAAGTTTTCCAGGCATGGAGAGTAGAGGCCTCATAGCAGGAAGAAGATGGCAAGGAACCATTACTGGAGCTCTGTGGCTGGACAGCAAAGACACCAGGCGACCTGCCCAAGGTCACAGTAAAACCCGGGTCAAAGGACAGGGACTATAGCACAGGTCTACACAACTCTTCGGCTCTTTTCACTGCACTGCTAAGCCACCCTAGCCAGCAAACATCTTCTTTCCACTCGCAACTTTCCACAAGGACAGAGGTTCACCAATTAACGCTCACTCCAAAGGATAAAAACGACCAAGGAGAACACGAAAAAGAAATACAAGGCTTGAGCCACAGAAACTGAGAATCTTGCCACAAAATTCCGTTTTTTGTTTCCCTGTTGAGTGTGACCTGCCGGGGACTGGGGAGTCCTGGGGACAGTCTATGTCAGTAACAGTCAAAGTTGGTCCCCGGGCCAGCAGCAGCAGCAGCTCCTGGGAACTTAATAAAATTGCACATCCACAGGCCCCATCAAAGACCTATGAGTCGGAATCTTGGGAGATGGACTCAGCAATCTGCAGCTATTTATTTATTTACTTAAATTTTTGAACTGAAGTATAGTTGATTTACAATGTTGTGTTAGTTTCCAGTGTACAGTAAAGTGGTTCAGTTTTATATATAAATATACACACACACACACACATATATATTCAGAGTCTTTTCCATTATGATTTATTATAGGATATTGAATATAGTTCCCTGTGCTATACAGTGGAACCTTGTTGTTTATCTGTTTTATATATATAGTAGTTTATATCAGCAATCTGTATTTTAACAAGCAAGATGTCCTGAAGGGGCTTCTAATGCACACATGATCGTCTACATCAATGATTTCCAAACCCTTCAGACTGTCCTAATCACCTCAGGAACTTGTTAAAATATTCATGGGCTACACCCCCCATTTCTACAAAAATCAGAATCTCAGGGTAGGAACCTACGCTCAGATGATCAGCCAGGGTGTGGGAGCCACTGGCCTACATCAAAGTAACACTGTATCTGATACAGTGAGTACTTAATTTTCAGATGCCATTTTTTGTTGCTAGGTAGTTAAGGGCACTAAGTCTCACAAGCTCTACAAGCCAGAATCAGCACATAATTTGATTGGTATCTTCTATCGTCTCAGCTCTTCAATTTTAAAAGAGTATCTTTCAGAGATTTCTTATTTTGATGTTTTTTGATGAATGTCTCCTTGTCTCAGTCTCGTATCATATCCACCAAAAATCATATGAGATCTATTAAGTGCTTACCAAATTCAGACCTTGTTATTATCGTTGTGGTCTAAAAATCTGGTCTTGAAAATGTCCCCAAGCTTCAAAATATTCAAAAGAAAACTGCCCAGCCTTGTAACACAAATATGCATCTAATTCAGAGCTTTTCTTTTTCCTGTTTCTGTAAGGAAATGGATTTCCTATCATAATGGATTTCAGCATTGTTTTAAGTAAACATACAAATATATATGGGAAGAATTGAGACAGTATTATATATAAAAACAAAAACTAGAAAATATCTCAAGAGCTGAAAGCATAAATATCGTCCTAGATTAATTGTCAAGCAACAGGATTCTCAAGAATTTTCCCATATTAGAATTCTTCCATATCCTGAGATTTATGCAGTTCATCTGCAAATAATATTGACTGGTCTACAGTAGGTAAGTTTACATATCTCATAAACTCTTAAGCAAGAAATGATATATTGTCTTATATCTTATATATCAAGATATAAGAAGGCTGCAGTCTAGTAAGAAAGGATAAAAAAATGAGTGGTCATGGTAACATTTAAAAAAAGGCCCAATTATTGGTTATCTTCATACAGTTTAGTGGTTAGGGTCAGTCATCTTTGTGTAAAACCAGAAATTTGTGAAGTGGCTGCTGCTACAATTCCAATAAAACAAGGAAGCAATTTAAATACTCTTAAGAAAATGGAAAAGAGCACAGGAAAGAAGAAAATGTAGGCTTGATTAAGTAACTCTGCCTTTGAAGATGTTAAAAAGAAATCACTAACTGTAAAATTACATAATAATAATGGATTGTTTCCTATTATACAGAATCATCTTAAAGAAAAACAGAAACCCTTCTGTAGAGCACAAAATCTAGAAGGCAGTACCAAGAAGGTAAACCATTTTACCTGTAAAAATAAAGAGATTAGAGCAAAAAGAAAATAGAAGTTCCTCTTCTATAGTTCTACAGAATAGGGAATTAAAAAAAAAATTAGCAACTTCCTATCTTATACTACATGCAAAATAGATTAAAGAACAAAATATCACAAAAGTATTAGAAGAAAAAAATATGTTTGACGCAAAGCCCCAAAGCCATCAAAGAAAAAGTAACAGATCAAACTTCCCCCAAATTAAAATACTAACAAGAGATTGAAATACTAACAAAAGATTGAGATCCGTAACAAAATGTCTGTACAAATCAAAAAGAAAATGTACAATAAACTAACAGGGAAATAAAGGATTAGAGCAGGCAATTCACAGGATACAGTGGCCAAAAAAATACATATATGAAACAATGCTCAGCTTCACTAAAATCAGGGAAACGCAAAAAAAGAAAAGAAAAAAACTGGTCTCTCACCTGACAGAGTAAAAAATTACTGTATTTTCTGTTTTCAGATGTCCTTGTCCCTCAAAAAGGTCATCTAAATGTAACCTGTGTTACATGTGAAAGGTCCATCACTGGGGACCACTCTGCTACTGCTCTGACAGGACCACCTTCAGGGCAGGAATGCTCTAAGGAAAGGCACACCTGCCCAGCCAGCACCACGTGGGCTATGGAAAAGGAAGCCTGGGCACCACCTAGTCCTTCTTACAGCTTCCCATTCTCCTCAGGCACCTGAAACGTAATGAACTCTGAGGAAATGTTTACTTTTATTTTTTTCTTCACTTTCGTCTTTAAGTCTTATATCCTGGCACATTGCATGTAACAGCAAAACCAGCAAAAGGGTTTGTAATATACTGGTAAGAACATGGAGAAAAAGAAGTTCCTATATACTTATCAAAGAATAATTTTTTTAAAAGTTGGGAACATAGTAAGCACAGGTCAAAAGATGTGTTTAACTTCTTACCAAAGGACCCTGAAGGATGACAAAAGAGGATACCAGAGAAGAATGTAGGAATAACATCACAAATTTCGATGCTAAAGTGGTTAATGTCCTACAAGGCTAAACAACAGTAATTCCCTTTCTACTAGAGAAAAATAACTTGTCACTCCACCAAATAAAAATCGTTCGCAGCTTATTAAAACTGTACAAGTCTGGAAATAATGTGCCAAATCGTTAACAGTGGTATCTCTGGGGAATATGAGAAAGGAACAAACTTCACTTTATTTTATATTCTACCAGATGATTTGAATTTTTACAATGAGTATATTACTTTTTTTTTGAGCATATTACTTTTGTCACTAAAAAAAAAAAAGCAACAACTAAAACCAAGATAACTAAGAGATATAGCTAAATGCAACATGGTATCCTAGACTGAATCAAAGAGAACATTTGTGGCCAACCAGTGAAATCCAAATAAAGCTTACAGTTTAAGCTCCTCTTAGGATCCTCTACGGTAACAGCTATAAAGAACAGAATTTCATCTTGGGGGTCTTTCCTCTGTGCATTCTGAGTGTCTTCTTTATTACTCCATTTATTCACATTTACCAATTTTTCTCCTCTTCCCATTTTGAGAAAGAAATAATTACTCGTTCCCTAAGCCACTCCCAAGCTGCCTCCAGGTGTGCTAACAGGAGACTCTTCTAGAGCAAGTCTGCCCTTCGACCACCAGAGATGAAGTGGCTTCTCCTCTCCTGATGACCATTCGGTCCCTGTCAGCCTTGTGTATCAAGCAAATAGTCACTGGACAATGGAAGTAAACAAGGCAACCTTCAAACGCTAATTCAAAGTGTGGGCAGTGGAGGTTACAAAAGCTGCCCGGGCGCTTCCATCAGCGGAGCTCTCTCCTCCCCTCTCCCTGAGGACTCGCTGGCCACCTAGCACCTAGCAGCAGCGACAGCCCTACTGCACACAGCACCATCATTCTTACATTTAAATTAAAATAGTGTCCACTTCAGAATTTAAATGTCTGTTTTTTAGTGGAAGAGAGGAAGGTGTTAGTAAATTCAAGAAATAGGTTCAGATTTTAAATATGTCTAAAATAGTGTTTTCCAATATGGCACTTTTGATATACGAAACAAAGCACAAAATGAAGTACACAGAATGACCTCAACTATCTTAGATAAAAAGTTATAGAAACTCAATCTGTTATATTGGACAGTTGATGGTCTTAAGGAATTAATTTGTAATGATACGTGTTTCTTTTTTTAAGTCTCTAACTTCTAGAGGTATATACCAAAATACAGAGAGATAAAATAAGATGCCTGGGCATTTGCTTCAAAATAATCTCAAGTTGGGTGGGGTGGGGTAGTGTGGGCTGGAATGGATGAGACGGAGATGAAAACAAGATTGGCCACAAAGTGTTGAAACTGCACAACGGTTGGGGAAAAGGTTATCATTACATTATTCTCTTTTTATACCTCATATACTTTTACATGTGTTTGAAATTTTCCAAAATAAAATGCTTTTTTAAAAAGCCATAAAAAGGAGAACGAAATTTTAAACAAAGATGCTTACCCAAAAAACTGAGGAATACGGTGAACAAAGAGATTCAGTTAAAATTCTAGATTAAAACAACCACTCTCTCCTTATGCTCTAAATTCCTTGAAATGATATTTTTAAAAAATGACCGAAGATTTACAACAGGTAAGAAATACAGGATAATGAGTGATGACAGGACATGAGTGGTTTTGAGAAACTCCTAATTCCTCAACATGGTTCTCAAGATGTGGTCCCCCAGACAAACCACATCTGCATCACCTGGAAATTTGTTAGAAAGGCAAATTCTCAGGCCACACCCCAACCCTCCGTAAGTATAAGCTTTGGGGCCCTGCAACCTGGTTTTAACAAGCCACCTAAGTGATTCTGATGCACACTCAAGTTTGAGAACCACAGTAAAGCTGATCAGGCTGACAAGAAACAAGAGAGGAAGGCCTCAGCCCAAACCTGCCCCAGAGACAACAATTGGAAATGTAAAAGCAACTTCAGGGGTACTGTCAACAAGTGACAGAAAGCTGGAGACCTCTGGCTACAATAGTCAAGTCTTACCTTGCCCACCTCAAACACCAAGTGGTTGTTGTGGGTCGGAGATAGTTCTGTCCGGTTGGGGGGTTGGGGGGGAAGAGCTCCATTCTCTGATTAAAGCCCTTTGTAGTCTGGCAGATGTGGGAGTGAGGCTGGAACAAGAGCCTAGATCTTCTGCCCACTCTCCATCCGTGAATTCTAAGAAGTCTGTGTGAACAAGCTCCCTTTTCTCAGCCAAGGTAAACATCTTCTGAAGCAAAGGCTTATACAAAAGTAGGAAAAATCCACACCAACTACCAAACCATTAATCAAGTGAATCTTTCATATGTACGAGTGAGCCTTTACGGACAAGAAGTAGTGGTAAAGATAATTAGTAAAATGAATAAACAGAACAAATGACAATTGGTAGGGAAAACAGAAATAATTCAAGGAATAGAAAATAACATGAAAATTCTAACTGGTATCCTTAGAAATGCAAGGGCACCAGATCTAGGAAAAAAGCAATTAGAATAAGAAAGCAATCTTGAGGAGATTCCTCAAAAGACTCGGAATAGACTTACCATATGACCCAGGAATCCTGGTCCTGGGCATATATCCAGAAGGAACCCTACTTCAGGATGACACCTGCACCCCAATGTTCATAGCAGCACTATTTACAATAGCCAAGACATGGAAACAGCCTAAATGTCCATCAACAGATGACTGGATAAAGAAGATTTGGTATATTTATACAATGGAATACTATTCAGCCATAAAAACCGACAACATAATGCCATTTGCAGCAACATGGATGTTCCTGGAGAGTGTCATTCTAAGTGAAGTAAGCCAGAAAGAGAAAGAAAAATACCATACAAGATCGCTCATATGTGGAATATAAAAAAAAAAAAAAACATAAATACAAAACAGAAACAGACTCATAGACATAGAATACAAACTTATGGTTGCCAAGGGGGCGGGGAGTGGGAAGGGACAGACTGGGATTTCAAAATGTAGAATAGATAAACAAGATTATACTGTATAGCACAGGGGAATATATACAAGATCTTGTGGTAGCTCACAGTGAAAAAAAATGTGACAATGAATATATATGTGTTCATGTATAACTGAAAAACTGTGCTCTACACTGGAATTTGACACATTGTAAAATGACTATAACACAATTAAAAAATGTTAAAAAAAAGCAATCTTGAATATTTAAAAACAAATTACTAAACTTAAAAAGTAAATAGAAAAGCTAAATAATGATGTAATGGACATGCTTGAAAAGGAAATTAGTTATATGGAAGAAAACATTTGAAAAAATCTTTCAGAAGAGAGCAAAAAGACCAAGACAAAAAATACTAGGTCCAGTGAGAGCATAAAGTCAGGAGGTCCCACGGTCACTTGATAAAAGGTCCAGAAAAACAAAAGAGATAAAATGTAAAGAAAATAAATAAAGAAATCATTTTAGAAATTGCCCTTGGTCCAAGAATGGTACAATTTGTCAAAGTGAAAGGAACATGAGGTAGGCAGAATGAATGACATATATCCCATGTACCTAGACATATTATTGGTAAAATTTTAGGATTCCAAGCATAAAAAGAAAACCCTTAAAGTTTTCTTTTCCATGAGGGGGAAAAAATAGGTTTTTACCAATAAATAGAGAAAGAGAGACAATCAGATTGATGTCTGATTAATCAGCAATACCAGATGCCAGCAATCATGTTACAGCTTCAAAATTCTTAAAGGAAATCATTCTGAACCTAATGCCCTAAACCAATTTTTTTTAAACCGAAATGAGGATTCAACACTTAACTACTTGATGATACACTGCAGTAAACCAAACAACTAACCCTGGGATGAAAGAAAAAGCAGTGAGAAGGAAACAGTAAAACTTAACAGTTGTCTAAAGAATAATGCATAGCGTCAAAACACACCCAAACACACATACCAAGATAATTGAGATTAATCTAAAACAAATCACATGATTATATCAGAAGAGGTCTGGGTGGGGAAGTGAAAGAATGCTAGGGTAATTGACTTAATTGGGAGATGGAAGGAAGATATGGCTACTGATTAACTCTAAATATAGAGGAAAACGGTAACCCCTAAAGGAACAGCAATAGGTTTAATTATTTTCAAAGGACTAGGAGGAAAAACAAGGAGGAAAAAACAACAATCAATCAAGCCAATAAAATGCTGAAATAAAAACAAGAAAGCACAATATACAGAAAATATAAAATACGATGGCAGGAATATTCCAAACATTTCAACAATTTCAATATGAATGGAATAAATTTCCCAGGGACTCTTAGACTGAACTCCCCCAAAGTTGTTTTGATGACATTAACTGGGGAAAAACAGAAGTCAATGCAGGAAGTATTAAGGACAAAAAAGAATATTTCAGTTATAAAAGGCACAACTCATCAACAGTCATAATGCTTTCCCATCTCAGAAATCAATTCATTAAATGCACAAGAAGATAAGAATGTAGAAGGTTGAACAATTAACAAGGTAAATCCAGAAAAGAACAGGCAAAGGACCCCTCCCGACCAGCTCATAGAATATTTCAAATATTGACCATGTATTCTGTAAGTAGAAACCACACAGGTTACATCCTATCTGCTTGGAAATTTTAGACACACTTAAATAATTACTGAATTACATATAAAGGCTACTGAATCTGAAATTATCCACTAAAAATAAAGTCACCACTGCTTAAGACTGTCAGACACAGCCAAGGCAGTACTCAGAGGTGCATTTGTAGTCTTATATACATTTATTAGAAAGCAAGAAAGATTGAAAATAAAACTTTGCACAATACACCTTTAAGCAGTGATTGTCAACATCCCTGGAGATATGATGGTTCTTTGAAAGTAGCCTAGGAATCTGTGAGTTAATTTATGTATTTAAAATCTATGGAATTTGCATGCTTACCTGTGACAAAACTGAAGACTGGTCAAATTTTGAATATTAAGTCAGTTTGTAACATTGGTTAATTCATCCATCCTGATGAGATTAACTGGGTTGGAAATCACATCTTTGAATAATGGAAGGCCTTATTCATTTTTTAAAAATTAGGTTTATTTATTTTGTTTTGTTTTGGGGGGGAGGGAGGTACTTAGGTTTATTTATTTACTTTTTAAAGGAAGTACTAGGGACTGAACCCAGGACCTCGTGCATGCTAGGCAAGTGCTCTACCACTTTGAGCTATATCCTCCCCTCTGCCTTATTCATTTTTATATCTTTATTCCATTAAAGTATTATATGAACTGAATTAATTAATGAACTGGATAGATAATTTCCCAAAATATGGAATAGAGGAATAGAGTAAAACAGTATAAAAAGGTCCACATGGTGGCTACAAGGCTGGGAAACACTGACCTCAACGTGAATTTTATCTCAGGTCTGTGATGTCACAGTGCCACATGCCAGGGGTTCCAGGGTTCTCGATGGGATCTGACAGGTCTACGTGGAGAAGCCAGAGGGCTGAGAGCTGCTATCAGCTTGCTTGCCCTTCTTCATGAAGGTAAGATTTCATGGATTTCAATAATCATGATGCAGATAAAATTAATTTCCAGCTACAATAACAGACTAACTTTAAAAAACCTAGCCCCTTTGGCTGTATGTCAAAGAGCAGAGAGCTCTAGCACAAATGACCAGAACGTAAGATCAGAATCTCTGGTATTACAGGAGATAAAAAGATCTCAGGAGCTGTTATTTATTTAAGACATTTTTAAAAGGTTCAATTACTATTTTTATAGGACAAATTTTAATTACTTAAAACCCAAGTAGCGTTTCATAAACTACTGTTTACGCTATCAAAAAATTAATTGAACCTCATCAAATACTATACATACTTTTCTCACAAAAAAATTTTCTAAAAGGTCCAATACTGAACCATAACAAAAAGAAGCACTTCAACTAAATCAAAATATATAGAGGCCATATCTCTAATATTTCAAACAATCAATATTTGAGCTACTTAAGAATGTGCCACTTCGTGAATGTGTCCTTTGAAATAAATGATGAAAATTCAAATTTCAAGAACTCCTGATTATATTAATTTGATCCAGTTTATTTAAAAAATATTCCCCTTATTAAAGAATGACTCTTTCTCCTCTACATTAAAAACAAAATGATTGTATTTCTCTCCCCAACCTACAGCTTTGCTCAGCTGAATTAAAATTTTTTAAAGCTTTTTTCTTTACTAGTAAACCAGTATCTTCAATTCTTAACTGACCCAAGAGCAGACTTCCTTACATGACAGTAATAAATACAAATAAAAAGTAGAACACTGCCAGCAAATATTCTGTATGATCCCAACAATACAGACACAGCCTTAAAAATCAGTTACATATTTATTTGCAT
This sequence comes from Camelus ferus, assembly GCF_009834535.1. Lineage (NCBI taxonomy): Eukaryota > Metazoa > Chordata > Mammalia > Artiodactyla > Camelidae > Camelus > Camelus ferus. The sequence continues at coordinate 6,416,633 of NC_045709.1, forward strand.
AGCATCAAAGAGAAGACTTGAAAATTCAACATAGTATCCCGTGAGGCTTACGATTAATTACTAATCCATTTTTTTTAAAAAAAGGTTTTCCTCTACAAACTTGAGGGTGTTACTATTTTACATGCTTCGGTTATATGTGCTAAAACATCAGACACCTATACATCTTCAGTTTTCACAGAATTAGAATTAAGTCCAAAAAAGTCTTTTTTGATGATGTACCGAACACACTGCAAAATCACATTTCTTTCATGTCGAATGTCCGGAGCTAAAAGCTAAAAAATGATAAATTAAAAAAAAGATTAGCTGGTAAATAAAATACATCAAAGAAACACCATCTAAAATAGTATGCATGCCTTCTCTATATAAAGAACACGGAACTATAAAGATGTTATTATATTTACTAATTATTTTAGTGGGAAAAAAAAACAATGCAAAAAGCATTTCCTTTTAACTCACACCAAAACTATCTAACTTTAAGCACAAATGTTTATATTTGGGGTCCTCTCTAGGAGTATCTAGCAGGAGACAGGAAAAATGAGTTTAAAAGTTTACAATTCACTTTCATAACTTCCCATTTGGGGGCTTACTCTAAGTAAAAGAAAGCTGAAATCTAGAATACATAACCAAGGAATCCTATGTGATTTGCCAAAAAGGAGAATATAACCACTCATTGTATTTTCTAGTGTCACTAATGTAGTTCAGAAACATCCACACAGGAACTTTGGAAAGTGGAAAGATGATATAATTTACCACTTAAACAAGGTAAATATTTTAAAAATGCAATTTACTTTACATAGAACTAAAATTTATAAAATAGAGAGCACACTTCAGATGAAGCTTAGTAAGAAGCAACTGTGTCTATATGTAACATGACATAGACATAGAGTGTGGCCACAGAACACTCCAGCTACAGCAGAAGCACTTACTTGACCAGGAGAAAAGACTATGAACAGAATGTCAATAGATAGTTTTACAATTTCACTGAAAATTTCAGAGTACTTCTATCACTCTCAGACATGAGAATCTTGAATCTCTGAACAGCTTCATGTCCATCACTTAGAATCAAAAGACACACTGCTTCTTCTTTATAATTTGAAGAAACATCATAAACTTTCGAGCACATCACTATGAGAGCAAAGCCAATAATGCATAAAATAAACACATTAAAAACCCTCTTCCCCCTTCAGCCTGCATTATATTTAGCTGTGCTTTCAATGAAAACTTTAAAAAAGGTCAGTACACCTCAATACATATTTCTTTACCAATCAGTTGAACCTGGATTCTTTTATTTTAATCAGTTATAAAAATCGTAATTATTCCACATTTACTTATAATCAGCTATATACCAAATACAGCTTCAGAATTAAAACACATAGACGACTGTTTAAGGAACGTTATGTCTCTTGTAACCTTAAAACACACACGGACGCACACACACAAGCCCAGTGGCTCTACCTTCATGACATGAGAACACAAAGATCAGAACATAAAGAAAAATCACTTACCATTTCCAGGAGATATGGATGGTGTGTTCTTGGTTCAAATAGTGTTTGATAGTTGTGATACTTGTTTTTCCTCTTAGGATTTGTCTTTTTAAAACTTTTCTTTTGGCTCTCATACTTGGCTTCTGAGAAATTTCTAACAGTTGCTTTAACATCTTGACTTGGTTTCTTAGGAGTATTATTGCTATGAAGAACCTGGTCTTCTGCCAGAACGTCTGCCTCAGTCTTGATGGGAGCTTCTAAATGTGATGAAAAACAAACACAAAAATAAAAAACAAACAAAAAAGAAACAGGCAGAACTTCCAAAATAACCCCAAAACCCCCATAATAATCCCCATCCCTAGCCGTAATACTGGCTACTTATTAATTAAAGCTGAGCATTTACAATGTATTACAAAATTTTTCAAATTGGAAGCTGTAACTGCCAAGAATTGAGAAGACTACCACAAAGAGCTACAGGAAGTGATCCCTATGAAAGAAGTAATACCAGATGGAAACTTGGATCTACACAAAGGAATGAAGAGTGCCAGAAACAGCCAATATGTGGATAAATACAGAAGCTATTTTCTTTTCACTCGAAAAATTTCTTTAAAGATAACTGACTATATTAAACAATAAGTTTATACTGTATAGCACAGGCAACTATTTCAATATCTCGTAGTAACCTATATGAAAAAGAATATAAAAAGGAATATATATATGTGTGTGTGTAGAAACTGACCAGAAACTGACACATTATAAACTAACTATACTTCAAAAAAAAAGAAAAAACTAAAAAGATAACTGACTATTGAAAGCAAAATAATAATAACAATGTATGTGGGGTTTATAATACCTGTCGAACTAAACTCTAAGATAACAGCACAAAGGAAGGGTAGAGGAAAATATAAGTGTACTGCTATAAATTCTTAAATTACAAGAATACCTCGTTTTATTGCACTTCAATTTAATGCACTTCACAGATACAGCATTTTTTACAAATTGAAGGTCTCTGGCAACACTGCGTTGAGGAAGTCTATTGGCATCATTTTTCCAACTCACTTTGTGTCTCTCTGTTACATTCTGGTGATTCTCTCAATATTTCAAGCTTTTTCATTATTGTTATATTTGTTATGGTCATCTTTACTCAGTGATCTTTGATGCTAGTATTGTAAATTTTGGGGGTTGCCACGAACCATGCCCATATAAGATATTAAACATAACAGATAAATGTTGTGTGTGTTCTGACTGCTCTACCAAGCTGCCATTCCCCCATCTCTCTCATCCTCCTTTGGCCTCCCTGTTCCCTGAGACACAATACTGAAATTAGGCCAATTAATAACCACTCTTCAATGGCCTCTAAGTGTTCAAGTGAAAGAAAGGGTCACACGTCTTTCACTTTAAATCAAAAGCTAGAAATAATTAAGCTTTGTCAGGAAGGCCAGTCAAAGGCTGAGACAGGCCGAAAGCTAGGCCTCTTGTACCAGCTAGCCAAGTTGTGAAAGCAAAGGAAAAGTTTTTGAAGGAAATTAAAAGGGCTACTCTAGTGAACACACAAATGATAAGAAAGCAAAACAGCCTTACTACCAATAGGGGAAAAGTTTTAGTGGCCAGAATAGAAGTTAGAATCAGCCACAACATTTCCTTAAGCCAAAGTCTAATCCAAAGCAAGGCTCTAACTCTCTTCAATTCAGGAAGGTTCAGAGAGGTGAGGAAGCTGCAGAAGAAAAGTCTGAAACAAGCAGAGGTTGGTTCATGAGGTTTAAGGAAGGAAGCCATCCCTGTAACATGAAAGTGCAAGGGGAGGTAGCAATGCTAATGCGGAAGCTACAGCAAGTTATCCAGATCTAGCTAAGATAGTTAATGACGGTGGCTACACTAAACACAGATTTCAACATAGATGAAACAGCCTTCTATTGGAAGAAGATGCCATCTAGGACTCTCATAGGTAGAGAGGAGATGTCAATGTCTGGCTTTAACGCTTTAAAGGACAGGCTGACTCTTGTTAGGGGCTAGTGCAGCTGGTGACTTGAAGTTGAAGCCAATGTTCATTTACCATTCTGAAAATCCTAGGGCCCTTAAGAATTATGCTACATCTACTTTGCCAGTGCTCCATAAATGGGACAACAAAGCCTGGATGACACAGCATATCTGTTCATGACATGGTTTACTGAATATTTTAAGCCCACTGTGGAGACCTACTGCTCAGATAAAAAGATTAATTAAGTGTGATCTTGGGGCAAGCTACTTATCTCTGCCTAAACTTCCTCATAAATAATGGCCCCTCCTTCATGAGGTTATTGTAATAATTAAATGAGTAAAGCACATTAAACAGTGCCTGACATACAGTAGGTACTATGTAAGAATTTGCCCTGATGATAGTGGTTTTGATGTGCCTTCAAAGTAATGGGAAAAAGAGAAAAAGAAGATAAATATAAGCATGAAAGAATGAAGCTAAGAATTTACAAAATGGTTTACAGAGTTCAAAACCATGAGAATAATAATTAAAGGCAAAAAGAAAAACGAGGGCACTGCTTTCTGTTTTTCCCTTTCCCTTCAAGTATTGATCTCCCAATCCAGGAATACAAAAGAGAAATGAATCAGAGTAGTCAATTTTATGCTAAGGCATGAGAAACTGGGACCATTTATATATTTTTTAAGGTTCACAGCATTTCCCAGTTTGGTATCATATTTTAATGTAATAATTATCAATCCAAATAAATTTAAAATACAGTCACTGAGTTTTTTCAAACCTAAATCAATTTTTGTGGTTTGTGGCCTTTTTAATCAGTTTTCAATTCAGAAGTACCTTCATCATAGCCAAACTAGTTTGAAAAAACATAACAACTTTGGGAAGTTGCGAAACTGGGCTTAACTTCGCATACGGCAAAAACAAAAAACAAAAAACTAACGTGCAAAACCCAGGACAGATAAACTATTTGTAAATACTGCTTGTTGACACTTTCTTTCCTATCTATATCTTAATGATTCTGACAGCCCCAGAACCACGTATAGCCTCGTCTTTAGTTCAGTCTTTCTTGAGGGATCCTTGTTTAAAATTAATTCTGGAAAAGCACTATTCATGTTTAAGATCCTCTATACACTTCCATGTTAATTCCTAAGTTGAAACATATCTTAAATTTGAAGATACAATTGTTAAAATCTGTGAGAAAGAATCAGACTGCTTCTCTCCATTTAGAATCCACTTAAATAAGAAGCCTTCTAAATGCTATTTCATGGTTCAGAGAAGGCTCACTTTATTTCCTTAGTTTGTTTATTCCAAGTCCCTCTGTGTCAATATCCTACCCTATAGCCCAGAATTAACACTGAAAGCTAGAAATCTGCTAATGAACAGGATAGCTTAATAAAGCTAAATTCAAACTACATAAAATAACTCTTAAGGCTTAGGAATGTGATGCAAGGACTTTTTTCCTTAAGGCAGAACATTTTAGACAATTAGTTAAAATGAATTCATACAAAATCAAATACATCTTTTAATAGATAACACCCTCTGTTACCTATTTAAAAAGAAAAGCTATGCATTACTGTGCAGGAACACAGCAAATGCCACACAGAAAAACTGTAATGGAAGGTAATACAGTTGGCTTCTTTAGACTTTTAAGTCCCTAAACGTAAGCTTTACATCAGCTCTAATCATATACTTAACTAGCTTTGCAAACTTTAGCTCTATAAGTTGGAGGGTTGGGACCCCAAAGATCCCTTCTAGTTTCTTTTCTTCCTTCTAATTTAAAAATAGTGGCAGCCTCAACATGAAAGCATGAGTATAAAAGTATTAAATGTTTTACCTTAGAAGAGAGAGAAGAAAGTATTAGTACAGCTTGTTTTTTATGGGAGTCAGTAATCTGGGAATAGCTTTCTTTGCTATCACCTGTCATAAACACAACTGATAAGCAGGAAACGTAATATGCGTTTAAAGAATAACTTCCATCTTCATATCAGTGTTATTAGAAACAAGAGTAAAGAAACACTGTTCCTCTTAAAATTAAAACAAAATTAAGAGGCAACCATCTGTTAAGGAGTACTTTGATAAAGCCAAAGTAGTTCGTATTTCAAAATTCTAGTAGCTTTTAACCAGAAACCATAGTTAAACCACAGCCCATTAAAAAAAAAAAAATTCCTATGTTACAGATAGATCTAAACCTTAACTTTCATATTAATGTCCAAGTCTTCCTTTTTCGACATCTTCCAACTACACACACAGATTATCTCTAGCCTTCATCCTACACACTCACGTTTAAGACCCTGTATTCTTATCCTCAGTACAGCCCCTATTGTGTTTACGTATCTGAAATACACACACATGAATTCTTCCATGGTTGGTGAAGCCTAGTAAAACGACTATGCAGAGCGGGATATATAGGCACAACAGGACACAGGCTGATTCACTAAACAGATGCTGGATTATCGCTAACAACCTTGGGTTAAAAATTGCCCCCCCCCAACCTACTTGCATCTCTTTTAAGGCAACCTAAAGATTGAGCTGGTTTATCATTACCTTTAAAGGTGAGGCATATATCCTAACTATTAACTTCTCAGAAAGACTCCTGATAGGATTTCATTCACATCTTCCAACCTTTAAAACATACAGGCTAGTGCACACACAGTATAGGGTTGCTGTGTTCACCAAATGAGGGGTAATTTATGTAAATGTACTCTATAAAGACCAAAGCCCCATATACATGTAAGGAATTTTATTATCCTCTTTGTCATGAAGGACCTCTCTTCACCTACCAAAGGTGCAAAACATGTGAAGACAAGGGTTCTTGAGATCTTGAGAGTAGAGAGAAGTAATTAACCCTTCTTTCTATACCTTTTAGAATTTTCTCTCATTTCATTAGTGGATATTATCTCTTCCCCTTCCTATTCTTTCATTATATTATTTTTGCCCTCTTCTCCTAGAGTAGCATCACATTTCCCCATTTCTCTCACTTCCCTTCATTCCATGTTAACTTGACTTCTGAATCAAATGAAAAAGGAATTTGAGGATCATATAAAGAATGTGCATGACACATCCTGTCCTCAGATACATACACATGAAAGGATGCTACTGATGCACAGTGCATATCAAAGGCAAAAAACAAGGGAACAAAACAAACCTCACTGTAAAGACTGAGGCCACGACTTACCTTCTGGCTCACTCTCTGACCCTGAGAGGCTGCCGTAGCTGCTCATTAGGGAGCACAGGGCTGGCGTCACTTCCTTGGGTATGACAGTACTTTGTGGTTTCTCCTCTTTATCAGACTCTGAAATAGAAAGAGCTAAGAGTAAAACTGTATACTAAAAACACCTACCACCATAAAAAATAAAGCTGGCGCCCCCTACTCCATCATGTGTTAGTGAAAAGTAATTTTTGATCATTTCTTCAACCTTCCCAAAAAAAGAAATCCAGGAGACTTGAGAAATTTCCCCTTCGTTTAAATCTTTATGGTCTGAGAAGCTATTTGCCCCAAAGGGAAGACAGAGGGGCAAACGGAAGCTATACACTACTCAGTTTCTTTCCGTACTCCAAGAGTTACAGCATCTGGGCCTTCTCTAATTACTCAGTCTTCACTACTAATTATTTTATTTTATTTATGCTATTAGTTAATTTTATTAAGGTAGTAGGAAGGCCAGAAATTTATTTAACTTCACTGGGTTAGGACATGGACTGAAAATTAGATGTAGAATAAATAAAATATTCCCCATTTTTATAGTTTTTAAGACTGGTTTAGAGGTACAAATAACTTTTAAACCATTCTATATAGCTCAAGGAACAAAGAGTATGCTGAAATGAATCTGTCCCAAATTTTTATTATTTAGAACTTCTAAGAACTTAAGTAAATAAGGCAAGCATGAGAATTTAGCAAGAACTAAGAGCCTGCCAAAAGGTAAAGTGTTTGATCAGAGCCCAGCAAACCTAGTTATAGCCCCAGGACACCAAATATTACATTTATTTTTGGCAGCTCTAAAAACGTATTACATCTATTCTAAACAACCAATAAAAGTAATGCTTGACTGAAGAATGAAGACAATAAGTAACTTGTCTGTGTAATGAAGTAACTCAACCCACAACCAATATGAAATGATTCAAAACAGGATTTAATGTCCACCAAGTCAGTCTAAGGGAAACCAAAGCATGCCAGTAGAAAACGGGAGTCTTCTTTTATGTGAATATGAAACCACCACCTTCTGGTGGATGAAGTTAAATCCTTTCTCCTCTCTCCTCCACCAGTCCATACTACCTAGCACCACCCCCTCCTAAAAATATCCCTGACATGAGCCTGCCTACCTCTGCAGTCCATTCTGTACCTTAACACATCACATCATCTCTCTGCTCAATCTCAGAGTAAAGTTTCAAGTCCTTTCCTGCCTACAAGGCCCTAGTGATCTGGTCCTTTATCACTTTCCTCCCTGCTTACCCCACTCCAATCTTGCTCTTTCCTGAGTACAGGAAACATGGCCTCCACTTGAGGTGTTAGCACTTGTTGCTTTCTCTGCTTGGAGAACTCTCCTCTCAGGTATCAGGTCCTAACCTCATTCAGATTTCACATCACCTTATCAGAGATGCCTTCCCTGATCATATAAAATAGCACACCTCTTTCTCCAGTGGCCATTCTCTATCCTTTTACTTAGCTTTACTCATCTTCATGATGGAAATCAATCCACATTTTATTTATTGTAGCTCCAAGTAGAACACAAGGTACAAGAGAGAAGGGGTTTGGCTTTGTTCAGTACTGTATCCTCAGAGCCTAGAACAGTACATAAGTGCTCAACAAATATTTGAAGAACAAACTGTTGCATGAATGAGTTAAGGACAAGTTCAAAAAGGCTCACTGGTGCAGAATGACAAAGCTGTGCAGAGGCGGCACCACAACACAAACCTAGTTTTGTCTGACTCAAAGCTCATTCTTTTCCTTTTCTTTTTAATAACATGATTCCATTTTTATTTTAAAAATCACATGCACATGCATAAGAAAAATACCGAAGGATATACAACAAAATGTGAGCAGTGGCTGTCTCTGTAACTTAAGAAAGTATGTTGTTTCTTTTATTTTATGCTTTTCAGTTTTTTCCTCATATTTTCTGCATTACTTTTGTAATCAGAAAATAACAGAAAAAGCAAACACAGGAAAATAAAACCTGGAAGGAAGCGTTTCCTCACAATTCAATTCAAGTAGTGGAGTGCAAGGCTTTAATTGGCCTACGTATCACCCCTGTTCCTGCCTCCCTTCTCCCTAAACTTTGTATTTTATATTTACACAAGTGTTGCAAAGATAGTACCAAGAACTTCCATATACCCTTCACCCAGCTTTCCCCAATATTAACATCTTACATAACCACAGTACATTTACCATAGCTAAGAAATTGACATTGGAAAGGTACTACCACCTAAACTACAGACTGCATTGTAACTTCACCAGTTTTTCCACTAATGTCCTTTTTCTCTTCTAGGACACAATCCACTATAACACACCACATTCAGTCACCATGACTTCTTAATCTGTGTCTTGTCCAAATCTATGACAATTTCTCAGTATTTCCTTGCCTTTTATGAACTTGACTTGAAAATAAAAACAACAACAAAAAGAGCCAAAACCAAAAAACAAACTGTGCTTTGAATGTCTTGCCCAACTCTATACACAAGTTAGTAGTCATAATATCTGACGTGCTGGGCCGGCTTCTTTTCTTTCTTTAATATCTATCTTTATAACAACAGAAGCCCACCTAGCTCATGTTCGACGCACAATGAGACTGATGTCCCAGTGTGCTATGACAGTAGCTATATTTATGTTGTAAGGAATAATTAACAAATTGGATCCTCTCTGTTTTGTGGATGCGAAGGCACTTGTCAGTGGTGCTCAAGGCCACATTACTGACCAGCCCCCTGTCTATCTAGCTCAGGCAAAACTTGTTAAAACCATAGGCCAGGAAAGCCATAGAACATATTGCGCATATAGTTAAACAACAGCATCAAAATAAACATGGTCGTAACTAATGAGATCTCCAAAAAAAATTATAAAAAAAAAAACAAAACCCTGAAGAGTAGACTAGTTAGTAAAATATACAAGGAAATAAAAAGCATAGTACCACCAAAGAAATCTAGTAACACCAGGCCATATGCAACACTCTTTAAGCTGGGAGACTCCAAATGACAGGCTTTCCTTTTGAAACAATGTCAATTCCCAGTTTAAAGTATCTGCACAATTAATGAGAGTTCACATACTACCAACTATCACCAAAAAAAGGTGGGCTCAGGCAATGATTTTCTAAGCATGATGTGAGGTTTATAGAAATCCTCAAGAAGTACTGGCTTGTCTAAAACTGCACTAACAACTTGAATAACAAGCACAACTAAATCTTAGTGAAGGCTGTCTGGCTGTGGCCTATGGTGAAGGAAGCTGCTTCCAAACAAGGTATAACTGAGACACTGGAGAGTGGAGATGCTCAGAGTATCTAGGGCACGTGAAAAATGGTACATACAGTTTTCTGTAGCTATACTGGGAGTGGAATGCTGAAGAACCAATACTCTAAAATATTGATTTGGAAAATATAAAAGTCCAGAAGAGATCCCAAGTAACCAGTAACATGAATTTAAATGGAATCTTTCCTACAAAATTAAGCGACCATAATTTGATCACTGGTATTTTGGTGGGGTTGTTTTTGGTTTGTTTGTTTTGGGGGGGGGGAGGTAATTAGGCTTATTTATTTATTTATTTCTTTTAATGGAGGTGCTGAGATTGAAGAACAAGTCTAAAGAAGTATGTGGGCTCTCTCCAACATTTTTTCGAAGGGGAAAAAAAATCAGTGCCCAAGAATAAACTCAGCCCTGGCCCAGAATATCTTCTGCATTTTCCTCCCTATCAGCAAGAATAAGAAGATGCCTTTTCTAAACTAAACATCTCAAGACTATCCTAGACTCATACAATACTCTTTTTTGGCCAGATTCAAATTTCACATTTAGAGGATGTGCAGTATACTAGAAGCAAGACTCCTAAGTTCAAATTCAGGCTCTGCCACCAACTAGCAGCATGACTACAGTAAATTACTCTAAGTTCCTCAGTTCTAAAACGAGTAGCAATCGTACATATGTAAAAGGTTGTCATGAGGAAAAGAGTTGATACGTACAAAGCATTTAGAGCACAGTAAGTACCTTACTCAGAAGTGTCAGTTGGTGTTAAAATACTTTATTATTTTTCCTCCTAAATTTTACCTTACCATCCTTAGCCCAACATTCCTTTATGCCAAGATCTTTTTCTATCCTGATTCTGTCAATGAATCAGTCATTCCCCCTGTTTCTTCCCACCCACGAGTTCAATAACTTGCCATGTGATTATCATAGAAGCCGCTATCTTCCAAGCTGAGCAGAGCCTGTTAGCAAACCTACAACGTAACATTAGTCCACTCGCTAATATCCCTTTGCAGAAGAGGAAGCACAAAGCAATTGGATAAAGCCTCACATTGTTACTGGAAGGGAAGGTGGTAAAATATTTGCATTAACATTTTCACTTTTCAGAAGGAAATGAAGCCTTAGAGGCTGAATGGTATCTTTCTATGATAGCAACATTTTGGTCCTTTAATTTTTCAACTTACAGGAAGGAGTAAACTTATCTCTTAAGTCCTAAAGGGAATTCAAGAATAATCTACTAGCATATATATTCTATACTCTGAGGAAGAATAATATTATTCAAATATATTGAATTAATATTATTTACCCAAAGAGACCATGTTCATACTGAGTAGCATAAATAACACTGGCTTCTATTGGAACTACTGCTTTCTAGGTGTGGGGAAAATTCACATAATTGTGCAAATTTGAATCCACAGCATCAATACATTCAAAACAATCTTAAGAAAATTCTCAAGTTTATATGATACTATGGAAATTATCCAATAAATAAAATCTTTCTCCCTACATTCTGCCTGCCTCATGCATTCAACTCCAAGATTCAGAAAAGGTTTCTTAAGATGAGATTTTTGACAAAATATTCCTATTAAAAACAAAAAGGATCATTTTACCTTTTTACATATTTGCCATTAAACTCTCCACAAACAAGGATGTGAAGAATCAACTTCTGCATCATTGTCTATGGTCTTATAAACACGTTATTTTCCTGATTAGCTTACCAGAATCAGTGTTTACCAAAACACCCAGAGGGTCTGAATTTGCTTCAGGTGGACCTTCAAGGTTTGAATCACACAAGGGATTGCCTGACCCGTTGGCTGCTCTCTGTCCAGCATGGCCATTTTTCCATTTGTGATGTTTGCCAGGACTTCTGATTTTTGCCATCTGTGAATGTCTGGACATCCCCTTCATCTTGCTGGAGTAAGAAAAATGCAATTCTCAATATAAAAGGCACTGACCTTTCAGGAAAAATTTTAAAAAGACCACTGAATGCAAAAGAAACTTTGCTGTCAAATCAATCACTTGTAGACTCGTACATTAAAGAGACCAGAATAAAATAAATTTAATGGCTTCCAAAGACAGAAAACTCTACAGCAGAACTTTAAAAGATAACACACCACAATATATCATACTTTATCAATTCTGAGATGCACACTTCCTCCCATTCTTTAATCCTTTGAAATTGGGCAATGTGGTACAATCAACAGCAGGTGAATTTAATTGGCAGTATTCTTTCACTCCTGTTATACGTAAGATAAAGTGTTTCTTAGACTTTAAAAGTGTGTTAACTCTTGTCTACTTAATTTTAAAGAGCCTTAAAGTTTCTGAAGTATTTGCAGATATGCTACCTTGTTTTGTATTTAATCAAGCACTTGCAAATATGTCACTTTGTTTCTTGATTAGACTGGTACCCTTCTCTTCGTATTATAGGAGGATAAACTTAAAGATCATAGACCAAGCACAGTTTCACAGTCAAGTGCCCTCTCAACCACTGCAATTATCACTCTTAGGAGGAAAACAGATATTTAAGTGAGCATATACTAATGTAAGCTACATGTAGGGGGGAAAAAGGTTCATTACATGTATTCTCAATAGACAATAATACAAGGGTAAGAAATACTAAGGCACATAATAATCAAATTGCTCAAAGTGATAAAAGAGAAAATCTTACAAGTAGCTAGAGACAGAGGAACAAGGTAATAATGACAGTAGATTTCTCACTGGAAACAATGCAAATGAGAAAACAATGGGGCAACATCTTTAAAGTACATTGTAACTGACTGTATTTCAAATTAAATTTTTTAAAAACTGTATACCTAGAATTGCATATCTAGCAAAAATATCTTTCAAAAAGGAAAGTAAAATAAAGACCTTTTCAGACACACAAAGCTGAAAGAAGTCATCTCCAGGAGACCCTCACTACAAGAAATGTTAAAGGAAGTCTTTTAGTGGATCAACACTAAAGAATGGAGAGTACCAGAAATGGTAACTATATAGGCATCCCAGCCATCAGCTAACCAACCCCCAGCTGTCACTGAGCTTTGTCGAGATCAGCAGATAGCTCCCAGTAGACCTCAGACATCTGAGCAATTAACACTATCATATGAAAAAAAAAAAAAAAACCCTATTAAGAGTAAAAAGGCAAGTCACAAATTGCAAGACTACATCTGTACTACATATACTCTGTGCAAAAAAAATTTGAAAAAAAAAGTCTTTTGTATAGCACAGGGAACTATGCTCAATATCTTGTAATAACCTTTAACGGAAAAAAAAAAGAAAATGAATGTATGTATATATATGCATGACTGGGACATTGTGCTGTACACCAGAGATTGAAACACTGTAACTGACTGTATTTCAAATTAAAAAAATAAAAATAAAGAATTTATATCCAAGTAAATAACTCCTAAAATCAAGAAAAGCAACCCAATTAAAAACTGGTCAAAGATTTGAACTGGTACTTCACAAGAGAATATCAAAATTGCCAAGAAGCATATAAGAAGATGTCCAACATCATTAGTCATGAGGGAAATGGTATGACATGAGGAAAAGGTGTAACAATATCATGCACTGACCAGAACACAAAGCAATTAGATGCAGAGTCAGCAGGAGTGTAAATCAGTACAACCAGTTTGGAAAAATGTTTGGTTGTATCTGTTATAACTAAACATATGGGATGACCCAGCATAGATATATATAGATATATACACATCCATGACCAATGAAAACAAGTACTAATGTCCACAGAACACACTTAAAAGAATTTTCTTAGCAGATTTACTCATAGTAGCCCAAATTGGAAACAACTCAAATGTCCAAAAGTAGAATGAATATATATTCTCACAATTGAGTTCTATATGGCAATTAAGAATGAATTTACAGCTACATATGGATGAATCTCACAAAAAAATTTTGAGCCATAGAAATTACACACCAAAGGAGACATACTGTATGTTTCCACTTACACAAGGTTCCAGGAACAGGTAAAATAAATCTGTGATGACAGAAATCAGAAAAGAGGTTACCTTTGTGGGGAGGCACTGAACTAGGGAGGGCTTAAGAGAGAGAACTTTGTAAAGTGAAGATGTTCTGTATATTATTAATCTACGTGGAGGTTGCGTGGGTAAGTAGGTATGTGTATGTGTTTAAGTGTATAAATTTATTGAGTTGTACATTTAAAATGTGTATATTTTACTTACATTAAAAATATATCTCAATAAAATATAAAATGGAAAAAATTCTATGAAAGTGAGGGATTGGGGATAATAGGATGTCTCATACATTGCTGGTGGGAGAGTAAACTAGGACAACTTCTATGATACATGTTTGGCAGTTAGCTATCAATATTACAGTCTGCTGGGTCATATGTCTTTTGACCCAGCAAAATCCACTTCTAGGAAGCCATCCTCTGAAATACCTGGATATGTGTAAAATGTATGTACAACTTTTTATTAGTAAAAGATTGGTGAGAACTTACATGCTTGTCAATAAGAGAACTGGTTTAAACAATAAAAATAAAAAAGACCCTGTGGGCTATCCCTAGACTTCCTACACACCCTCAGAGAGTAAGGCGGCTTATTATATATTAACATGGGACGATCTCCAAGTACATTATTTGGTTCAAAAAGCAAGGTGTAGAGCAGTGTCACACACATGAAAAAAAGACTATTATCTACACGCTGTATACAAATGAAATATCTCTAGAAGGATAAAATGGGTTGCCTCTGGGAAGGAGAACTGTTTAGCTAGCAGACAAAGACAGAAAAAAACTTGCTACTGTAAATCTTTTTGAAAACTACATGAATATAGGGTATTATTTATTTTAAAATATAATTTAAAATTTTTTAAGTAGAAAAGCTACAAAAACAAAGATTTCAGAGTTGGAAGTATGGAGGTTTTCAGATTTGGGTGTATGCACTTTTTTATTATTTGTAAGTACATACGTTCATTTAAAAGCACTGACAGCACCAGCCATTCCAAGGAACTTACCCATACTGCATCGTTGTCAACACTGCTCCTCTCTTTTCCTTTTCAAGTTTTAACTTTTTCTTCCTTTCAATATTAGCCAGAGTTGGATAGTTTCTAGAAAACAATAAAAGTCAATTATAAAAGGGCTTTTAGAGCACAACTTTAATTATGCAATCAAGCAATTGCTGAATTTAACAATTTTTGTTTAACAACTAATACAGTAACTCTATATAAACTTTTCATTCCTTCCAGAATTTTTTTAAGGGTGAAAAAGTAGACTATAACAATACTACTCCAAGTGTAGGCCAGCTGCCAGTCCACAAACTTTGCTACCAATGTGTTACCAGGTAAGGAATTTACAACAGAATTTAAATCAGATATATCATATAATGCACTGAAACTGATGTAATTCATTTATCTAGCATGTACCCATAAATAATCTAAGGAAAAATGTATTTCTTATGCATTTCTTTACACAAATACATACTAGTAGGTACATCCAAAGTTACCAAGATCAGGAAGAGACAGTTCTCAAAAGATACAGTCTATCAGGAAGGATAAGAAAATCACAGTTTATTTCTAAAGAATATAACAAAGGGCAAATATAATAAGCACCCCAAGGAGTATAAAGATTGGAGAGTAGGAGGGAAAGATCATATCTAGATGGAGAAATCCACAAAGAAAGGAACATGAAAGACATTGGTCTTAAATGATGTTGACAGACAGAAATCAGATGGAAAAGCTTCAGATTGTTCTAAGCAAAGCAAACAACGCAGACAAACCAAGGCCTCAGCAAGTGTAAGGGATATCCAGGGAATGGCAAGCGGTTCATTTTGGTTTTGTTTTCTTTTGGGGTTTTTTATTTGTTTTTTGAAAAGCTATTAGCATTTATTAACGAATACTGTTGAGACATTTCTTAAAGAGAAATATGCATTCCTAGCAAGCTCTGTCTCTAAAAACTGCGAATCAGTCTTACAAGTGGTTCATTTTGGAAGAAACATAGTTATAGGCGATCAGACCAGACAGGGAGGGTGGGGCCAAAATGTGCCTTGAATGCCAGACTAGAAAGTTTATATTTAATTCCATGGCGATGGGGAGCCACTGAAAGTTACGAACAGGGAGAGAGATGAGCAAGGAAATAAGATTAAATCTGACGGCAAGATGAACTGCTCTGACAAAGCTTTCTTTGTTCCTCAGCAGGGCTGTGTGGAGACAGGCATCAGACTTTAGTGGTGAGAGCAATAGATCCTAGAAGCATGGGAAGCACGAAGGAGGGGAATACAGACAGCCCTCTACCACTCAGCCTGGCTGCTCATCAGAGTAAATGTTGAGAAACATCAACAAATCGTGTTCTGCCATTATTTCTAGGACAGTTTCCATCCCCTTCTTTTTTTAACATCTGCCTCACTGATTTGGATAGCACAGACAGTTTGAAGCCCATGGGTCAGGTACACTGGCAGATAAGAATGGAAATGACATTGAGTACGTGGTGAAGTAATCAGGGGAAAAAAGGCAATGAATTTCAATGAGGACAGTGCAAAGTAATCTACCCAGCCAAGAAAAATAAACTCCATAAATAAAAGATGATTAATGTACAAGCTATAAATAAACATAAGAGGAAAAGATCAAGGTCATAAGAGATAAAAATCTGACAGTCAGTCAGCACCACATGACTACACTTTTGGAAAGCAAACACAATCTAAGGTTATACAAAATGGACTCTGGCACAGGTACCCGTGTGAAATCATCCCCTTGCAATACTCAAAAGTGATCAGAAACTCGCGGGGCACTGCGTCCAGTTTTGTATTTCTAAACTGAAAAGGAATGCTGAGGAAAAATAACACTTGGGAGGGATTCAGAAGAGACTCACAGATGATTAACAGGATGAAAAATAAAACCTCCGAAGAAAGATGAAAGGAACTGGAACTATTTGCAGCCTTTAAAAGAGAAAGAGAAGTGACAATAATCGATCTTATGGAGAAGGTGGCAGCCATCTGTTCTCAATCTGAAGACAGACTATACAGAGGCAGAACTGCTGAGGGAAAAGGTGATGACTTTCACAGGCCCCACAGTGTCTAGACATGTGACTCACAGCTACTCGACACTCTTCACATCTCTGAATTTACTTATTCTTACTGCATGTGTTTCATCAACATTTTCTTCTGAGCATTGCGGACCAACCCTTAACACACTGGGCCATATGCTAAAAATAAAGACTTGGTCCTACAGTGTTTCATGCATAAGCAATCAGATGCAATGTTAAAAATGCTTCTCAATGGGAAAGAATGTAAAGGTGGGTTACAGCAAGCAGATTTTAGGTGAGATGTAAGAAAGAATTCCTTAAACGAGACATCAGGAATGTTATGGAAACTCCTTTGCTGGAAGTCTTTTAAAACTACTCACTTTTTCTTTCTGGTCGATTAAGTATCACTTTCCTAAAGGTAAGGGAAAAGTTGTAAGATTCTATTTTTCAGTGTTTAAGTTAATAAAATCGTCTTCCAAAGGTTATACCATTCTTATTTACACAGAACCTAGAGACTAAAAACTAGGAAAAACAAGGGTACTAGAAAGCAAATTATCCCCCAAAAAGGGAAACCAGAAACACAAGACCTAGTTATACATACAATTATAATTAGGAACCGCTTCCAGCAACATACTACCGAGATTCAAGAATAAAGAAAAGTCTAGATCTTTGATGAAGGACTCAGCTCAGGTTTTTAAAGTATACAAACCTAAAGAAAACTGTTGACAAAAATCAAATTGTCTTACACTGCACAATCGCATACTGATAAAACTTAATACAATATCTTCTGTCAGAGAATGGATGTTATGAAGCGATAAAGACTGACTGTTTTAATCTACTAAGATCACTTTTCTCCCTAGTTCCATCTTTCCCCAAAACCCCAAAAGGAACTGGCCCTGACACCGTATGCTCTTATTCCTCTCTTTTCCTTCTTTCGTTCCTTATCCCCTCTTTGGCTTCCCTTTGCCTAAACCTTATGCCTCCAGGGACAATCCTTTAGCCCCAGAGTCAATAAATGCTATTATTTTAGCATGTCTCATCCTGGTGACATCTTACTCTTTAACCCTTTCCTGATCCCCAAATCACTACCCATTCATTGGCTTTTCCCCCAAGCCTGTTCTCTAGAAAAACACAATCCCTCTTCACTCTCACTGAACCACAGCTGCTTCAACACAAGCTATAGTACTGCATTTTTATTTCAGTCTTTTAGAACTTCACAAAGATGGAGCATTCCTAGGAGCACACCCCCTCTGTTGGAATTCTGCAGAACTGGGGACATAATTATACAGGATTTCCTTAGAGCCACGGTGACGACTGAACTAAACATCACAAAACTACTCCACCTAGTGGACTCCCAATCTGCTGGAAGCATGTCTCAATGCCTCTAAAATCCAGGTTGTGGAAACAAACCTCTATCACTCATTTCCCCTAATGCCAAATCAAATACAGCATTTGTACTCCAGGAATTAAGAAAGAATCACTTTGGGGTTTTTCGCTGGGGTTTTTTTTTTTTTTTTTTTGCAGGTTATTAGTGGAAAAGCATTAAAGTTTTTAATTAAACACAGTGGGTACCTCCAAGTTTGGCTAATCTGAAAAAAATAAAGATGAATGAATACAAAGAAGTATTTTCTTTAAAGAGTAATACACCAAGCAAATCTTTATAGTTTTCTTTCAGCTCAGAAATTCTTACTCTGTGAAAAGCTTTTACAAGGTTTTCGAACAGAGCAATTACACAAAGATTACCCTCCTAGCCTGTCAAAGAACATAGTGACTTCCTCAGAAAGAATGTAGCTCTCATAAGAAAGGTAAAATTCAAGACATAAGGGCTACTCTGACGTGTCAATGTCAAACTTCCTCTTTTTAGGAGTTCAAATAACTTTTAAAAATTGAGAATGATAAAAACTTAAATATGCCAACAGAAATGTTTCCCATACTTTTTATTAAAAGTTTTATTAAAAGTACACTCATACACATACATAGAAATAACACATGTGTATGTAAAGTGCAAGAATGTGAGAATCAAGAAACGGAAGAACCTCAGATGAAATCATCAACTGCCGAAAGATAATTTCGGAACCCTTTATTAACAAGGTGACATCACAGATACAAATAAACTTCATCCAAAACTGTCATCCTCGCCCAAACTCCTCATTCTTTTTAAGCATCTCTAACCTCTTATTCACTCCATAGATTTTACCCATTCCTCTTCCAAGTCATTTCTTTCTGCCGTCACATACTTTTAGCCTACATTCTGAAAACTAGAATTCAGTTCTATCCGCTCTGCTGCCACCAATGCTACGTGAAAAGAATTACCAATAAGCATATTCAACGCTTGCTCAAGTCTCTCCTTCCTTCAGGATAGAGCTGCTTCCAAGTATTATTTAGTTTTGAAATTCAAACTTTAAAGTTCAAGCTCATCAAGCACTGAGGCAAACACACCCAACTGTTCATTCTCCCCTCTTCCTTAATAATTTTGTTTGGGGACATCCCATTGGCTCTGCTGCCACTAAAGGTGGCCAAGCAACCCACTGGTAGCCAGTAAGAGCTACGTGGAAGTCTCCTGGTTGGGGTTAAAAACAAAGCAATTGTTTTTCCAATGAAAAGGGGATAAACTCAGCCACAAGTGCCTTTTGTCTTTTCCTCTTCCTGCCTAGTCTGTGGACTTAACATTTAAACTGCAGGAACCTTCTGGCAGATATGAAGGTGAAAATCACCTACTGGGGTGCAAAAAGAGAGTGCCTGCACCCAATGGTACTGTCAAGCAGCAACTGCAGCCTGGACCTTTTTCTTCTTGGGAAAAATAGACCCTTTTGTGCTAAGCCACAGGAATCAGGTTGCTGTTCCACTTCTGGAACATGATCCTAACAGAGGCAAGCATCACCGCACCCTCGCTATCCTCCCTAATCTGAATGCTTTCCATGCCTAACTAGGCATATCTTGATTTAAAAACTCACCTCCTGAAAGGAGTGGCAGCTTCCTATAAAGTTAAACATATGCTTATCATATGACCAGCCAATCCCATTCCCAATTATTGACCCAAGTCAAATAAAACTCCACATTCCAAACAAAACCTGCATGTAAATGTTTATGAAAGCTTTATTTGTTATCACCAAATACTGGAAATATTCCAAATGTCCCTTAACTGGGAAATGGATAAACAAACTGCGGTACATCCATTTAATGAAAGAACAAGCTACTGCTGCAGAAAGCAACATAAATGAATCTCAAATGCACTATACGGGGTCAAAGAGACTCAAAAAGCCACACACTGCATGAGTCCATTTATACAATGTTCTGCAAACACACAAATATGGGAACAGAAAACAGATCAGTGGCTGTCAGGGGCTGGAGGTAGCAGAAGAGGTTGATCGCAAAGGGCATGAGGCAATATGGGGGGTGACAGAATCTTGATTTTATATCTTGACTGTGGTGGTGATTTCACAACTATGTGTGTTTGTCAGAACTATGCACTAAAAAAGAATGAATTTCACCGTAATTATAATTTACCTTAAATAAGTGGTGGGGGTTGGGGGGAGATCTGACACTACCCCTCTTACACAACAAACTGACTACCCTGCCTTCCAAAGACTCCAAGTAACCCTTGACAGGACACTGTCATCCCCACGTGGCGAAGGTTAATGCTTCAGTGCCTGTGGTCTCGCGGCCACCTCACGGTATTCTTCCTACGTCTCCCACTACATCTGCTCTCAGTTACCCTGGCCATATATAATAAAATCTTTGCCTTTTCAAATACTGAATGTTTACCTCAAATTTCAAGCTAAATCTTGCCAAGATTTTCAAAGATATAATATACATGAACATAAATTCAAAGGTGACTGAGATTTCTCAGTAACATTAGAAAACCTAACCAGTCTTCTACCAAAGACTTTATATAAACACATGCTACCTAAGCTAGTTTGCATCTTCAAGTTTAATATTCCTTACATTTCTCTAGCCAGTGGAATTTTTTCCTTTAAAGCACTTGTTGCACAAAACCACAAGGTGGCACAGTTCACCTTCATATGGGGAAAGCTACTGTAGAGAGGAAGTCATCCAAATACAGATCAATTTGGTTTGTCTCAGTGATGATCTGTCCTATGTGGTGAGAATTAATTATTCAAAACTACAGCGGTTTAAGTACTATTTGTTATATTACTGAATTCCAGCCATAGTTATTAATCGGATGAACACATTTCTGCCCAACTTCTTTAAAAATGGCAAAGGTACAGTTTAAAACATAATTTAAAAACAAGAATCTTAGCAAGATTTTTCCAACCACTTACTTGTATGCACTCAAAATACACCCATAAAAATTTTTTTCAAACCCCATTTACATATATCAAAATTTGTAAGCATCTCGTATCTACCAACAGTTTGGGATACAAACTGTCACTTGGTACATGGTTCTTATACTTCTAAAGCTTGTAATTTATTCTTTTTAAAAAACACATGCTCAAAAAACTTCATCAGTAGGACCATAATAAGAGGCATCTACGCTAAAGAGGCAGAGGGGATACCACATTCAAAGGACAAGATACTCCTCTAGGCAGATGAGGAAAACTATTCCCCAAATTTAATCTGGCAGGATTTCAGCTGGACTAAAAGCAGTGAGCAAAACTTGAAGGATGGAGAAGGTTAAGATTTTTGAGAAGCAGCAGCATGATCAAAACTGAGCCTGAAGACTCAAAAAACCTGTTTGGGATATGATTAAAAAACAAGTGTGGGCTGGGACAAAGCTCCTATAACCAAGTAATCTGGGGAATAATCTGAAAAGATGTATTAAGCCTACATTACAGTACCTTGACTGCCAGTTCTAAGGCACTCTGTTTTCACTGGCATTTTAGCTGGCTAAAATAAAATCAGTTTAACAAATTTATATTTAAACCTTATTCTACATAGCCACTTATATACGAAATATTTGCATACTAACATCGAATGTTGCACAGTAAAAGAACAAACACAAAGAGAATAGCCTAACCCCAGTGGTCAAGTCCATCCCTTAAGTGTGATAACACTGCTGATATTCACTCGCAGACCACACGTCAACCTGTGGTTCTCTTAAACAACACTCAGCAACTGAGCCAGGGCTGAGATTTTGCCAGGTGGGTGCAATGGAGGGCGCTGGCATCAGGGAGCTGAGATGCTGAGAGTGGTGGAAGTGATTTAAACCTGGCAGGGAAGCAAACAGAGCAGAGAGATGAGAGACAGAGAAGGTGAAGAGGGTAAGGGGTGGGCAGCCTCAACCAGTACAGGACCAGGCAGAGGTGACTGAGAGAGCTGGATGCCGTGGAAGTTATGCCCAAAGAGGAGTAAGCCCAACTTTAAGATTTCTGGGGCAGAAAGTTCAGAAGATAAGATCCATGGTGTGGCCATGAAAGTAAGAGACTAAAACTGCACGGAGGTAAAGGACACTGGAAATAGGAAGGTAAAAAAGATGAGCTCTTTATTACAGAAATCCGCCTCATTGAGAATCTTGGGGGAGGATGTTAGAGCTACAGAGAGCTGTCCAGACAGACGGCAGGAAACTCAAAGAGAAGGGCAAAGGAGCAATATCTAGAATCCGCATCAAGGAGGCCCTACAGGTAGCAAAATCAGTCACTTTTTGTTCTTGGTTTATCTGACCTTCCCAACAGCAACATGCACCGATAACCATACCTTCCTTCTTGAAATCCTCCCCTCTACTGGCTTCCATGACATGTCACATTCTTAGTCTTCACTTCCCCAGCTCTTGCTCAGCAGTCTTGTTGGCTTTACTCCCTGTCAGGCTATCTTCTGTCCCCACTTTACCCTCTCTCTGTCGGGAAAATCTGCATTCACGGTTTCATGATTTTAAAACACCTATCTCCAGCCAGTCTGCTCTGAGTCCCGATGTCTCAGAAGTGCCTCATACTCAGCAATGCCCAAAATCAACACCTACAAATCTGGTCCCCTGGATCAGTAACAGGCGCCACCTTTCCCAGAGGTACTCATACCAGGAACTTGGACGTCTCCTCAAAACCTCTTTCCTTGACCCCACAGTTGTTCAATCAGCAAATACTGCCCATTTTCATCTCCCAAACGGTTTATATCCACCTACTTCTCTCTGTCCCCGCAACTGCCATCTTCCAAAAGCTTCTACCCTATCTAACCTAAACTCAAGTTCCTACACTCAGGCCAAACTGTCTGAGCACTGCCTCCCTTTATTTCTTCATAGTTAGGTCTAAGTTAGCTCAACCTTTCTTTGTCAGGGAACACCCCCACCCCACTCCTCCAGACTAGGTGAGGTCCTTTCACTGATGTGCTGAGGAGGGCAGTGTGGAGGATGTGGCAAAGGAAAACAGCTACAGACATAGCGGAACAGAACCACTGAAGTTGGCTACCACTAATTTAACAGTGGCTCCAATCTTCCCAGGGTTTATATAATGATTTAATTTAAACACGTGCTAGAGATAAAAGAACCAAAGTCGGCAAATCAGGAACTCTCTTCAGATCTCCCTATTGACCTAAATGAACTCAAAATTTGAGAAATTCAACACTTTAGTTAACGTCTTAGTTACTTTATAATCATTGCTGACTAATAACCATTGTCATTCTCCTCAAGAGATTTAAACACATACAGCAGGGGCCGGCACCACTGAGCTGAAACAACTTCCAACTGACCAAGTCAGGGCAAAGTAGCAGAGAGACAACCTTAGCAGTTAGGCCATTTCCATCTCATCTAGCAGGATATGATCTTCAATACCATTATCATCAGCTCTTCAAAAACCAAGTACCAGGAAGCAGAGCTAACGGACCCAACTCTTTGACTTCTAAGTTTGACAGTGCAATGGCTAAGGCTCCCTAGTAAGTGCCAAGACCAGGTCTACTCACACTACACCACTGAACAGTAATTCAGTCGGAAAATACTTATTCTCCGCATACTAAATCCCAGGCACCATGCAAAGTGCAGCAGAATCAAAGCTGTCTAAGACCAGGCCACCTATAATATAATGCAACAAATGCTACTGTGTTTGTATTAAGCTATGTACTGGCAAAAGGACACAGTGAATGATGCATTGCGGTAGGTTGGTCCACAAACTGGCAGCCAATCCACACACTTATGCCTGGGTGTAAATCAACTGCGTCCCTCAGCAAAATATTCAGTTCAGCTGATACTTTCTTCTTACCAAGACTTTCTCAATGAAGGAAGTAAGGTATAGATTTACATTCTGGTTCAAGTTCCTTATCTGGTTACAGATGGAGCTCTGGCAGCACTGAGACAGAGGAAATGAAGGGTAAGAAGAGAACGACAAATCAGGTGACATTTAAGACAAATCGTACAAGATAAGTAAGATTCTGCCAGGAGGTAAAGAGGAAGAGGCATTCTAGTATACCCTACTCCTGCTGGCCTAGATTCTTACAGATGTTAGACAAAGATGCACTTGAAATTTTGATAAATCCATTGAGTCCATGTTGACAGGCTGGACCCAGGCTTACCTGCTTAAAAATTAAATTCCTCTGATCATCTCTTCACCCTCATCCAACTCTGCACACAGTATTAATAACTAGTATCTATACACATTTACTGAATTCTATTTGTTCTCAGTTGGTCCTAAATCTTTTATGTTTATGCTGGTTTTTCTCAGAGTTACCTCTAAAGCTTTAAAAGGCAGTGACTCACTTTTTCACATACAGTGTAAGGTTTGGCAAAGCACTATGCATACAGACATACAGTGGATTTAAAGTGAAAACTTTAACTAAGCTCAATGAAGTACAAGTTTAACCTGCTGGCCAGAAGTATTAAGTATCTTTCTTGACTTTTGAGGATAACCCTTCCTATCTCAGGCTCTCCTCATTTTTTTAATTCCAGAAAAGTAGCTACTGACTTGAAAGTGCAGCTGACCATCCTAACAGTTCTGACTTAGTCTTCTGCTTTGGGATGAGGTATCCTGGTCCTTTCTGAGAAGATAATAATAAAATAGTATCCTTGTGGGATTTTTCATTAGATTCTAGCTAGACATCTACTAAGCTTTCTTCCCTAGTAAGTAGAAAGCTACGACTCACATGGTGAGGCTCAAATTTTAATTACAGGAAAACATTTCCGGTTTTTTATAGTGAAGGACAAGCATGTGAGTAGCTTGTCACTGCTGTGCTCCTTCTGCCTCGCATACTGCAATCATTCAATAATTTTAAAATGATCAAAACAATAAACATAGCAAAGTATCATCCTTTTTTTTTACATAGCATCCACCCATCACGGCCTCAGCACTGAATATCTAACACAGGTGGCAGGTATGTAGTAGCTCCCCTCAAAGAGTAAAGTCCCATTATGACATCAGTTATTTACGAAGAGTTCCTATTAGGTCTACCAAAAACTACATTCAATAATAGCCTCATACAATACAGTTTACAGTCCTATGCCCTAGTACCAACATTATAAGGGAATGCGATGAATCAAAATAAATATAAATATAAATTAAATTAAAACTGTGTGTTTATCATACATCAAGTAACAATATTCTCAAAATCACTATATGCCAATTCTGCAGAATAACAAAATTAGGACTGGTCATTTTCAGTTGAGTATTTGCAACAGTTATAAAAGACCAAATTTCCTTTTTCAAATTATTCATTAGGGCCAGGTCAGTCATTATTTCGAAGCACACAGCCTTGCCACAGTAAAAGAAAGTTGTTTCACTAGTTCTGAACTCTTTACTCACTTTCTTCTTTCTTCCCTCCATCTTGCAATCTCCTCTGGAGTGTCTAACTTGATTTTCTTCATACCAGGAGCATGCATCTAAGGGGAAAATGCCTGCTGAATATCAGGAAGCACACTGTACGCTTTTGACTAAATGCCAAATATTATGGGGGCCAATAGACACTCTGCAGCCAACATTAAATTTACTAGCAGAGACAATTTTAAAATCAAGTAAGCAGGTTTTATCTATCCTTATTATGACTTTTCCTTTAAAGGAAAAAGAAATTTCTCAGTGTATTTAGATTAGTCCTATTGATAAAAAAAGGAGTAACATAATTTGGTTTACAAAGTAAATATGTCACCCGTTTCTCAACTGACATTAAATACCCAAATGAATGACCTTCCAGCCACAATTGAGGGAGACAGCCAAAGAAATAATGAAAACACAAAACGATCTGGGGCAATGCGGTGTATCAAAACAAGCATAGAGGGGGAGGGTATAGCTTAAGCGGTAGAGCGCATGCTTAGCATGCATGAGGTCCTGGATTCAAACTCCAGTACCTCCTCTATGAATAAATCAATGAATAAACCTACATATCTTCCCACACCAAAAAAAAAAAAAAAAAAAAAAAGCATAGAATTTGGAGTCAAGAGACCCAAGTTCAAGAATCAGTTCAGAGGCATTAGGGCAAATCATTTTATAAATCTCTTAAATAGGGCCAAGGTTTATCTACTTTACACAGTGGTTTCTGAAAAACAGAATAACAGATGTAAAAACGCTGTACAAAGTTCTCCATGAATGTTACTTACTATTTATTAGACTATGTAAATGAAGAGCTGTGAAGATTATAGACCAATGAAATTTTAAAAAGCACATTAAAAAAATGAGACATAAAAACTTACATTTTTCCAATGGAATTGGACAATCTTCTCATGTGCAGTAAAAGAGCAATCTACTTCAGGACACTGTAAGAATTTTAAAAAAGACTATTCAATGTTTTCCATATTAAATTTATCCTACTACAGACATATTCTGGTCAAATTACAACTGTGATGTTATCACTGCATACTTATGTCAATAGCAAAACAAAAATCACTCCAAAACAGAGTTGCATTCTCAAAGTATACAATACAGTAATACATATAATTTGCTTCTCCACTTCAGTGAATGCATGATATCAGCAATGTTGTAAAACGTTCTTTTTCTTTCTTTGACTCTTTTTTCTTTTTAACTGGTGGTACTGGGAATTGAACCCAGGACCTCATGCATGCTAAGCAGGCTCTACCAATGAGTTATACCCACCCACCGCCCTAACGTTTTTAATTTAATTAAGTTGAGGGCACTTCTATAAACTGAAAGACAACTTTTCCAAACTAAGAGCTTCCTTTTTAACCTTTTTTACTTCTCAAATATTCTGGTTAAAAATCCTTTTAAAGTACTTAATAAGGTCCAGACCATCCTTAGAGGATGCCAGACCATGGCAAATTATACAGTGTGGTTAAATGATCAAGGGCAGCCTTAAAGGTCAAAGAACTCACAAAGGTGCATGGAGCAACTGGAGGAGAGGCCCAGCTCTCTTATCGAGCAGAGGGAGTGCACACGTACAGACAGCTGCCAGACCCCACCTTCTCCTTTGCTGCCACTTTACCTCTTTCTGAAGCAGTGGGCTCCCCACCCTCAAACTGCAAATCCCAGGGTCAATGTCCCCATTTGCCAAGTCATCAAACAACATGTCTGTGAAAAATATGAACTTGCATGGAAAAAAAGCTCAGAATTTCTACCGAATATACCCATTTTGCTAAATAAGTTTCAGGACAAACAAAAAAACCTACTTTTGTATGTTCAGACATGTGTTTATCATACTTCTCTTGATTTTTAAAACCACGATCACAGGTATCACAAAAATAGTGAAAAACTGGTTCCTTTCTTTTCTGTAAACAAAAATGAAGAGGCATTAGGCTTCTGGTGAGAAATCTTTAATCAACAGTAAAAATATAACTATTCCTCTAATAGTACATATTTTGATTTTTCACATAAATCTTACATGTGGGAGAAACTTCTGAACACATTTCTAATGAAGGGATGATTCTGCTTCTTTCAAATTTTAACAATCACAAAAGGGTCAGCATGATAAAAATGTTAAAATCTGAGTAGTGCTAATATAAACTGTGAGTAGATTTCAAATTGGTAATCCAATTAAGACTTAGTATAGCAAACGTCAAAATGACCTAAGAATAAATATTCAGGGTAAAAACAGCATTTCTT
Source organism: Camelus ferus (assembly GCF_009834535.1). Taxonomy (NCBI): domain Eukaryota; kingdom Metazoa; phylum Chordata; class Mammalia; order Artiodactyla; family Camelidae; genus Camelus; species Camelus ferus. Next base: position 6,444,431 of record NC_045709.1, read on the forward strand.
CTTTTAGGAAAAACAAGTACACTATATATTTTTTTAAAGTACAGAAGAGGAAAAAAATACAAGTTTCTTCTGTATAGCACAGGGAACTATACTCAGTATCTTGTTATAAACTTTAATGAAAAAGAATCGGAAAATGAATATATGTATGTATATGCATGACTGGGACATTGTGCTGTACACCAGAAATTGACACATTGTAAATGAATGTACTTCAATAAAAAAAAAAAATAAAATAAAAGTAAATTTTTAAAAGTATGGAAGGGGGAAAAAAGAATTATTTAGGTAAATATTCATTTTTTTAATTCTCAATTTGCTGTTTTTACATTTAAACAAAAACAAAAAAGATTATTGCAATGAGAGATATATAGGAAATGGTCTCCAAATGTTTAATGTTGAGATTATAATAAATGTATCACACTTTCGCTATATTTTATATATTAGCTACATAGTTTTCATGCCACACAAAGGGCACTAATTGCATGTAATTGCTGTAGACCTTACTCAACTTATTCTAAACTAATGACATTATTTATACATCTTATAAGTTGAAAGACCAAATTGTATGCTACATCAGAATAAAGGAAACCTATTTTAAGACTTGGTTACTGAACATAAGCAAGAGTTGATCCTCAATGGAAAAAAAAAAACTTTTAATGCCATCCTTCCCCTCCCAATTTGCTAGTAATATAAGTATAATACATTATGTATAATTTATATTTTTTATTTAATTGAAGTTAAATAACATTTACATTTATCTATAATCATAATTTCCAATTATATTTACTCCTGATACTACATTAAAATGGATTTAATGTTTTCTTTTTCAATAATTTCTCCATTTATTTCTCAAAACTATTTTGGTTTACTTAAGCTAAGATCCTTAAAGATCCTTTTATAGCAAGGCTCTGCAGTGTCAATAATGGATGCAAAACACTAAGACAGTTATGACAGAAACTCAAGATATAAAACAGTGATATAGCAACCAAAGTGTCACATTCAAGAACATCTTTAAAAATACCTTTTTTTTCTGTTTTCTCCTGGGAGAGAAGTTGTTGAAGTTATTGGCATCTGCATCATGTCTTCGTGGAAAATAAGAATGTTTAACTGAAAAACAAAGATCCATAAATGTTTGCAACAATAAAATTATTGAAAATGTTATTTATTATAGCATGTCACAAGTACTTGAGTAAAAACAGTGGTAAACTACCTCTCCTAGGAAGACTAGTAGCTCAAACAAATTAACAAAGATTAAAAATAGTTTACCAAATATTTTTCAAATCAATACATATTGGTAAGATTATATGTCCATAGATGCTTCAGGCATTTAAGTAAAGGAATGGACAGGCTAACCTGGTAAAATTTCTATATAACCTGGTAAAACTCCTTGTAGTTATTTCTGATGTAGCTATTTCTAATGTTTGACCACTAGAAATGCAAACCTTTAAAATCCCTGATACAGCTCTTTCAGATTCTATTTTACACAAGGAAAAGAGAACTTGTGAAATATTTTTTCTTTCAAATTCTTTTCCTTTCTTATTGTCATGACCCTACTCTGAAACTTTGATCTTTCACCCAGATTACTGTGACAGCCTCCCAGACTGTCCTCCAGTTCCTAAACCCTCTCTTCCAGCAGACCCTGCATACTGACACTACAAAAATCATCCCCCAGTCACCACAACCCTGCTCACAACTCTGGAAGCAAATGGCTTTCCAGAGTCCGTCAATGAGATCCCACTTTATCTTCTCACCCTGCTCTTCCCCCATAACCTCCACATACTCTGCTTCAGTCATCCCAGAACACTGCACCCTTCACAACTCACCTTGTACTGACACCTCTTTACCTGTATCTAAAAAGTATCTTTTCCTAAATCCTAAACATCCCCCAAAACGCTTCTTCCAAGAGCTTTTCCCAGCTCCCCCCCACACTCTGAAATCTTCTCCTACATGCCTCTAATACCAGTCACACTGTATTGAGATTTATATTTATGAACCCATCTCACCCAACTTAGTATCATCTTAGGTACATTCAATCCCCAGCATTTGGCACACAGTAAGCAATGATCTGGATTCAATTTAATGCAACTTGAATCTTGTAGAAAGTTGGAGAATAGGTTTAAAGTGAACAATCTCGTAGCTTTAAACATAATCTACATGCTGATGACACCCAAATTTACAGCTCTAGCCTCAACTCTCCCCTGAAAATACTAACTAATAGCTGAAAGTCAGTTCAGTACCTCTACTTGACACCTCCTGGTCTTCTTTACAAAGTTGCTCCATCCACACCTTTCCACTTATTTAGCAGAAAAACGTTAAGCTATTCTTGTCTCCCCTTTACCTCACACCCATATCCGGTCCTTCACCAAGTTGGGTTGGCCTTACCCTACCTGCAAAATAAATCTAGAATCCAACTACTTCTCATCAACTGCGGAGCTCCACCCTGCTCCAAGTCCCCTTTTAACAGCTCTCACTTAGTTAACTCCATTAACTTCCTGTCTCCCTTTCAGTCAATTCCCATCAACAGCCACATTAATCCTTTTAAAACACAAATCAAACCACACCATCTCTCTGCACTAAGCATATCACAACAGTAAAAGTCAAAGTCCCATGATCTACAAAGACGTCTTCCCCAACCGCCTGCAAATCTGCCCCAGGCTCAGTCCTCTCTAGACACACCGGCTTCCATTCTGATCTATAGGTCCTGCCTCCAGGCCTTTGCACTTGCAGGTCCTTCTGCCTGTATCACCAACCTCCAGATGTATGCACTGCTCCATCCCTCACCTCCCTGAAGTTTTTGCTCAAATGTCACCTTACTGATGGCTGACACTGACATTTAAAACTGCACTGCCTGTCACTCTTCTCTGCTTTCCCTCTCCAGAGCACTCGCTGCCTTCTAACACACAATGTTTTATTTTGTTTTATTGCCTGTCTTCCTCCACCAGGGGATGTTAAGCTCCTTAAAGATAAGGTTTTTTGTATGTTTTCTTTCCTGTTATATCCCCTGTTCCTGGTCCATAGGTAGAATTCTATAAATAATTACTAAACTTAATGAACAGGATGGGAAAACTTAACTAGGTATGGGACAAATTGGGATACATTAATACCCAGCCTCCAAGAGTGCAGGCCAGTATCAGAAAGGGAGGAAAGGAAGGTGGATGAAATAGGAGCGGGAAAAAGGGAAGAAGTAAGGTAAGGAGTGGTACAGAGAGGAGTAACGACCTACCTGGAGTGTTGTGGGACTTCTGATGCTGAGGAAAGACACCCGGAGACTGAGTCCAGTACCATGATGTCGAAGCTTGGAAATTCCAGGAAGGCTGGCCATTGAGTTGAGGCTGAGAATTAAGAGGCAACTGAGCGACGAAGGAGGGCTGCGCCCCGGGAAGAATCTGGGCGTCCAAGTTGGGAGGCGCCTTGGGGAGAGCCTGGGCCTCTACAGTGGGCTGCGCCTCTGCGGAAGGCTCGGACCCTGCTGCGAGAGGCGACGAAGGCGGCGGTGGCGGCGGCAGCATGGCCCAGAGCATCCAGTTGTTCGGCAGAGAGGCACTGTCGCTCAGAGGCCCCGACGTGGGAGTCAGCTCGGGAGCTGGAAACCACCCGGTGGGAGTCACGAAACCACTTGCCGGTTCAGCCATGCCACCCGCCAGGTAACTAACCCAGCGTGCGAATGTGGCGCAAGCGTTAGGCGTCACTTCCTTTAGCGTTGATGATACGGAACAGCCAATCACGGGCCTCTGCGTCATTAGTCGGCGCCGGAAAAGGCTTCCCGTATTTGCGGCGAATCGCGGGCTGCTTTGGGGAGAGATTTGACTCGGCCTGGGTACACTTGTATGCGGGATCAGTGTCTGCCACCGCGGATGGCGAGGGATCTGATCGGGCCGGCGCTACCGCCCGGCTTCAAGGCCCGCGGGTCAGCAGAGGACGAGGAGCGGGACCCCAGCCCGGGTAAGCGGCGTGTCCCCTGCCCGCCAGACCCGCCCCCCTCGTCTCTGGCCCGGCCCAGCTTACTGAGTACCGGTCCGAGGCCTAGGAGGGCAGAGAAGTGGCGAATGTGCTCAGCCCGACCGGAGCTAACTTTCCTTCCCAGGCTGTGGCCGTGGGGAGACAGCCATGGGGGCTGCAGAAACGAGCTTTGGCTGGTAATCATTATCCTGATGAGGTATTCCCATGTAATGCTTAATGCGCTGGACGCGGTGCTGAATGACCGATACAGATTCAGTCATTTAATCTTCCTGGAAACTGTATAAGGTAAAGACTTTATGTCGTGTTACACATAGAGACAGTTGAGGCCCAGGCTGTTGCCCAGAACCACACAGCTACTAAGCGGATTAGAACAAAGCCCGTGCTCCTAACCTTTGTGCCATCTTGCTTTCTGACTTACAATGAATGCAGTTGGCTCTTGCAGAAGATACTTTCTCCTCTAGCCCCCGACCTGCCTTTGTAGCCTCTTACCCTGTCATTGCATCAGACAGACACAGCCCTGCTCAAACCAATCCAAGTTTCCGCGCACTTCTTCAGTTCTCTAGGCTTCTTCAAGCCTCATCTTGCGCTTCTTGGCATCCCTGACAATCCTCTACCCTATCCTTCAAGACACAGACTAAATGTCACTTCAGTGAAGCCTTTCCAAACTCTCCCAGGCATTGTCACACCCTCCTCTTTACCCTCGGGTTTTTTCCTACTTAGTTACATCACATATTTGATACACTGTTTTTGAATAACTTTTTGGCATATCTGTCTCCACCATTGCACTATGGTCTTCTAGCCTTAACACATAGCAGGCACCCTCGATTTGCCAAATAAATGCTTCTCAGATTCCTCCATGATGAGAGTCTAGCTCCCTTAATGTTTGTTCTAATTTGTAGCCGGGGACTGACTGCAGTTGGTGAAGCTGAAAAAGTAACCATCCCATTTCTGAATCTAAGTTGCATTCTTTGACTACTTAAAGGCCATGTTTCTACCTTGAACTTTCTTTCCAGGTCTCATTTCTGCTATAGCCTTTAAAAAGTTAAGCTTTTATTTTAGCAAGGAAGATTCCATTCAACTGAAGTTGAAGAAAAGTAGGGTTAACCAAAATTTTTAGTTGGGTTCCTATGCTTACGTTGGTTTTGGTTCACCATATTGCCTGATTTTAAACCAAGGCAGGATTTGCTGGTAAGCAACCACCATCCAATAGATACTTGTACTACGATTTGCTTCCATCATTCTGCCAGCTTTTACTTCAGACACTTTCTGTCTACTCTTTTCTGCTTGTTTCTTTTGTACAGTCATTCTCTCCCCACCCCTACCCTCAGCGTTTAACATCGTGTCTGTGTGTGTATCGCCCTCTACCTTGACTGAATCTTACCCCAGTCTGCCTGGCACATAAAAGGTCCTTGGTCGTTATCTGCTGAATGAGTTCACTTCTCCATCAAGCACAATATCTTGCACATAGCATGTCACTTTTTTAACACGCAGTTCCCCTTACTATAATATCATTCCCTTCATAACCTCCTAGATGGCCGATGCTAAAACAGTTGCCAAAAAAATCTTGAAATATGATTTTTTTTTAATTGAAGTATAGTCAATTTACAGTGTGTCAGTTTCTGGTGTACAGCACAATATTTCAGCCATACATTTACATACATATGTTTGTTTTCATATTCTTCTTCATTATGAGATAGCACTTTTTATCTCATTATTCTTCCAGAATAATAGAAGTTTATTAGTACCAATATCCTTGAAATTCACTGTATGACTTCATAGAAGTTCCCCTGGTGCCATCTTCCATTCTGCCTGCCTCTCCAGTCCTCTTTCAACCAAAGGGTCACCACTCTCCTGACCTATAACATCAGAGCTGAGTTTTGCATGCTTTTGCTTTTTATGTAAATGGGAAAATACAGTATGAACACTTTTGTAACCGGCTTCATATTTTGGCACGGTGTTTTGAGAGAGTCTCCATGTTAATGAATTATTGTTGATGTTATTATAGATTGTTTACTGTCATTGCTATAATAGTCCATTGTGTGAATGCCTGCAGTTTCTTTCTCTATTCTACTATTAAGGAACGTTTGAATAGCTTCTTCTTTTTTGGCAGTTAAAAAAGTGCTGTTGTACATTCCAGTACATGTCTTTTGGTGAGCACATGTTGCATGTCTTATGAAATTGTTGGGTCATTGGATATGCATATATTCGGCAGATACTGGGAAACAGTTCCCAAAGTCATACCAATTCACATTCCCACCAGCATGAATGAGAATTCTTGTCGTTCCATGTTCTCACTAATACTTGGTTTTTTCTGTCTTTTTAATCTGGTGATTTGTAGCAGTATCTGATTAGTAGTTTTAATTTGCATTTCCCTGGTGACAAATGAAGTTGACTGCCTTTTCATATATTTTTTGGCCATTTGGGTGTGTGTCACATCCAAGTCATTTGCTAATTTTCCACTGAGTTACCTGTCTTTTCTTACTGCTTTGTAGAATTCTTTATATACTGAGGACAGAAGTCATTTTTCAGTTATATGTATTGCAGATATCTTCTCTGATTCTGTGGGTAGCCTTTTCAGTCTCTTATGAGTGTATTTTGATGAACAGAAGTTTAAAATGTTAATATATTCTAATTTCTAATTTTTCTTTTTTTATGGTTAGAGCTTTTCATTAAGTAATCTTTATGTACTCCAAGGTTACAGAACTGTTCTCCTGTGTTTTCCTTTAAAAGCATTATGGCTTCAGCTTTCATATTTACATTTGCAGTCCATCTGGAATTGATTTTTGTGTATGGTGTAAGGTGAGGGTGAAGTTTTTTTTTCACATGTGGGTGTCCAGTTAACCCACCACCCTCCCTTCCCCACTGTACTACAATGTCATCTTCCTTAAAAATCAGGTGAATAGTGTATGTGCATCTAGTTTTTTTTTTCTTTTTCATTCTGGTAAAATATGCATAATGTAACATTTATCATCTTAACCATTTTTAAGTGTACAATTTATTGTTGAAGTACATTCACATTGTTTTGCAATCATCACCACTATCCATAGAACTCTTTTCCTCTTGCATAACCTTAACTCTATAACCATTGAACACTAAGTCCTCATTACCCCCATTCCCCTAGCCCTGGCAACCACTCTTCTACTTTCTGACTGTATGAATTTGACTACTCTAGGTACACCCACGTAAATGGAATCATACAATATTTTTTGTGTGTTTGATTTATTTCACTTAACATAATGTCTTCAAGGTTCATGCACATTGTAGCATGTGTCAGAATTTCCTTTGTAAGGCTGAATAATATTCCACATGTGTACATACCACATAGACCACATTTTGTTTATCCATTCATCTGTTAGTGAGCACTTGGTTTGCTTCCGCATTTTGGAAATTGTGAAAAATGCTGGTGTGAACAGGGGTGTACACATCTGTTTAAGTCCCTACTGTCAGTTCTTTTGAAAATACATCCAGAAGTGGATTTGCTAGATCATGTAAATAGTCTGTTTAATTTTTTTGAAGAACCACCATAGTGTTTTCCACGTTGGCTGCATTTTACATCCCCACCAGCAATGCACAAAGGTTCCAGTTTCTCACCATCCTTACCAGCACATGTTGCTTTTTGTCTTCTTTTTTATAATAGCCATTCTAATGGATGTGAAGTAGTAGCTCACTGAGGTTCCCATTTGTATTTCCCTAACGATGAGTGATTTTGAGCCACTTTTCATGTGCTCATTGGCCTGTGCATCTAGTTTTAAGAAACTTGAAGTCTCCTTTCCAAAGGAAAAAAATCTAAATAACAGTGCTATCCCCAATGTGTCAAATTTGTAATTGTCTAAAGATACACATTATGTGATACTCTGACCCTAAATCAACAAAAAAGAAAAATTATTTTAAGACTACTTTGTTTTGGAAGAAAATATGGTCTTTTAGAAAGCTATGAACTTCGTATTTTATCACATCAGGAGGCCCATAACACTTCAGTGTAAAGAATGAGTTTTGAGCTGAGCTGTAAATGGTTAGTAGAATCATTGAGACCAAGAGGTGTGAGGGAGCATTCGGACTGAGGAAATGACATGTATGAAGACTTTAAGGCAAGATGGAACAAGGTAGGCTCCGTGAACAGAGAGGACCAGGTGACTGAAGCAGAGAAGGTGAGGAGATGAGATTGCCCCTGCCCACCTGGATGCTCACATTCTAGCAGGAAAGCAAATAAGCAGAACCTCAGAGACCAAGTTAGGGAATTTTGGTCTCTATTCCAGGAGCAACAGATGTCTTTGGAGAGTTGTGGGTTTTTTAATATTTTTACTGAAGTGTAATATATACAGAAAATATACTTAAAGTGCACAGCTTGATGAATGTTCAAAGCTACACACAACAGTGTGACCAGTGTGCAGAAGGACCCTTTATGCCCCCTTTTAATCACTGCTCCCTCCAAGAGTAACTACTTTCATGATTTCTAACAGCATAGATTGGTTTTGCCTGTTTTTATACTTTCTGAATAAATCATACAGTATGCAGTTTTTTCTGTAAGAAACAATTTTAAGAGCTTACAACAAAGGTCTGACATCAGATTTGCGTGATAAAAAGATGAGATCCTTCAATGTCCCACCCACTCTCCATCCTCCTCTTCCCTCCCCTTTCAGGATTTGAATCTATTGCACAGACATCCACCAGGTGAAAAAGACTGGATTAACCTCTCAGTGCCTGGGGCTGTCCCAGTTTGAGCACTGAAAGTCCCACCTCCCAGGAAGCCCCCAAGTTCCAGGCAAACCAGCACAGTCAGTCCACCTCATTTCTGTCTTCTGTAATAATGCACCTCAAACTTGAACAGGCACTCAGATCACCTGGAGATCTTGTTGAATTCATAGATCTGGATAAGGCCAGAGGTTCAGCATTTCTAACAAGTTCCCAGATGCTGCTGCTGCTCCTGCAGGTGCCAGGACACTGTGTAGGGAGGGATGGGTGCGTCCTGTGCTTGCTCTGTAGTTCTCACATTGGTTGTAATGTCTTATTTGCTGGTTCCCCTGCTGAACTGGGAGTTCCCCAAGGAAAGGGACCATGCCCTAGGCCTTGTGTAATTCTGGACACTAGTACTGCTCAGTAGCTTCCTTTTGGGCAAGTAGAGGAGACAGTAGAAATTCCTTAAGAGAAGCCCAGGATTCAGGGCAGAGGGCCAGCCAGGACCAGTATAAATGTAGTTAACCAGAAGTCTTTATGTAGGAGCTGGAAGGAATTTTATGGCTGGCTAGGAGTGCAAATTTGTGCGTGTGTATGTGATAGAATGCACATAACATAAAAATATATCATTGTAATCATTTTTTCCTTTCTTTTCTTTTTAAATTTATTGAAATATAGTCAGTTACAGAGTGTCAATTTCTGGTGTACAGCATGTTTCAGTCATACATATACATACATATATTCATTTTTATATTCTTTTTCATTATACGTTACTACAAGGTATTGAATGTAGTTCCCTGTGCTACACAAAAGAAATTTGTTTTTTTATCTATTTCCATTGTAACCATTTTTAAGTGTACTATACAGTGGCCTCAAGTATATTCACATTGTGCAGTCATCACCACCATCCTTCTCCAGAACTCTTTTCATCTTGCAAAACTGAAACTCTCTACCCATTAAACAACAACTCCCCATTCCCACTTTTCCCCCTTCCTGGCCCCTAGCAACCACCATTCTCCTTTCTGTAAGTGGGATCATACAGTATTTGTCTTTTTTGTGACTGGCGTGTTTCCCTCAGTATGATGCCCCCAGGGTTCATCCATGTTGTGGGCTGTGTCAGGATTTCCTCAGGTGGCGATTCTTGAGCCCCATCTGATATCTATCCTGTGTTCCTCATGCTCAGCTACCCCTGGGAGAGATCACTGACTCGCATGACCAGGGTTCAGAGGAGAGGGGAGCACACAGGTCTGAGATGGACCAAATTAACTTTATTCGAATACTCTGGAAAATTGAATGCTGGGAAATGTCCCCATTTAAAGGTCATGTTAAAAAACCACTGGGGTGCAAGTGTTTTCTTGAGACCAGCCATACTCCAGATGCTGCTCTGTGAAAGCCGAGTGCAGCCTTGGCTCTTGTGGCTCTAAGTCCATTCTCCTCACCTGTGGTGATCTCCACTCCACTCATCTCAGCCACATCTGCACTCACACTCTGGCCCTGTGCCATCCTGAAAACCTAAATTCAGATCTTGTTCTAAGCCAGAACCCCTTAGTCATCCATTGTCCTTACTCAGTTTCTCTCATTACACTTTTTTTTTAATCTTTTATTTTTGTTTTTAGCCTCATTGAGCCATGTGATCTCTGCCTGTCATTATTGGCCTCCTTTAATTATTTCTGTCCCTGTTCAACTTAGCCTCCGTGTAGTCTATCCATTCATTCTTTCTCTTGCCAGTGTTTTCAACTGCCTTCTCCCCTTCAGTATTCTGTTAAACCCATCTGGCAAAAACCCAGCTGTGGATCAGTCCAAACATGCAGCCTTTGTGAGCCCACACCCAGGCTTCCAACTGTTGTTCGAAGAATCCTCACATTTCCTCAGGCTAATGCTGCCGAAAACTGTAGTCTCCTCCCTGGCTGGGTCCCCAGCGCTGCCCAGAGGGTCCCCACACAGCTTCTCCCCATCATCAGCCTTGGCTTTTTAAAACCTTCTCTTTCTTAGACTCACTCTCATTCTGCTTCACAGAAAAAGTAGGGGCCACCTTAAGAAAAATTCCTCACTTTTCTGGCACTTTGCCTAAAAACTTCCCTGACTCTGCCAGGTTCTTTCATCTTCCCTTTGATCATAATGGAAGAGGGATATTACTTCCTCCCAAGGCTAATCCTTCTGCTTTTACGTGGAATCCCTTCCCTTGTCTGCAGGGCTCTTTGCCCTTGGCATTGAACCAGAACATTCCAATTGTTTCCATCTTCTTGAAGACTACTCCACATCCCCCTGTCGCTTCTCCTTTTTCTCTCTGACTAGATCTCCAACCAACACTTTTTCTAGGAAACTTTTCTCTGACATCACTATCTATTCCCATCAAAAGACAGTTGGATGCTCTTTATTTATATTTCCATGACTTAACCCTGTCTGGGGGGTGACCAGCAAGCTTTTCCTGGACCAGATAGTAAATATTTTAGGCTTTGCCAGTCAACAGGCAAAATCAGGATTATTATGAAAGTATGTATATAACAAGAGAGAAAACAAATTTTTATTGTTGAAATTCAAAACTTGATGGAGTACAGTTTTTTGTAGTATAAGTCTACTAATGAGAAGAATGGAATTGCTTTGGGGGCAATAACATTTTGTTTAATTTAGGTTCAGAGTTAGCGTTTCCTATTACCATTAATTGATCGCTGATCTATAATGAGATTTGATGTGTTATACTGAGTACATCTTTTTGTATGCATAATTCTGTGTGATAGATGCTACAAGGGAAACATAATGGAATATATAAGGCACGTTCTCTCTATTCACATGGCAGTTATAATCTATTTGTAAAACTACCATTGCAGAGGGAGAGTTACCTTAATAATGAACATCACCGCTTTAGGAGAGAGATGGAATAGATCATTTTAAGTGCCTAAAATAATTTTTGAGACATTGTATATAGTTCTGAAGAATGATACCTATAAAAATGTGAAGCCAGGCACATCCTCAGTTTTATTAGTAAGTCTGTAGTGTGGCTTATAGTAACTTATGCTTTCAATATTCTTCTTTTTTAATATTATCATTTCTTGGTATTACGTTATTATGTAAATGATTTCTTTTGACACAACCCAAATGGAAAATAAATAATTCTATATTTTGAATGTTACTTTATACATTATTTTTCCTATGATCATTTAAAAAATAAGGCCATATATTCTTCTCAGATGAGATTATATTCATCTGTTCATTCCCTTCTTTAAAAATGCAAGGCAGGGGAGTGGGCATAGCTCAGTGGTAGAGCACATGCTGAGCATGCAAAAAGTCCTGGATTCAATTCTCATTACCTCCATTAAAAAAAAAAAATCAAGGCAAACTTATCTGTTAGTTATAATCCCAAGGACAGCACACATTTAGCCCATTTAACATTTTAATCATTTGAACTATTTAAAAGAATAAAATCTCTTAATGATCTGAACCAACCCAAAATTAGCCAGTAGTGTCATATCGACAAATTGCATTGATAACACCCACGTCTAAGAAAAGAAAGGAGCAATGTAATCCTCCAGTCTGTTTCATGTTAAACTGTGACCCCCTAGAATTTTGAAGAAAAGGGTATTCATGGAAGGCAGTGTCTTCCCCTTCTTTGGGAGTTAGTAGTGCATACAAAGATAAACCAGAAATCAGTAAAGGCATTGTTCATTGCATGCAGCCAGAGGGCAGATATAATCTGCATTGATAGCTGGGGAACATTTACATGCTAAGACATTAACTATTCTTCAGTCTTACACAGCAGTTGGAGATATGAATCCTATCCCTTAATTTTTTTCTGTTTTTGTTTTTTCTGGGGGGTGATAATTAGGTTTAATTATTTACTTATTTATTTAGAAAAGTACTGGGGAATTGAACCTGGGACCTTGTGCATGCTAAGCATACACTCTACCACTTGAGCTATACCCTCCCTTCATCCCTTAAGTCTTAATGTTTTCCCCTTTTTGCTGCTTGATTGTTCTTTCTATGCATGCTGTATTACAAGCTTAGCATTTATTTTCTAAATTCCTTCCTTTGTTTAATGATGTGTAGAAGAATGTAGGAAAAAATGCATCCAATTTTTTAAGATAAAAGTTTAGATTTTTTTAAAGTCAGTTTATTGTGTATTGAGCACTTGATCTATAGTAATACACCAAGAGGTGATAGGAAAAATTTTTCGGAAGTAGATAAATGGTTCTAAAACTGACCTTGACTTCTTCCTTGAGCTTTCTGCTAGTATAACCTGGGTACCAATGAAATTTTTAACAGACGTGTTAAAGTAAGATGCAAAAAACAAGGTCTTGGCTCTTCCCCCAAACCTGCTTCCCTTCTAGTCTTGCCCATGTTAGAGAATAGCATTACTGTCCTCCCAGCTAACCAGTCAGGCCAGAAACCTACGGCTCATCCTCAGTTCCTTTTTTTTTGGTTCTCATTTCTTACATGCAAACCATTGGCAAGTCCTCTTTGCCCTTCCTTCAAAGCGCATTGCAAATCAAACCATTTCTTACCAGTTTTCTAACTCATCTTCCTACTCCTGACCCCTCTGTTAACTCTACAGCAGACAATTATTTAAAAAAAAAAAAAAAAGGTAACTCAGATTATGTCTTTGCAGACTTAAAACGTTGCAGTGACTGCCTGTTATAATCAAAATCCAAACTCCTTACCACATCTTGCGCTCACATTTATGGAGTGCTTACTGTATACCAGATACTGTGTTAGGTGCTTTGAATGTATTAACTATGTAATCGTCACAACAGCCCTTTGAGATTGGAACTACTATTCACCTCATCTTACAGATTAAGCATGTAACACAGGAAGGTTAAATAACATCCAAATTGCTCAGCTAGTAAGTGGCTGAGCTGGAATTCAAAGCCAGAGAGTCTGGCCCCAAAGCATACAGTGTGACCCCTTTGTAACCATCCAACAGTGTCTTGTCACTTTCCTTTCTTTGCTTTAGCTGCACAGGCCTTTTTGTCCCTCAAGCACATCAAGCTTGTTCTTTCCTTAGGACTTTTGCACCAGCAACTCCTCCATCTAGAATGTTCTTTCCTTATATTGTTGCGTGGCCACTGTCATCTCATCATTTAAGTCTCCATTCAGAGGACTTCTAGGGGACCTTCCCTGACCTCTGGCTTTAAAATTACGCTCCAACATATTCACAGTCACCTTTTTTATTTGTTTCTTTTTAAAGTTGTTTCTCTAGAAGTAGTTACTTAAGTAATATTTGTTGGATGATGGATGCTGACTCTTTGTTGGATGTTGTTTAGTACAGTGGTTAAAGGTGTAGACTGAAATCAGACTTCTGGGTTCACGTCCCAGGTCTGCTGTTCAGTTATGTGAAATTGGGCAAGTTACTTCTGCCTCAGTTTCCTCATCTATAAGACAGAAATAAATACCTCCCTAATAAGGTTGCTGTCAAAATAAAATAGGTTAATGTGTGTAAATCTCTATTTGTATGTGTGGTTTTTAATATTGAATTAATAGTCTACCTGGGAAGCTCTTTGGAAAATCATATTTCCAGGCCATCCAAGTCAGACTCTATGGAAGTCCCCAGGAAACCCTCTCTTTTTTTATATATATTTTGGTGATTCTGATAAACATCCAGGCTTGGGAACTCTGGCAGTAGAGGTTTAGTATCACTGCTCAGGATCGACATAGACACTTGTGTCTGTGTCACATCATGACATCATGCAATAATCTGTAACTTTTCTGAGCCTTAAAGAGAGAGCAGTTCTCTTCTTGTGGGCCCTGAAGACCCTTACCCATTTCCCAGGCATCCCCAACTCAGTACAGCCTCATTCTTTTCTCTGAATCTCGACTAGTGAGCACTAAAACTTCAAGTGCCTCTACTTTTGTTTCTGTGTGGAAAATCATTGGCAACAGAAAACTAACCGAGAAGTATAATAATGCCAGTAAAGATATCTTCTTCAGTGAAAATTCTTAGAAACCAGATGGGGTAATTTTGATTTTTAATATGTTGGAGTATGGAATGGCAAGTTTGTTGTTTGGTTAGCTCTGTGATGTAAATATTGTCTACCATATGTTGTCTGTAAGAAAAAAAAATCATGAAACATTTTGGCAGATGGACCAACCGAAATTACAACCAATGCAAAAACTGGAAGATGTAAACAATTACACACTATTGCTATATTTATAAGTTTGAGTGTTAAAGTTTTTGTAAATCTCAAAATTAATATTGTGTAAGACATGATTTCTGCCTTCTTGGAGTTGGAAAGACAAAAACCACTATACACAAAACAGGAGCAAATGAGATTCAAGTCCTAATAAATGATAGCCTGCCAGTGCTGTGAATTTCAGAAAAGAAAGTGTGAAGTGTCGGCTGAGGTTCACTGAAACAGTTGTGACTACTTATGACATACACAAGACGTCTTCTGTAGTTGCAGGACCAGCTCTGCCTCCTAATTATAAAAGCAGTAGTTCAGAGTCGTCAGACAGCGATGAGGACAGCAGTTCTTTGTATGATGAAGGAAATCAAGAATCTGAAGAAGATGACAGTGGTCCCACTGCAAGGTCAGTCACTTATTACATCAAATGATAGATCAAGCCTCAAACCAGGTATACATTGGCTGGAACAGACAGCTACAAAGGGGATATCGTATCTGCATTTGTGTAGCACAGGAAGAAGTCACTTCATATGACATTTCCTCATGAACTACACCTATTACAATGAAATTTGTTCTAGTAGTGTATAGCTAGCTCCCCAGATATCTAGAATTTCAATAAAACTCTAACATAAAGGATTTTTCCTTAAGGTATTAGTGAAGTGATTAAATTATTCTAAATAAACCAGATGATTTCTTTTAAAAATTATGCATGCAGTGTATGTTTTTGTTTAAGCAAATGAATGATTTCGCTCTGACCTAGCCATACTCAGCGCAGGTCCATGTAAATAAGAAGTTGAATCTTTGTTTATTATTGGGTAGCAAGGTTTTTTAAATGTATTTTAATAATTATGATACAGAAATAGCAACTGAAAACCCTTCTTTAAATGAAATTAAAAGCCAAAGTCATAAACGTTTTGCTGGGAAGTATATAGCAAATAGACTATTTGAAACTTCATTGAGTAGAATCTTTAACACCACAGAAAATGTATAAAACTGATATATTACTTCTGTAAAGAAGTAACCATCCTCTATTTTAGGCCACAGATAAATTCCAGGAAAAGATTAGTATAAGACCTGTGGTAGATTTTTTTTCTTACTTGGCAAGATTAATTTATTGTTTCATTGTTTATACAACTAGTTGAGTTACTGTTCCTTTAAAAATTAAAATTTCTCTATGAAAACAATTCTGACATACATGCATAAAATTATACTGTGTTTTCAGAAAACAGAGAAGAAATCAAGATGACGATGATGATGATGATGATGAAGGGTTTTTTGGACCAGCCCTGCCTCCTGGATTTAAAAAGCAGGATGATTCTCCTCCAAGGTGATAATGTGTAATATTTCAGGCCAGTTGTTTTCTAAATATGTCAACTAGTGTCTGTTAATTCATTAAAGAGTTATCTGAAATTGTTTTTAACTTATATATTTATAGAATGTTTGAAATAAATTTGATATAAAAATATTTATAAGTTTTTAATTTCTATAAGGAAAATAATTATTTACATGTTTATGGCACTTTTATAATTTATTAAAAAAAACTTCCCTATCTCTTATTTGATACTCACAAGAGTGTTCTGTGGTAGGCTGGGCAAAACATTATCCTTCTTACCCCTTTTTTTAAACAGATAAAGTTGTGCACGTAGTAAGTGTCAGACCTGGTGCTAGAATTCTGGTATCTGACTTCTAATTCAGATGTTTTCTTAATTATTTATTGAAAGATTAGACAGATAGCTATGTGCCAGATTAGATAGTTAACTTCACTGAACCTCCAGTTTGTCATCTTAAACCAGGATAGCAACACGTACCTTACAGAATTGTGGTAATTGAGAATTCATATTTATACACATGTATATACATGTGTGATTCTTATATGGTGCCTGGCACAGAGTAAACATACAGTAAATATTGATTCCTATCTTCTGGGAATTATAAAATTTTTAAATGCTGAACACGATATTGCACACCAGATTGTTTTATAGGTCATAACACTGTATCCCAATATGCAAGAACAAGTGGAAAAGGCTGTTGCACATTTTATATTCAGAGGTTATAGTCACGCTAGTCAGCTTCTAATTTCATATAACTTTGCTCTCTTAGAAATAAGAGGGATGGACAATCCACTACCTGTTTTGCGTGGCCCACTAGCTAAGAGTGATCTTGAAGGGGTCATTAAAATACAAAGACAGCTCTGCGACAGAGACCCAAATGTGGCCCTCAGAGACTAAAATTTCCTATCTGGTTTCTTATAGGAAATTTGCTGACTGCTGGGATATAACATTCCTTCCAAGAAAATACATTATTAAATGCATAGCAGTTTCTTTCTTGAGAATTATATTTTGGCAGCAATAAAATATATGTTTGAAATAAACAGGTGGTAGAATATATTGGAGGGAAAATCTTACATATCTCCATAGCATGCCACGGTTATGTTCCTGTACTATATTTTCAGATTGTATGTATTACTAATTTTATCCTCACAGATTCCCTGAGGCCAGAAAATGGAGCTGTAATTGCATTTGTAGATCTGCTAGAAACTGTACTCAGAAAAACTCATACAGCACTTCCTTATACTTAATAAATGATAACTAATTTGCTCTTTCTAACAATGCCACATTTCTGCATTTTTCATTTGCAAAATTGTTTTGGTTCAAAGAAGTTTTATGAGCAAAGGCAAGAAGTAATTGGCCAGAATCAGACCCTGTGACTCTTAGTACTGTTTTCGCCCTACCAGGAAGCATGTCTGTAAGACTCTAAATGAACACAGCACAATCTGGAAAATTCAGCTTAAGACTTCAGTGCCGTCTTAGTTGGTAATACTGGCCCAGGGACATCTCTAGAGAAAAAAAACCAAGGAAGACAGGAGAAACTTTATGAAAGAGAGTAGAAAGTATCATTCCTCTTTTATTTTTTCCATACATAAAGTAAAGCTTTCTCTTTTTCAGACCCAGAATTTAGGCAGTTTTCCCTTTTGAATAGATGTCAGTTCCCTCAGAATGTGGCAGTGGGGCAGCTTGAAAGAAAGTGAACTTTGGCATCAGATAGACCAGGATTCAAACTCCAGCTCTGTCACTTACTGGTTTGTGTTATGCTTGGGCATTATTTTGCTCCCACAGAAAATGGAGTGACTTACCAACCAGGCTTTTTTAAGGAAAGAGAAAAGTACACTGATTGAAATATCCTTCACATACTACCTTTTCCTTATCTGTGGATCTCAAATTAGCTATTTTCGTTCTTACACATTTCCACGTCATTGTTGGATTCTTTGTGAGGACAGTGTTTAGATTTTTTTACTGCCTTGGCACATGTAACCATAAACATCTGTTGTATGCATGTGCTATGTATGTCCGTAGGGCTCAATTTATACTTAAGCAGTTCTGACTGTAATTATAATGCCCTTAAGTGTCAGTGGACAGTAAGTAGCAACACTGAAAGCCATGGCACAAAATAAAAAAAGACCTTCACAAGCTTTAGTCCATAATAAGGACTTTTTAATGATTTTTATTTAAGATAATTCTTTTAAAAAGTGGGAACACACCACTGCCACAGAGATTGAGAATTATAGGTTTAGTATCCAATCATTGACTAACAAGTAGAAAGCTAAAATGCAAAAATTAGATTTTTTATGATACTAAGTGAAAAAATATTAGGTTATAGAGTAATAATAATATTATTGAATAAAATTCTCATTTTCAACATTTGTATTTTCTGGATTTTTATTGTTTGTGTGAGGTTTTATTCTGAAAGCTGACTTTTTAGTCGGGGAGAATGATAAAGGTTCATTTTATTTTTCAGGCCCATAATAGGTCCTGCATTACCGCCTGGTTTTATTAAATCTACACAGAAAAGTGACAAAGGCAGAGGTGATCCAGGACACGTGTCATCATATTTCAACTCTGAGGTTTGGAAATTTTTCTATTAAAGAATGAGTTGTAGCGAACTCAAGACTTTACATAGTAGTGACTATAATCATTTGACTCAAATGTAATGAGAGATACGTCATATTCAGATTAACTTCAGATTGTAGCATAGGTAGGTGAAATCAAAAGGTGTCATAGACCTGAGATTCTGTTAGAAAAATACCAACTCAGTGTTGACAGGGCATTACCTATGCATGGTTCTCATCCTTGAAGAGAAGCTTTAAAATGCTAGAAAATAGAGCATAATGAAAAGTTTAAGGAATTTTTGTGATTTGACTCAGAAGAGAGAAAGCTGAGGAATTTTTTAATAATGATCTTTATCTCCTACCCGGCTTTGGTACCTGTGTATAAGAAAGGCACTGCTGGATACATAATTTTTGGAAAAGAAAGATGGCATGATTTTGGAGTCAAGAAGGAAGTCTGCTGTCTTTTTAGAGGCCTGGTCCTTAACAATAGCTGAGATTTGCATTTGTCTTTGTTTTTCTGTTACCTCTTCTCAACACAGCAGCTAGAGTGGCCCAGATGAAACAGTCAGATCATGTCACTCACACTCAGAACTGTCTTGTTCCTCCTCTCTCTGCGTAAGAGCCAACATCCTTACAGGGCCTTCTACAATCTGGCCTCCATTAACTCCCTGATTTCCTCTCTTATTTTGATGTAACTACACTGGGCTCCTTGCTGCACCTCCTTAAATATGCCTGGCAGGCTTCCACCCCAAGCCTTCATATCTGTGCTCCAAGTCTCTCCAAAATGGCCCTCCCCTAGATATTTATGTGGCTTGCTTCCCACCAGCTAGAGTGCTTTTAGCTGCTAATGACAGAAAATCCAATTCACAATGAAACTTTGTCTTAACCTTCTTAGTTAGCAAATGGGTTGTTTATAGAACTTTCTGGGTGGCCTATAATCTGTATTTCCAAAATAAGGAAAATATGTTTCATACATAAGAAGAGGTCTAGAGGTAGGGTCATTCCAGGCTTGGCCAATTCAGCAGTCCAGTGAGAGCACCCAGGCCCCAGGTTTTCACACCTTCTCTGACATCCACAATATGTTTATTCCTCTTAGGCTGACCCCTTCATTATACAAAAGCCTACCAGCATTGAGATTCACATGCAGGTGGCAGTGTCCAAGCGTAGAAGGGGAATGGTCCTGTGCATCCTTTTTAGAGAGAGGAAAACATTTCCAGGTTTCCTCTAGACCTCTCCTCATATTTCTTTGGCCAAAATTGAATCATAGGCCCACACCAAGTCAGTCAGTTGGGCAGGAGGAATGAGACCAAAGTGATTGACTTAGAATTATCAGCATTTCCCCCAGAATTAGAGAAGGTCCCAGTTTCCTCAGAAGAGCATGATTCTGAAAAGAATGTGCAAAACACAGGGTTACCTTAGTAGAGTGCTTATTGGTTGGAGCTATTATAATCCCCAACTGAAAGACAAAACCAAGCCTAGAAAGGTTGAATAACGTGGTTGAGGTCACAGGGCTGATAACAACCGCAAATTGCAGCCTTGAAAGTACATCTGTCTAACTCTCCAGTCCAAACTGTAAACCAGTAAGGTACATGATTTCTCTTTATTTCTGGATAAAATAACTCACTTTTAAAAAAAAGAAACAAAATCCTCACCTTTTAAAAAAAATAAATACTCATCCAGGACACCAAAATGATTTGATACCTAGATTAGATTTGGGTTTATGATTCCAAGTTCTCGTTTTCAGTTTACTGTGTTGGGCTTGATTTTATCTGTTCCTTCATCTACCCATTTAATTTATGTCTCCCACCATTCTAAGTGATTTTTATTTCAAAAATTTCGGGCATCTGCCTTTATAAAACCATCTCTTATTAGATGGAAGTGTGAATATCATTAGCTTATTACCCATCATCCTAAACTTCAATACTATATTGATGTCATGTCTCTTATAGTATTAAAAGTTTAGTGTATTTTTTTTGAGAGGGAGGTAATTGGGTTGGTTTATTTATTTTTGGAGGACGTACTAGGGATTGAACCCAGAACCTTGTGCATGCTAAGCGTGTGCTCTACCACTTGAGCTATACCCTCCCCCAGTGTATCTTTTTTTTTTAATTGAAGTATAGTCGATTTATAATGTGTTAATATTTCTGGTGTACAGCATAGTGATTCATTTACACACATACATATTCCTTTTCATATTCTTTTTCCTTATAGGCTATTACAGACTGTTTTTTTTTCCTTCAAGTTTTATTGTGATATAATTGACATACAATACTGTGTACACTTTTTTTTCATTGGGGGTGGGGGGTAGTTAGGTTTTACTTATTTACTTATTCATTTATTTATTTATTATTTATTTATGGAGGTAGTGGGAATTGAACCCAGGACCTTGTGCTTGCTAGGCACGTACTCTACCACTGAGCTATACCCTCCTGCTCACAAGGTATCAAATACAGTTCTCTGTGCTATACAGCAGGACCCTGTTGTTTTAGTGTATCTTTTGTAGCTGTTTGTTTTATATCACCAAGTATTATATTTGTAGGGGACTGTAAATATGTTTGAGATAATGTCTTTGCTGAGAGCTTACTGTTGCAAAGGTAAGCTATAAACATTTAAAGTTAAATCATTAGCAGTTGAAATAAAGAAAATAGAGGGACTGCTGTAGTACAAGTAGAAAAAATACTGGCCTTGATCTTAGAATATGAGTCTCGGATACTAGTTTTATAACCTCAAACAATCTGTTTAACCTTTCAAAATATACTTCTCTAAACCTAGGTTTCCCCAAAAAGAAAACAGGAATAATAATGCCATTTCACAGTTTTGTTATGAAGTTCAAATGAAACACTGTATACCAAAATCCATAGTTACTAAGGGGTGTGTGAGAGAGTCAGGGTAAGCCACGAGACTGTGTAATTATCTAGTTATTTGCACCAAAAGCAGTTGCTGTCAGGGTTTGGAGAAGAAACTACGGGTAGAAAGTTACCACTGAGTGGTTAGCAGGGAAAACAAACAACATAAATGAACACCTAATCCTGGTAGTTTGAAAAAATAAGAGGAGGAAGCTGCCTGTCAGAGCTGGAGAACAAATGTCTTATTGTTCTTTATCTTTCTCTCTCTCCTGCTTGAGGACAAGGACTATTTTAATCCCTACTGTGTATAGCATCTAACAGAGTCTTACATGAAAACCCTTTATTAAAATAATTTACTATGAACTAATTGAATTCAATTATTGGAATACTAGTATATCTTTGGGGAAAGAAGAGGGGTACTTTGGGAACCAAATTAACTCATTCGGCCCAGCATTTTGTGAGGTATTGCACAGCATTTCCATTTCAGTGGACTATACTAAACCATGAAGGCTGACACAGCTTCCCAGAATGTCTTACTTGTGTGCATCTTACAGCAGGAATGAAAATGGTTTCAACTTGTGTCATTTCTGATCACTTGTTACTAATTCCCTGGAATATTAACATTGAGAGGAATTGTGAGGCCACATCTGTGTCCATCAGGAAGAGAGCTGAAATAAGTCACCGAGGTCTGCCATAGACATAGGAGAGGAGGTGGGACAATCCACATGCCCTGGATTTGTCATCTCTGTACCTGCACTTGAGGAAAGCCCAGAAAAGGTGCTCACTGCTCAGTAATTAGCCAGCAACACAGTGTTCACTTTTTTGTTTTGTAATTTTAGGATCATTTTCTATAACCTGTAGCTCCACTCTTGGTTTAAAAGTAACGTCTTATTTCAGAAGGAAACAGATAGCAGTGAAGAGGAGGACATCATTGGACCGATGCCTGCCAAAGGACCGGTTAACTATAGTGTAACCACAGAGTTTGAAAAAAGAGCCCAGAGAATGAAAGAAAAACTGGCTAAAGGAGATGATGTAAGTCTTAAATACACAATACTCTTTACTCTGAGAAATCAGCTAAATAGATTAAAAATCTAAATTCGAAAAATGGACTTTAAAAAAAATGTGTTTGTACATTTGTAGGTATATGTATGTGTATAAAAATTTAGGATCTAGGTAACTCAGAAGCTATAAAAGGAAAAAACTGGCAAATTTGCCTACTTAAAAATTTCTGTATGGCAAAAGATAACATGAAGTCTAGGGAATAGTAAATTAGATGGAAGTATTTATAACGTACATTACCACAAACATCAATCATCTATTAAATTCTTTCTCTTAAAGTCTGTTAATTTTCAAGCCTCAATTGAGAAACAGTCACTTATACAGTATTCTACACACATACAACACTTTCCAGGCTGCTTTTTTTTAATTTAATTTTTTATTTCTCTTAAAGGATTCATCTAAACCAATTACCAGAGAGTCTTGGATGACAGAGCTTCCTCCAGAAATGAAAGACTTTGGTCTTGGGCCCAGAACTTTCAAGAGAAGAGCAGATGACAAGTCTGGAGATCGATCAGTCTGGACAGATACTCCAGCCGACAGGGAAAGAAAAGCTAAGGTGAGAGTGTCTGTTTGTTCCTGTATTTCTGTCCAGGTTGGCTCTATTTTGAAAAAAATATAAGGCAGAATTAGGTAAGTGTACTGTTTTTTAAATTATAATTTCAAAGGGAAAAGATTTCCCCTGAAGGAAAGTTCTAAGAAAAGGAAGTGATACCAGTTACTTCCAGAGTATTTGCTTACTATTTCCCAATAAATTATCCCATTTAAATCTGAGAAGAACCTGGAGACATAGGTTTATTGACCTCATTTTATCAAGGAAACTGTCCTCTATGAGGTCAACTTTTCTGGAATTAAATGTGGTAAGTGGTGAACAGTAATCCCATTATAGACTTTTCTGACTCCAAATCCCCTCCTTTATACAGCGTACTATCTCCATGAAAGTTAATTTTTTAAAATATTTTGAAAAAAGCCAAAGCCATGATTAACGTAGCAAGTTAAGTGATACATAGGGACTCTCTCTGAAAATGACAGTAGCTCGAGAGCAGTAAACTCCATGGTCCCTCCAAGACAGACAAAAAGCACTTTCATTAATACATTGAATAATTTACCCAAAAAATGCCCCCGAAAGTATGCATAAAATACATTATTGTTAGATTTTCTTTTTTTTTTGCATCTTTCCATTTATTATAAAATATTCCATTGTAAATTACGAATCCAACCAGTGTCCTCAGCACCGCTCCTTAAATTTACTCCATTCGAAGGTTTCAATTTCCTTAAACTGTCCCTTTGAAATCTTAAATGCTTGACTAATTGGCACCTTATGATTATAGCTCTGTCAGTTCTGATTTAAACAGTTTCACACTTAATTCATTCCTCTAATTCTATTTATCTTGTTCATGAGTACCTAGAATCATGAGGAGTTCTATTTTCATTCTGTGACGCAAAATTGAATATCTCCTCTGCCAGGCATTCCATTTGGTTACAGGTAATAGAAAAAGCCCTGAAGGATACTTTCATTTTAGTGAAGAATTGATTGTGAAATAGACAATGTTGTTCTTAAAACACGGAGGGTATGTGGAAATCTCCACATTTTAGCACCGTACCTTGAATAGATGGCAAAATCATAAATTCTCTTTTGCCCTGAGGATTCAAGGAAATCCAAGAGTTGTAATAGAAAGGTAAGGTGAACCAACACACCTGAGGGCAAATAGGTAACAAAAGATGTGGTATAGAAGTGAGCCACACACCTTGAATGACTAGCGTTGAAATGCCTGTCTACTCTTTCTTAACTGGTCTTTTATAAAGGTAACATATTGGCGTTTTTATCATTTAGCCTTTAAGATCGTCTCCAAAAAGACAACTTCTTTCCTTTGCAACATGGCCTAAGTGAAGTAAGATTGCTCTTTAGGAAGAAGTGGAAGTGTTATGCACAGATTAACTGAATAAGACCTGTTATGTTCTCACCTCCCCGTCTTGAGTAGATGGACTAATTCTTAACTGGTCAGGTTTTCACCTCCATCTTAGCAGAGCATCATTTATCTCTTAATATTTACAAGTAAAAGAATCTGTTTCTGAGAAAAAATTTAGGGAAAAATAAGAAATTAGCTATTCCTATGTTTTTAACATACTTTATTAAATACAGTGTTGTTTCAGCCCATTATTAAGATAAAAATTAACGGCGGCCTCCTTGGCTTTCTTGAGCAAATAGCAACAGTAATAATACTGTTTTGAGGACAGTAAGTATAAATACTATTAAATGCTTTGAGAAAAATGGTTTTCAATTGTTTTTATGCAGGCCTGCTTCATTCCTGGTTGGTACTGTATTCTCCAGAATTTTTTTTTCCTAATTAAAATTTATTGGAAATTTACCTTAGTATTTCATTTGTGTGTGTGTGCTATGGTACATGGTGTTTCTTTTTAAATTTCAGATTCTAGTTGTTCATTGCTGGTATATTTTGTATGTTAACCTGGTATCCTGCATCTGTGCCATACTTGCTTACTAATGTCCATAAGGGTTTTTAATAGATTCTTTGGAGTGTTCTACATAGACAGTCATGTCATCTATGAATAAAGATAGTTTTATTTTTATTTTTTATTTTTTCTGTACCCCCTTTATTTCTTTTTGTTTTCTTTTTTTTCCTTTTAGAGTGCTTCTCCTAGTTTTTGAAAACAGATAACATAAAATTTCTTAAGCCTTATTTTTCTTCTTGTTTTCTTTTTTTCTTTTTTTGGTTTTTGTTTTGTTTTTTATTTTGGGGATGAAGGTAATTAGGTTTATTTATTCACTTATTTATTTTAGTGGAGGTACTGGGGATGGAACCCAGGACCTCATGCATGCAGAGCATGCGCTCTACCAGTGAGCTATACCCTCCCCGTCTTAAGCCTTATTTTTCTTCTACGTTTCATCTTGTTTGTCAGACTCATCTCTGAATTTGATAAAACTCCAATTGGTTGTTGGATAGGGGTGGGTTTTTTCTTGTTTTCAGGAAAATCTTAGAGTAGGACACTAACAGATCCTTTATCAAGTATATTAACTTAACATTTCTAGTGAGAAGAGATTCAACAGGCCTGGCTTAGTTTAGTCTGTTATTACTCAATCTGAATAAAAATAATTGTATGTCTTTTTTATTTGCTCTTAATTATATGGTTCAGTAATGTGTTATCTGTGTTCATTCCTCAGGAGACACAAGAAGCAAAAAAATCATTCACTAAGAAGGATGAAGAACATGTATTGTCAGGAAGGGAAAAGAGATTGGCCGAGCAGGTGTCCTCATACAATGTAAGTCAGAGAATAAAATATATGACCTTCCTTTTTTTTTTTTTCTATCTGTTAATGCTCTTCTAATTTTTTCTTCTTTTCTTGTTTCTTTTTTTTTTTTTTTGAATGTCTTCCTTTTCATCTCAGTCTTTTTCTATACATCTGTTATGAAAAATTCTCAACTGTATTATGTGTGTGTGTATAAAATCCTTTTGTGTAGGGCTTTTTAATGTATCTCATGTAATATTTTCAGTTCGTTTTTCACTTCAGTCATATATCAGAAATCTAATTCCTAGAGATGGGTAGCATATGATCAGAAAGTAAGAGCCCTACTAACTCTTAGAGAGCCTCAGTACATACATTTTAAAATTGTAAGCTGATTTGGAATGTTTGATGTAAAGATTTAAATATGGGAGAAAATATAAAAATATGTAAAAATATTAAAAAACCAAACAACTAGGATCAGTATGAATTTTCAAAAGCTTTTGAAAAACTATCCCATTCAAAATAAATTGCTCTGGCTTTTACAAATTGGTATAAAACACACACATTTTTGTTAAATGATTCAATTTGGTAAATCAGCACATTGGTCATTTGGTAAATTGATCTCTACCTGAACTGGAGTTTGGTGCGATTTTTACTGAACTGACTGCTTCTAGGTGTTTTATTACTTATTTATAGTCAAGCATTAGTTCGGTCTTCTGGGTTACAATGTGCAAATTATGCTAAGCCAGACAGACAGAAAACCTGAAACAAGCTAGTATAACAGCTCATTTCTTTTATCATAATAAATTTGAGCACTTGAATTATTTGAATTGCCTATAATAGTCCAGTGGTTTAATTTATTCCTCTGTTTTTATTGATGTTTAATTTACTAACATAGAGGATCAGTCCGTTGAAACCTGCCATCTTTATTTCTCCGTTTGTGTTTGCTTTTTGTTACCTTCTGCACAGTTTTGCTCATCAGTGCAGGTCATTTTCCTCAGCAGCGGCTCTGGGTAAATAAAGCAGGGCTTCTACAGCTTCCCTCTTTCTCATGTCTGCACGCAGCCCCTCCAAACTTTGCTGTTTCCTCCAGCTCTTTCCTATATCCTCAGTCCTTCCCCTTGCAATGCTTGATAGTCTGTCTGCCTTCATCCTTATCATCTCACTCATGAGTTATTATCTCATTTGTGGAAAAAGAGAGGAAGAATGTGGAGAAATGATGTTAAAAGTTCAAGTTTTCATAGCATAGATTTACATTTATTCATTCACAAATACTTGTATTTATACTTCTCCATCCTAAAATTAACCCTACTCCACTTCTTTGTGTTGTCACCTAACTACCAGAAAGAATGCTCTATCTTACAGGTCACCTGTATGAGGACCTGGGTGGTTTTTAAAAGCATAGGTTTCTGAGACCCACGGTTGGCAATTTTGATTCACTAAAATCTATCATGGGGCTCAGGAATCTGTTTTTTGTTTCAACTGGTCAACTGGTCAAGAGACCAGTACTTTTACTCAGTATTCCCTCAAAGAAACCTTCTACTTGACCTTGAAAAATGTTCATTATAAGTTTCAGTAGTTACCAGCGATGAAATTTATAGCATATTGAATTGCTCTCTTAAATGTTTCAAATGGAATCAAAATGCCATAGCAATTTAATATCTACTATTATCCATTAAAAAAATATGAACAAGTACTTCCTTAACAGCTGGAAATTTTATTTCATTCTTTTTCTCCTTGAATACATAATTTCATTTCTCTTCTGCCACAGTATTTTATCTTAATGGGCTTCATTTTTACGCTTGAAAGTCTTATATGATTATATTGATAAGCCATATTTCACTTCAACAAAAATATGCACATAAATTGAAATGAAAAGTTTTTTTTTTTCAATTTCCTGTGCCTAACTCTTTAAATGTCTATACTTTTCTTTACTTTTGGATGAAGGTGTAATTTCACTTGATCAAAATAATTTAAATGTATTACAAATTTTGATAAACAGTTATTAAACATAGAAAGTAAAATGTGAACTTAACTTAATGAAAGACTTTTTTCCAGTTAGTTCCTGGTCTTTGAATGAATGTTGCTTACTTAATGCTAGAATAAGAGAGGTTTCAACATTAAATGTGTTCTTTTGTTTGTTTGTCTCTATAGTTAAGAGTTTTATAATTAAGAGAGGAGGGTATAGCTCAAAGTGTTAGAGCGCACGCTTAGCATGCAGTAGGTCCTGGGTTCAATCCCCAGTACCTCCTCTAAAAATAAATAAACCTAATTACCTCCCCAACCAAAAAAAAAAAAAAAAACCTAAAAAAAAATTTAAACAAAAATACACAGAAATATACACAAAATGTTATGGTAGCTCACAGAGAAAAAAATGTGACAGTGAGTGTGTATATGTCCATATATGACTGAAAAATTGTGCTGAACACTGGAATTTGACACAACATTGTAAAATGATTATAAAGCAATAAAAAACAAAAAAAACCAAAAAACAAAAATACACAAATAGTCAAGTAAAAAATGATAAATCTAAGAAAAAGTTTTATAATTAAGAGTTAAGAAACCATGTTCACATAAAGAAGTGGATGAGAATTGAACAGAGTTTGCTATAGTGCTGTCATTCAATTCTTTAGACAATTTCTGAGTTATTTTCTTAAACCTCATAATGCTCTATTAACAAAAATTATTATAAGTGATCTCTCAACTGGGGCTCAAGCTGGCAGCATCGCCAGCCCACTGGGTACTGAGGGCCGGGGGTGAACAGGGTGAAGAAGGGACATAGTGCCCTGACTCTTCAGCCCCTGAACAGGGCTTATTTACTCACTTGTACTTTTCCAAATCTGTGTAATAGAAATAATAACATTTGATTTACAGATGTGTTGTGAGGATTACAATATAGTAAATGCTCAGTAAATTGAGAGCTGAGGAGGTTTTGTGTGTGTGGTGTGTGAGGGCAGTGGTAATTAGGTTTATATATTTACTTATTTTTAATGGAGGTACTGGGGATTGAACCCAGGACCTCATGCATGCTAGGCGTGCCCTCTACCACTGAGCTATACCCTCCATGGTAAATTGAACACTTAGCATTTATTGAATAATTATTATATATCCCAACACTGTACTAAATCCTTTGTATTCATTAGATATTAGATCATTAACTCCTATCTCACCCAAATATTTGGACATTATTACTGTTATGATTTATTATTTTACATCTGAGAAATTGAGGCTTAAATTACTTGCCTAATAAGATC
The DNA here is from genome assembly GCF_009834535.1 of Camelus ferus. NCBI lineage: Eukaryota > Metazoa > Chordata > Mammalia > Artiodactyla > Camelidae > Camelus > Camelus ferus. The sequence goes on from NC_045709.1 coordinate 6,473,464, forward strand.
ACCAGTGTTGAAAATAGCAGAACCACCATTGCTACACAGATTTTTCTGAATTAGAACTTAAGTTCTTAACTGTTTCTCCATGCTGTATATATTGATAGCCTATTTTTTTTCTTTCAATGTTTGATTTCTTACCTCAAATTTCATTAAAAATAAAGAATTAGAAAGCACTTGATGTGCAAATCAATTCATTTCCTAAAGACTTTATCAAAATTTATGAAATGACCAATTTATAAATTAAATGAGAGGGATTAGGAAAATGGAAAGAGTGCTAATTTAAATAAATATTTACTAATACAGCATCCAGATTGAGCTCAATTTATAGGAAATAACTACCACATAACCTAGTTGACAAAGTCAGATCTGATTGTCATATTGGGCATATTTCTGACCTCCTTTCTGTCAGAAAATCTGACTTCATTTTTCCCTTCAAACAGATGTGATTATGACCATTCCTATGACACTTCTGAATTGTGAAGTAGGTGGGCAGGTACCGAGTTGTCGTCTAGAAAGAAGACACTGCCACCTTGAATATTTCTTTTTTTTTTTTAATTGAAATATAGTCAGTTTACAACATTGTGTCAATTTCTGGTGTACAGCACAATGCTTCAGTCATACATGAATATACATACATTCATTTTCGTATTTTTCACTGTAAGCTACTATAAGATATCGAATATAGTTCCCTGTGCTATACAGTATAAACTTGTTTATCTGTCTTATATATACCAGTCAGTATCTGCAAATCTCGAACTCCCAATTTATCCCTTCCCATCCTTTTCCCCAGTAACCATAATTAGTTTTCTATGTCTGTGAGTCTGTTTGTTTTGTAAATAAGTTCGTTTGTCCTTTTTTTTTTTTTTCAGATTCCACATGTGAGTGATATCATATGATATTTTTTCTTTTTCTGTCTTCACTTAGAATGACATTCTCCAGGGCCATCCATGTTGCTGCAAGTGTCGTTATTTTATTGTTTTTTATGGCTGGGTAGTATTCCATTGTATAAATATACCACAACTTCTTTATTCAGTCATCTGTCAATGGACATTTAGTTCACCTTCAACATTTCTTACCAGTTGTATTGCTTTCACTGAGCTCCTTCACATCTTTGCTCTTTACTATAGTCTTTGCCAGGAGGCTGGGCCTGGAAGAGAGGTGATTGTTAAGCAGGAATTGCCCTTTCTTTCTTTGCCCCATCTAGCAGCGAATCTGAATTCACAACATTCCAACAAAAGCCAAAATACCCATTCCAAAAGGACATCACACTCTAAAGAGAAATAAGTTTAAGACACAGAAGGATACAAAGCCTCCTGGGTTTACAGTTCCTTGATTAGCAGTTTCATTTGTACCAGTATTTCAGATTTTTTTACTTGATGCTCTGGAGACTTGCTCTTCAAGACAATATTCTACAATAAGATTCTGAAGGGCCTCTCCTTTGTTAAATGGGAAAGGGCTGTCATGAAAGGGAAACATCCTCATGAGATACAGTATCAGACAAGTCAGTTTTAAGTAAGACTACGTGAAAAAGTTGAGAATTGTAGGTGGATTAAACTTCTCTGTGCCTTCGCACCCCATGGAATGCACTCCATGTGGCCCCCAGGAATACATAGACTCCACTTTGAAGGCTGCTGGTCTGTACTAGCTGCACTTACTCCTGCACCGCACCCCCGGCTTCCCCAGTCCAGGGCCATCTGCCTTTTACTTTAATCAGTACTGAGTGGTCTGTAATGAACTTCCAGTTTATGAAACCAATTGTCTGTGTTCAGACCTCATCCTACTAGATATATTGGAAAATGTGAAACTAATATAATAGTGGAAATCAACCATACTTCAGTTTAAAAAAAGGAAGAAGAAAATGTGAGCGCTTACCCCACCGAGCACCTGCCCCAGCTGAAAACGAAATGAGAAAGCAATCAGAAAGAAACACAAATTCTCTAGGCACACAGAGTGTGCCAGTGTATCCTGCACAGGCCCCGGACTTTGTCAGTGGTGGCCCGTTGTTTTGCTTTCGCTTCAGCCTGGCAGTGCCTGTCTCTTCTGTTCCAGCTGTTCAGGCTTCACAGACCAGGGCATCCATGGAGCTTTAACTGGTCTCCCAAGTGAAAAAATAATTGCTCTTCCTTCTCACTGTGTCCTTGGTTCAGACTCTAATTTTGATTCATCACACCATGCTTTTCCTTATGGTTATTTAAACATTTGTTTCCTCTCTGTCTTGCCCTTTTTTTATTGTGTGGCATGTAGTTTGTAGATACCCACATTTTGGTTGAATTGAATTTGCCTCTGATACATATTTTCTTCAGAGATGCTATCTTGGATTTAGAAAAACCTGGGGGGTTGTAAATAGCCCTCCTTCATGTTCGCCACTGCTGCTTCATTATTTTGTTTCCTGATTACATTCTGCCAGTTATCTATACACATTAAAGATTTTTATTTTTATTCTCTTGCTCTCCCCAGGAATCAAAAAGGTCAGAATCTCTTATGGACATTCATCATAAAAAATTAAAGAATAAGGCTGCTGAAGATAAAAACAAGCCCCAAGAAAGAATACCATTTGACCGTGATAAGGATCTCAAAGTTCATCGGTTTGATGAAGCTCAGAAAAAAGCCCTGATAAAGAAATCTAGAGAACTAAACACCAGGTTTTCACATGGCAAAGGCAATATGTTTTTATAAGTAAGTATATTACAGGTATATTTTCATATTGATGAATTTGAGCTTTACTAAATACTCTGCTGTCTATAAATAATTGTGTATAAAAATTCATTTCCCTTTTATAATAAAGTAGATTATAAACCTGCAGATCTTTTTTTTCCTATGTAAACTATGATTTTTTTGAAAATTCAAACCTGTGGAATAAAAAATGTACACCAGGAAAAGTAGCCTTGTCCTCATAATAACTTAACAGGACATTACTATTCAAAATGCTAAAATGAAAGTTTTTTCATTTATGAGAAACGGCAAAGGAAAGTGTGGTTTGAAGCTTGGATAAATATGCATGCTTTATTTAAAAATGAGATTTGCTAGCAGTCTTTTTATGTTAAACAAGATCACAGTTTGAAGATGTTCATTGCTTTTGAAAGGTTCTCTGTAAGTTAAGGTTCAAAACCATTACATCACTCGTCTATAGCCCGAATTGACAAGGGTTTGTGATGTTGATTACATAAAAGCTACTTCCTAAAAAAAGTTACTTCCTAAAATCTTTGTGATTTTTAATTGTATGAAACCTACATCAATATTAAAATGTGACTTTAAGGGAAAATACAGAGTTAGAAATATTTTCCAACTTACTGAATTTTCTTATTCTTACTTCAGGGGGATTTCCCTGTGCAGTGAAGAAGAGTTGAAGAATACTCTTTTTTTCTGTCTGTCCACCTTTATTCCTTGGTTTTAAAGTTCTTAAGATTAGTGGATTACTTTAGTCTTAAAAACCACACAGACTTCCTTTGTTCTGTGCATCCTTTAAAGTCACATGGAAATGTAAAATCAGCGTGTCTTGTGTGGAATAGAATCTGTGTGTCTTCGGCTTCTGACAAAGTGTGGGCTTTTCTTCAAATAATTATTTTGAGCATCGTCCCTCCCCCCAACTCCCTAATTTTTGTGGTGTCTCTGAGATCTGATCTGGACCATCCGCTGAGTCTCTCCTACAGCTCAGATCCCCTTGTCAGATTTTACAAACCTACCCAGAGTGAGTGCGTTGGGGTCCTTGCAGAAAATCCATGAATTTGAAATCGTTTGCGTTTTCCCTCTAACCCACAGCCAATGAATATACAAAGTTTACTTGAAAATAGAGAGTATGGAGGTTTTGTCCATTTTGTTATCAGTTTGCTTGTTTGGGCAATCAGGGCTTTTTATTTGTGGTCTGGGATTTTTGGTTTGTTTGTTTTTAAGTCAGAAAGAGGGACCTCTGCATTATTCCATGTGCTAAGGAAAAACTATTTGCATTTTTCCAACTTTATGAAGTATTTCTATGGAGGCAACCTGAGGGACAAGATATGCCCTTAACCATTAGCAGTGTGAAGTCTTAAGACTCAGTCTCTTGATCTCAGCCAAAGCTTTCTAAGTCATTAAACTGCTCTGGGATGATCTGGCTTTGCCCATTTATCTTTAACAGATTTTAGCTAATTGATTGGGAACAGATCTTTTATATCTATCATGAATAGCTTTTTAGAAAAATCAAACTCATAATCCCCGAATACAAAAATGGAAATGGAAACTAATCAAAACCACACTGATGGATTATTATAAGTTTTTGATGCTTTAAGCACTGCCTCTTAAGATGTTAAACAGAAAATTCTGAATTCTGACTAGTTAAAGCCTAAATTTAAATTCTGTAAGTTATATTTTCTTACTAATTAATTCTGATTGATCTGCTAGTTCTGTGTTCTAATTTTGATGAAGCACACAATTTTAATGGGAAAAGATTCTGAGTTCTAGTTCATTTAGACTTTATGAAAATTGAGTAAACTGTTCAGTCAAGTTATGGGACAGCTTTTTCTTCTGATCATAGAAGGACAATGATAATTTCCATAACAGTAATCTGCTCAAGGAGTGTTGCTATTTAAAAGATGAATTCTTCTCCTGAGCAAATTGAAAGAGCTTCTAGTCCAAGCAGAATTGAACAGAGCTGCCTTCTGACTAAAGATGTCATTTTTAGTGAGTGATATTGTCCAAACACAAAACTTTGTACCAGAGCATCTATTACTTTCATTAATTTTGTTATAATTTTTTTTCCCTGATGAAAGGAAGAAATGTTTTCTAGTCCCTCATCCTTATGTACATTCCTAACATGTTTTTAGGGGGAAGTTTTGGTAGTTTCTAAAGTAAAAATGTCATCTTTGGATGCTTATTTTTGCTTTGCTTTTCTCATCTTAAGGGGAAAATAAGGATGTGTCTATAAAGGATATTTACCATTTCTTCCCTCACCTTTGGAATATCTGTGACCTCAGCAAAAGGAAGAAAAGTCTCTTCTGCCTAACACTTTCCATGAGAGCCGCCTTACTGGTACCTCAGGTCTAGTGCTCTTTCCTACAACCCCAGGGCAGTTTTAACAAAATGCAAGGCCAGGCCAGAGGTTTTTTGCCCCATGGAGAGACTAAACCCAATATAACAACATTGACAATGAAGAACAGAGTAGCTCTTTGCACAGAATGGGAAGTTGGTCTTCATTTTGTCCCCTCCCCTCGTCCAAAGCTGTGAAAGTCCAGGTTAAATCAAGTCTCCTCCATCTGGCAGAAAATTGGGATTGTTGACATTTTTTACTAGGAACTTTTTAATTTCCTATACTTCTTGGCCAAATTTTATACAACTGCAACCTCTTGAAACTTAAAAATGAAGAAGAAAAAAGAACAACATTTGCCTCAAAAAGTTGAGCAGATACTTTCACATTCTTTGCTGTTTGGTGAAGGTGACATTTAAGTTCATTGTACCTGAAATTATATGATTTTGTTCAACTCTCTAAATTGTCTCAGGTAGATTTTGATGCTTTGAATATTAACCACATTACTGGTACATAAATGGCTTTAGCTAGTGGGGGAATTGGGAGGGGAGACAAAAGGTGAGAGAAGGTAGCTACACCTGTAATAAGACTGTATCATCAGATAAATTTTTTTGTATTGGGAAGAATATCATAAATTAAGCCCTGTGCTAAAAAAGAAAAGAAAAGCTACGGTTTTACTAAGAGTTTTTTTTAATCTTGTTCAGATGTAGCAGCTACTTGACAATTTATCAGTTGAATATTTAATGGTTCTTGGAATTAATGATTTTTTTTGAAAGTAATGTTGAGATTTACATCATACTGAGGCCTACATGCTTCAGAATAGATGAACAGTTATTATAAAAATCATTTGCTCCCAAAACATCATGACACTTTTTGTTCCTTATATAAGATGGATAATGTTAACATTATTACTCAGAAATGTATGATCATGGGAGAGGGTTTTTAGACTGTTTACAAGAGCCCTTATCACTTCTCTTCACTTTTTCCATGGCAATGATAGGTATTGTTTGGGAAAAATAAAATTCTCGGTTGGTTATATACTTAAGAGGTAGGTGCATGTAACCCATGTAACATCAATACCAAGTCTCCTGTTTCATAATATTAATTTTTCTACTTTGGCTTTTCGTGCCATCATGTGATTTTAGCCTACAGTTAACAAAAGGTCATGCATTTCCTATTATAGGAGAGGTATATTTTTTGCAGCTTAAAAAATTAACTGTGACTATAGTATGTACAAAATTTTAAAGCTATACACTGCCCCTTTCAGTCTTTTCATTTCAAACTGTACAATTAAAAGACTGTTTTTAGAAAAGAAGAATTCCTGAGGTGTACTTTTTTTATGTATAAATAAAATGGCATCTCTATCTGAGGAAGTTGTGGTCTTTATCTTTCTTTTGTTTGTTGTAATGTTATTAACTGACCTGGAGCAGGCAATGTTTGTAAAGAGAATAGCCTGTAAAGATTTGTTCTAACCAATCAGATCATGGTGGGGGCTATCATGGAAAACAAGTCTTGCACCCCAGATCACTTGCCAGATTTTTATTATCCCAGTGTAACTACAAATATTAACTGTTTAGAAACACAAGACAGACAAATTGGAGATGCTTTTAAGAGCACCGCGGCACAAGAGGGGCTGGCACTCAGTTTCTCACCAAGACTCCATTGTTTTACATGTCACAGGGTGACATGACAGCTGGTGGGTTTTTCCCTGGATTGGTTGTTTATGAGGTTTTGTATTCTTTTGGTTTTTTGTCTTTTTCTATTTCTATTCTTTCAGAAAGTATGTATTCTTTTATAATTCCAGGGGGAAATTAACTTCTTTTATTTTCTTAAGTCCTGATTTTGTATTATATAGGGTCAGAGTTAGAACCTGAACTACTAGAGAGACAGGACTGCGGATTCCTCTCTTCCTTAACGGGGAAAGTGACTGAAAGAGATATTTTGCAGTACAAAAGCTAAGCATTGAAATGATAGCAATCGAGACCTATAGGGTCAAGGAAAGAGAGCCTTTGAGTTTTCAGATCATTTCCCTGTAAAAAGTATTTCTTGAGGAAAGAAGGTGTTTGTTCATTCAGTAAACATTTATTAAACACAGGTGTGTCCTTGGTGCTACGAAGTGCTGAGAACACAGTGGTGAACCAGGCATTCGTATCCCTTCTCCTTGAGAGGAGGTTCTGTGCTAGTCACTACAGAGTGTCCACAGGTGAGTAACACAGATTCCCTGCCTCATGGTTTTATATGAGTGGGAGAGCAGAACATGTCAGTAAAAAGGGTCAGATAAGAGCACAACACGATGACTATAGCCAAGACTGCTGTACAAGATGTATAGGGACGTCAAGAGAGTAAATCCTAAGAGTTCTCATCACAAGGAGAAATTTTTTTTTCATTTTTTTCCTTTTTATTGTATCTATAAGAGAAAATGATTGTTAGCTGAACCTGTGGCGGTAATCATTTCACAATCTCTGTAAATCAAACCATCATGCTGTAAACTCATACAGTGATAGATGTCAACTGCTTCTCAATAAAACTGGGGGAACAATTCACAAATTGTAGTGGGTGCTCTAAAGAGAGCAGAGTCACGGGACACCGTGACAGGTGGTTGAGGATGGGAAGCCTAGTTAAATAAGGTGATAAGAAAAGTCTCTCTGAAGAGATGTTTTTTAAGGAGAAGCCTGAAAAAAGTGAAAAAAGCTAGCAGTTTGAAAAATGACTGACCATCTATGCGAAGGCCCTGAAGAATCACACCAGTGTGGGTGGTGTACAGTGAGATATGCTTGGGGTTGATCCCTGTATTAGTGGATACTAGGAAGCCCTTGTAACTGCATTTAACCCAGTTTTAGAAGGTGAAAGGAGCCTCCCAGAGGCCCGTGGCTCTTAGTCAAGTCATAAACATCACATAGGAGTTGGCCTGATGGAGCCTAATACCAAAGGTCTACCTTACTGGTCTTCCAGAATTTCCTACTCATATCTGAATTCATGGCTTAGGCCCTTGCTCTGAAAACCTGTGTGTAACCCCACTAAGAACAGTCATCAGTTATCAGAATACTAGTACATTGAACTTCTGCCTTACTTGATCACCAAAACTGCAATTAGTTAAGTAGAACTATTTGGGATGTTTTTTTATTTTTTGGTTTTTTTCAGAATTTGTGATGAATTATTGTTCATTTCCTCCTCTTAGGCCTAATTATTGAGGATTACATGCATTCTTTTTAAGAGCCAAATAGCATCAGATGAATTCAACAGATACTAATTGATATCATTTAATCTTGAGAATTCCAGGACATGGCAGAACTTTTTCATTTGGGGACTGGAGAATACAGAACTATTTCTTAATGTGTAATTCTCAAGCCACTCTATCAGAATCACCTGGGGAGCTTGTAGAACTACAGACACCCAAAACCACCTCTAGAGAATGAAAATCTTTGAAGTCAGAATCAGGAAATCTGCATTTTTAACAATTATTCCCAGTGATTACTTTTGTCTCAAGTTTGAGAATCACTGCACTTATGTTCCTATAAACATTCCCCTCTCCCTTGTTATACGTTCCACTTTCCTTTATTAAATATTCTTACATGCATAGTCATTTTATGCCACATGGGTATAATCACTAGTACCGACAGTACTTGCATTGTGAGGAGTGGATTACTTTCCACTGAGTGAATTGATGCCTAAAAGTTTCCACTCTTCAAACATTTTTACCAGCCAGCTGCTACAGGGCTCAAGATGATGCTGTCAATAGTAATTCAGTTTCATTTAGACTTCTCCATTTTAAAAGGTGCCTAAGAGAAGGCAAAATCCCTGGGAGGAATAGTTAGGCTCTAAGATCCTTGTCCCTGGCTTGTCGGGGCCCCATGAGATCACTGAAGGCCCTGGAAATACAGAACATTGAACAGGTGAGGGGCTCGGTGGGGTGCTAAAGACGAACTCCAGGGTTGGTCTCAGCTTCTGAATATTCTCTAGGGGGGATTAACCAGCTATTGTTACTGAAGTACTTTGAGGTCTTAGGTAACTGTGCTTTAGCAGCTAAGGTATTATTTTAACTAAAGAACTTTCAAAAGCTAGCAAGTTTACTTTTAGGTACCAGTTTCTGCATTTGCTAAGATAGCTATAGATAAAAGAATGGCAAAAAGCAAGGGTACATACAGTGATTGTGTTAATGAAGACTGAAAAATGTCAAGGACCTACGCTAGAACATTGAAAAGCATTTCAAAGCTCACTTTCAAGTCTGTCTGGTCACCGCCTTTCCACTTTGCAGCCCTTTAGAGAACTTCCTCTTGGTTTCCTTGGGATGGGGTAATGTCAGCTGAGCAGGCCTTGTGATAAGGTACGTGGTCCTGAAGTTTTCTCATACAGTCAGTGATCTGAGATGAAAATAAACTTGCTCCTTGTATCACTGGGCATGAAAGATGAAATGGAATTGCCTAAGTATGTAACTTATGACAGTTTCTATCTTTTTGGGTAATGGCTGAAAGCAACACATTTTGCTCACTTAAGAAAACATAATACTGTATATAATACCTCGTCCACACTACACACATAAAGAAAGCAATTTATTAACCTAAGGTTGCTACCTTTGACAATAAATACAGACATAGTTAATTTGACATTGGCCACAAAATGAACTAGAAATTATGACCATTCTTCAGTCATCATTTTAACTGGATATCTTATGCTCTTTTAAATTAGCTTAATTTTCCTTATCAGCTTGTACACTGGCTTATAAAATTGTCATACTTGGAAACTGAGACTCTTAGAGTTAAAAATGTTTGCCAGTCAGACTGGTTTGTCAATAAGACTAGAACTCACCCTATTAATTTATAAGATGTTAGTTGATACTGTGATACTTCTAAGAAAATAACATGAAAAGATGGATTCAGAGTATTTTCTTTTACCAGCTAATCATAAAGAGCTTTTTAAAAATCATATTTATAGTCCTTCTAGTAGGTCCCAAAAGGACTGCACCTTTACTTCCACATTTACCAGCACTGACTAATACCTAGGTTTAGAGGGATGAGAGAACAAACATGATGTGGACCAATTTAGACAACAAAAACCTTGAGGTCAGTGTTTTTGAAACTTTGATGTTCATCAGAATCCTCTGGGAGCTTATTAAAAACTAGAGATGCCCTAGCCTCATTATCAGACGTTTTTTGAGTCTATAGGTTTTCATTTGGGTTCAGGCATCTATTTTTGGTAAGATCCCCAGGTAATTCTAAGACATTCCGAAGTATAAGAACCAAACTTGGTTTGGTTCAAATATGGCATATTAAGATTTCTAGAACAACAACAACAAAATGCTGTCACGCTGTGGTCACTGAGCCTCTTGAGTCAAAGGATAGAAGGCAAAACTCATTTCCCAGCCTCCCTTGCTGCTGGAGCACAAGTATGTCATCTGGGTTCTGCCAATAGATGTACCCACATAGGATGGGGATTCCAAGGGTAGAAAAGTGGAGAAGCAGACATTTCCAGAATCATGGTGGTGGAGGTGGCTGAATTTTCAACAGCAATGAGGTGGCACTTCTGGTACTCAGTCCCAAGCATCACTAGTGTGAACCACCATGTTGGAGACCTGTGATGTGGGATGGAGTGGTGGTGACACTGGAACATCACAGGACATATCCCTGGTTATATAGCTTCCAGACCTGCTTAAACTGGCCAGATATATTATTTTGTTTGCAACTAAGAGCCCTGAGTAACATAAGGGAGTTATACTATGCCAGTTAAGAGCATAAACTTTGGAAACAGTAGCCTGGAGTAAAATCCTGGCCCGGCCACTAGCTGTGTAAACTCAAGAGAGTTTCTTAACCTAGCTCAGCTATAATTTGTCTTAAAATGGGAGGCAATGATAGACTTCACAGGGTTTTATGAGGAAGACGTGAGATGACACATTTAAGCAATTGGCACAAAATCTGGCCATAAATGATGGTTATCGTTATTGTAGACCCGTGGATAATAGGTCCACTCATTTCTTAAGACCTCAGATAATTCCCATATTGATCAGGACTCTTGGCAGCTAGTGATAGAAACCTAACCCAAACTGGCTTCAGAAAAGGATAATTTATTCATGTAATGAAAAGCGCAGAAGTTTGCCTTGGCTGGGGTACAACCGAATCAGGATGCCCAGATCATGTCACTGGGATTCTGCCCCTGGACCCCTGCCTGCTTTCCTTTGTGTGGACTTCATCTTTAGGTGGGCTTCCCAGGTGGTGACAGGTGGAGATAGCCCTTCTACAGTGACCCCCTACCAGCTCAGCAACCAATGAAAAGAAAGCTGCTCTCCCGCTAGTTCCAGCCAGTAATGCCCAAGGACTGATGCTGATTGACTCTAGGGACTAGCTTTGGTCACTTGTTTACCCCTGAATCAATCGCATGGGCAGGAGGTCACCCGATAGCCCAGCCTGGTTCACATCTCCACCTATGGAGCCAAAGGGTAGATTAAACCCTGTCTAAACCACAGAGACTGAGAACTTGGGAGGCTGGTTCCCTAGAAGAAAGTGGAAGTGCTGTAATTGGAAACAAGGTAACACACTGCAAAGGACAAAACATCTGATAATGGCAATAGCCCTCCTCTCACTTTATATGCCCACCAATTTGCTGATGAGAATCCCAGTATTTTGTCTACTGAAATGGGATATCACCCATCTACCTGTCTGTTCACCCCCAGTTAACCAATGATAGTGTCCAGCCATTGTTAATCCCCTTTGCATTGGGTGTCTACCATTCCAGTTCTCGTGGTTATGAATCTGCATGTAGGGGTGTGTGGGAGGGAGCAATCACATGCTGGACCTGCTTTAGAGACAACTTAGGGTGGGTTCTGCCCAATAAGATAGCACTGCTTGTCCCCTCCTTCTCTGCTTCCATGAACTCCTCTGACATCAAGAAGTACATTTAGCACAAAATGGATGAGAAATGAGGCTGTCACAGTTTATTCACCACATTCTGCTGCAGTGGATAAATCACAATACCATTGAAAATGATTTATTTAGCCTTTCCACTTACAAACAAGACAAGAAAAAAGAAGAGGGAAATAAGAGATAACAAATTGCAAGCTTCAACCCAATCAATAGTAAGGAGGCTTGCCTGATGTTGCAAATTTATTATGGATCTTGATATGTGTCTAGTGTCTGAGATGGCCCTTGAGAGAGGTTAGCCAAAGTTGGGGCCATAAACCCACGAAGTCACAAAACTAAGTGGAAGCAGGGAGGGGAATAGGAGATTCTCAGATTCATCTCCTGAGCACCTGGAGATTGGGGTCTGGAGGAGTGAGTGTCAGAGGCAAGTGTAGTGGGCTGGATGGTGGCCTCCAAAAGACATCCACCCAGAGCCTCAGAATGTGAGCTTATTTGGAATAAGGATCTTTACAGATATAATTCAATTAAGGATCTCAAGATGAGACCATCCAGGATTTGGGGCAGGCCTTACATCCAGTGACTGGTATAAGAGAAAGGAAAGACAGATGTAAGACACAAAGACACACCGAGGAGAAGGCCACATGCAGATGGAGGCAGAGATTGAAGTTACGATGCCAAGAGTCAAAGAACTCTACAAGCTGCTAGAAGCTGGAAGAGGCAAAAAAGGAGTCTCCCCTAGAGCCTTCTGACATCTTGATTTCAGATTTCTGGCCTGCACAACTGAAAGATAAATTCTGTTGTTTTAAGCTACCAAGTTTGTGGTTGGTTTTGGGTTTTGTTTTGTTTTGTTTTGTTTTGTTTTCAGCAACCCTAGGAAACTAACATAACAAGATAGGAACCAAATCCACCTTCACTTCATCAAGCCCAAGATGAGGCCTGGTGTTAGCAACTTTCTCGTTAACCATCACTGTTGATTGAGGGTCCACGTGGACCACCAGATGCATCAGATGCTCTGAGGGTTCTGATCTCTGTGCATAATGGAAACTGGAGGGATTGGTACCAAAAGAAAATACATTCTAGGCAGGCAAAAAATAGGGGGAAAAAAAAAGAACTACAATCAGTAAGCCTGTTAGGGAGTAGTTAGAAATGATTTCTTTTTTTGAGTAAGTGTTGTCAAGTGGAGGTTGTTCTTTAACAAATAGTTGTTTAAAATTAGCAACCAAATACGTTGCCATAGTGCTCCTGGCCTCCTATTCATGACAATTAGATCATGTGTAAATATAGCATGCTAAAGAGAAAAAAGGTAGCGTATTTTTCCTTACATAGGTAACTATTTCTAAATGAGCTTTGCACTGCCTTACAAGCAATTAAGCTTCCGTGTTGGCAGTAATGACATTAATTAAGGCAATAATAATATGAATTATACTTATGAGCTTTGAGTTCTCAGTTATAAGGCAGAAAAGGGTTCGGGAGTCATTCAGACCAACTCAGTGCACAGTTATAGCCCCAAAAAGCTAACAGATTATTGGATACTAAGTGAGAAAAGAGATACAAGAGGAAGAAAAAAAAAAAAAAGACGTGCTTCCTTTGTACAAACCTATGGAGTGTCTACCTAGAAAACTACTTCCTGTTCTAGTTTCTATACCTCAAGAAAAGACGTAATAGAGAAGGAGGAAGTCTACACAAGAACTAAATTTATTGTCTCGTCTACAAATATTTTTCGAGCTCCCACAATGTTCAAGACCCTGGTCTAAGGGATGCGGGGAGGGTTTAGCTCAGGGTTAGAGTGCATGTTTAGCATGCATGAGGTCCAGGGTTTAATCCCCAGTACCTCCTCTAAAAGCAAATAAATAAATAAACCTAATTACTTCCCTCCCACCCCAAAAAAAAATTTCTTTAATTTTAAAGACCCTGGTCTAGGAATGCAAAAATGATTGAAAGGTAGTCTTCTAACTTCACAGCCTAAAGGGAGAGACAGATGCAGAGAAGTAGCTGTAATAATGCATCGTGGCAAGAGCAGGACCAAGGTACACGCAGGACACCAGGAGATCACACAGGAGGCTCCAGGCCCCCTAGAGGTGAGCTGAGAACAGCACAGACCAAGAGCAGCGCCGGCTCGGGCTGGGGAGGGGCTGCTGTAATGTGTGTGTTCAGGGCTGAGAGGGACCAGCTCGAGAGGCAGGACAGTGGAGGGGAGAGCTGGGGAACTAAGAGAGAATAATATCCTCAAAAGGCTGAGCTAAAGGATGATAAATAGAAGTTGGCCTTGAGTAAACAACATCCCACATCTTCCAAAAGTAGCGAAAAGGAAATGAAGGTGGTTATGGGTATTGAAAGGTTTTAGGTAAAGTTCAAAAAGCTGAGGAAGGTTACTCCTGGCATACTCAATTTGCTGAAATCGAGGGTTTTTTTAACCTTTGGGTGTGTTGAGAACGTGATGAACACTCTGGATGTTTTTATCTCTTAAAAATGCACATTACAAGGTGGGGGAGGATACAGCTCAGCGGTAGAATGAGGGCTTATCACGCAGGTGATCCTGGGTTCGATCCCCAGTACCTCCATTTAAAAATGTGCATATATACAAATAAACCTAATTACCCCCCCCAAAAAAAGTGCACATTATGTAAATTTTTACACATAATTTCAGTTTCTCAACCTTGTGAATCCCAACAGTGGACTACAGGTAGACAACCTGCATTCCACCCAGAGGAGACAGACCGTTTGCTGAGAGGAAGGGGTCAGAGGCTGGAAGATTTGGTATAAACACTGAATGCAGGTGAGAGGGTCCTACAGAGAGACCAGCAGAAGGCAAGATGAGTCATGGGAGCACTGATCCAGGTTGGGATATTTGTCAAGTGGAATCCCATGAGGGAACACAGCGATTAACTCATACTCCAGACTTGGCGGGCAGAGGAAGAGAGGCCGAGGGGAGACTGACAAACAGGGTGGGGGCTACGTGAGCTAGACTTTTAAATTATAATTTTAAAAAAGAAACTCATGTATCCTTAGTGGATGAGCCCCATACTTTCATGAGACTTTCATAATGTTAAAGTAAAAACAAACCTGCTTCAATTCGGCATTCCGAATTAGTCCACTAAAAGTGCTGTCATTAAGATTTTCAGTGACCTTTTTGAGGCTCAGTTTAACAGTCTTCTTCAACTTTTCTGCAGTTTTGGATTGATGACAGCCTTCTTAAAATTCTTTCCCTTCTGTGATCCCACTGTCCAGCTTCGCCTCCTACTGGTTCTGCGTGGTCTAAGTCAATAGTATTAGTCAGTACTGTTAGCGAAGGACAGAAATCCAAGTTGGACTAGGAGTGTTTGTTGGAGAAATCCCAGGTCATTCAGAGGCTGGAGGGAAGTACTCTCAGAGCTCAGGAAGGGCGAGGATGCTCTGGGTTTCAGTGGCTGCTGGAATCCGCATCTCCAGGCCTGGGGCTGGTCCTGTTCTAAATCTTCTCCGCCACCACCCGCCACCCCGAGTTTGTCTGTCATCAGTCTTGGTCCCCACAGGCTGATCTTTTCCTCGTGATAGAGACCATGGCCATTAATGACTTTGAACCTGACATTTTACAGCTTCAGTCACACCAAGGACACTGGCTCTTTTTCTCATTTTGGCATGAAAATTCCCAGGGAGGACAACCTGACCCTCCTTCTGCCCTCCCCCAGGCCCTGGTCACTGTGCACTCTGTCCAGGCTGGTGCCTCGAGCTCTGTGCTGTGCCTGTGGCTAATGTCAACCTCGTCATCTCCCAGGACCCAAAGATCTGAGACAGAAAGGAGGCAGCCCAGGGCAGCGAGCTGCAGGACGCTGGGCTGCCGGCAGGGAGGGATCTCAGGCAGCTTCTCCTCCACTCTCAGCTTCCCAACTCCACTCTCCCAAAGGGCCTAGAGCTTGTCCCCAGATGTCTCCTGTACATCAACACCACTTCCAGAGACTGACCTCAAGAGTGCTCCAAATGGGGTGTCAGAGACCTAGTATTGTTACTCCACGTGGAAAGATGATCACGTTCTCCTGGGACCTGCCTGCCTGGCGAGAGGGCTCCATGTCTTAAGGGTGGACAGGATACAAAGGAGCAGAAGGCTTGACCTCCTGGGAGTAGGTCTTTTGAGCATCTTTGGAACAGAGTGAGCCCTGGTATCTGGATCCTGATACCTGAAACACAGCATCTGGGCCTTCTGAGAGTCTGTGCTGGGAGTGAAGGGTGACTCAGCTCTTCCTGCCTCCTTGCGGACAGAGAAAACTAAGTACACCCACTCTGTCCCCAGGCTAAGGTATGTGAATGCTGCAGCTGAGGATTGAAAGTGTTTTATCTTTAAAAAAAATAATAGTAATTCCTTAGGAGGACTCAAGCTGGGCTTGGGTCAGCACAGTTACCTGCCCCTGGCCAGAATGGAGTGGATGAAGCACTCTTGTTCTAGGTTTTGTTAGGGGCCCCCTACGCTGGATGGGGTTGGGGGTGTCAATTCAGAATAACATGGCAGTTCCTTCAGTGAACACGGTGTGGGTGGCAGTGTTGAACCACAAGCCCATATGTCCACCACAGGCCTTCAGAAGTGTCATTTGTCTACCCACCCTTTTTTTTTTCTAAACTTCTTTATTGAGTTATAGTTATTTTACAATGTTGTGTCAAATTCCAGTGTAGAGCACAATTTTTCAGTTATACATGAACATACATACATTCATTGTCATATTTTTTTTTTTGCTGTGAGCTACCATAAAATCTTGTATATATTTCCCTGTGCTATACAGTATAATCTTGTTTATCTATTCTACATTTTGAAATCCTATTCTGTCTCTTCCCACCCCCCGCCCCCTTGGCAACCGCAAGTTTGTATTCTATGTCTATGAGTCTGTTTCTGTTTTGTATTTATGTTTCTTGGTTTTTGGTGGTTTTTTTTAGAGTCCACATATGAGCGATCTCATATGGTATTTTTCTTTTTCTTTCTGGCTTACTTCACTTAGAATGACATTCTCCAGGAGCATCCATGTTGCTGCAACTGGCATTATGTTGTTGGTTTTTGTGGCTGAATAGTATTCCATTGTATAAATGTACCACATCTTCCTTATCCAATCATCTGTTGATGGACATTTAAGCTGTTTCCATGTCTTGGCTATTGTAAATAGTGCTGCTATGAACACTGGGGTGCAGGGGTCATTTTGAAGTAGGGTTCCTTCTGGATATATGTCTACCCACCCTTTAAATACAGATGTTCTTCGAAGTGTCTTCTCTTCCCATTTTGCTGTTTCACCTATAACTTTCCTTTTCCTCGAGGTACCCAAGACCCCCGCAGCTAAATCTCTATACAGCTTGCTTTCTTTAACCCCCGATGCCCTGCTGGCCTGCCACCTCTATGACTGAGCAGGACCCTACGGGGCCTTCCCAGGACAGACCTCTCCCATATCCTCTGCTGCAGCACTTCATTGAAGTCCCCAGGTAATAGTATCTCGTGTATATTTCCTGAGTTTTTCAGATGCTAAAAACAACCATCAAATGGAAGAAATTAACTACTTGATGATCGTGAGCGCATAGCCCCCAGGACTTCTAGTGCCTAGGGATTGATCAAGAGAATTGTGCACAGCTAATCACATACCCTGTAACACCCCTCCCTCAGCTGGCCTTTTAAAAAGGCTCAGCTGAAACCTGTTGCAGATTTCAAGGTTTTGGGGCTTGAGTCACCTGTCCTTGCTCAGCCCTGCAGTAAACCTTTCTCTGCTCCAAGCTCTGACATTTTGGTGGTGTTTGGCCTCATTGCATGTTGGGCACACAGACTTGCATTTGGTAGCATCACTTGGAGGCTCCACAGGTGCTTCAAACACTTGACCAACACAGAATTTATCATTTGCTTTAAATGAAATATGCTTGTGGAAGAAAAGAATATCTCTGGGAGGACACGTGAGAAACCAGTAGGTATAGCTACCATGTCCCAACCTCTCTTCCTGTACTGTTATCTCTTTCCATGAATGGGCACCACTGTCTATGAAGTCACTCAATCCAGAGCCCAGGAGTCACTCTTGACTTTGTTTATGAATATAATGCTATAAAAATGACCTTTGTAATACACAAATTCGATTATATCACTCCCTTACTTAAAATCCTTCAGTGACTCCGTAGCCTTTGGAATAAGGCACAATCTCTTCTGATTGCTCACAAAGCCCTTGCTGCTGGGGGAGGGCAAGTGGTGTCTGTGCCTTCCTCCTCGCCTGTATCTGTGCCACTCTACATAATAAGAGCGCGCGCGCGCGACACACACACACACACACCCCCTCTGCCCAGTGATCAGCCTAGTCCTTCCAGGGAATGCCTGTCATCTCTGCTCCAGATGCCCCGTTAACGGTCAGCCGATGATGCTGTGTTGCAGTTAGTTTAATACTGACACATTCTTCTCTGGTTTCTTTCAACAGCACAAAGTCTATGTACCTGCTCCTGACTGCAGAGCTGCTTTGAAGGTAGCAAACATATGAACTCAGATAAAGACAGGTATTACTATATTTTATACTCCAGTTTATTTTGATGACAGAAATTCCTGTTTGATAAAATATTGCCCTTTTGTTTTCATCTTGCAACCTTGAGGGACAGGATCCTTGAACATCGAGCTCAAAAATGTCTTCTAGCTTAAAAGCGTACACAGCTTCCCCAGCCAGTGGGTATGTGCCTCTGTCACTCTCTCGTAGCTCTTTGTGCTTTTAGGAGCTGTTCATGTATTTTGTCCTCTCCCTATACGTGGATTGTGAACTGTGTGACAGCAATAGCCTATATTTTTTATTAGAATTATTTCTAGGGCCTCACTGAAATATAATAGATACACAGTAAAACTTGTGGGAGAGAGAGAGGGTCGGGTGGATGGGTGGGTAGATGGATTGGTGTATGCATGTATAGATGGATGGATGGATGGGTGGGTGGGTGAAAGAATGGATACCTTAACACATGAAGAAAGACTATTTTTGCTCCCAGGAAAACGTAGAGCTGGAAATGTTAGAGGTACCACGAGGAGGCACTAGAATTCCACGTGGGTTCCCTCTGCCAAGAAATGCCAGATCCAACGAAGTGTCTGGACCTGGGCTGATGTCTTGTGACAGATGCCTGGTTAAGAAAAAATGGGTCAAAAGGGATGGTCTGAAATGAGCACTTGGAGGGCAATTAATGCTAGGAGACCACAGCGTTGCTCTGGCAAAGAGGAATGAGCATTTTAAAGGAACTCTAACATAGAAGAATCCCCTCCACCTTTGGAGAACATCCTGCCTTTGCCCCAGGAAGCCATATCTGAACATTCATATGCTGTTCCCTCTCCCTTCTTCCTCCTCCACTAATTAAGCTAAATACTCGGGCTCATAATACAGCAATTTCTTCCTACTGCCACAATGTTTCCCCGCTGAATCACAAGTATTACAAATACTATTACCATTTCTCCCTTTTCTTCCCCAGAGGTCACTCGAACTTTTATCCCAGACCTTGGAACCTTGGATTGCTGTGTAGGCTAGCAAGAAAGAAAAAAAAATCCTTTTAAATTTCAAATATATATTTCTCACTCCTGTGAGGGACTGGGAAGTGTAACCATGGAAACCAGAGCATGCCTGTAACCATGGAGACCCATTTAAACCAGCTGGGCCATTACCCGCTAGAAGCTGGTAGGACTGTGGCTGTTAAAAGGACAGTTAATATGGTTGAGTGATTTCAGTTGTTTAGGTGAGTGCTTTCACAGATGTTTAAGTAATTTCTGGGGACTGCCAATACTGTAAAATGTAGGAGAGAAAGCATTTTGATAGGATGTCCTCTGGTAGATTAATTTCTAAAAGATCCCCCAATCTTTCTCCTTCACCTTCCAGAGCCATCACTTTATCAGTCGTTTATTCAGCAAAGACACGCTAATCACTTTGCTGTGCCAGGTGTGTATCCCAGATAATACACATTATCTGTCCCATAAACTTTAATGTGCCGGCGAGTCCTTGAATAAAGGGTCCATTTATTCAAAAGCTTCTTTACCAAACCCCATCGCAGTTTGGCTTTGTGTTTGCACTGAGATGCAAACTAGTGTTTTTTCGTGTCGAGGGAAACTTGCACTAACCAGTGTCATAGCAGTGCCTCACAATCAGATCACCCTGTTTGTTTTGTTCTCTCCCCGTGCGTGTCACAGTCCCTCCACCACCCCTGCAACCACAGCTCCAAAGGGCTGATGACAGTTTGGTTTGTGAGCTGCCTTGTGGTGTGTTTTGTGCACCAGAGTGGTTAAAAATCAGAGCACTGGAGTCAGATCACTGTGTCTGCCCCTCACCAGTGTGTGACCATAGGCAGGTGACTGGACATCTCTACACCTCAAGTTTCCTCATCTATATAAGGGAAATAAAACCCATGTCTTTTGGGGATTCAGTGATAACGTCACACAGCTGTGAAGATTTACAACGTTAGCAAGTTTTATCTTCAGGTCTTATCTGTACCTCCAGTATTGCTCAGCAATCTTTCACGTTCTTACTCCCTTCTCCTATTTTACTCAACAACTGGTCCAAATCTTTATAGCCTCCAGCTTACACCCAAAACCCACTGGCTCTGCAGATAATGATGATGGAGAAAAAGCTAATAACAATAGATGTTATACAACACTTATTATATGCCCACCCCTGTTCTAAGCCCTTCACATATTTTAACTCATTTTATTCTTACAACCATCCATTAAGGATTATTATCATCTCCATTGTACAGATGAGGAAACTGAGGCACGTGGTGTTTGGGTAAGTTTCTCCAGGGTCATAAGCTAGTGAATGGCAGAAAGAGTATGCAGCCCAGCAGTGTGAGACAGTCACCCTCTCTCAAGTGACCGTGTTTCCCAGCTCCCTGAGTACAGAGTCCAGGGGCACAGATCCCCTCAAAAACCTCTTGTCCTACCCCTACCCTCGGCTCTGCTGACCAACAACCTCAGTAGCAGCTGTCTCCATGGCCTTCCTCGACGTTTCAAAGATCAGTCTTCCTCCAAACCCCCGATCCCTTCCAATTCCTCCCTGCCCCAACTATCCCCTTCCTCCCTGATCCTCCATCCTGCTTCTCATTTGGTTCTTTCCCCTCTGTGTGTAAGTAGGTCCAAGTCTGTTCTCTTTTATTTAAAAAAATTTTTTTGACTCTCTCTCTGTTCATCATCTTCTCTTTCCTTTTCACAACCCAATTTCTAGAAAAAGTTTTCTACCTTTGTCTTTAGGCCTCCTGACTCCCACTCCACAGCAGTTGCTCTTCCAGTGGCCCCCAGAGTGGCTAAAATACATGACCTCTTTGAGGTCCTGCTCCCCTCTGCAGCATTGAACTCTATCGCTTTCTCCCCCTTAACACTCTCACCTGGCCATGACCTTCTCCTATTCTTCCTCTCCCTGGCTTTTCCTCCTTCATCTCCTTTGCTAGCTATTCCTACATCTAGGCGTCCCTGGAGATCCTGTAACCTGCGGTCCTCTCTCTGGGAACTGTCAGTGTCATGTTTGTATCTTTAGCCAGAACTGTCTTCTGAGCATCAGAGCAGTAGATAAAAATGACATTAACCATCCTGACCTGGAGGATCGTGGGATTCTCATCCTCAACTCACCACCGCCATCCACCCAAGACCCCTAGTCACCAAACCAGAATTCATCCTCCTGTCCTTCCCTCTCACCCATGTCACCAAGACCTCTTACATTTACATCTTAAGTATCTCTTCTTTATGTTCCTCATCCCATCCCCACCACCAGACTCTCATCCTTTGTCTTTTATAAAATTACCTCTTCACCAGTCTCCCTCAACCTTGTCTCAGCCTCTATCTACCATAGTGATACCAGCAAGGTCTCTTAAAATGCATATCAATCCATTGCTCAAGATTCACAAAGATCTCAGTGCCAACATAATGAGAATGAATTCCTTTGCGAAACAAGAAAAGCCCTTCATGACCTGACTCCTGCCTCTGTCTCCAGCCCCATCAGTTGCCTCTCCACCTCCCTAACCACTGCCTCTCTGGCTGCAACACAGGATTGGAGGCAATGACCACAAGCGTTTCGCTCACACTTCCTCACTTGGCACATCCCATCCCTTCTTTCTGGAACTGCTTCCCCAGTTTGCCCAGCAGGCAAACCCCTCATCTGTATTCTCTGCTCCCTCTTTGCCACCACCCATCCCCTCACCACCCCTCACAGGCCTGGCCTTCCTTGGCTTTCTACACACTCCCACCCAACAATCATCTGACTGTACTAGAATTGCTCGACTGGTCTAGCTCTTTTTCTAAACTTACTAGTTCCTTAAAAAAAAGTACTATTTATTTTTTTGTCCTGGCATTTTTGTCCTTCCAGTGACCAGCAAAATGTCTTCACAGCAGTAGACATTTACTAAATATTAGATGTTACTATTGTTATCAAGAGGACGGCAGAGCAATTCCCTTGGCAGCTAACACTTTCCATCACGATCGCAATCATCCCCATCAGAAAGCACACAGCAAGCACTGTTGATTACTGAACAAGGAGGTTGACCGAGCAGTAGCGTGGAACCAGAGGAAGGTATTAGTATAGAGACCCGCAGGTATGACATAAAATCATTGGCATACAGACATCATAGAGTCACACACCAGATGACTTCTAAGATCTCTTCGAACTCTGATGTTCTGTGAATGAAAATATCAAACCAAGACATCTAATCAATTAACCACCATAGTGTGCCATTGCGGGCAAACTACTTCACTAAATGGCTATACTGAATGGAATGGAATGGAATCTCACGAGCATTTAAATCAAAGATAAATATAATTAAAGGCCATTTTGATGTGAAACTGGAGTAGTTAAACAGGGGTAGACAAAGGAGAGCACTCATCCCATTTGTCCAGCTCACATTTCCTAGTGCCCAGCTCTTTGCCAGGCTCTGTGTCTGTTACTGAACCAAACTTGAGTCTGCTCTCCTGACCTGCAGCAAAGCCTGTCTACAGACACTGGGTTGTGATGAAGGAAAGTATAGCATTTATTGCAATGACAAGCAAGGAGAGTGGGCAACTCATGCTTAAAAGACCCAAACTCCCCGATGGCTTTCAGTGAAGGGTTTTTAAAGGCAAGGTGAGGGAGAGGGTTGCAGGGTATGTGATTAGCTCGTGGTCATTCTCCTGATTGGTTGGTGGTGAGGTGACGAGGTGGTATTTCAGGAGTTAACATCATCAACCTTCTGATTCCAACCGGTGTGGGGTCTACGTGCTGGTGGTCAGCATGTAGTTAACTTCTTCCGCCTGGTGGGGGTTTTAGTATCCACAGAACAACTCAAGGATATGGCTCAGGGTGTTATCTCTAGCCCTTGAGGAGGAATTAAAGGTCCCTGACTTTGTTTTATGGCTAAACTATTATTATTTTGTCTTGCTCAATTATTTTCCCTTGCTTCTGCATTTTCTCACTTCTCTGATTAAATTTCCTCTTTGGAACTCAGGAAAGGTCTAGGCTAAAGCTTTTCTACAAACAGGAGATGGGAGACGTAGAGGGGTCTGTCCCCAGGAAGCTCAGTTTCATGTCAGGAGCCAGCACATAACAACGACAACCATGTTCTCTCTGCCTTCATGTGCTCGTGGCCCAGCAAAGCGGACCGACACATAACCATCAGATACAAAAGGCAGGGGAGAGACTGCTGTGATTAATTCTGCCTGGGGAGGGAACACAGAAGGGAGCACAAGGTCTCAATAAATTTCCCAGTCATGGCATTTGCTCTGGCTCTTGAGGGGGGAATGAGTTTTTTCAAGTGGAGAAAGGAGAGCTCCACAGCACGGGAACTGGATGAACAGAAACCCATCGTGTTCAAGGCTGAGGCACCTAGGAAACCATTGATTTTTCTCCAGGACACAGACAGCAACAGCTGAGCTACTTGCTCAGAACTCCATAGGGTATTCCAGGGCCAAGTGGTGACGTGCGCGAGCAGCCTGGTGTGGCTGAAGCACACGGAGTTAGTTGGAAGGTGGGGAAATAGAGCAGGGTCACAAGAAGTTAACTCAATTTCTGGGCTACGCAGAAGGAAAAATAATTGTTTAATCTCTCACTGATCTAGCCTTCCTTCTCTGCCTTGTCCACACCTCTGCCAGGAACAGAAGTAACTACATATCTAGCACAATAATTTGACAGTCCGTATGGGTAACCTTGTGCCCTTCAGATAAGTCGTCTTGCCCTCTGTGTCTCTTCCTGAGGGAGTGTTGAGTTCCATGGTTTTTACAACCTTATGATGGCCACGTGGGACTTCAAGAACCTGATGTTGCAGGAAAATGGGGTGTGAAAGAATGGTCATGTCCCAGGTCTCAGGTGAGTCCCTGAGACGTGCTCCATCAAGTGAGGGTGCTTGGCTTCCCACAGGAAAGAACTCAAGAGCGAGCCATAGTAGCAGTGAAGGTAGATTTATTCAGAGATACATACTCCAGAGTACAGGCTTCTCAGAAGGCCAGAGAGGCCACGAGGTGTGGGGGTGGGTGTTTAGTTAAAAGTAAAAGTAGACACATACTGCACAGAGTGCGGACTGTCTCAAAGGGCAGCAGGCAAGAGGTGGCCCCAGAGCACAGAGTTGTCTGAGAAAGTGAGATGGGCCACGAGGCGTGGGGGTGGCTAATTTTTATGGGCCCAGTAACTTCATGTCTTAACAAGTGGGAGGATTATTCCAACTACTTTCAGGAAGAGGCGGGGATGCCCAGGAACTGGGCCACCGCTCACTTTTTGACCTTTTATGGTTAGCTTCGGAACTGTTGGGGTGCCTGTGGGAGTGCCACTTAACATGCTAATATATTACAATGAGCATATAATGAAGCTCAAGGTCTATTGGAAATCAAATCTTCTACCATCTTGGGCCTCAATGTCCACTGGGAGTTGATTCTTCCACCATCTTGGGCCAAGTCGGGGTTTTGTCCTGCCCTCAATTGCTGTGTCATTCTTTGTATGGTTGTGCCCCCTTGCCTCCTGTCTCACTGAGACGGCATCTCTTTCCCCTGGGGTGCTGCCTTCCCTGCTGGCATTTGAGGCTGAAGATCCACAGTTACTCTGGTCTCACTTAGACGGACCCAGCCCAGCAGCACTCCCTGGTCTATGAGCCCTCATAGTGCTCTGAGGTGTCCTGTGACTCCTGATCAACCTTTCACCGCATGGGTCTTGGTTGCAGAACTGCCTCTTCTCCACCACATCAAACTCCTCAGCTACACCCTAGGTTTTACCTGTGCCACACTGGTGTCCAGGGAGGCTTTGGACCACTAAACCTCAGAGACTCCCTCTGCCTCGCCAAGATGAAATGGTCCTACCCAAAATACTCCAAAATATTGAAAATCTCTGGAAGAGGCAACTGCATTCCCATGTTCATAGCAGTGTTTTTCACAATAGCCAAGACATGGAAGCAACCCAAGTGTCCGTTGATGGGTGAATGAATAAAGAATAAATACATCCACTGGAATATTATTCAGCCTTCAAAAGGAAGGAAATCCTGTCACATGCTACAACATGGATGAATCTTGAGGAGATTATGCTGAGTAAAATTAGCCACATGCAAAAGGACCAATACTGCAAGAAGCCACTTATATGAAGCACCTGGAGGAGTCAAATTCATAGAAACAGGAAGGGGCTGGAGGGAGGGAGGAAAAGGGGAGATTTGTTCAATGGGTACAGAGTTTCAGATTTCCAAGGCTAGTAAGTTCTAGAGATCTGCTCCAACAACGTGAATGTACTGAATGCTACTGAACTCAATTTAATAATGGCTAAGATAGGGGGTGGGTAGAGCTCAGTGGTAGACTGCATGCTTAGCCTGCACAAGGTCCTGGGTTCAACCCCCAGTACCTCCATTTAAAAAGTAAAAATAAATAAAAAGAGTATTCTTCTAAGAAAAATAAAGCTAAAAATAATTTTCTTAAAAATAATGGCTAAGATGGTAACTTTTACGTTATGTGTTTTTTTAACCACAATTTTAGAAAACTAAAAATTGATAATATTTAAAAGCCCAGAGGGCACAAGCACCATGCAGTCCAAATGGACACTGGTCCTTACAATCTCCATCGGGCAGTCAGAACCAGCTGCAGACTCCCACACTGGCTCCGTGGGTGCAGACAGGCACAGGGGTGTCCTGTAAGAAGGCCTCTGCCCTCCTCAACTTTTCTAATTCCATCTCCTCTCTGGGCACAGTTCTGCCCACTCTGTTCTCGCCTCTCTTTTCTTGTTCCTCTCTCCACAATTCCTCAAGCCTGAGAAGGCTTATATTTCATTTATCATTCACAGGTTTGTCCGTGCAAGGAACAGAACTGACTCTGATGTAGTTAGGAGCAAAGGAACCCATCAGAATGATATCGGTAACTTCAGGGCCCCGGGAGTGCCAGAACCAGGCATTGAGGCTCTGCAGCCAGGATCGATGCTCAGAAAAAGGCCTTAGAAAGACTGCTGTTGCCATGGACACTGGACCCCACAGCTTTCTCCACTGATAACCACACTGGACACTGGATGCTGCCAAGGTCACTGTCATCACCTATCACCAGAATGGGCTCCACACTGCACCTGCTTCTTCCAAATACGAGCTTTCGAGTCAAATCTGGGTAGATGTACCTGCCTGGCATAAGCCCTCATGTGTATTTAAGGAAGGCTGGGAAAGCAAGTATCCAGTACTTCCTGATTCTACACTGAGTACAGACTCTGCTCAAAGAGAGATAAGGGCTTTAAAGTTTGGATGGTCAGTGTGATTAACATGCCCTAGATTTCTATCACATCTTCTTTTCCTATTACTGTATAGTAGTCCATGACTCACTGTCCTAGACCTTAGGGGTAGGATTGCCAGGTTTAGCAAATAAAAATACAAGATGCCCAGTTAAATTTGAATTTCAGATTAACAGTGAATTTTTTTTAGTGTAAGTATATCCCATGCAACATTTGGAACATACTTGTACAAAAACAAAGTATTCATTGCTTATCTGAAATTCAAATTTAATGGGGAGTCCTGTATTTTATCTGGCAACCCTCCCTAGGGGTATCTCTTCTATATTACAGACTACAGTTCCCTGCACTATACCAAGCCCTTCTTCCTGGGCTTGCTAAAAGTACTGACATACAAAATCCATATTCAAGACGAGAGCCTAACTGCCAAATCCTGGGTTTGAATGCCAAAAATTGGAACCTACACTGTCCACTCTGCTTTCCTCCCATAATAGATTTTCATCTTCTCCAAGTCAGATACATACCTTCACTGAGGTGAAGGTTATGTCCTTGGGAAAGCAAAGGAGAGAAGCACATTAAAGCTGAAAAAGAAATGATTACCCAGTTGCAATAAGGAAAAATGGAGTAAACAGTGCAGAAAGATTTCATGAATTTTTTATCCTGGGCCCTTTCAAATTCTAAGACCTCAAGTTTACTATGACTCACACTTAACAAGGATTTAATAGAAGGTGAAATTATAAAGTAAATGAAACTGATTTTCGTGTGCAGTGTATGGAAATGAGTCTCTGTGAGTCAATGATTATTGTTGCTCTCGCCTCCCATGTGGCAAGGTGGATTCATTACCCAACTGCCAATTTGTTCCTTTAATGCAAAGAGGCAAATGATTTTCAAAGCACCGAATTTCAATACATTGCAGACAAAAATTATAGTACCACGTCCTAATGTTATTTAAAATCATAAGTAACACAAACCAGGCACACAACTTTATCAAATTCTTCTAAGGAAACACACAAAGACTTCACTCACTGACCCAGCTCTTCTATGAGGAATAATGAGACCTTCCCAAGTCAATGTCAGCTTTCTCTGGGCTGCCAGACAAACCACAGTAGGATACTTCCAAGCTATGGAAAATAAATGGTGTCGTTTAGTCCATTCGGTGTGCACATTAGAGTAGATTTCACTAGCCAGCTTCAGGTCCCTGGGAAGAGAACTGAATTATGTATTTGCTTAAATTAAACCTTTTTTCAGTTCCTCAAACGTGCCTTGTGCCTCCCCATTGTACATGGTGTTCTCTCCTCCTGGAACCCCGTTTCCTTACTTCATCTAGTGAAGTCCTTTAGCTCTCTGCTGAACAAAGTCAATTCCTTGAGCCTCCCAGACTAAATCAGGGCTCCTTCTGATGCTTTCAGAGTCCACTCTGCCCTTCCTTCCTAGGTTTTGTAAGGCTACAGCTGTGTGCTTCTTGGCTTAATGTCTGCCTCCCTGTCTTCTTTAGTAACGGAAGTTTTAGTTGTGTGCATGCCTGCCAGAGACCACATTTCCCAGCCTCCCTTGCAGCTAGGTGTGACCGTGGGTGTAGACCCTGGCCAAAGGGATGTGTTCAACTTCTGAGGTAGCTGTTAGAAGGAAAGACCCACACCCTCCCCTTTCCTTTATCTCCCTCTAGCAGCCCGGAAGGCAAATAAAATGATAAATGGCTTTTACCTTGCAGGCATGAAGGGATGAAAGAACAGCATGAATAAAGTGCCGAGCACCAGGGAACCACCAGACCAACCCTCAGCTAATGGTCAGTATTATTGCTTGAGAAAGATTTAAACTATTGTTTAAGCCACTGTATCCTGTCTCTTAGGAAAGCAGCCTCTATCCAGCAAATGCAGATTTGAACCCAGAGCCACTTGACCCAAGATGGCAAGTCCTGAACCGCCACCACAATGTTTTTGCACATCACCCACCTCTTCTCTATCATACACCTTACGTCATATAGTAGAACACTTTGACGAAAGTGGTTCTCACTCCCTGGATCTATAGTAGGTCTCAGAGTGAATAAAACATGACATCCTCCAAGGGTTTTTCCCATACTTTCTTGCTCAATTTTCATGTTTTCACCTCTAGGAACTTCTTGTAAGGTCCTCAGGGCCACCTTAATTTCTATGATTATAAATAAGTAGTGGCTGGAGGGTATAGCTCAGGTGGTGGAGCACATGCTTAGCATGCACGAGGTCCTGGGTTCAATCTCCATTACCTCCTCCAAACATACATAAATGAATAAACCTAATACCTCTCCCTCATTAAAAAAAAGTATATAAATAAGTAAATAAGTAAGTAAGTAATTTGGCTCCCCACATGCCAGGCAGCAGGCCCTTCCTCGATCATGTCAGGAGAGAGGAAGGCCAGCCACCGTCAAGAGTCTGGATCTCTCCTGGAGGTCACTGTCGCGTAAGGCTGTCCCTCTGCCATTAACATGAATATTTCAGAGATGATGGAATCAAAGCTGAAGAGCAGCCCCTTGATCTGAGGAAAGACCTGCATCGCTTTTTTAACTTAATTTTTTCCATATCACATATAATGTTACATAAATATGTATCGTGTGCTATTATTGTTTTGGTGCAATGCTTTTTCTTTTTTTTTCTACTAGGTTTCCTCCTTTTCCTCTTCTTTTTATTCCCCTGCAACACCAGTCATTCCCCCATCAACACACACACACACACACACACACACACAAGCCAGATCACCAACCAAGTATGCGTTCTCCCATGTTTTTCTCCATGGTCACAAAATTGCATACAGAGATTTGGAGGGTTTTTGTCTTTTTTTTTGGCTTTACAAAAGTGAGATCTTTATTATATATATTTTTCTGCATTTTTTTTCTTCTCATTCAACAGTACCTCATACAAATCTAGGTCAATTGGTTTAGGTTTAATTCAGTCTTTTAAGTGGCTGAATAAAAATTCATAGTGTTGTGGGGAGGGATATAGTTCAGTAGCAGAGTGTGTGCTTAGCATGCATGAGGTCCTAGGTTCCATCCTTAGTACCTCCGTTAAGAAAAAAAGAAAAAATTTATGGTGTTGGTATGCCATGAATTATTCAGCCACTGTCTTTGTTTCCAGCTTTTTGTCACTACAAATAATGCTGCAATACTATCCACATACATGTGTTTTTATGAACTCTGTAGGAGAGAATCCCAGATGTGGGCTTGCTGGGTCAAAGGCATATGAATTTTTAATTTTAATAAATGTTATCTTCAACTGCAGTTGGTAGCTCCCCTACAGCCAGGCTTTTTTCCTTAACTACAACTCTCCTCTTTCCCCACTTCACTGCTACATCCTTTCTCTTTTATTTTCTATCATTAAAAGGCAAACATGTTCCTTTTAGGTCTTATCGTACAGGCTAAAATGTAAGCTAGTTGTACGAACCTGTGAAAATCCAGTAAGTACTATGAAATTTTTAAAATCATCAGCATTTTAAAAGGCTCACCAGGAAGAAGCCTTCATCTGCAGGGGACCAAGTGACTCCGAATGTGACTATAAGTATGTAACATGATACTTCTTTTTCCTCTTTCTATATTTAATCAAGAGCTGTGTTCACAAACACCCGAGCACTATGGCAACTGAATATTATCAGCAGCAAATTTTGCGAATACCTGCCATTGTCTCCTAGATCGTTCATTACATGGGGTACTGCTTTTCTGAGGCGTGCTCTGCCCCCAGATCCCACTCCCAGGTCCATTTATTCACCTGACAAATACTCCTATGAGTTACTCCTATGAGCTGGGCACTGTACTAGGGAAAGACATGAAACAACCAATTACATGTGTGTTTGGACATTTTATGGCGATAAAATACATGTAACACAAAACTCATTTAAGCCACTGGATTGTGTCTCTTATTAAAGCAGCCTATATCCGGGAAAGTGGATTAACCACTTTTAAGTGTACAGTTCAGTGGTATTAAGTACATCCACGTTGTTGTGCAACTGTCAACAACATCTATCTCCATGACTCACCTTGCAAAACCGAAACTCTGCACCCACTAAACAACTCCCTACTCCCTTCTCCCCCAGCCCCTGGCAACCACCATTCTACTTTCTGTTTCTTTTTCATTTGTTTGTTTGTGGCTTTTTGGGGGGAAGGGTGGCAGAGGTAATTAAGTTTATTCATTTTTTTATTTAGTCCCCAGGACCTCGTGCATGCTAAGCACACACACTCTACCACTGATCTATACCCTCCCCGCCTCTACTTTCTGTTTCTATGAATTTGACTACACACTCAGGTAAGTGAAATCATATAGTAGGTCTTTCTACGACTGGCTTATTCCACAGATCTTGACATCCTCAAGGTTCATCCATGTTGTCGTTTGTGACTGGATTTCCTTCCCTTTGAAGACTGAACGATATATTGTTGTATGTATAGATATTTTGTTTATCTATTCATCAGTGGACACTTGGGTTGCTTCCACCTTTTGGGTAATATTTTAAAACTTGCTTTCCTTGACTTTTTATGTTTAAGGAGTTTAAGTTTCCACACTAGACTTACAGAGCAGGTAAAGACTGGCAAATTATATCTCCCACATAACTTTTCCCACACATTTCCAGAGAGAGTAAATAAATACATGTTTGAACTACTATTTTTAAAATATTCAGCAATGTTTTCTCTCTCTCTAGCTATTTCCTTTCCTCTCCTTGCTTTCTCCTTTCTGAAATAGCGAGGCTGTGTTCATTGCCCCAGAGGAGGTGAGGCAGGCAGAGCAGAAAGATTTCCAAGGATCTCTCTCTAGGCTGTTGCTGTAATGCTTAAGGAAGGAGAACCAGACAGGACTATAGGCATGTTAGCAGACAGCTTCAGCGGCAGATGACGCTAAAGACAAAGTGGTCATCCCTCTATACTTCCTTTCCTCCTCTTCCTCTCTCCAACTATAGACCCTGAGTCCTTCAGAACTACAGAACCCTTTGGGACCCCAAATTGATTGAAACTATATTTCTACCACCATGGTTGAATGGGATCTTGAAATATGAAGTAAGTTATATTTCTAGCTCACTTGAGCTGAGGACTAAGATCTCTACAGCTACATACAATGAATGATTTAATTACAATGGTAGTACAAGCTGTGAAAGAAAGACAGGGGTCTCATCTGGATGAGGGGAATGGTATGGCAGGCGATGATGAGGTTAGATTTCCTTGGATTTTAGCTGAGAGCTCCAGGATGACCATGAAGCACTCAAAGAGAATCTAGGCAAGCACATTTTATCTCTAATGCCGCTAGCCCCCAACATTCGCGTGTTCTCTCCCAGGTTGGGGGGGGGGCAGATTCCCACCATTGCTTTGCTACCACGAAAATTTGTCCAGCACATTCTCTGGCAATAGCCCTGGTTTCCCAATTCTTATTGTTAAGATGCCAGTCTCCTTGTGGACGTTATCATTTTCTAGAAGTTTTGAGAATTCTCTAGAAGTTTTAAGATGCCATCTTGGTCTTTGCAGCGTATCTGCTAAACATCTGAGCATTCTTCATACAACATAGTCATATCAGTGCACATATTTTTTCCCTTGTGGTACTCATAGTCAATCTTAACACTCCATCCTTCACCATGCAAAAGCATCATGTTGAAAAGCAAATAAAGGAAAAAGATTTTTCCCACATTGTTAATTACTTCCATTTTTAAGCAGACACATTTTTCCTCTTTGGCTTTGGAACAGCAACTATGGCTGCCAGCTGAGACTCCAGGGGGCTTTAAAAGCATTAATCACCAGAATAAGCTTTGTTCTTTTTAAGGAAAATAAGGCTAAAGTAAAGGCACACTCCAATGTTTTCCCCCTGGTTAGAATAGGCACAAAATTTGGTGATTAATTTCTCATATACCCACCAGTAATTTTATTTTTCAGTAACTACTAATTTTGGTAAATTTTTGCTGAAATATAAGCAAATTATAATCTAACTGGCCTATTTTCTGAGCTTCAAAAATGTTTACGATTACCTACTATATCTCCCTTTAAATATTTCATGGGCATCTGGATGGCCAGGCTGCTCAAGATGGCTATTCTTTGGGGAGGGTATAGCTCAGTGGTATAGAGCGCATAGCATGCATGAGGCTCTGGGTTCAATCCCCAGTACCTCATCTAAGAATAAATAAATAAATAAACCTAGTTACCTCCCCCCACCAAAAAAAAAAAAAAAAAAAAAGGCTATTCTCTTGCGCTCTGCATACCGCCTGCTGGACCACCTACACCCACTCACCTGACTGACCTTCCTACACACTTGCTGGAGGCCCAGCTAGTGATTGTTCTTATCAAAGGATTGGTGAGGGGCGTGCCCTTCTGCTGGTTTCCCTGGTAACCGATGAGCCAACCTGACGTCAACGGGGAAGTGACGTCATATCCTCCCCCTCTCCTGGGGCGGGAAGCCGGCCGCCACATCCTACTCGCTGACTGCCACCCACCGTGGGGAGTCGCTGCCGGACCTTGCTTCAGACACGTAAGACCCCCCCCCTCCTGTCCATTAAGCCATTCAGTTCTCTGTTGGAGCCTCCGGGCTCTTTCTTCCGTCTTGAAGCTGGGCGCGTACAGGCCTTTGGCCCTGCGGCCTGCAGCCCAACAGCATCTAAAGGGAAAAAAATTTTTTTTCTAGACTCACAATGTATGTGACCCCAAATTTGTGGGGATTTTCCCCATACCAAACAGTTTTCCGGTTCTCCTTGGCCGAGCCCCTAGAACAAGATGAGGGCTCGAGACGTGTGGCTGGGCTTCAAGTAGCCCAGGAGCTGCCGGGCTTTCTCCTGCATGAAGAGCTGGTCCCTGGTTCCCCCTCGGGCCACCGTCTTCCAGGCGCTGGTCATAGCGGCAGAAGTTGGAAAGTGGCCTCGGGGTTTCTGACCCCAAATGTGTGGGGATTTTCCCAGAACAGTTTTCCAGTTCTCTTTGGACACCAACTAGGTGTCCTACAATTCATTTCAATTCTGACACTGTACTTGGAGTTGGCATCAGATGCCAGGAGTTAAGGAATCAGTTCCACAAAAGCCCCGACTTCAGACACCAGTCACAAAGCCCCAGGGTGCCACCTGTTCTGACCAACGAGCTGTAAGTTAGGGCTTCTCACAACTCCCTTCTGGGATGCATAACTTGATACAATGGCTCACAGAACTCAGAGAAAGGTTTACTTACTATTACCGTTGTTTTTGGAAAGGATACAACTCAGGAACAACCAAATGGAAGAGCTGCATAGGGCAAGGTATGAGGGGAGGGGTGTACATGTACTGCTTCCCCACCCTCTCTGGGTGTGCCCCTGCCCAGCACCTCCCTGTATTCTCCAACTCAGAAGCTCTGTAAACCGTGTTGTTTAGGGTTTTTATTAAGGCTTCATTCCAGATGCCTGATTGATTAATTAATTGGCCAGTGGTGATTAAGTCCATCTCCAGCTCCACACCCCTTGCCAGAGGGAGGGGTGTGGAGCTGAAAGTTCCCACCCTCTAGTCTCAAGCTGGTTCTTCTGGCAACCACCGCATCCTCCAAGAGTCACTGCACCAGCATAAACTCAGGTGTGGCTGAAAAGGACTTAACTGTGAGTAAAAAAAGGTTAGCCCTATTGCTCCAGAAGTTACCAGGGTTTTAGATACTCTGCCAGGAACTGGAAGCAGAGACCAAATGTGTTTCTTATGATGTCGCTGCATCTCAAGGTAATGAAATCTTGATCTTTTCTCCCAAATTAATAAATATTGTTGCTATCCCCCATTGTGCTGTTTCTGGACTCTGAAAGGCACTTATACCTAGAATTCTGCCCACTCGACACTTGATTGGCGTCTACCCATGTTTCAGACTTCAGCTTAAATGTCACTTTGTCACAGAGATCTTCCCTGAACATCTCCTGGTCTAAATGCTATTCTCTTGTGTTTCCTACATTTCTCCTTCATAGCACTTAGCACATAGCACAGTTTTTTAATAATGTGTTTGATGACTATTTGAGTAGCGTCTGGCTCCCCTGCTGGTGTGTTAAGTGTGAAGAAACAGGAGACCTGACTCTCTTGAGACCCCAGCAGAGCACCGGCTGCATACTGGGTGCTCAGTGTGTGTTGGATGATGAGTGAATTGTCTGTATCTGTCTCTTAGAGTAAGCGCCACAGAAGTTGTTCTCATGGATGGTGATATATGTTTGCTGACAGAAGGGTTCTGTGGTCAAGTAAGTTTGAAGAGTAACTGAGTTAAACAAAGTCAAACAGGTTTCAATACTGCAAGACTTCTCAGGGCCTATAGTTTGTTGGGGAACATTCTCAATACAGCACTTGAGAAGGGAAATGAATTGTAAGACCTTTATATCACAGAGTGTCTTTGAAGATGAGGTTTTTTTTTTTTTTTCAATTGGGAAATTCTAGCAAATAGTAATTATTGAGCATTTAATTTAATAAACACTCTTTGTAAAAATATGTATGTATATATAATATCTCCATTCTGAGGTCATTCATTATCTAAGCCTTCTGTAAGCATTATTTCATCAATTTTTTAAGACTTTATTGTTTTAGAACAGTTTTAGGTTTACAACAAAGTTGAAAGGAAGGCACAGAGATTGCCCACATACCCCTATCCTCACACGTCCACAGTGCCCCTCATTATCCATATGACTCAGTAGAATAGTATATTTTTTACCAAAGACGAACCTACACTGATACATCAGAGTAGTCCTTAGCTTACTTTATTGTTCACTCTCAGTGTTGTACACTCTACAGGTTTGGACAAATGTGTTATGGCGTACATGCATTTGAGGTTCCTCCATGTCTTTGCCTGATTTGACAGCTCATTTCTTTTTAGTACTAAATAGTATTCCATTGTCTGGAAGTACTACAGTTTATTTACCAATTCGCCTGCTGAAGGACATCTCGATTGTTCCCAAGTTTTAGCAATTACAAACAAAGCTGCTGTAAACATCCATGTGGGAGGGTTTTGTCTGGACATATTTTTTCAACTCCTTTGGGTGCCTAGTAAGAAATGCAATTGCCAGATCATATGCTAAAAGTATGTTTAGTTTTGTCAAAAACTGTCAAACTATCTTCCCAAGTGGCTGCACCATTTTGCATTCCCTTCAGCAAGGAATGAGTGTTCCTGTTGCTCCACATCCTCACCAGCATTGGGTGTTGCCATCGTTCCAGATTTTGGCTATTCTAATAGGTGTTTGTATGTCATTTACTTTTCAGAATATCCCTGGATGTTATGTACTTTATAGAACAATAGACAGTTTGTAAAACGTGGAGTCAGGATTTAAATCTGGTTACTCAGGCTGCAAAGCCTGAGCTCTTAACTATGCAACCACACATTCTCAAAATATCCTCTGGACCCTTCACGTTATCTGCACACATCATCTCCTGACATGGAGACAGGTGCAGCTCTACATGCAATGCAGCAGCATGTCTGGCACAAAAGCTTTCTTGTATTGTCATTATTCTCTTTCCGTGCATGTAGATGTTTTCAAATCATCACAAATTTAACAGCTTAAAACAGCCATCATTTGTGAGCTCATAGTTCTACAGATCAGATGTCTAGACAGGCTTAATGGGATTCTCTGCCCCCTTATACAGCTGATATCAAGGTGCTGGCCTTGCAGTGTTCCTTGCTGGGGTCTCTGACAAAAAAAATTCACTTCCAAGCTCATTCAGGTTGTTGGTCAAATTTAGTTCTTTGTGGTTGTAGGACTGAGGTCTCTCTTTCCTCTTGGCTGTCAGCCGGGGGTCCCTCTTATCTCCTAGAGGCCACCCACATCCCTTGCCACATGACTTAAAGGGCTCATGTGATGAGGTCAGGCCCATCTGATTAAAATCTCCCTTTTTTAAGGTTGACTGATTTAGGATGTTCATTGCATCTTCAAAATCTCTTCACAGCAGTACCTAGAGTATTATTTGATTTACTAACTGTGCACACTGGGGACTCGCGTCTTGGGGGCTCTCTGAGATTTCTGCCTACCACAATGCATGCAGGCTTTCTTCGCTGGATTGTAAGCCATCCAAAGGCAGGGACTATATTTTGTTCTCTCTGTATCTTGCATGTCAGTGCTTAGCATAGAGAAAGAAGGTGCTCACTTGATACTTCTTGATGCGTAGTTATTACCATCCTGTCACCATTATGCATAGGATCCTCCTTGTGAATTTTTTTCTCTTATGTTTTCATTCATTTTGCTATAAGTGATATTTTTCAAAATGATGTCTAGAAAAGTTGAATGCAAGAATTTGGAAAAGATCCAAAGTCAGCTCTTTTCAGTAATTACTTGGAATTTTGATGTCAATACTCTAGGAAATGAGGAAGAGAGTTTCAAAACTTGATTAACAAAACTTGTCTTTCAGGACAGCGCTGTGGACCAAGATCTAGAAAATTCCTTAATTTCTTCCCTTGGCTATTTTAGAGTACAAATGTCAGAGATGGGGTGTGCTAATAACCTTGGATACTTTCATTACAAATTTCCTAAATCCATAAACGTGTGCTAATTAGAAAGAAGAGTGCATTATGTACTTCCATGATGACTTTCTGTCCACAAAAACCTGGCACCTACAACTGAATCCTGTGCTATGCAAATTGATAGATGCTGCTCCGTTGTGACCTGGTGGCTCTCTCTTTTCTCAAGAGGACCCTTTTTATGAAAAGAGGAGGTGTCAATAACAGCATCCCTATTTGGCACGTATTGGACCATCACTACCTGACAATGACCTTCCAACTGAGTTTGGGGAAGCTGAAACAAAAGACAATCTGATAATAAAGTTTTCAAAACTTAGCAAGCTAAGAGATTCTGCAGGGAGACTGCCAATTTTTCATACTTGCAACTTGTGGCTGCCAGCCATGCCCAGCCATGTTCTGCTCTTCACTGCAGAAGTTACAAGAGGAAACGGAGGCATGAAGCCACAACAAGAACAGTTTTCTTTTCTTTTCTTTTTTTTTTAACATTTTTTTTATTGATTTATAATCATTTTACAATGTTGTGTCAAATTCCAGTGTTCAGCACAATTTTTCAGTCATTCATGGACATATACAGTTTTCAATTGTGATAAAGCTAAAACAACTAGGGCAGATAGGGACAGAGAAGGAGGTGAGAAGGGCCAAAAGGGACCCTGAAGATTTTATAACTGGTGTGATTACATCTATGGTAGCTGCCTAGTGCTCTGGAAGCTCAGTGTCCGTGTTGAACCAGATGGCCTATTTCTACCTCCGCTCCTCACATTGCCTGGGTCTCCTCTATGTTTCCTTTGCACTTGACCTAGTTCTACCTCCTTCACAGAAGCAGCTCCAGAAGCCCGTGATGCTTTCCCACTAAGGCTGAAGGTCCAGCTGGGCCCAGAATACGTTTCCCAACTCCCAGCTCTATTGGACATTGCCTTGTATCAGGCCCCATGTTATCTTTGGACCATTTTCCCTTCCTTTCACAGCAGCCCAAGATGGGCATCTTCAGTTTTGTCTTGATCCTTAGGGACTCTGCTCTATTACTTCCCTGCAGAAGATTTGTGAAAACATTAACATTTAGTGGGTAAGTGGAAGAAGATGAGTCCATGAAAATCACTGAGTAAGAATAAACAGCTAGAGGGAAAGCAGTTAAAAAAAATCTTCAAACCTTTGGGAGAAGGGAAATTTAAGGAGGGCCTGATCACAGTGTCAAATGCTGCACTGAGTAGAAGCAAAATATGTGTTCACTGCCTTCGGAAACTGCAGCAGTGCTTTCAGTAAGAAGAAGTCACAAGGAAATTAGAAAATTCTTTGAAATGAATGAAAATGAAAAATCTTTGAGCTTGCAACTTTGCTTAGAGGGAAATTTCTAGTTATAACACCTTTTAAAAAGAAGAAATCTAGTAACATAAGCTTTCACCTTAAGACATTGGAAAAAGAAGAGCAAACTAAACCCAAAGCAAGCAGAGAAAGGAAATATTAAGGATTGGGGCAGAAATAAATGAAAGAGAGAATAGAAAAACAATAAAGAAAAGTCAATGAACCCAAAGCTGGTCCTTTGAAAAGATCAATGAAATTGACAAACCTTTAAGCTGGACTGACCAAGAAAAGAAGAGTCACATTGCTACCTTGCTACTGGCCTTCCAGAAATGAAAGGATTATAAGGAAATGCCATGAGCAAATGCATTAGCAACAAATTAGATAAGTCGGAGAAAATGGACAAATTCCTAGAAACAGAAACTATCAAAACTGACTGAAGAAGAATCAGAAGCTAAAAGCCTAATGGGTACTTGGGAGGCAAGGAGATGCAGATACACATACACTCTTCTTAAGACTGGCTGTGAAGGGGAGGAGAGGAGTGGTTAGTGGAGGAGGGTGGGGGTCTTTTTTTTTTTTCTTTTGGTTCTGTTTTTAGAATGCAAGTAACTTAAACACATTTGTACAATAAAGAACCAGTGGAGAGGAGAGGTTGAGGATGTAAGAAGAGGAAGAGGAGCAGGGGGCTTGAGGAAGCCAGATATGGGCTGGGGGTGGGGCTAGTATCCAAAGTAGGAGCCAACACCCTGCCTGCCCTCAGCCCAAAGGATCCTGTGTGGGGGAGGACCACAGGGGAGGCAGTATCTTCAGAGAAAGTCTGGCATCTATTAAAATGAGGAGGTGCAGAGGGTACAGACTAAAAGTCTGTCTTTTCAACTGAATAATAGTTTTGGAGGACAAAAAAAAGAATAATTTAAACAGAGGCCAGTAGGAGCAGCAGTAGGTGGAGGTACACCTGGGTCTCATCATCATGGAAGCCAAAAGAGTTGTATTTCATTTCGACCCTAGGCAGAGTACCATCCCCCAACATCGTCGTCTTCCCTGGTACTCCAGGCTGGGTTGAGTGACCCTTGCCCACACACATACTACCTTGTGATACTTTATTACAGAAGTCAATTGCATTGTATTATAATTGCATGTTTACTTGCCCTGATTAGTGGATTAAAATAATGATGAAACTATTCTGTAAAGCTACTAAAATTAAAAGGGCATTCTAATAGGAGGAGACAGAAAATCAATAATAAGTAAAATATATAGAATTTTGATGCTAGTAAATGCTATGGAGAAAAAGTGTATGGACCTGGAGACCTACAAAGACTGAGAGCTCTTCTCATCTCTCTCTGCAGGAGAGAGAAAAGGGGATTGTGGTCTGGTCCTGGGCGACACACTCAAAAAGCTGGAGGGTTGTTTTCTTTCTTCTGATGATTGCAATCTAGAACCAAAGCCAGGTGATACCCAGAGTGTTGGGGAGGGAAGCAGGGTTGGCTGGAGACCAACCAGGTGAAAGTTAGAATGTGGCATCATACTTATCTTACACGGGGAAGAGATAGAGATTTTATTTGTGCAAGAAAGTAATAGAGAAAAATAAATATAATTAAAGGTCTTAATTTACCTAATAGAAGACTAGAAAGGAGAGATGAGTCCACAGAATTAAAGTATAAAAAATATAAGAGAAAATGGCTAAAGAAAAAAGCCAGAGAGAAAGAAATGTGAGTGTTGAACTCATCATTCAGAAGATAGAGACTCTCAATATGTTCATGTGTAACTGAAAAATTGTGCTCTACACTGGAACTTGACACAACATTGTAAAATAATTATAGATCAATAAAAAATGTTAAAAAAAAAAAAGAAGATAGAGACTCTCAGAGTCTTAAAATAATAAGATCTAATAATGTTTTAAGTACAGTAAGAGACACAATAATGATCTGGACCAGTAAAACATAAAGAGATGGGATAAGATTAAGGCATGAGAGCTAAAAGATAATCAAGATAGTAATTTTAATATTGGAAAAAATAGGATTCAAAGTTAAAATATCATAGACAATAAAGAGGAATGTTAACATTTTTAAAAAAGGAACAATAGACCAGTAAGATAATAATCATATGGCAACAATAACTCCAAAATATATAAAGCATTGATGGACAGAATCCCAGAAAGAAACAGATGTATCAACAAGTATTTTTGGATTTATTTGTCAATTATATTTCAATAAAGCTAAAATAAAAAATATTTTAATGAAGTTTTTTGGAAGTTTTAAACATATCTCTAGAAACAAATCATACAGGCGAAAAGAAAAATATAAGATTATTTGAAAATCTTACTTAACAGATACTTGTTGATCACCTATTATATGCCAGGTGCTTTAGGTACTGGGGCTCTAGCACTGAGTAAAACAGTCAAAAAACCCTTTCTTCTAAATTTAGAAAGACGGAAGCAA
The DNA here is from genome assembly GCF_009834535.1 of Camelus ferus. Taxonomy (NCBI): domain Eukaryota; kingdom Metazoa; phylum Chordata; class Mammalia; order Artiodactyla; family Camelidae; genus Camelus; species Camelus ferus. The sequence goes on from NC_045709.1 coordinate 6,514,095, forward strand.
ATCAGTGGTTGGGATGGAGGGGAAATTAACTGTAAAGAACACAGTGAAACTTTCTGGGGTGAAGAAAATGTTCTAGATATGATGATGATTGAACAATTCTATAAATTTATCAAAATTAAAAGAACTCACATTGTAATGTGAGGAAATAGACAATAAATAAAAAAGGAGGAAAATATCTACTTTGATGGCAGTAAATACTGTCGAGAAAAATAAAGCAAGAGAAGGGACGGAAAGGGAGGAGGAGTTGCAAGTTGAAAAACAACATTTGGAAAGAGGGGAGGGAGCTTTGTGGAGCATTCTGGGGGAAGAAGTTCCAACCAGAAAAATAAGAAAACAAATAATCAAAAACCAAAATACTGAAAACAAAAGAGCTTAAGAAATCAGGAAACAAGCAACAAGTCACACCCAAAGAAACACAGAAGAAAGAAATCAATAAAAATGAAAGCAGAAATTAAACCGAGAACATCAACCAAACTAAAAACTGGTTTTTTTTTTTAAATTTTTAATTTGTTTTTATTGAAGTACAGTCAGTTACAATGTGTTAGTTTCTGGTGTACAGCAGGTGTCCCAGTCATTCATATACATACATATATTCATTTTCATCTTCTTTTTCATTAAAGTAAAAAATGTTTTTTAAAACCGATCAAGAAAACAGTAGACAAGAAGCAACTAAATCACAGAATAGAAAAGAAAAATAACTGCAAACACAGCAGTTTAAAATAATAAAATGAGTAACTATTTGGCAATCTAGATAAAAAAGGTAACATTCTGGAAAAAAAAAACAAAATATCAAAATTGATATGAGGGAAAATATATTTAAAGAGGCTAATTATATTTAAAGAAATTGACATTATTATCAAGGAGATCCCCAGCTTCACCCCCAAAAAAGAGACCTACTCTGGTTTAACTGCTGAGTTTTGATGGTTTTTGAGGAACAGAAAATAACCATTTATATAAATCATTGCAGAAAACAGAACAAAGATAACCTCTTTTCTAGAGGTTAGTATGACTTCGATTTTAAACCCAGGCAGTGTCAAGGCAAATAAAGACAATTTGGCGGTCCTTTGTACTTCTGAATGTGGTTAATAAATAAAATACTAACCATCCTAATCCAACAGTATATTACAAATAAGATACATCATGATCAAGTAGTGTTTATCGTAGGAATGCAAGAAAGGGCAACATTAAACCTCTATCAGTTGGTGACTGCCTGGTGTATGATAAATGCTCAGTAAATACTGGTTATGTATTGTTACTAATGATGCTGGGAGCATAAGCTAGTACAATGACTTTAGAAAACAACTTGACATTATCTTGTAAAGTTAAACATGTGCGTAACTTACGGCTGTACAATTCCACTCCTAGGAATATACTCTAAAGATTCTTAATTATGTACAATTGTAGACACATGCAAGAATATTGTTAGCTTTCTTTGAAATAGCAGAAAAGGACATTTTGAAAGTTTCTTAAAAAGGAAGCAATCTAAATGTCTATCCATAGGAAAATGGATAAACAACTTGTGTTATAATCACACAATGGATTGTATTCAGCAGTGGGGTTAAAGTCAGAAAATGGAAGTTGAAGATGAAAGAGGAAATGTAATTAAAACCAAGAGAGGGGATTTGCACCATCAAATGAGCCTACTGTGCTGTAATCTGCAACTGAGCAGGAAAGAAATGAAAAGGCAAGGATTTGTTGTAAGGATGCGGTGTTACTTTGTGGACCATAAGAACAGAAATGTGGCTGCACTGGGCTTCAGAAAGCAACTGAAATTAAGGCCTATGAAGCTGCCAGGTCTCTCTCTCCATCTCTCATCTCTTTTCCATATAGGTTTGTTACAGTTCTCTCTCCGAGGTCTTATTTCCTCTGCATCCTCTGCAGTGTCACAGTGAAGATGGCTGCTTCACAGTTGTTAAATCTAAGTTGCAGCTCCAGTCACCTAATGTGTATGACCTAATTCTTCCTGGATCCCAATTAAAAGTTTTCAGAAAAGCAATTCCTTTCCAGGGTGTCAAGTACTAGCTCTAAAAAGTGAGGCTATTCTGATAACAAGTACAGCTGCCAGAGGTCCACTCCAGAGTCCGGGGGTGGGGCGGCAGTTCCCAAAAGTTGGGGACCCTTGTGAGCTGAGTGGGTATCTGTTTGCAAATGACCAATGTAAGAATCAAACTGACATTCATGTCCAGGTCAAAGGACAAGGAGTTTAGCTCTGATGCCCAAAATCTGGATTTCCAACCTTGGTCATTTTGCATACACCCCCAACCAACTCAGCATTTGAAGTGATCCAAAGGTGTATTCCGGGTGGAGTGGTAAGGCAGTCTAGACAGAGGAAATAATATTGTTAAAAACAAGGGGGCATTAAATGGGCAACCCAAGTGGGGAGCGGCAGGGCCCCTGATGTGGCTACTGCATCATACTGGGGTCCCAAGTAGGGCGGGAGTAGAAAAGCAGGCAGAGCAGGTGAGGTCAGATTGTGAAAGACTTTGTATGCCTGATACTTAAATTTAACTTTGAGGTGGGAGGGTATAGCTCAAGTGATAGAGGACATGCTTAGCAGGCATGAGGTCCTGAGTTCAATCCCCAGTACTTCCTCTAAGAATAAATAAATAAGTAAACCTAATCACCTGCCCCTACCAAAAAATTAATTAATTAATTAATTTAACTTTGACAATGAAGGGAGGTTCTAGAGCACAGGAATGTCACGTGTCACCTACAATTAAGGAAAATAAATTCGGAGGGATTAGTACAGTCCCTGATGTTAAACAATGAAAAACAATCATGGTTCCTGATGGAAATTATTTCTTGAATTTATTCTGGTCTTCACTTAACTTCTATTTATTGGCAGATATTTCTCAGATACATCAGAGAAGTTGTTAAGCAATCGTTGCCCTGGGCAGTAAATAATATAGTTTATTCACAGAATCCTCCTCTTCACCACCTGCGGAACAGAAGGCAAAACGCTGCACCTTCACCCACTGCATGGTGGAGGACTTTATAAATAGAGTCCATGGAGAAGTTTCATTGTACCATCCCAGGAAAGGTCAGCATGTTGCAAATTCAAGGCAGTCCAATTGTGGACAATGAACAGGAGGATATGAATGAGCCATCCTTCAGGCAGGGATGCTCTAAATGTGCTGCCCTGCTTCTATCTGAATACCAGTCTTTCGTACCATGTATAAGGCAACCTGTCCTCTCTGTGCTGCTCTTTTCACGCTAATTAGGTAGTGGACATCTGGTTCGATGTTTCGCAGCCCATTGGCTTTTGACTAGCTAATCATCCTCCTGGAGTGATCATGCTACTTATGTCCATGTGCACTCTTCTTATAGTCCATCTTTATTTCCACTCACACCACAACAGTTCTTGTGCAGACAGCTGCCAGAGCAGAACTTGATTTAATTGTGCGGTTCTGAGTAGCTGTTGCCAAGTCGTGGTTCCCCAAAGAGACAATAAACAGAGCAAGATGCATGACCACACTGGCGGTCAGTGGGCGAATCGCTGCAGTTATGACCGCTTGCTGCACAGCTTTGCCACTTCCACATGTGAAGGCAGGAGAGCATCTCTTCCTTTTTCTTCCCCTGGCATTTCCTCCTGTTATGGCAGGAGGGCAGTTTGTGTGGGGAAAGACAAGAAGTATAGATTTATTTTTAAATAGGAAGGAAAGCATCCTCAGTTCCTCCCTCACTGAGTTATTATAAAGACCCTATGAGAAGTAGTTGAAACTCCTTTGAAAGCTATAAAGGGCAAACCTGCTCTGTGCCTGAAACCCTCCAATGTCTCCCCCGGGACCTTGGAATGAAATCCAGAGTCTGTGCAGAGCTCATCTCTGCAGACATTGCCTGCCTCTCAGCTGCCTCCCACGCTAGGTACCCCATGGGGCTTTGCTCAGGCTGGTCCCTGTCTGTTCCCTGCCTTCCCTGCTCCTCCCTTTCACCCTCATTTGGGCAGCAGGCCCTCCTAAATGCTCCGTTAGCAACCTGTGCTTTCCCCAGGGCAGCATTTCTCAACAGCTCCACTGACTGTGTAGTTTTTACTGTGGAAGGGCTGTTCTGTGCATCGTAGGATGATCAGGAGCACCAATGGCCTCTGTCAGCCAGATGCACCTCCCCGCCCCCCACCAACCAGAATGTCTCCAGACACTACCAAGCGTCTGTGGGAGGGCAAAGCTGCACCAGATGAAAACCACCACTCTAACGTACTGCTTATATTGGGGCCAGTTACACCCCAAATACATTCAGATGCTAAGAAAAAAAGGTTTCTTTATTTGCTAATAGTGGTCTGATCTGACCTTCAAGGTACCCATCACACTCGTGAGAGAAAACACTTGCTCTTGCTCATGAAAGGTACCCTGTTCTGGTTGAAAATTATCTCTTTCTTGTATGAAAGGTAGAAAGTTCTTCTCTGAAATTTGATTTCATGTTTACTCATGAATAGCAGCCGCTCATCAAAGTTGTTCCCTTTTGAGTAAATTAGAAGTTTGCCGCTGAGGACATAAATGTCCTAAAGGTTTATTTTGTCTTGTGTCTTAAGTGGGACCGAAAAAGCTGACTGTTGATAAGGTTGCAGGCAACAGGGCGGAGCAGTGTCAGGAAAGGAGGGCAGGGGACCGATTTCTGGCCATCCCCCTGCCTGGGTCCTTTTACCGCTGACCACCTCAGCAGGGTCAAGATGGATTCAGCATTTTTAAAGAGCACTTGAAAATTTCCCAATATTTACCCCCAAAAGAGAGGAAAAATATCCCCTTCTCTGAAATCTCCCGCAAACTCTTCTGATTATTTAAAGCCTGTCCCCCTCCCCTAACTTTGGGGAGACAAGCGCTTGTGGTTGCCTCCGCCTGCCTTCTTCCTCCTGTACCACTCCTCTCAGAACCACCAGCGTTTCCTTTTCGCTCCCTACCTGCCCTGAAGGGATTTCCCCCATGTCGTATTCTCTTCCTTCCTGAATTCTCTGTTCCCCTTCCCTGCAGGCATAATGGCAGAGGGGCTGTAGAAAGAATCACACTCACTGATGAAGGAGCAGCAGGAGTTCCTTTAAAAGTACTACCCTTTACTCACACATCAGACAATAGTCATCTCTGTCCTTGTTTGTGTCCCCTACAGGGCAGGGTTGTGTTTGCCTCGGGGATCACTGTATCCCCAGCACTTAGCATGACGCTGTGTAACAAATCACCTGGGATGTAGCATCATAAATAACAGATATTTATTATCTCATGATTTCCATGGATGGGGAGCCCTGGCATGGTCTAGCTGGGTCTCCCAAAGCTGCAATCAGGTGTCAGTGCCACGCAGTGGAGTCTCACTTGGGGTTCCAGGTGCTCTTCCAGCCTTACGTGGCTGCTGGTAGAATTCTTTTTTTTTTTTTTTTTGGCAGTTAGAGAACTCATGATGGCTTGCTTCAAGGCCAGCAAGAGAATCTGACACTTTCAAGAGTTTCATCTTGGGGGAGGGTATAGCTCAGTGGTAGAGCACATGCCTAGCACACATGAGGTCCTGAGTTCAATCCCAGTGCTTCCATTAATTAATTATTAATTAATTGATTAATCAGTCAATCAAAGAGTTTCATCTGATTCAGATCCAACCAGGTAATGTCCCTGTTGATGAACTCAAAACCAACTGATGGGCAAAATCCCTTAAACTTTGCCATGATAAACAACCTCATCGCAGGAGAGACACTCATCATATCCACAGATCCTGCCCACCTTCAAAGGGAGGGATTATTCAAGGTCATTGGTGATGGGGTTCATCTTAGAATTTTGCCTACCATAACCCTCCAAAATATGTGCCTTTGATTATGCACCAGACAGTCTACACCTTTTCTGTCTCTGGCCCACAGTGGTTTCTTTTTCCTCCCTGCCTCTTAATTTCTCCTCGTCTATTTATGATCTTTTGTGAGCGGTATCTTTTTCGTCTGCCTTTGTGTTGATGGACATTTTTATCACATGGAAACTCCATATTACATATGAAAGTCCCTCCTTCATGGTATAACATGCATAATACATAAGCAATCATCCCCCCACAGTTTCACAGCACTCCAGGCATAAATCCAAGGCAGGAGATGTTTGTTTGTATATTTTCATAATTCACTTTAGGCTTTAATTACAATGAGGCAATAAAAGAAAGATATGAATACATCGATCTTGTGGCTGGCTGGCAGCTTTGTCATTCACTGCATGTTGACAATTCCCATTGAAATTCAAGCATCTCTCCACTTGAGCTGCTGTTCCTCAGCCACTGAGAGTGTTCAAAACAAGTTATCTGCAGCCTTATGAATATCCAGCTCATTCTGCTCCACTTACTTCTGAGAAACAAAACAAAATAAACCTTTAGGATATTTACGTGCTTAAGAGACAAACTTCTTTTTTTTTTATACACTTTATTTTTTTAGAGCAGTTTCAGGTTTACAGCAGAAGACAAGCTTCTAATTTACTCAAAAGTGAACCGCTTTCAAGAGCAGCTGCTATTCGTGAGTAAACACAAGATCAAATTTCAGAGAGGAGCTTCCATATTTCATGCAAATCAACCTTCTAATTGCTACTTACATAAAGCCAGACAAATGGTAAACGGACCTCCAGAATGCAGCTAGATTGTCCAGAAATTTTCACTGATGAAATAGGAACATTTGGAACCATAGAGCCTCTTCGCCTCACCCCGGAAACCTGCTCCCTATGATCATTCCAACCTATTGATTTTCCTTCCAGTATCCAATGTGATTCATTAAAACAGGAGGAGGGAACTGCATGTACAGAAGCATGGAGGCCTGGGAAAAGCTTGCATTTGTGGGGAGAAAAAAGTAATCACACCTTGAGGTTAGGGGACATAGTGGAGACATGATCATGAAGGATCTTCTGTTAAGGAGTTTGTGTTCTTCCCACAGATCCTCTGAATGGAGTGCCCTCTGTGATTAGTCGAATGGTGGACAAATGGACAAAACAGCTATGACCACATCCTAACCCCTGGAATCTGCAAATGTTACCTGATGGGCTGACATAATTGACTTAAGTATCTCAAGATGAGAGCATGCTGGGTTATCCAGATGGGCCCTAAATTCAGTGACAGGTGTGCTTAAAGATGACAAAAGAGGAGAAGGCCACGTGAAGATGGAAGTAGAGACGGGAGTGATGTGACCACAAGCCAAAAACACCAGCAACCACCAGAAGGTAGGAAAGGCAAGGAAGGGAGTCTCCCCCAAAATCTTGAGAGGAAGTGCACCCCAGTGATGCTTTGATTTCAGTCTTCTGGCCTCCAGAACCGTGGGAGAGTACATTTGTGTTGTTATAAGCCATCCAGTTGGTGATCATTTGTTACTGTGGCTCTAGGAAGCAGATTCCCCTTTCCCCATCCTGGCCTTCGTGGAGATCTACCATTCAGCTTTCATACTTAGCTCAGGTGTGGCGCTCCCTGTAAAGACCTTCTGGACTGGCCCCGGGTAGAGGCAGCCTCTCACCTTCCCATGTCGTTTTCCCCATTGCACTTGTTTCATTTTCCGGCAACACCCCCGCTGTCCTTGGTCATCTCTTCTGCTCAGGTGCACAATGTCTAAACTGCTCCAGGATTGTCTGCCTGGATTCCCAGAACCCTTTCCAAAGGTGAGACTAAAACCCTGGGTTCAGCCTCACATTTAGTGATCCCTCCGCCTCTTCACCTGCTCATGTGGGTTTTGGAGTGCAGGCAAAGCAGATCTGGATGTGTTCCCTGAGGTGGTACCCAGAGCAAACCTTCAGCTCTGGTTTCTGACTCTTCAGTGCCAACCTCTCCTCGCCTTCTTCCACCCCTGCCATCAGAAATTGGCTCTCCCGGCCTCTCTTCGCTGTGTGGGAACAACGCATGGAAGCTGTACAGCTGCCTTCCTGGGAGAAAGGCCAGGACGAATCAACTCACAGACTCTTTAATAAGAGGTTAAATATGTATTTCGAGGCACAACTGACACAAAAGGGTGGGATTTATGAACTCTAGGAAAAGAGCCATTCCCTTCCCAAATCCCTTTCTACTTTGTACTCCATCTGGGGTTTACCTCCCTGTCCTTCCCCAGCCCAGGCTCACTATCTCTAGCTTCTGGAACCTTCTTTGCAGAGCCCCCATCCCACCTGCCAACTTCCAGTTCTTCCCTCTGGAATGCAGAAGGGCTGATTCTGAAATGGAGGCTCAGCCAAGCCAGAAGCCCATCCTTCCCGGGGAGTCTCTGACCTGAACATCCCGGGGGGATATTTATCCCTCACTCCAAGCAGCTTATCCCTGCTTCTCATTCAAACATGCGCAGAGCTTTTCTCGATAGGTAGAGTGAAAGAAATTTTCTCCTGTCTTTGAAACATATATAACTTTTATAATCAGAAAAAAAAACTTTACAAAGAATTAGAAAAGATGTGTGAAAGTGTCATGTTTGCCATACCCAGGCTGAAATAAGTGTCAAGGCGTGACCTGACTGATGATAAAATTATGGTATCAGAACAAGCTTTCAAGAAGTTTGCTGGGATCTACACGTGTTTGAATATGTTTTCTCTTAGACCTGGAAAACCTTCCCACTAAGTCTCTATGCTATAGAAAAATCTCTCAGAAGTGTATCTGGATATACATTCAAGGTGCTGGTGTAATAGCAAAAGACCAGAGAGGTGATTTACCAATAAATAAGAAAAATACATGGCAGTACACAAGAATGCCTTAGATGTATATATTTTGACCTGAAAGGATGTCTCTGGTAACTGTTGACTGTTTATTCTTCACCTGTGTCAGGGTTGTGAATTCACTCACACTACACTCAAGTGTAGAAATGAAATGTTATACCATCATATCCCATTCCAGATCCGATCTTATGAACTCTCTTTATGAACTCTCAGCATTTGGGGTAGCAAGGCTAAAAATGTAGTCCAAAACCACAGTCTTAATCCAATCCCATCATCTCAATAACCACTTTGGTAACTTTCTCTATGCTTGGATGATTCAGGCAAATGCTAGGGGACTAGTTCCCTCCAAGGGAAAGTCTGGCTCTATGGAGACGAGTGTGGTTTGGGGGAACTCCTGGCACTGGGAGAAAAGGGGCCTGGCCTCCTGCTCGCTCTTGGGGGGTCTCACAGCGTGTCTGCTAAGTGTGGTGTGTCCAGTTCTAATCCCTGGACCCTTTGCTAGCTTCAGGCTCTCCCCTTCCCTCCAATCTGTACTCCAATGGCAGCCAGAGTCAACTTTCAAAAATGCAAATCTCATCAAGTAGCTCCTTTGTATAGCAAATCTTAACACTTCCTCTTTGCCCTTAGGAGAGAGACACAGATCTGAACACCATCTGGGAGCCCTTGTGTGTGTCACGACTTAGCTTCCCTCCTGCCTCCGCGTGTACAAGCCAACCACCACCCTGAACCCTTCTTTCAGTTCCTCAACTGTGTAAGGCTTCTGTATCTGCCACCCTCTGGTATTCCCTTCCTTTTGTTAATTCCTGTTTTCCCTCCAGATCCTTTCCTTGATCTCCTTCACGTCTTCAGTCCTCCCCTTACATGCCACAGTATATCTCTCTTCGAAGCCTTTATCACAGTTGTACCTTTAGATTTATTTGTGACACACAAAGTGCCTGGAACACATCAGATGCTGGGTGAGTATCCATTTCTCCTTCTGCTTCCTGATTTATCATTTAGGCCTGTGTGCCACATGGGTGCTCCCTGAGGGAATGCTTGATATCCTGCCAGCTGTTTCCCACCACAGATTATTAATAAGTTGAAATTTGAATTTATAAAACAGTTGGTGAAATTTGGTTAGAAAACGTCAGCTCCCTAAAGCGCAGTTGCACATGACGCCGCCATGCTGGGTTAGTTTCCTGGGGCCACTGAAGCAAATTACTACAAACTTAGGTGGCTTAGAACAACAGAATTTTATTCTCTCACAGCTCTGGGGGCCGAAGTCTAAAATCAAGGTGTGTGCAGGGCATGGGCTCTCTCCAGGCTCTAAGGGAGGATCTTCCTTCCTTCTTCCTAACTTCTGGTGGATCTGCCAGCGATCCTTGGTTCTCTTGGCTTGAAGACGCAGCAGTACAATCTTTGCCTCCATCCTCACACAGCGTCCTCTCCACGTGCTTGTGTCCAGAGTTCCCTCTTCTTGTTAGGACATCAGTCATTGGACCAGGCCCACCCTAATCCAGAATTACCTCACTTTAATTTGACTAATTACGTCTGCAAACACCTGACTTCCAAATAAAGTCACGTTCTGAGGTTCTGGGTGAATATGAATTTGAGGAGACACTGTTCAACTTAGTACAAATGTCCAGAAGTCATCATTAACTATGTCTCATTTTTTAGGCTTTTAAAAATGCTTGTAACCAAAAGAATGATAAACAAAGGATTCCTTTCTCTAGGCCCAGAACATGTGAGATAATTGGAGATAGCAAAGTCATAGAATAAATCTCAAAACAAACTGAAGTCTCCTTTCGAATTAGTAGACATAGCATTTTACTGACATGAAAGAAGAAGGTTTATGAAACATTGTTTAGTGTTTGTTCTCTTGTGTCAGTTCACTCCCACTACACTCAGGGCTGTAAATACAATATTATTCCATTGTGACCTATTAACTCTCTGATCTAACAAATCCTCACCTACTGCCACTGTGGTATGAAAAAGAAAACACACAAAGAAAAAAATTGAGAAATAAATCAAAAGAAAAAACACCTTCAGACCACAGACTTCTCTTCCTTTGTGTGAGCTGAGTATTCATTATCTAATTCTTCGTGCCTTGAGTTTTCCTCGTGTTTGGTTTAGATGTAATTTTTTATGGCAAGTATATTTGTATTTAATACTTTATATTTGATCAATAATGAGCTTTTTTTTCTATTTACAAAACCCTGGTGTAGGTACTTATTTACATTTCAAAAGAGAAAGTCAGTAGTAACCTTTAATGAAAAGAAAATGAAAACGAATATATGTGTATATATGTATGACTGAACTATTATGTTATACACCAGAAATAGACACAATATTGTAAACTGACTATACATCAATTAAAAAAAAAAAGAAAGAAAGAACATCAAAGCATAGAGAGGTGATCTGCCTGAACAGCCAGGTTCTGAGTCACCCATCCTGGTCTACAGTGCTACAGTGCTGAGAGTTCTCACTGCTGGCATAAGAATGACCTCTGGTCCTTGCAACCTCAGCCAAAAATTTCTTCTTGACAGACTCCCAAGGTCAACATCAAAAATTGGTGCTTTCTTCAACATAGAAAACAAACATGGTTATGAGGTGGGTACGGGGGTGGAGAGGGATAAATTAGGAGTTTGAGATTTGCAGATACTAACTATTATATATAAAATAGATAAATAACAAGGTCCTACTGTATAGCACAGGGAACTATATTCAATACTTTGTAATGACTTATAAAGGAATGTATATAGATATATATATATATCTGAATCACTATGCTGTACACCAGAAATTTACACAACATTGTAAATTGGCTATACTTCAATTAAAAAAATAAGATTGGTGCTTTCTTACCATATTGTTTCTTACCACTCTACCTTATGGGATGCTTCAGGATGAAAAGAGAGAGGACATAGTAAACAGTTACAAACATCTGAGTCTGAATTGAATCTTGGTGTGAACAAATTAAAGGACATTTCAGGAACAAATAGGGGAAACTGAATGAAGACTGGGTGTCAGATGATTCTAAAGAATTATTATTAATTTTAAGGTGCTGATGTTATTTCACCCACCTTGGGAAATAGAAAATGTTCTTAAACTTTTAGCAATACATACTGAAATAAAGAAGTTATTTTTAAGCAACTTTTTGAGGTTCTAAAAAGTTCTAAAAATCAAAGTGTTAATAGTTATTTATGGTGCAGGAGTTGGAAAAGAGGTCATTTCCATTTCTACCTGGTAGACTTCTCTGTTTCAGTTCTTTGCAATGGATGTGTAAACTATTCCCTCAAGATATGCCCAGATAAATCCAACATTGAGAGGCATTTAAAAAATAACTGGCTTATATACTTCAAAAATGTTAAGGTTAAGACAAAGCCAGGCTGAAGAACCGTTCCAGCTAAGAGAGACTAAATTGGCTTGGGAACTAAATGCAATTTGTGTCTGAATTCCGTCTTGGACCAGAAAAAAAGACATTATTTAAAATTTTTCTATAAAGGACATTATTGGAACAATAAGTAAAGTATAAAGCCTGGAAATTAGAGGATAGTATGGTATCACTGCTAAGTTCCTGATTTTGATTATTGTACTGTAGTTATGTAAGTGAATGCCTTTGTTTTTTGAAAATATACACCAAGGGGTAACATGTCTGCAACTTACTCTTAAATGTTCAGAAGAAAAAAAAATACTGTGTGTGTGTATGCATATACATAGAGAGAGAGAGAGAAAGAAAAGATAAAGCAAATGTGGTAAAGTGTTAACAACTGGGGAATCTGGGTGAAAAGTACACAAAAGTTCTTTGTACAATTCTTGCAATTTTTTGTAATTAACAGTTACCCCAATATCCCTTCTCTGCCTTCAGAAGAGAATGAAAAATTTGCTTCCTCAGCTAATAGAAGTAATAGTATTTATCTCTTGATCTTGTCATAGCTAAATCAGATAACGTAGGTAAAAGACTTAGCATGTTACAAGACAAAAATTGAACTATCAGCTTCCAAAAGAGTTGAGAACAGAATCCTTTCTGGCTAATTTAAGTACAACCAGATTTATTGAGGGGTATAAAGAGTCCACAAAACTGTTGAGAAAACAAGACAAAAGTCAAAAAGCTCAAAAACCTAGACTCACAAATCAAAACCACACTAACCAAAGAACTGCCAAGTCTGCCGAGATGGCTGCTGCCTCTGCCGCTACTAGGAAGCTGCCCACTGGGGAAGCCACAAGCACAGCTGTTGCCTGACCGTACAACTTCTATCACCATCCAAAACAGCCAAGAGATGATTCATAGCCTCCTTTTGTCTCCACAGTCTTCATTGCAAGTCAACATTTCATTTGTGCATGTAATCAAGGAAGCCTAAAATATGTCTGGATCCTAGCTACAAAGGAGTCTGGGAATGTAGCTTTTGGTTTCTCAGGCATTGCGATGCAGACAGCCAGCGCCAGCAGGTGTTTGGAATGGGTGTGGAGAGTCAGTATCTGCAAGAGTCAACAATTGTAGCAACTCAACCTCTGAACCGTGTTATGTTTAAATTTCTGAACAACAGAACACCTGCCTAACCTAAATCTCTCCCCTTCTCCCTAAAATGGGAAGCCCAAAGCCACATGAGTCCCTGCATCTGTTTCTAGGGTGTTTTTATTCTTTTTCTAGATTAATCACATTCTGTCTTTTTTATTTTAATTGAAGTATAATCAGTTTATAATGTTGTGTCAATTTCTGGAGTACAGCACAATGCTTCAGTCATATATGAACATACATATATTTGTTTTCATATTCTTTTTCATCATAAGTTACTACAAGATATTGAATATAGTCCCCCATGCTATACAGTATAAACTTGTTTATCTATTTTCTATATATTAGTATCTGCAAATCTCAAGCTCCCAATTTATCCCTTCCCACCCTCTTCCCCCGTAACCATAAATTTGTTTTCTATGTCTGTGAGTCTGTTTTGTAAATAAGTTCATTTCTCTCTCTCTCTTTTTTTTTTTTTTTTAGATTCCACATATAAGTGATATCAAATGGTATTTGTCTTAATCTTTCTGGCTTATTTCACTTAGAATGACGTTCTCCAGGTCCATCCATTTTGCTGTAAAATCACATTCTGTCTTGATATCTTGTAACCTATGGACTAAATTAAAATCTAACCAGAACCAAAACACATAAAAAGTAATAAGGAAAATAGACTGGGGGAGAGGAAGTGGGGCAGGGCCAGGGGTGGGTAGGGGGAAGAAGCCGTGTTAATACATATTAAAATATAAACCTAATAGAGTTAACAGATACACAAACTGGCTGAATGCTTAGTGGCCAAACATTAAAATAAGTACTTTGGGCTTGGAGGGGAGGGTATAGCTCCGTGGCAGAGCACATGCTTAGCATGCACAAGGTCCTGGGTTCAATCCCCAGTACCTCCATTAATTAATAAATAAATAAACAAACAAACAAACAAACCTAATTACCTCCCCCACCCCCCTAAAAATAAAATAAACATTGTGACAAAGGCCAGACCAAAGCTAAATATTACCATCATAGAACGGACTTCTGCGGTTTAAGAATAAATCTCAAATGTTATAAAAATGTATAAATTAGTATTATAAATTGTAGTGGCCTACTTAAAAGTTACTATAGTGCAGAACAACATTCTCAGCCCCTGGGCTTACTCTCGTGGTCACCATACTGCACATTAAGAATACTAAATCATCATTTGCTTTCAACTGAGGTTGGAAGGGTAGCAAGACTTTTTTTTTCTAGTTCTGCCAACAGTCTTTGGCTGCTGGGGATGTTGCCACTGCAGTAGAAACCTTTCCTTGTTCTCTAGTCATAATTGACTAAAGACTTATTTTCAACTCCTGGTCTTGAACATCAGTAAATCATGATAATGCAGTTTCTCTGAAGCAGTCTAGCACACTGAAGCCCTGTGCACTGCTTGGAAGTGCTTTTTGTGTATTTTTCAGAGGTAGACTTAAGATTGTAGTAGTGATTTGTGCTCTTCCATTTCTGATATTTCAGCATGGCTTTCGGCTTCAAACAGTCACTTAAGAAAATTGTGTCCTCAAATCTTTGGAGTAGAAATTTTTCCAAGGACAGTATAATTCATTTGACCAGTGAGAACAAAATGTGTTTTTGGAAACTTCTGTTTTCTCCACCCACTTTCTTCTCTTCTTTTCTATTCTTTATTATATGTGGATCACAAATGATTGTCACAATCTACATGATTTTGGAGGGGTTTTTGCCTTTGAAATTTTGAGGTAGCAGAATTGATCTTCTACTTTAGAATTAAAATTCAGCCTCACAAAATGTGAAGATATCTCTAACAGAACTTTAAAAAATTAATTAAATGCAAAAAATATTATACTATTTCCTGACAGAGCCAGAACCAAACTCAATTTTGGCTGCTCACCACCACTCAAAAGGCCAATACTCGAGAGACAAATGTTGGTAAAAAGGGAAAAGTTGCTTTATTCAGGAAGCTGGCAACCTGGGAAGATGGTTGCCTAGTGTCCCCAAAATCATCTCCAAGTGGCCAGTTAGTAGACAAAGGTTTTTAAGGGGAGATTCAGGGACGTACAGGAAGGGGGGCTACAGGTAGAACAGCACAGCTAGCTCCGATGATCACCTCAAAACGGATCTGGTCTGGTTAGCATCATCTCGATGGTTTTACATACAATTAATCTTCTACTCCAAGGTCAGTTTGCTCCCATTTCCTTGAGGCCAGTTCCTGGAATTTAGCAAGCCACAGATTTAGTACTGCTCAAGATGGAGCAGCTTATGTTATGGCTGCAGTCTGGTCACAATGCATTTAGCTTTTTTCCTCTGGTGGTGGTTTTAGTATCTGCAAAACAGCTCAGGAATGTGTTATCTGTGCCCTTCAGGGAGGAACTTAAGATTATATGAGTGCTATATGGCTAATCTGTCGTTTAATTTGTTACCAGTTCTCCTGGTCTTTCTTACTGCTGTTTTTTCTTACTGCTATGTTCACATTCTTCCAATCCTTAACTCTTGAGCTAGCCTTTTGTGACTCATGGGAGACCTGGGAGACTAAAGCCTCTCCACAAACAAGAGGTTGGCGGAGGAACTGGAGGGAGGTGGGGTCTGTCCTGGGAAGGCCCCTTAGGGTCCTGCTCAGTTACAGTATAAATCCTTAAATAAACACATTTGCCTGCCATTATGCTTCAGCCCATTGTAGAAGGGGAACACGAGAAAGAGGGAGGAAAGACAGCAGGAAGACAGAAGACAGTGAGGCAGACCCGGGAGTGGCAGATGATCAGACTTCCCTCCCTGGGGAACTCGATTTGAGGAGGCACTGAGGTGCTGAGCTTGCCCTTGAGAGTAAATGCATCCTTCAGTTTTGAGCCCTGAGTACCTTGCTTCTCTCACTCTAAGTTGGTGCTTCTGAGTTTCCAATAGAATGCATGAAGCAAGTACATAAGTTGTGAGACAGTGGTCTTCTCTGGGTCTTGTTGCAGTGGGGCTCTGCATCTAGAGCAGAGGCTGTGGATATATTACTGGGAAAGGGAGTGGAACAAAAGACAGAGATTCAGGGAATGGGAAGCGAAGATTGAGTCAATGCTCCTAGGAGCTTTTGTTTCCCCCCTTGAATTCTTCCCTCTAGCAGCTCTCCATCCTCCTGCTCCAATATGGACCAGTGTCAAGCCACATGTAGAGTTGTCATTGTGTGACTTTCAACACCCTCTCTACTGTGTTGGGTCCCCTTCTACCTGATCTCATGTGTTTCTTCTTATTAGTACATTACTAGACAGTTTGGGAGAGTCTCCTCCAGTAGCTTCCTGGGAAAAGGTGCATGGGAGGTTACTTTCTGAGACTTTATATGGCTGAAATGTTTTTTTTTTTTTATCTCATCATCAAATCTTACTGTAATTTGGCTGGGAATAGAACTATGCATTGAAAATTATGTCCTTACAGAATGTTGAAGGCAGTGCTGCTTTGTCTTGTTTCCAATATGGTTTTTGAGAAGCCAGAGAACATTTTTATTTCTTATGTTTTGTTGTGTCCTGTTACCTACTCCCTGCCCTGTCCCCCAATCTCTTAGAATTTGTTTTTTAATAATTTACTCTTGGTATATACCTTTCTATATTTGTTTTGCTGGGTGTTCTGACAATAATTAATGAAAATGTTTAAAGCCTTCTCTTAAACTCCTCTTTAAAAAAATTGTTTAGGTCTCTGTCTTTCATGTTGGAGATCTTAGTAAAATACTTAGTGATCCCAGGCTGTCCATTCATGATGAAAAGTGAGGCACTGAAAATCTAATTGGCTTCCTCTGCTTCTGGCCACAGTGGGATAACAGTGACCAGATTTATTCTTCCACTTGAAACAAAACAAAACAGAAAGATGTACAAAATGATGGTTTTCAGACATTCAGCATCAGGCAGCACTGGACAATGATTCCTGAGAACAGGAAAAATACATGACATAAGCTCTACAAATATCCCAGTTTACTGGATTTAGCAAAGCTGCAGAATACAAGTTCAATACCAAAAGCAAAACAAAACAAACAAACAAAAACAGTTGTATTTTTATATACTAGCTGTATGCAGAAGTTAAAATTTTAAAACAATACAATTTATGGTCATGTCACAAATATGCAATACTTAGAAATAAAACTGTCGATAGATGCGCAAGACCTGTATATTGAAAACTCAGAACACTGGTGAGAGAAATGAGAGACATAAATAAATGGAGAAATATACTGTGTTCCTTGAGCAGAAGACACAATATTATCAAGAAGGCAATTCTTTTCAAATTGATTTATAGAGTCAATGAAATCTCAATCAAAACCCTAGCAAGTTTTGCTGGAAAAAATTGGCAAGCTGTCTCTAAAGTTCAGATGAAAATGCAAAGGGCCTGGAATAGCCAAAGCAATTCTGTAAAAGAAGAACAAAGTTGGAGGTCTTACAGTACCTGATCTCAAGCCTTGTAATAAACTACAGTCATCAAGACAGTGAGCTATTAAAGATAAACATATACATACATCAATGGCTCAAAATAGAGAAATGGTCATATGTGACATATATATATATGGTCAATTGATTATTGACTAATGTGTCAAGGCAATTCAATGATGAATAGATAATCTCAGTTAATTATCCTGGAACAATTGGATTGTTATATGCAAAAAAAAAAAAGAAGATGAACTTTTACAGTTAACTAATACCATAAATTAAAATTGGCTAAAAATTAATTATATATCTAATGTAAAGTTAAAACTATAAAGTTTCTAAAGTAAGGCAAAGGAAAAGAGGAAGAGACTATAGCTCAAATGGTAGAGTACATGCTTAACATACATGAGGCCCTAGGTTCAATCCCCAGTACCTCCTCTAAAAGTAAATAAATAAGTAAGCCTAATTACCTCCCCCTCCAAAAAGTAAAAAAAATAAAAAATAAAAATAAATTTTAAAAAAAGAAGGCATAATAACCTTGCATATGTGAAGATTTCTTAAGTGGCAAAAAGTATAAGAGAAAAATTTGTTAAATTGGGCTCATCTAAATTGATGACTTTTACTCTTCAAAAGACACTTAGGAAAATGAAAAAGCAAGCTACAGAATAAAAGATAATATTCAGAAAACATATATCTGACAAATGATTTGTATCTAGAATATACCAAGAACTCTCAAAACTCAGTAACACAAGACAAACAACTCAATTAAAAAATAGGCAAAGTATTTGAACAGACACTTCACAAAAGAAGATATATAGATGCCAAATAAGTATATGAAAAGATGCTCAAAATTATTATTCATTAGGAAAATGTAAGTTAAAACCACAATGAGATTCCATTACACATCCACTAGAATGTCTTAAGGTATAAAGACTGTCATACCAAATGTTGCAAGGATGTAGATCAACTGGAATTCTCAAACAATTTTGGTACGAATATAAAACGAAACAACCACTTTGAAAAACAGTTTGACAGTTTCTTAAAAATGATCCAGCCATTCCAATCCTGATATTTACCTGAGACATGAATGCAGTATGTTCACAGAAAGACTTGCACACAAATGTTCATAACACTTTATTTCTAATATCCCAAATGTCCATCAATCAGTGAATGGCTAAGCAAATTGTGGTACATCCATATAATGGAACACTACTCAGCAATATTAAAATAAATTATTAATATATGCAACAACATGGACGAATTTGAAAATAATTATGGTGGATAAAAAAAGTGAGACAAAAAAGTACATACTGTGTGATTGTATGTATATAAAATTCTAGAAAGTACAAATTAATCTGTAGGAATCGAAAGCAAGCTAATTTTGCCTGGGCACTGGAAGAGGTGGGGGGTAGGGGGGTAGGGAGAACCAGACCACAAAGGAATAAGCGGAAACATTTTAGGATGATCAAAATGTTTATTATCTTGATAGTGGTCTCTATTTTACAAGTGTATACATATGAAAAAATTTAATTGTACATTTAAATATGTGCAACATATTGTGTGTTATACTTCAATAAAACTTGGGAAAAAAAAAAGTTGAATGGCTTCTTTGTGTGTGCAGGTTGTTTCAAAGGCTCACTATGTTGAACTGTCTCTAGGGTTTTTCCTCCTGAAAAGGAATACTTACTGTTACCTGTGCTCTGTCTAATCCCAAATTTATTAATGTTTCAATAATTTATGTTCTTTTTAAAGTATTCACAAACTACTTACACAACTGATAAATGGAAGTTGTGATTTTGCAAACGGATTGTCTCTAAGCATTCAAACACCAGTTACAAATTTGGTCAATTAAATTCCTTTCAAGTCTAATGCCTTAGATTCCTTTAAATGCAGTAATTAATTTAAAGGCAAGGACAATATTTGTATAATAGTTCAATGATTACAAACCTGATCAGAATACTCATAATTAAACAGGATGAAGGAGTACTATTTGTCACACGGTGGGTCCAGTGGTAAGTGATTGGAGATACACGAAAGAGTAGCCAACCTTCCATTCACGAATCACTCAGATTATTGGACACAATTAGACAGGTTAGTCAAAGTAGGGAAAAGCGGCTAACGAACCACTCCAGGGAGAAGCTCAGTGGTCTCCAGTCTGGCCAAGGGTTTCTGGGCACGCATGGCTGGGAAGTCACCTTCTACTCCAACAGGACCTCTGGCACAGTTCTCAGGAGCGTGGAGTCAGTTCCTCCAGCAAATTACTAGGTTTAGTGGTCTCTTTTTAAGGAATAACAGATACCCTGGGGGAGGGGATCTTGACTCTTAACAGTTGCTCCTTCTGTTCCAATAATGTACTTCTAATCTAAAGTAGTATTCTTAGTTTAGCACTCTAAGACACTCAAAGTCCTCCCACAGACGTTTCAAAACACCTAATATGGAAGTTCGCATTGGTCTCTGTGACTCCATTTTGAACTGCTTTACATGGCTTAACACAGCTTATATGCTATAAATTTCACACAAGATGAGTAGGAATCATAACACAAAAGAAATCACATCATAAGAAGTATTAAGACTATTGATTTAAAATTTTTTTATTATATTGGTGTTTATTTATCCTTTTTCATACCTATAACCTACTTCTTATTTCTATTTCTTCCCAGGGGCACAGTTTTTATTACTTTTTTTTATTACTTAACCCAGAGAGGATATGTTTATTCTCAGACAGACCAAACTTGTGGATTCAGGTTGATCACTGAGATTTTGGGACTGAAAACAAGATACCTGGGAGGCTCTCCTGGGATGATTCTCTCTCAGTCCATCAGCCAGTCAGCTATTTCCATTATAGGCCATTCCATCAGGAATTTCACAATGATTGGTCCTGACCAAACAGAAAGGGTTGGATTTCTTTAATCTTAGTTTTTTGTTTTGCGGTTTCTTTTCCTTTCTTCTTCTTCTTTTTTTTTTTTTTTTTTTTTGAAAGTGCTTGTTCTTAACATCTTCTCTAGAACACAGTCTAAACAGCCTATTTCACAACTTCTTGTTTTGAAATGTGGCCTAATTCGGTTTGCCTCAATCTGAAGCCTTTGGTCTGCCTGTTTCACCAAAACTCCTAGAAGCAAAAAGTAGAATGAATGGTGGTTTCCTGGGACTCGGGGGAAGGAGACAAGGAGAGTTGTTGTCTAACAGAGAGCAAATTTCAGTCGTGCATGATGAGAAAGTTCTAGAGATCTGCTGTATAGCAATGTGCATATAGTTAACAGTGCTGTACTGTACACTTAACAATTTGTTAAGAAGGTAGATTTAAAAACTTGTTTAAAGAGCATGTGCTTTTCACCACAATTAAAAAAAAATTCAGGGGGGAGGGTATAGCTCAAGTGGCAGAGCACTTGTTTAGCATGCACGAGGTCCTGGGTTCAATCCCCAGTACCTCCTCTAAAAATAAATAAACAAACCTAATTACCTCCCACCACCAAAAGAAAAATAGACAGAGAAAGAGAATAAGCTCCAGAATGGAACCAAGTGAATTAAAATTCTAATAAATAAATGAAATTTAAAAAATAAATAAAGCCAAAACTTTCTCATTGATACTCAAGACATAAAATTGAGAGTGACAAGAAGTATCAGGAGGTCTGTTCTCTGAGAATCTTCCCTTTTTCCAGAAAGGGAACCTTTAGACTCCTGCCTGGATGGGAAATAAGAAGAGAGGAGGCAAGGTTGAGTGCTGGCAGGATGGGCATAGGGGGTAATCTGCAGAGGTGTCCTCTTGGATCAGCTATACGTTTTTCCTAAATTTCCAAAGTTTCAGCCTGCTTATCATCTCTTTCTTAGGACCTGATGCCATTTAGGAAAATCACTCACCTTTTGTTGGTGTATGTGGCCAGCCCTGTCAGATACCTACTCGCTATCTGGTACCCCCTTGTTCTTCGTTAATAGGACGTTAGTTACCGTTAAGATAACCAAGTGCCCAACCTCAGCCTCCTTACTTTCTCAGCCTCCCTTGTAGCTTCAGAGACCAAATATAACCAATTTTGTTTTAGGCAGCAGTCTGCTGGAGAGACTTAGAAAAGTGTGTGTTTTCCCAATGAAAATGGGATGGATATGCCTGCCATGAGGCTTCTCCTTTACCCATTTTTTTCTTTGATGCATATGTGATATCTGGAGCTGCCGCAATCAACCTGTGACCATGAGGCCAATAAAAGTCAGCAACCTAAGTATTGCTGAGCAGAAAGATAGAGCCTGGCATAGGTGAATAGCTGGAAACCACTCTCCTCTGGATCTCTTGTGATATGAGAAAAATAAACCCTGTATATTGAAGCCTCTGCTTGTTATGTATTCCATTACACGCAGCTCAGCACATCCCTAACTGATGTCTCTTTCCTCAGGCACTTAGAGTCTACCTTCCTCCATGCTGCTGATTTAGTCTCCACTCTTCCATCCATCTTCTAGCTTCCAAAATGGCCTCATTTGTTGTTATTCTATTATATATATATATACACCTACACAGGTTAGCATCATTTTAGTGGGAATTCGAGGGAAGAAGAAATGGGAAATAAACCTGCAGTTAACAGTTCCAGTGTTTGACTAGAAGTCTTTCTACAACGTCCCTGCTCCTAGTCTTCCCCACCTGGTCCATGTTCTCATTTGAGTCATCTTTCTAAATTGCAAGTTTTACCATGGTATTCTTCTGCTTAAATCCATTTGTGTTTGTTACATAAGAGTAACTATGAATTGTCCTGAGACTTGAAAGTAAGAGTCAAACTCCTCACGGAATGGATGTGATTAGTTGTTTGCTCCAAGATCCTAATATACTCCCCTGAGAGGAAGAATGCGCCCACATCCTGCCATTCCCACCTGGGGAAAATCACAGGTGCAAAAGCCACCGTTGCTGATAGATGCATATTGTAACCCTGGATGTAGTGCAAATGAAAAGGTAATTAAGAACCACTGTTTAAAAAGATTTGTACCAAAAAGGAGAAGGGTGGAGCCAGAGATGAATAAGCGAAACATGGAGTCAGTAATGAGCTGGTTATTTCTACCTGACATAAACTAGCTGGACAGAGGGAAGTTTCTTGTTAGGGAGGAGTGAAATAATAATAGTGATCGTGTGTCCGCTGTGATGTGTGCCCACAGATGGCCTTCAGCTAGTCAGTCTCTTCCAGGATTACCTGAGCTGCAGAGATAAAAGTCATGCCCCTTCCTGGGGCAGTCTACGTCCAGTGACTGCTTGATGGAGGGTGTCTGAGTCAGCTCAGCTATTGAAACAAATACCACAAACAGGGTGGCTTGAACAACAGACATTTATTTTCTTACTGTTATGGAAGCTGGAAGTCCAAGATCAGGGTGCCAACATGGCCAGGTTCTTGGTGAGCGCTCTCTTCCTGACTTGCAGATGGCCGCCTTCTTGTTGTGTCCGCCCACGATGGGGAGAGAAAGAGCGCTGGTCTTTTCTTCTTCTTACAAGGATACACTAATCCCATCATGGGGGTGCACCCTCGGAACCACATCTCAATCTAATATCCTCCAAAGGCCTCACCTCCAAATGCCATCATGTAGGGGTTAGGGCTTTGACAGTGAATTTGGAAAGGACACAAACATTCAGTTTATAACAGAGAGGAAATAAAGGCCTGGCCATGTTATCCTATTTGGGACAATCCTGAAGGTTCATTCTAGCTTCAGAGCTAATATGGATTTGTGCAAAAGTTACTGTCCCCTGGGAACATTAACTTACACCTGCTTTGCAATTTAAGTACCTTTTGACCATGTGTTCTCATTACCTTCTTTAATCCCCATGAACAACGTTGTAAGGGATCCCTAATTTTCTACTTTAAGGATAAGAAAACTGAAGGTCAGTGTGAGACTTACAAAGGGCCATATGGCTTGTTAGAAACAAGGTTGGAATTTAATCGTGGTCTCTGACCTTTAGGTGGGTGAGTAGCTCTGAAAACAAAAAACAAAAATCCCAAAGAAGCAAAAAATAAACCAGGCCTGTGCTTTGGGCTGGGTCAGAGAATTTGGTACCCGTAGCCAGACTACTCATGTTTCTATTTTCTATAGCAAGGCAGCACTGTCATTTCTGAGAATATACTCATTTAGATACCAACATGTTCACAAGTTATACTCCAAGGCCAGAGGCACTCAAAACATTAAAGAAATTGGCAGTATTTTTAAATGTTGGCTGCTCTAATGAGTTTTCAGGTTTTCTCTCTGGGAAAGTAACAGTCAAAGCTGCTGTAATTCTTTCCAAGCAATATGGCACCTAGGACACAGAGATGCCAATAGTCTCCTTAGCAACCACCCAAAATCGAGTTGCTTAGAAGATGAAATCCTGATCTCTATCCGTGCAGCAGATCACATGGGGTCAGGTACTGTTTATCTCTCTAGCAGAAACCACAAGTCACTGGGATTTTAATTGCATCCTTCAGATCAGTAAGAAAAGAAGTAAACAGGAGAAGGGGTGGGGAGGAATAAACTGGGAGTTCCGGATTTGCAGATGCGAACTATTATATATAAAACAGATGAACAAGGTCCTACTGGATAGCACAGGGCACTATATTCAATACCTTGTGATAGCCTATAATGAAAAAGAATATGAAAAGGAATATATATATATATATATATATATATATATATATATATATATATATATATATATATATAACTGAATCACTATGCTGTACACCAGAAATCAATAGAACATTGTAAATCGACTATACTTCAATAAAAAATTATTTTAAATAAAAAAGGGAAGTAAACAGGAGAAATGAGACAGTTACTAACAAGCATGTAGTGAACATAAAACATTCAGCTAGCTTCTTTGAAGCATGCCCTTTTGTAAAGTGCTTCAGAAGCCATCGCTTACACACACACACACACACACACACACACACACACAGTCTTTAGGGCTTCAAACACTGCCATCTCTTCATTATAATTCTAAACTCACAAACCAGGCTCATTATATAAATGTTTGGTTTGTGAGGATTTTTCAATTATATAGCCTTTTCAAACATTATATGTTTGCCTCATCTAGCACTGCTTTTAACAATCTTGCCCCTCCCGCCACCAAAGACCATAATATTAAGCAATCCTGGAGTCAAACTGAAACCAAAGAATATAAATCAATTGTTATCCCTTTTCATTAAAATCGCCTTGCTGAGGTAGCAGGTGGTGACCAACTGCTGAGTCCTTGACAGATGGGGGTCTAAATTACATTTTCTGTTGTCTTTCTGAACTCTATTTCATTTACTTTTTTAACAAATATTTATTGATGTGTTCTTGATATTAATATGTGTCAGGCACTCATTAAGACTTAAAAGGACTGATACACAGTGGTATAATTGGTTTAACAAAAATTTTCCCCCAACAAGTAATTTGAACCACGTTGTTTAATCACATTCGTGTAGATTTATAGGACCAGAGATGTTACAACAGAAAAGCACCCTGCTTCTCATATACGTAAAAACAGGAATAATATGTGCAAGGGTTAAAAAAGGAGTGACTTTTACTGACTGCTGAGCCATCCTCCATTCCCGAAATTCAGGATTTTAGCAATAATTGAGCTCATTTAGAATTTAAATTTTGTGCAGTTGTAATTCAGGTAACTTTTAATTTTAAACTCACCTAACTTTATGTTTTCTTCTGTTGAATGTAACATTAAAGAGTTTTAAAGAAAAAAAAGGGGGCTATCTTATAAAATTGACAGAGTATTTCGTCTTAAAAATCATTTTTTTCCTCCAGCCTTTAAAAAGAGTCGTTTTGGAAATCTGACCTCTGAGGGAAAGGAAATGACATTTAAAAATAATAGCTTTAGCTTTTTCTTTACTGGCTGCTAAATGAAAGAGTTAGACCAAAGGCAGGCAGCCTGAGGCACCCGGGACCACTGAATAGGAACGCAGGTTTGTCTTGATATATTGCCCTTGTCTCCTTCGTCTTACTTTCTTTTCCTTTTTCCTGTCCTTTTATTCTCCTCTCCATTTTCTTTTTTTACTGCCCAAAGTCTTATTAGTGAGATTTAGAAGATAAAAAGGTTTCTAGACCCATGGCTGGTGGTAAAGTGCAGTTTGGGGCTTGTTCTTATAGATAAGTCTCTGCCTCTTTCTCTAGTATGTCCCATGGCTTATTGTCAGAGATGCAATTTTGCAAGACTCAACAGTGGATGCCTGACACGCTGTCAGAATCTCACTGTTTCCAAAATCCTGTGAAATTTCCCAGTGATTTGTGGAGCAGTTTTGAAAGTTGACTCAGAGAACCTTGGAATCCTTAAGGAAGCAATTTGTAGCAAGCTGTCAATGTCAGTATTGGGTGTTTCAATACATGTGCACATAACTCCAATTTTCGGTGAGTAGAGTTCTGATCTTGAAGGAGTTTACACACGCTCACACACATCCCATTTTCTCTGGCACCTGTCTTTCTAGGCAGAGTTTCATGGTAGCATCTTCATGTGATAGTAGGAGAAAAGCCAGAGAAAAATAATTTCACCTGTCAAAGACTTAGATATTAAAAATGTAAAACTTTAGAGCTAGAAGAGAATTGAAAGTTTCTGACTTGCCTTGTTCACTGCTCTATCCCCCATGTGATGAATATTCAAGGAATAGTTATTGAATAAATGAATGTATGAATTAACCACCCCCACCCGCCCCCATTCTCAAAGCTTCAAGGATGTGTGAATCACCTGGGGATGTTGTTAAAATGCAGATTCTGATTCAGCAGGGCTGGGAGGGGGGCTTTAAAGTCTGCATGTCTCACGAAGCTTTGAAGTGATGTGATATTGTTAGTCTGGGGACCACACTTGGAATATCAAGGTTCCAAAGCATAAATGTTAAACTTCTCATTAGTATTTTCATCTTAAAACATACACAACGGAATTTTCCTATGGTAGCAGCTACTTTGTTTTATTCATTAGAGACTTTAAAATCGGACTGTGTTCTAATTGGCCCCGTTGCATTAGAAGTGAGTATGTGGGGACTGTATGTATACTAAATAAACTGACTCATCTAGTTGCTAAGAGAGGAACAGGTGGAAAGCCATCCTTGTCATCCTAGCCATGGAAATCATATAACTTGACTTTCATCATGTTCTTTTTGTTTGAAGTCACTATAGTTGCCCCTATCAAGGGGGAGGGATAGCAGGTTTCACATTTTAAAGGAAAGAGTATCAAAGAATTGGGATCTATTTTAAAACCACTACAGAGTAATAGCCAGTGGCAACAACAGGAGTTGCCCAAGACAATGGGCATATCTCATGTCCAACAGTAGCTGGTTCTGGCATTTTCTGGATAGAAGTATCATATTTTTCCTCTTTCTTGCCTGGTGGAATTTAAATAGTACATAGAAATTTCATCTAAATTCAAATAGTACCATAGCAGGTGCAACATACTTGCTCTAATCTGCCACTTCACACAAGAGGATATTGGTTAAATCTGTCTGGATATGGAGAGGAATTTTTATCCTGGCATTTGTCTCTCTACCACCTGCCAACCCCACCACTACAACCAACACAGAAAATCAGGACTGTTAAGTACAAATCATCAGTGACTCAAGCTTTATGCTGAAAAGAGAGAGAGAGAGATGTTTTAGTCATTGAGGGAAGAGATTCTTGGAAAGAAACCTCATACAGTTAATGAATAAGCTGAGTAAAAATTCACAGCAATTATTTCATTTAGAAGATATTAGGAGAAGAGAAAAAAAAATCTATCGAAAACAAATCTGCATTAGAGTTAAATAAAAAACAGTCACTTCAAACTCTTGTAAGACTAAAGACCCAATTCTTCATCTGGGTTCTTAGTGGCTACTGGATTCATAGTTTACAAAGAGCATGTTTGACCCCAGGGAAAGCAATTAACATCCATTTCACAACAGAGCATTCATGGCTCAAGGTCTCTCTGCCAGCTGGAAGTAATTGTAAAAGAATCGATATAATGAAATCAATTTAAAAGTGTGATTTACATAATGCTCTTTGGATTTAGGAAATAGGCAAATTCTCCTTATTAATGAAGGATACATAAGAACAGAAGGATATAAAATAATAATTAATTGCTAAGGACTTTCTCTCCTGCTAGAGTTGAATCTGAGCCTTGAAGCCAAGAAAATAAAATAGCAATGGAGCAGAAATATCACTAAGTACTGATTCCTCTTCGGAGTCATTCTATCTTGATCAGTCCTCCCCTCCCAAAGGACAGTTAAAAAAAAAAATAAAGCTTGTTTACCGATCCTAAAGCTTTGCAGAGATGTGTCCACATGGGGCAGCTACTTCAGAGCACATTTGTGACCCAGCCTAACTCATCCCGACACAGAGCCAGACATTTGTACAAATTGGAAGGAGTTACTTGGCACTTGATTCTCTTAGTTTAGCAAAGACAGTGCCTTTCTTTCTGGATGCTGGAGAGGCAAATGCTGTAGAAACCCATTACATGTAGAAACAAAAACTAGGCGATCAGCCAGTAGCAAATTTAGGGGCCATGGAGGCTCTTCTTGATGGGTGATCAAAGGATGTTGTGGGGAAAATAAAACAAAAAAAGGCTATGGCTTTGGGGGGAGCAATAAAGAGGATGCCAGCCTGTGAGTCAGAGTCCTGCAGGTGAATTGAGAGCTGAACTCCCTGAAATACCCCTCCAGCGAATTGGAGTGCATTTTGGAATCCAAGGATTCATTGGCCACTTGCCGCATTCACGTGATGAGAACCTTACATTGCCTTCACTCAGGCCTGTGCCAGAATCAAGTTTTAATATTCTGTCTCATGGGAATGATGTCAGGGAAGCTTTTCCAAAGAAGGAATGATAGAATTTAAATATAACAGTTTTGCAATCCCTAATGAATTACTGGGTCTATGCAGTACTCATCAATGGCTGCCAATATCACAAAAAGGATGGAAACCAGATGTGATGTATCTCGTGCTGGAAGTGCACAAGAATGCATACGAAGGAAATCGTCTTCGCCTCCACCAAAATCAAACCCGAGTCTGAGCATGACTCGAGGTCTAACTAGTGGTTTGTAGGAAATAAAAAGGAAAGAGAAACATCTTAAATAATACCCTGGAGATGCAATGAGCCAAATGCAGAATGTAGAAAAGTGTGCAGGAAAACTAATCTAATTTCTTTAACAATGTATTATTATTATCATTTTTTTGCTTTTTTTTTTTGTTGTTGAGGGGAGACTCTTTAGCAATGTAAAAGAGACAGAGACAGAGACAGAGAAAGGATATGAACTGAGACATGTCAACCAATCACATTGTATGTCCCTTATTTGGATCCCAATTCAGAATACAAAAACAATTTTTTTCAATTTTAGGTGGTTTTTAAAATTGTGGTAAAAAAAACGCATAACATTTACCTTCTTAACCATTTTTAAGTGTACAGTTCAGTGGCATTAGGTACACTCACATTTTTGTGCAGCCATCACTACCATCCATCTCCAAAATTCTTTCATCTTGCAAAACTGAAGCTGTGGACTCATTAAACAATAACTCCTATTCCTGCATCATCCTAGCCCCTGACAATCATCATTCTATCCTTTTGCAACCGTGTTTTTATGAATTTGACTACTCTAGGTACCACATATAAGTGGAAGCACACATACTTATCCTTTTTTAACTAGCTTATTTCACTTAGCATAATGTCATCAAAGTTCATCCGTGTTGTAATATGTGTCAGGATTTCATTCCTTTTTTAAGGCTGAATAATACCCTGTTGTATATAAAGACCACATTTGTTTATCCATTTATCTGTTCTTAGACACTTGAGTTGCTCCCACATCTTGGCTCTTGTGAATGATGCTGCCATGAAAAAAAAATATTTTAAAGCTCTGGCTAAAGTGATGTATAATTTTTCCCCCTTTCCCTTTTCCTGCTGGTTGGAAAATGCAGACTTTGTGGTCCATCATGTAGACATGGTGATGGTGAAATAATAAGATAGAAGAACCCTAGGTCCCCAACAAATATATAAAGCAGAACCATCATCAGCTTAGTCGTTACATGAGAGAGAAGTAAAAACAGCATTGATAAAGATATTGTAAGAGTTCCACTTACAGAAAAGAGCCTGAAACTGAACTTTTCTTGACTCCACCCATTGATGGGGGTGACACATCCTTGCTTTAGCTAATATTTTCACTTCACCTTACATGTAAAAACTACCCTGCCCCTGATGTTTGTATATTTGGGTAGGAAGTCTGATCCATCAATAAGGAAGCCCCTAGCTTTTGCTCTTAGCAGAAATATGGACATGATTCTTCACTGATATTCAGCACACCTGGCTTCTCTGCTTTGAAATCTGAACACTAGTGAGGATCCATCTGTTTAATATGGTATTTTAAGACTTAAGTGTTATTTGTGATTTTTATCTGGGCATTTTGATCAACTATTTCAATGCTGTTTCCTAACTACAATTTTTAATTCTTTTCTAAAATTTTAAATATTTTAAAATATACAAAGTATGACCTAATGTTTTGGTAAATTATATATGAAAACAAATTGGATTCATTACAGCAATGACAAATTGAATTTTCTCACTCTTTATTTAACATTTTATTCCCAGGGTAATCGCTAATGGGCAATTAAACTGACTTACTGAGAGTGAGGGCTTCTAGCAGGCCACGGCAGCCATATGTTACATCAGACCTAAAACACTTAACAAAAGCAATTCAACTGAATTATGTCATCCATCAAGCAAAATACATGTAGAGTCTGGTCTAATCTCCCAGAAGGAGCAATACTATGTGTGTTTATGTGTGTATGTTTTGTCCTGTTTTCTTGTACTGAGTTATCACTTGGTAAATTATCCTATTTTTTAAATTGTACTATAGTTGATTTATAAAATTTTATTAGCTTCAGGTATAAAACATGATGTTTCAATATTTTTATAGATTATACTCCATTTAAAGTCATTACAAAATAATGGCTGTATTTCCCTGTGCTCTACAACATATCCTTGTTTATTTTATACATAATTGTTTGTATCTCTCAATCCTCTCTTCCATCTCTCCCCTTCCTCCCTTCCCACTAGTAACCACTAGTTTGTTCTCTGTACCTGTGAGTCTGTCTCTGTTTTGTTATATTCATTTGCTTGTTTTATTTTTTAGATTCCACATGTAAGTGATAACATACAGTATTTGTCTTTCTCTCTCTGATCTATTTCACTAAACATAATACCCTCTAGGTCCATCCACATTGTTGCAAATGGCAGAATTTCATTCTTTTTTATGGCTGAGTAGTATTCCACATCACATCTTCTTTATATATTCATCTGTTGATGGACACTTAGGTTGCTTCTATATCTTGACTGTTGTAAATAATGCTGGTATGAACATTGGGGTGCATGTATCTTTTTGAATTAGTGTTTTTGTTTTCTTCAGGTATAGACCCAGGAGGGGAACTGTTGGATCACATGGTAGTTCTATTTTCAGTTTTTTGAAAAACCTCCATACTGTTTTCCATAGTGGCTGCACCAGTTTATATCCTCACCAACGATGTATAGTCCCTTTCGTCCATATCCGCCACAACATTTGTAATTTGTAGGCTTTTTGATGATAACCATTCTGACAGGTGTGAGGTGATATCTCACTGTGGTTTTGATTTGCATTTCTCTGATTAGTGATGTTGAGCATCTTTTCATGTGCCTGTTGGCCATTTGTATGTCTTCTTTGGAAAAATGTCTATTCTGGTCTTCTGCCCAGTAAATGGTTCTATTTTGCTGCACAGCAAGAAATCACAAAGCCGTGTCAATTTGACCTCCTAACTCTATATGTTTCCAGTTTATCTACTTCTCTTCATCTCCACTGCCACCTTCCTAATCCAAACCATTGCCCTCTCCGACTTAAATTAGTGTGATAATTTCTGAACTAGTCTCCTAGTTTCCATTCTGGCTACTTCTCATCCATTTTTTTCCCCACAGCAGCTAGAGATCTTTTTTTTAAATGTAAATCTGGTTATTTTATACTCAAGCTTAAAAATCTTCTTCTGGTTTCTATTTGATCTGCAGCAGGCCTCTGAGGCCTTGCATGGGCTGACCTCCCATTCCATCTCAGGCTGGTGGCACTGTCACTGCTTCCCCCACATTCACTGCACCCTGCCCCCTGGCATCCCCTCTGTTCCACAGACACCAACACACAGGTCGGTTCCTTTGGGGTTTGCAGATGCTACTCCCTTTTTTCCAGAACACTAATAATTAAATAAATTGCATTGAACACAAGGTTAATAAACACCAAAAACTCATCACTTCCCAATTATTTTACTGTATCTTACAATAATTTATGCTCTTGAAGTTATTTACATCTAATATATCCCTAGAGTGAAGCCTGAAGGCATGCTAGTATGCACCTCATCCAACCTATACTGCAAATCAGGCAAATGTTACAAACCAGGGCTTTTTCTAGGGGTTAAAAAAAGCCAGTTGTTAACCATTTACCAGCACATCACTGCCTATGATAAATCTTTTGTGCTTCCTTTCAATTATTTGACCCAATATAATTAATGTAGTTACCAAACAGTTTTCATATTGTAGTGTTGTCATTTTGACTTGTTTTCTCATTTAACCATGTAAGAGCTCTATGAGGTAGGAATAATAATCCCATTTTATTAGCTAGGAAATAGATGCAGAGATGATAAAATAATTAGGCTGGTAGGCTACAGAGCTATGACTTGAAACTATGTTTGATTCCACAGCTCATGTTCAACCATGTGCACATGCTAACAATACGGAAATTATTTTAGGGAATATTTCTTGTTGTTTGCGCGTGACTGGGGAAGCAAAGCCTCTTCAAGGGAAGGCATGTATTCTGTGAAATAACTGAGGGGGTGAAGGGAGAGGCAGGGAGAATTCAGAGATGAGGTCTTACGGCCTTGGTGTGATATTGAAGAAAAATTATCTATTTATACCATCACTAATGTAAAGGAAATCTAATCAATTATCACTATGCCACATTCATTTGCAATTTTTGAATGAAAATCTTTATGTTAATAACCAATAAATACTAAATGTGGCTTACTGAGAAGGATTTTGCAAAAGTCACAAACTTCCAGTTATTTGATAAATCAGCACTAGGGAAGTAATGTACAACATGATAAATATACTTAACACTGCTGTATGTTATATATGAAAGTTGTTGAGAATAAGTCCTAAGAATTCTCATCATAAGGAAAAAATTTTTTTTCTATTTCTTTAATTTGGTATATATATGAGATGATGGATGGTCACTAAACTTATTGTGATAATCATTTCATGATGTATGTTAAGTCAAATCATTATGCTGTACACCTTAAACTTACACAGTGCTGTATGTCGACCGTATCTCAATAAAACTGGAATAAAAAATAAAAATAAAAAAAAGAAGGATTTTTTGGTGGTTTTTTTGGTTTTTGTTTTTTTTGCCAGTGTAAATGCCCCTGGAGGTAGTAATACTTCTTGCTGGAATGTTTCTGAGTAAGTATGAACTAAGAGAATCTCTGGCCTAGAGGGACACTGGGCCGGTATGGGACAGCCAAGGACAAAAATCTGAGAGTGGATTCAGTTACTGTTAATATCATCCTAATTCCTTCAGTTCACCTGTAGCCTCTCCTCTAATGACTGCTGCCTAGACTCTAATGGCTTCTTGATAGAACTGTCATGTTCTCAGTTTACAAGACATGGGGGAATCCTTACTGGATTTTTTGGAAAGTTTTCAGCCAACAGTGAGTTCTTGCGCCTTCCCTCCTTGGTTTACATTTGTGCCTTAAGAGATTTAATAAGAACTTGACTAGTCAATCATCTGGGAGAGTAAAGAATTTTGGAGTTACCTTTTTGGGCGCTGACCTCTGTATCTGTCTGGGATGTTTAATTTCATGTGCCAACCTGACCGGGCCTCAGGTTGCTCAGGTATTTGGTCAAACATTATTCTGAGTGTGTCTTTGAGGACACTTCTGGATGAGTTAACATTTGAATTGGTAGACTGAGTAAAGTAGATCGTCCTCCCTAGTATGGGTGAGCCTCGTCCAATCAGTTGAAGGCCTAAATAGGAAAAAGGGTTCAGTAAGGGAGAATTCACTCTTTCTGCATGTCTTCAAGCTGGGAAATTAATCCTCTCCTGCCTTCAGATTCGGACTGGAACTTACACCATCGTCTCTCCTGCCTCTCAGGTCTTTGGACTCAGACTGGAAACACACCATCAGCTCTCCTGGTCTCCAGCTTGCAGATCTTAGGACTTCTCAGCCTCCATAATCATGTGAGCTAATTCCTATATAGTAAATGTCTATCTACCTACCTCTATCTATCTATCTATCTATCTATCTATCCAACTATCTATATGTATGTGTGTGTTTCTCTGGAGAACCCTGAATAATTCAGACTTTGGTACCAAGAGTGGTTCTAGAGGAACAGAAAGTTAAGGATGAGTTTTCTAAATTGGTTCTAGGTTCCTGGAACTGGCTGTCTAATCTGATAAGATTTAAATATGCCAATGACTCTACTTCCAGTAGTAATGAGAGCACTAATAGTCCCTGGCATGACTGGGATATCTGCATTGGATATGCCAAACTGACCACAAGCAGAGATCCAGGGAAACTGTGTGAGAAGGGCATGGGATCATGGTGGAAGGAACCTAAAGCTGGATTGGGCCAAAATTATTGATGTCTGGCATACAATAGGCCTTTAGGAGGGTGAAGGATCTGGCTGCAGTATCTGTTACCCTGCTAGTCTCTAGAGTAAATCTGTGATGCTGGTTCACACAGCCCATGTCCTCCTTTTCTCTCACAGCTCATAAGCAACCTCTTGAAGCTGGAAGGAAATTTGGAAAGGACAGATAGGAGAAGTTCTTTGTTCAAAAGTGTGTGAGGATGAGGTGCTCAATAAATTGCTTACTACTTCTTCCTTATATAATCATTTAAAAATCTTCCCTTTTTTCTTCCTTCTCTAGGCATTTCTTCTTGGGCCATTTGTTCTCTTCCCCCAACCCCTGTAAACACACACACACACACACACACACACACACACACACACACACACACACACACACACTTTAAGGCTTTCCATAAACCATAGATCAAGGCCAAGGTCATAATCCTTTAAAGTTCATTACTAGGGTTATCCAGGCTATGTTAATTCTCTCCTCTCATGGTCTCATATTTCAGTTTATTCCTTCTGTTTGATCAAAGCTTAAAGCAGCTCTTTTACCCACTTGTCCTTTATATGTCCCAAGCTGTGACACAGAATGCAATCTTCCTTTTCAACACATGCCTGGTCTCGCATTTTCCCTATTAGTTTTCCCAGCAGATCTCTGAGACCTGACTGTTTTTCCTAGTCCTATGCTGCACAGACACGGAATTTCTTCTTCAATTGTGTGCATGGTTCTCAGGCGGGATTCAACACATTACTTGTCATTCTTACAGTATCTTACTGTTTGTTTCTCTTCCAGCAAATGTTCATTCAGTCAAAGCCTACTGAGATCTGACAAGGCATCAACACTGTGATAGACATTGTGAATAAAAAATGAATAAAACATTATTTCTGCCTAGGAGGAGCTCATAGTCTAGAAAGCAGAGGCAGCATGTAAACATGTATATTATAGCACATTGTGCTAAGTATTACACACAGTGGTGTGAAAAGAAACGATCTTCCTCTGGAGGAGTTGATAGAAGTGTTGCCAGTGGATGCAACCGGTGTACCAGGTTCTTTTCCACTCCCAGAAAGAATTCAGAGGCAAGATGTAGTGGTTAAAAAAGTAAAGTTAGAATTTATTAAAGGATGGATAGGCACTCTCAAGGGGAGAGCAGGTGGGCTCAGGTGAACAGATGCCCTGTGTTTCTTTGGCAAATTGGTTACATTGGGTGTAAAAATAAATGGGCGGAATATTCATTGGGGAGGGAAGGGTTTGGTGTTGTATTCCCTGATTATCATCCCAACTCCACCTTTCCAAAGAGAGGAAGGATTTTTGTCCTTATTTAGTCTGGATCAGAAGTGTCATGGCAGTGCACGATGGGTACTTCTAATCTGCAAGGCTGATTTTATTGAAATGAGGGCATGATGAGCAAAAGGTTACAACTGGACACTGGAAATTCCTGCCTTTTCTCACCTTTCTTTGTCGGTCTCCAGGCCACTTATCACCCCAAAAGGTGTGACCCCTTATCAGCCCAAAGTTTCCTGTCTCTCTTTCTCTGCCCAGGGACCTCTTGCTCTTACATAATGTATGGTTTCCTGCATTTGGCCTCTGCCCCTCCTTTCTGCCCAATTCCTGCCATTTGGTCTGTGTCCCCTTCTCTCTCCTCATATCTAGCTATCTAGCTATCTGCCTGCTAGAAGGTCTCATAGAAAGTGACATTTTATTAGTCTTGAAACCTAAGTAGGAGTCTGACAATCAGAAAACAAATAATTGAGGAACATGCTGATGTGCTCAGGAAGGTCTGATGGGTTAGGTGTCGTTGGATGTGTGGTGGATTGAGTAGCACGGATCAAACTGAGAGGGTCTGTGTTGAGGGGATTGGATTTTATTTTAGAGGCAAGAAGAGAGAGAGGAAATTCTTTAAGCAGGGGGAGTTTAACAATCAGATTTGTCTGTTGTCATTGACCTCATTATATGGCTCTGGGTTTTGGAATCTGAAAGGGGTCTGCTCTGCTTGTTTAACTGGAGGTGCTCTGGGTAGGCTTTCAATAGAGAACACTTGTGCTAATTCACTTTCTCTGTTTATGATTCCTACCCTGTCTTCCAAATGCTGTCTATCTCTTCTTGGCCAGGGTTGGACATACACTAACAGCCTTTGTCTCTTTAAACCCCATTTTTCTGTTTTGACACTTTTTTTCTTCAGCTATGCTGACCTGGTCTTTAGATGTATCGCTGTCGTTTTGGCCCATCCCACCCTGTGTTTCAATCACTCAGGCACAGCCAGCAGCAGTTGCCGCGCCCACTCAAGAAGTTGCCCAGCCAGGAAGTTTGTCCGCAGCAGCGCGCCGTACTGACGGTAGCCGCGCGCAGGCGCAGTTCCGGGCTCCCGGCGGCGTGTTCCTCTTTCCCTGGGTTTCCGGCATCCCGGCAGGTGGATCCCGGCTCATTGCAGTCAGCTTCCGGCAGCGGCTTGCCCTGTGTTCCAGTCCCTCGCCCCACAGTCTCCCAGCTCCCGGAGTAGCTGCTCTGGCCCACACGCCTCCGCCAGCGACGGACCCATGGCCGAGCGCGGGGAACTCGACCTGACCGGCGCCAAACAGAACACCGGTGTGTGGCTGGTCAAGGTAAGGTTTGCGCCGCTCGCGTTTGCGCTCCTCCTTAAAGCAGTTTAAGTGACTTGAGACCGTCCCACCCTGTGCGCCTTTTAAAGTTCTTACGACCATCTCGTTAGAGCTTCACTTATCTTCAGAGGCTGGACTCATTGTTAGGCTCGTTTGCAGATGGAGAAATTAGTTGAGGGACGCCCCAGTATCTTTCAGCCAGTTAAGAGCCCGAACCTACCTGGAGTGGATCTCCTTTCCACGCGACCTGGTTTTTCTGGGGCCCTGTCTTGGTGTCCCCCAACTTGAGCGGTGTATTTTACCCTAGACTGAAGAATTTCTGTATTTCCTCTTGGTGAAACTGATTTTAGTTATGAGTCTGTATGAGGAAGTTGAGTGGCTGCTTCCTGTACAGTTTTCTCAAAGTAGAACTGGCCCCTGCGTACCTTTAAAGTGTTCTTGTAGGTTGATAGCTCTTAGGGAGCTCGCGGGAGAGCTGAGAGAGCTCTGAACTCACGGAAAGAAAGGCCATGGACTGGAGTGTTCTTTTAGAGCATGACTTGGTCTCGTAAAACTGACCATCAATAATTTTTTTTTTTTTGTAAAGACAGCAGTTTTGATTAGCCTTTAGTGAGCACAGTATTTGGGTTTTTTCATATTGGGAAGTGTTGTCTCTTACTTAGAAGGGTTTCATAAGACATACGTATGTTCAAAGTATGATTTTGACAGTCTTTGAAACTCAAGTAAAGGGACCTTTGGTTTGTTAAATTTCTTAAAAACTTTCATTGCATGGCTGAATTCTCATGAGTTAAATGTGAGAGGCCCTTCCTGTCAAATTCTCTGAAGTAGAGATAAAGCTGGCAAGGTTTTTAGGAGTAGTGGGATTTTTGTAAGCAATGGGTATATTGGAACCTGAATTAAAAGAAACGCTGTCTTTTGGAGGGGAATGGACAGGTGGAGGTATTGATGAGCACTGCATTAGGTCCAACCAGTAGCTTTCTAGCCAGGAAAAAAAGTTGTATTTCAAGCCCAGTCAACCTTTCTCTTACGAGCATTTTGATTAATGTTTGTTGGAGGAGAGGATCAGGACAGGAGGGATGGACATCAGCCCATGTGAATACTGTGTCTTCCATTCAACAGCTCATATGCCACCAAGCTCAACTTTTCGCTTTTTACAGACAGGTAAGCAGTTGGACATTTGTGGCCAAAGAGAAAGCTCTATACCAGGGAGAGATGACCTGGAATGGGTCATACCCTCAAAGCCTTGCAGGAGAAAAAGAAATGTAGGTTTTTTAATGTACCAAGTATTTTACAAAGCGAACTTGTGACATAGGTACTAGTTACCTACATTTTTC
Source organism: Camelus ferus (assembly GCF_009834535.1). NCBI lineage: Eukaryota > Metazoa > Chordata > Mammalia > Artiodactyla > Camelidae > Camelus > Camelus ferus. Next base: position 6,552,101 of record NC_045709.1, read on the forward strand.
AGGTGATAAAATTGAGGCTTAGGGAGGTAATTATCTTGCCTAAGCATGGAGCAGTGATTCAAGTTTAGATCTGTTTGGCTACAAAGCTTATGCCAGGAATAGGATATGTCTTTTCCCCCCATAGGTCTCATTAATGAGTTATCTTCCTGGAGAACAAGGGTGAGGTGAGGAACTTTGTTTCTGTTACCTTGGGTTTTGTCAGCTCCGTATGTTGACCTTAAAGAAAACATGTAAGTAAAAGCCACCCGTCAGAGATTGGGGTCCCTGTGAAGCTGGTTCTCAGTCTGCAGGGGTTTGTTGTGTGCTCTTGGGATCATCACCTGTGGAAGGAGAAGAAGTTAAGTGGGATTGGGCAGAGGATGTGAGGCAGTCTTGGTGAAGGCTAAGGATGATTCCACAGGGAGCCCTCCTTCTGTCCTGAGTCGGCGAGGTATACCCTTTTTGCCAGTCATAGCAGTGGTTTGCCCCAGGAAGAGTGTGTGATCGTGGCCAAAGGGCCTCTCTTCAGTAGTGGCAATTCCAAACAAAGCTAACAGCTGAGAGCTATCTGTGGCCACACCCCTAGCAGCTGGGGGAATAAGGCCTTCAGTCTTAATAAGGAAATGGGTGTCACAAGTGTGTGTAATACAGCGCCCTTAATTTGCTTGTACTCTGGGAGAAACGGCTTTGGATACTAGTAGTTGGGAAACAAGATACTTGATGAAGCAAAGTTGGCAAACAAGCTTAAGGGAGTGATGTCTGTATATATCACCTTAGCACCTTGACTTCAGAGGCACAGTTGACCTTACTACTGTGTAGCTTGAGTGAATGGGTGGGCGGGTTGATTCATCCAGCCTGCTTTCAGTGATTGCCAGTCATTGTGCTAGGCTCTCTGAGCAGGAATAGACATGGCACATGCTCTGTAAACTAGGATCCATCGTCTACTGCAGGAGACAGACATCAAATACTGGTCCTAATGAAAACAGTTACAAACAGATAAGGACACTGAAGCAAGGAATGTTGTTTTGTGAGTGTGAATAACAAAGGAACTTGACCTAGTCTAGGAGGTCAAGGGAGGTTTTTGCCCTGAGGAAATAATGTTTAAGTGAGTCATTGTCTTTCACTGTCCCTAGTCTTGGGAAATCTGGAAAGACATCCCCTGTTGTACATAGTATCTTGTCTCCATCTGATTTTCATTAATAAATGTGGAGACAGTAGAAACAACACAGATATCTCACAACTGACATGTTGACAAGAGTGTTTTGGGGAAATTTACTAACTAGATTTCAGGTGTTCTTATCCAAAAAAGGTAATTATGTGAGGAGACAACATGTTCATTCGCTTGACTGTAATCATTTCACTGTGTATATCAAATCACCCTGTTGTACACCTTAATATATACAGTTTTATTTAAAAATAAAATGTTTTAATTAAATACTTGTTTTTTGGACAGCTGATCTTTTTTGGAGCCTTGGAACCATATATATCATTATTTTTTCTTTTCCTTCTCTTTTTTTCCCCAACTTAATGTAAATGGACTGAAACTTCTGGGAAGCCCATTTGCATAAGCTCTTGGTGTAGAAAGTTATGCATGATTGACATACTATCTTACTCCTTGTATTCTATTTTTCATTACAAGGGCATATACTATATCGGCAACCTTTTGAATTAAAGAAGCTGGTAGGCTTACCTGGGAACTTAGTGCTTTGAAGAGTACCTGGTGCATAGTAAGAACTATGTAGATGTCTATTAAATAAGTTGAAAGGCTTTGAGAAGAACAGTATCATCTGACCTATGTATTAACGTAGTCGCTGTCTCTGCTATACTGAGAATAAAGTGGACATGGACAGGAGTAGAAGCAAGGAAATCAGGAGGCTAATAAAATACTTATACGTGAGATGATGGTGGCTTGGATTAGGATGGTAACCCTGAAATTGGTGAGACGGAGATGGAGTCCGGATGTAAGTTGAAGGTGTTGCTGACAAGCTATATCAGTTGATTGGATGTGGAATGTAAGAAAAAGAGCTATTCAGGGTAACTCCAAGGTTTCAAACTGAGTGCCTGGAAGAATGGAGTTGACTTTTACTTGCAGGAAGAACAAGTTTATGAGGGAGAAATAAAAGTTCTGGTAGGAGGTTTTGAGTTTGAAATGTCTACTGAATATTCAGATGGAGAGTTTGAGTAGGCAGTTGGATATATCAGTTGGGACTTGAGGGGAGAGCTATAAATTTGGGAGTTGTCATTCTATAGATGGTGTTTGAAGTCAAGAGACTGGATGAGATTGCATGAGATTGAGTGTGGATAGAGAAGAGGAGGGGTCTGAGGACTGAAATCAGGGCCCTCTAAGGTCAGGAAGCCAGGAAGATGGGAATCTAGATGTGCAGAGACCAAAAAGAAGAGTCCAGAGAAGTAGGAGGAAAATCAAGAGAGGCTGTAGTGATTTGAAGCCATGTAAAGAAAGTGTTTGAAGGAGGAAACAGTAAGTTCTCAAATATCGTTGATAGGTCTGTAAGGTGAGTACTAAACATTGGCTTGGCAATATGGAGAACTTTTTTAACCTTGGTCACCAATTTCAGTGGAGTGGGGACAGCCTGTCTAGAATAGAACGAAATGGCAGAGGAGGAACTGTAGTTAGCCAGCAGACAACTCCTTCAGGGAGGCAGAGAAATGCAACAGTGGGTGGAAAGAATCATAGGGTCTGCCCTTACTAGGTGTGTGATCATGAGTCAGTTTGCTGACCTCCCTGTGCCTCAGTTTCCTCGTTTGTGAAATGGAGAAAATAATAGGATTGTGTGAGCATTAAATGGTTAAAACATTTAAAAGAGTGTTACTCGATGTATCATTACCTAAAGCTGTATAATATATCACCACAGACTTAGTAGCTTAAGATAGTGCACATGTATTATTCCATAGTTTCTTTGAATCAGGGGGCCTGGCATGGCTTAGTTGGGTCGGTTGCTTCACAGTCTCCCACAGATTGCAATCAAGGTGTCAGCCAGGGCTGGATTCTCAGCTGAAGTTGTGACTGGGGAAAAACTGTTTCCAGGGTTCTGTGGTTGGCAGAATTCAGTTCCTCCAGGGTTGTTGGACCGAGGGCCTAACTTCCTAGCTGACTGCTGGCTGGAGCCTGCTTTGTGTTTCTTGCCACATGGGCTTCTCCAAAATGGCAGCTTACTTCATTGGAGCTGCAAACTGAGAAAACAATGAGAGAAGCAAGACAGAGGTCACAATCTTATGTAACCTAATCACAGAAGGACCATCCCATCCATCACCTTTGCCATGTTGTTATTGATCCGAAGCAAGCTACAGGTCCTGTCCTCACTCAGGGAGAGGCGATTACACAAGGGTGTGAGTATAAGGAGGTGGGGATCCCTGGGGTCCATCTTAGAGTCTTCTGCCATATTTATTAAGCGCTATGAGTGATAGCTGTCGCCACCACCGCCATCAACACACAATCAAATGAAACAATAAATAGATAAATTAATAAAATAAGTGGCTGTAATCAGGATTAGGTTCAGCCAGGCCAGTATGACGGAGAGAGTTAGGGCCAAGGGAACGGTTGTAATGATGGGCTATGAAATGTAGTTCCATTAGAGAGAGACATGAGGACATAAGCAGATGGAGGACAGAGTAAAGATGCTGGAGTCAGTGATTTGAGGGATGGAAGAATAGTTGGAGTCAAAATACTGAGGAGAGGGCCAGGAAGTTATGAGACAGTGGTCAGATGGTTCCTTGAAATACAGATTATGGAAAGGGTACTGTTATTGATAATGAGAAAGTCTTACAGTATCTAAATATAGGCCTCATTTGAATCAGTAACTTGAAATAAGATGAAGAGAGTATCTCTTCTCTAAGGACTTTATTAGGGAATACAGCTTGAGATTGATTGGTAGAATAGTCGATCTGTAGAACACAATTTTCTCTTTGATTAGTGTAATGGACAAGAAGATTCCCTGGGGCTAAAAATCAAAGACAAAGCAAGAAGCAAAGGCCAACTTAGGCAGTGTTTCAGGATTGAGGCCATGAGGTAATAATTTATTTGGATTCAAGGTTTTATTTGGTGTTGTAACAGGATTTGTCCAGATGAATTTTAGATCTTTATTTAGTTCTGACAGGTAGTGTTGTGGACATTTGCTTCTTTGACTAACTGGTTCCTCTTGCTCTGACACTGTAACAGCACCCTGAGTTTGCTTTGTGGAAACCACTGCTCCCCTGTCCGTTCTGTGTGGTTCTAATGGTGCTGACTCTCCCTCTCCAAAGGTGTCATTGACTCAGTCTGAACAGTGAAAGGATCTCACTTCTGGGTTCAGTTACAGGCCCAAGGAAGGACACATGACTGGTCAGAGCCACAAGAGACAATCACGTTTTTGCTGGGGCTTCTGGGAAAGAGAACTCTTGTTCTTCAGAAGTAGCTTTAGCCATCTTGCTGCCTAAGGGGGAAGGCTGTCAAAGTGAGTCAGTGTTGTGAGGAGAAGAAATAGATGATGGAAGAGTCCTGGTGACATTATTTGAGCCTTTTATCAAGCCACTTAAAACTACGTCTGGAATTCTTAGTTACTTTTGTCAGTAAATCCACTGTATGGGTAAGTGGGTTTTCTTCTCACTGATAATCGAAGGAGACCTGATAGGTGATAGCTACAATTATCGTAAGGAGTTTGCCAAATCTTGTAAGCTTGTGTGAATAAGTGGAGTGCAGTGTAGGGGAAATCTTCAAAACCCCCTTTCCCTTAGGGTCTTTTACATGCTTTTATTAGTTTGTGGTGTAGCAAAGAGAACATCAGACCAATCTGGAGTCTCTTATGTCTGATACTAGCTAACCTGTGTCTGACACTAACTAACCATGTTATTTCCCCTTTCTGAGCCTTGGTTTTCTTATCTATGGAATGAGGAGAGTGGTAGCAATTTTGTGGGGTGATTGGAAGGATTAATGGGATAGCAGATGTAAAATGGATAGCATGATACCTGACACTGCTGGCTCCCTTCTCCTTCCTCTTCTGGTAGTCTTTCTCAACTCTGAACTTTTATTGGACTTATTTGGGAACATAAATTCATTATTGTTAAGTTATTTGACCAGTTTTAGTTTTGTGTCACCAGAGCTTGGAACTTGATCAGTTATTACAGGCAGAAGGTAAAATTGAAGCCTTATATCACTTTATGTTTAAAAAGATTTGTTAGCATCCAAAATATAGTCTAATAATGTTTTATTTTGTTTTAGGTTCCTAAGTATTTGTCACAGCAATGGGCTAAAGCCCCTGGAAGAGGTGAAGTCGGAAAACTGCGGATTGCCAAGTAAGTTATTTATGTATTTTTGACATTTTATAAAACTTTTTTGTATTTTTTACAAGTACTTTTAAATGTAATTAGAATTCCTTTTCAGGCAGGGAATTTATCTGGAAAATAAGAAGTAATGAGCATGCCAAGGCTTATCAAGAGATGGTTAGGTGCCCTGTAAGGATTCGTGTGTGCACACATACACACACACGCACGCCTCCAGTGATAGTTGTAAATATCAAGTAAAATTTATTGGTGAAAGCTGCTGGCTGAGCAGTAGCAGAGTGTGTGGTCCCTTATCCCTCCATCCTCTCCACGTCTTGTGAGGAGGTATGCTTGAGTTGGGCATAGCTAGATGCACCAAGTGAAGTGCTTCTGTAGGAGGATTTTGCCGTTGTGCCACTGACCTATTTATAGAGGCTTTGGAAGAGGGTAGGGAGCACCTAGTAAACAATGTAAGAGTGTTTCCTGGTTGAGGAAATGGCCTTATTTGAAAGGGAAGCCGCCATAGCTGAGCTCGTGTCAGCCAGAGGCCTTGTGTTCCCTTCTTTCTGTTCATTCATTCTTAATCCAGCTCTAATCCAATTTCCACACCCACTACTCCATTGAAATAGCTCTGGTCTGCCACCAGTATCCTCTTTATCATTTAGCTTTTGTTTCATAACAGACCACCCCAAAATTCAGTGGCTTGGAACAAAAACCGTTTTATTTGCTTATAATTCTGTAGGGCAGTTCTGGACAGTTCTGGTTGGGGCTGACCTGGCTGGTCTTCCTGGCTAGAATGGCCTTACTCGTGTGTCCGGTAGTTGGCTTGCTGTCTGCTGGGGGAGCGGCCACGTATGTTTCATCTCCACATGCTGAGTCACATCATGGTGAAACAGTTCCTAGCGAAAGAGACGGAAGCCCCAGTACATAAGCACGTTGCAAGCCTATGCTTGCATCATATTTGCCAAATGTAAATGTAACTTGTAATATACTCCACCCTCCCTCCACCTCTTGGTGGGAATCGCAGCAAAGAGTTTGGAGTCCTTTTTTTTCCTTTCTTAGAACAATCTACCATGGCCACATTCTTAAATCTAAGAGTCAGCTAGCGGCTCTTCTTAATTGACCTTCAACAGAATTTGACATAGTTGATCACTTCTACCCTCAAATGCTTTTTTTTTTTCACTTCACTTCCGGGACAACAGTCTCTTGATTCTCGTCTCTCACTGGCTGTTCCTTCTCAGTCTCTATTGCTGGCTCTTTCTCATGGCCTCAATCTCTAAGTGTTACTGGATCCCAAGGCTCAGTCTTTGGTTCTTTCCTTCTGTCTCTTTTGAGTGACTTCCTGGGAGGTCTCATCTGGCTTCATGACCTACCAGTGTACTTAAAGCTATATCTCAAGCCTGACCTCTACCCTGATCTTCAGACCCATATCTGACTGCCTCCGTCACGTTTCCACTTGGATGTCTCAGAAGCATCTCAGACTGAATCATTACTATTCCTCTGTTCCTTCTCTCTGGAACACTCTTCCTTTAGAAATCTCTACACCTTGCTCCATACTTAAGGTCCCTGTTTAAATATCAGCTCAGCGAGGCCTTTCCTGACCGCCCTGTGCCATCTCCTGTACTCTTTTTTCCCCCCTGTACCACTTACCGTCATTCTTTCATGTAGTTAATAAATATTTATTCAGCTTCTGCTGTGCCCATCTGACATACTGTGTATTTGCTTGTTTGTGTATTGTCCATCTCTCCTCTTAGATTAGAAGCGCCACAGGTCAGGATTTTTGTTTTGTTGACTGCTGTTTCTCCAGGGTCTAGAGCAGTGCCTGGCAGTGAATTTTTGTTGACTCAGTAAATGAAAACTGCTATGACAAACCAGTAATAATAGCTGTTTTATTCTTTTATTTCCTTAAGCTGTAGTTCTAAATGTGAGAGTTGCTTACCTTTTTCCTGCTTGCTCTCCCGTAGTACAGAGCCTAGACCTCTTTTTGCCTGACATACCCACTCTATGCAAAGCTTATACTTTGGGGGAGATGATTTTAAAGTTTCCTCATTAAAGCCAGCCAGCTGTGGAGTTTGGATTTGGTGGACACCCTGTGGGTTTTGTTCTTTGAAGGAACAATGCTGTGTTCTTGGATGATGTCGTGTCTTTAGAGTGAAAAACTTTGATACCTTCATGTGTTTGTGCCCTAAATATTTTGTTCTGTATCTTACTTGCATTTGTTCTGGGTAAATCTTTTAGTTCTTCCATTTGTTTTAACAAGATTTTTATTGGAAACAGGCATGCTTTCATATGCAAAGTTCTGAAGTTAGGTAGAGACAGTATTTTCTTAAAGAAATGACTACACATTTGGGGGTGGGAGGGTATGGTTTGGTGGTAGAGCTGGTAGAGCGTGTACTTGGCTTGCATGAGATCCCGGGTTCAATGCCCGGTGCCTCCATTAAGGAGGAAAAAAAAAAAGAAGAAAAAAGAAATGACTACACATTCAGTAGCAGAACTGGACTGGAATTCAGGCCTTTGAGTAGTTAGAAAATTCCAGCTAGTACCAGTTCCAGCTCTGTCACCTACTGTTAATGAGACTTTGGACAGGTACTTAATCTTCGAAGTTTAGACTCTCTTCTTTTCCCTACTATCAGCTCCTGGAAACCTCTGTGTAAAGAAAAATACGTAGCTGAGGAATGTAAAATCCTTCTTTTGGTGTGGGAGGAGCGGGCTAGTATGGGACATAGAGTAAAAGGAGCCAGGCTTTAGGGAAAACTTCGCAAGCGCTAAGTACTACTTTGGTCCCTGAAGTAAATATTAAAGATAGCATGCTAAATAAGCAGTAATGGGTGTGCTGTGATTTTTCTTGATCATCCTTTGGGGGAAATTTCAATCTCTTCCTTAGTTTAAAGCAGATATTTTACAGTCACATCTGAAATGCATAGGGTGGCCATGCCTCCAGGTTACGGCCAGTTTCATGTTTTACAGTCCCCGGTTTACCTGTTTTTCCTGTGCAATTATTAATAATATTCCCCCTTTCACTTTCCAGAGTGTCCTGTTTTTGGCAATAAACTATATGTTTGCCCTTAATAAAAACAGATGTGTGTATGTGTATTTTATATGTAGATAAAAGATCTAGCAGGTTTTCTACCTAACAAGAAATACCAGTCTTGCCTTATAGAAGATCTAGATCCTTTTAAAGATGAGAAGAGATTTATAGTAATTAGTACCCTAAGATTGCTATGGAAAAGCTTGAAAACAGCTTGCTCTGGAGTAGGTCTCCTAGCTATCTTGTTTATGTTTCTCATTTGCTTAGTTTTCATTCCTCTTACTGAATTACTAGATTCACTATTAAGTGTAGGAGGAGTGAGGAATGGCTTAGCAGTGCATGTGACTAGGTTATCAAGACTTCAGTTAATTTCAGTTAAATGTGAGTCATCAAGGTTTCGTGGCTATAGACAAAAGGCTCCACTAATAGATGAGTGTTGTTTAGAATGAAGTGGGATGATAACCCCACTGTTTTCTTTGCCAGTTAGCTTACAGCGCAAACATTGTTTTCGGTTTTTAGAGCTGCTGTTGGAGACATGGACGAAATAAGTTCATTCAGTGGAGTGAGACTAGGCCAATAAGAAAACTAAAATCAGTTTCCTGTGAGGAATGTTTGAAGGTACTATGGCTGTAAAGAGAAGATTTAGGGCAAACCAGGTGAAACTGTCTTCAGATATTTTTAAGACTAGAAGATGTATAACCAGCTGTTGATTCTTAGAGGCAGATTAACTAGTTTGTGGATTATATGTGTGGTTAAAAAAAGAGTATATTAGGGTGAAAAATGAGAAACAGCTAAGGTTTTAAAAAGGCAGTGTAGCATACTGGTTGTGAGTATGGACTCAGGTCAGCTCTGGGCTTCGTCCAGAGCTTGTCATTTACTAGCTGTGTGATGCTGTGCGACTTTTTTTTTTGCTTATTACCCTGTCTATTTCCTTATCTGTTACAAAGAAATGGTATTAATACCTCATAGGTTCAATGCATGTAAAATACTTAGTGTTCACCTATTGTCATGCCACATACTGCACCGTACAGACAGTAGACCCTGCATTATGTCAGATGTCATGTGGGTATGGACCTCCCCTCCCCATCTGATATCCTTGAGTTAAGCAGCAGCGGCTTGCTTTGCAATAGGCCAGAAGCTAGGAAGAAATCCATGGTGTGGATGTTTGTTCCAGCAGACCCAGAGCTGTGGGGTAAAGGAATTGGGAGAAGCAGAGGGGAGGGAGAAAACATGCAGCTGGGAATGCAGCTCTTCGCAAATGTGGTTCTGTTTATACCTGAAAAAAGTAAGAGTCAAGTTATGAATGAAGTTGAGAAGTTCTGAAGTTATGAAGATGAGAGTAACAGACTTATTTGAACAGTTGGTAACATTTGGACAATTTATGTGATGTTCCCAAACCATTGTACTTGGATTATTTTTATACCTTTGGACATCTGATGTGTACTGCATTTTAGTTGGTTCATAGTTTTGCTTTAGCCTGTTTAATTTTAAAACCAGCCTTTCCACATCAGCTGCCTCAAAAAACTTCAGTTTTCAAAATGTTTAATATACATTGTATTTTACTGACAATCATGTTATCTGTTCTAATACAGTTTCTCTCAGAGACATTTAATTTCTGACTTTATTTCTAAACACATTTAACACTCAGGTTCATAGGGGGGCCTGCTAATAATAGAAAATATGCAAATAAAAATCAATGAGGTAATTTTTTGTTATAAAATTGACTACATTTAGAACAATATTATACTGTTTAAGGACTTTAAATCAGTCCAAACTTTGAAGGGCAGTCTGGCAACACATACATACATAATATACAGACACAGGTGTATATACACGTCATACACATTCACATGCACACATACACACTGCTGCTCAAAACAAAGTAGAATAATAATCCTACTGTTTTCTCTGCCAGTTAACTCACAGTGCAAGCATTATGTTCAGTTCTTGGTGCTACCCTTATGGAAAGACACCGACAGACTCATCCAGCAGAGTGAGACTAGGATAATGAGAAGGCTAGAAATATTAATAATAAAATGTTGATGCCTTTGACCCAGCTGTTCCATCAATATCTAGGAACTTATCCTGTGGAAGTAACAAGTTAGTGATGCAAAGATTGATGTACATGGATATTCATTTCAGTATTGTTTGTTATAGAGAAAAATTAGTAACATTCTCAAATTTTTTGGTAAGGGATTAGTTAAGTAAACTGGGCACATTTAAAAATTATTTAATATTTTTATTTTAAAACAATCTCAAGCAACAGAAAAGTTGGAGAACAATAGAAAGAACTTTTTCACCATGTACACTCATGTAATGCAGCATTCTCCTGTGACTTCAAGAATGTAATTTGAGTAAGTCCATATCTTCTAATGTATAGTACATTGATATTAACAAGAGATCTTTATAAAGTTAGAAATATTGAAAGCCACATTAACTATTTCACTGTTATTATTATAATAAATAATATTTAAATTTCTAAAGAAAGCAGTGGAAGTTTCCCTTAGGGATATCTCCTAAACTCAGAATGTATTCAAGTATATGCCTCATTGGAAAAAAAAAAAAAAAACTATTACAAACATGGACTTTCTCCTGTGTAATCACAGTTCACTCTTCCAAATCAGTAAATTAACATCAAGTAGTACTACTACCTAATCTTCAGACTTCACTCAAGGTTTGCCAGTTGTCTGAATGATATTTTATAGCAAAAGTATCTGGTCCACAATCTCACTTTGCCTTCTGTTGTCAGACCTCTTTAGTGTCCTTAAATCTGGAACATTTGGAAGTCTTTCCTTGACTGTGATATACTGTATCAACATCAACACTGTGTGTGTTTTCAAGGTAGTTATTTTATAAAATTTGAGTTTGATATTTCTTCATGGTTAGATTCTGGTTATGTATCTTTGGCAAGTATATTACAGAAGTGAAGCTGGGTTCTTCTTGTATTCTAACAAGATTTGCATGTTTTCATTTGTTTCATTGTGGTAGTGGTAACTTTGATGACTTGATTAAGGAGTATCTTCTAAGGTTTTTCACAGTAAATTTACTCTTCCCCTTTGTAATTAAGAATTCTGTGTGGTGGTACTTTGACACTATAAAAATACTCCATTCCTCATCAAATTTTCCATATTAATTTATTTATTTATGTTAGTATGAACTCACGGATTCCAGTTTTGTTCAGTGGATCACAGTTTGCTACCATCATTTATTCTGATGTTCAAATTGTCCAAAGTTTAGCTGGTGGAAGCTGCTTCTAGCTGGCACCCATGATCTTTCTTTTCTTTATTGTGGTAAAGAACGCATGTAATCCATCTTAACCATTTACCATCTTAACCATTTTTAAGTGTACAGTTCAGTAGTGTAAGTTCCATATCCTTGTGACATGTCCTCATCATTCTTTTGAGGACTTACTTTTTGTTACAGAGAGATGTTTTAGACTCATCTTGTCCATTTCTGTCTGAGCCCTGGAGGCAGTCATTTCTCCATGGAGCTCTGGTTCCTTCTAGATAAAATGGGATTTAGAAGCTAAGATCTGGATACCACCTTGCTCCCAGACCGTCTCAGCGGGCAGAGCTAGGACTGATTGGGAAGAGGCTGTGGTGAATTCAGTGCCTGCCTGTGCGTGTTGAGGGGATTGTTGTCATGATGAATTGGGGGCACATTGTTGCCAAATCTTACAGTCTTTGAATTAGAGTTTTTGTCTTTTCTGGATATATGCCCAGGAGTGGGATTGCTGGATCACATGGTAACTCTATTTTTCAGTTTTGTAAGGACCTCTATACTGTAGGTATAACTGTTAGGTAAATGAAACTTCTTCAGCTGGACAAAATAGCAAAATTTGCTGAAGTACTGTATATCTGGTATTAAATATGCCATTCACGTGTTGCTGAGTGCTAAAAATGCTCAGAAATAAAGATAAGAATTGTAATAAGATCATCATTTGGATAAAGTATTATTAGGACAGGTTATAATAATGTTAAGAGACACAAACTCACAATATTTAAAATACTCGTGTGGGAGTAATGGGAATTTGTTTTTCCTAAAGGAGTACAAATTGGAGTAGTTAGGACAGCCAAGGGTAATCTTTGTAAATGTACTATTTTAGTAAATATGAAGTAGTGTTCTTTTAGTTCTTAGCTTTCAGTTGAAAGAAACATGAAATTAAATAATTAAACTTTTCTTTCATCTCTTTCAGGAATCAAGGACGAACGGAGGTAAGATTATTTTTATGAAAATTTTATTTAAAACTTGAGATTTTACTATGCGTTAGTAGTAGTAAAGAGACGGTAGTGTTTGCATTCTGGGAAACTCCACATCAAACTGGTGGCTGATGGTCAGGAGCCCGTAGTATTATAAATGCCACTCTTGTATGAGTGAATGGGCTCTTTTCTGGTTGTTCATGCTTAGCATTTTTCTACTTTGACCTAAATATCCCCTCTCTTGGAACTATGACAATTAGTGTTGCTTCAGTAATACTTTAACAATGTTTCAGTGTAGCAAATGCATTTGATTTGGATTTTTAAAGACTGTAGATTTTAACTCATTAAGTCCAGAATGTAATTTCTGTACCTGACACATAATAGAGATATTTAAATAATATTTCATAATCTTTCTACATGGTTGGGAGATGAATATTTTAAGTTTATAAATCTTTTTAATATAAAATCTGGGGAGATCTGGCATATGGTGAAAATCATTTTGAAAGATCACCTACTGTGTCTTTTTTATTCTAAACCTCAATATTGAATTATCCTTATAAATATTTAGTTGTATTTATTTAAATATTCAAAAATAAAACAGTACTATGTACTCATACAGGAGTCATTGGACCTAAAAATGAAAGATATCCTCTGCTTATGGGAGTGTTTAAGCTTTAGAATAAATAAGGTCACCTCCCCCTGCTTCAAGAAGTACAGCTGCTTTCTTAATATTGTTAAAATGTTCATTCATTCAGCAAATACTGTTTTCCTACTTTGTGCCAGGCACTTGGCTAGCAGATGGATGGATGGATAGATAGACAAATTATTTAGTTTATTTAAAGATATAAATATAACAAGACATGGTCCTTTGACTTCACACACCTTAGGAAAAAAATTTATTTCTATTTTAGAAATAGAATTTTTTCAGCCATAGACCAGAGGAAACATTTGTCTAAATAATGTGTATCTTTATAGTGGTAGATTAGCTCCGTTATTCTGACAAATGGGACTAGATTCTCTTTTTATGACTAATGATTAAAGATTGATAAAGTTTTTAAAAAATGCTTAATAAGATGGAAAAGATTCACATTAGAAAAGTATTTGATTTATAATCAGAATTTCTGTACAGATACTTTAAATAAAAAAGTCTGTTGTAATAAGCTCTGGGTTTTGTGTGTTAGGTGTCATTTACTTTGAATGAGGATCTTGCGAATATTCATGATATTGGCGGAAAACCAGCTTCAGTCAGCGCTCCTAGAGAACATCCATTTGTCTTACAAAGTGTTGGAGGACAGACATTAACAGTGTTTACTGAGAGCTCATCAGGTAAGTGGGAATAGAATTATTTAACGCAATTTCTATACATGTTGTATAGATTTTCTCTCTCAACATGTACTCTAAGGTCGTTGCCAGGGCTATTCCATCTATCCAGTCTCCCTCTTATTCCTGTCATTCTACTTCTCTGCTCTGAGTACTTTCCTGTGGTTGATGAAATTTTGGCTGTTACTGGAAGGGTTTAATTTCCATTTGGGGCATGAGGAAATAGAACAAAGCAGATGGAAGAGTATGGTGCATCAAGCTGTCTTCTAGGATGTTGAAGAAACAGTATTCTGAATTTTGTCAAGATAAGGTTATCCTTGCCTGTTTTGGTAAATTGATACTTAGCAACTATAAGTTGTGTTTTAAAAAATACTGCTTCATATTAGGGAATATTTTTGTCAGAATTTTGACTCTTGTAGGCTTTCTGTAGTTTTTAATGCATAGGGATTAGTTTTTAATGCATAGGGATTAACTTCTTTTGATTGGTTTCTGCTTCCAGGAAGCTCTGTGTAGTGTAGTGTTTAATTTTGTATTTGCTCTCAGATATTTTAACAGTTCAGTTAATTAGGAGCAAACATTTCAGTTTGTAAATTAGATATAGAGGGAACTTTTTGTGGCATATGTAAGAATATATGTTTATTTTCGTTGTTTCTTGGTTTTTAACCTTCACTGACTTGAGAATACTACTATTAAAGCAACAGGCCACCTCATTTGAACAGAACTAATTTCTCATATCTAATTCAGAAAGTTTATTTGTTGTATAAAGAAAAAGATCTATGGTTTTGTGAAATTTTCATTAAACATTACAAAGAAAACTGTAAGAAATTATAATGTGTTAAGAACATCATTTAAAAAAAAAATCATTGCTTTAAAGGAGCATACAGTTGATCCTTGAATGATGGGAAGGTTAAGGGCACCGACCCTCGCACAGTTAAAAGTGTGGGTATAATTTACAGTCAGCTCTCCATAGCCAAGATTCCTCCATATTCGCATTTCTCTGTGCTTAAGATTCAACAGCTGTAGATGGTGAAGTACTGTGGTATTTACCATTGAAAGAGATCCGGTATAAGTGGACCCACATAGTTCAAACCTGTGTTGTTCAGGAGTCAGCTGTACTCAGATAAATTTTTTGTGGTATCTCTTGGAATGCCAATAGCTACATAAACTGGTGTCAAAAATACATGTCTTTCCTTACCATATGACCGAGGAATCCCACTCCTGGACGTATATCCAGAAGGAACCCTACTTCAAAATGACCCCTGCACCCCAGTGTTCATAGCAGCACTATTTACAGTAGCCAAGACATGGAAACAGCCTAAATGTCCATCAACAGATGACTGGATAAAGAAGATTTGGCATATTTATACAATGGAATACTATTTAGCCATAAAAATTGACAACATAACACCATTTGCAGCAACATGGATGCTCCTGGAGAATGTCATTCTAAGTGAAGTAAGCCAGAAGGAGGAAGAAAAATACCATATGAGATTGCTCATATGTGGAATCTAATAACAAAAACAAAAACAAAAATAAAACATAAATACAGATTAGAAATAGACTTATAGACATAGAAGACAAACTTGTGGTTGCCAAGGGGGCGGGGGATGGGAAGGGACAGATTGGGATTTCAAAATGTAGAGTAGATAAACAAGATTATACTGTATAGCACAGGGAAATATATACAAGATCTTGTGGTAGCTCACAGAGAAAAAAATGTGACAATGAATATATATATGTTCATGTATAACTGAAAAATTGTCCTCTACACTGGAATTTGACACAACATTGTAAAATGATTATAACTCAATAAAAAACGTTTAAAAAAAATCTTAGATGTTGAAAAAATACAAAAAAAATACATGTCTTTCTTTTTTCCCCTCTTGGAGGTAGAATTTTAAAAATTGTAAATTATAACTTTTCCATCATGTGGTTTAAGGTGAAAAATTTGTTTTATTACATTATTCTGATGCCATAATAATTTGTAGTGTAGTATTATGGGAGGTAGAAAATGCTAAACATACGCATTTTCTCCTGGAGAAGATTCAACCATTCAACAAATACTTACTGTATGCTCCATTGTGTAGGGCATAGCGTAGGCACATTCAAGGAATCTGAAATTTGTCTTGCAATTAATGGAATGTGATAAGACCTGTTGAACCTGTGAGGTTTTCTCTGCTTTTGTGGTTGCCTCTGGAGTGGAAGAGGCATGGCACCAAGATGATAAGAAGGAAGCAGGGCCTGGAAAAAAGTTTGAGGTAGGGAGACTTGAACTTCCTTTGTAGAAAAAGTTACCCTATTTCAGATTTTTTTTACATCTTATTAAGTTGCTAATCTTTCCAAAGCATGGCTCATTGCAGGTACTTCTACAAAAGACAGTGATTTAGAAAGCCAAGGTTTCTTGTCCTCAAAATTAATCTTTCATTTTTGATCTTGTAAATTGTTTAGTTAGTGTTGTGCTCTTTTTGAACATTTTGTATTCACATTTCTGGTTACAGTGAACTCCAAAGTGAATATGGTATTATAAAGATTATCTTGGCAGGCATATGGAAAAGAATCAAGATTGTCATCTTCTGGAGTTTGGACAATGTGTTCTTGGTTTGTAGAACTGTAATAATACAAATACAGATCTAAGTTGCCATTAGATGGCGCACACTATAAGGGAAGTCTTTGCTTCTTTTTTTTCTTTTAATTTTTATTTATTTATTTTTTATTGAAGTATAGTCACTTACACTGTGTCAATTCCTGGTGTACAGCATAATGTCCCAGTCACACGTGTATATTTGTTTTCATAACATTAAAAGTTATTACAAGATATTTAATATAGTCCCCTGTGCTATACAGAAGAAATTTGTTTTTTAAATCTATTTTTATATATAGTGGTTAACATTTGCACATCTCAAAACTCCCAAATTTATCCCTTCCCACTCCCTTCCCCTCCCTGATAACCATAAGATTGTTTATTATGCCTCTGAGTCTGTTTATGTTTTGAAGATGAGTTCATTAGTGTCCTTTTTTTTTTTGGATTCCACATATGAATGATATCATGGTATTTTTCTTTCTCATTCTGGCTTACTTCACCTAGAATGATGATCTCAGGGTCTGTCCATGTTGCTGTAAATAGCATTATTTTATTCTTTTTATGGCTGAGTAGTATTCCATTGTATAAATATACCACAGCTTCTTTATCCAGTCATCTGTTGATGGACATTTAGGTTGTTTCCATGTCTTGGCTATTGTATATAGTGCTGCTATGAATTTGAGGTGCATGTATCTTTTTGAATTAGAGTTCCCTCTGGATATATGCCCAGGAGTGGGATTGCTGGATCATGTGGTTAGTCTATTTTTAGTTTTTTTGAGGAATCTCCATCCTGTTTTCCATAATGGCTGCACCAAATTACATTCCCTTCAGCAGTGAAAGAGGGTTCCCTTTTCTCCACATCCTCTCCAGCATTTATCATTTGTGAACTTTTTAATGATGGTCATTCTGACTGGTGTGAGGTGATACCTCATTGTAGGTTTGATTTGCATTTCTCTGGTAATTAGTGATATTGAGCATTTTTTCATGTGTGTCTATTGGCTATTTGTATGTCTTCTTTGGAGAATTGCTTGTTTAGGTCTTCTTCCCATTTTTGGTTTGGGTTTTTGTTGTTATTAAGTTGTATGAGCTGTTTATATATTCTGGAAGTTAAATCTTTTTCAGCTGCGTCATTTACAAATAGTTTCTCCCATTCCAAAGGTTGTTGTTTTCTTGTACTCATGGTTTCCTTCTCTATGCAAAAGTTTATAAGTTTAATTAGGTCCCATTTATTTTTGCTTTTATTTCTATTGTGTGGGTAGCCTGCCCTAGGAGAACATTGCTAAGGTTTATGTCAGAATGTTTTGTCTATGTTTTCTTCTAGGTTTATAGTGTCTTGTCTTATGTTTAAATCTTTAAGCCATTTTGAGTTTATTTTTGTGTATAGAGTGAGGGAATGTTCTAACTTCATTTATTTACGTGCAACTGTCCAGTTTTCCCAGCACTACTTGCTGAAGAGACTGTCTTTTCTCCATTGTATATTCTTGCCTCCTTTGTCAAAGATTAGTTAACTGTAGGTGTATGGGTTTATTTGTGGGCTCTTTATTCTGTTCCATTGATCTGTATGTCTGTTTTTGTGTCAATACCATACTGTTTTAATTACTGTAGCTCTGTACTATTGTCTGAGTTCTGGGAGGGTTATTTCTCAAACTTCATTCTTTTTCTTCAGTATTGATTTGGCAATTCTGGATCTTCTGTGATTCCATTTAAATTATAGGATTATTTGTTCTAGTTCTGTGAAAAATGTCATGGGTAGTTTGATAGAGATCACATTAAATTCATATAGTGCCTTGGGCAGTATAGCCGTTTTAACAATATTGATTCTTCCAATCCAAGAGCATGGATATCTTTCCATTTCTTTTAAGTCATCTTTAATTTCCTTAATCAATGTTCTGTAGTTCACCATGTATAGGTCTTTTACCTCCTTGGTCAGATTTATCCCCCTAAGTATTTTATTGTTTGGATGTGATTTTAAAAGGAATTGTTTACTCTCCTTTACTGATACTTCACTTTTAGTATAAAGAAATGCAACTGATTTCAGTATGGTAATCTTGTATGCTGCTACCTTGCCAAATTCTTTAATCAGCTCTGTTAGTTTTTGCGTGGAGCTCCAAGTAGTCTTTGCGTCTTAATCTCAGGCATTTCTATTTCATGTCAGTGCTCCTTAACTCTCTTATCACCTTTCTGTGCTCTGATTTCCTTATGTATGAAATGCAGATAATAATTCTTTACATTAATATATAATATGAATACATTTTAAACACTTTGGAAAATACTTGGTACATGTATATACTCAGTAACTATTAGCTGTTATTACTATTATTAATATTAGGTCTTAATTTTCAACACTTTAGGTTTCAAATTTATTTTAAGGTGTGTGCATGCATTTTAGCTACATCTGGGCGTTTATCACTTGATAAAATTCTGCCAGTAGAGATTTTTGTGTTCAGTCTTTTTGATTGCATGGATAACCAAGGAAAAGGCTCTAGAATTATTAATAGTTCATTTCCTTTTCTGAGGAGCCTTGTGTCATTTGCTGTTTCTGCTCCTTAAGGTAATAGTTCTACATCTCGGTTCCTTGGCTCTCTAGGAAGTCATAAATAGACAGCATGGCAGCAGACTGCCATGACGTATTTAAAATGCTAGCTATGTGTGGATGTCTTCATGTTTTTCTGTAGGACAGGATCATAGCTTTCATTGGAGTCTCAGAGGGAACTGAGGCCCCAAAAAACTGAGGAGCCACCACTCTAATGTTAGCTTGGTTTGTCGTGAACCTGCCGAAGTATAAGTCACTGAGTCATTTTACAACAAGCAAGCCGTTTATTTTACATTGAAATAAACATGAGGTAGACATTATCCTGAATATTTTTACATTTCCCCCCAAGTCTAGAACTGTACCTTCCTATAAAAAATTGCTTTTCTAGGCTCTTTATTTCTTTTTCAATAGTGCACAGGTCTATACAACAGAATTTTGTAAGAAAAATTACACCTTCACTTGAGTTCAGTGTGTTGAGTTTAATTTTAATAACTTTATTTCCTCAGTTAACATACTTTTGCTGGTTTTTGAGAGACCTCTTTTGAGCCATGTTTTCTAATGAGTGTCTTTGGGTTGATGGGATTAGAGGGGTCTGATGCTGTATTTTAAAATGCTTTCCCCTTAATTAAAACAGTCTGCATTTTATGAACATTATTTCTAGTTGAGTATTCCTATCTGAGTGAATGTGTTTCATTTTTAAGGACTGTTTGGATTGGCCCTTCCACCTCCAGATTTCTCCGTGAAATTCTAAAAAAGCTATTTCTCTATTAAATATTTTCATGGCTATCTCTATTAGCTTACCTCTCTACCTTCATCTATGTGGAAATGCCTCATATATGTGGCCTTTATTTTTTCCCCTTGGGTCTTCAGTTCAGTGTTTTTATCTGCCATTTGCTGGTAACCAGATAACTTCTATTTCTTTTGTCCTTTGCACCCCTACCTTTGTTCAGACTTAGGTTTTCTTCTTTACAATTGCCAGTTCTAGACTAAAAGTTGTTCATCTATTCAGTTATTTTTGATGCTAGGCTCTGTGCTAGAATAAGACTAGACTCCTGTACCATTGGGCAACTGGGATATGAAAAAATAATTGCTACAGAAAGTTCTGTATTAGAAATATGTACCAGGGGAAAAAAAAAAAGAGTATGTACTTTCGCTTGAGGAACTGGGAAAGGCATCAAAAGTGGAGAAAATATTTGAGCTGCACCTTGAAGTATATAAATAAATGTGCAACAATAGGAGGAAAGAAAGGAATGTAAAATTTATTTCTCTCACTTTCAAGTATCCTGTTCTTCCTCACGTAGCTTTCTCCTACCTCTCATACTCTGTCATACCTATCTAAAATCCATTTAATGGTCCTGGTTAGATCAAAGTGGAAAAGCTCAGCTGTGGATTTCATAGTCTAGAGATGAAAACCTTTGTACTGGTACAGTGGTAGTAGGAAAGAGGATTCCTGTTCTGGAGATATTAGAGGTAATTTTGACAGCTTGTGGCAGTTAATTGACTTGGGTAGGGGGTGACTGGAAAAAAGAGAAGTCTAGAATGGTTTTCAAGCTTTTTTGGCTTGAGCATCTGGGCTGGAGCTGATGGAGAGAAGGTGACTTTTTTGCTTTAAGTTTTCATTGTCTTTGACCCCTTTCTAGAAACTCATCAATTCAAAAAAATTGATATTTGTGCCTGCTTTTAGCAGGCCCTCTTTTACTTAGGCCTGGAATGCTTTAGTTAGCAAAATCTCAGCTTTCATGGTGCTTACATTTTAGTAAGAGGAGACAGCAACAAATAGTAAACATAGTAAGTAAAGTATATCGCAGCCAGAAAGGTGGTGAGTTCTCTGGGGAGAAAAAGCAGAAAGTGGGATCAGAAGTATCATGTTGAGGATGGGGCTTGAAATTTTAATTAGCATGGTCAAATGTGGGCTCACTGAGAAGGTGGGATTTAAAATAAATCTTGAAAGAGGCAGAAGGTAGCCTGTGGAGTTAGCCAGCTAGGAGTGTTTAAGGCAGAGGGAACACGTTTTGCCTGAATTAAACCTTATGGGCAGGGAACTATGTCTCCTGCTTACCTCCATAGTGTCTAGTATAGGATTGAGCACATAACACATGGGCTTGTTAAAGCAAATATATGTTGAAGTAGTTTCTTTTCTCTGTTTTCTCCTAAGAATTACTAGTACTCAAAAGGTGCTCTTTAGAGTGGTTTTAAGTGAGATGGTTTATTAGTAACTGAAGGATGGGTTTTCTTCCTTCAAAGTCTTTTTCTTAGGACATTTGAGGTTCAGAGTTGAATATTGAATTCCTTTGTTTCCCACTTTATTTCTTGCTCACTACATTTTTATTTTGGTACAGATAATTCTTTTACTTTCTCTTTGCTAATCACATTAGTTCAATGCTGTATGATGTGACACTTGGTTAACTACTGGACATATAATAATGCTTGGTTGAGAATCGGATATCAGTTATATAATTTTCAGAGGTTTGAATTAAGCTGTATGTATTTTTATGTGTGTTTAATAGCATTCAAACTCCAGCTAGTTTTTTTGTTGAATTTTTTTCTTAGCACTGCTTTTACATGAATTATACTGTTGCATAAATTATCACCATCTGCATATTACTAATTGCCATGCAGTGGGACTCCCTAAAATTTTATTTAGCCTTATCATAATTTATTTTGTATCAGTGTAGTACAGTGGTTCTCAAACTTTTTGGTGTCAGGGCCCTTTTATATATTACATTAACATAAAATATTTTAATGAAAAATACTCCTATTTTCAAAAAAAAATTAGAGTGACCTTTTGCAAATCTCATTAATGTCTGGCTTAAAAGACAAGCTGGATTCTCACATCCACTCCTGCATTCAATTTTTAGCGATATATTATTTTGGTAGAATATCTGAAGAAAATCTGGCGTCTTATAAATATGTAGTAAGGAAAGGGAAGAATAATTAACAGCATTTTCAGATAATTTTGGATATTCTCCTTTTGATGCCACACCAAAACTTTACAAGTGGTAGTTTCTTAAAGGTTTGTGGTGGCAATTTAGAGTCTGAAACCTGATTTTCAGTGAACTTTTTATACTCTGTTAAGTTGAAATCCACTGGTTTTATCTTTTACCTTTTGGTTGTGTTCTTTTCCCTATGGATGACATTATAACATCACACATCCATCATTTGGGGACTGTTGGTTCACTGAGTTATATAGGTTTTCCACATATTGACACATTTGCTTATACAATATCAAATTTTTTCTTTATTAATGTCACTGATATAGGCAGAAAGCCTGTAAGTAATGGAGAGCTGTCAAGCTTATGGCAGTGGGTACAAGTTTAAAAACTTCTAATTTTTACTTCAAATGTTGAATTTTATTAATGGCAACATGTACTATCAGTTGTTTTCTTTGAAAGGATGGGCTTATTCCATTAATTTTTGAGGAAATATCTTTCAGATACCTGAGTGTGAATAACCATGGTTTGTCAGTTGTTTTTTCAAGTAAAAATGATCTTCCATGAGAAGAGTCACTGGTTCAGCTCCCAACTCAAGCAACAGCATAAATCCTTTTCCTGGAGACAGGCATCCTTTGTTGGTATTGAGAAGAAGTGATTTATGTGTACTTCCTGTTTGGTGTCACAGAATATTAAAGGATATATATGTCAAGGGTCAAAGTTGAATAAAATGTAATTTTTACTGTTTATCAAGGACATTTTTAACTGAAACTGACCTTTTTGTTTGTTTGTTTGTTTAAACTGGGAGTGCAAGTGGTAAAGAATACAGTGGTATAGTTTGGTACCACTGCCTTGATTTGTATTGGCCCCAGAAGTTTTACCCACCGTTGCTTTTGCATCATTAGTGCAAATAACAGTGAAAAAGGCAATTGAATATTTTAATAAACAGTTTTGACATCGGGGGACACTCACATGATCTTGAGGACCCCTCACCCCAGGGATCCTTAGACCATAGACCAGCATTTTGAGGAGTGCTGATTTAGTGTGCTGTGATGGGAAAAGACTGCAGGTTCCATTCTGAGATACCTTGTGATGTGTTGAACCCTTTTTATTGGCTGAAGCCTAATAGAGACACCTCCTTCCTCCAGTGCTTTCTAGGGCAGCATCATTCGTAGCAGTAGATTCCATGCCTGTTTCAGTGTTTGTTGTTGGTATTAAGAGTACAGTGTGCATATATATATAATATATATATATAGTTATTGGATTTGAACCTCAGGTAAACTATTACCTGCAAGTATTTATTTATTACACTTATATGTGGATGTATAACCTGCTTTTACTTATACTATCTTATTTAATTCTCCCTACAATTCCAAGAAGGAGGGACTTTTAAATTAAATTTGTATTATGTAGATGAGAGAGCAGAAGCTCTAACAGAATGTGTGACTAGCCCCCTCTTCTATTTCCTCACATTTAGAAATACACTTTTAAAACAGTCTCTTTTTAAAAGGTAACAGAAGTGCTGCCAGGTCTACCTGGGTAGATGCCTGTGCACCGAGCTCTGAGGAATTCTTTGGCAACTCCAGGTTGCTTCTTGCCTCCCTGCACTTCACGGGGCAGCCGTCTCTAAACCCCAGCCAGGGCTTCCCACAGCTCTCCCAGTGAATTATGTGCAAGCATCCCGCGGGAAGGAGTAAGGGAGCTCTAGTTTTTGCTTATTCTGAGCAGCAGCTGTGCTGCTGAACATTTGGAATCAGATCAGTTTCTGATAATCTTATACTCTGAGCAAGAACTAAACTGAAACAAAAATGTATGACTTGAGTGTTCTCTTTGTTTCCTGAACTGTCCCTGAAGTTTGTGGCTGACTGCAGAGATTCAGCTTTGAATTTTATTGCCAACTCTCTGAACCATGTCTATTCTCTGAAAAAGTAAGCCTAATAGCAGAAAATGTTCCTTTATTCAGTGGCTGGAAAGAAAGTGAAAAGCATGGTTATACTCTTTTCATATTCAGGTATGCATGGATAAATATGTGGTTGGTGTATACTGTAGCTTTAATAATCTGGGATGTGGGTGAGGAGGAGGAAAAAAACTGGAGTATAAGAGTAATATTAAAGTTTGGAATCACAAATTAAATGCATTAAAACTTATAATTAACTATTCATTTTTTTCTAATAAAATATTTCAAGCCTATGGGAAAGTGTAGAGAATAGTGTACCCTGTGCCCAGCAGCTCTATTTCATAGCTCTTAACACTTGCCATAAGTATTTTTAAGGAAATAAAACATTTTAGATACAGTTGACATTCTGTTTTTCTTTTTCCTGGTCTTACCCCTAACCTCCCTTTCCAGAGAGGTAACCACTATCCTGGAGGTGGCGTGTATTACTGTGACTCACTGTGATGAGTCCGTAATCGCCCATAACATAATCTTTACAGTTTAACTGCAGAAAACCAACAACGTTCTTAGAGATGGTTTAAGCAGTGTCATCCAAATTTCTAGCAATTACACAAGTTCAGTGCTAAGATTGAATGGAGATTTTATGGTGTGGGGTATATCTTGACAAGCCTTTTTTTTGTTTCTTTAGTACATGAATTTCTAAAAATTTCCTGGAATTTTAAAATAAATCATGTGACCAAAGTAATTATTAGTGAGAAACTTAAAAATTTAGTCCCCTGTTTTCTGGGGAGAAATAACCAATAGATGAGTAAAAAGTACAATGATGAAAGAAGACATTAGAATTCTCTTTTAGCTTTGCCACCCATGCATTTTTAATTTGGTAATGTAGTCTCCTCTTCTATATTTGTGTTGTAATAACCACACTGACAGTGTATGACTTCGATAATATTTAAAGTATTGTTCCTCAGAAGAATTGATTTAAAATACAAGGAATATTGGCACATTTATTGGGGTTTTTTTCAGTTTTAGTCACTGCTGTAAATTTATTATTGCTATAAATTCATTAATGTAACCTAAACTTTCAGTTCTAGTACTCATGAATTCCACATGAATTTCATTGCCTAAATTTTAATGAAGTTTGGGTTGTGATTTCTTTTACATAAATAACTATTTTGGACCTCTGTTTTCTGTGTATCTTTGTTTTGATATCTATGGAGAATGTCAGAAAGTGTCAGTTTTTACCTTTATTGTATGTTGTATCTGCTGCTTCCTGAAATTCTGTGATGCTCAGCTTATATCATACTTGTCCATTTCTTGTTTTGTAAAGCAGTCAGGAAGAACTTAGAAAGTTTTTATCATACCTGAAGGTAATGACAGGCTGTGCAAACATGTCTCTCTTTTTGCCTTTTGATTTTTCTGTAGCTTCCAGGTTATAAAGTTGGTTCTTTGTTTTGATTCATGTATACTTAAGATTTTAGGAAGAACCTGGGTTCTTTACAAACCTAACACAGCATAGTAAAATCAGTTTTACAGTGTAAATTGTTTACTTGAAGGTATTAAAACTAAGTCATTGAAACAATTTTAATTAAAATATTTTAATTTCTAAAAACTTATTTTATTTGGCTTTTTCAAGTAATTTTATTGCTATTATTATTTTAAACCTGATTCCAGTTTTTGATTGCATGCGGGCATGGTCTCTTTTGCTCTTTGAGCCTAACTATATAGTTCTTATATCCAAATTTAACATGGAGAAAATACGTGTAGCTGGTTTTTCTTTCTCTGCTGTGTAACTTCTCGTTATAGAAATAGGGGACACATTCTTTGGCTGCCTTTATACTTTTACTGTTTGAAACTGTATTCTGTTAATATGGTGATAATACTAATACAGTAATTCTTTATAGAAAGAAGAAGCTAAGACTTTGAAATTGGCTTATTACTTTAAGGAGCAATACCTACTCTTTATTAAAAAAAAAACCACACATAGAGTACAGAAGGCTTTCATGTGAAAAAGTAGTAGCCGCTTCCCCCCAGCTTCACTAGTCCCACTTTCAGGGTACCCAGTGCTGACAAAAAGATGATGAGATGAAAAGCTACATCACAACAGTGAATCGAAAGCGACACTTGAACTATATTCTTAATTATATTTGCTGTGATACAAAGTGCCTTATATCATTTATATTCTCATAAGTATTGGTTTGGAAGAATTGAAGGAACTTTTTGTCAAGGCTTACATCTTTCTTGTCATTAAGCAGTGATAGGTAACCTATCGAGCACTTACTTTGTTCACTGTGGTGAGCACTTTACAGGAATTATTTATTTCATACATTAAGCCTGTGAGGTAGGCGCCATTGTTACTTTATTATGAGAGAAATGGGGTTTACATAGGATGTAATTTGACCAGCATTATGCAGGTTGTAAACCTGTGCCCTTAATCATCATACTAGTGGTTTTCAGAGTGTAGATGCAAAATCAATTTTGTGAGTAATTGGCAGCATTAAAAAAAGAAAGAGAGAAGTAGAGTGTAAAAAAATTAACTTTTTTATTTTGGGACATTTCAAACATACTCCTAAATAGAATAATATAACAAATCTGTATATCCCCCACCCAGCTTTTCTAACATGCTGTCAGTGATTAAGAACAAATTACTTTTATAAAAAGGTATGATTCACTTTATTCATATGTATTTGCACCCCTCATTGCCCTGCTGCACTTAATCTCCTAAGGCTCTATAAGGCTGTATATCACTGTGATTTATAGCTTCTCTGTGATTATCACAGTGAAAAATAGCTTCACTTATTATAAACCTCAGTTCCTTCATAAATTCCCATTCGGTTTGCCCTGCAGAAACAAAAATAATCTGTTCAATTACTGTCTGCAGATTATGAATATGTTTTTAACCTGGCACTTTTCTAGATGTGTATTTATATTTATGTATTATCTAGTGCAGAGGTTTCCACCTTGGGGCAGCTTTGGCAGTATCTGGAGACATTTTGACTGTCACAGCTGGGTGCATGTTGCTGGCATCTCATGACTGGAGGTGCCACCAAACATCCTACTGTGCACAGGACAGGCCCTTGCAACACAGAGTTATCCAGCCCAACATGTCAGTAGTACCAAGGATGAGAAACCCTGGTTTAGTGTAAGAGAAGCTGTTGTTTTTAGTGGGCAAACTATTTGGTATAACTACTGATGGGATTAAAGTTATAAAATGGTTTCTTTTTTTTTTTTTTTTTTGACGAAGCCAGCAGGAGTGATGGGAACCTGTTCATCTCCCCAGTAGTTGTTTTTGTTGTTGTTCTCCTCCTGTTCCTCCCCGGCCCTTCTTCCTTCTGCCTTTTTTCTTCTCTTTTATTATATCAGAAGAAATTTCTGTGCTTTTAGGAGATTGCTCTTGAGGTTTTTGCTTAACTTGCCATTCTGGAAAACATTCTAAGCATATACAAAAGTAGAGAAACAGTATGGTAAAACTCCATGTACATACCATCCAACTTCAAACTGTCAACATGTGGTCAGTCTTGTTTCAGCTATACCCCAGCCACTGCCCTTTGTACCTCACAGGGTTATTTTGAAGAAAATCTCACACAGCATATCATTCTGTCTTTAAATTTTTAGTACATGTCTCGATGAGGATTCCTTTTTTAAAAATACATAACCACAATACCATTATGGTACCTGAAAAAATGAACAGTGATTTTGAAATATCATCATAGATGTAGTCAGTGGGAACTATTTAATGCTCAGACTCCAGTGTTCCTTGATTTTTTTTCCCCTCTTTATGTTCTGTTTTCTGATTTATGGTTCACCTCTATCTGAAATCACAGTGGTTTGGAATTTTACAGCTTACAGTATCCACTTGTAAAGGTACCCCTGGAGAAAATACAATTCATCAAGTCATTTGTATTACTGTGAAAGCATGAAGCAATCTTTCTGCAGAACTGTTTGAGGAATTTGGCTGACAAAGAAGTGACAGAATAGAGAATCATTTTTAGAGCTGTACCAAAGCACTGATGTCAGATTTGTAGCAGTGTTAGAAGGGGAATACTTAAGCTGTGTTTACCAAATGTAATGGGTTATTTTCCAATTTCATAAAGTTACAGTTAACAAGTAAATACATTTAGAAAGAAGGAAATCTTGTCAATACAATATGACCAAACTCTAAGGAATAGTGGGCTTTTAAAATAAAAATTAACAATAAAATAGAAGCAGGATAAGAATTTGTATGATGAATGGACTAAAAAATGTTATTTAATTATATGTCAGTATAAACAATAGGGATGTATTCAATTTGCATACAAACCTCAATTTAGAATGTCAGTTTTTTGGAAAAATTAAAGAAATTGATCAAGAAGAATAGAGAAACCAATCTCATCCAAGTTAAATTTAATAAATCTCTTAAAAATTAGATCAATTTATATGTCTTTAATGCCAAATGACTTAGTAAACATTTGAAGTTATGAAATAAAGGTTCGTTCTTACATATTCTTACCAACTGTTAGAAGTAGACAAGTTGTGGCCTGGCCAGGGGTGAAATACTGCTGGAGAGCCAGCGTGCTCTGAAAGACTGCTGTGTCTGAAAAGAAATTCAGTTGAAGTTTTTTTTAAAAAAAAATTGTTCTAAGGACTCTGTGTATGTGTATCAGTCCTCAATTTCTTGCTTATTACTGTATCATTAGCTTTTCCGAAAGAAGTGGGGAACACCCTACAGACGCATACTGTTTTCACATTTTTTCCTAACCCTAACCCTCTAAAAGGGCCTTTCTGGAAAATATTTTACGGTTGGAAATTGTGGCCTTCTCTGCTCCTAGAGAAAGAAGCACCCACCCAGGGTTGTTTACAGCTTCGGTTTCTTTTATGTCACTATGTCAAACTTAATGACAGTGAGAATTTGGCAGTTTTTTGTTTGTTTGTTTGTTTACTGTGTAGCTTGTTATGTATCATAGTTAAACAGTTTTTTGAGAGGAGCACATATACTGTTAGCCAAGGAAAACGGGTGATTCAGAGTGGTTCTTAATCCTTTTTCTGCAGCTTCTAGGTGAAGGTTAATGTCTCTTACATTCCCAAGTTAGGGACAGACTCCCATGGTTTAGGGACTGTGACATAAATGCCTAGATGCTCTCGACCCATGATTCCTCAGCACTTGCCATTTCTGTGCACATTGGCCAACTTCTAAATCTCAGATCTGTGGCTCTGCCTGAGCGCTTTCTCTGCTGCCAGCTACTCTCCTTGCCTGGAGGGTGGGTCAGAAATGCCAGGTATTAAAGCTCACTTTGAGAGTGCCTCTAAACCAGTATCTGATGGGAGTTGGTGAGTTAATACTCAGCCCCCTTAACCCACAGGTGAGGTAACACCAGGATGACTGATCACCCTGCTCTTGCCTGCACTGGACTTTCACTGCCATCTCCCCTCAGTCCCCTGGGTGATCACATCCTTTGCATCCCTACCTTTCTCTTCATTTGGACTTCTCCAATTCCTCCATGAACTGTTGTTATGATTCCAGTGAAGTTCTCTCAGAAACTGCCTCTCATCTTTTTTGGATTTCAGCACCTAGTTTTTCATTTATGTAGTTTCTCTGTATTCTTCAGCCTTTTAGAATAACTACTTCAAAGCCACAGAACTTTTCCATTAGGATACAATTTACTCAGAAAGACAGTGGTAAGGGAAAACAATACACAGTACCTCATTAGCTCAAAAAACTATCATTTGTTGGAAACAATTTTATCTCAAGACTATAAAATTCATGAAAAGTAATTCAAATAAATTAACTGCATCAGTGATTCAGCTGACATTCACTTTCTACAAAAGCCTTTACTTGCTTCAAAGTCCTGTCAGAAAAAAATATTAAAAGATGTTAAATGGGAGAAAGAAAAATTAATTGGAGCCTATGTGATAAGTTTACCAGACTGTGTGTCTCACAAAGATAACCGCAGTGTCCTGTTAAAAAAGAATAAAAGAAAAATAAATAAAAGAATGCTGGAGCCATGACCTCTAATTTGTTTTTTATATGTTACTCCTTAAGAAGTGTAATATTGCAGCATTCCTAAACAGTACTTGTTATGTCCATGGAAGACTTACACTTGAAAGTTAAAAAATAATCTATATTAGGTAGGAAACAAAGTTACTCAAGATATGTAAGAGACTAGTATAGAAAATTCAGTATTGAATCCATGAATTAAGAAAGCACAGCTACCAGTGTTTTGTTTTTCGATCTGAGTGGTGGTGACGTAGATGTTTTCACTTTGTGAAAATTTATCAGAGCTGTAAACTTAGGATTTGTGTACTTCTCTTAAATGTAGGTTATATTTCAATAAAAGTTTTATTAGCAAAGAAAGCAAAGCATAAGAAGAAAACACATTTTTCTAAAACTCCGGCAACCAGATCTCTTAATTGGTTCAAAAAATTAAATCACAGGTATTAAATCAGATTGTATTAGTTTGCTAGGCTGCCTAACAAAATACCATAGACTGAGTAGCTTAACCAACAAATTTATTTTCTCACAGTTCTGGAGGCTACAAGACCAAGATTAAGGTGCCTGCAGGTTTGGTTTCTTCTGAGGCCTCTCTCAGCTGGCTGCCCACTTGCTGTCTCCTCACGTGGCTATCCCTCTGTGCATGTGCACCCCGGCTGTGTGTCTTTGTGACCAAGGGTCTTCTAAGGACACCAGTGGTACTGGATTAGGGCCTACCCTAACTGTGGAGTTACAGTTTCCTTCTTTGTCTTGGTTTGATTTTCTCCAGAAGCTCACCCTGTGGGTTATGATATTATGACATTTAATTGGGAACCTGAGTGACTGCAGCACAGGATTGTCCCATAGTTTATGTGTCATTGGAGGGTAGTATATACATGGCTGCTTCAGCCAGTAGAATCATATTGGCTAAATTTATAGAATTGGAAGGAGTGCTATTTAAACAGTAATTTTCTTACAGTATAGTAGAGAAGTAGATGCCCATTGACCCAGACCATTTCTGAATAAGAGTTGGAGTGCGTAGGGGTGGTGATTGTGGTGGTATTAGAATATTGGTTGGAAGAGACATCATTTTATTAATAAAGGTAATTCTGACATTCAAAGATAGTGGCTTTGCTGCACAGTTTAAAGAGTATATTAGAAGAATTAAAAGTCATAGACTGAAAGAAGAGGTTTAAATTCTAGACCAAAGATGTTTTAGGACAAGACATTAGAATGGTTCATTATTAAAGTAGGAGCCAGCAAATTGTGGCCTGTTGGAACTTGATATCTCCCAGCTGAAGTATCTTTAATTCAGAAAGCATGGCTTTTATGGTCCTTCTCTTTGAGTTAAATTTCAAAAGTAGAAGAGAAGGTGCTTAAAGATTGTCAGGTTCAGCAAAGAACTCACAAATACAAACCACAAATTTTTGTGTGTTACGGCTACTAAAATCCTTCTGGTCTAATAAACTGAATCCAGCATGCAGGCCTATTTTATTTGGCTTACATTTTGTTTTCAGTAGATGTTGAGGTTTTAGGCAGGGTGTTTCTTCTCCAGAGGGCCAGGATAGTAAACATTGTTCCTTACTTCCTGTTCAGTTGTTCTACATATTTTACCTGCCCCATCCCAGAAAACATTTGGATTTGAGACTGCCTAATTTTAGTCTAGTGTCTTTCTGAGGGAGCAAAGTTGTTTTGAATGTTTTTGAGAAATAGAACTAGAGACTAGTTTCTTTATTCTGTGTCCATGTCCTTCCTGCTGTTGAAAGAATGGGAAAGAAGAGATGAGTGAAAAGCCAGGTTATATCTCTTTGGACACAGGACAGAATGATAATGTGCTCTGTAGTTTTTGCTTTAGGAGTCTGGACAAAACGTTGAAAGAAACAGATTAAGTGATTTGGAGGGTCCTGTGTGACTCTTCATTTTGTACCTCTGAAGCAAATAATAAGGAACCATAATTTTTCCTTTCTATCTGAAGTTAGGGAAAATTAAAAGAAAAAATCCCTGGAGTGGGAATCTTAATATTCCTGAAGGTTACCAGACCCAACTTAGGGATAGGATCATACAGTTTATATGGTTAGGGAATTAAGAAATTCAACAGTAGAAACTAACGGGATGTTTATATTTCCCAACTATAGTTTAAGATGAAAAGCACTGTGATTCACTATCTAAAAGGTAAGTATAGCCTGTAAAAATCTGTCATTCATATAGTGCTTTACAGAATACTTTTGCAGTGCTATCACATGATCCTCAAGAATTGTGGTAAAAAAAAAAATAAATAACCTGAGATGGGTTAAGCAGATTTAATTTGACCACCTACTATGAGATCTTTATTATACCAAGCCCTGAGAACGAAATGTTTTGAAAAGACACACAGTTGTTGTCCTCAAAGAGTTAGCATCAGAAAAATGGGTAGTAGGGGAGATGGTTCACTGGGAGCCAGAAAGAAGATGATGACTGCTTTCCCCTACTTTGGTAAAGGAAAATGGTAGCTCCTGGAAGTATGTGAATCTTGGTGAAAATGCTTTGGGAGTGTAAAAGATCAGTAGCATCTCCCCAGTCCAGGAGGTGGGGGCTGTGGTGCAGAGCATTTCAGACTGAACAGTGCCACTAGAATAAAGGCTTGAAGAAAGGATGGGAGAAGAGAAGTCATATTTAATGCCTGGAATTTGTCAGACATTGTTATGTAAATTCCAAAGGGCTCATCCTTTTTGGAGCTACCATGTTCTTATGAGAAACTAACTCAGTATCATTTAATTGTCATGTAGCTATAAATATTTTATTATACATTTCTGTTTCATCTTTTTATTGCTCACCCTGAAGAATGAAGAATGTTTTAATCATTTTGGGGTATAGTATTTTTCAAAAGATAACTATTAACTTTCTTCAAGTGCCTCACTCATTAATAGTGACTATTTTTCAGTCTCATTTCTTTTACTCAGACAATACACAGTACTTCTCATACTGTAGGACTTGAGTATTTGTCATTCTGAAATTTAATTTGCTTTGAGTACTTTTGTGAAGGATTTCACATTTTATCATAATTTGTTCCATGCAATTACCCTTCAGTGAAAAGAATTAGCTTTACTAGTATTTATAATTCTGCTTAATGTCCTTCCAGTTATGTTAATCATTAGCCCTCCTTTGGAGCCAATTTTTAATTGTCTTTGTTGATATATTGTCTAATTGACTATACAGATTGTTGTCTGGGTATAGAGATGTTTTACAAGTAGTAAGAAACATGTTTAATCTGCTCTAGATATAATCAGGTGATACATATTTGATACAAGTTGATAAGAATTTTTATTTTAAAGCACTCTGCCTTAATTTTGAGGATATTCTAGTGCTGTGTAAACTGTTCAGGAAATCAAATTTATTTGAAAATCAATTGTATCATTTCTCCAGAACCATAGATATCTTTGGAAAACTGATTTTGTAATATTTTAAATAATTCTTTGGAAGTTTGGTGCTTAACGTTATATTTTTAAATTTTATTTATTTTTCTGAGAGGATTAATATATTTTCATCATAAGATTCTATCTAAAAACCTCCAGAACTAACCATGGGGTGATTGGATATCCATCAATACCAGGTGGAGGGTGGGGCAGAAACTAAAATTTGTACCTTAATTGTATCCTTGACTACATCCTTTGATCTCTTCTTTCCCAAGGTATGTGGTCCAACTAAGTGTGGATTTGGGGGCTGTTTACACAGCATTCTTAGTAATTATGGAATCGGACAAATCTGATGTCCAAAAACAAGTAACTGTTGCAGTAAATTATGATGTAATACAGTTATTGATTTATTTTTAGGAAAATACTTTTTATTTTTAATGGAAAATTTCAAACATAGTAGAGAGAATAATAAATGAATCCCCATATACTTATTACTTAGCTTCAAAACTTGATACAACCAACCAGTTGTGTGACATTTTATCTCCCTTTCCCACCTCACTTATCCACTGCTAGATTACTTCAAAGCAAATCCGGGTTTATCACTTTATCTGTGCATACGTTAGTTTGCTTCTCAGATGCTACTACTTAAAGGATTGCTCTTATCCCTCCCATTAAAAAATTAATATAAAATAATAAATAGCTCCAAAATGAAAACTTGTCTGTTTTCTACTTAAACATTGTATTGAATTTCTGAATTTTTCATAACTCCCTATTTCATCTGTAAGTAAATGTGATGTTATATAGTGGTCTTGTAAATAAAAAAGTATTTGCATTATGTTGCCTTTTTACTAGAATAGCTTTACTAATATATAATCTACTTATAATACAATTTACCCACTTAAAATGTACAACTCAATGTTTTTAGTATATTTGCAGAGATCACCACAGTCAATTTTAGAATATTTTTATCATTTCAAAAAGAAATCCCATACCTATTTGCAGTCACCTGTTATTTTCACACTAGACCTCCAACTCATAGGCAACCACTAATCTACTTTCTGTTTCTGTAGATTTATCTGTTCTGGGCAGTTCATATAAATGGAATCATACAATATTTGATCTTTTGTGACTGGCATTTTTCACTTAGCATAACGTTTCCAAGGTTCGTCCATGTTTTACCTTTAATCAGTGCTTTATTCCTTTTTATTGCTGAATAATATTCCATTGCTCAGATATTCCATATTTTTTGCTTATCCATTCATCAATTGATGGACATTAGGATTGTTTCCACTTTTTGGCTATTATGAATAGTGCTGCTATGTATGATAAATTATTTATAAACATTTTCTCCCATTCTGTAGATTGTCTTTTCACTTTCTTGATGGTGTTTTTTAAAACACAAAACTTTTAGTTTTGATGAAATCCAACTTGTCTATTTTTGTTGTTGCTTCTGTTTTTGGTGTCATATTTAAGAAGGCTTACCTAACTCACAGTCATAAAAGGTTTACTCCTTCATTTTGTTCTAGGAGTTTTATAGTCTTATCTCTTACATTTAAATTATGATCCAATTTGAGTTAATCTTGTATTTGGTATGAAGTAGGAATCCAACTTCATTCTTTTGCATGTGGACATCCAGTTGTCCAAGCACTGTTTTTTGAAAAGACCGTCTTTTCCCCATTGAATTGTCTTGGCACCATTGAGGAAAATCAGTTGATAAGAAATCTTTTATGGCCACACAAAAACTAATAGAGCTGATCGAAGAATTCAGCAAGGTAGCAGGTTACAAGATTAACGTTCAAAAATCAGTTGCATTTCTTTACACTAACGATGAATCAACAGATAAAGTAAATAAAGAAACAATCCCCTTTAAAATAGCACCCAAAGTAATAAAATAACTAGGAATAAATCTAACCAAGGAGGTGAAAGAATTATACACAGAAAACTATAAAACACTGATGAAGGAAATTAAAGAAGACTTTAAAAAATGGAAAGATATCCCATGCTCCTGGATTGGAAGAATCAATATTGTTAAAATGGTCACACTGCCCAAGGCAATCTACAGATTTAATGCAATCTCTATCGAATTACCAGGACATATTTCACAGAACTAGAACAAATCATAATAAAATTTATATAGGACCACAAAAGACCTAGAATTACCAAAGCATTACTGAAGAAAAAGAAAGGCTGGAGGAATAACTCTCTCAGACTTCAGACAATACTACAGAGCTACAGTCATCAAGACAGCATGGTATTGGTACAAAAACAGACATATAGACCAGTGGCATAGAATAGAGAGCCCAGAAATGAACCCACAAACTTTTGGTTAACTAATCTTCGACAAAGGAGGCAAGAATATACAATGGGATAAAGACAGTCTCTTCAGCAAATGGTGTTGGGAAAACTGGACAGCAGCATGTAAAGCAGTGAAGCTAGAACACTCCCTTACACCACACACAAAAATAAACTCAAAATGGATCAAAGACTTAAATACAAGATAAGATACAATAAACCTCCTAAAAGAAAATGTAGGCAAAACACTATCTGACATACATCTCAAAAATGTTCTCCTAGGACAGTCTACCCAAGCAATAGAAATAAAAGCAAGAATAAACAGATGGGACCTAATGAAACTTACAAGCTTCTGCACAGCAAAGGAAACCAGTAAGTAAAACAAAACGACAGCCTATGGAATGGGAGAAAATTTTTGCAAATGAAACCGACAAAGGCTCCATCTCCAAAATATATAAGCAGCTCATACGACTTAATAAGAAAAAAACAAACAACCCAATCCAAAAGTGGGCAAAAGACCTAAACAAACAATTCTCCAAGGAAGACATACAAATGATCAATAGGCACATGAAAAAATGCTCAGTGTCATTAATTATCAGAGAAATGCAAATCAGAACTACAATGAGGTATCACCTCACAGCAGTCAGAATGGCCATCATTCAAAAGTCCACAAATGACAAATGCTGGAGAGGCTGTGGAGAAAAGGGAACCCTCCTCCACTGCTGGTGGGAATGCAGTTTGGTGCAGCCACTGTGGAAAACAGTATGGAGATTCCTCAAAAGACTAGGAATAGACTTACCATATGACCCAGGAATCCTGCTTCTGGGCATAATATATCCAGAAGGGACCCTACTTCAAAATGATACCTGCACCCCAATGTTCATAGCAGCACTATTTACAATAGCCAAGATAGGGAAACAGCCTAAATGTCCATCAGCAGATGACTGGATAAAAAAGAAGTGGTATATTTATACAATGGAATACTATTCAGTCATAAAAACCGACAACATAATGCCATTTGCAGCAACATGGATGTTCCTGGAGAATGTCATTCTAAGTGAAGTAAGCCAGAAAGAGAAAGAAAAATACCATATGAGATCGCTCATATGCAGAATCTAAAAAAAAAAAAAAACCCAAAAACCAAAAAACATAAATACAAAACAGAAACAGACTCATAGACATAGAATACAAACTTGTGGTTGCCAGGGGGACGGGGAGTGGGAAGGGACAGACTGGGATTTCAAAATATAGAACAGAAAAATAAGATTATACTGTATAGCACAGGGAAATATATACAAGATCTTGTGGTAGCTCACAGTGAAAAAAATGTGACAATGAATATGTATGTTCATGTATACATATTCATGTATAACTGAAAAATTGTGCTCTACACTGGAATTTGACACAACTTTTTGAAATGACTATAACTCAATAAAAGTTAAAAAAAAAATCTTTTATGGAATCTCTGTTTTGTTCCATCACTCTGTGTGTCTATCCTTATGTCAGTACCACAGTCTTGATTACTGAGTTTTGTAGAAGTTTTGAAATTGTAAACTCCTCATTCATTTTCTTTTTCATGATTGTTTGACTCTTCTGGGTGCTTGAATTTCCATGTATTTTTTAGGATCAGTTTGTTAATTTCTGCAAAAAGACCAGCTAGGATTTTGGTAGGGATTGTATTGAATCTGTG
This sequence comes from Camelus ferus, assembly GCF_009834535.1. Lineage (NCBI taxonomy): Eukaryota > Metazoa > Chordata > Mammalia > Artiodactyla > Camelidae > Camelus > Camelus ferus. Next base: position 6,589,139 of record NC_045709.1, read on the forward strand.
GATCAGTTTTGAGAGTACTGTCATCTTAACAATATTAAGTCTTCCAGTCCATGAACATAGATGTCTTTCCATTAATTTGTTCCTTCTTTAAATTTTAATAGTGTCTTATAATTTTAAGGGTATAAATTTTGTACTCTATCGCCCTTTTATAAAGTAAGTAATGACTTATTTTATAAAAAGGGAGATGCCTATTTTAAAAATATTATAACAATATAGAAACATTCACATTACCCAGAGTTCCACCATCAAGAAGTAAGTATTATCATTTAGTGAACATCATTCCAGCTATGCATCATAAAGATATATAGAGACAGAAAGATGAAGAAAGAGAGGTTGTTGTATTTGTTCTGTTCTTTAAATTACTTTAATTAAGCTTTTTATTTTGAGATAATTGTAGATTCATGTGTTGTAAGAACTAATACATTTATCCTGTTTACTCTTTACCCAGTTTCCCCCATTGAAGTATATTGCCAAACTGTAGTACAATCTATTGACATTGATACTCACGTACCCCCAGTTTTACTTGTACTTTTTGTGTGTCTAATTCCGTGCAATTTTATCACATGTGCAGTTTTATGTATTCACTACCATAATCAAGATACAGACAGTCCCATCCCCACAGAGATCCCTTTTATTACCCTTTTGTACCCACACCACCTTCCTCCCACTCCCCAAGCCCCATTTACCCCAGCCCCATCTTTGACCTCTGGCAACCACTGATCTGTTCTCCATTTCTAAAATTTTGTCACTTAAAAAGTATCATGTAAATGTTACATAATAAATGTAATATAAGTGCTTTTTTCACTTGGCATAAATCCCCTGGAGATTCATACAGGGTTTTGGCATGTGTCAATAGTTTATTCCTTTCTATCGCTGAATATTTCATAGTATGGATGTATCACCATTTGTCTAACTAGTCACCCTTTGAAGGGCATCTGGGTTGTTTCCAGTCTTTTGCTATTATAAATAAAGCTGCCATGAATATTTCTGTCTGAACATAAGTTTTTATTTCTCTGGGATAAATGCCTCAGAGTACATTTGCTGGGTTGTATGGTAATGCATGTTAAATTGTGTGAGAAATTGCCAAGCTGTTTTTCAGAATGGCTATTTTTAAAAATAAAAATATAGATAATTTTAAAAACATTAAAAAATGTGAACAGCAACAAATACAGAAAAAAAAAATGCATTAACAGAAGCAGTTAAAATAGAAGCCCCTCAAGCCTCTGGATGTCTTTTCCTCCATCATAACTCATTCCTTTCTCTGCAGAGATAGCCATTATCATTGACATTTATGATAATCACTTTTTTCCCTGTAATTTTAACATTTAAGCCTTCATGTCTCTGCAATATATTTTACATTGCCTGTTTCTGAATGTTAAGTAGAATCGTAGAGAATGCATTACTTTTTGGCATGGCTTTTTCACTGAACATTGTTTTCTAAGACTAATCCATGTTGTGTATGGTGGTAGTTGATTCATTTTCTTTGCTGTATTCCACTGTGTGTATTTAACTCAGTTTATCCGTTTCTACTGTTACTGGATATTTGTGACTTACTAACAGTGCTGCTGTCACATTTTTATACTTGGGCCCTGGCACATAAATTTTTAAAGTTATGTTCCTAAGTGTAGACTTTGGTCACAGGGTTTAGGGTCAATTCTGGTTGATAATGCCAAACTGTTTTCCAGAGAAGTTACACCGGTCTGTAGTCCCATCAGTAGTGTATATGAGTTCTTTTTGTTTTGACTCCTCTCCAATGGTATTGTTCTTTTCTTTCTATTTTTTTAAGTTAACTGGTATCTTGGATGTGTAGTGTTACGTCTTTGTGGTTTGATCTGACATTTCCCTGATTTCTAGTAAAGTCAAGCCCCTTTCATGTATTTATTGTCCGCTTGCATTTTCTATTTTGTGAAATCCTTGTTCAGATCTCTTACCCATTTTTTATTGGGTTGACTTTTTCCTTTTGAGTTGTCATTCTTTATCTATTCTGGGTATAGCCCTTAGTTACATGTGTTACAAATGTCTTTTATTTTGTGATTTGCCTTTTCACTCTCTTAACGCTGTCTTTTGATAAATAGTGCAGTCCAATTTTAGTCTTTTTTTTTTTTAATGGTTGGTGCTTTTTATGTCCCATTTAAGAAATCTTCCAGCTTCCAAGATCATAAAGGTATTCTTATAACATTTTCCAGAAGATTTCGTTTTGTCTTTCACATTTAGATCTATAGTCTACCTGGAATTGGTTTTTCTGTATGATGTGACAGGCGTCAAATTTTATTTTGCCTCCCCATGATAGGAATATCACATACTTCTTAAAAAGATCATTTTTTCCTCTCTGTTAGTGCCGTCTTTGCCATAAATATCTACTGAAGCACAGGTCTGTTTTTGGCTATCTGTTCCATTAGTTGATTCATGTATTCTTGTGCAATACCACACTGTCTTTCTTACTTTGGCTTAATAATAAGTCATGGTATCCAGGACATCAAGCCATCCCACCTTGTTGTTCTTCAGGAGTGTCTTGGTTATTCTTAGCCCCTTTCCATTTCTATATAAAGCAAAATCAGCTTGAAATTTTCCACAGAACATTTGATTGGATTTTTTCCCCAGGGTAGGGGGTGTTAACTGTATTGAATCTATATAACTGCTTAGAAAAAATTAACATTTTTTATTGACTCTTGCAATACAGGAACATTTGTGAATTCTTACTTTAATTTTTCTCAATGTTGATAGTTTTCTCTGTAGGTTTCTTGTATATTTTATTATAATTCGTAGATATTTGGCATTTTTTGACATTACTGTATGAAGTATCTCTTTAAAAAGATTATCATCTCTTTGTTACTGGCATATTTAATTTTAATATTGACCTTATATCCAACAACTTTTCCAAACTGCCTTTATTCATTTTACTAGCTTATCTGTAAATTTAAAAAAAATTTATAACTACATGATTATAAGATCTGTGACTATAACCACAGTTTTGTGTCTTTCTTTCCAGATTTTATACCTGTTATTTCTTTTTCTTGCTCTATTATAATAGTTGGGGTAGTGATAGGATCATCTCTGCTTAACATTTCACCTTTAAGTATGTTTGCTATAACTTACAGTTTGTTTTTGTGGGTTGTCCTCATCAGATTAAGGAAATTCCCTTTTCTTCCTGGTTAAGTGTGTCAGTGACTGGATGATGAATTTTATCAGATACCTTTTCTATTGCTATTGAGATGATTAAAAGCTTTATCTTATTACTGTGAAAAATTATGTTGATTTTTTATTGCTATTCAAACTTCTATTGGAGTAAGCCCCACTTAGCTTTGATTTATAATACTTTTAAATATTGCTAGATTCAGTTTGCTTACATTTATGTTCATGAGTAAAACTGGCCCATAATTTTCCTTTCTTCTAATATCTTTATTAGGTTTTGGTATTGAAGTTATACTGACCTCATAAATGAATTGGGGACTGACACCCCTCCCCCCCCCTTTTTTTTTTTCACCAGGAAGAGTTGATGTGAGACTGGGCTTATTTCTTCCTTAAGTATTTAGCAGAATTTGCTGATTAGTCTGAGTGGGCAAGTTTTTAATTATAGAATATTAAAGAGCTGTTTCCAAATCCTGTTTACTCTCACTCTGTAGGTATAATCTTTTGGGATTTTAATTTTTTATGATAAGGAACTTAGGCTTTCCATCTTGTGCTGACTCTGGACTTGAACTTCTGTCCCCCTGCACTTGGTTTGGGAATCTGTCTAAACAAAGGGTCTAGTGTTTCACCAGATTGGCTCACGACCTCAGGGATTCTTGTTTTCTCTTCCTTTGGAGCTTGGTGATTACTTATTATCTTGTAGTCTTTTTGACACTTACAAGGTTTTATTCAGCTTTCATAGTTGTTTTTAGTGGGAGATTTGATCTGAATAACAGCCTACGATTATAGGAAATAGGAACAAGTATAGTTAACTTACTTGAATTAACAGAAGAAAAAGAACAGAAGGAATTGCTAAATGTCAAATAAATGCTTCTTTTCCACAAGAAATATGAGTTCTGAAGAGCTCCTTCTGAAGTTGGGGAGTTGGGGTGTGGGTGTGAGGGGGAAGCAATTAAGGGATTGGAGTCATTTTGTTTAACTTTTTTAGCCCCAGGTTTCACTTTTTGACAATCTGTTGATTCTCAGTTATAAAAAATTAGGAAGTTATTTTCCTCAAAACACAATTTCTTCAGTTTTGTTGGTTGTATTTTTACTTTATTAAGGCTTTGTTAAGATTAATATTCTGTTCTGCAACTAAGTCTTTTGCTATTTAAACTTAGTATTAATTGTGTAAATAGTTTTGTACTTTTATCTAGTCTTTTGATCATACCATCTTATTCCTGAATTATTTTTATTTATTACATCATTATCTAGATTTCAACATTAGATTCCCCCCTTTTTTTCAAAAAGGGCTTAACAGGTGACTTTAACAAGGTATGCATAATTTTCTTTCAACTTCATTGTAGAATTTTAGTCTCCATTTTAAACCCATATTTTGTGTCTATTTTGGATATATAGTTATAATTTTATATATGTAGAAAATAGGTGATATACCATATATAAGATATAAATACCTTTTATTTCACAAAGAGTTCTAGGCAGTTAATGTTTATTTTTAAGCTGAATGTGCACTAAATGCTTTTGTGGAAGAATTGATTTACTTATTGAACCATACTTTCCTTTTCTCTTCTCTCCATACTTCCTGTCTTTATTTCCTTTGCTGTCCAAATCTAATTTTAATAAGTATATTTTGTCCTAATTATAATCTCTGATTGAATTTGGTCAGTATTGCTTATATCATGTACAAATGATTGGCCTTTTTTATTTTCTCTAATTTTATGTGTTTGTAGGGAAATGGATTGAACTGTTATTTCTGCGGGCTTATATAATTGAGGCCTGTTAATTACCTTAAAGTATTGCTTTAATAAATTTTTATTCAATAAAAATTAATTAATTTTTCATGTATATCTTGCCCTCCCCCAATAGTATAGTGACATACAGAAGGCATGACTTTTTCTTTAAAAGAGGTATATTTTTGTACTGGTAAATCGCCAGTCTCTTATGTGGTATTTGCTATGTATAGTCATCAAAAAAACAAAAGTGATATTCAGATAGCACGGCATCAGTTCTCTTCATACACCTCCCTCCTTTTTTGCTGGCTGCCTCAAAAAAGAAATGGTCACACATTTCACCTAGTGGCAGCTTGGGGTTTATTTGTTCATGGTAGTTTTAAGGAAAGTCATTGTTATTATTTCAAAATAATAAATCAGAGTAAAAAAGCTTGGCCCAGAGAGGTTTGGGGTGAATCTTTGAATGAATAGCTATAAGACTATTTTAAATGTTTCATTATGTATATAAACATTTCTTTTTGAACTTCTTTCTTTTTTGGGGGGTGGTGGTGGGAGGAAGTAATTAGGTTTATTTATTTATTTATTCTTAGAAGAGGTACTGGGGATTGAACCCAAGAGTTCATGCATGCTAAGCATGCACTCTACCACTTGAACTATACCCTCCCCCCTTTCTTTTTCTTTTTTTTTTTTTTTTTTTGCTTTTTTAATGGGGGTTTAATTTTAGATTTATTTATCTGTTTCTTTTTTTAAACAGAGGTACTGGGAATTGAACCCAAGACCCTGTGTATGCTAAGTATGCACTCTACCACTGAGCTGTACCCTCCCCACTTCTGATGTTCTTCAAAACAGTTTTCCAGTGAGCTAATAAGCATCTTACCTCTGAGTCACATTTGCATTATGAAGTTGTTTGAAGAAAACTATTTTTCATAGATGGAGGAAAAAAATCAGTTTTCTACTTTTCAAAGCTAGAAGAATTTAGGTTGGCAGAATATATATGTGGTAGTAATTGAGAATGGGTTCTAGAACCTGACTGCTGAATTAAAACCCTCTTCAGTCTCTCATTAGGAGCTCTGAGACTTTTGTCACACTTCTTTGCCGAACTTCAGTTCTCCATTTGTAATTTAGATGTAGCAGTAACAAAATGTTTTTAGCAAAGTGCCTGACGTGAGTTAATGCTCAGTAAACATTTTTATCATTTTATTCATCTTCTTTTTGCTTTTATTTTTATATTATTATTATTATACACATATAATATGAGCCCATAATTGTGCAGGCTAGGATTTTGAGCAGAGATGAGCAATAGCCTTAAAAGTACAAGGGTCTTAGGCTACAAAGGCAGTTTTTAAAATGTCCAGTATAAACATGTTTTTAAAATATGGGTCTAAGAAAACTAATTGCTTTGGCCTATATCAGCTTACAGTAAAATTTAAAGGAAGTCTGTTAATAATGTGAAGCCAAACAGAAGATATTATTAACAACTTTAGTTTGGTGTGTGTTCCATTCAAAAAGATTGACCAACCACTGACGTTCGTCCTATCCATCTCTATTTGATTTTATAAGAAATTGGTAGGAACTGGGGTGGCAGGCATCTTCCTTAAGTGTTTCTGAATAAGAACATTTCTCTATTTGTCCTCATCTGTTTATTTATTTAATACACTGTAAGTGACTAGAAGCTGAAAGATGCCTGAGTTCCAAAGCCACATTTTGGGGCTTTTTAACTGTGTTGGTCTTAGTTGACATCCTTCATTTATTAGTTTACTAGTTTTCAAAATACTTTTTTCCCCCAATAAACTCTTTTATACTGTGTTCTTGTGTTTGTCTTCTAATGATTTATAAATAATTTGCCTCCCAGGTGGCTGTGTAAAATAAGATACTAAACAACAATAACTTTATAGTTTATCTTTTAAAGCTGTGCAGTGCAAAAACAATTAGTATATATTTAGAAGTAAATATAAAATAAATATTAATATGTGATTGAGTGCATGGTACCTCTTAAGGGACCATCAAATTTGGATTGTATAACCAGAAAAATTGACCTATTATTGTCTTTTGGGTCACTTTATTTTAAAAAGTATGTGAGCTTTAGCATCTGTGCTCCAGTATTTTAACTTCATCGTAAAAAAGCTAGCAGTAGCTTTTCTTGATCCTTCTGTTAACATGTTCTTGGGGAAAATGTCTAATTATTTGCGTAGTTTACCACAAACATTAATTTGGAAAATTGAAGATAATATTAGCTACTTAGGGAACAAATGGCCGCCCTGCTGGTTAAAGCCTCGGGCCCCTCTCTGTGTCTGGAGGTAGGCCTTCTGTAACTCTTCATTCATCCCTTACTGTTTCTAAGAAACTGGCCATATCTGTCTCCTAGCTTCCACAGGTTCAGTTTTTCAGACTGTGCTTCTCTTTCCCAGTTTTCTTACTTCACTGCCTCCCCGAAGACTCTAAAACAGACCATACAAGATGCTTTTTCATCCTTAGTATTTTAATTGCTCAATCATGCAGGGAAACAGGAGGGTTATGCTCTTCTCCATCCACCCTCATACTCCCCTTCCGCTCTCAGAGCAAGGGAGGGGGTGGTAGTACAAAAGTTGACTATATCTCAGAAATCTGTAAAGTTGTTTCTTTGCTTTCTTCATATATAAACACCCTTTCCCCTTCCCCGTATTTGCATAAAGATATTCTACTTTTTCTTAGATGTTTCCATGGAAGAATTTTTAGTTCAGTTTTAGATATTAGTTTGGGGTTATTCCTAGGTAGCTTTTCTGGATTTAATCCAGTAATGATTCTGTACCTGAATGAGGAAAATCTTTCTGGCTTACAGACGTTTCTCTCCTGGTTAGACTTACTCTCTGACCTACTGTTACCCCTTTTCCTTTCTGTGGTTGTGGCCCCACTTTTCTCATCAATGGATTCTCCTCTATTCTGTTGGGGTTTTTTTTTGGGCGGCAAACTCACCAGACTAACTAGATTCCCTTTTGGTTAACTTTGGCGTCTTTCAGTATTTTAAGCCAGGTTTTGGCCTAGTCTAATGAGTGGAGATACAGCCTTCCTTTAACATGGTCTTGCTCATTTTCAAGGCTCGTGCCTTTTCCAGGTTTCTTAGTGAGTTCCTGGTGTCTGGTCTGAAAGTGGTATTATGCAGTGGTTAAAGAGCTTGGCGCTTTAGGGGTTGCTTGCTAGCTGTGTGCCTGCCGCAAGTTGCTTAACTCTATAGGTCTCTTCTCATCTGTAAAACCGGGCTGTAATACTGCCCACCTCTATCTGTTAGGGTCAAGAGACATCCTAAAATATCAGTGACTTAAATGCATTTTTCTTCTTTGTAATGGAAGGTTCTGAAGTAGGAAGTCCAGGTCTGGTATGGCAGTTCCATGGTTGTCAGCAACCGTCTGCCATCATTAGTTTGTGGCTTCCATTCTCGGGGTGATCCAAAATGTCTGCTGTGGTTATAACCATCATATCTACAGTCCAGGCAGCAAAACGAAGGCAGTAGGGCAAGGCAGAAGGGCTTACCCAGCTCTGTAACCCTCCCACAGGACCATATCCAAAAGTCACACCCTGCAAGTTTTGCTTATATTCCATTGATCATTACAGCCACAGAACATTGGGAAATACAGGTTTTTATCTGGGTACAGTTGCCACCTCAGTAGAATTAGGGTTCAGTTACTAACAGGGGGAAGAATACGTGTTGGGGAAGTAACTAGCAATTGTGCACCTAGCTATAAAGGAGTTAATGCATATAAAATACTAAGTACTGACTGATACGTCGTAACACCCCAGTGAATGCCAGACATTTTTATGATCTTTGCTAAAAGGTCAGATTACTATCATGTCCCACTTTTTCTTACATCTTTCCACCCATTTCATATACTTTTCCAGGGTAGTGATCTTTTATAATGATACCTGAAACTTACAGAAACAACTGTAGTGAAACTTACAGAAACAAGCAGAGATGATTTCTTTGAAGGGAAGAGGAAGGTAAGTAGTAGTTGTTCCCTTGGAGGAAAACCATTAGTTTCTGTAGAAGAGGTTTCATCTTTTTTGCTTCATTTGCAATTCTTAACATTGGTAGAGTTGATATGATTTTTTTTACTTTGATTTTTAAATCCTCAACTGCTATTCCTTCCTACCACCTTAAACCAAAAAGACCACTTTTTGGTACATATTCTTTTTTTTTTAATAAAGGGAATCAATTCTACTTAAAAATGTTTTTATTACATCCTTTAGTTAAAAAGAAAGTCTTAGGATGATACATAATGAAAATTAGGAATGATTTTACTTAATGAAAAGCCTTGCTTCATTAAACACCTCTGTGTTAACTACCAAATTTTTATATCAGGCTTTGTTATTTTTCTATATATTCATCATTTAGTGAGTTTTGTAATACACAGTTTTTGTTCTATAATAGAAAAAGAGCTGAGCCTTCTTTTCTTGCCTTATATCCAAATAATCTAAATTTTGATAAGAAAAAAAAAGAGGGGAGGGATGTATAACTGGGAAGCAAAATGACTTTTTTAATAAAGCCTACCTCCAGTTTTCAAGGTAGCTGAATATTTATATATTGAATACCAATGTGTTACTTTCTGGCTGTATAGTAACAAGTAAACTTATATGTATCATAAATGCCTGTGGTTGCATTTTGTGGTTTTGTTGTTTTATATATCAGTTACCTATGAATCTTCTGTTTTAGAATCTTTTGTTCAGTGTTTCTGTCCAGTAATCATCAACCTTTATTATTTCTGCACACAGCTATATATAGTCTTTTTTCTTTTTGTAGTGGTTTCTTTAAAAATACACGTGGATAGAAAAAATATGCAAAAATCAAAGCAGTTTTTTTTTAGGATGTAGGGTCATGGATGTCTACAATCATACTTATTTTTAATGTTTTTTAAAAAATAAATATAAATAAAAATTCATCAAATGGTGTGGTACCTAAAGTAAATGGTAAATGGTATAATTAAACCACATTGTTATAAAAAGTTATCAAACTCAAGCAACCATTGAAATTAAAGTTAGTATCATTCAACAATTTTAAGAACCTTAAAAATTAGTTAATAAACCTCTTTTATAGCAAGGCAAAATCAGTAGAGTGGAATTAAGAAAAAAAATCAGTAGACTTGCTCAGTTTTACACTTTAATGATGTAGAAAAATATGTACTAAAGATCCTAGAGGGCCATAATCAGAATTACTTTTGAAAAGCCGAGCCTGTCTTCAAAAAGAAATTTGTAAAATTAACTAGATCTTTAAAAAAAAAAAAAAACTACTAAAATTTGCTTTTAAATGTAGCTGAATACTCTGGAATCCTGGGTTTGGAAAAACCTATTGTACTGTCAGGTTAACTGTGTTATATTTTATGCTAGGAAACAATTTTTTAAGACATAATAAAGAAGTATAATTGTCTAACTCTTTAATATCTAGTTCAATATTTTTCCTAAAATAAGTGATTTAAATAAATCTAGAGTTGCCATATTTTATGTACAAATGCTTAACATTGTACAGTTTTTGCATTATTGGAAAAATGTAATTAAATATGTCATTTGAATAGCTTATAAGATTTATATCAATGATTTTTGTTTGATAGAAACTCGAACTATTGTGTATCTTTGCAAAGAGAAGTAGGAATACAGTCACCTCTTTATAAGTTATGTTAGGCAAATTTAAAATTTCATCTTAGATATTTTCCTCTGCCCAGTACACCTTCCTTTATCGCCATCCCCTTGGTGTTTGTTCACAGAAGCAAATTAATTTTAATATTAGCTTAAGCAAAATATGATTAGGAAGACAAGTCTGCTACAGAAGTAGCCATTATATATTTCAAAGCTAAATACAAATAATTTCTAAGTTACATGCTGTTTTGGATAGTCCATATTACATCTCTGCTTTGCTCACAAGGATAATTATGGTTCACATGCCCTGATTTTAACCTTGACTGACATCACTGCAGTTTAAGGCATTTACTCTTAATCATAATTTATTAGATAGGGGTATATTTAAGAGTGTGATATTATATGTGTTACTGCTGACTAATTTTGAATTGCTGATGAAACAGCTACAGTGATTTATTTTGCTCTTGTAGAGTTAGTACACAAAGCTAGAAGGTAAAAGTCCCAAGAAACTCATCATATGTATTTTTAAACTAATACAATTGAAAACTGCATTTTCCTGTGGCAACTTAAAGTAGATTCTTGTGTCTTATAGTATTCATCACAGTATTAAGCATGGATTTATTCTCTGTTCTTTTCATGTCCAAGTTGAAAACCTGATTAATGTAAATGTGCATTTTTATGCTTGTTATTCATGGTTATGTCATGAAGGTACCTTTACACTGGATAAGATAATAACCAGTGCTTATGGGTTGGGAAGCCTGTGATGGGTGAGGCCTTTTACATGTAATTTAAGCCTTAAAAGTTCTCAACTAATCATAACTACTTCCATTTTATTGTGAGGATGTTGAAGTTCAAAGAAGTTAAGAATCTTGCTTATGGTCATGTAAGCAAGTTAGTGGAAGCTAACTGAATTTGAACCCAAGTCTGACTCCAGAGCCCATGTGTGTTTCACTAGGTCATATTCTTTTGTCATAATATGTCAGTTCTGTGGACTGTACAAGTCGTAAAAAGTAACCCCACTTTTCAGCGAACCTGACAGTGAAAATCTAGATTTGCCAATATACGAATTTGGGATATTCTTATTCTTGTGAGATGATTCATCTCATGTTATTTAAATGACACGACATGACATTTAAAGTATTATTTGCTTTCCCAAAATTCACTTTTTTACTCAACATTTTAAGAATACCTGCATCGTGAGATTTTATCAAGTGAGGCAAGTCTGTATTCTGGTATTCTTTATTTTGCATAGTACTTCATGAATACTTGTTGTGTGCCAGGTTCTAGGTGTTAGAGATGTAAGTGACCTGCAAAGGCAGACATGTCTCTTACTGGCTCTACCTGGTTCTTGCTGGCTCTGGAACTAATATACCTGGGCTTCAGATGTTGGTTCCACCTTCACCTCTTAATAACTATTATCTTAGCAGGTGCCTTAGCCCTCTAAGTCTCTTTCTTCATCTGTGAAAAGGGAAGAATAATAGCACCTTTCTTAGGGTCATTGTGGGGATTAATTGAGATAATATATTTCATAGCATGTAATGTATTTCGTAGCATGGTATCTGGTGTGTAGTAAAACAATAAATGTTACCTTTTATCATCTTAAAAATAGCACTTGAAGTATAAGTAATTTTCTTTAAAAAAAAAAATAACTGAACAAGCTTAATTGGTACCATCATCTTTTTTGTATTATTTGGAAAGTCTCTTGTTTCCTTTCATATGTTCTGCACACTGCTGTATACATTTTAGAAATATAATATACCATAAGCTATGTATTTATTTTTCATATTTTAAGGACAATGCTAGAATCACTGTGTGTGGTATAATTCCAAATACGTAAGTGTATGTGTTTGCCTCATGGCAGGTATAATAACCTATTTTCTTACTTACTTTTCTTCTGAAAAAGAAGGTATAGAGTCACTTTGTGATTTATCCTTTGGAACAGTATCATGAGGAAGGATTTGAGGAAGAAATTCTTCATTGACTTTACAAACAAAAATGTTATGACAACTTCACTCTGGCTTATAATTGGCATTTTGTATAATTTCTTGAGTTTTTGAATGGAAAGCATTTCTAAGTATTTTTTAAAATAGTAAAATTAAAAACTAGATATTTTCTACATACTTATAGTATTTAGGTACTTGAATATGTAAATATTCAAGTGTGAAGGTGAAGTGACTTTGAATTTAAAAAGGTACATTTATGAAAATTTACACAAGAGTAATCAATCTAGTCATATTTTCTTCTAGATTACTAAATTGTTCTCAGATACTATGATCTGTCAAGAGCTTGAGGATGAATTAAATGCATTCCAGATATGATTTTTAAGAGATTTACATTAAAATGAATGACAAATTTTTAATAATTTCCATCAGTAATAATTTTGTTATAGCAGTTAAAGTTTCTTTTTGTGAATTGATGCAAAAACCTTACTTATAATACGTCTAAGGAGATTTGTTCTGCCATATCTCCTGTGAAAAGATATGTCAAGGCTATTTTTATTATCTGTAATGACATCCTGTTAGAGAAAGTCTTGCTTTGACATTAAATCACTACCGTTTTTTGCATTACAAAGTTGAAATGCCAAGGAAAATTCAGCTCATAAGCTGGAGAGGTATATAAACAGTTCAGTTATAGTGGCTGGTAAAATGGATTTCACTTTTTTTTTTTTTCTGTTTTCATAGTTTCTTTAAATCCTAATTAAGCCATTTTTAAGTATATAAGAGATAATTTGATATTTTAATACAAATTTTTTTTCTTGTTACACAAAAAGAAGTTTGGATAATGTGGAGGTTTTTCTTTTTAATGTGGATTTTTAAAGGACTTTTTTGTACAAAAGGTTTTAAAATATTTCTTTTAGTATGTACAGACAACTTTTGTATTACCTTGGCTGTTACAACTGGAAGTCAGGTATAGTTCTGAGAATGAATATTAGCTTTACTGCTAATTTATCCTAAGTTTTTATGTAAAGCATAAAACAAACTTTGGGCATATATGCTAACTTAGTAACTTCAGTCAAGACTTTCAGGAATATTTTGTTGAAGTTTATTAAAATTAAGATTTAATTACCAGTTTAAATGGTTAACTTTACAGGAGTGAATTTAGAAGCCAAAGAAAATAAGTGGCATAGAAATAAATGATTTATCTGTTCTTTGGGAGGAAAACAGTGCACACACATTTAAACCTAGGTTTCTAGATTATTGAGACAGCTATGTATAAAACTTAATTTTTTAAAATAACTTCTTGTTTAGCACGAAGTAAATTAACACAACTCACTGAGTCTGAGATTATGATCAGAAGAGGTACAAAAAAGAATTGATAAAGTTCTTTCATAATAATAATGTTTAGTAATGCTCATTTAATATTTTTGAGCTTGAAAAATGAATATTTAGGGTGATTCTGAAAATTAACTCCTTTATTATTCTAATACCACGTCCTCTGTTGAGCCTAAGTTATCCATGCTGTGTTAAAGCTCATCCTGCAAAGAAATGAATTTGCTGGGTTTTGTCACTTGCAAGTCCAGCTGGGGTTGCTGTAGCCTGTCAGTTGACCATGTCAAAGCATAATATTGTATGAAATCATCAAGAGGTACTATTTGTTTGAAAAGTGACACACGTAACTTTTTATTATAATTAATACAAGCAAGGAAGTTAGTAGTGCTTTTATTTTTTTATTGTCATCAAGCAGTTTTCTAGGAATTTTCAGCAGTGTATCAATTCAGCTGTAATTCTAGTATGAAATACAGGAACTAGAAATAAGCTTTTAGGTGCCTACTATTAAAAATTAAATCCATAGCTTTAATACCTTCTTACAGTCTCATTTAGTTTCACCACAGCTCTGTGTTAGTAGATCTGTACGTCTATCTTGCTCTCAATGGTTAATTTTGCCAGTTCAATTTCTTTGTAGGTTTTTGCCATAAGGAGAAAGGATTTTAAATCTTACAGTCCTTTAAAACATTTCATTACCATTTACTTAAAAGAACGATAGGTAATGTACATGCTTATTCATTTTGCAAGTACCCAAGACATTCTGATTGAAAGACAGCTTAAGGAAAAATAAACAAATGGCAAAAGCATTCAGTCTTTATTTACAATATATAGAAGATCACTGTTTTCACTTTAAGTGTTTGAGTCTGATCAGCAGGAACACCCTAGAGAAGGACATCTTTAGCGATAGAATTTACATACCGTTAGCTCACAGTAATTGATTAGCAGCAGGGCTCTGAGTACAGAGCTGGCCGGGCACGTTATTTGGGATGCCTTTGATGCTGTGGTTTTCCGAAGCTTGCTGGCTGCATGCTTGTTGTCTTTGTTCGTGGCACAGGTAATTACTTGATAAAATGAAGTGCATCGCTGTGAACAATTGACCCTTTGGAACAATCCAGGCTGGTCAGCAGTCTGAAACCACACTTTAAGGCCATCATTATGGCCTCAAACTTAAGAGTTTCCAAGGTACAGACAAAGGTGTTGTCTTCCTTCAGTACAAGTCGAGTGCCATTTTCAGACTTTATGAAGTATTTAAATTGAATGATATTTGACGATACTGAAAACTCCTCTGGAAATCCATCCAGCCTGCTTTTGGACACCAGAACAATGCGAGACTTTATTTTTGATATGAAATCAGGAGCATTACAGAAGATTCTCAGTCCTTGTGAGCGATCATGGTTATCTGTTATTTCCAAGAAAGTAGTTTCCCTGGGTGTTAGCTGTTCTTTTTCCCACCTGGATTTCACTTCATCCGCCAGTCCCTTGAGCTGAAAGAATTCTGCTTCTTGTGCAAGAAGTTGATTTTCTCGAAACCCTTCAGGCAGTAGAAGTTCTCCATTTCGTAGGAAGTTTAGAACATGCCTGAAGAGGAGCCCATCCCTGTCTATGAAATAATGACCATCGGCATCAAATGGACAGAGGATTTTTCCATTTACTATACCTTCAAGGAATGTGTCTGGGTACTTGGTCAGTGTTTGTTTTTGAGTAATGTATAAGTATCCACCAACGTTGAGGGTCATCAGGGTGGATTTGCAGTTCTTGCCCTGGTCAGCATCTTCCAGGCTGTTGTGTTTCCCTTCATACTCCTTTTCTTTTTCTCTTCGGTTTATTTTACGTTCCATTTTTGCAAATGCTATTTCAGCTTGTTCTTCTTGGCTTTGAGATTTTTAAAAAAGAAACACTACCACACACACACGCCTTTATTCAGCCCCAGCCTGGTGATGGAATGGAAACGCTGGCAGCATCGCCTGCGCTGTCAGCTCGGTTTTGCAGTAGGTGGCGTCTCAGCTATGTATGCAGGAGCTTTCTGGAGTAAGACGGAAAAAAGATAATTTGCATTTAACTGTATCAGGGAAGGAACTTGTTGTGAAAAGGTTTTCATGCATATTCTTTGAAGTAATAAAAGTTACTCAGTAAATTGAATTTCCTTTTAGCAGTTAAGCAGTTACAAATATTTAATTCTCCAGCTAAGTGTGAATTTTTATGTACTTCTAAATGTCTTGTAAGTTATTAATCAGGCAGGCTTAATATTTTATAATGCTGTCTTCTTTTGGAGATTAATGTATGTTGAATTAGTACCTTTTTTTAAGTAAATCATAAATAGGAAACCTAAAGAGAAAGGAACCTTGGTGTATAGAATTTTCTTTTCTATAGAAAGTCACACATTTCACAGTGGTGTAGTCATTATGGAGACACAAGTGAGAATATTTGAACCTGTTATTTGTGACATCGCACTTAAATTTAATTGGATTTGCATATAATTCTGATTTGGGAGTCTTTAGCAAGTGAGAAGAAATTTTCTGACTGTCCTTTAACAAAAGGTTGTTATTTTGGTTTTTTACCCTAAAGGTGAAAAATTAAGTATACAGGCTTTGCAGTATTTTTTTCCCTCCTCTTTGGTTAAGATTTCCTACGGAAAATTCATAGGCTTGTTTTCACCCGAAATCTGCTTCACTGCTGAACAAAGACCCAGACTGCTGTGGAAAGTACTAAAACTGTGTGTTTGTGTGCTTGCTCCTGCAGGAAGATAACAGACAGATTCAAAATACCTCCTATAAAATAGTGTCATGGGCCAAGTTAGTTGGGTTTTTTTTGTTGCTGCTTTTTAGTATTCTCAAAGAGGGAAAGAAAAGACCAAAGCCTAGCTTTTTTTTTTTAAGCTGAAACAATGTGAGTGTGATGTTTCTCTCTCCTTTTTTTTTTCCCTCCTTCCCCTGTGACTTGCCTTCCAAAGCATTTTAGGGAATCTGAGTTTTCATTTGTAGAATTTAAAGGCCCAGTGGTAAGAAATGTGAACATTGTTCCCATTACACTATTATTTGACTGACCTATCTGCTAAATTATTCTGAGGAACTATATGGTTCTCAGAAGTAGACTTCAGATTTTGTTAAATTGATTTATATATTTTTTATTACATTAAAGGTATTTAAAATTTTTTCAACTTTGTGTTGTTAGAAATATTGGTGTAGATTCTTCTAAAAATGCTTGCCTTCTGTTTTCTTTAAACGTTAGATTTTCTTTGGATAGAGAAATTTTTATTTTTAATTATAGCACACTTTGAATTTAATGTTTATGTAGCATTGAGTTTAACAAAAGTCCATTGAAATTAAACTAGAAGTCTAAGGCATAACATTTTTAAGGCTGAGTTTTTTGCTTAGAGACTATGAAATTGAACCAAAGTTAAAATTTTACCAGAGGTAGGATTGCATTCTAGAAGAGTTTTTAGTGTTTTATCTAGAACTTTACAGCTTGTTAATAGTAAGCCGACACTTAGACTAAAGCTTCCCCTCAGTACTGCATCATTTAAGAAGAATTTGCTCTTATAGTCTAACAATTTCATGTGTTGATCCTGTGTTTTTGGAATCAAGCCTTATCTATGGATGACTTCTTCTGAATTACTGAATAGAGTTTTTGAGGCGTGCAGTTTTGGAAAGGTATTCATGGAATTCTTATGTTAATAGTCCATGCACATGAGCTAGCATTATGTAGTAGCAAAGCCAACAACAGCATACCAATTCATAGGTATAGGCTCTGTTAATGAGTTTTACATGACATCAGAATCAATAAAGCATAGCTGTAATATGGAGGCTATGCTAGAATTTTCTTTCATGTTTAAATAAAATGGTGTAGTTGAAGTCTATATAATGTTTGGTCTGCTTCCTTAGACCCTGTTTGGCCCATTTATAGATGGCTTCATGGGGAAGCGGTAAAGCTAGAGCTGCTGGAGGATGGGCTTCTGTGGGAGGGGGGGGCAGGACTACAGGAAGTTGGACCACTGACCTCTTCAGCCATCACCCCAGGACCACCTTACACTTGCTAACTTGTTCACTTCTGCTTTCTGGTTTTTAAAACTACTGATGTGTGTTCTTTGTTTCTGCTGACTTGCCTTGACAGACTCTGAACCACCCCATCAGGTGCATCTAACCCTTGACTGCATTGTCTCACTCGAGACTTCACTGTGGTATCCTTGGCTTCTGCAAACCTGACATGTATGTTTCATTTGCCACCTGTGGCCTGGCATCAATAGTGTAACAGAAGCCTTGTCTTAGTGCCTGCCTGGAGCTGATGAGAATCCATAGGACTTTTGTTTTATGTCCTCTTGCTTCCAGCTTGCAGTCTTAAGAAAGAAAAACGGTATCCAGTAGGCCCCACTTTCTCCCTGTTACTGCACTCCATCCCCGTTAAAGCAAGATGATTGCAGTTTACAGAGATCTCAGGGCTTTGTTGATCATCGCTGCTGTTGTGGTACCCATGCCCCTTAGGAGAAAGCCAGGTTGTCATCTTTTTAGCCAATTCTGAGCTTATATTTACCTGCTTTAGGGGCTGGAGGGTAAGAAGCGTAGTGTCAGTCAAGTCTACACAACCCTAAAACTGTACAAATGGTGCTTCAATAACTGTGCCAAGGCAAACACCCATGGTATGTGACTACATTTCTCTGCCTCACTGCAGATACAAACTGGAATTAATCAGTTCAATGGTTTCAGCAAGAGGGCTTAACCTACACATCAAAGATTAGCTCAGATCCACTTGACCACTAGACTTGAAGATTTCATCTGCTTTGCAGGCAGAAATATTTTTTGAAAAAAAATGGTCTGTCATAGACACCTGTTATCACATATATAAAAGAGCCCTTTAGCCAACTTTGAAGACATTTATTTTTTCATTTGTATATGTGTGTATGTATCTATGTTTCTTACTTTTTTCATTCAACTCTGCTTTTTGCATTAGTTCATGCTGCTGTATATCTGTTCCATTTCTTCTGGATGGTGCATAGTATTTCACACTTAAGCACCCAATAAATGTTGGTTTTGATTCCCTAGTGAAGAACACCCAGACTGCTTCAATTCCTTGCTGTGATGAACAGTTTCATGTCCTCTTATAGGTGTTTGTGAAAGTTTGTGCAGTACATACCCAGGGGAAGGCCTGCTAACCACGCTCAGTTTTACTTAGAACTGCCAGATGACTCTCGAGATCAGCGCTATCTATGCACTCTCCCACCTGCAGTACCTGTGGGCTCCTGTTTTCTCACAGCTTTTCCAACACTTGGTGTTATCTGGCTTTCTTTTTCTGTTTTGCTCTATTTTTTAAATTTCACTTGTAAGTGATCTCATACAGTATTTTGTCTTTTTCTGACTTATTTCACTTAGCATAATACCCTCAAAGTCCATCCATGTTGTTGCAAATGGCAAAATTTTCATTATTTTTTATGGCTGAGTAGCATTCCATTGTGTGTGTGTGTGTGTGTATATATATATATATACATATATATAAAATATATATTTTACATTTCTTTATCCATTTATCTGTTGATGGACACTTAGGTTGCTTCCATATCTTGGGAGTTGTAATAATGGTGCTATGAACATTGAGGGGCATGTATCTTTTCAAGTTAGTGTTTTCATTTTTTTCAGATGTATACCCGGGAGCAGAGTTGCTGAGTCATACAGGTAGCTCTATTTTTAATTTTTGAGAAACCTCCATACTGTTTTCCACAGTGGCTGCACCAGTTTACAGTCCCATCAACAGTGTGCAAGGGGAGGGCTCCCTTTTCTCCACATCCTGGCCAACATTTGTTATTTATGTTCTTGTTGATGATAGCCAACTTTGAGGATTTAAACAATGCCATTGTCGGGTTCTTGATATGAGTGTATTCATTGGTTAGACCCAATGCCTAATCAAATTTTAGCAAAACCTTTCCACTTTATGGTGATGTTTATCTTCCACTAGTATTAGGCAGAACTTGTTCCAGGCCAGTGGGAATTCGCATCTTATCTTTCAACTCTTGACGGGAAATGAGGTCATTGTCATCACCGTGATTGACACAGGACATCATCATAATATACGCTTGCTCCATTTATATGCCAGAGGTATTCCCCTGCCGCGGAAAGAAGTGGAACTTTACCAAGAAAGTATCTCTCTTGGTTGGAAGATACAAGACTTGATAATACCCCTAGACTCAACAGATAACTCCTCTATGAAATTTCCTTTTCAAGAAAGGGAGTGGTCTCAGAACACTCGGCTTCTATTTCCACATTCTCCACCTCTACCAAATCTTTTTGGTTATTTTCACCTGTATGCATGTATGCCTGTTTTTTTTAAAAAGATTACTTCCCATTACCTTAGGAAGAAAGTAAAACCAACTACAGAAGAGCAACAGCTGTCAATTTTTACTTAAACCTGGCACTATGTCTCTGCCCTGGATTTTTTTTAAGCTTCCTGATCTGTGTCTGTCTTCTTCACTTGAATTTGATGCCCATCTACTTGATTTCTATGATATCTTTATCTGCTCATTTTTCAAAATCTGACTGACCTTTGACCATCTGACTTTCATGTCTTCTGATTGCTTTTTGCCTTGACCTTCTGCCTTTCACAAGCTGAGCTTCTCTTTTTTAATGTGTGGCTTTCTTTTGCTTCATAGCCTCCTGTTAATGCATTGAATGTGAGAAACATTCATTTTGATATTCAGCTGTAATCATGTTACTCTAGACTTTTTTGTGTTGAAAAATAAAAATAAATTATACAATGTGATGTATTAACATATTTTAAGAATCAGGGATTTTTCTGTGTTAATCTAATTCTATTTGAATGTCAAAACTTTAGTTTCATTTTGAAATATAAAATTTTTCTTCGTGAGATGTTGTCTAGCACTGGGATTGCATCAACTCAAGTTCTGCCTCACCTGCCTTATGGAGTTGGTTGACCACGTATCTCACCAACTATGCAGCGTGCTTAAATCCTCCTGGGATTCATTGGCTATAGGTTCTGGCAGTAAGAAGATGTGGATGTGTAATTCCAGTCAGATGAATAAGCTTGTAAATGTTTTGCAGTGTTGAACTAAGTCTTCAAAGAAGCCCAGGAAACATTGCTACATTGGCAAAGTTTTAAGCCTCACTTTGGGAGTGTAGAAATGATTAAAGCAGTTTGTATCAAAAGGAGCACAAATAAAAATGGCAGAGATGAAATGAGAAGTTCTGGCAAAATTCCATTCCATATTTCTTTGATTTTCATTACAGAGGTAATCTTGAAAACAATTTACATATCACATTAATTCATATTTTTTTAAAGAAATTTTATTTATTTGTTTATTTTAAACATTTTTTATTGAGTTATAGTCATTTTACAATGTTGTGTCAAATATTAATTCATATTTTAAATGTACTTTGGGACCTATGTTTTATAATTCCATAAGCAGAAATCATTTGAGTTTTTAAAAATGAGTTTGCTCTTTTTTTTTTTTTTTCCCGAAGTGCAAGCTATGCATTATTATTCACTGGAAAATTTTATTGTAACCAGATGAGCAAAGCACTTCTATGAGCCATCAAATGAACACCGAAATTATATTATTATATAGAACTCATTTTTATAGTGCTATTTGGCAAAATGGAATTTTGCCTTTTCAGAAGATTTTTTTTTGATGGAAGGAGATGTTTTAAGTTAATAACCATTGTCTACAATCTCAAAATGAGAGACATGACTTTGAAAATTTGTAAAGTTAATATTATTATTAACATTAAATCAGTGACCAAAAGGGTTTCTGCTCCCAAATGGTGTCCCCTACCACTGTTCCTCCTGTTACCTTCTCTTTAGATCCTTTTGTGTCTTTGGTGATGAGATGGTGTGAAGGAGAGGGAGGAGGGGCCTGAACTAGCAGGACAGGATAAGGATGGTTCATAGGAGAGAGAGTAGAGTGATTGTAAATCAGGGGTGGAAAACTCTGTCTTATTGTACACTTTTTCACATTTAACATTTCTGAAATCAGAGTATGTCTTCAAATCATTGGCTTGTAAAAGTTTCATGGTGGTATTTTGTTTTCCTTGGTGGCACATAAAATAATGGCGAATATTACAGTTGATGGTATCTTAGATTTAATGGAATATTTGAGTAGTTCTGTAAGCTGTTGCCTCCGTACCACCAGAAAATAAAATTAACAGAGATGCAGGCAAGAGGAAAAAGGGGGAGGAGGAGGAGGGAAATATCAGAATGGCAGTCTCAACGCTGGCTGCTGCAAATTAGAATTATCTAGCGAGGTTGTAAAAAAAATACCTGTTGCCCACATAGTACAAATAAAGAATCTCTGGGAGTGGGCTCAATAGTTCTTAAAAAGCTCCCCAGGTGATACTTATGATCAAGCAGAGATGAAGAATGTTCAGGAAATTGATGAGCTCAGGAAGGGGGAACTTTCCTCAAAGGAGTTCTTAATGATGGGGGCATAATTTCTACTCTAGTTGTGAGGATCACTTACTATGAAAGTATCTTGAAAATTGTAAAGAACTAAACTAATTTGTGGTATTACTACTATTACTCAACATGGCGAAGAGAATAAGAGTTATTAAGGATAAAATTAATGAAACTAGAATCATATTCAGTTAATTTAAAAATGTGTCACCAGATTGTCTATAAGTATTTCATTAATATTGTATTCCTCAAGTATATTTGCAGGCTAGTTTCTAAGTGCAGGGGTCTGCGTTTTCTTTCTTGGTACCCCTCATCTCATCTAGCACAGTTTTTGGCACTATTTAATTGTAATATAACACTGTAGTAAAAGTTTTTTCTCTGGGAGACTTAGTCTTTCCTGGAAAGATTTGTTTTTCTATCTTTAAATATTTATCTATAAATCTGTTAAATATCATGTTTGCTATTGTTTTTGAATTCTCTCGAATTTCAAGTGCAACAGCCAAAGTTGGATAGCACCCTTTGATGAAGGTATAACTAAAACAAACTATTACGGTAGTATGATTTTCCTGACCCTTTTCATTTATTATTACAGCACAGCATTACTTCATGTTCTTTATAAAACTGTATTTTATTTCTGGGTTTTATTCAATCTCTTATTCTTGAAAGCAACTTTGAGGCTAGGGATTATGTCTGTTTATACAACATTACAACATCATGCCCACATCTAGATTTGAGAATTTATGTTGATGAGTATATATATAGTATAACAAGCAAAAAGGGGACTGTAATGTGAAGTATAGAATGATAACTTGTGAACTCCTTTTGTAAATATTAAAACTTACAGATGTTGGTTTTTAAAATTCGTTCACTAAGTTATTTCTTTGATCAAAAACTTGTTATGGCTTCTGTAGACTCATAGAACATTCTAAACTCCTTTGCACATTTAAGGCCTCCCTCTTTGATTTTGAACCTAAGTAACCACTCTTCTTTCTACCCCTGGGCAACCAGTCTTCTCATTTACAGAGAATCTTTGAGGAGAACTGCAGCATCCCTTGTATGGGAATGTACATAAACCTTCTTTGTCCCAGTCCATAGGGGAAGAGTTGAAGAGCAGAACCATGAGTGAGGAAACTGAGGTCTTTTCTAATCCTAAGTCCAGTCTTCAAGTTACTATTTTTTAGTCCTCAAACTATGGTTTCAGTATTTGGTTTAAAACTAGGAATTCCCAGCATATTAGGCATATTTATAATTTGAATATCATTGTAAGAAAACATATTACATAAATAGATAATTCAAGGTAATACTTATATGGCTGCTGCTCATTTTGTTAGCTTTTGAGGTAAATAATCAAATGCTAACTCTGTAGGTTTACTGAAGTCTGAGCACGCTCTTTTATTCCTAAAATTTCTGAATAGTAAATAGAGATCAGAACATCGGTTCACCAATTTGAATACAGTAAGGAACACTTTCTTAATAATATAGGGATTGCAGCTTTGCCCAACTGGTTTATTAAGATGCCAGGTAGCTTGTGTTAATAGGCCTTACCCTGTGAACCACAGGCAAAGGCTTGTAAGAAAAGATTTTAAATGAAAACAATTGGAGACTAGTAGGAATATTGAAAATGATTTACCTTTTAAATGCTCATTCTCTGTGGAATATTACTTCTTTAGTCCTTTTGCGGAAAGGATAGACACAGGTGTGATGTAAGTCAGAATCAGGAAAATAGCTTCAAAGTCTCAAGGATCAATCCGGAATCTTGGTTCTAACCTTGTCTGTGTTTTAAGTTGAGTTGGAAGTGCTCTTTAAGGCCTCCATGTTGAACTGGATCCAGAGTGGTCTTGTGGAAATGAATGCCTGTCACTTCCTGATGCCTAGCATCCTCGTAACATACCTGCTCTCATTACTTACATGCCAGTGCTAATAGGCACACTTCCTGCTTGCTTATTACTTTAACTTGTTCAAACTAGCCATGCCCTTAACTTTGTAAAAAGTGCCAGTCAGTTGTTTCTCTTGGGTTCTTCAACATTGCATGTGTCTCAAATTGAGATAAAGAGTAGGAAGGTCCAGCTTAGATCAGAAGTTTGTATGTTTTCAAGTCTTGAGCAGCTTTTCAACATTTTCTTATTATTGTTCAGAGACAGTTTTCTTTAATTTCTACTCAAAGAAAATGTGATTATAGCTAGGTCTTTTAGAAAGTGTTAGAGCCAACAAAATAAATACTAATGAAGTAACAAAACATCCCCAATTGGAAGGGAAGGGCAGTTTTGTTTATTTTAGTGAGAGAACTGAAGGAGATTCCAGAGATCTTGTGGCTTCATTGTACATATGGATGCTGAGGCCCAGAGATGTGAAGTAACTTCTCAAAAGTCACACCGCTATTTAGTGGCAGAATCAGAACTAGGACACTTCCATTCTAGTTATAGGATGCCCTTTGTGTACACACCCTTTAAAACTCTCCATTTTTTTCTGAAACTAAGTGGCAGGATATAGATCAATAAACTACTGTCACCAAAGATGTGTGTTCATACTTATGAAGGTTCTTTGGGTTACAAGTAGCATAAACCATTAAGTAAACCAGTCTAGCCAAAAAAGCAGAGGAGGTGAGAAAATATAGAAAGGATCTGGGAATATTTCCCAGAATCTAAAGAAGAGTTGAACAAATGGCCAAGCCCAGGAAGAGACAGGAACTAAGCCATTCTGGGGCTTTCAGCAGGACGAGTTTACGTGGCTTCTCTTCAGAGTGCTGTTGTGACCGTGTCCTTCCAGTGATTCCTGAGGTGGAGTGACTCTGGTATGGGTTCCTTAGTTTAAAATTCTGAGAGGGAGAGACAGACAGAGAGAGAAACAGAGAAGAGACAAAAGCCATAGCTCCCACTGTTTCACCACCTTCGGTGCCCTTCTGCCTCTCCTCCCAGTCTAAATCCTACTCATTTTTCAAGGTCCAGCACAAGCATTGCTTTCCCTTTCAAAGCTCTTCTTAATTCCCAGCTAGACATACTCATTCTTATTCTTATTCTCTCTCTCTCTCTTTCTTTCTCTCTCTGTGGTTTTAATCCCAATACTCTGTCTCTGTCGGCAGATTATAACCCTTATAAACCATAACAAATTCTGCTTAGTACAGTAGAATCCCACAGCCTTTATGGAGGGAACAGTAGTCAGTTAAAGTCAAAGGTAGGGAATCATAAAATGATATTAGTATGTATTCCTACTGCCTTAAACATTCTATCTTAAAACTTATAAATGCTCATTTAATTACCAGTGTACATGTAGGGCAAGGCCTTTGCTTTAGGTATAGGATGCTGACTGAGCATCTGATTTCTCTTTCTTGTGAAAAGTAAACCCATAACTTAGATTTTCAGTTTTGCTTTCTTTAAAAAGGGGCAAGAACTTAGACACTGTGAAACAATACTAATACAGAATTCTTCTAGACTTCTGTATGTCTCTTCTAGTCTCTAGTTGTCTTTCCAGTACCTAATTTGACAGCAGATTTTTAGCCGCTTACCTTTATATCACATTTACCAAAGCATGAAACCTAGTTTTCATAGAAACATCTCCCTCCCCCATACTCATAATTAATGGGATTATGCAATGTATAATCAGATTGCATAATTACTAGCAGTAAAAC
Organism: Camelus ferus; assembly: GCF_009834535.1. Lineage (NCBI taxonomy): Eukaryota > Metazoa > Chordata > Mammalia > Artiodactyla > Camelidae > Camelus > Camelus ferus. The sequence goes on from NC_045709.1 coordinate 6,614,881, forward strand.
TAGCATAAACAAGTTCTAGCATGTTTTGAGCAGAAGTGTGTGGGAGTACTAGAGTTTAACCTGCTACCCACCAGTCTATAGCGAGCTTTGGGCATCTGTCATTATAGTTAAGAGGGGCAATGAGAGGCTTGGTAATCTAGAAGTGGGTATGTGGAGGGCCATCAAAAGTGCTGTTAGTGTGTTAAAGTGATTTCTGTACTTGTCTTATCCTTCTGCTGGACCAGCAGCTCTCAAAATGTGATCTGGAAGCCACTGTGTAGAGGGGTCCCTGAGACACTTTCAAGGCCCTGTGAAATCTAAACTATTTTCATAACAATACTGAGCCTTTTTGCTTTTCTCACTCTGATTTTCTAAACATTGTTCAGTTTTAGTTTCTAATACGGTCAATATCAGCAGACGAAACCCATATAAAAAGCTCTTTGAGGGTCCTCAGTTTTTTTTAGGCGTACATGCCTCAGTCTCTTTGTGAATGGTTGCCCTGGGCTCTACTCCTTGCTTGAGAACAGGAGCTAAGTTTCATTTAATTTTGTTATTCCTGATCTGTTTTTGAGTTATCTTTTACATAAAAGGCATTCAGTGAATATTAGATAAATATATGAGCAAAAAAAGAGATTTTTTTTCAATTATTTATGCTCTTTCTGACTGGGCCAACAAAGTAGTCTTATCAGGGTTTTTGTATTAATGAATATGATCTCCAATTAACAGCAGTGGTATGCAGGTGGGTACTTTCAAATGCGATAAAATATAATACTTAATAGCTTTCCCCTGAAATCTTAAGTAATGTCCTGAAGAAGAAAAGCAACATGATTTAGTGGAAAGAATATGAAAACACATTCCTGTGAGGCTTTAAAAAATGTGTGAAGGCTTTAAAACTTGTTTAGAGGGCTGTATTATAAGTCAATTTGTTTTTGTTTTTGTTTTTGTTTTTGATTTTGATTTATTTAGAAAGAGACAGGGAAGGGGAAAGAGTGAACTGAGATGTGGGGTTATTTAAGAGCAGCCAGTTGGTGGAAGAATTCATTGCTGATGATGAAGACTTTTCTTTTCACTTGAGAAGCATTTGAAAGCTATTTTAGATTTGAAAAGGGGATGTGATGGACAGGAAATTATGGTTTGGGGGAAGTGAATTTTACTGCTTTGTGTGAGTGACCTTGGTTGAAGAATAGTGATGAGAATGGTGGCCAAATTGAAATGGGCAGGTGCTGTGGATGCTTCTTACCCTTTCAGGTATTAAGTGCAGAACGTTGATGGCAGAAACCTTTAACCAGGAATTGAAGTCATCTGTCCACCAGGAGTAGGTACTGCTGAATAAGTGGGGCGCATTCACAGGTGGTATGGAAAGGCAGCTCTGTAGTAGCCAACAGTAATAGGCACATGGATATATAACCATATTATCTTCGGGAACAGTAGTCTACATTTATTTCAGTTTTCTAAGGATTAATTTATATTTTAATAGTGGACTTTTCTCATGCATTGAAATCTAAGACACTATATACATTGAAATCTTTCTCAAATCTTGTTTCTAGATAGAACTTTCAGCTTCCTGGGAGAGGCACACTTGAATATAAGATTTACTTTTGCTTTAAGAAAATTCAAATTTTAATCTTAATCTTACTAAATTCATTAATGAGAGGAAATTAGTTTTGGATATTTAAACTGAAATGTAATATAAAATAATTACAGCCTTTGTACTGTTTCCTTCCTGGCATATTTTGGTGTGAGGTAGACATGCTTCTCACCGTGGGTCTTCCCAGTCATCTGTCAGCCTGTCCTGGAGGTTTGTTGCACGTTTGCATTAAACCATTGGGTTACAGTGTGTTTGCAGTTAGTACTTAGGGGCTACAATAAGGAGTTTCTAGATTTTGGAGACAAAAATCAAGAAAGGTCACCATAAAAAAGATTTTCTAGTATAAATCATGTTGGCGTGGTTCTGTCTGCATTCTACATTTTGGTCAATTTATCTGTCTCCCCCAGGGAACTGTGTGCTTCTTGAAGACAGTTCTGTAGCTTCATCATCTTCCGTTTCACAATGCCTGGATGGTACCCATCACATAGTAGGCATTTAGTTGTAGTTAGTGGAATGCCCGAAGTCATTCATCCTGAAGAGATGAATCATAACTGCATTGCTGATGAACCAAAGGGTTTCCTGAATCTCTTCTCAAAACCTGGGTGAATTCTCACAGAAATACGACTGAACCATAACTGTTCCTAACCATAGCCTTGCATTTCTAGACTGTGGTAAAGCTGGTGCCCCCATGGGATGGTCATATATGTATCAAGTAAGATGAGATCTTAAAGTGATCTTCCCACTGTGCTTGTTGCCTGGTTTTTTTTTGTTTGTTTGTTTGTTTTCCTTTTTTCTGTTTCTCTTGAATTTTGTGTTAGGGTCACCCTAAGAATTCTTACTAATAGTATGAAATTGCCCTTCTGTTTGGACAAATATTCATAGCAGCTAAAGCTCTCATTGGGACATACCCATATTAATCATTTTGCCAGAAAATAGAAGTCAGAGCAACTCTCAGGCAGAACTGGAACACGGTATAACCTGCCTGGTTTCACAGTATTTTCTAGGCTAGCTGTTCTAGTCACAGTGTATTCTAGATTTTTTTTTTAGCACATGTGTGTGTGCACACGCATGTGAATACATGTGTTTATATGTCTTTGATTTAGTGCTTTTATACTAGCTGTGTTTTCAGAAGTTACTTCTCTGCCAAAGGTGATATGGCCTCCATACCCTTCAGTTTTTTTAGTTTGATTTTATATGCTTTTATGCCACCCTCTTTAGAAAGAGCAGAGTGTATAAAAGCTGTTTATTGGCAAGGGGCTGCAGCAGCCCAGTAAATAAACCTGACAGATGCCCAGGTTTTTACCAGCCAAGAATAAGGTTTTTCTTTATTCCAACCAATGATACTTCTATAAACTTTAAAATATTCCTTTTCTTTCCTTGATTTTTATTATTAATTATATTTGATTCTTACTGTGGTTACCAGTGTTTCGGAATACAGTCTTGAGAATGATGTGTTATCTCCGAATACATCTGTTAATTTTTTTCTTTCCATTCAAGATAAGCTTTCACTGGAAGGAATAGTGGTGCAAAGAGCAGAATGCCGACCTGCTGCCAGTGAAAACTACATGAGATTAAAGAGGTTGGTGTTTTTTAACTTTAAAATAATGCCTGATATTTCTTTCTAGGGATTGAAATACATATGTTAGATTGCCTATTGACTGCATGAAAACTATGCTTATTGTTGAAAGTGTTTTCTTCAAAGGTTGCTTAGTTTTAAAACCAACTGAGAACAAATTTCCAGTTATAAAATAAGTCATGGGGATATAATGTGCAACATGGTGACTGTAGTTAATAATACAGTATTGCACTTTTGAAAGTAGTTGAGAGAATAGATCCTAAAAACTCTCATCACAAAAACAGAAATTTTTTTAACTATGTATGCTGATGGAAGTTAGCTAGACTTATTGATCATTTCCTAATGTCTAGTTATTAATCAATATCTTATATACCTGAAACTAATATAATATGATCTATTAGTTATACTGCAGTTATTTGAAATACCAAGTAAGAGTTTCTTTGGCAAGGGAACTTTGAGAACTCAGACTTAATTTGGGGTATTTCAGGTTACTGTGTTAATATAACCTAGAATCAAACTTTTTAAACTTCTTTTTCTAGTTGTCCTTATAATCTTGATTTTCTAAAGACATATAATAAGATACTTGTACTGTTTTATTTTCAAAGGCTATAGTTCTCCCATGATGAATATATTATCTAAAATACTACTCTGTAAAAAAACAAATATAGTTAGTTGCTAGAATACCATCGTTTTCTCTTGATCTACAAAGAAATTTTTATGAACTTGCTACTTTATTAGAGATTTTGCTTCAGGGTCCCTCCCCCACTTTTGAATGTGGTTGACCCTTTGTAATTAATATTTAAAGATTATGATTGCAAATTCTTTATACTTCAAATTTCAAATTGATTTTCAAAGAGTCAGCAGCTTTTTAAACCCTGAAGAAACGTTACTATACTTGTTTTATAGTTTGTATTGAATGTATTCCAACCCCATGTAGTTTAGAATTGCACTTTTTTTTTTCATTTACTCAACACTTACTATGTGAAATAGCAGTGAACAGAACAAACAAAGATCTCTGCCTTCATGGAGCTTACATTTTAGAAGATTGTAGCTGCACAGAACTGATAGTTGGGAGCACACTCACTGTTCAAGTTGTAGCAGCAGCCTCTGGATATCCCAGCTGGCTGAGCTGGATCAGCTCTAAATTTCACATCTTTTAAATTTTTTCCCCTTTTCTCAATTAGATTGGAAGTCTGTCTCTTGGGAATGAAACAAAGACCGGTTTTCTTGTCCAATAACTCCTCTAATTTAAATGCCTCCCCAGGGCAAGTGAAAGGATGACAATCAAAATGAAAATTTTTTTCTAACGTAAATAACTTTGGAACACAGGCAGGTCTTTCTCTCTTTGTTTTCAGCCTGTGAAATTTATTATATAATGCAAGCCTTTTTGAGAATTGATCTTCTTCAAATAACTGCTGAAATGGAGGAAATGTGAAATCTGGTTACTGAGCTGCTTGTCGTCTTTTCTTTTAAGGTTTCTAAAGATTTCTGATGATCAGATTGGGAAAGTCACCGGCTGTGTTTATGAAATGGCTGCTTATTCCTTACCTGAAAAGACATTACAAATTTTTAGCCTTTCAGAATATGCTAAAAGACCAGTCATTACATATTATAAATACTTAAGTGACTTAAGGAAGCAGGATAATTCAGGAGATGATAATCATGTGAGTTTCATAAAACAGATGCTACATGACATAAGTCTTGAAGGCTGAGACATTTTTTTTTTGACCAAGTGGGAAAGGACAGAGTTAAGAACACTTTCTAAACAGAGATTCATTCAGGCACAAAGACTTGGGAAAGACATCAGGGATCTGTGTGTTGTTCTGCAAGCCTGGAATGCAGGATTTATTTGAGGCAGAACAAATAGAAGCTCTAGCCCTTTTGTGAACTCTGAAATTCTATATCCAAAAGCCCGATTGGATGCCCAGTAGACATTTCACATATGTCAAAACTGAATTCCCGGTCTTTCCCCCCAGACTTGCTCCACCAGCAGCCTTTCTTATCTGAGTTAATGCCTACTCTGTCCTCCCATTTTCTCAGTCCAAAAACCTTGGCTACATTCTTGATCCCTCTCTCACACCTCACATCCAATGTGTCAGAGAAATCTTACTGACTGTACCTTTGGAATATTACACATCTGCAGCCTCACCATTTCTCACCACCCACATGATCTGCCATGTTTCTCACCTGGATCACTGCAGTGACTTCCTAGCAGAGTTCTTGCTCCCATCCTTGCCCTCTGTAGTCTGTTGTCAGACTGTATTATATGATTGACTTACTGTATTTTTTGCCAGCTTTGCAATTTTTGCCTAGTGCAGTTTACTCTCTCATGGGTTTTTTTGTTTTGTTTTGTGTATACCTATTTTGTTCACTCACACACATACATACACACATATACATACCGAGCATCTAGAATAGTTCATGACATCTAGTGGATAGTCACTAAATATTTGTTGAGTGAATGGAGAAAAGGTTTGAAATGTTAAAGTCTTATATGCTTGTTAAATTACTTGTTGAAGAGTTTTACATGCTATAGTAATAAATTAGGACTTCATGTGCTATTGCAATCAGGGAGGCACTGAAGAATTTTAAGCTGGATGGAAAGCGAAGGGATTTTGTTTACAAGGGTCATTCTGGTTTATTTTAAGACTGGAATCAGGGAGGTAAGCTAGAGGCTTATGTAATAACCCAGGTACAAAATGTCTGAATGACTAAACAAAGGGATTCTAGGACAAAAGGAGATGAGAGGCTAGGTTTTGAGGATATTTGGAGGTAGTGTTTGTAGGACTTGATAAACTCATCTCAAACATCAGTGGTTCTGGGACAGAGATTTTCTCTAGGACCAGTGGTGGCTCTGGCACTGCAGCCTGGGTGCATGTCCTACTGTGAGTCCTGAGACTGGCTCCACACCGTCCTTTGCGATGCACTGATGAGGGCAGAGGAACAGGAAGTTCTTACAGTTCCCGTGTCCATTTCAGTTTAAATCCTGGTTGACAGTTTACATAAAAACTTAAAGAAGCAGAAGATACTTAAATTGGAAGAGTACTGATGGGTAAATTATCTAAGTAGAAAAGTAATTAAGTCATAAGTTATATCTCCTGTATTTTGTTCCTCATTATTCAACATTTTCCAATGTCTACTGTGACCACTAAGGTAGGACTCAATTTTTTTAAAATCACTAGATGCTGTTCTTGACCTAGAGAGCTTTCAGTATTTGAACCTGAAGAAAACACACACCCACACAGGGTTATCTAAAAAATCTGTTTACTGACAGTATAGTGAGGGAGAAATAGAAACGTGGTGCTGTTGATGTAAAACAGAGAGGGATTTCCAAATGTCGATGACATCAGAGTAGAAGTGTTTGAGAACAGAACTGACGATTCAGTATTTGAAATATGCTGTGCCCAGATATTTCACACATAGGCTCAAAATTTTTCAGGGCCTCCTTCTGACATTCAGCTTTTTGGATAGTCTGGCTTTTATTTCACTGCCTGGCTTCATTTTCATCTTTTCTCCTTTATATAGATGTCTCATAGTTAAATCTCACTACAGGTTGTTTTCCCAAATGTACTAGACACTTGAACATCTTATGCCTTTGTAATGTGCTACATCCTATACCTAGAACGCCTTGTCTACCTTCTGCCAAGATTCTTTAAAGCTAACCAGGTGTCACTCTGTGAAACCTTCTTGTATCTTCCAATCCCAACTCCAGTTAAGATCCGCCACCCCTCTTTTCCTATGTTCCCACATACTAGGTTCTTCTTTAACGGTATATGTCAATGTCTATGTTTTCTACTATTTAATATACGTAGTTGCATCTCCTACAAGATCATGAACTTCATAAGAATAGGGACTGTGAGCTTTATTTTTCTTCCTTCTTTCCTTTCCATTTTCCCTCCCCTCTTTTCTTTTTGTATTCTCAGCACTTAGCATAGAACATTGCAAATAATAAATACCCAAAGGTATCTGTTGGGTTGAAATGGACTGAAATAGAAAGGAGTGGCAAAACATGGGCATCAACAGCATTCAGCTTTTTTAATTTTTTTTTTGAAAAAAATTTTTTTTACTCAGAACTACACTTGAAACCTGGACTTGAGGGATTTTTCATTTCATATACACATGCATATGTGTACTTGTGTGCACGCACACACACACAGTCCTATCTTGCTTTGAGAAGAAAGTGACTGATTATAAAACACATACAGAAACATTTCATCACCAAAAAATGTTTTTCAGAATAAAAAGAATTGAATAATCTTCTATTTATGGAGGACTAGAAGAGACAGCCTTTTTATCAAAGAAAACCTATCTTTCCTTGACTTAAGTCCATGAGGTTATTTTCTTTAATCAGTGAGTTTTTAACTGTATTACATTTTAGCAGGTAGCAGCTAAACTATTCTCTTAGTAACATAAATGTTTATATACAAAGTGCATTTTATATTTATAAATAATGCTCTATAAGAATGATGTATTACTATAGTAGAATTTAATTTTAGTAATAAATTCTTGCTGTAACTCTCTGTTATTAAATTTTAACTGATAAATTAACCAAATATTATGAGAATTATAATTCCCATATTAATCAAATGTAAGTAAGATTCTCTTGGTTTGTAAGATTCTGTCTTTCATTTAGGTTAAGGTGGAAATTAGTATTGCAGTAAACCCAAGAAATGAGTAAACCTTTAAATCAATGAAATTTAAGCCAAGAAAGAAATGAATCCTGTGCTGCAATTTTCTTCTGTCCAATCTTACAACATAGTACAAAATTCTGCAAGAATCCATTTAGCCACCAAGAAAACCTAAAAACAAAAGAAGGGAAACAAAATTTCCCAATGTTTCTATTACTTTCTCTTTATCTGACATATATTTGGATAGGTCTGAATGATACTTTATTAGGAAGAAATTTATCTTGAATTGGTAAATGTAAATATATTTAATAATAGCTTATATTTGATGTACTAATTAGAATTTAATTTCTCTTTTATGAAGTGTACTTTCATTAAGCTTCTTGAGTTTTTCTTTAATAGCCAAATGATAAATTATGTAGTCACCTTATTTATAATTCATGTTGTACTTTTTTAAATGTAAAGGGGCATAAATATAAGACCATCATCCTATTTTAGTATATGTGCTGCTGAAGCGAGCACAAGACAATCATCCTAATGTGTGTTTTCTTGTAGGAAAATCCTAGTAATAGGAAGGTGTGGCTTTTTAACTTCTGCATGTTTATGCCACTAAGTCATCTAAAAATACTTAACCACAAAAATTTTTTTAATTCCTTCAGTGTTTGGGTTTTCTTCAAAAAAACCTTTCAGTTTGGGAACAGCACATTAGCTATAGAGGGTTGGAGAAGAGAAAAGTCAGAGTCTCTTTTCTATGCTAAGACACGAGACAATGGGAAGCAAGTTGTGATTCACATTCTTTCCTGGGGAGAAGTTGTGCTGTACCTGCCTAGGTTGTTGATGTTTCATGTTACAGTGAAAGATGTCTTAGAATGTCTTATTATAAGGGAAGTGGAAAGGAGCCTCTCATTCAGTAGATCTTAATTTGTGGGCAGTGTGATTCATGTAAGTGAACTAGATTCATGCCCAAAGAAGTTTCTGCAAATAAAGTTTTTGCTTAACACAATAACAGTGAAACATTTTCTTTTCACCACATTTAAACTAGTTTTTGAATATATTTAGTCCTTGTAATTTTGACTCTTCTCTAGATATGAATTTCATAAAAATAATTTTAAGTGATTTTTCTCAAAAATTAGGGTGATATTCTTATAGCCATGTCCCTTTATATTTTAAAAAAGTACCAGATGAATTTATAAATAGGGTAATTACATAACTTATTACTCAAAACAGGATACTTTTAAGAATGAAAGTAGGCCTAACCACAGAGAAAGCCACACTGAGACAACAGAGTAAACTGTCCCGGGTAAACTGGGAGGTCAGATTACCCTCATTGTGAATAGTCTGGGTATATTAAAATGCTAACCTTAAAATGAAAACTAAAGGATAAGAGTCAAATAATAAAAGTTCTGGCAATTAGGAAACACATACTAAAAAGTCTAGAATAGAAACTACTATAGCTGAACATACACTGTTGTTTGCTTCCCAGTAGCCATACAGAGTTGGGCATATGATAGTGCTGTGTTAATGTTTAAATGTAAATTTGTATATAAAGTTTATTAAACAGCAAAATGAATAATAAACTAAAAATAGCTTTATAGAAAAACAGTTTTCTGTTAATCCTCAATAAAAGTTGAGATCATAGAAGTAACTCAGAGTTCAATAAAGATAATTTTATGACCAGGGAAGTGTAGTATATTTTAGCTTTGTGGTGATTTTATTGAACAGTTTCTGGTAAATGTAGAGGTTAATGGTTAATCTACTTGTATTAATTAGGATGCTTTCCTTCGCATGTATCAGAAAACCCAATGCCAACTGGCTTAAAAATAAAAGAATTCATTGGCACACATAAATTGAATCCAGTGGTTTGTAGGCTTTAGCCATGGCTTTGTCTAGTTCTCAGTGTCATCAGTTCTCTAATTCTGTTCCTAATTTTGTTAAGTCTGTCTTTCTCCAGTTTGCCTATTTTCAAACTGGCTTTTCTCCTGGTAGCAAGATGGCTACTTACATCTCCCAGAACCATCACTTCCTTCTCTGGGCCAACATGGGTTCTGAATTTATCCCAGAACCAATAAATGTGTCAGTGAAGATGAGAAGGGTAGGCTAATGGTTAGGACCCACCTGTGGAAATGTGTAAGAGATGGGGTCAATCCCATCCGAAACATGTGGCTGCTGCTCCGTAGGAAAGGGGCAGAGTGAATGCTGGGGAGGCAACCATAAGATCAATAGCAAAACTCTTTACTAGGAAAACATCTTACAGGTGAGAAAAACTCATCAAGGACATTCACACCCTCATTGCTTTCCTTGAGGAGTAACCATCTTACCGCTCAAAAGGGGATCAAGACTTCTATTAGAAAGCAACTCTGGACCTATGAAGATGCCTTAATAACAGAGTGAGATGGCTAAGAGGTTGGGCTCTGGCGTTCAGATTGCGTCGTTTCAAAGACTAGCTTCCCCATTTATTGGCTGTATGATCTTAGGCAAAGTACATGCTCTTTTTGTGCCTTTGTTTCCTCATCTGTAAAATGTGATAGTGGCATTTATCTCAGTGTTATGATAAAAAGATTAAATAATGCTATATAATACTTGATGTGTCTGACACACAGTAAGTACTCAATAAATATTAACTTAACCTGACAGTTACCTGAGTAAGTACTCCTGCCCTAAAACTCTGCTGGGGGTATTCCTAACTCCATCCAGTTTGTCTTAGCTCTTAGTTCTCATGATAAAAAAGGCATGCACACAGGATTCTTTTTGAATCCCTGCCCTGAAGTAGATAAATTAGTTTAATCAAACTTAAATTAGAAATAGAGCAGAAAAGATAACTGGAGTTGAGAAAAAGAATCTGAAGAATTTTTTAATAGCGTCCATGATGATAATCCTCTTTTCAAAACAAAAATTGTAAAGTGGTGGTGTGGAAGTACCTGGCTATTATCGAGATTCAGACCCAGGGAACTCAGTTAACTCTCCACAATCTTTTCATCTGCTGTTTTCTATCTCCAAGAACTCTTTAATGTAGCCATCATCATGTGTAGATCAGAAACCCATGGGTTTTTAGTTTGTAAATCTTCCTTGGATGTTCAGAATCTTTCTGGAAAGTGTTAGAAAGGTTATTTACTAATCCTGAAATTTTCCCAAGTTGTCTTTGGAAATGGTCTTAACAGTCCCCTCCTGCAGTAATACTTTGGCTTATGACTCCCCCGAGATACTCAAATGTATGATTTTTCAAATGTAGGACCATAAATCTTTTTCATCAAGGATTTTTTCAAAGACCAGGGACCGGAAAGTCCTAAAGAGCTAACCCAAGAAGGCAGCTAGCTATCGTTGTCATAGTGTGCGCTGTTCTCACGTCCTTTCCCTTGAACTGCTTCTCTTTTAATTACCACTTAATAGTGAAGGATTATGTGAGAGAAGTTGGGTGTCTTCATTAAAGAACAATAATTTTAAAATGTGTTATAAATAGATAGCTGTAGTAAACATGTAAAAATACCAGTGCGATAAAACTACCCTAAGAAACTAGTCAAGGTGTTTTACCCAGAATTTTTTAAAAGACTACCACAGATCCTTATGGGGAATGCTGTTTGGTGCAGGGAAGACTTCTTAGGAAGATTGACAGTAAAGATGGCTCGTTTTCCTCGGAAGAGCCTTAACAGCTGTCCCCACAGCCCTTGGGCTGCCCTTGAAGATTTACTATTCTGATGAAATAAGGATTTCCAAATGATTGTAAAGAAGGTACTGGGAATATATATAAAGAGTTAAACCACTGGCATAACTAAACAATAAAGGTATTATATCATTTTCTTCTTAGAAGTCTTCAGGTATTTTTACCTTAAGATAGGAGGAGGAGAGGGATTTTGTCAGTATCTGGGTACTATTGTCTCACCCTAAACATCTCTTGTCTTTGAAATTCCCCCATCTCTTCTGCCCACCATCTTGTCTTCCTTGGGCTTCTGACCCCTTCTGATTCTGCTGCCATTCCAACGCAAGTGTGCACTGTAGCAAAACCAGTCATTTTCACTCTTCCCTGTGTGCATCGTGTACTTCCACGTCACTCTGTCTGCAGTGCTCTTTTCTTGCTTTTCTGCCTGCGAGACACCTATTCATCCTTTAAGATTCAGCTCAAGTGTAAACCTCCCCCAACCATTTCTCTCCACACAGGATAAGCACCATCTCCCCCGAGCTCCTACAGTGCTTTTTCTAATAAACCACTCGTCGCATTTTGCTTTTTACTTTACTTCTATTCCTGTAGTTGATGTCCGGACTAGATGGTGAGCTTCTTGAGGTAAGAGACTATAATCTCATTCACCTTTGTTCCAATAGCTTTATGTTCAATAAATGCTAGTAGAGTCATTGACCAAAAAAAATCAGCATTTTTAAGCTAGGAATTTACAGTATACCTTGATTAATGAATCTCTCCAAGATTAATTCTCCTTTAAAATGCATTTAGCTGTATTTAAGATTCAAATTACAGGTCCTGAGAAACAGTATTGGCATGTGGTGGTGTTTCTACAAAGCCTCACAGCTTTGCAGGATAAAAATACCTTGGTACACAATTTCTCTTTGTTCACTCACAGTTGAAAATCAACAGGGCATTAACCTTAAGCAAAACTGTGAAGTATGGAAAGTTTATCTTTATTATCCCAGTGTCTCCTTTTTTCATTTCTTTTCCCTTTAGTAATCCCTATCTTTAGGCATCTACTTGTTATCCTGTGCTGATCCTTTTTGTTCTATCAATTCTGAATACATTTCGAGGGTACATGGGCGTAAGTCAAACTGGGCATTTGATATTAAGCCTTTTATTACTAAATGTGAAATAATAGCCATCAGATTACCTGTTCAGGGTATTTGAGTAGGTAGATTTTTTTTTCATGGGAAAGGAAGAAAAGTCATTGAAATTAGACCATTTATAAATTGGCCCAAACACAGAATTGAGTAGTCCTTTTCGTTTGTCGGGAGGGCTTATCACCAGGATAATCATCTCTGCTCCCTGGGCCAAGTGGGTAGATCTGGGGTAACTGCATTTGTTGGAGATCTGTTCTAAGTATTTGCAACTTGCTGCTAAATGTGACCCACAGAAGTGGCCTCATGTCCTTAGGCAGGATCAGGGCCATCACTACCTAATCCATATGATGCCTTTGTACAAGTTTTTAAAAAGGTGACCTGAAAACTGTATGTCCTTACCAAGCTAGCCTGTTCTGTTATACAACAGTAATTATAGTAACTTTCCTAATCTGATGTGCTTATGGAAAAAAACGTATAAGCAGGGAGAAATTGGTACTAGATCCCTAATGCCCCGCAACTTAAAGTAATATTGTTAGTACCGTGGTTCTATTAATTATAAAATAGGGTAACATTTATGGGTTTATGTATAAGATATATAATGGCTTCATTGTTTCAGTTTAGAATTTTTATCTAATTTCAGATCCCACAACTTAAAAATGAACTTTGATAGCATAACTTAATTGAACTTCAAAGCTCCGTGTATCTACTGGAGAGAGGTAGACTATTAGATGATTTTATGTCTATGGAGTTTATTATTTTACTTTTGCGAAGTTTCTGTGAAATCTGTAATGCTTTGAGTAGTTTTGATGCGCTAGTAGCTGTGCCATTTTGAAGGTCTGCTTCTCTTCAGTATACCCTGGTATCACGGTTATCATATACTGTGTACTGATTTGTACGTGTGTGACTTTCAAGGCCTCAGAATATCTAAAACCCTTTTCGTGTAATGTGTCATATATAAGAGGAAAACTGAGAAGATGGAATTAATGTTCAAGCAGAAGCTTTTCAGACTGAAAAATAATAGACACATGGGAAAAACAGGAGAGAAAGATGTGGGCTTAGTAATAAGCTTACACAATAACAGAGTAATGCCAGCGAGTGGTATTCCCACTGTGCAGTTCCATAAGGGCAAGACTTTTTGTCTGCTTTATTCACTGGTATACTTCAGTGACTGGAAGAGTGCCTGGCACGTAGTAGGTACACAGTGAGTATTTGTTGAATGAAAAAAGGAAGGAATGAGACTTAGGTTTTGTCTCACAGGCTGCCTAGTGCTTAGATCATGATGAGTCATGCCTTTTAAGCTGTTGCATGCCAAGTTAATTTATCTACTTCTGTCACTTCCCTATATTTCATAGCTTCAAAGTGTCATTTATTACTCATTTGCTCGACAGATATTTATTGAGCATCTAGTGTGTACTAAGCAGTGTAACATAAAGCAGCCAGAGCTTATTCATTTTAGAAAATGGATCATAGATGGGTATTAAATAATTTAGATTATTATATCATTATATATAGTATGAGAGGTTGGCACAGGCAGTAAATATCAGGTTTCAGAAAATATTAATTTGGTGAAGTCAGAGAAAGGAGTCCTAGAATTTGAATAGAGAGGAGGAGGGAGGGATTCTAGGTAGAACAGCACAGCGTAATTTGGGATAAATCAATAAGAGTGTTTCAGGAAACGGCAGATCAGCCTGGCAGATAGGGTGGACAGAGGGCTGAGTATAGGGTGTTTCAGTGTTAGACTGAGCAGGCAGACGATCCAGTGAATCACTGACTGAGCGTTATTTCACTCTGAGGGAGTTTCTAGGTCTCCTTCAAGGCTCTGTCCTTGGCACACTGTCCTCCCTTGGTTCCTGTGACCTTTAGTTTTCCTCTTGCCTTAGTAACCTCTATAGCTCCTGCTTCTCTCTTCAACTCTTTCCCCTCTATGTGGTCTTGCTAAGTGATCCTCTCCCCTTTAAAAATATATACACGGTAACTCCAGAGTTTGTATCTCCAGCCCAGACCTCTCTCATGACCTTTATACTCATACGTATACAACATTCCCATTGATAGCGCCACTTGAATGTCTTACAGGCATCATAGCTTCACATGCCAGAAATTGAATTCTTGGTTTTTACCCACCCTCACACCTCTAATGCAGTTCTTCCCCCAGCCTTTACCGTTCCTACCCAGGTATTCAGGTTTAAAAAAAAAAAAACCGTAGGAGCTGTCCTTGAGTCCTCTTTTCTTGACAAGACAGATGCAATCCATCTTCAAGTTCTGTCGGCTGTACCAACACTATACACCCTGACCTGCTACTTATCACCTCTGCTGCTACACTGTTCTAAGCTGCCTTCGTCACCTATATTTAGGAACAACTGCGTAATTTGCAGGGCCTATTGCAAAATGGAAATAAGAGCCCCTTTTTCATAAATTATTAAGAATTTCAAAGTGGTGACAGCATTGCATTAAATCAAGTGCACAGCCCTTCTCAGTGCGCGCCCAGTGTGACTGCACAGGGCACCTCTACTGTAGCAGTCTCCTCCTAACTAGCTCCCTGATTCCCCCTGTAGGCCATTCTTCACATAGCAGTCAGTCATTAGAGCAGGTCAGATCATACCATTTCCCTGCTTAGAATTTACAGGAATCTTGCATGAGCTGGCCTTCCAAACTGTGATCTGATCCTGAACCTTCTTCACCATCTTCTTCCATCACACTCCTCTCCCATTCCCTAGGCAGCAGCCAAAATAGCTGCCCTTTTTTTTCCCCTCAGAACAAGAACAGTTCCATCTCAAGGCTCTTTCAACGTAAGCACAAGTGTTTCACCAGATCTTAAAGAATCAGCCTCCTTTCCATCATGCAGTTCTCAGGTCATACGTCACATCCTCAGATAGCCTTTCCTGACCACTCCTAGGTGAAGTAGTATAGCCGCCCCCCTTCCCCCGTTACTTGCTACACCATGACCCAGTTTTGTCGTGTTCTTAGCACAGTTGTGACTTACTGACGGTATCCCTGTCACCCAGCTTTAAGTGCCTGCCACGTGATAATATTCAATAAATATTTGTTGCTTGAATGAATGTTTTTCATAATCTATTTAGCCTCCTACATTTTGGGAATTTATCTTAAGATTAACAGGGTTTTTTTCTTTCTTAAATTCTAATACTTTTTTGTTGAATTCTCAAAATTGAATGAGCTTACATTTAAAATCTCAAGGAAATCATTTTTCCTTTAAAATAGCATGTCTTTGGTGTGACACATACTATATATACTATAGCTTGGACAGGGGAAAGTGGTATTACCTGTTGAAACTGAAGTTAATATTATAGAATGAGCAGAGTTTTCCTCTCAGAATCAATATATTAAATCATAATACCAAAGGGTTTACAGCCCAAGCTTCACAGGTTTATGTAAAACCATTTATTCAGTGAACACTGAGTACCTATTATGTATGTACCAGACACTCAGGAACAAAAAGGTAAGATGCTTTACCTGCTCTTGAGTAGCTCACTTTAGAAAGTTTGCACTTTGATGTGCAACATTCTGTGTAGTTTCAAAACAAAAATACTAAATCTGCTTTGTGAACTACACTTGATCTTCTGGCTTTTAAAAGGCCTTTACTGCATGGTCCAAAATGATGGTGTTGTATAGAAACACACACACACACTTTATGAAGCGAACATGAATGTGGAATATTTAAAGTTAATTTACGGATCTGTTGTTTACCAGCACTATCTGGTACACACATCAGTTTTGCAGGGGGTTGGTGTGGTGGTGGCCAAATGCTATTGTTCACAGGATTTTCAGTACTTATTACAAAATTACATTGAATGCCATATGGCATTTTATTGTAGCTCATTAAATTACTAGGATTTTATACATCTGTTTGTCTGTTTATCATTCCAGTAGCACTTTTTATAAAGTAAATTTAAAATATTCCTTTTTCATAAAATATTATTCTTCAAGATGAAAATAATTCACAGAATACAGAACCTTGACTTTTCTAGAAATAATTTCCATGTGGATTCTAAATGGTAACTAAATGGCAGGATATATGCTGTACTGTCCTTCAGATGTAGAAAATAGGAAAAACTATTGCTGACCATGTCAACAAAGAGATAACAAATTATTTTTTTTCAAGGACATTTTGTTTTGAAAATTACTTCTTTTGGTTTGGTACATTGATACCTTTTTTCTTCCTGAAACTCTAGGGGAATGACTTGTTTCTTAATAGTTTTCCAAATAGCCATTACTGTATTTTTAAAAGTTCGCAACTTTAAAAAATGTTTAATTAGCTTTAATGAATGAAAATCTTTCTCAAATATATTACATATATTTTCTCAAAAATATTGCATATTATACCTATATCCATACTTCACATATAAAATTTATTGGGACTGTAACTTACTTCTCTTTAACCTTTTTCTTATGAACGCCTGTTTTTGAATCATGCAGTGGCTGCCTCAGATACTGTCAGGAGAGTGGGTTCCCTTTCACAAGATGGCCACGTAGTATTGTGCCTTGTGAGTTCTTCTGATTGTTTTATATAGTTCTTCACTCCTCTCTTAGCAGCTATCATTTTGTCAAGTTGATTGTGTTACTGTCTGTTGCAGCCCCTCTCTTCGTTCTGATTTAGTGTTTTTAATTTTCTGTGAGCTAGGAAACCAGTTTTAAAATTCTATTAGAATGAATAATGTGTGTAAAAGAAGACTGAGTAGACTATGAGTGAAGGTCTAATGGGCTCGCCTGTGAGTCAGGTGCCCAGAGCTGTCATACTTGGCCTTGTAACATCTGTTTTGGTTGCTGAGATGCTCTGTTTTGCTTCTTTTCTGGTACTGGTTAGGGCAGATGTCATGTGTTTTAATAAATCACAAAATAGAAAATATGTAGAATGTCTCATTTTTGGAACCCTTCCTTTGGGTCACATGATACACTGTACTATCTATCTGAAACTCGGATATATAATAAAATATTGCCAATTAAATTCCCTGACATCTTTCCAAGTGCTTTGCCATGAAACTGAGACATACAACTTGATTTCAGCTCTAAAAGCTGTTGATTTCCAAAGCTTGTTTCATTACTCTTTATTCAAATTTCTATCATGGATGAAGCGTGCAGTCTCAAAATCAGTTGAGTGTTGACAACATATTAAGATACTCTACAGTTAATCCCAATGTACATTTATTAAATCTTCAACATATATTATGGGACACCTTCTTTGTCAGGCATCGTCCTAGGTCCTGCGCCTAAAATGAGTGACAAAAACAGGGTTTCTGGGGCTTATGTAGTACCCAGTTGTTCTCAGACTTCTACCTGTGTATGCAGATCACCTTAGAACTTTATTAAAAGTGTCGATTCTAGAGCCTAGTCCCCTAGAGTTTTTGACTCAGAAGGTCTTGAGTTGGGACTAGAAATATGCGTTGTTAACAGGCAGCCCAATGATTCTGAGGTGAGTGGTCCTGAGAGCACATTTTGAGAAGTACTAGTCTGGCTGAGAAGGAATTCTTAACAAGGAGGTACAGTTTTCAGATAGTGTATAGAAAGTGCTGTATTTAACCTGATCAGTGATTCATCTATAATCTAAACTATCTCAGAAGTCTTTTTTTTTTTAAATCACTGGCTTGTGTTTCTACTTATTACCCCTATATTAAGATAAAATTACTGGAAACTATGATTAAGTGTGGCAATTTCTTATTTTTTAAATACCCGCCAACAGTTAATCTTTTCCATAAGAATAACATTGGCCTGTGACAAGCGGTCTCCCAAAGACTGCAGTTATTAGAGCGTAGAGCACAGGCACATTTCCGCCCAACAACTCCTTCAGAAGTGAAGTGTCGTTGACTGCATCTGGAAGTTTACAGGAGAGATCGTCAGTGGTTGCCTCCAGGGAGAGGATCTGGATGCCCAGGGGAGGCTTATTGTTAATCATGTATCCTTTTGTACCTTATAGATTCTATACCATGTAACTGTATTACCTAATCAGAAATAAATTTGATAACATGACACGTTGTAACCTTAGCTCTAAAAGTGTATCGTTGGTTGCTGTTTCACTGCAGATGTTTCTTAAGCCTGTCCTGTCCTCCCTCTTTTTAATACACCAACAATCTTTTATTACAACATGAACTCAGGAGGAGGAAAGGAAACAGGGCAGGACAGGAAGGAAAGGTCAAGATGGTAATGAGGACAAGCACCAAAAGCTTTCTTCAGATCAGAGGGAGCCCTATTCAGCTCCCCAGCCAAATTCACTTAAAATGAAAAACTGAGCTATGTGTAGTTTCCTCCTCCTGGGTGAAACAGCCAGGGAAAGGGAGAAGGAGGCAGAGAGGGGAGGGAGGCAGAAGCAGGAAGGAGGAGAAAGAGTGAGGAGGGGAGGGGAGGTTAGTGTAGCATGGCCTGGCCAGGGCCACAGCTGGGGAGAGAAAGGAGGGGACATTCCCTCAGTTTGCATGTGCACTGCCTGTGTCTCTGGAATGGTGCTGGTCCCCTGGACCCCCTGCTCACTGCCTCAGATGTCTGGAAATGCTGGTCAGAGGCTACCAGGGAAGGGGATTACAGGGGCCAGGCCCCTTGGAGCTGAGGTCTGAACAATACCTTGGAGTCAGAATATTAAAGTCACGGACTTGGGATGGGAGAGGGGAACATCCCTTCTACTCACCCACCTCCCAAATATAAGTCGGCCTTTCTTGTTGACTTCTTTCCCTGTCAGCATATCCTGCAGTGTGGAGCTTTTCCTCTTATAAGCACTTTATTTGAATATCTCTTGCCTTATTAAGAGGTTTGTGACACTTCTTTGTCATAAATTTCATTCTTACACATCATAGAGTTTGTTTCTAAGGAGACATTTCTGCTTCATCATTCTAGTTTTGTATCAGACATGTACCATTCAAATTATTGTGGCTTAATATATTTTAATGCCTAGAATATAATGGTCCCCATTATTGTACTTCTAAAAATATTTTTCTTACCTGTTCAGTCTTCCATGTCAATTTTAGAACAGTTTTTTTCCCCCAAATTCAAAAAATTTTTCTGTTTTAAACCTATACAGTTATTTTGGAAGAATCAGCTTCTTAGCATATTTAATCTTCCCCTTCAAAAATATAGTTGTCCTCTCCATTTATTCAAGCCTTCTTTGTATTTTCAGTAACAGTGTAGTTTTCTTCATGTAAGTTGAACATTTTTGGTAAGGGTTGCCCTGTGTATTTATATTTTTGTTGCTATTGTAACTGCTTTTGCCTTAAAAAATATAATAGCTGGAATATAAGAAAGCTACTTTTATATATTTGCACTATTTTTAGTCTATCATTGAGTAGTTGCTTCTCTTTTTTTAAAGTATATAATTATATTGCCTGCAAATGTATACTGACAAATAAAAATATTTCATTAGCATATGAAATTTAGAAGTCTTACATAAATATGTGTATCCATGGTTATCATTTCATTAAAAATACAAAATAAAACTTGTGTCCTTAAGTTCCTGAGATTATTAATCAGAGATAGATACAAATGTTAAAAATTCAGGGGGTGTGTATAGCTCAGTTGTAGAGTGCATGCCTAGCTTACACAAGGTCCTGGGTTCAATCTCCAGTACCTCCATTAAAAATAAATAAATAAACCTAATTACCTCCCCCCACCAAAAAATGTTCAATTTGAGTTTATTGATTGCTCCACAGGGAAAACAATTCAGCACCGAGGAACCTAGATTATAAGGCTGGGCAATTTTTCCAAAACAACTGTCATATGGTTTCACAGGTATGTACGTATGTGCAAACATGTGTGCACTTTAAGTACCTGCAGTTTATTGTATGTCAGTTATACCTCAATAGCACTGTCTTTAAAAGCTAGTATCACAAAACCTTTGCTTGAGTCAGATTTCTTCTCTGATAGTCTTGCCTTCATTTGCTTTCACTGAAGATTTCTATTACAGTTTTTGCTAATGAACTTTAAAAGGAGTGCAGATCCGTAGTTACGATGGTCCCTGGTGGGTAACAGAAACGGAGTGTATGAGGTGGAAAGTAACGGAGTGACGTACTGGATTGCTTTTCCTTCTTTAGTACAGTGCCCACAGCACTGCCTTGCAGGTGCCTGTGGGAATACCATCGTGATCCAGGCAGAGCTGTGAGCCGAGAGTAAAGAATGTGGGAAATGGAGCAGCCCCCTTGGGAGGAAGGGCTGGCTTTGCTGGGGAGGTGATGGCCCAGGGAGGAGTTTGCCAGGCAGAAAAGGAGGAGTGAGGATAGAAAAGAAAATGGCAAATGCCAGGGAATCCTCAGAACTTCTAAAGCTTTTTTGTTTGCAGCAGTCTTTCTTGCCCACTGATCCAACAGCTGATAGCTTTTCTGTATTGGCTTTTCCTCCAGTACTTGGTTCTGGGCCTGGCTTGTATTAGGTCTCCAAAACGCTCTTGAATTCAGTGTCCTCTGTACACTTAACTGTCTCTTCTCTCACACGCTCTCCACTCTTCCAGTCACTGGCTGCGTAGCTTCTCTTCATCCCTTGTTTATTGTTCTCCCTGACAGAGGTCTCCTTACCCTGCTTCATTCTCCTTATTACTGACACAATTAGTCTTCATTTGACAGTGGACCATTTCCCCTAGTTCCCATCTTAAGGATTGACTCCTAATAGCTTAGTTTGGCATGACAATGTGATTCCAATCTAATTTGTGTGTCTTGAGCAATGCTGTTGAAAAAGCCATAAAAATAGAAAGTGAAAGGCAGAGTCTGCTGTGGTGTGGAGTGCACAAGTCCAGTGAGGTAAATAGGACAGGATTAGAAGGTCCTAATCGAAAGCTGGGAGGATCAATTGAGGTGTTTAGTAAGTGTGGCTGTTACACTTTGATGTTTACACCAATCAAAACAAGGACAAAAACAAGCAAAGCATTGCCTGGTATTTACTAGAAGTCAGAAAGTTTACTCAGCCATTAAAAAAAAGAATTTTGCCATTTACAGCAAGTTGAATAGACTTGGAGAGTATTATGCTAAGTGAAATGTCAGACAAAGACAAATACTGTATGATATCACTTTTTTGTAGAATCTGAAAAATACAACAAACTAGTAAATATAACAAAAAAGCAGACTCTCAGATGGAAAACAAACTAGGGGTTGTGGAGGGGAGGAGGGGGCAATATAGGGGTAGGAGAATAAGAGGTACAAACTATTAGGTATAAAACAAGCTATAAGGATATATTGCACAACATGGGTAATATACCCAATATTTTATAATAACTATAAATGGAGTTAACCTTCAAAAACTGTGAATCACTATATTGTACACTTGTAACATGTAATATTATACATCAACTATACTTAATTTAATTTTTTTAATTTAAAAAGTCATAATATAGGTTTGGGGTTTTTTAGTTCACAGCCTTTGTTTTTATGAGATTGGAGTAAGAGTATGTGGAATGCTGGAGAATTTAAGCTCTTTGAGATAAGCCTGATTCTAGCATTAATCTATTGCACTGTGTTACAGAAGTTCACAGCCAGCTTTTATTTTCATTCTTGAATGTGAAGTTTAAATTCTTGAAACATATGCAGAAATATTTTCGCACCCCTTTATTCATGTTTTGATAGAGAGAAAGTGATACCATATGGCCTGAAACCCCCTTCACAGTGGGAAGTCTTAAGCAGTGAATCGATAGGGAGTCCTCCTTCCTCCCTTTGCCATCCTAAATGATAGTCTAAGTGACTCTCACTCTAACATCACTATCAGTACCACAGCAGCTGGTCCTAAATGGAGCACTCTCTCTTGAGCCTAACCGCTCCTCTGATGTTCCCCCCCTGGCTTCATTTGGTTCTAGTTAGCAGTAAAATCTCTCTTCTTAATTTTTCAAAGGTTGCTAAAACAGCATATTAAAATTTACCTCATCTTTTCCAGAATTCTCTCTGAATCTCAGCCCACGTTTATGGCCTTTTACTGCCAGATATTTCGCATCTATTACTTCAACGTTTATAGTTTCATGGAGTCACTAATGAAGTAGCCATTTGCTTAGTCACCATAGCAACAGTGTCTTGGTTGGTGTATGCCTGGGTAGCTTCTTACAGTTTGACATGATACGCAGCTAATATTTCTGATTTCTACTCAGACAACTGGAATTTTGCAGAGTGGTATTTTTAAATTTGCTGAATAGAAGTTGTTTGATTCCACTGTTGTCTTGGCACCCATCACGTAGTCACAGGATCATAGACATTTTAATTTGGAAAAATGATTCATACTTGCATTATATATCACAGTGACTGGCTAGAGAAACATTGAATCTATCATCATAAGCAGCTTATTTAATCCCTAACCTAAATATTTTTAGGAGTAAAAGAAAGTGATCAGAGGTTAGCATTTGGGGCTGCTTGATAATCTTGGGTGCTTAGCTTATTTAAACCATTTTAAGTAATTCCGGTTATAAGCCTTCAAGTTACAGTATAATAAATACGAAAATTGGAAAGTATTTCTCATCACGGTAATTTTTCCAGCCTTCTGTTACCCGATTTCTGTTAGGTCAGCCTCTTTGAACCACATTACCTCATTCATTTCCCCGCCTACACATCCACCCTCAGTTTTCTCAGTCACTACTGAAGCTGACAGTTACATAAATCTATTTTCATTTTTAAAATGTGTTTTCTTCAGATTTCACATAGTATAAACATATACCTTGCAGAAAATACACGTTCTCTAATATACATTATTTGGACAAGACAGCATAGCCTGTTTGTTGTGATAGAATTCACAGTTTCAAGAATCTGATCTCATCTTAAACGATACAAAAATTATTGCTGTACCATCTGCTATAAAATACGCAAAGGCTCACTTTAACCACCAAGTTCATTTCACACCTAAACTGCTTTCACCAGTCACACTCCATACTTTAACCCCTTCCTTGTATGTGCGTGAAACCCACAAAAGCCCACTTCCCTTTAATCATCTGTATTCTTGTTTTGATCTGCATAAAAATACAGCAAGCTCAGATCCTTACTGATTTCTTCCTTGGCTCTAAATTTTGAGCCTGGAGAAACATGGACAGATTTTAGAATGTGTTCATTCAAATATATATATACACACACACACATATACATACTTTTTTTTTTTTTTTTTACACTTTTTCCTGCCTAACTCAGTTGCTGAATGAATTGTGCTAGGAGACCAAGGCTGTAGGGTCAGTTGCTATTTGAGCATATTACTTTGGATTGTCCTGTGGATGCAGACTTTGCCCTCGCCTTCAGCTAACAACACTGGAGGGAACTGGGGGAAAGCTTGGTATAAAAGCGTTACCACAACTGGAAAAAAGCAACATTTACAAAGATAAATGACCCAAATCATATCAACAGTTTAGCACAGTAAAATGGATTTTGTCCATCCTTCTTGAATATGAATCATGACCATAAGTAGCCTGTATAATAATTTGTATCATCCATGCATGTTGATGGTGCAGAAAATGTTTTTATACACTTGCTTTGGGCCCATTATAGTAGTCATTCTATGACTAATGAGAGCTACATGAAGAAGAGCCTGATACCCCTAATATTTTGTAGCAGTTACAGGCTATAAAATAAGTGACTAAAAGGTAAAGCTGCTTTTAAATAAAGCTAGCAGTGCAAGTAAAATGGCACATAGAGTCTAAATCCATAAAGCATCAGGACTGTTTTTGCCCACGTCTTGTTCTTAGAAACCATTTTCCTATATGCTAAGTTCATTATCTTTGTACTAAAACCAGCTATTAAAAAAAAACACCTAGATTTGAATAGAACAAGGTAGCATTTTATATATTTAGAAAACCAGACTGAAACATTTCTATCATGCCTTCTTCCCTCTAATAGAAAGAAAACATTATTTTAATAACCTTATAAAATCATATATTCAGTTCTTAATAAATCTACCCATAGGCTCTATGTAAGAGAAAATTTGCGTATTGGCCAGGTAACTTCATGTCAGTGTTCATAATTCCCCACCAAATGATACCAAACCAGAAGCCTACTTACCCATCAGTGGTTAAGAAGTTTTGGGAGCTTACAAAAGTGGGGATTGAATGTCTCTTGAGAGGCAACATGAACAGACAAAATTGTGAAAATAGAAAACCTTAATGTAATCATTACTCTCACCACTTTAAGTCAGTATGGTGGACATATGAGCATTAGTGTTTCTATTATGAAAGTGAGTTAATTTTATTATATTAATGGTAATTCCTAGCAGTTTTTTCTAATTTTTAAAGAATTTTATCCACAAAGGTAAAACCTGTGTGACTTTAAGCTCTCAAAACCAAATTCAGCTTTAAAATAATGAATACATTCCAATTCTTAATGAAAAGAAAAGGCTTTTGCATTCTGTTTATTAAGTACTTTATGATTAAAGTATTTTTAATCAAGATGTATATGATGTGATTCGATAATATTCAAGGACTTGACAGTCGCCAGTACATCACACAGAGCTACCACAGTGACTGCTAGGCCCACAGTTCTGTCTTCCAGTCATCCTCTGAGTCACACACATCACTGTGGGATTCTGTGGACTCCTGTTGTGCATGAAGACTCCATAAGGAAGCAGCAGTCAGTTACTTAGCTGAATGGGAGAGTTTAAGCAGCAGGAGCCCCTAGAATTAGTACTTAAACAACCCCCTTCTGTTTACGGAAATAATCTGCATGGTGGAATCTGGGCTGCATGAATGAAATGGTGATGCCAAGAAGATCTCTAAATGCTGTCTAAATGGATCCATCTCACACAAAAGTTTATGGGGATCAGTGTAGATAAGTGTTAGGCAAACTATTTAAAGGATATAAAAATCTAAACTAATCCTTAGAGATTATGGGCAGAAAGGGACCCAAGTGTTATTTCGTAATGCCTGAAGGCATTAGCCTATTTGGCCAGTGAGGTAAAAAAAAGCATATGAGATAGTCTAGAGCTATATGGAAAATCTAGAGAAAATCGACTAAAAAGATCAAAGAGGTGAAAAATAGGACACTAGCCTAAGTAAAATAGATGTTCACAGCAAAGGGAAGAAGAGGAATAAGGCAGTTTCTTCCTTCACTTGCACCCACTATGCAGTTTGTCTGGAGGTAACCCTCCCTTTCTCCTGGGAAGAAAAATATTTAACCTGCTTGAATCATGTTTTATTATGACGAGAAAGATGGGGAAGGATAATTTTTGAGACTGTTTAGTTTTAAAATGGTCATGAATTATCTGCGTAACAAAGAGACGTTCTGTTCAACTGCGTTTTTCTACTTTCGTTAAACTCAGTCACATGTTCTAGTTACTACTAGTTGAAAGTCATATATGAGAGATTGATTTGAGTGCCCTAAGATTAAACCCCAGAATATTTTGACTACATCTAAAATTTGGTGAGTTTTAAAAATCTGATATAGTTACCCCAAACTCTGTAAGTTACCATACTTTTAATGTGTCTTTTCATGCTATGGTTAAATTAGTATTAGTTCTAATTAGCACTTCCATGAGCTTTACACATTTTACCTGCAGTTGAATGGCATTTAGAAAGAAAATTTCTTATCCTTGAAAACGTCAGAGGAGATCAAAGAAAAAGCTTTTAATCTGATGTAGCCAAATATCTTCCATCAGAATGAAGGATGAACACAGATTTCATAAGTCTTCCTTTTAAAATCTAATCAGTGAAGCTGTTAATTATTAAAAGTTGTGTTTATTTAAATAAAATGACTTCCATACATTTCTGTGTAGTATGGCTACTTGAATGATTGCAGTAAGTACAATAATAGCTAAAATGTACTGAATGTATACTGTGGGACAGGCCATTTACTAAAGATTGTCTCATAAAGATTACCTCACTTATTTCTGCTTTTATAATCCTTTTTTCCTCCCCCATGAGAACACCAAGGTGTTGAGGAGATTGACTAACTTGACCAAAGTAACACATAGTAATAGAACTGGACCTTAAAACCAGAGTCTGGTTTCAGACCCTGCCATACCATGGTATGGTACATTCTTTCTAAACTAATAAGCATTATTCGGAGTCATACTAAATACCATAGGGTTGCTTTAGTTACTGATTTTTTTTTAATGCAAAATTATCAGCATGAATCTGAATACAAAAGATAAGTCTTTTGTTGGTTTTTTGAATGCAGTTATCCCTGGGTATCCACCTGACATTGGCTTCAGGACCCATTGTGGACACCAGATTCACAGATGTGCAAGTCCCTTACGTAAAATGGTGTAGTACAGTTGGACCTTGTTATCCATGGGTTTTGTATCCTCAGGTACAGAAGGCCGGCTGTACTGAGTGATAAATATTGTTTCTAGTCCTTTCGATAGGTAAGCTTTCACCCTCACCTCTTGGAATCATACCAAATTGTTTAGGCTTTTTGCTTCTCTTGGAGTATGGAGAAGGGAAATAAAAAGAAAAGTTCTTAAAAATAAAACTTAAGTATTTTTGTCATTCATCATCCATTGGAGGTTAAGGTAGTTTCATTTCTAGCATAGAAGAGTAGCTACTTGGTCATGAATTGAGCAGTAATAAATTGTCCTTGATGAATTAAACTTTTTTCCTCATGTGTTTCTACTTTATGCCTGCACTAAAATATTGACTAGAGTATTTAACAGGAAAAGCATAAGCAGTAAAAGGTTGGTTTCTTATATCAAATACTGTTGCTTCCTTCTGCCCCCCCACCCCTTCCTCCTTGCCTGTTCCTCTTCTTCCGTTTCCCCATCATATACACACCTATATTGGAATCCAAACTTTCCAAGGTGAAAAACTGTTTGCTCTCATAAGGTGGTATAAGAAATCATGCCTGCCTTATACTAAAGAAAAAACACATTGCAATGGATAAGTTGTAAGTGACCAAAATTTATAGTTATTTGAACAAAAACTTCAGGCAGTGCAAACTTTAGATATCCTTTTCCTTCCCAGACTCATATAAGAACGAGTTGCAGGTGCTGTCTTCCTGACCCCCTTCCTTCAGTTGGGGCATCTGTAGAACTTGAATGCAGCCAGAGCGCTGGGGACTGGGAAGTGATGCGGCTGCTTAGGCTAAATGAGCATGCCTTCAAGTTCAAGATAATAAATAGACTACATAAGGAAAGAATATAAGAGAAAAGGAAATTGTGTAATGTAGTAGAAATGTTCTGGCCATCAGGTAAGATACTTATCTTTTGGACTGTCGAATGGAGATTCTGTGTTGTCTAGCTAACAGGTAAATAGATACTCTCTGGAATGTTGATGATATATGTTCTTCCTGGAGAAGTGAAAATTTGACAAGGGATTGACAGTCTTACAGTGTTTCAGTGAAAAACAAAAATTAGGCAGTAATTAAAAAAAAAAATCAAGACACGTGTAAAGTGTTTTCATTACAGTCGTTTATTTTACCTTACTCAGCACATACCAAAAACCAGTGTTGATGGCTATTGTTTCTAACAAAAGTCTAGCAGAAAAGAAAGCCCAGTGTGAGTCATCATTCTCTCACCAGGTGTGGGCCCCTTCTGGACAACTTGCTAGCTAATAGAATGGACATATTTTCTTAAATAGCTGTAAATATTTTAAATTGGGATAGTATATGTTTACTGACTTGAAAAGACATCTGGATTGCTTCATTATATTTAAGATGCAATTTTGATATAAGTGAAGAGCACTGGACAAGGAATCTTGATTTTTCCATCCCCTTCTGCCTTTGACAAGCTATGTGGTCATAGGCAAGTCACCCTTACACTGGGACTTAATTTGTGTTTGAATTATATTATTCTCGTAGAATTCTACTGTGTTAAGTCTTCCACTAAGAGCTGTTAGGAGAGGGTGGGTATATAGCTCAGTGGTAGAATGCATGCATCCTGGGTTCAATCCCCAGTACCTCCATTAAAAAAAATAAAAATAAAATAAAAGAGAGGGAGCTGTTAGGATCATATGAAATTGCTAGTTTAATAAAAGCCCAAAACAATCAAATTTCTGTATTATGTAGGAGATATTTTTTGACTCTTAGTCTGATGCACCAGCTGAAATGCACTCCCTTAAGAGCAATCTGGGGGAGTCCAGCAGCCAGTCATGGATCTCAGGAGGGCAGCGTGGGACTGGATCTGGAGGGAATTGCTGGTCCTTCAACAGAACTGTCTAGTCTTGACGCCAGTGGTTATGACGCACTTGTGCCATGGCTTTCCCATTTCTACTTACAACTCTTAAATCTTTGCTGCTGTTTTGCTTAAAACAAAACACAAAAACCTCTGGGATATAGTGGCCTGGTCTAGCTAATGTTCATGTTTTTTGGTTTAGAGGGATTTTTTTGTTTCGAGGTGGAGGAGGGTTGTCCTTTTGGAAAAACTGTATTTGTTGGCAGTGTTTAATAAATGATTTCACATAAAAATCTGACTCTGCATTTTTCCTACAGATTAACAGTCAGCTAGTGCCAAGGCCTTCCTTGTTGCCCACTTGGGATCGAGCCTGTTCTCTGTTTCCAGTTCCCCACGGCCCCCATATCTCCCTATTACATTCTAGTTTACTTGATGGACCTTTTTAGACACTTGCGTTTGTGATTCTCTTGTGCTGTCCAGTACAGCTTTTCTGCAGTGATGAAAGTGTTCTGTATCTGAATTGCCCAATATGGTAGCCGCAGGTGACTACTGAGCACTTAAAATGTGGCTGCTGTGCCTAAGGAACTGAGTTTTTAATTTAAATTGATTTAAATAGTTGCATATTGCTAATGCCTGCTATATTGAACATTGTAAGTAAATAATGGAGGTTTTTCCTTTATTGGATATTTCCTACAGAGTGAAAATTAAACCTTAATACATATTACAGTCTCTTCTCTTAAATGCCAAATCTAAATGTTAGCCAACATTACTGTAAATCTTGCGATTTGACAACCAGAATGTCAGCTCTGATTAA
The DNA here is from genome assembly GCF_009834535.1 of Camelus ferus. Taxonomy (NCBI): domain Eukaryota; kingdom Metazoa; phylum Chordata; class Mammalia; order Artiodactyla; family Camelidae; genus Camelus; species Camelus ferus. The sequence continues at coordinate 6,644,220 of NC_045709.1, forward strand.
ATGCAGCCTAAAACTTTGCTTCTTTTCATCCTTTTTTGTTCCTCACTTATTTATTCAACACGTTTATATTGCATGCCCATTCTCAGGCTTAGGGATATGAGCAAGATCCCTGCTTTCACAAAACTACAAATAATTAACAAATATTTGTAAAAGCCCCTTAAATTACTTAATTTTAATAGTTACTGTCTATAAACCTAGTAGTCCTGCCAGATAAGGATATAATTTGATTACTTGTCAGTTGCAAGAGCTAACGTTTTTTCAAATTCACATTCTAATAGACTAACATGTACCACTGTGACTATTCCTCTGAGAAGCTCTTTTTGTCCTATTGAAACTTCCTGTAAATGTACTGTCTTAAAACTAGGCATCATCAGAACTTTTTTGTGTTAGTTGTGATCAGCTCAGCAGACACCTGGTTATTAGCTCACGTGGCCTTTCTCCCAGCCTCTGTCCACCTGCTCAGCTGGCCTTCTTCCTTTTTAATCTGACTTTGGACCAAGCACTTCTGGCTCTTGCTGCTTCTTGCTGGGAGACTTCTCTCTCTCTCTCTCTTTCTCTTACCCTGCTAATGTCAGCCTCCTCCTCCCCCTTGGGAGGCACGGTTTACCTCCTTCACTGCTTTACTCTTTCCCTTTCAAAAATGAAGTCAACATCTTAACAAAATACACCTTCTTTTGTAAGACCTGTCATTTTAAGAATAGCATAAATTGCAATCAAATGTCGCTAGAACACAAAGGACAGATGAATGCTAAAATAATGATATTTACGTTATAAAATGACTCCTACTTTGGCAGTTCCTGGTGAAAACATTTGTTGTTCAGTGTTTTTGTAGTTGCTTAATTTTATAGTTGATAACCAGATTAGCAAAGCAGTATTACTTAGGGTTTTCTGCTTAGGCATGAAAATAGTCTTCATGTATAAAATCAGGCATTATTGTGGTTTGTTAATATGGGATTTGGCCTTTTCCTTTGTGATCTAATTGTCCAGTAAAGGTGTCATTTGTTCATTTGCTTAACCAATATTTATTGAGTTACTTTTGCATAAGAAGCACTGTACTTAGTGAGGTAAATGAGGGGTCTGTTGACTAGAATTTGTAGACCTCTTGTCAGCAATCTGCCAGCAGCTTAGAGCAATAGAATTTGGCTTTTTTCCATTTTGTTAAATCTTACTAGTGTTCATCCTTTAGAATATTTGGGGGATGTTTATGCTATGTGGTTTTTTTTTAATGAATTTTATATTTTCAGACTATACTAAATGCTTTGAGAATTGAATTCCCACTATAATACGTAAATCTTAATAAAGTATAATGAAGGTCTTTAATTTTAGTAAGAGTGATTATGGACCATGATTATAGCCTAGTGGCTAATGATATTGACTTAGTAGGATTTTTTTTTCAGTGTTGTAAAGGAGAATATGTTCTTTCCATGTGTGTGTTATAGAATTGGACTAGTTGAAGGCAGCTTGATGAATATTGAGAAGAAATACTTTTTTTTTTGAGGTATAGTTGATGTACAATGTTATGCAAGTTTCATGTGTGTAACAAAGTGACTCAATTTTTAAAGGTTATGTTCTATTTATAGTTATTATAAGAGAATCACTTACTTTGAACTAAACTCAATGAGCTTTTAATGAGGTGTTATTCTGTTCATATGGCCTTTTTGGAGACTGTATAAGGGGACTTTATTGTTTTAGGGACTGCGTAGGTTAATTGCTTGAAACTTGGAGTAAGAAAAAAAAATTTTTAAGTTCCAGTTCTGTTTTTGCTTTCCTAAAGGAAAAAATGAGATTGAGATGATGTAGGTAAAGCTTTTAACACTGTTTCTAGCACATGGTAAGTGCTCTTTAAATGTCTTATTATTTGTTATAGTCTTTTTATTAGGGTTTCAGCTCCTTGGTCATGTAGCCCTTGAGCTTTTTCTTTGATGGTAAGAAACAGGAGATAAAGCTGACTCTTTAAATAATAGTTCTAGAAAGACTGGTAATTCAGTGAGTCCTTGTCTTCCAAGAATGTGGACATATATTCTAAGTTGTCCTGAAATAGTGGTAGTAATTAGCACCGTTTTTTTTTTCAATGGTTTGTAAAACAGGGCCTGGCTGCATCTAGGTGATCACAGAATAATATTTTTCTATTATTATGTCTTGAAAAAAACACCATCTTCTAAAATTGTCTGCAAAAATTAAGATCCATTTTTTTAAGTGGTTGAAACAGTAAAACTTGTAGCTTCCTCCTAGTTCAGCCTAAAGTATCTGTATGTGGTTTGCTGTTCACCTTTACAAACCAAATATTTCCAAATTATATTACTTTGTACAAGGCCAGCTAAACCTTATTTTGACTTTGAAGGCATGTTGAGGTCAGTGATGTTTAATTTGGTGCATTGTTCACTGGTGAAATGGAGTTGCAAATTGTTCTGACACTTCATGAGATGTTAAATGAATTATTTAGTGTTAAGTAAAGAACTCTGCTAAATTATTTTAAACTATTCAGGTTAAAGTATTTTAACATTAAGCTCTTTTAAAATATGTTATATTTTCAGTCCATAGATTAACCTTTTGAGTTTTGAATCATAACATATCCTCTTTTAATTAAAACCAAACCCTTGGAGTTGACTTTTTAAATGTACAATAAGAAGGTTAAATTTTTATGTGAGCGCTTTATTTTTAAGAAGTTAATTCAGTGTTTTCCTTTATATATTTAAAAGATTAAATACTTTGACGGTAAAAATGGCACGACACTCTACGGATGATGAAGTTGTGTTAGACTTGAAAGGAAAGTATTCCAGCATGAACCTGAATCAAGATGCAGTGGCTGAAAATAAACTCTAGTATAAGAATGTGACAAAAATAAGCTACCGTTTATAAAAACGCACTTACCTAAACAAACTGAAACTCTGAGGAATTTTCAAATTGTGAAATAACGGGAACAATCATGTAACGTGGAAGGAAGAAGCTAGCACATACCTCCCTCCCTGAAAGTCTCATAAGATCAAATTATGGAGCGAGATGATTAAAACAGGAAAGGTAATTTATTGGCAGCATAACAGATACATTACCGTTTAGAGGCCAAACCCCTAAGAACTGATTGTATTAAGGGGATGGGACTAAGGTTAGAACACAGACAGCTGTTCAGAAACAGGCTGCCACTTAATTATGGTTTGGTTTTGTTTTTTCTCAAGGAGTTAAACATGCTTAGTTCTAACTCTTTGTAAACATTCCTCTATCTGTCTTCAATCACTTTTTTCTCTCTAAAGTTTTATTGAGACACCCTCTCAGCCTGGAGGAGTCATTTCCATCCAGTCTTTTTTGCCTCACCTCTTACAAGCATGAACTGTCCTGTTGCAGTTAACCGTCAAGATTAACACCTTGGAGTTAATCTTTACTTCATAGCAGCATGCAGTCAGTTGTCATACCAACCCCCTGTCCCTCTTCAGTCCTGAAGATAATTATAGATGAGCATTTGGTTAAAGCAAGTCTTTTTCTTCACTGAGTCAGACATAGGCACCCAGTAAACACTTGCTAGATGATTGCCAGTAGGAGACTTCTTCTAAAGCCTGGTCATAGCCTAGCTGCAGCTCAGTGCCGCCGTGGAAGGACAGTGGAATAAGCTGAGAGATAAGCAGGGCCTAGACCCAAGGGACATGCAATCATGAGAAGGAACTTGTGGGTCACCCGAGAACAGCTAAGAGGCCATTGAAGGAGTCTTAGTACAAGTCCATCTTTAGGTGAAATCTCCTCTATCTAGACCTCTAGCTAGTGCTTTCTTTGTGGTTCATAGAAAGTATATTTGGCACATGAAAAACAATGCAACAAAGTACTTATGATTGATGGTTACATATGCAATAGGTTTCTAAAGATATTTCTAGAGTACTTTTTTTACACCTCATAAAATAATGATTTTATGTATTAAAAGGATACATATGGATTTATAAATAGAAGAATTAAAATAAATATGTTTCAATACAGAAATGACTATATTGAATTTGGGGATCATAGTAAAAACAAAACATAGTGTTTATAGCTTTCAAATTAAAAAAGCAGTTGGTAGATGTCTTCTGAGGAATTTGGTATTATATACCTGAAATTAGGCAGAAATAAACAGAGAAATAACTTCATCCAAGGAATTAAGTAATAATGTTATGAAAATAGATACTTTTTATATTGCAAGTTGTTGCCTTTGAAGAAATTTTAAATGAAAATTATTTTTAGTTCCTATTCTGTTGAACCAAAGAATTTAAAGTAATATGTGATGTTCAGCATGTATTACTTGTAAATGACCAACATGTTTAAGGCTTTCAAACCAACCTTTCAGGAAACAATATTGCATTTTCCTTTAAGAATAATTCCTTTCTGATTATGAAAGTGCGTATTGCAGAAAATTTTTTAAATGAATTTTAAATGCATTCATTCTGATCTCTTTCTTCCCATCTTTCATGTTAGTTCCAATTTCTTTTTTTTAAAAAAACCTGTATGTATCAATTAGGCAATTTTCTAACATGGTTCTCAATTTCTTTGCTGTGACCATTGCATCCCACTAGTTCCTTTTGGGTTCATTTTACTTCTTGCTGTAATAAATCCTTGAGTAGTTCTCTCAGTGAGGATCTGTGAAAACTTTGTTTTTGTACAAAAATACTTTTATTTCACTCTTACTCTTTAGTTATAATTTAGCTAGACATGGTTGGCAATTTTTTTCCTGTAGTGCTTTAAATATATTCTTGTATTCTGATATCTTGCTGATGAGAAGTCTAAAGGTACAATGATACCTTTTGTCATTTAAAAGTACTCACTTTGGAAAGCTACACCTTTTTCCCCATTAAAATATTTTTTAGATTTATTCTGCTCATATACCAAAAGAATTAATCTAATTTTTAAAATAAGAAGTAAATGGTTGAATGTGAGTCACTAAATATGGTAATATTTAGTCCTAAACAAAATCTCCTAAGATTGCTCTTTGAATATATAGGTACTAGTTAAATATTATGTTTTATGATACACTATATACATAGTATCATATATTTATTTTATGGCTCTTTTTCCAAAAGTGATAGTTTTAGTTATATTTTAATTTAGATGGGTGGAGTCCTACAATAGTTCCAGACCAGTGCTGTCCAAAAGAAATTTCTGTAATGGTGGAAATGTTGTTAATCTGCCCTGCCCAGTAAAGCAGCTACTGACCACTAGATCCTACATGCTGATATGTCATCTTTTTTTTTTTAATTGAAGTATAGTTGATTTACAATATTGTACAATATTGTGTTACTTTCAGGTGTACAGCAAACTGATTTAGTTATATATATGTGTGTGTGTGTATGTATTCTTTTTTTATTCTTTTTCAGTATAGTTTATTACAAGATAGTGAATATAGTTCCCTGTGCTATATAGGAAATCCTTGTTGTTAACCTGTTTTATATATGATGGTGTGCCTCTGTTAATCCCATTGCCCAATTTATCCCTTCCCCCTTCCCCTTTGGGAACCATAAGATCGTTTTATATGTCTGCGAATCTCTTTCTGTTTTGTAAATAAGTTCATTTGTATTGTATTTTTTAGATTCCACGGATAAGTGATATATATTCTCTTTCTCTGTCTGACTTACTTCACTTAGTACAATCATCTCTAAGTCCATTGATGTGTCTTTTTATCTACTTTTATCTCTTATCAGATGAACAGAGGTTTTGAATTAATACCTGAATTAATTGGTTAGTTTTAGACCATATAATTTAAGATGTTTCATTTTACATGCAGATCTTTTCCGGAAATGTAAAGCTAATTAGTAACTTTGTTTTAAAAGTTAAGGTTTGACTGTACAGTATAGGATTAGAAGGAAGTTGTAGAACTATAATGAGATAGTTTGTATGTTTAACTTATGGTCTGGTTTCTACATTATAGTCATATACAGAGAGTGTGTTTTTGAAGTATTAAGGCTGGTATATCTTCTGAGGTTACTTTTTTGTATATTAAGTATTAGTTCCTGAGTAAGACGAATTAGAGGAACAGCTCTTCAGGTATCACTCTAATACACAAGTAAGTTTGTTAATAATGCCTCTGTTTTTCAGATTACAAATAGAAGAATCTTCCAAGCCTGTAAGGCTATCACAACAACTGGACAAAGTTGTAACAACCAATTACAAACCTGTTGCTAATCATCAATACAATGTAAGTCTTCATGTCTTTCTTCATTCTGTCCTGTCTTTAACATCATAGGCTCTTAGGTTTTGAAAGGACCTCAGTAGTCACATCATCTTGCTTGAGGTGCTTGAATTATCCAGACTTAGTAAGGAATATAACAGTTTGCCAAGTATATAGATGGTGTTCACTCTGAGTCCTAAGTAATACAGTGAGAAGGCAGCAACCATAAAATAATTCTTGATAAGCTTTTCAAAGAAATAAAACCATTTTTCAATATTTCTAGTGTTTTAAATTAGTAAATATTAGCTTTATTATTTTTTCTATTCTTGTGTAACTGAGGGTTTTTATTGTTTTAACAAAAAAATGTAAAGGTCATGAAACAATGGGAATTTTCCTATCAGTTATTAAGGTTGCTTTGCATAGTTTCAGCTTTCACAGGCATTTTTACAGCCTCACACTACCATGCCAAGTGAGAACTACCTGTTTATATATATATTTAAATCTTTTTTATTGAATTATATCTTATATATACTGTAAGAGTATATTCTGTGTGTGTATGTATGTATATATAGATATGTATATATACACAGATTTACAGTGCATGCATGTATTACATACATATTATGTGTACTTTGTGCCAGGCACTGTTGTAACTACTGTAACTACTACTGTTACCCTTATTTTACAGATACAGTCACTGAGGCACAGAGAGGTTAGCTTACTTGAGGTCACATAGCCAGTAATTAACCAGTATAGTTGTTGAACCACGCAGTCTGATTTAGGAGCCTTACTTTTTTTTTTTTAATTGAAGTATAGTTGATTTACAGTATTGTGTTTCAGATGTACAGCAAAATGATTTGGATTTTTTTTTCAGTTCTTTTCCATATTAGGTCATTTTAAGGTATCAGATGTAGTTTCCTGTGCTATAGAGTAAATCCTTATTGTTTTTCTATTTTATGTGTGGTAATGTGCATCTGTTAATCCCATACTCCTGATTTATCCCTCCTCCACCCGCTTCCCCTTCAGTAACCATAAATTTGTTTTTTACTTCTGTGAGTAGGAGCCTTACTCTCAATGATCCATGACACAGAATAGTATCTGCCAAACAAACTGCTTTATGATATTTGAGTTTCTTGTGGTTATTTTATGTGAGAGGTAGCAAATGCAAATACCTGCAGGGCCAAGCAGGCATCTTCCTGAGCAGAATATTGAAATTTAAGAAGATAAAAGGTAGGGACTTTGATGAACTGGAGTCCACGTGCCCCTTCTAAAGACATTCAAATTTTAAAATTCCTACACTGTGTGGATTAAGTCAAACAAGTCAAAATTCAGCTTATCTGCCCAGGCTTCCATTTTATAGCCTCTGGTTAGGCAAAAGTAAACTAAAGAAGAGGACAGGCAAGATCTAAGTGGGGCAAATTTAAGTATCAGATAATCCAAGAGAGACATTTTTGTGTTGTCCGTTGATTGAGACAAGTAGATGGAAGTCTACTTCTTTGTCCTCTTCTGTTCTAGTCTTTTCTTCTCTTAGATGAGCATGCATAGAACTTTCTGGAGCCAGATGGAGATAAAGAAGTAAAATGGGATACATCTTAAATGTCTTGGCCTTTCTTATCATCAATATGCTTCTCCTGTAGCCCCTGAGTATGCTTTTTTCTCCACTTATGGGCCAGGCTTCTGTATACAGTTTCTACTCTTGTGTACGTTTTTATTGCAGTGAGGGTAAGACAGACCACACTTTCTATAGGCTATAAAAAGATATAACCTTTTTGGAAAGAAGTTTGGTAACTTGTGTCAAAAGCCCTATAAACAGCTATATCCTTTGGTCTAGCAGTCTTATATCTAAGAGTTTATCATAGTAAGACAAATGCCCAAGATGATACACAGTAGTGTTTCTCTCTATTGTTTAAGATAGGAAAAGATCAGAAACAAAATATCCAAAAATTAGTTTAGTTCAGTACTTAAACAGTTGTTTTTTTTTTTTTGATGGTATGTGCAAGAACCTAATTTTTTTCTTTATGAAATCGTTTTCAATTGCTGGAATTGTCACCATGAGCATGTATTGTCTGAACTGTTACAGTGGGCAGTAAAGCTTTCCTGTTGGAATGGGAAGGGGACAAAGCTAGGGAAGAATGTTAGTGCTTAGCCACAACAGTGTCCTACCACAGTTATCTAAGATGTGTCTTCTCTCAACAAAAAATATTTTTTTAATGCCTTCTTTGTGCCTGAGATACCTACTCTTGGTGAACCAAATAGATAAAATGTTTGTCTTCAATAAGCTGTCACTTCTTTCTATGTCTCTGGTCATGCCTTTTCAGACCCCCCCATTGGGATATAATCTATCACTGTTTCCTTTGACCTAGTGGGTCTATATTTGTATATTATAATTGTTTTTTCCTAAATTCCACTACAAGGGTCACTCTTGTTAAACTGCCACAAACCATCATTTCTGAGTCAAAAGAAAAATCTCTCTTTGGTCAGTCAAAGCTAGCACTTTTGCCGGTATCAAAGCTCTGACCTCTATCTAATTCATATTCAGAGTGACATTGACACTACATCGACCTGGCAGGTATAGAAGATAGATTCTAAATGTCGTATTTTTAGAATAGCTTTCTTTGTTCTCTTTTTACTACTAAAATAAATACAAATATATTGTATTCTGAACTCCTTGTTAGGACATAAAGCTATCATATCCACTTTCAAGACTCTTTTTAACATTAAGTGACATTTCAGTTCATGGTTTCAACCTTTGTTAAGTTTGTCATAGCAGTGAATGAGTCATTAATATTAATGTAATTACAGTGATGAGTCATACAGTAATCTTTGATTAACAAAGGTTGACTGTAATCTACCACATCACATTACTTGAAGGTTTAATGATTTTTCCCCCCATGGGAGTATATCAAAATGGGTGGAGTCACCTGCATAGCTTTTAAAAGTATATTTAGTATTATAATACCAACTGTAGGAAGAGTATAAAACTTTTGTTATTGTTGTCAGACAGGGACATTTATTTTTAAAAGATTGAGAAACATCAACATAGTTCATTCAACAAGAATGATTTAGAGGTTTTGTAATCAAGATGCTCAATAAAAAATTTTAAACTCAATATAATGTTGAAATATTTTCAAAGTTTCGCCAGGTGGAGCTATATAAGCATGAAGCCCTGTATTTCATTTTTTAACAATTGAAATTCTTTGTATGCAATTTTCAGGATAAAAATAAGGAAAAATATTTTGTACGAAACATAAAAGGGGAGTTGGAAAATAGTGTCTGTATTTGTAAAACAATATCCATACATTTGATCAAAAAGAAACCACTTAAAAAAAAACAAACTGTGTTTACCCCCAGAAACGTTTTCACTCACCTATGGCACCTAGATAAATTGGCATATAGTATATATGATCATCTCCAAATATTTGAACTCCCACATTGTACATGGAGCTTTTCTAAACATTAAATTCAAATTTACCTCTTTGGTTCACAAACTGGGATATAATACCTACCATTCTTGCCATTCAGAAAGCATTTTGGGGACAAAAAGAAACATATGATTAGCATCATCTCTTAGAATACTCCTTCCTTGAAAGCTTGGCCATGAAAACTCTCCCCGGTCTAGGCTGTGACCTGTCAGGTTTCTCCCTTCGTGGCTTTTCCTCTGCCTTAGATCATCATTAAGTTTGTGAAACATGAACCAGTTCGTGTAGGTTAACATCTTCCAGAGAAGGTTTTTTGAAACATGAATTTTGTGAGAATCTCCTTGAAAAAAAGTTATTTAAGAAGAATTGTGTGTTAAAAGAACATGTAAATTCTGATTATATCCCCTTCAGAATTGACACTGCATTTAATATACTTAAGTTGGGAACCTCTTGGAATTTGTTTAATCCTGCATTTTGCAAACATTTGAGCATCAAATTCCCCTTCCCCATCCCTTGAGGTAGTAAAAACAAATTATGGAAAGTAATGGTTGTCACAGTAGGGCCCATTGAGGGGGGAAATGATATTGGAACTCATATTTTTCTTGGGTTTTGCCTAACAAAAATATTGAGCTTTAGAAATATTTACTATGGGGATTGAACCTGGCACCCTTATGCAGTCCCTGTGCTGGTCAGTCGTTTTTCATTAGAAGAGTAGGAACTGTACAACACAGAGAGGTTGGCAGTGGTGCTTTCAGCACCGCACGCTTTCATTTGTTTTCAGCTTTTTTAGGTTTGGTGCTAGATTCAAGGATTTACAGATTATAGTATCTGTTGTTAACTCAATCTCAAAAAATGAATAAATGGCCTTAAAAGATTCCTGCAAAGAAACTGTAGATTCGAGATAATACTACAATAAAGCAAACAAGTGAACAAGGAAGGGGGAACACTGAAACTTCTAAAATCATCTGTTTATCAGTCCCTTTGTGAGGTAGAAACAGTGATGATGTGCTCAGACCTGGCGAGAACTTGACCCTTCCAGAAAGGAAATTATCACTATCATTTTAAATATGGCTTGTGATACCCTGTCTTTCATGATGATACTTAGAATCTATCATGGAATCAGAAACAATGCCAGATATTTCAAGCAGAAAGGGACTTAAAGTAGGGAATTGGTTACAGATCGTGGACAAATACAAAATGGAAGGGCTGGGGTTGCAAAAGCAAGAAGAGGGTTGGTTACCAGAGATGAGGAAGCTGGTGCTGCCTGGGGGCTTCCACAGCACAACAGAAAAACTCTCCCTTCCTCCTGCTTCCCTTCTCCCATTGGCAGAGCCCCAGCTGGAAACAGGCTGGCAGGTGCATCTGGGAAGCGTGGCCTACAGGCCCCCTGCTGCCACCACCACAGCCAAGGCCAGGAGCTGAAGGCTTGTTGAAAATCAGTTGACACAATAACCCTTGACCTTTGTGTTGTACCTTATGTTGTATTAGCTTTTGCTGATTCAAAGCTATCACAGTTTGCAATTCAGTTAAAACCGAAGCATTCAGAACATGAAGACAAAATTAAATTAAAACTTACTCTTAAAATAATGTTTTATTTTTATTTCATCTCCTTAAATTTTTTTGTGTATGCTTTATAAAAATCTCCATGCATATTAATGCACTCTTACATTTTTATAATGTACAATAGATACTCATAGAGTTCATGCTTTAAATTTTTTGCTGGTAGAGCTGTATAATCAAAATATAGAGTCAGCTGACATATAAGATTCCTTTCAACTCCCTCTATCTCAGATTGCAAGTAAGGGTGCTTCTGTATGTATGTTCTGGTTGGCTTTGTGGACAGCATCATCGAGCCTGAATAAATGTCACAGCATTCTTATACATAGTCCCCAGTCAAATGGCCTTTCTCATAAGGAGTCCCTTTTCTTATAAGGAATTGTGTCCTCTGTTTTCTAGATAGTGGTTCTCAACACTGGCTGTACACTAGAATCACCTGGGAAGAAAAATAGCTCCAGAGATTAATTGTATTGATCTAATGTAGAAGCCAAGTAAAGGTTTTTTAAGTTCCCTAAGTAATTCTAACATTCAGTCACTGATCCAAGGAGACAGGAATTTTTTATAGCTCTGCCTGCCATCTCTATTGGAATTGGGAGCAAAAATGATCCCTGGGAGGAGACCAGGAAGTCTCTTTCCACTAAACCTAAAATTATTAAAAAGAATTAGTATCTTCTTGTCTTTGTTATCATCCTCTGCTCCACCAGCTTGGAAAAAATTTTCTCTTTCCCTTTCTTCCTGGCAAGAGCTCTTGGTCTGAAAGTGATAGAGAACTAGAAGAACTGAACTAGAAAATAATTCTTGGCAGGAATAGAAGTGCTACATAAAAGCTTGAGGTAAACTCCCAGAAACTAAAAAGAAAATTTTCTCTATGTATATACTCTTTCCTTCTGTGTGGCAACTGTGTTATTCTTCTTAAAGTTGTTGGGGGTTTTTTGTTGTTGTTATTGTTGTGGGGTTTTTTGTTTGTTTTTTGGGCGGTGTTTGGTGTGGTATTATTTTTTTTAGGTGTATGTATAAATCTGGCATTTTGCTGATTAAAATGGTTGCCTGCAGGACTGTATCTAAAGGCTTTTGGGCAATATTTGCCTACTGTATTATATAGTATAAGAATACAACATGCTTTGTCCATTTGAATTTATACACTAAGGACTGATCAACTCTAAAGAATTAATCTCCTCCCAAAAGATAAGGACACATGAGGCAGATATAGAGGCATTGGGGGTAGGGGAATCTTTCATAAGGATTTAAAATGCAAACCATGATATTCAAGGCTGTCGTGCTCACTTCTAACGTTAAAATAAAAGCCTCCACAAAGACTGCCTTGACAGAGCAATCAAAGTATTTCTGCAAACAACAATCTAGAAATTTACAGACATCTGTATTATAATATTTTAATTGGCAGTGGGTGGCATTTATAATTTTAGTCGGTGATTAGTATTTCAGTAATGACAGTTGAATACCGTGTCTATACCACATCCACAATGGATTTTCAACATTTAATTGCATTTTAGTCTAGAATAATTTGTTTTCTGTTTTGAAAGTAAAATTGTATATGACAGATTTTTTTGGATTGTAAAAGTTTGTAAATGGAGACTAAATTTAAAGTTCTTTCTGAATTGACATTTATTTCTATGCAGCTGGTTATGCAGCAGTCTGTGGTCATTGGGGGCAAATATAAGAGCAGTAATTAAAATGTGTATAATGTAAAAGCTATTTCTAGTCTAATAGCTATCCCTCTAATATTTTGTGGTGGCTGCTAACAAGTGAGGTACCTGACTGCTTTGAGTGTCATTTCCTTATAATGCCAGTGCAAAACAAAATGCCCGAAGGGAAAAGAGCTAAAATGAGAAGAAATAATTATCTCAGAACAATAGTCTTCTCCCCAACAGGCTAGTTCTTATCTTTTGTACTTTATTTGTAGAATTAATTTTACTTGTAATACAGAGTTGTAAATACAATATTAAGATTACCATTTCTACACTGTTTGGCTTGAAAAAGAAAAGTTACTTCAGGGACCTTAGTTTTGTCAAAATAAAGTGTTTGTAAAAAAAAAAATTGAAAGCTTAATCAAGTGACATGAATGCATATAAGTTGCATGTTTTCAGGAAAGAAGGTAACTTGGCAAATGTACACGTCTCTGGATGCTAACACTAGGAGAGTTTATACATTCTCTTCGTGCCACTGCTTTCTTCATTTTATGGAAGAAACAAGTTCAAGGAGGTCACCTGAAGAGAAAAGGCCTCCTGTCACTGCCAATGTTCTTAACTTTTTACGAATGCTTCCCAAACTTTTCATATCTGCCTGCCCTTAGGCCTCTTCCTGCCCTGGAAAACTCTAGTTTTAAAAGATGTTACCTACCAAACTGTATTTTGGGTATTTAGAAGTTTGAAATTTGCGAATTTTAGCCACTATCTATAAAAATAGGTAATAAAAAGTTTCTTCTGTATAGCACAGGGAACTATATATTCAATTTATTGTAATAACCTTTAGTGAAAAAGAATATGAAAATGAATACATGTACATATATGCATGACTAGTACATTGTGCTGTATACCAGAAACTGACACATTGTAACTGACTGAACTTTAATTTTAAAAAAAGACCCAAAAAAACAGAGAACTGCAAGTTAGGCTTTCTGATCAACACGAACTAACCAGTAGCCAGGCTGAATTGATGCAATTTCAGAAAGGAAATGTTTTTTAGGGGGAAATGGACACATTACATACAGCTTTAGGAAGAAATGAAAATGGTTTACAGATTGGCATTAATACCTACTTGGAGCCTTAAAGGTCTGAGGAGCCCTGGGAGCGGTGAGGACCCCAGGTTCTGAACAACTGTTCTTTGACCTATTGTCTTGCAACTTAAAATCTGATAGTCATGTGGAGGACAGAAAAGAGACTGCCTATGTTTCAGAGTGATCATGTTAAATTGATTCCTTCTTTTTTTTGCTGTTTGCACATAGATTGAATATGAAAGGAAAAAGAAAGAAGATGGAAAACGAGCTCGAGCCGATAAACAACATGTTTTAGACATGCTCTTTTCGGCTTTTGAGAAACATCAGTATTACAATCTTAAGGACTTGGTGGACATCACAAAACAGCCTGTGGTATGTATATGCTCACATCGATCCTTTAAGTGTCCTGCTTAATTAACACGGCTTTACTGAAGAGAAGTATGTCGTAAATGATTACGTTCACTTGCACCTATGCTGATGTCAGGTTTTATGTCAGCACAGAAAAGATGTCTTAATTTTCTTTTTTCTCTTTCTTTCTTTCTTTCTTTCTTTCTTTCTTTCTTTCTTTCTTTCTTTCTTTCTTTCTTCTTTCTTTCTTTCTTTCTTTCTTTCTTTCTTTCTTTCTTTCTTTCTTTCTTTTCTTTCTTTCTTTCTTTCTTTCTTTCTTTTTTTTTTGTAACCTTGGCTTCATTGTTTAAATTTTAAATACTTTTAATGTCAATAGTCCCATATGAAGAAAAAGTGGATTTATCCCCCTTTTGACTGATCCTTCACACTAAACGTGAAGTCTCTTTGTTTGTATCATTTCTAGTCTTTCTTTTGTTCCCCTACCCCCTCCAAAAAAACTCAACTTTTTTTTTTTTTTTTTTTGAAACTGCTTCATAGAATCACATTCTTTTAAGAGTCATACTGGTCTTCTCGTGATGAGTGCTTTTCTTGTGAACTATTCTCTATTGGGTTTTTTTTTGTTTTGTTTTGTTTTTTTAAAGATTCTGTCCAGCACTAACATTAGATCCTTTTCAACTTGTTACTACCTCACAGTGCTTGTTGAGATTGTGTTTGGGTTGGCCTAGTCTCCATTTTTAAGGAAAAATTTAATAAATTGATATCTTAGAGAGTTTTTTTGTTCTATCAGTGATTATTTTTTATCACTTCTCCAGACTTTGGTGCCTGTTTGCTAATAAGTTGTGTTTCTAATCCATTTTAACTGCTGGTGACAAGTAAGGGATCTAAATGGTTTCTCCAGCCTTTGAGTCCCATTTCCTTACACTTAACTTTCTCACACCTAAGGTTAGCAAGTATCCAATGGAATTATAACAGTATTTTACTTACAGATTTTTAAAAATTAAATGGAAACCCCTTTATTTTCTGTCCTCTTGCCCAGTTTCCTTAATCACTTTGTCCACTTTGCCAAGATACTCAAAATACATTCATTCCAACTCCTCCTAATCTACTTGCTTCAGACTATGTGTCAAGATAACCAGTTTTGTAAAATATTTTAACATAATTAAATTACTCTTTATTAAAGGACTTGCTGTATTTCCTTCTGATTTATTCAAAGCTTTAGGAAATGATTTCTGAAACTTCAGTATTGATGGTACAGGTTCCCGTTTTCTGTAGAGATTTCTTTGCTGTTAAACTTCATCTTTCACTTTTTCATTAAGAAAGAAATTTGAATTCCAAAAGATCTAAATACTTTTTATTTTTTTACCAGAGAAGAGGAAAGTGCCCATGTGGCAGTATTATCAACTCATCTTAATGACTTCACTCCATTCAGCATCAAAGCCTTAGAAACAGCATTCCAGTCTAGATAAGAAATTTGAAATGGAATAATTTATAAGCTAAGCTCTGTTTCTTCTGGTTTTAATGAAGTTTATCTTTTTATTTTATATATACATGAAAAGGCCATTCCAGAAATTCTGAATACAAACAATATATCCTCATAGAATAACAAACACACAAAATTAGATAGGGGAAAATAAATGTTTGTAGAGAGATATTCAGATAATACTGGAGAAAGCAGTTCCTTTGCCTTAACATGAAATGGCATTGTTTTTAAAGTTTATTCATTTTGCATCAAAGAAAAGGGATAACTAGTAATTCTCTCAAACTGGATTCTTCAGGTAAGTTGTATGTGGTGGAACTCAAGTGAATCTCTTACAGGGCTTCTTAATTCATGGTCAGTAGATGGGCTTTAGGAGATACAGTGGTCTCCTGAAGATGTGCAAAATTGTGTGGATTTTTCCAGGGAACAGATTTATAGTTTATTTCAGATTCTCATAGAGAAGCCTGGGAGCCTCAAAGAGCTTGAGAACCACTGATACAGAAACTAAATTATTTTATAATAGCTTTATTATTTAGGGACTAAATTGCCTCAGCAAGCATAAGGCTTTTGAAGGCAGGTTTGTATATTACTTACATCCCTAAATAGTCATACATTCCACAGCACAAACATAGTAGGAAGTCAGTAAATATTAAATGAACTGATTTGAGAAAAAGGAAATGGTCACATCCTCCGTATTTAAGGACGACCATATTTTCCTCAGATGGATTTTGATAGGCCTCATGTCGTTTGTGGCAGGAGTCGGGTACAAAGAGCTGGCCTCAAAGAAGCATGAAATACCAGAGCCACAGTTATCCTTGCCTAGAAAAGAGGGCAGGAAGGGGTCAGCATGGATCCCCATGTTGCCATTTATCTCAGTGGGATCCAGAGAAGTCGCTTCCATCCCTAAAATTGAAGGAGTTGCACTGGATAATTGTTGTGATCCCTTCCAGCTCTTAATCTGTGATCCTCCCCGTCTTCTATTTCACCTCCTCCTCTCCACTTCCCACTCACATTTGAATTGAACTGGCAAAGCCCATTGACCTAGAAAGAAAGTGTCTAGAGCCCAGCTCTTCTCCATGTAGGAAACTATTATCCCTTTTAAAAGGTTCACAGTTTATAAGCCAGTCTGTACTAATGGTCATCATTATATTCTTACTAATTTGATCTTAGTCTAAGCAATACCAAGAGAATGAAGGGACCCACTGTAGTGTGAAGATGAGTGATCCAGGAAAGATGCCTCCTGGTGTGATAGAAAAAGCATGAGATTAGGAGTAATAGGATCTCAGTTCAAGTCCCAACCCTGCCATTTAGCCAAATAGTCCTAGACAGGGTACTTAAATACATTTAATGTTTAATACGTTATTTATTTAATATTTAATGTACTTAACATATGACACATGATATAAAATTTACCTATATGTTCAAATTAAATGTTCATAATAATATACTTTGTAAATATGTTTAAAATAATACCTAGTTTATAGGATCCTTGTAATAGCTAATGTTTATGAAAGATACATTGTCAACTGCAAAGTATTTTATATTTATTGTTAGTATTAGTAAACAAATGCTTGAGCCCTGTGTAGATGGGAGAAAAGAGACTTTAATCAGTTCTTTAGTATATGAATTTAATGACATTCTCTTGTCTTCTGATGGCCCCCAGTACCACTTTTGATAACAAGTTTCTAACCATGAAGTGTGTCACTTTAACACATCCTCTTTGTTATTAACACTACTACTGTATTCTTAAGTTGCCATCTGCTTTCTGACCTTTAGAATGTCATTCTTGACATTGTGAATGTATCTGAAGTATTTTCTTGTTTTTCCAGTCCCTTCCCTCCTATGTTCTCCTTCCTAAAAACCTTCACATCTACAAGCAAAATTATTGATTAGAGAAAATGCTCTTAGGGCCAGCCTTTTCTGTCATTCTCCAGTATGTGACTTGCATAAGCAGTCAGAGTTAAAGTTACTCATTAAGGGCAAATAAGCCAATTTTAAAAGGCCAAGATCTGGTAACTGATATAAAGTCAGAAACATGGTGTCCATTTAAAGGAGTGTTTTTATGGAGTTTAAATTTTGGTTTTTTTCCCTCTAAAGTGAAATATCAGAGGAAGCCTATTATTTCTCTCCTGACAGCCTTTGCTCTTTCACCTTGAACGTGTTATGTCTAGACTTTCTTCGTATTTTTTTTTTAATATCTGTAAAATAAAAACATAACAGCATTTCCTTCAGAAATACAGACCATTAGAAACTTTATGTAATTGCTCCTTTGAAACACCAAACTGCCAAGACTTGGACTTTGAGCCCTAGCACACTGTTTTCTAACCCAGCACCCATTTACCAGTGCTTCCTCAAACATACATTTCTGTTAAAATTGTTATCCAAAAATCGGCTCTGATTATAACTGAACCTCTTCTCTTCATTTCCTTGTGCTCTAAATCCACTTAATTTCAGGTCAAGATTCAAGGAAATGTATCTTTGATTACTGATGACTCCTTCTAAATCAGCAGTCCCCAATCATGTCAATCTAGTGGATCATTTACTTTTTAATTCAGAATATATAATTGAACAGTTTGCATGCTTTTATAGAGTAAGTTCACATCAACAGGAAAAACTAGGCAAAGATTTACATGGCTTTGATTTTGAAGCAGCTTGATGTCCATACTTCAAGTTCCCCAGCACTAGATAATGCTCAGCCAGCCATTGCTTATTTGCAAAGTAGGCTTAGGCTTTGCGAATAAAGCTGATGCATCAATAAAGTAATCTTAGCCTGATCCTAAGGGTTTGTTTCTAGACAGGCCTAAATAAAGGCTTGATAGAAATAATTTAAGTGAAACTTGGCATCAGTAAGCTATAAGAAGATAGGCTTTTTTAAAGGAGAAAATGGCTAGAGAACTTGATACACTGAGCATTTCTCCTGACAGAAGGTAAAATTTTATTTACAAGTGTTTGCTCTTACAGATCTGTGAATTGGGTGGAAGTCTTTCAGGTGCAAGAAATAGAAACTCTGTTCTTAAACAAAAATAGTGTTTATTGGCTCTTGTAGTTGGGAAGTTCAGGAATGCACCTTGCTTTAGACATGCTACTAGTATTATTTAGTTAGAAATGTCCCTTCCTTCCCTCATCATTCTGTCTTTCTTGTGTATTGTCTTAAAGAATATCTTGTTGTGTAGCAGTCAGAGTGGCCTCCCAAAGCACCTCTCAGCTAGCAACTTCGAAGCAAAAAGAGAATATCTGTCTTGGTTTTTCCAGTAAAAGCCCAGGGAAGACTGGTGGGGTGGTATGCCCATTTCTGAGCCAAGAAGACAGGGTAAGGGCAGTCTACCAGCCAGGCCCACTGCCTCTCCCATACATGTGCCACACTGCCTGGTACAGAAATAGCACCTGCTCAGTGTTAACCATTTTACTGTTATCACAAATTTAGCCTATTGACAACAGAACTCTTGATTTCTACGCCCCTCCAAAACCTCCCTGAGATTTCTCCATTTCAGTAAGTGACACCACCATGCCCTAGGCTGCTCAAGCCAGACACCTGTGCTCCTGTTTTCTCTTCATGGTATTTACATATATTACACATTATGATACATGTGTAGCATATTTATCTATTACAGATCTCTGACTCGGGATCTGAGAGGTAAAAGCAATCTTAGAGATAATCTAGTCTAAATTACGGTCCCAGGGAAGGGAGTTGCCTAGTGGTTTGAACCCACCTCTTACCACATTGCCTCTTCTTTCAGACACATGTATACACCTGTAGACAAGCAAGGAAGATATTTTTCTGACACAAGGAACCCCTTTTTAATGAGGGGGAAAAAGCTAATTTCTCAGGTAGACTGCTTGCAGATTTCTTTACTATTAAGAATCATCATTGTTAAATCTAAGCCAGGTACATAGAGAATGGAATCTAAGCTTTATCTTGATTCATTCAGTTCCTAATCCAAAGTAAAATAGGTGTTTTTAATGTTTGAAGCTCACTCCCAAATTTACTACTAAGTAAGTGCTGATTTTATCATAATGTTTTCCTTCTGACATATAATTTCACTGTTTTACTTGGTTCCTTTTTGCTTTTTTTCCCCTGAATCTTCATTATTTCCTTTTTGATGACATATTCCCCTTCAGTTCTCTCTTCACTTTTCCTGTAACTGTAAGTTTTTATTTTTGAATGGTACTACTAAAACTAAAAAGACCACCAATTTCCCAGCAAAGCATATTAATTAATGACAGCCCTTTATGAGACTTCCATTTTAAAAAATAAAATAATTGCAGTGACCAATTAACTCGGTCAGAGTGTGGTACTAAAAAATACTTATTTGCTAGCTTATGAATTTGAGCCTTAATTAAAAGTTTAAGAATATTAAATGTCATTCTAAAATAAATTATTGACTATTGAATATAAATGGATAAAATTTAAATATATTTATGAAATGTTAATGCTTTCTGTATGAATAGAAGGTCTAATAACTAAGATATACTACCAAGCTTATTATGAAATAGTAACATTTTCTCTTTCAACTTATATGATTTGTTTTAGCCTTTTTACTTTTTTTCTTTTTTACCTTATTTCTGAATGAGGTAAAATTGGGAGTGATTTTACTAACATAACAAATTGAGTCCAGATTTTACATGAGATATTATGTAGGTAAAAGCAGTATCTGACATAGGCTCCCAAAAAACAAAATTGGGTGCTATTTACATACAAAATTTACATAGAGTTTTTAATTAAGCAGTAGGCCACAAAATTTATATTTAATCTGAAAAATGTCAAAATTTATATTTAAGTTTATATTTAAAATTCATATTTAATCTGAAAATTTATATTTAATCTGAAAAAAATTTATATTTAATCTGAAAAATGTCATTAGCCAGAAACTCTCCTTCCCAACACTTCCAGTCCTATTTGATTATAAAAAGAGGTAAAAGTCAATGTTTAAGCTCATTAACTGCCTTCTGGTTTCTTTATTTTGTCCCTGAGCAAGCTGGAAGAAAGGGTTTGTTTTAAACTTGCCATCCTTACGAGAATTATCTCATAATGAGAAAGAAGTCATTTTCTTTGCGTTGGTCTCTGCATTAGAGAACACATTACTCTGTGGATTTAAGTGTTTGAAGCCTCCTGGTTTCTCTAACTCAGCAGGGGAATTGAGATACCAGAGGATAAGCCTGTTGGCAGAAAACCTTGTAGTGCCAGCCTGGCTGGCCACTTCAGTTCTGTATTGCAGCATTAGAGAGCCATTTCTGCCATCTGAAATGTCCCAAGACAGATATTCTAATTCCATCATATTTTCCAGTACATATGGACGGATCCACAGAGCTAGCTAGCCACTGTTAATTGGAAATGTTACTTTACCCGTGGTAATTTGGTAATTAAAAAATGATGTTACCTCAATTTGTTACGAGCTGTTATTCCCCCATTACTTTAAAACCTTACTTTCAGTACAAGTTATACTTTTTTTTAAAGTTACAGTTCAGTGGATTTCAGCATATTCACATAGTTGTACAGTCATTGCCACAGTCAATTTTAGAACATTTACTTCAGCCTACAAAGAAACTTCATAGCTATTAGCAATCACTCCATCACCCCTCCCCCACAACCCTAGCGAACCTAATGTACGGATCTACTTTCTGTCTCTAAAGATTTGCCTATTCTGGACATTTCATATAAATGGAATCATTTAATATGTGGTCTTTTATGACTGACTTCTTTTATTTAGACATGATGTTTTCAGGTTTCATCCATGTTATGACATGTATTTCTTTTCTGTTGCCAAATAGTATACCATTATATGGATACGCAACGTTTTGTTTATCCATTCACCCACAGGTGAACATTAGTTGTTTCCACTTTTTGGTTACTATGAGTAAAGCTGCTAGGAACATTTTTGTCCAAGTTTTTGTGTGAACATATATTTTTATTTCTCTTGGGAGTAAAATTGTTGGGTCACTGGTAACTGTGTTTAACCTAAGGAACTGCCTGATTATCATCAATCCTTTTTAAATCCTTATCCAGCAAACACTTTTATCTACTGTTGCCCTAAAGTAAAACTTAACTTTCCATTACAAATACTTTAAAAGTGAATAATGCTTCATCCATAAGGTAGGGGTGCAGTGTGCGTAGGGTTTGTGCCTGACCATTTCGTTATTCATCATCTCTCTGCTTCTTAAGAGTTTGACTGAAGGGAGGAATGCAGCATGTGGGACCCTAAGAGGATGACAGGGCAGGGACTAGTAGAAAAGCAGAGGTGAAACCAGAAGAAGGAAAGAGGAGAAAACTGCTGTGTTGGCCCATGTTCCAGGTCCTCAGCATCATCTTCCCTCTCCCATTCACAGTTCTCTCTGTCTAAAGGGGTGAAAACATAGGTTGCCTTTGTTCACAGCTTATGCATATTAATGTGTGGTTTGTTTATTTTTTTAATGAAAGAATTTTGTGCCTTGGAGCCACTAACATCTTCATTAGGAAGTCTCTGTTCTGTTGACCTTGCTTAAAGGAGTCACAGTCAGTCACACAAAAATCACATAAACATGAAGTGATATTTTGAAATTATCACAGAACTGACCATGAATGCCCTTGCCGTTGGGTCACTTTATAAAAAGCATATAGCATTTTCCCTTTGGTGACTGTATTAACCAGTGCCATCTTTGGTATAGATTTGCATAATGCATCTTCAGTCCAACGTTTTGGAGAAGATTTTGTGACCAGAAGTCTAGTAGGGATGTATCATTCGCTTACCCAAAGCAGTATTATCTGGTGGTCAACTCTGTCAAAGGCATGTTTTTTTTTATCAACTTCTAGGAATTTAGATATAGTTCATTTATTATTATGTATATTAACAGTAAAATTCCTGATAAAATGAAATGCAGATAAGTCCTCCATTTGGTTGGCAGAGCAGTGGAGGAAAAGTTGATATGAGAAATGGCAGGGGAGGGAAGAGAAGAGAGGCTAGGCTGGTCGGCTCCTGGGCCTCGTGGCTCTACCTACATAGATTTGTCTTGGTCTTGGTTGGGGGAGAAAGGGGATTAGGAACTTGGTCTGTGGGTTTCTGGGGTTTTGGCCACAGTTTTACCTTGATCCACAAACGCAAAGCATATCCTACTCACTTTACTTTTTTACTCCAGTATGTGCTTTGCTTTTCCTTGCAAGGAAGCTGTAATGTTCTGTCTCTTCTTTCTCTGCATTCAGACTTGCTGTCAGTACTCTCCCACACAGCCCTTTGATTTAGAATTGCTGGACCTGAACCAGTGTATTGTTTCAGATCTTGTTCTGCAGAACTACCCATTAGTCAGTAATGAGAAATCTTTCCAGTTCTATGTGACATAAAGGTGATCTACTCAGTTCTGGAATCTCTGTTTAAAATTAAGTGGTCAGACAAAAGATTAAACTGCAGAGTCAGTGTGTAGAATAAATAGGAGATGGAGAACTAGTTTCTCTTGATCCCTGCACACAATTGTCTTTCAATTCAAATAATCAAATGTACATCCTCAAAGTCGGACCGAACATCTTGACTCAGGCTGGGCAGGGTGTCTCTTCCTAGTGCTCCTGGAAGATCCTGTGTATGTGTCCTTATTACTGTGTGTCTTTTATTTTATAATTGCCTGCTTATATGCCTTTGTCTCCCCTAAACACACCCTAATCTTAAACTGTGAACTCTATGAGGATTAAAACAGACTATGTGCCACTCTACCTGGTGCTAAAATAAATATTTGTGTGGATATGTAAATTATTTAAAAGGAAAGGTAGATTACCAATTAATCCTCAATCCTGCTGGAACTCTTAAACTTTCCACCTCACTTGGCTTTGTCTCAGATATTTTAGCACTATAATACAGATTTTGGTGGTAAATGTCATTCAGATTCAGGTAATACAGTTGAATCAATTTTTATATCTCAAACTGGGTCATTGCCCTATACGTTAATTAGATGAAAAATGAAAACAACTAGAGTTAGCAGTTTATTCCTATGGGCCTTCTAAATGATCTCCCCCCAGTCACCACCTCCTCCCCCACCCAGTGCTCTTAGCTCTCTTGTTTACTCTTCCCAGGTCATTCAGCACACATGCACGGTGCCTCTGTGATGTGCAGGCAGGCTCTGGAATGGGAGCACATGGTTTGATGGAAGAGATAGCCGTGTACATAAAGGTTATAATAGAGCTGAGGGCTCTCCCTGAAGTACATACAGTGTGAAATGTAAATCTGAGAAGTGGGACTGTTAGGGAAAGTTTCTCAGAAAATGACATTTGTGCCGAGTCTTAAAGGATGTGGAGTTCAGATTTGAGGAAAGGGGATAAACATTACAAGGAAAGGGAAGAGCATATGGAAGAAAACTAGAAGCATGCAGACACATGGCAATTGTGTGAAAAAGGAAGTGTTAGAGGATGAGGCCAAAGGGAAAAGACAGACCTGAGTGGATGCTTGTGAAAGACTTTGGAATTTCATGTGTAGGCCAAAGAGGAAGTCATTGAGAATTTTTAAACAGAGAAATGACATGATCTCACCGTTCTCTGCCTGTGTCTTTCCTTCAAGGATTGTCTGACCTTGTTTTTCTCTATTATTACTACTACTTTCTCCGCTAATGTTTTGTACCAAGTTAATTCATTTAGTTATAGTAAAATGGTCTCAGGTTGCAATTTCGAACATTCTCGGAGTTAGGAAGTTTGCCCCTTCTCCCCCAAAAAAGGAGTTCCGTTACCATGGCTGGATATTGTGACACTAATCCCATCTTGTTACTCGACAAATTGACAGACCGAGAATGTCCCTTATTGTTAAAAAGGAAAAAAGGGTGACATCTTCATGAGAAACAAGTACTCCATAACCTTATTATACTAGTTTAACGAAACGGGGGTGGGCTATACACGTAAGCAACTGAGTTTGTACACTTAAGACTGTCTTAATATTTTGTGTTTAACCCTTTCTAGGCTTTTCATCTTCCGTATCTAGATTATGAACGGGTGTGCTAGACTTGAAGTGAAGGGAGCATCTGTCAGGCACTCACAGGGCTCCTGGCAGTTGCTCTCTTCACATGTGACCCATTGCAGTGCATCCACAGTTGTATGATTGTGCGTGGGGTCTAGCCATCTCACAGTAAGCCATTCTTTGGAATTTTATAAAGCAGTCACTCGTGGCACCTAAACTAAACATCAAAGCCCAACCTGTCGTTTTCCACTTATGAATCTTGTTTGGTTAGAAAGTAGTTTATGAACAGTGTCCCATTTTTTTGATGCAATCTTAAGTAGCAGGCGGCAGGCGTGCTACGTATTACCCAGTTGTCTCAGGCTTGCTTGAGTGATAAACTTACTGCTTTACCCGGGTCCGTCAGCAAAGCCAGCTACATACAGGTGTGGGAGGCGGGCAGGCCTCCTCCTGGGGAAATCCAGGCTTCATTCGATTCGCTGCTGCCACCTGCTGGGGCCTGGCTGCCAGGCTGGGGAAGCTGCTCAAGTGGGAGCTAAGCCATCAGGCCGACTGAGGGGCCCGTATGTAGTTCCAGTGCTGAACAGATAGCCCTGAATAAAAGGACTTTATAAACTGTAGAGCATTACACCAGTCAGTGTAAGGTCATGTCGGATTATGTGGGTTAACGCATGGTCTCCAGCAGGGGAGCGGCTTGGGAAGCTAAGTAATACTTCAAGGACCCAAGGATTACAGAGTATTAGAGCGAGAAGAACCCTTTAAGCAGGTGCTGCGGTTAGTGTAGTTAAATCAGAGGCTCCTGGGGGCTCGTGAAATGCAGATTCCTTGGCCTGGCCCCAGAGATTTGGATTCACTAGGCCTAAAATGGGACTTATTTCCCAGGCTTCCCCTGCGGTCCTGATGCAGATAGTCTAGCACACATTTCAGTAAGGCACTGCCTTAAACACTATCAAGTATTAGGGGAGATGTCAGCTTCTCAACCATTTTCTAGTGCCTCATTTCAATAAATAAAAAAAAAAAATTACATCCTCTATCAATGGGATGAGTCACTGCAATATACCTGTAACTGATTCTTTGGAGCATACACACAAAAATTATTGTTGAGTTGGTTTGTTCTGCAGAAGAAGAAGGAAAAAAGTCACTTTTAAATGATTAACTCTTCTCTCTTCCCTGAGAAGGAAGTTCTGTAATTTGTATTGGTCAGTGTTTAGTGGAATGTTTTTGGCCTTAGGCATTGGCAGGTGGAGGTGGGGTTTGATGTTGCATTTATCATAACCATCATTTCCATAAATGCAGTAATCATTTGGGTAATACTGAACTTTCAGGACCCTGAGATACCATGGCACAGAGTTCTCCCCTGCATCATCACTCATCTCTTTCCTTTGGTAAAAAAAGGAAAGCTGCAGCCCCCAGATTTTTCACATGTCCTGTTATCACTTCTCATCCCTCACCTTGGCAAGCTTGGGCAAGATACAAATAATAGTAAGCATAAGTAATAACTTCCTTGTTACCCAAGAAAAATAAGTGGCCCGATAGCAAGTTTGGGAACTCACAGCTTAGGATTCTGGATACCTGTCATGTGTTTGTTCACAGAATTTAATGTCCCAGAGATACATGGCCTTTTTTAATATATGCTACTGCTTCTGAATTGACTGTTTCCAATCTAAGAATAACCCCATCTGACTGTGAACTCACTGATGCCCCTGAACTCAAGGGCAAATTACACTTGGTATACTATGTCATCTTAATAAATATTAAGTGCTAGTAATCTTTGTATTTTCATCTAGGCTTTTTTGGGGTTTGTGGGGTTTTTTGTTTTTTGGTTTTGGGGTTTTTTTAGCTTTCAAAGTTGCTAGCACTAAGGACTTCCATCCCCTTTAATGCAACTGATATCTTTAATGCAGTTATGTATTGCATGCATACAATCAAAAAGGCAGTTTATTGAACTTCTTTGTAAAGAAATATTGTTGAACTTTCAGGATCATAATTTTTATTTCTTTGTAGATGTGGTTTAACATATTTTATTTTAAATTTTGTTTCCTGCCTTCATAAACTCACCTGTCAAGGTGTTTTTGTTTCTGTCTTTTTAGTTGTACCTGAAGGAAATCTTAAGAGAAATTGGTATTCAGAATGTAAAAGGGATCCACAAAAACACATGGGAGCTGAAGCCAGAGTACAGACATTATCAAGGAGAAGAAAAGAGTGATTGAGAAAACTCAAAGCCCACCTGCTAACGGAACAACAGGGGTGATGCACTAAGCAGCCGGCATTGATATGTGACTCCTTGAACACCATCTGTCACAGGGGGGAAAGTGACTGGTAACTTTAATTTCTCTAGGTAAATTTTTTAAACAATAATTCTTGTAAAGTTGCTTAAGTAATTTTGAGGAAAAAGAACACATTTATTTATAGACTTAACTTGTAGTAAACCAGATCATTCATGATGGAGTTAGAGGTTGAAGAAGGTTTTTCTTTTTAAATATTAACTTTTAAAGTGTAAAACTAGGAAACGTTTTCTAAATGAGGACTCCCTGTCCTTGTTTCTCTCTAAGTTGCTAAGGTAATACAGACCCAAAGTGAACGGCATAACAAGAAAAAGGTCGTCAACTACAGACACTCTCAAAAGGGAAAGAAAGCCAAAGTTCCTTATTCCGAAATTGTCGAAGAACAAGGCTGTCTTTATTTTTTTTAAACAAGTGATTGTGTTTCATATTAACACACATTAATAAAAGGATAGCATTTATGTTTGTACTAAGACAGCAGTTTTCATCATTAGCTTATTTTACCCTAGTGACGGTGACATGAGAAATGGAGAAAGTCATGATGAATTGGTCTTTCTTCCTGTCCTTTTTTTTTTTCTTTTAAAATAATTAGAAATTAAATACTTTTCCGACAGGTCAAGGTATATATCTCCCATCCATATTATAAGCTTCCCAGAGACTGACTTTGCCCCTGAATTTTACTGCACACTCAGCAGGCGCGTATTGACTATTGTATGACAGATGCTGTTCACAGACTAAAGGAGGGTTGTAGGGGAACCAGTTCCTGGGGAATGAAAGTGTTTTCTTTTATCTGTCTTTTTAATTAATTTTAAATAAAAGCAATACCTGTCCATGGTCAAAGTTTTTCTTAGCACAAAATGTTATATATTAGACATACTCACAAACAAGACCATCAAAACAAAAGAAGCTTTAGCAAACTAAACACAATGAAAAATTTCTTCTTACTTGCTCATTTTGTCAGCTGCTTCTGTACGCTTGCAACCAAGAAGTAGCAAATGCCAAAAAAATTTAAATGTTATGTAATTAAAACAAATCAAGGAAATATCTATCCATTGAGGTAAATATTCTTCTGTATCATTTGACTTTTAGCAGCAAAACACCAAATTGCTGAGGCTGAACACCACTGCATTAAGAAAATTTTTATCCTTGTATTCCCGCTGTGGAATAAAATTCTGATTGAGGAGGGCGGTCCCATTCCCTACCCTTCCTACAGTTGTCTTACCCTGCTTTGTTCTGGTGCAGGAACCAAATGTTATATCCCCATTACCTTTCAGTTCCTAGTTCCTATGGCTCGATGTCAGAAAGCAGATGGATAATGGTGTGATAAATCTGTACAGAGCTGAGAATTCTGGATACCTGTCCTGCGCTTTGTTCATGGTATATCTCTTCTCCCAAATGTTGTCCTTGTGGATGTATGATATTGCCCTGAAACAGACCTGTGTCCCCTGCCTTTTGTTTTTGTGATGACAGCACCTGCTAGATTGAACTTGCTGGCTGCTAATAGGGTTCCCAGGGCAGAGCTGTGTGTCTCATTCAAAGCTCTGCTTTGGTATTTCTGCAAACCTGGTTTCTTCTGCTTATTTTGTTTACCTTTTACCTCATCACACCTGACAGTATCTGCTTGTGTCCTGAACACGTGTTATCTGTTCAGTATTAGAGCTAATCTAGGTGGTAGACTGGCACCATTCCTGATTAATTTTTTGAAATTGCTTTCTTAGTACAAAAATAGAGCTATTGGTCATGGAGGAGACTCTCCCTTCTACCTGGGCTCCCTTTTCTTTCATTTCAGGCCTCTTGCTCTGATAGACATGGTTTTTGACAGCCAGAATCCTAAACCCTTATAACCACTGTGAGATGGAGAGAGAAGAAGGCTGATGAGGGAGATACACATCTGGTAAGATGTTCGCATCATAAGAGGACAGGAAGGCCATATGCAATAACTGAGATTGTTCAACTCAACTAGTGCACACATGTAGGGGATATTTTAACTGACAAAATATAGTTAGATTATGGGCGTTGGAAAGATTTGAAATCGCATGTTGCCACAGTAATGTCTGAAAAAAAACTAAACAGGTTTTGCTCTGTTGTATCAGAAGCAGCTCTCGTTGATTTCAGCAGAGCTGCAGTTGTCCCTAATGGTCTATGAACAAATTTTCTTTGAAGCTATTTTATCATTGTTGGTATATATTAGTGAAATAATAGTAAGTAGTGCCTGGCAATGTGTTAAATGCTCTATATTATCTCATTTAATTCTCAGAATTAGTGCTGAAAGGTAGATAGTTTTATAGAACCATTTCCTGCTCAACATATCATCATGAGTTCTGATCCCTCTAGGGAAATTCTACCCTCGGGGCAAAGTGAGTACCAGAGTCTGCTTTCAGCTTGTTTAATTAACAGCTGGTATCTGATTTGGTTAGAAATCATCTAAGTTAAAAAGGACTTTTTTGATGCTTTAGCTTCCAGTTTAAACTAGATTCTGTCAAGTCATTTAGTCTTAAATGTTAGGGTGTTAAAGAATGATTTTCTTAAAGTATACCACATTTTAAATGTTGAAATTTATATTTGAAAGGTCTTAAGAAGATACGAGTTTTTATTGTTTTGTGGAAAAGAATATGTTGCTGGCCTAAAAACTTTAATCTGATGTATTCAGGAAACACGGTGGCTGTGTATGTGGCAAGTATTCATTGACCATGAATATACCCCAGGCACCATGGACCCATAAGTGCTAGGAATTAGAAGCATTCACAGTCTAGATTGGAAAAGAGAATGTAGACGGATAACAATACTGTGTAGGCACAGAAGTGAGAACTAAGTGTTGCACTCAGTCAGAATATTCCAGTTAATTCATTATCGCCATTTATACTCTATGTGGATTTCCAATTTTTAAACCATTTGAATGCGGTAATATATACTTAACTTTAAAACTTATTTGAAAATAATTTAACCATTAATAATTCCTAAAACACAAAAGGATTTATACATTGCCTCAGAATCATTGTTATGAACACATACAGTGGATGTCTATAATACATTGATCTCGTTACTAGAATGTGAAATTACAGCATTTACTGGGCTAGTCCTCGTGACATTTAAGTCTTACTTCTTTTTGCCGTTTCTACTTTCTCCTCGAACAAAAGCCTATGAACCACTTTAGTCATTCACTCATTCATTCAGCGAAAACCCACTGAATGTCCATTGTGTGCCAGGCACCAGGGGTCAGGATGATGAGTGTGTGTGATCATGTGCCTTCTTTGCCACTGGTCTTCTGCCTACGTTACTAAATAAGCAGGAAGAAGAATGGCTATGTTTATTGGACTTTTACTGTGTGCCAGGCACTGTGCTAAGCATTTGATTCCCGTAACTCATTTAATCCTCACAACTGCTCTGCAACATGGGTTCTCTTATCACCGTCTTATAGACGTGGCATCCCAGGCACTGAGAGGTTAAAGAGCCTGACCAAGGTCACACAGTGGTCAGAGGCAGAGCCAGATGCAAATCCCAGAACAGCACTCTGCAGCGCAGGCACTTCGTTACTGCTGTGTGGAGGTGATGGGTGTTGCACTGCTGCTGACCCAGAGCTGTAGTTCCCCCACCCAGGCTCTCGGGTTTAAGGGTTTCTGTTTGTTATGTTTTTATTTTTATTACTGAGGTATCATTGACATACAACTCTCTAGTGTTTGATTTCTCACCGACTAATGGGTAGCAAAGCCTCTTCTGGATTCTACCTGAGTTGTTCCACCTTTAGAGATTTGTTTCCAGTGCATGTTCGGGTTCTGGGGTTCCTAACTTATGGAATGATGTTCCTTTTTGCAGTAGATTCCAATGAGGTAATTCTCAGGAATGAATGCAAATGGCCAGTGCACTTGATTTGCTTACATCCTAGACCACCCAGTGAGTGTTCGGTCCCAGGCTGGTGACAAAGATGCTGGCTTGACTGGTCACAGTTGAGGGGCTCTTCCGTGGCCTAGGGAGCACAGAGGATGTCCATCAGCATAAGACTGCGGGGACAGAGCTGAGCAAAGTGAGACAGGTCCTTGCTTCCAGGAACTCACAGTGTGGAAGAGGACTTGGAAACAAATACATGGCAACGTAGTGTAGTAAGTGAGGCAGTAGAAATACATGGCAGGATATTTTAAGAGCTACCTGGATTCAAAGCCTTTGATTTAGGGCAAGTTGTTTACCTTCTGTGCCTCAGTTTCCTCATCTACAAGATAGGAATATTAAGAGTATCTACTGCATAGAATTGTGGTGAAAATTAAATGAGTCAATCTATGTAAAGCACTTAGAATACTGCATGACACATTGAAAGTACTTTATCAGTATTAGCTTTATCATATACAAAATACGTAACATGTGGAAGTAGCACAGAGAATGAAGTGATTAATTACATCCTTGGGGAATCAGGAAAGCCTTCTTAGAGGAGTTGATATCTGAAGTAGGTTTTGAAGGGTCTAGGAGTTTAGTAAAAGTCAAGGAGCAGGAAATACAGGAAGAACAAGTGCAAGGACACTTGGGAGCAGCCTTCCTTCACAAGGTGGTTGGAGTGAGAACCCACCCTACCTCGGTGTTCTTCCGGATCCCACATGGTAGTTAAAGGGGTATGGCTGGGCAAGGTGAGTCCGGCCTCAGTCTGATGGCAGAGCTCAGGAGGTCAGGTCATCTCACCTGGGCCCAGGTGGAATGGACGAGGAGCTCAGCAGGGCTCACCTCCTTCAGTTGTACACACAAGCTCCAAATGATGAAACAACCCAGTTGCTCCTTATTTGTATCGTGCTTTTCACTGATTCCTCCCTGAACACATTTCTTTAATACAGTCCAACTAAAGCAGCAGTCAAAACCAACCTTAGTAAGTTATGTGTTAGAGGTTTGAGGTCCGGGTCATTTGCCCCTCACCAAGCAAACTCTAATCAATAAAGGTAAGTAGGGAATAAGAGCTAAATGGGGATCAAACGATTCTGTTTCAGAGGCCCAGTGACTCCTGGCTGGGCTAGGGGCCCTAGCTAAGAGCTGAGGCTGAGGTAGAGCTTTCTCTACTTACCCTTGTCCTCAGTTAGTGATGACTGGCTGGTGGAAAATGTGGAGCAGCTGGAAGAAGACATCCAAAGAGCCAACAGGTACATGGAAAGCTACTCAGTATCACTAATCATCAGGGAAATGCAAATCAGAAGCCCAATGAGCTGTCACCTCACACTTGTTAGAATGGCCATCCTCAGGAAGGACAAGAGATAACAAGTGTTGGCAAGAATGTGCAGAAAGGGGAAGCCTTGTGCACTGTTGGTAGGAATGTACATTGGTTCAGCCACTGTGGAAAATACCAAGTTTCCTCAAAAAATTAAAAATAGATCTACCATACAATCCAGCTGTTCCACTTCTGGGTGTCTATACCCAAAGAAAATGAAAACAGGATATCGGAAAGATACATGCACTCCCATGTTTACTGCAGCATTATTCATAATAGCTAAAATATGGAAACAACCTACGTGCCATTCAGTGGAAGAATGGATAAAGGAGATGTGGTATATATACAATGGAATATTACGCAGCTGTGAGAAAAAGAAAATTCTGCCATTTGCAGCAACATGGATGGACCTTGAGGGCATTATGCTGAGTGAGGTAAGTCAGACAGAGAAAGACAAGTAGGGTATGGTGTCATGTATTTGTGGAATCTAAAACTAAACTCATAAAAACTGGGAAAATGGTGGTTACCAGGGGCTGTGAGGGTGGGCTAGGAGAGATGGTGTTTAAGGATACAAACTTGCACCTAGTAGTAAAGTCCTAAAGAGCTAATGTGATAAGTAAAGACAATAATACTGTATTAATAATCATCAAACTTGATAAGAGACTAGATCTTAATTATTCAAAGCACAAAAAATGATTATCTGATAATAGAGGTGCTAACTATCATTATGGTGGCAGTCATGTCACAGTATATGTTATCAAATCATGTAGCATTCCTTAACACAATGTTTTTGTCAGATATATTTCAATTAAAAATAATAAAATAAAAAAAAAAAATCTGGAGCAGCTGGGCTTCCCAGAGGCAGGCACAGCCTAGCATGCTCACCCCATGAGGAGTGAACATAGGGATTCAAGAACATCGGACAGGAACAGGATGCACAGAGCTGTGTCAGAGCTGTTGGATACCCCATTAAGGAATCTTTATTAATTCAGAGAAAATAGAAAATTTGAGCTTTGGAAAAGTCACATGTGATGGAATGGTAGGCTGCCAGAAGAGTTCTCAGATGAGACCCTTCCTTAAGTCAGCCCACTGCCCAGTTCCCCTCCAGACCACCGATGACCTTCTCCCCACCCCCGAGATACAGCTGAGACATTAGTGAGCATTCACTCAGCCATATGTTCAGTAAACATTTGTCATATGTGGATCTCCAAAGAGACCAGTATAGCCTGAAACTACCGATAGCACTTCAGAAATAAGTAACCATCTCACATCAGCGATGTTGAAAGGGAGACTTTAAAAACTCTATAGAGAAGAAAATATTTATAAAACATACAAGAAGACTTGTATCTAGACTGTGTAAAGACCTCTCAAAATTCAATAATAAAACAGCTCAGTTTAAAAATGGGCAGTAGATCTATGTGTACACCTCACTTAAGAAGATATGGATGGTCAAATAAGCACATGAAAAGCTGCTCAACACCATTGGTCATTAAGGAAATACAAAGTAGAACCACAACAAGATAATGTTATTAGTATTTAGAGTGGCTAAAATTTTAGAAACCTGATACTACCAAGTGCTGACGAACATACAGAGCAACTGGAACTCTTTTCACCCTGCTGATGGGAATGCAGAATTATGCAGGTATGTTGAAAAACAGCTTGGTGGGTTTTTTGTTCTTTGTTTTTTGTTTCTGTAAAGTTAAGCATACCACCATACAACCCAGCAGTCCCACCCCTCCCTAGGTATTTTCCCAGGAGACGTGGAAATAATATGTGCAAACAAAAACCCATTAACAGATGCGTGGGCAGCTTTAATCCTAATTGCCCAAAATTGGAAACAACCCAAATGTGCACCAGCTTGTGACTATAGATAAACTGCGGTGTAGGCATGCAGCGGAATGCAGCTCAGCAGTGAAAATGCAGGACCTGATGCGTAGCCATTCGGAGGAACCCCCATGACTTGCGCCAAGTGAAAGAAGCCAGCCTCGTGGGGCTACATCCTGTATGCTTCCGATTGTGTGACATTCCAGAAACAGCAAAGCCGTGGGGATAAGAACACAGATCAGTATTTGCCGGGGTTGATGGTGTGTGGACGAGTTTACTACAGAGAGACACAAGGGAACTTTTGCAGTAATGGAAATCCTGATTATGGTGGTGGTGACATGACTGTTAAAATTTAATCTGCACATTTAAAAGGATGAGTTTTACTGCATGTAAAGTATACCTTACTACACCCAGCTTTAGAAAATTAAACAGGACGAAAACCAGAAACAAATATCCATCAACAGGGAAAGGTTAAATGAACTATGACACACCTATATTACGGAAGTGCTGCAGCAGTTAAAAAAATGAGATAGATGAAAGTATACTGCCTTGGAAAAAGCTCGGTATTTTCGAGCGTAAAGAGCAAGTTTCAAAACAGTGAATAGTAAACAATAAAATACGTGTTTCGACGTGAGCACACATGTATGTAAACACACAGGGAAAAATTGGGAAACATACCAAACTCTTAACAGAGCCACCTCTCGATGCGTGGGAGACTAGAATAGGGAGAAGAACACATTGCTCTTTACATGCACACAGCCAGCCCTCCGCCCCCGTAGTCACCGCGCTGCCACTTTACGTAAGGGACTCCAGCACCTGCGGATTTTGCTATCTGAGGAGGCTCTTGGAACCAATCCTCTGAGGATACCAAGGGACAGCTAGATTTTTGTAATGAAAGTATATTAATGATTTGAGTATTTGATTAAATTAAAGGGGGGAGGAAGAAAGGAAAGCTTGCCTTTTATGAAGTAAACTAACCTAAGGCTACTCTGCAGATGTACAATACTCCATTTCTGCCCCCTCAGCACTAGGGTTGGAGAATGAATACCTTAAGTCCTGCCATCAAGGAAGATCCTTTCCTGAGAGGACTGCATGTGGGGGAAGGGGCTAGACTGTGCTTCGTCAGACATTTCTTGAATTTCACTTGCTGCTTCCTGGATGCCCCCCTGGGTGCTGGGGTCGGGGACCAGGAGAGCCGGGGAGGGTCCGCAAGCTGGGGAGTCTGTGTTGGAAAAAGAACTGAGGGGCGGCTCAGGGCCCTTTTACGGTGTGAGAGGCCTGCTCTGTCCCCTGACAAGTTCTCAGATTAACAGGGAAATCCCACCTCTGAAAGGGAAGACAGTGCCTGGTACATACAATGAGGAAGGCTGTGAATTAAGTCCACTGGAGAGGGTCCATAGCAAGTCAGTAGTGGGGTGCGCCATTTTCACACCTACCATAAATTGGAAGATGAGTGTCACTGAGGAAAGAAACCCATTGCTTCTTTAATTTGCTGAATGTATAAGAAGGCAATTCTGAATAATTATTTCCTACTGTAGTAGGGGAGGTAAGAGAGCTGCTGTTTAAAGCAAAGGAAACCAAGGTGAGTTCTCCACCGTATCACGGTGGGACTGGGGAACAGCTGAGGCTAGAATCCAGTCAGCTTGAGCTGAAGCTGTTGCTAATGTTGCCGGCGTCACCGCATCCACGTTCTCACATCTCGTGCCGTCGGATGGGAAGCCTGACCCCTGCCTGGAGCTAAGGGTCTGAGGGAAGCGGGGGCCCCGCCCTTGCTGTGTGCTCTGCTGGGCCGGCCCGCTTGGCAGTGAACTTGGCCAGGCAAACGGTCCTGTTCAGGTACAGCTTCTAGAGGAAGTGAGTCCTTACCAAGCTTTTTACATCTTCTTAGAAAATAAAACTTAATCACGTTCAGACAGCATTGGCACATGAAACCTTAGCAGCGTCAAACAGGCAGCTCTGAGATTACATTCTGTTAACCGCCTACAGAAAGTCATCGCAAAGCCCCTGAACCTTTGCCGCAAGCCCAGTACACTGAAACGAGAACACCCTGCGTGTGGATGTCTCGAGTTAAATGCTGTTGCAGATGGATGCCAGGTTATCAACTGGGAAATGACCAGAAAGAAAAACAGCATTATTTCAAATAACATTTTAAAAAAACAGTTTCTACTGGGCCCAATTGGTTGATTGCCTGGTGAAAAAACTGAGTATGTCAGTCAAGGCTAGCACATCACATGTGCTAGGAAAGAACAAGGAGAGAGACCAGAGAGTTAGAACTGGGGTTTCACCTTCTCTATCATATCTAATACCTGTTTTTGCCAGGTGTTTTAAGGCAGTTGCTGTCACCGGTATTGTGTGATGGAGAAACTTGTGGATTAGGGGAAGTGGCTGGAGACAGACTGGTCAGCAGAAAAGGGTGTCTGTGCTTGTTGAGAGGTTGCTGAAGATGATCTCTGACGTCATTTGCAGTTTTAAGATGCTCTCATTCTAAACCATGGGCCTGGCCAGGCTGGCCTGTCAGTCTTGCCCACCCCGAGACTGGAGCAGGCTTTATCATTCTCGCTCGGAGCTTCTGCATGTGGCACAGGCCCAGCTACAACACACACTGAGCTGTGCACGTCGCCATCCTGCTGTGGACAGATGGCATGCACTAGACGGGCGTGTATTCCGGGAAAAGACCGTTCACTGCTTGGTTCACATCATCCCCTGCCCCCGCTGCGGGTACACCTGCTTCTGCACACTCTCACTGCACCCAGAAATACTTGTCTGTCACCCAGTCCTTCCTCGGCCCCGTCCTCCTCCAGGCTCTTTCAGTCATAAAAAGAGAAATCCGTAAAAAGGCCCTCCCAGGGACTGGCCCTTCTTTCCTGCTTCTCAGGGGCCATGTGGTCTTTGCCGTTGGTCTGCCTCAATCCTGTTCTCCACGGGCTTTACTGGCTCCAAAGGTCTGTGTCCCTAGAACTTCAGCCACACTTGGCTTTGTCTTCCTCTCTGGCCTCACTTTTACACGGCTTTTTAGCTCAGCTTCACACAGCTGACTGATTCTAATGCTGGGTCCCCATCTGCAGATGTCCTGCAAGAATCTGATTGCTGCCCTCCAAAATACCAGCAGGGCTTCGTCAGGTATAGGTGTCCACCCCTAATAATCTGGCCAGTGGAGGGAAGCAGGTGTGGCCACAGCCCCCTCCAGTGATGGCTGTAGCCTCAGGGGCAGGGTTCTGGGCTGCCCATCAGAATCCAAGGTTCAGAACCCTAGGAAGCAGTTCTGTCTAGCAGATCGCCTTTGAAATGACCACAGTACCCTCCACGGAGTCACTCGGTCAGGAGTGCACGTCTAGGGAGAGAAGAATCCTGCCTGGCACCCTCGCTCCAGCATTCCTCTCCTGTGGGATCTATGCCTGGAGTTCCACAACTAAGAGATAGACCCTGGGGAAAGGTTCACCAGTGAATCTCAGGTAATGGTGAAAATTATGAGAAAAGGGCCTTCCAGTTTAGAAATTCCTGTGATGCCCAAGTAAAGATAAAAGAACAGAGACTACTCAAGAAAGGTGACATGCTTACATGCAAATTCAGCTAATAAAGGACCATTTAACACATACTATTAGCCACAGTTTGGAAATATTTGATTCCCAGTTCTGAGGAAGTTGAGGTGATACTCATATTTACACGGTGCTAGTGTGCAGTGAGAAGGCGCTTTTAACATCTCAGTTTAACAGCCCTTTCTGTCCCCAGTCTACAGCCACAGAAACAAAGGCAGAGAGAGATGAGCCACTCCCACCACACCGCTGTTAGGGGCAGAGCTGGGGCCAGTGCGCACTCACTCCCAGCGCTGTGGCCCCAGGATTCTCCAACCCACCTGGTCATCAGAATCGTGGGGGTGGGGGGTGCAGAATGCAGACTGCTGGGCACTACCTGAGGGCTGAAACATCCCTTAGAAGGGGGCCCTCGCTCCATATTTTAATAAAGTTCCGTAGTTATTTCTGATGATCAGGCAGGTCTGGAAACAACTTCACTCGTCAAAACTTTCAACCCCAAACAAAAAAGGTGGTTGTGTTTTCCTGGCCCTGAACAGCTTGTGGGGCAGTTTCCGGCTTTCCTGAAAAAGCATAGTGGCATCTACGTGTTCTGTGTGTGTCACACCCCACGCGGCCCACCCTGAGAACTCGAGAATGAGCCCACGTGGCCCATGTGACGTGGGCACCTTCCCTGAAGCTCGGAGGTGAGAATACCTCTTCCCAACCGGGACAAGAGGGTTAGGCGAGAAGAGTGTGTAGTGCCTGCCACATGGTATATGTTCTAGAAATGTTTATGGTTGAGTCTGTTTCCAGAGCTGCTGTCACTGCATGATGAAGGTAACCTGCTCCGCACTTGCATTTCTAGCCATTTCACAGGAAATGGCCAAAACCATTAACAGGGATGAAAAGTAGAGGACCTTGGAAATCCAATATGGGATAATGACAGTTGTTTTTATCGCACACCTCAGTTGGGGATAAAACAAAGGTAAATACTGACTGGCTCTCCAGCCTGGCTAACTGGTGTGGAACCCTGTGGGCTCAGGTGCCCCAAGGCCAGGTCCCCCCTCCCCCCCTACTCCCCCCCACAGGACCACCAGGGTGAGCGAACCAGTTCCGTCCAGCCCCGCACAGCCAGCCCTGGATCCTCCGCCTCCTGACGGTTTTCCTATCGGGTCCGTCTTTGGGGTGAGTGTCCCAGTGTAAACAGTGGGAGGACAAAGCACTCCCCACCCCACCCCCAGCCCCGTGTGCTGTGCATAAACTTGCCCTCCAAAATGCCAGGCCAGTCATTTGGGATTTTAGGTCCCTTGGTTCCTTCAGTGTCTGCTCTGATTTCCTTCCCCTTTGCAGTCTCATGTGCACATCTCAGGAGATAAGAGCACTAAGAATAGACGGAGAAAACGCCTCTTCATGGTCACTCCTTGGAAGGCAGGCACTTTCAGTCAGACCCACCAGTCCCACACGTTCTAGGGAACACAGGGGTGAAAAATAGGCGTGTGATGTCAGAGATTTCGCTGGGTTTGTACCTTCACGCGCGCTTTTGTGACACACAAGGAGGCGTAGACACCTCTGAACCTTGTTGGGTGGTGAGGAGTCTGGACACATCTTTATTTTGGTGCAACAGTTGGTTTTTCATACCTTGGATGAGTTTGATATGAAAACTTGTTCCAGATCATTTTTTTTAATGATGAACAGACCTTATTTTGAAAACGATTTGCTGCCTTCCATCCTCGTGAACTGAGTGCACAGCTCTGCTGTTTATCAAAGTGGAGGCTACACCTACACGATCTACTTTGGATTTGGAGAGGGCGGTGATGCCACAGCTCACGAGGACTGACTGGCCAAGCTAATCTAAATCGGCTTGAATAGCAGTGCTAGCAGGAGGGCTGAAAACACTCAGGCTGACCTCAGAACCTGCGATGGTGGGAAATGGCGTTCATCACGCAGTTGAGAGCAGCAGCGGGGTCCGCCTGGGGGCTGCCTGTCGAAGCATCTGTCTCAAGGACCTGACAGGAAATTTAGAAGCTCCATCAGTCAGGCCTGCAGGAGCTTCCTCTAGTTTTCCTGGCATTGGCACCGTCCCCTGACTTGGCTGAGGAGAGACTTGATAATGGGGGAAGAAATAGCTCCTTCCTCTAGAGTGGGGAAGGAGAAGGGAAAGGAGGGAGGGAGGGATGTGCTGGATTAGAAGTTAGCAGTTCCCTTAAGGCTTTTTGACTAACTTGTGTAAAGGGAAATCTGGAGTCTTGCAAAATTACAGTTTAGCTCAGGCCCCATTGTCCAGAATTTGAAAGAACTTCAAAGAAGCTAGAGAAATCAGACTGTGGAAATATTCAAATTAGTGATTAATGAAAACATAACTGCTAATCGCACTGCTTCAGATTATCATGTACAAACAATGTAAACCACACCCATTCTCAGAAAACGTTTGAGATCACTTAAAACTTCCTGTACAGGTGGAGGGGGTTGGAAAGGAAAGAGCAGAGGCTCTCGGCAGCAACTCTGGCTCCAATTTCAGCTGTCTGGGGACAGCCACTACCTCTTTGCAGTTTTTCCCCTTGACGGGGGCACTAGGGATCGAACCCAGGACCTTGTGCACGCCAAGACTGTGCTCTACCACTGAGCTATACCCTCCCATCCCCTCTGCAGCCTCATTTCTTCTTCCTTATAAAGGGTACAGCAGAGTGCCTACCTTACCTTGTTTCTTGAAAGGTTACTTTATAATCTATCTAATATGCAATATATTAATTATTTTAATCAAATAATATGCAAATGTTAATTATTTTATTAGTGTAGGCCCTTTGAGTTGCAAATAACAGAAACTCAACTGGCTTAAGCAAAAAATAGAATGAATCTGCCCCAGAGACCTGAATTTAAGGGATAAAAAAAGCAGTGGTGTAATGATGTTTATAGGGCCATTTCTTGAATGCTCATCCCACAATGTTACAGTGTTTTAGAGGCTTATCAATAAGGAACTAAGCTCTTGCTCTCCAGATCACCACATTCTGAGACTGATTCAACACTCGTCTGAGCTTACAAAACCAACAGGACTGGTGGTTAGCACATCCCCTGTGTCGTCTTTCTCAAATTTCCATGCTTTTAGAGCCCTGACCACCTCCTCCTCCCCCGTGGTGTCACTCTGCTGGCAGACGTGCTCAGTGGGACTCAGGAGAACCCTTCTTGCCGGTATTTGAATTTTCCTTCTTCAATAAATGGTGCTAGAGTAGCAGGTTATAGGGAGATGTGAGAATTGTGAAGCAGTGGCACTGCTAAAACTCCCAGGCTCTGGGGAAGAATTGGTGTGATGGGAACTGCTCTCAGAGCTCAGTCTGCCTGGTGGGCGGGTCAGTGGGGAGATCGGTAGAGGGGGAGACGCCAGGCTGCCACGTGAGGCGGCCACGTGGGGGTTGCACCTCCTTCCAAGCTGGCATTTGGGATTAGCGTTTGAGCCTCATCTGGCCCAGTGCTTGGCAACCGAGAAACATTTAACAGATACTTGGTTTTCTTGTTTTCTTTTTTTTTTTTTTTCTTTTTTTTTGGTGGTGGTGGGGAGAGGGAGGTAATTAGGTTTATTTATTTATTTACCTTTTTTTAGAGGAGATACTGGGGATTGAATCCAGGAGCTTCTGCATGCTAGGCATGCTGTCTACCACTTTGAGCTATAGCCTACCCCCATTTAACAAATACTTGTTAAATGAATAAACTGATAAGTAAAGTTGAGAACTAAGATGGAAATGGACAAGAAGGGTAGAACAGAGAAGTTCTGAAGAAAGAAAGAACTAGAGGTAGTAACTTATATGAGGAATGAGGGAGAAGAAAGATCCAACATGAAATGAGGGTGATGGGTTTTCTCTTTACTTACTACGGATTGATAGAGAAAAGCAATGGCAGGTCCCATTTGGACTTGATGACTCCGAAGTGCAGTCAGGGCACTAAAGTTGAAGATGTGAAACTAGAGACTGGAGGTCTAGAGGCAGTCATGTGGAGGTGCCTGCTGCTGGAGGTGGAGATGATGAGCAGAGCAGAGAGACTGGAGGAGTTTGGCCGTAACCCAACACCTTCAGTCAGGTGGCGGTGGGTGACGATGATGATGGTAATGATGTTTTTATTTAGAGATGCGGGAAGCCTGGGCCTGGTGGAAA
Source organism: Camelus ferus (assembly GCF_009834535.1). NCBI lineage: Eukaryota > Metazoa > Chordata > Mammalia > Artiodactyla > Camelidae > Camelus > Camelus ferus. Next base: position 6,685,715 of record NC_045709.1, read on the forward strand.
TGGAGTGGAAACATGCCCCCATCGGCCCTCCAAAATGGCCCCCTGCTTCACACCACATCCCAAAACTCTGCCCACGAGTGCCGGGCACACTTGTATCCACTTCAGCTCCAGAGCATCCCAGATGGGTTTCTGGGATGAGCAACCCTTTGTCTCCCTTAATTCAATTTGAGAAGCTGGGGCTTGCTGTGTTTCCTGGGTGAGAGGGTACTGGGAGTCATTGTCCTCATGCCCAGCAGCTCTGTAGAAGGTTAACTCTTCCCTCTGTTGGAGGAAACAGGCCCTCCAAAGGGAGATGAGTCCTTCCCAGCTGCCTCCCCATCAGTCTGTGGTCGGAAGGAATCCAGCCAGCAGCCAGTGGGCAGCCTGGGGCAGAGGTGCCGAGCGAGGCATCCATGGGCAGCCACTGGCTGTGATCCAGCATCAGGCTGTGCCCAGGGCCTGGATAGAGCCCCTTCCTCGCTCCCTTCTGCTCACTTCCTCGTCTCTGTGTCTGTATCTGTCTCATCAGAGCTTTCTTCTTCAGTGTCTGTCCCCAACTTCCATGTTTCCCCTGCCCCCAGTGTCCCTCCTCACAGCCCTCACTCTCCCACAGGCCCCCCTCCTCAGCATGACATTAGTCACTGTGCCCAGCTGCCTGGAGAAACTTCCCACTCACAACCTCCCCTGATTGGAAGTTACTAGAAATAACTTAATTTTTAAATGGATTCCTATCCCTGCCAATCAAAGAACGCATGTCCCGGAGAGGCAAGATAGGGGTAGGGGATTAATATAGGGAATATAGCCAATATTTTATAATAATTTGAAATGGAGTATAATCTATAAAAATACTGAATTACTATGTGTACACCTGAAACTAGTATAATATTGTAATGAACTGTACTTTAATTTTTTTTAATGCATGTCCCTTGTAGAAAGTTGGGAGCATACAGAAACATGAAAGAGAGGGAGAAAAATATCATCTATGGAATAAGTAGATAGTACTTAAGTTGTTTCATATAGGTTAACATTTGGTATCTGTTTGATTCTGAGTTCTGCTTCTTACTATAGCTGTGTGACCTGGGGCCACTTCCCTACCCAATGTTTATTGTTGTTTTGAAACACTGAATGTGGGGGTTATTTGTAGCACAGCAATAGACAGTTAATACAGGGAGTCACAGTAAACAAGACAAAAGAGATTCTGATATTATTTGAAAATAAAAGGAATCCCAATATTTATTCAGAACTTTGAGAACATATGACAAAGTTCTCTTGATGAGGTAGAGCTGATTTCACTCATTGTTCTCCTCTGTGGAGGTGCACCCCCCCATTCATACCTGTCTGTTCGTTAGGCTGTAATTGCACCTTTCCGGGCATTGTCCTTGTCCACCACCTTGATGTCAGAACCCTTGGACAAGGTGGACAAGTTGAGAGGGAGGAGAGAAGGAACTTCGTTTTAAGCAGCAGCAAACCACACCTGAAAACAAGGTCCAGACTTTCTGATCCACCAGGGAGCATGAGCCCAGCCATGTTCCAGTTCACACCGATGGTGCTGAAACCTCACCATCAGTCCTGCTTCTCCCCGCCACTTTCCAGGAAGGAGACCTCTTAAGTGTTGAAACCGTCATGGTATGAGTCTCAGTCTTTTGAACTGCAACTTGCAGTTTTGTAGGAAGCAAACTTGTGCGCCCTCTGCTGGCCTTTTAACAAACTACACCACCCAAACTGGGCCTTTAAAGTACATTGGCCGCATGGGAGTGGATTTAATGAAGTCCATTTTCTATACATATACTTTGGATGCAGCACCTGGGAGTGTGATTTTTAAAAAGAAAAATTTTACCTAGATACCTTTTTTTTTAATTCCCTTTTTTTTTTCATTCCCTCCCACATTTAGCTATACCTTAGTGGTGCAACTAATGGGTTAGGGTTATTGGCTGTACAAATTTTAATAAAACCGTAACAATCCCATCACCCAGTCTGATTCTCCTGGGACAGCTTGGAGAAGTGGTTGCAAAGTTTATTAAATTTTGCTTGAGAGCTACAATAGCAGTGGTTGACTCAGCTTCTCGTATTTTCATGTTTGCTGGTTTCTGAAGCCCCTGGCACAAGATTTCAGGTATTAACTATCAATTTGTTTACCCTCCCCACCCTGCACCACTACCAAGTCATCACCTTCCCTGCCTTTGCCTTTTTTGAGAGGATAGGAAAGGACAGGAATAGGGAGGGCAAAAGATAGTCATAAGATACTAAAGGGTGATAGCAGATGTGAGCATAAAGAGCTTTGCATATAAAGACAACGCAGTGATGATGCACACACGCTTTGCACGGTGAGTACTTAACACCTTTGGAAAGAACAAATTCCTAATAAACATGCTAACCACTTTGAACATCTTGGAATGCCCACACCATAAATTAACAACAGAATTAGACTGTGCTTAATGCGCCAACAGCTCCATTTCCATTCATTCCCAAGGGACTGGTAGCTTTCTGCAAAGACATATTTGGAAGCAAAAACTACTCTCTCTCCACTTAGCCTTCAAGCATTTCAATTATGAGGTGCAGCGACATCCATTTACTCTGTGCCACCTGCCTCTTGTAAACGTTCACCTTAATGGTTTTCATTAACACTTTATGTTGCTAAGCAACGAGCCAAGTCCGGGCTCTTCTCTACCAGGCTATAAAAATGTCTGCTTAGTCCTCGTTCTGAAGGAACTTGACTATATCAAAAAGATGGTCTTTATGAATGTTTTCCTCTTGACCTTTTTTCTGCTTCTTTCCCTGAACCAACAAGAACATACAGACGCTTCCCATCTCAGAGCCTCAGCCGCGGAGCACGCGCCGCCTCTAGGTGACATCTCCCATCCGCGGACTCGGGTGGGGGTGGAGAGGCGAGAGGCAGGGCCATGAAACTGCTGGTGCGACAAACCCGATTGTCTGTTAGTTCATTTCCATTCTCCCAAGCCACAGCGAGCAGCCGTTTGGCTCATACAGTCGCTGCAACTGTAGTGGCCCACACTCTGTAATCAGTCCCGGGAAAACGAGATAGAGGAGGAGGAGAGATAATGCTGATGAGTTGCCTTTCTTCTTCATTTGGCAAGTTGGAGTACATTCTGCTAGGGAACAGGCAGTATAGAAGAGGATAAGAGATGAGGGCTTCTCCCGAGCAGCATTTGTCTTCTGCTTAAAAGCAGTGGGGCGGAGCCAGCGGCGGTCCCCGGGGGCCCCTGCCGCGCCCCCCACCACCGCCAGCCCTTTCCCCTGACATCCTCGCGCTCTCAGCCCGGAAGTGGGCTCTCTTCGAGGAGGTTGCTCGATGTCTTCGGGTCCCAGCCCCTCTCTGCAACTGGCGTGGGATCCAGGGGCAGGGAGGTGGCTGCGCACCGAGGACTCCCGGACGCCCGGGGAGGAGGCAGAGGCCGTGGGGCGCAGGCGGTGGGTGTGTGGCTAAGGCATTTCGGCAGACAGAATGTGTCCGCTCCCAGCGCGGGTGTGGTTCTGAACATCGATCTTAGCATTTTCTCTAAGGTATCTGCCCGGGTTGAGGAAAGGGGTTCCAAACCACAAGTCACTCCAAAAAGCTTGTGTGTTTATTGAATGTTTCCCAGAGGATCTGACCCTACACCAAAAAGCAGACAGGTAAACACCTTTCAATATCAGCACAGTAAAGCGTTTCGAAGTGGGTGCCCCTAGGGGCCAGCCGCAGTGACAGGCAATGATCCTGGGGCCTTTCCTCTAAAAAGTGGGGGGTGGCGGGAACTTAAGAACATCTCTACAGAAATGAGGATTTGAGGCCTCTTACAGTATTCTACACTAAAACAAAGCGCATGTCCCTGCTTTCTTGAAACTTGCACTCTACTGGGTGGAGGGAAGGGTGTAAACGGTAGCATGTGAGTATGTGACCTATCAGGAAGTAGTAATACCATATCAAACAGAATAAGGGATAGTGAGAGGGGTTGCCGGGTTAGATGACTGGTCAGGAAAGGCCCTTCTGATAGGAAAGCAGAGACCTTAAATGAGACTATGAGCCCAGTGGAAATCCGGGGAAAGAGCGAGCCGAAAGCCGGGAGTGTGTATAGGAAGTCTGAGGAGACAGGGGAGCTGAGTGAGCAGGGAGGGGCCCCTATCACACGGACCTCCAGGAGGGAGTAAGACCTCGGATTCTCTTCTCAGTGAGACAGGAACCGTTGGAGGGTGAGAGAGGAGTAACTATGATGTGACTCAGGGTGTTAAAGGCCCGCTCTGCCTGCAGAGCAGTGAATAGACAGGGCACAGGGCAAAGCAGTTAGACAGCGTGGATGGTTTTAGGTGAAAGATGATGAGGGAGAAGTGGTCATCGCCTAGATATATTCTGAAGATCAAGTTTTATACGACCTAAATCTGATATAATTGGGGCAGCTCTGTTTAAGGAAATGAACATAAAATGATGAATCCAAAGTTAGATATGAAACCGAACATTTAAAAGCATTTTTAACCTGAGGTCCACGGACACCTGTTCCCATCTCCTATGGGTAAAAGTCCAGGAGGTGTGCATCTGGGTAGAAAAAAAAATCTTTATTTTCATTAACCTCTAGCTGAAATTTAGCATTTTCTTCAATTATGGATGTAAGCAACACTCCACAGTAGTAAGAGGGATACCTTCACTTTGTCACTTTGTCACAATGTAAGTCACATGACAATACAGTTGTGCAGATAGCTGAGAATATTCTGTCTGCTCATTTAACATTTCAGTAGTTATTAGGCCTGCCATTAGGTCTTCTTAAAGCACTAAAAAGCAAATATATGACTGTATCATAAATTTAAAAAAATATATTTGGATAACTGTCTCAGCATTGTCTTTTGTAATTATACATAGTTTATTTTATATATTTAAAAACATTGTTTTCCTAGGCTTCACCAGACTGCCACAGAAGTTCATAGCAAAAAGAGGGTTGAAAACCCATGATTTAGAATTTTTTTAAATCACAATAAATTCTCATTTTAAAAAGCTGACAGATATTTAGGAAAATAACATAATATTTTTATTAATTGCCTGTCACTTCACTGTATTCCCTATTTTATTTATTTTTTTTTTTATTGTGAACTCTTTGGCCACATCTTCATTCTGCAGATATATACAAAAACATGCGGGCCATGCAAGAAGGGGTTCTAGTTTCTCCTGAAAAATCAAAAGATCTGGCAATGCTGGACTCTCATCTCACAAGCATACAAAATAACTTTGTTACATATTTTATACAGAGTTTTACACATCTAAGGAGTGGACAACTCCATAGACTAGCTTCTAGCTCCCTATATTTTATACTTTCTCCTCCACCGCCTACAATGTTGGGCGCTGGAAGATTATATCATGATATGACCTCTGAACCTTTTATCTTTAAGGCATATATCACAGTTCTAGGTAAATTGTCACAGTGGGTGATAGAAGAATTTCTGGAAACCATTCCTTTGCCAGCACGGCTGGCAGTAACTGACGTATCCACGTTAATGACTGCAAACCTTATCTGCAGCCACTTCAGTGCTACCAAATCTTAGCACGAGAGTGATGGAAATTAAAATAGAGGGAGCTGTCTTAACTGATTACAGATATCTTATGTTTTGCAAATTTTACAAAAACATTTGGGCCTTGGAAGGGGCCTGTGCAAGAGAACTTCCTAGCTTTCTTAGAAAACCTGCCAGAGCTGGGCCCTCATGCCCTCAGGACCACAGCCCATGGGAGGTGACTGATAAACACACCTTTGGACCAGGAACATGCTCTCCATTTTGCCAGTCTGTCTTCAGCCTGCTTCCCTCAGATGCTCGACCCATCAGCACGTGTAGCTGTTTGAATTTGCAGCACATCAAGTCTGAGTGCAGCCTGCTTAACTCTGGCCAGAAGATAGACTTTCATGGTGCCTCTAAATGAAGGTTGTCCAGCCTTGCCTAAGATTAGAATAAATAGAATATATTAACTCAAATGGGGAATCTACCAAAAATGTCTCTTGATTTCGGTTGGAGAAGAACCCAGACTTCTCCATTATAAGTTGCCACAATGTGCTGAGCATATGGAAACAGCTCTAGGGCACGCATGGAGGGTGAAGTGATTTATTCTGACTGAGGAGGGTGGGGGAGTCACGGACAAAGCAACATTACCTGCGTCTTTGAAGAGCAGTGGGTTCAGCCAGGTAGGGGGAGGAAGAGGGAAGGTTCCAAGAGGTGAAATGGCCTGAGCAGCAAGGAGATGGAGGCAGGAAAGTGGAGGGTGTGTTGGGGGGTGCGGGGCTCACTCAGGGAGTAGCTGGAGAGGGTGTTGGGGCTGAGGTGGTGATAGGCTGGGCTGAGGAAGGTAGATGTTTTGTGTCAGCTACTGGAAACCATCAAGGGCTGAAATGTTAATGATTTATCATTTGTTCACGTGTTACCCTACTGGGAGTGCTTACACTTTATAAAAGGCCTTTTGGAGCCCCTCAAATGTTAACCCCAAAGCAGTCTTTTTTGTTTTTTTAATTTTTGATTTTGGAAAATTTCAACAATATAATGAACCTTCAGGTGCCCATCATCCAGTTTCAATGATTGTCAACTCATTACCAGTCTAGTTTCATCTATATCACCATCCACTTCTTTCTTTCTATATTGTTTTGAAATAGATCTCAGCTATAATAGTCTTTAAAAGATTAAGACTGAAAAAACCCATAATATCATCAATATCATAATTTTTTTTTTTACAGTTGGTTTCACACAAGACCCAAAAAAGGTCTACAAATTGCAATTAGTTGATCTGTATTTTTAACAGAGGTACTGGAGATTGAACCCAGGACCTTTTTTTGGGTGGTGAGGAGTAATAAGATTTATTTTTTATTTTTTATTTTTTAATGGAGACCCTGGAGATGGAACCCAGGACCTCATGCATGCTAGGCATGCACTCTACCACTGAGCTACACCCTCCCCCGATCTGTATTTTTTTAATCTCTTAATCTATAGTTTCCCCTCTCTTTTTTCTTTCAGCTTATTTGCTTAAAAAAACAAAACAGGCTATTTGTCCTTTAGAATCCCCCACAGTCAAGACTCTGGTAATGGCGTCCCTGTAACGTGGTTTACTGTGTCCTCTGCCCCAGGTGCCGCTGTACTTCGGTAGTTGCTTGTCGGTTAGATTCAGGTGTGATCTTTTTGACAAGACCATTTCATAGGTGGTGTGGTCCTCCATCGGCCGCACTTAATGCCTAGTGGTCTCTTTTTTGTGATACTAGTGACTGCTGATACTCAATTTCTGCACAGGAATGGATATTTGATGACAGAATGTCAGATGTGCAAGCAGGTCAATTGCAGGAGGGTTATTCTGGGATACAGAGAACCAGGATACCTTGGCGCCCTTTAAATAACACTTCACATCACACAAGGCAGGCAAGTTCTTAATCTTTTTGCAAATAAGATTGTCCTGAAGGAGCTACTGTAACCATTTTTTGCTTTCTTCTCTTCAAGTAATTTACCCATTCCCTTTTCTCAAACACCCTATATGCTAACCCTTTCCATGCTTTATAAATTATATCCCTTAATTCAACAAAGATTTGCTGAGTGCTTACCCTATGCAAAGAACTGAAGTAGAGGGGTGGGCGGAGGGGGCTCCTGCCATCAAGAATTCTTAGAATCTAGCAGAGGAGACAAGAGCTCAAAGATGAAAAGGATGCTACAGCTAAAGCTCTGTGGGCTTCCCAAGGAGGAACCATCACTTCTGAGAAGAAGAAAGAGCCTTTGTGGAGGTGGTACTGGAACGGAGCTAAGGTAGATGGGGTGATCGGAAAAGGGATGTTCCAGGCCAAAGGGTTAACATGAAGGCAAGCAAGGAGGCAGGAGATCCTGGGACATGTCTGAGAAAAAGTAAAGAGTTCAGTTTGGCTTAAACGTGGATAAGAGGAATAGTCGGAAATAGTATTGAACAAATGGGTTTGGAGTTAAACCTTCTCCTGTCATAACAGCCCAGCCATTCTGCTCTGAGGTGTTTACCCAAGAGACATGAAACATATTCCACTCACAGGCGTGTACACAAAGATTCTGCAGATTAGCAATTTAGGCTGAGCTTAGCTGGGCAGCTCTGGTCTTGTTTCGTCTTGGCCAGGCTTTCTTAGGCATTTGCGTCAGCTGGCAGGTCACCTGGCTGTTTAGCATGATCTCAACTGGAATGACTCACTTCTACTGTGCTGGTCTCTCATCTTCCAGCAGCTAGCCCAGGATTGTTCTGGGAGAGCCAATGCTCCCGAGAGAGTCAAAGTGCTCATGGCCTCTGGAAGCTTAAACTTGGAACTGTCACACTGACACTTCTGCCACATCCTCACCACAAAGGAAGTGAGAAGGCTTGATGGGAGGAGCGACAAAGTCACTTGCAAAGGGCGGGGATCCAGATGAGTCACTGGGGCCATTATTCAATCATTTATCGCATATCCCAACTCTGAAACATTTTCAACTCTGCCACACTGAAGTTTGGAGTCATCTTTTCTAAGAAGGACTATTTAAAAAAAAAATCCACCTGTGATAGATATGAAGTGAGGCTGGTCCAGTTTTGGGCTTCAGTTAGAACCTCAGTGGGAGGGAGGTTGGGTCCAAGAATACCAGGACACAGTGAAGTGAGAACAGCTATTTTGAGGACCCAAGCATGAAGAGGAGGGAAACAATTTATTGCAACCATCTCATGAGGCCTAGAGAAGCCATCAAGCCACGGGCTGAAAGGCCCCACCTGTGGTCCTGCCTTGCCTTTATGAAGGGATACGTGAAAAACATTCCAAAATGATATCCAGCTTTGCCACATTAATCATTCCATAAAACCATGTTAGCAAGTCGTGCCAGTGGCTGATAGCCTGGTGGGAGTTAGGAAATTCTTCCTTTGTCGTATTGTAAATGCCTGTTCCGGCAGCACTCTAAGCCTGGATCGTCTCAGATCTCAGATTCTCGGAAGGGAGAGGCCCCCAGTGTTTGCTGCCTTGGATGTCTTGCACATCCTCCAACTAGGTGTTCATTCTCCATAATGTCCTGTCGAAAAAATTAACCAGTCAGTCTAAGAAAGAAGTGGAAAATGTTATTCAAACCAAACTGAGGATTATAACCCGGCAGCGGCTTCTCAGAAAGCTTTAAGAACTGTTCCGCCCGTTAGAGGTCAAAGCACGGTTGTGGAAGGTTTTGAGACAGAGAGGGCTGCACATTGAATGACATGTTGTTGACAGTGTACACAGTCCAGATCCACAGGTACAAAGCGAGTCACGGAGCAGGGTCACCGTGGCCCCTTACAGGATTAAGAAGGAAGTTATCTCCTAAGGAGTTAGGACCCTTGGGATTAAGAAGGAATGTTACCTCCTGAGGAGGTCTGGTTAATGCAGATGCACAACACACATTGAAAGGGAGGGAGAGACCCAAACAGGCACAGAACAATTTTATGTTTAAAATTTTAAATTTTTCCTCATCTTGCCATAAAATATGGATTGTATTTCATCAGTCTCTGGGCACGTATTTTCCATCCTCTTCCCAGACCGGGTGCCTGCGGAAGGTGCTGTGATCTGGCGTCTCCGGCCCCAGCGCAACAGCACGTGTGGGCCTTTCATGCACCTCTTCCAGAAGCAGGCCAAGAGCGAAGGCACCAGCTTTCAAGAAAGGGATCAGCTTTGCATTTTCAATGTTCTGTTTTGGAAACAAAAGGAACCTGAGCATACAGAGAAAAGATTCACACAGCACGGGAAGGGGTTAGGCTCACCTATAAAGTAACATCTAACTACTTGTTAGCCCTGAATGAAAATCTCAAAGTGGCTCAGATGAGGATTTTTTGTTTCACTTTCTTCTTTTTTTTTTTAATTGTTATCTTTTTTAAAAAATTGAAGGATAGTTGATTTACAATATTGTGTTAGTTTCAAGCGTACAGCGAAGTGACTCAGTTATACATTATAGAATATATATAATGTATAGAATATATATATAATGTAAAAGAATATATATATATATTCTTTTTCAGATTCTTTTCCATCGTAGCTTATTACAAGGTATTGAGTATAGTTCCCTGTGCTATCCAGTAGGTCCTTGTTTGTCTATTTTACATATAGTACTGTGTATAGGTTAATCCCAAACTCCTAATTTATCCCCCCTCCCCACTTTGGTAACCATAAATTTGTTTTCTGTGAGTCTATTTGTTTTGTAAATAAGTTCATTTGTATCATTTTTTTTTTAGATTCCACATATAAGAAATACCATGATATTTGTCATTCTCTGTCTGACTTACTTCACTTAGTATGATAATCTCTAGGTCCATTCATGAAGCTGCAAATCAGACAAGTTTTGTTTTTTGGGGGGGAGGGGGGTGGTAATTAGGTTTATTTATTTTTAGAGGAGGCACTGGGGAATCAAATCCAGGACCTTGTGCATGCTAAGCATGTGCTCTAGCGCTTAAGCTATATCCTCCCCCGCCAAATGAGTTTTAGTAAAGCAAAGGCCCTAAAGGCTTAGGAAGTATAAGTTCACAGAGGATGGAAAGGACCTAGATTTAAACCAAGGGTCGTCCAGCTTAACCGTCTCACTTCGGATGATGGCTCTGTGGCCGTGGGGGTCTGGGCCAGCACCAGAGCGAGGCCCCGTGGCTCCCCATCCAGGGTTTACTCTACAGGCCATGTTGCCAGCCGTCTCTCGAAACACTAACTGTGTGACGGCAAGATTTTCAGTGAAAACAGGGTTGGAGGACAGCAGCCAGGCAGGAGGTAATGCACATGGGCTAAAACGTATTTTTTGTTGTTGTGTTGTTATTGCAGGTTGGCCTTTAATTATTTTAAATTATTTTAAAACACATTTATTCTGAAATTATGGTTATAACACAGCTACACTTGACCAAGAGTGTGCCTCTATTTTCTAAAACATATTCTTGGAACATTTTCTCAGGGCTACATACGAGAGAATATGGACAGGCATCCTGTATTTTATACCTGACTCACAGTAGCGGCCAGTACTTAGAAATTTCTCAGATAAAGAGACTTCTGTGATAGTCTCCATTTACTGAACCAGCCAGCAAAGTATGTCTCCGTTTTCTAGTTGGAGATGCTAAGGCTTAGAGAAGTTGAGATGTTGCGGTTCTAACAATTAGTAAGTGGTGGGGCTTTAAGTAGGACCCAGATTTCAAAACTGTCACCACCGCACTGTGCTCATCCCACGTGATCCCTTCCAGAAATAGAAATAATGAGTTTTTCTTATACGTTTGCCACATGGATGCAAAACGGTATCATCGTTCGTTTATTTTAGCAAATCCAAAATGGAATTTTAAAAAAATTAGGAAGGAAACCTTGTATAGCACAAATCAGATGCTGAAACATCTGGTGTGCAAAGGGAGAAAACAGCGTCACAGTGTAAGTTCCTACATGAGTCTGAAACCCAGCTGCACCCGTGTCTGTGTGGGGCACATCTGGCTTGCAGCAGCAGCAGTCACAAAGAACAACCAGGAGTTTCAGCTGGTGGAAAGCGCAACATGATCACCTGAGTGATATTATTAACCTCCCCACCACAAAAAAATAAGTAAGTTTAGGCTGCATCAAAATATTATCACATAATGTAGCATGTGGAAAATGAGCCAAGATACCTGCAGAAATGCAAGGCAATCAGGGCACCTGGGTGAAGAGGGCTGTAGGTTGAGGGTCCTGAGCTTTGGGTGGGAGCGTTTGTTGACTTTTAAGACTCCTTTCCATTCTGGCGCTTTATATTTTGTTCCCACAAGAGGGCAGTGTTGGCCATCTTCCATTCGGTTATCTAATGAAGTTGTTCCCTGCCGGTTGTTCCTGCTGCAGGGGTGGTTCCGCAGCTCCCAGCAGGTGGCAGAATCTCCAGAGGGACTTTTAAAACGCTTGACATTCTGATTCAGTAGGTGTAGTGTGGGGCTTGGCTTTGTAAAAATTCAAATTCATTTAATGAGTAGGTGATACATCCAAATGATTGAAAAATTACGGAAAGCAAGTGGAGTGTTTCCAGTTTCCTTCCAGAGATTTTCTACCTTGATGTATCCTTTAGAAACTTTCTATGCCTATACCCGCAGGTAAGCTTTTTTTTTTTTTTTCTCTCTAAACACACTATTCTGCACTTTGCTTCTTCACATAAAAATATTTTTTGGTGATTGTTTCATAGCAGTACATAAAGAGGTCTTCATTCTTATGGCTGCTTAGTGTTTCAATATACAGAATATTTCAGTCTACACAACACCTGTTATGGCGTGAATGTTTGTGGGTTCCCAAAATTCATATGGTGAAATCCTAACACTCAGTGTGATGGTATTAGGAGTGCGGCCTTTGGGAGGTGATTAGGCCATAAGGGTGGAGCCCTTGTGATGTGATTAGTGCCCTTAGAAGAGCTGCTGGGAGCTCTCTCACCCCTCCCATCATGTGAGGACGCAGTGAGAAGGTAGCTGTCGACAAGCCGGGAAGTGGGCGCCCATCAGGACCCAGCTGTGCTCCAGCCTCCAGAACTCTGAGAAACAACGGTGTGTTGTTTAAGCCACCCACGTTATGGTACTTTGTCTTAGCAGCCCAAATGGACTGAGGAATACCACAATGTATTCAAGCAGTCCTCCAGCGCTATCACAAATGATACTTCAAAGAACAACTTTGGGTACACGTTAGTTCGTTTGCAGTGATTTTATGTGTAGGATAACTTCCTAGAAATGGAAGGACTTGGTCAGCTGTTACATGCATTTGTGATGTGGTGTCTGGGGGCCCATTTCCCTGCAGCCTCCACAACAGAGGGGTAGCAAAATGTTTTTGCAATTCGATAGGTCAGAAGTAATATCACAGTGCAATTTTAACTTGTGTTTCTTGTATTCTGAGTGAGGCGGGATCTCTTTTCATATGTTTATAGTTCCTTTTCTGAGGACTCTCTGATTATTCCCCTTGCCCATTTTGCTGTAGGCCTTCTCTCCTTTTTCTTACTGGTTTGCTGTGTCTGAAAACAATTCTCCATGAAGCTCTCATGTTCTTGTATGGTCTGGGTCTTCTGAGCGAAGGATATATTTGAATAACACACACCCTTGGAAGCTAGAGATGGGGTATCCCTCTGAAGATATTAAGAGATGTACCTCCCCAAAGACATCTGAGGGCAATAGACTAGAGATACCTTCCCATTTTCCCCAGGGATGTGCCCGCATTCCAGGTCCGGGAAGAATGTGTATATCCAGAGGGAAAGATGGGCAGATGTGTTGGCAGCTTTGTAAGCTCATTCTCTTGACCTCAGGGTTCCTCTGCTGTAGGCTCCCCCCGACCGCAAGTGCAGAGAGCACGTGACCCTCATCACATCACCCTGTGGGGGCTGAGGGTGGAACCCAATGCAAGATGCTGCTCTGGCTGCTGGTTTTGCTATAATAAACCCTATTATCTCAGACCTGGAGGTCTTGTGTCTTCTCATAAAATGGACATGAAACTGTGGTAGGCTAACTTGTTAGCTTGCAAATAGGGTAAAATCTCAGATTCCTTACAGTTTCTAACTTTAATACATAGAAACTCCTCTGTATCGTGGAGCACAAAGAATTTGATGATTAAAATCATACCAGGTAATTCTGAAGCATGACCGAAACAAGGGTGTTACATTCTTCAAGATTCAACAAAATGCCACATGTCCCACTCCGGAATCGCACAGTGGATGTAACTTTGGAATCTAGAGTAGGGTAAGAAAAAGTCCAATATGCAGTATCACACGCAAAGAGAATGACAGTTAGCTTGAGACAATAGGGAAAGCTAAGCTAAGCTACGACAGTAAGTGCTCTGCAAAAGAATGATTTCACCACTGAGGCAGAAGGAAAGCATTCTTAATTAAGATTAAGTACCTTAATCTCCAGCTCCATTAGCGATGGCCAGGACTGATGGCTTCTGCAGAAGGCACTTCAGGTAGAAGATCCTGCCCTTCTTCAAACCACACATTCTTGTCTCAATACCCACTTTCCCAAACTGAATGTCTGCATTTGGAAACAGGAGCAACACAGGGGAAAACGGCATTCAAAGCACTTCAGGGACTGGTGAAAGCTCATCATTTACTCCATCAGCAAATCCCTATGGAATACCACCTGCAAAGAAACACTGATAAACTCTATCCTTGCTTTCAGGGATAACAATGGCGCAAAGACAAGGAATTCAGTGACTTCAGGAAAGCGGAAGAGGGTCACCTCACTCGAGGGTGAAGGTGGATGGAATGGTTGGCGGAATCAGTGAACTCTTCCAAGATAAAACGAAATGCAGTCTTGTAGGAATGAACGAGGAGGGCCTTTTGGGAGAGAGAATTCGTGCGAAGGGTCAGAACCGTGCCCCCTGCGCGTCCCCTGGAGCTGAGGGCAGATGCAAAGCAGAGGCAGCTGAGCTTGAACAGGTAAGCAAGTGGCCCAGCAATGAAGGGCTTTGTGAAGAATTTCATTCTATGTTTATACTGAGAGAAAGGGTGAGTTTCTTACTTAAAAAAATAATTTTCTATTTGCACCTTCCCAAGTTCTACACCCAGATACAAAGTAGGAAGACTACATGCGCAGTGCCCAGCTGGCAACTTAGATACACCCTCTTTTTTGGAGAGGGAGGTAATTAGGTTGACTTAATTATTCACTTCTTTCAAATGGAGGTACTGGGGATTGAACCCAGGACCTCATGCACACACTCTACTACTGACACTGCGCTCTTCCCCCCACACCCTCCTGATAAATGACAAATAACCCTATTGAAAAGCCCTATTGGTCATTCCATCAAATGGGCCATTCCTGGGTTATGTGCTCGCAGGCCTTAGCTATGATTAAGAAAAAACAAAAATCCGCGTCTGGGATGGTGAAGGCTGGTGAGGTGCACTCAACCCCTAAAACCCTCCTGTTTCCTTTGAGAGGCCACAGCTATTCTCACCTTTCTCCCTTGGAGAAGAGCCAAATGTCAAATCCATCTGTTCAAAACTTACAATGTGCGCTTTTGGTATTCTTGGGCGAATCTGATTATACACCGGTCAGTGACCTATTATCTGTACAAGAGAACAAAATTCACTGGGGCCGTCAAGCCACCTCCATGTCTCTTGAGCATCTCACCCAGCTCCACCTGGCTCCACCCGCCACCCATTACCAGCATCTAACAGAACATACGCCCCCTTCCTGCCTCCCCTGCAAGCATTTGGGACTGGCTTCCTAATTTGTGCACCCTGGTGCAAAATGAAACTGGGGGGCCCTCTCTTTTATTAGGAATTGTAAGACAGTGAGAGCAGAGCATTAAACCCAGCACTGCTCAATGCAGGCCAAGGGCACGGGCGGCCAGCCCTGTGTGCACTGCAAAACCAAGGGGAGGCGTGAGTTGTGTGGTGTGTGGAGAAGACCAGATGAATACAGGCAGATCAGGGAGGTGGAGTAGGAAGGGGCTTCAGACAGAGGCAACCTGAAGGTTCAGAAAATATTCAGCAAGATGACCACATGACATTGAGAGTAGCTGGAAGGGGGGTTTGCACAACCCTCATACCCATAAACCGTGGGGTTTGGTAACTCTCGAAATTACAAGCCTCCACGTTGCTCTTGGGATGCTAAAATGTCTGCTGCTCTCACATTCACACCCAGTCCTCCTCCTCCCTTGTCTGTGGAGCAGAGAACAGGTGGCACATTACTTAACCAATTTTCAGAAGCTTAGTCACTTTTGCTTTTAATAGATGCCAGCAGTTGGTATTTACCATCCTGCTATTACGGCAGCCACCAAGGGTACTGCCACCCGGCCCTTGTTCCACTTTATAAAATCCATCCGTGTGGACTCCCTTCAAGTTAAGACACTGGAGGAGGCTTCGGCACGATGGGGTGCTAGGAGGGTGATGGAGAAGACAATGAATGCATCCCAAGAGCTAAGTTGACTTTGCTTCCAATTTTATCCTTGCCATCTGTTGATCTGCATTATCCCACCTCCGTGAGGCAGTCAAAAGAGGTATTATTGTTTTAATTTCATGTGCAGTAATTTTCCCCCTTTCAGTCGCCAGTTCCCACCCCACTCCCCGGCTGAATATTAGTTCGGGCATTTAACTACAAATTGGCAGTTCTTGAGGGAGACTTCCAAATGAATGTCCTCAAGGAAGAGGAAATTACACACAGCTCTGCTTTGCATAGATGTCCAACAAAATGCCAGCTTTCCCTGTGACTTGCCAAATTCCTACCAGCTGCTTAGGGAATGGTAGATTATACACGAGGTGGAGTAACTGTATAACCCTGCACTGTGGATGAGGCCACCAACAAGCTGCGTTGGATAATAAACTAGGGCTTCCTGCTGTCTCTATGCTTGAGGAAAATCACCAAGTGCAGGGCTGGATTTTTAGTGTCAAATCACAGGTTAGAAACTTGGACTGAATGATGTCTAGTAGCCATATGATACTGGGAAAAATACTGTCCTCTTGGGTGGCCGGTGTGGTCTGTCCTCTCCCAGAGGACCCAATGAGTCACCTGATATGCGAATTCTCCCTTCTCTTAAATGGGGACTCACGTGCAGAAGCACTGCCTGCGCTGGTCTCCCCTGTTCTGTGCTCCCTGCTCCACCTCAAAGCTCAGAAAAGAACGCTGTGTATATATACACCAAGGCAGATGTCAGGTGTATCCTGGCGCAGGAGGGGAGATGTCAGTAACTGAGGGAAACATCACTGAACAAGCAATACTCCGGGAGGACTCCTCCCCTCAGCTGTTTCTAGACACTTAATTGTATGGACTCCTGCTAAAACCACATCCACTTAAAGAGGCTCTCAGGTCTCAGCGTAAGACAGAATCTTAAATGTGTGAAGCTGTGTATGGCAGCACAAATCCACAACGTACAAGATCTCAGGAGATAAACTGGAACGTGCTGGTAGTTAAAAATACGCCCCACAGTGGTGGACGTCTGCTCCGGGCAGCCAGCAAGCGTGCAGTCTGACATAGCACCGTTGTACTGAGGGATGGGCTTGGAGGACTTCAGTGGGATAAATATTAACTACTCGCATTATTTGTAACTTTATCTGCAAACTCCAAGAATCTGTCCTATTCAATAGGCTGTCATAACAGTTGACTTTAATTCAATGAAAGATGTATAGCACTGCATTCTTTAGTTGTGTATGTGAAACACTTTAGTCAAGGACTTTTCCTTTGGAATAATGCACTATTAAATGTTACCAAAAGAGCCAAATACCCAAAGTAGCTCACACTTCTATGCAGTATCAAAAGAAAACTTTTTCAGTGCAGTGACTTTCAAGTATGGTTCACAGCCCCAGGCGATCATAAATCTATCTCAAAACAAGTTGGGCTCTCAGTTCTCATGGCCAAAGTCCCTGAAAACACACACCAATTGCCGGAAAACGAGCTTTTGCAGGAAGAGGTTTGTGGCCCACGAGGTGGCCGTTAGCCAGACTTTTACACAGAACTAAGAGGTGCGTAGCAGTAACCTACTAAGTGCAAGTTACCAGTCATTAAGATGTGGTCTCTATTAATTCAAGTCCCCCTGGTTGAAATTCCATTTTACTGAGAGGATTCTGGCTGCTAGCCGAGGTCTCTCAGCTCCAGGCACATGCTCACACAGATGCTCAGAACTTTACAAGGCAGCCTTGTTATCAGGGTTTTTTCAAGTTGCTTAAGGTTTTTGCTGTTCTCCTTGGAATTTTACCAGCATAGTTTGCAGAGTTATTGGTTAAACCCTGCAGTTCAGATGGAATTTACATCAACACAGTATTTCCTAGAGATTTAACTAAATTTTGAGAAGAATGTGTAATTCAAATGAGTCATTTACACACCTGTTGCTTAAGCAGATACAATGTAATGAAAAACATGTACTTGTATCATGACTTTGTTTGAATAGTTTTATTTCAGGTGTACAGCAAAGTGATTCAGTTTTACATAAACTTCTATTCTCTTTCAGATTCTTTTCCATTATAGGTTATTACAAGCTACTTAATAATAGTTTCTTGTGTTATAGAGTAGGTCCTTGCTTATCTACTTTATATGTACTAGTGTGTATATGTTAATCCCAAATTCCCAGTTTATTCCTCGCCCCTTCCCCTTTGGTAACCATAAGGTGTTTTTTGGTGTGTTTTTTGTTTATGGAGGTACTGGGGATTGAACCCAGGACCTCATGCACGCTAAGCGTGCACTCTACCACAACTCCCATGTATAGTGGAATATTAGCCATGGAAAAGAATGAAATAATGCCATTTGCAGCAACATGGATGGACCTAGGGATTATCATACTAAGTGAAGTCAGAAAGAGAAAGACAAATATATGATATCACTTATATGTGAGATCTTTAAAAATGATACAGATGAACTTATTTATAAAACAGAAATAGACTCGAGACATAGAAAACAAGCTTACGGTTACCAAAGGGGAAGAGCAAGCAGAGTAGGATAAAGTAGGAGTTTGGGATTAACATACATACTACTATATATAAAACAGATAAACAAGTTTGTAACGTACAGCACGTTACCTTATAACCTACAATGGAAAATCGGAAAAAACAGATGAATCAGCATCTCAAATTTAGCCTGTGCAAACCCAGATTTCCCGCCTTCATAGTCTTCCCCATCTCAGTGGTGACTTTTTTCCAGGTGCTCAGGATAAATCACTTGGCATCCTCCTTAAATCCATTCTTTCACCTCATTCAACACATCAGCAAATCCTTTCATTTCCAACTACTTCCACAAGTGTCATCCTAGAATACGCCACTATCGTCTCACCTAAAAATATCACACATTGTCTCTTGGCTTTTATCATGCTACCCAGCAGCCAAAAAGACCTTGTAGGTCAGATCAGGTCACCCTTCTGCTCAGAGCTCTCCTGTGGCTTTCCTGCGTGATCTGGTTTCTTTTCCTGTGCACTTGCTTCTCTACCTCAGCTTTCTCTTGCCATCCCGCGTCCAGCAGACCGGCCAGCTTGGCCCCAGAACACGTCAGGCACACTCTGCTTCTGCTACTCTTGCCTAGAATGCTCTGCCCCCAGAAAGCCACTTAAGCTCCTTGCTTTTAGCCTATTTAATCATATCACAAAGGCTTTCCTAGAAAACAGCTGTCCTTTCTGCACCTTATTGTTTGTTCTACATACCTGTAGCCCTGAGAGTGGGAACATGCTAGTATCAAACTAGGCGGCAGTGACACCGGACACACAGCACCTTCTTATTCTTGCATAAACTATCTTAACCCAACTGGGAGTAACTGAAAACAGATCCGAAGTAAGCATCCTTAGGCCACTGCCTGGACTCTTCCCTTCCTACGTAAAGCCTCCACATTGCTGTTCCTGTCCTTCCACTCTTCCAAGGCCAGCTCACTAAATCAGGCTGCAGCCTTCTCCCCCTATCAGATTATCCTCACCCTCACAGCACTGACCACTGCCTGAAAATCATCCCCCCCACCCCCATCTCAGAGGCCAGCAGGGGGCCACCTCAATCACTGACACTTTCTCTGCATTCTCTACATTCAGAAACCAGAATGCTTAAAATTGCCTCAGCATGACTGCAGTTCCCAGTATTTGGGTTTGCTTTCACCAGTCACTAGGGGACACTACCAACCTGATTCCTCTTAGGCTCTGAACTACACTGGACCCTAGTTCCTAGGGCAAATTCCAGATTGCCAAATCACTGGATTCACCCTGGTTTCACATGCTATAGAACCAGGTAACAGTACCATTGGCTTGCCTCATAACTAAGACTTAACCCTTACGCTTTTAGAAGTGGAATCAATCAGACGGCAAGGGTATAGGGGGGGACTATTTCTAATACTTTCCTTGTAAACTCACTTTTGGGAGTAAAGCAGGCTTTTACCGTTAACTAAGTGACATCTGAATTACAGAATTCCCCTATTCAATCTTGTCTGCCACAATCAGAAAGACAGAAAGCGCGAGGATACTTTTTTCTTGCATCTGTAGTGGAAACCTCAGCAGCAGACGGTAACTGCTCCAGGCCTGTCAAGTAGATGCACTTTCATGTTCTCGTTCCGATACCCAGTCTTTTCAGATACAGTATGAGAACACAGATGCTTTGTCCTCTGCTCACAAGCTATCCCACATCCCATTTGTAATTAAAACAGGGGCCAGCAGACTTTCCCCGTGAAGGGAGGGCCACATGGCTATTTTAGGGCTTGCAGGCCCTAAGGCCTGTCACTCCTCTGCTCTCCCAGTGTCAGCCCAGAAATAAACAAATGGGCATGGCAGTGTTCCACTAAAACTAGACACAAATTCAGTTTCAATCTTTTTCATGTCCCATAAGCTGTTTTGATCTTCTTCCCCTCAACCACTGAAAATTTTAAGTACCACCTTAGTATCATATAGAAACAGGTGGTAGGGCAAGCCAGTTTGCCATCCCTTTCCCATGGAGTTTGACACAAGCACTTCCAGGAGATACCTAGATTTCTCTAGGACTTGCTTTCTCTACTTGCTTTATAAATAAGCTCAGACAATAGTTTGCTTCCAACTGTATTAGTCTCTTTTTATTCTTTCAGTAATCTCTTCCAGAGTTAACTACTTCCATTTGTAGGTGATGAAATGTGTAAGGAATCCACTTCAGGTGTTGGCACTGCTATGAGCATGGTCTTTCCCTTTACTTCAACTCAATTACTTTTGACTCTTGTTTGTATTTCCAAGTCCCGAAGTAGTTTTCACTGCAGAAGTTATCTGAAGACAGTCTTATGCTTTCTAGTAGTGGTCTAACACCCGGGTCTAGCTTCTCCAGGAACACTACACAGGATGGAGTTAGATATGTATTAAACTAAGAGGCATTCTCTCAGATGAATTTAAATGCATTTTATTTTTAGACAACCTACACATGTTTTTTTCTCAAAAACAATGCCTCCGCTCCAAATAAATCAACATCAAAATAAATGAAGCTCAAGATGGCATCAGTTCCATTTGTCTTTTAAGTCCTGGTGTTGTGTGGATGAAAGCAGTGGCCAGCCAGTTATGACGACAGGTGATAGATCCAAACAGCCAAATTTGTTACTGTAAAAACAAGGAAGATTCTATTAATATCTTTTTCCAATATGAAAGAAAGTATTTAACATTTTTAGGCTACAGGTGTATTCCCCTATTCAATCTGGGCTGCCACACAGACAGACAGAAAGCGCAGGGACTTTTCTTTCGCATCCTAGTGCAAACCAAAAGAACAACAGCAGACTGTTCAAGGTCTATCAGTGGATGCAGAACCATCCTGACCAAATCAGATACTCATACACTTTGGTCCACTAACAAAAATCTCATACCCTTTTAATAATCCCTACAGCAAATAATCTGTACTGTACTGAACATTTTCATTGCTGCCCAATCCTGTTTAGTGTAGCCTTAAATTTATCTTATTTATTCCTCTAATTTACATGGAATTCTCTGAAAGCTACAATAATGAATGCTTTCATTTCAGTACTGCCTCCAGCAACCCCTTGCATGTAATTTCTCTAAAACAATTTTCATACAGGTTCGGCAGCCTGCTCTGTACTCACTAAAAGTAACATCAAGGTTTTTAATGACCAGCTGCCAATTATCAATAAATGAGAAGTTTCCTTAGTAAAAGGTTTTAATACTCATGTATGTTTGGCAAAATAGGGAAAGCCAGTCTGATTTCAACTGGCCATTTATGGGGAAGACCAACATAGGGTGTTCTCTCTGATCTCTAGCTCAGTATTTAAGCAATGCTTCTTAATGTCATCTGTAGGAAGTTTTCTGTAGATAAAGCCTCTAAGCCTTTCTGTACCACAAATATCTTTTACATGTTAAACCCTCCTTAGATCCCAGGAGAGAAACAAGACACAGACCCTCAGTTTGAGAGGACTGCTGTAGCATACATTCTATATCCCCGTGGCATGACACAAGGAGAATTATGCCTAGGATATCTCTATTTTTACATTACTGGTTTCAACCCACTTTATACTTACACATTTTTCCATTTCTAAACCATCCTTAAAGAAAATCATATATGGGGTCACACCATCCTCACGGTAGTCCAGCAAAGCCACCATGCCATCTGGATTCATGTTTTCACCAATAAAGAACTTAGGAAGCAAACAAATATCCAGAATTAGATTATACACAGATATGTCATATCAAAACAATAGATCAAATGATGATTCAGAACACCACTCACTAATCAAGAGACTTTTCAGCAACTAAAGGCTGATAACTAAGAGAAAAAAAGTTCAAAGTACTAAAAACCAAAATATGAGTAAAGAGCAATCCAGGAACACTTTAGGCTTTCTGGAAACAAACTCTCAACCCCACATATCCAATTCCAAACCCTACAAACAAGCCTGTTTACATAGTCAAGCACAGGGAACAAAAGGCTAGCAATGAGCGAGAGCACATCATGAGGAAAGTCATCTTATGGCCAGAGAATGTGAACACTGAAAAATTAAAGAGCCAGGTTGTGAAGGAAAGTCATTTAGGTTTCTCAATAGGACAAAATCAGATCAGAAAACTCCAGTGGCAATGAGACACACTGAGTTGTAAAAAGAAAACTGAAGACGACTTAGAGGTTTAACAAGCAATTCAAGAAAAAGAACTGAGAAATGTCATCCGGGAAGTGAGTAAGGTTAAGATGCTGCACTCAGAAGACAAGATCTGGAAACAGTTAAACAAGTATTTAAACTGCTCAAAAGCCTGAGAAATTAACCACAATTTAAATACATCATAGATTCATCAAGTAACTCCTTTTTGTTCTCAGTTAAAACTGTACAATCCTTTGATCCAAATATTTACCTGATAGTTTTTGAAATTAGCAAGGATGTGCTTGATTTGTTCTGCAGCCCCTGTCATAAAAGGTTTTACTCTTTCTGGTCTCTGTTCTTCAAGTTTCCCTTTGATTCTAAAACAATATTTCATCGATAGGTTAAATTGTTGAATTCTGAGCAAAATGAATTCTCATTAGTAAAAACTCCAAACTGAAATGGGCAACTAGCTGTCACTGAGCAAAATAACATGGCACAATCAAGAAACTACTAGGTCACAGAGATGTTTCAAGACTGTTTCAGTTTTGAATTTCACATTTCCAAAGTACTAGTCTAAAACAGTAAAAGCAGAGCGCATGCTCCAGTATGCTCACCTTATGTTACCTAAAGGCCTTTGACAAGCATGCCTGCTCCTAAAATCTCAAAATTAGCCAATTCCTAAAATCCTATAGGATTCCAGACATCAACTGGGTGTGCCGGTAACTTACGACTTCATGTAATCTTTGATGTACTTCTTGTAGGCTTCTTTTGTGAAGCTGGTTTCCTGCAAGTGATGGTTCATGACAATATCGACACCAGTGATTACTGTGCTTTCGGTACCTTCGCCCTCGGGGCCTTCAGCGGAGGCATTTCCACCAATGAGCGAGTCATCAATGTTACCCTCTGTCCTACTGACCATCTGCATTAAGAAAAAGTTTAGCTACAAACACATCCTTGACCTCACCGTAAACGCATCCAAAAAGTCTACGCCGGCAGCTCATGCCCATCATCCTTCCACCAAACATTCCTGGTTCTTGTTGAAAACGAGGAACACATCACTATGAGGCAAAAATGTATGACCCCTCGATTTCATGCAACACCGTAACTGAACAGGAATTCTTTATTGACCAAAAAGAATGAGGATCATTTACAACCCAGTCCAAGTTATGTGGGCTGTAGAGTGGATGAATAAGTAGGAATAGGGCTAACGTTGAAGGACTTGGGGCTCCCAAACAGAAGACATGTCCGGGAGCGCCTGGGAGGAGGATGGGCGCCGAAGCGGCAGACCTATTTCCAGGCTCAGCTCCGCCTCCACTTTTCTAGAAAAACCCGAGCCCGGAAAGAGCGTGTCCTCCGCCAGGAGGCAACGGGGAGGATTGCACAAGCTCGGGCGGGGGAGCGGCGGAAACCCGAGCCTGCCAGGCCTTGCCTCCCCCGCGCCGCGGCCCGGCGAACTCACCTTCCCCTCCACCTCCAGACACAGCCCGTCCGCGACCTCCCGGATCTTGTAGATGTCGGAGAACATCTCATCATCTGCTCGGAGACACAGACCCGGCCGTCACCGTGCGCCAGAGGCCCGAGCCGGCGCCATTCCCCGTGCCGCCCGGCCAGCCGCACGCGGCCCCCGCCCCTTCCCGGGTGCTCGAGACCCCGGCGCGCGCCCCAGGCACAGACCCTCCTCGCTCCCGGAAAGGCGCTGGCATCTTCCAGGCCCAAGACAGCGGCGTCGGCGGTCTCCCCGCCCCACCCGCACCTCAATCCCTTGCGCGCGGCAGTAAGGGGAGTGCAGTCCCGACTCACGGCTGATGAGGTCCCGGTAGATGATCATGATGGTGGCTGGAGGGAGACGACAGCGGCTCTAGCTTAGCTGGAGCTCGGAGCGAGCGCGGTGCGGCCGGAGCGGCGCTCGGGGGGAGGGGGGAGCGGGCGGAAAAGGCCGACTCTGCCGCTCCCCAACCTCATATAGAGGGCACGTCCCTCTACGTCATCGCCCGCTGCGCCTCCGGAAGTGCCGTAAGCGGTGACGTGGCACGCAGAGCAGCGCGGGGGGCGGGGCCATAGCGCGGGCCAGGGGGAGGGGAGGTGAGCATCCGGGCACTTGGCCCCGGGACACACTGCCGCGCGTTCCGCAGGGCTCGCGGGGGCGGCGGAGCGAGGGGCTGGGAGAGAGGTAGGGAGAGGAGGAGAGGGAAAATGACCGTGGGGGCGGGGGCTGGGGCACAGGGAAATACCAGAGAACTTGGGGGAGGGAATGGTGGGGAGGAGCGCTAGAGGGAGGGAGTAGGGGGGTTCTCTGGGGCCAGGAGTGGTGGAAGCGGCGCCAGGGGCTCTGCCCCTCCCTACGCTGCAGGGCCGCCCAGGTGCTGGGCCTGGGTGGGGCTTAGATGAAATCTCTTCAAGTTTCCGCCCCAGGCCTCTCCCCGCGCGGCTCCCACCCATTTCTGGGAGCAAAGATGTTAGCTGTTTTGAAGGGCTTTGCGTTAACCGAGGGTCTAGCCATTGAGGCCTTGGGAAACCGCGAGGCTGTCCAAGAGGAAGAAGGGCAGGGGACTGGGCTTGTGACCAGCCTCTGTGATCTCCGAGGGTCTCGTAGAACTTTGCAGCATTTGCCCCAGGACGGCCCCACCTCGAGTTTTCGGACGCCTTTGTGGGGCAGAGCTGAGTCCGGACTGTGGGATCCGGGTCGCCCCGCCGCCCCCCTGGGAATAATCGTGGGGGTCGTAGAGCCTGTGGGAAGGGAATTGAGGAAGGACGGTATCGCGGGACCTTGCAGAGCTTTTCCACCTGTCACTTTGGTCCTGTGTTTGAAAGCTTGCGGTTCCTGAGACAGCTGAAGAATCTTCCCCTTTCTGTTTTGCACTTGGTCTTGAATTAGATCCTTTGAAATAAAACAATATGGTGTCACTTAAGATGAAGTCGAAATTCTATCCCAGGTGCTAGAGGGTTAAACGTAAAAAAAAAAAAAAGGGAGCTTCCCACCTGCCCAAGTTTTATTTGGACTTTGGACTCAATTACTAGGTTCTACAAAAAGCCCAGTTTCTCTATTTAGTCAAATCTTTGGTTTAAGGTAGACATACGCCAGTGTGAAACCAGAGAGCTTGTTCTCTTCCACAAATAGATTTGTGCTCTGCTGTGTCCCTAGCACCGGGTTTTGCAGAGGTCCTAAGTGTGAACAAGTTAAATCCTGTCCTACCCTCACAGAAAATTTCGTTATAGTAAATCAAAGAATCAGGCAATTATAACACGTTAACAGTTTCCCCCAAATCCAACAATATACCATTCTGCAGAGTACCATAGGGCACAAGACAGTGAGTTGAGATGATGGAGTCAAAATGGAAAAGATCTAGGAAATAGGACCCTTCTGGGAAGGTGGGATCTGGGGCTGCACTGGGCATCCCGGAGGACGTTGGGTAACTGGAGAACGCTA
The DNA here is from genome assembly GCF_009834535.1 of Camelus ferus. Classification (NCBI taxonomy): domain Eukaryota; kingdom Metazoa; phylum Chordata; class Mammalia; order Artiodactyla; family Camelidae; genus Camelus; species Camelus ferus. The sequence goes on from NC_045709.1 coordinate 6,711,496, forward strand.
GGATGAAGGGGCTCTGAAGATAAATGGACATCTTCTGACAGATGGTCTGTGAAGGATAACTTAAACCTCTTGAATAGTTCTGGGATGTGTGAGTGAAACAAATTACCCCAGTATGTCACAATTAATTATTTTCCTTAGTTTTAACACTTTCGGATTATTCAGATATACTCCCATCACCCAAACAGTGCTGTTAAACATGACTCCCTCTACACCAGTTTTAGGTTCAATTAAAAACTTTTTTCAAGTTTTGTAAAACAGCCACAGTGTAAAAGAGTACAGAAATTAGAATCAAAGCACCTTAGGTTGAAATCTTGGCTTTATCTGGGAGTAGTCCTGTGACCTTGAGAAAGTCAGCCTCCCTAAGCCTAAGTATAAAATAGAATTTTGGTAAGTTAAAGGAGTTTTAGGGAGTTAAATAAGATAACAGCAACAACAAAAAATGCCTAGGATGCTCAATAGGTTATCAGTAATTAGTTGAATTTGTATTCATGATTTTTCCCAAATTTTATTACATTACAAAATGCTCCTGGAATTGTTTCATTAACCCTCTCTTATTTGGAAATATTTGAGGGATTTAGTTAATACGTATTGTACTTCTAATTTAATCACAGCACAAATAGTGGATCCCTGAAAGAAGTCTATTTATGCCCTTAAAAGATTTCTATCTCAGGTTCATATTTTCTAGATCATGTCAATTCTGTGACTAGACATCCTAAAAAGTAAAATCTTAGGGAAATCTGATTTGAATTTCAGGATGTTTTGTAAACTCCATCCTGTGATCTAGAAAGTCTGTGCTGTACCTTGAAAATAGCTACTTAGAACATCAGTAATACAAATAATTGAGAGAAAATTAGTCACTAGTTGCAAGCCACCAACAAAATTGCAAGGATTTGGCTTTTATCCAAGCTGGTTGGCTTTTACTTAGGCATTATTTGAATGTTTTTATTACACTTCATTCCTTACAAAGCAGTGATTTCTAACAAAATCTCAGATTGTCCTAAATTTTACAGCTAAATATGACTTGGTGTCTCTTGCAATTAAAGAGATTTCAAAGACAATGTCTTCTCAATGTCTTCTAATCTCTTCACCTAAGTCCTCACAAGAGAACAGCAGCTCAGGAGGGCTCACCATTTCATCAGTTAGGGATTGACTACATGGCTTAAGCACATAAGGGTTTATTCTCTCTTATAAAAAGAAATTCAAGGGGATGCAGTCCAGACTGAAGCTATGAAACTGTGGATTCATGGGAATTGCAGACCCAGTATCTTCCTTTCTTCTCCATCATCCATGTTGTCTACAGTATATGCTAGAATTCCAATCATCACATCCATCATGCAGGCAGCTGGAAGAGGGGAAGGAAGATTGTTCAGGTGTTTTTCATTTATTATGAATATTTTCCCATATCAGTAGCTATTCATCTAAAATGCCATCTAAAATTATTATAGATTGCAACTGATAATACACTATAATTTATTTTTCAAATTATACATCCAAAAATCGGAAGACACGTGCACAAAAAAAAATTTTTTTTAATGTTCAGGTACCCACTAATTGCAATGTATAAGTGCTAACATTTATCATATTTACTTCAAGTTTTTTTAATGAAAAAACATTACAGATAAAATTGAAGTCTACTTTATCCTCCTTTATCTTCTTCCAGAGGTCCTTCCACCCTCCCCACCAACACCCACCCAGGTAACCACAACCATATCTATTTTCCAGTAAGAAAGGGATAAGCAGAAATTGGAGGGCCTACTCCCTTTGGGGCCCAACCCAGCAGTTGCACATATCACTGTTTGGGGGAGTGGGGGCAGGTGATTAGGTTTATTTATTTATTTGTCAATGTAGGTACTGGGGCTTGAACCCAGGACTTCGTACATGCTAAGCACATGCTCCACCACTGAGCTATACCCTACCCCATCACTTCTTTTTTTTCCAGAACCTCATCACAGAGCTATCAGTGCCAAGGGTGGCTAGGAAATAGTCTTGATTCTGGGTAGAAAATGGCTAGGGAGTTAGAAGAATGAGCAGTCTCAGTCACAGCTGTATTGGCACTTCTGTGTTCTGCGACACCTGGAGGGAGAAAGAGTACAGAATTGAGTCTGAGGAAAATTTAATGACTGAAATAGTGGCTGGCTTTTCCCTCCGTTTCTGCATCTTGCCTCACAGAATTACCGTTGGATGTATTAGCACTTTGTCATCGTGAATGAATGAGTCAATGAATGAATAAATATTAGCATTATTTCGATACTCATTTTGTCTCCCTTCCAGATTGCTGACTTGTTGGCTGGCTTACTCTTCTTTTCTACATGACCTCTCCTTTCCTGGTGCATCCTGTCTGTCTTCCCACCCCTCCCCATAACAGTCGTGGAATTCAGCACATAATAGGAACCCAATACAATTTTAGGATATCAAAGTAAATTTAAGATTTTGAAATAAAGGGCCTGAAGGTAATTAAATCTCACTATGAGAACAAAGCAAGGTACAGAGGAGTATAAATAATATAAGTATCCTTTTTAGGAAAAGTAAATAATCTGTTTGCATATGTATAAAAATTTTTCATATGTTTTCTAGTGTATTATTAGTAGTGATTACTATGGGAATTGTGATGGAGGTTAATGAGGAGAAAAAAGTGAGAATTTTATTTTTAATTATATACCCAGTAGTATTCTTTGAATCTTTAATATATGTATGCATTACTTTTATAATTAAACTAAAATATTATAGTTCAGTGCTTCCAAATGTTGGGATTTTATGCACCAATAACATTGCCAAAAAATTTGAATCTCGGTATAATTTTGCCATTGAAGACATTAAAAATACAACCACAACTATGGTCTACCATTGCCATTTCATGAACGAAAGAACATAATCTCTAAATAATTGAGTAGCCCTCTAATTTAATACATTTAATTTTGTGAAAAATTCATTACATTGTCCTTATTTTTCTCATTTTTGCTTTGGATCTTTTAAAAAACTTTTTAGTTTGGGTTTCTGCCTGTATTTTCATACTTGACACAGATAGGGTGAGTGGTTTGCCTAAGGACACACAGCCAGTGGATAGCAGAGGGGAGGGATCCAGCTTTATGGGCTTCTGGCTCCCAACTGAGTACTTTTGGTTGAACAAGCAAATGAATAAATGCTTGAATATAGCTAGATGCTTTGAATACTGACACCAGAATTCAAGCTTTGTGGAATGAATTAAACCAACACTTATATTTAGGATATGGGCAGCAATGAATAAAAAGTGAAAATTCAAAACAGGATGTTTTGGAGGCTGTACTTAATTGGTCTAATTCATCTTTGAAATTTATCACATAGTTGAGCAAACGGAAGAAAATAATGGTAGACCTTTCATTAGGCTGTTGGCATGGCAACAATTATTTTTCAAGGCTGCCTTAGCTGGGGTCACTGGAATGTTAATTATGAAAAGGAAGTAATTTTTTCTTTAGATCCCATAGGGCACAGTAAGGCATAGTAATTTAGAGCTGCTTTTTGAGTGAAGTTTTAGTTCTATTTGAAATATCAGATGTGTAAAAATATATTCAAAAGCCTAGGAACTAAAATTATAGAAATGTATATAGGAATATATATGATGTACTATAATATAAATAATAAACATAACTATATATGTATTTAAAATGTGTAACCTGAAATACATATTATATAAAATATAAATATATATAATATAAAATTGAAATATAACTATAAAAATAAAAATAAATATGGTATTCCTATACATATATAATATAAATATGTTTATAGAAATACATATGAACATGAGTATGTAACTTTTTACTGGCCCATTTTTGTCCAACCCTATATTGTAAATCCTTTAGTATAATTATGGAGGTTAATACCATCCTCAAAACTGTCTCAAAATGATGAGAATTAGATTTGAAACAAATAGTTCTTTGTTGATGAGGAAATATACTTCCAAGTAGTCTTTTTTTTCCTTTTTTAAAAATTGGAGTATACAGTTACAATGTGTCCATTTCTGGTGTACAGCATAATGTCCCAGTCATGCATATCTATATACATATATTCTTTTTCATTAAAGGTTATTACAAGATATTGAATATAGTTCCCTGTGCTATACAGAAGAAATTTGTTTTTTATCTATTTTTATATATAGTGATTAACCTTTGCAGATATCAAACTCCTCAATTTATCCCTTCCCACTCCCTTTCCCCAGGTAATCATAAAATTGTTTACTATGTCTGCAAGTCTGTTTTGTAGATAAGTTCATTAGTGTCCTCTGTTTTCTTATTTCTTTTTCTTTTTCTTTTTTTTTGGGGGGGGGGATTCCACATGTGAGTGATACATGGTATTTTCTTTCTCTTTCTGGCTTACTTCACATAAATGACAATCTCCAGGTCCATCCATGTTGCTGTACATGGCGTTATTTTATTCTTTTCTATGGCTGAGTAGTATTCCATTGTGTAACTATACCACAGCTTCTTTATCCAGTCATCTGTCGATGGACATTTAGGTTGCTTCCATGTCTTGGCTATTGTAAATGGTGCTGCTAGGAACATTGGGGTGCATGTGTCTTTTTGAATTAGAGCTTCCTGCAGATATATGCCCAGGAGTGGGATTGCTGGATCATATGGTAAGTCTATTTTTAATTTTTTGAGGAATCTCCATACTGTTTTCCATAATGGCTGCACCAAACTACATTCCCACCAACACCGTAGGAGGGTTCCCTTTTCGCCACATCCTCTCCAGCATTTATCATTTGTGGACTTTTTAATGATGGCCATTCTGAGTGGTGTGAGGTGATACCTCATTGTAGTTTTGATTTACATTTCTCTGATAATTAGCGATATTGAGAATTTTTTCATGTATCTGTTGGCCATTTGTATGTCTTCATTGGAGAATTGCTTGTTTAGGTCTTCTGCCCATTTTTGGATTAGGGTATTTCTTTTTTTGTTGTTGTTATTAAGTTGTATGAGATGTCTATATATTCTAGAAATTAAACCTTTGTCAGTCGCATCATTTGCAAGTATTTTCTCCCATTCTGTATGTTGTCATTTTGTTTTACTTATGGTTTCCTTCGCTATGCAAAAACTTATAAGTTTAATTAGGTCCCATTTGTTTATTTTTGCTTTTATTTCTATTGCTTGAGTAGACTTCCCTAGAAAAACATTGGTAAGGTTTATGTCAGAGAATGTTTTGCCTATGTTTTCTTCTAGGAGGTTTATTGTGTCTTGTCTTATAAGTCTTTAAGCCTTTTTGAGTTTATTTTTTTGTATGGTATGAGGGAGTGTTCTAACTTCCTTGATTTACAGTTTTCCCAACACCACTTGCTGAAGAGACTGTCTTTTCTCCATTGTATATTCTTGCCTCCTTTGTCAAAGACTGGTTGACTGTAAGTGCGTGGGTTTATTTCTGGGCTCTCTATTCTGTTCCATTGATCCATATGTCTGTTTTTGTGCCAGTACCATGCTGTTTTGATTACTATAGTTCTATAGTATTGTCTGAAGTCTGGGAGGGTTATTCCTCCAGCTTCATTCTTTTCCTTCAGTACAGCTTTGGCAATTCTGGGTCTTTTGTGATTCCATATAAATTGTAGGATTATTTGTTCTAGTTCTGTGAAAAATGTCATGGGTAATTTGAGAGGGATCACATTAAATCTGCAGATTGCCTTGGGCAGTAATGGCCATTTTAACAATATTGAGTCTTCCAATCCAAGAGCATGGAATATCTTTCCATTCCTTAAAGTCATCTTTAATTTCCTTAAGCAATGTTTTTATAGTTCTCCATGTATAAGTCTTTCACCTCCTTGGTCAGATTTATTCCCAAGTATTTTATGTTTTGGATGTGATCTTAAAAGAGACTGTTAATTTACTTTCTTTTCCTTCTATTTCATTGTTAGTGTAAAGAAATGCAACTGATTTCTGTATGTTAATCTTGTATCCTGCTACCTTGCTGAATTCTTTCATCAGCCCTGGTAGTTTTTGTGTGGAGCTCCAAGTAGTCTTTCTCATCACAATTCTGTGAAGGTGTCTAGGGACATACACAACTGTGTTTTCCTTTACCCTCACACACAATACTTTTGACACCAGATGTGTCGATTTTTTTTCTCATGCCGACCAGTTCTCCAACACCAGATGGATGTCCTACACTTCAGTTCAATTCTGACACTAACTACCTAGATCCCACAAGTTAAAAGCTCAGTGCACAAGACTCAGATGCACTCCCTCTTCAAGTGCCAATTGCAGGTAGTAGGTCCCCAGGTTGCCCACAGCTTCTATCCAATTTGGCTACAAATCGGAGGTTCCCATGACCCCACTCCTTGGGTTCAGTCACTTGCTAGAACAGCTCACGGAACCCAGGGGAACAATTTACTTACTCTTGCTGACTTATTTTAAAAGATATTTTAAAGGGTACAAATGAACACACTGATTAAGAGATCCTTAGGGTAAGGTCTGAAAGGGCCCCAAATGTAGGAGCTTCTGTCCCTGTGGAGTTGGGGTGTGCCAGCCTCCTAGCACATAGATGCGTTCACCCACCCAGAAGCTCTCCAAACCCTGTAGTTTGGGGATTTTTATGAAGGCTTCATCACATAGGTGTGATGGATCATTGACTCAATCTCCAGCCTCTTCCTGGAGGATGTGGAGTGGGGCTTAAAGTGCCAAGTTTCTAATCATGGCTTGGTCTTTCTGAAGGCCATATTCCCCATCCAGGAGCCCACCAAAAGTCATCTTATTAGCACAGAAGACCCTCCTATCACTCAGAAAATTACAAAGATCTTGGAAGCTCTGTGTCAGATCCAAGTCAAAGACTAAATATTAAAACAAAATATTTTCCTAACATCCCCTGTTTACAAGAATTTAGGAGCTCTGTGTCAGGAACCAGAGGTAGATACATACATAGGTACATACATACATATATATATATTTTTTTTTAACTCACAAAAGGATAAAATAATTTCACATTCAAAAATTCATCATCATCTTTATCTTAGATGGTACTTTATAATTTACAGTGGGCTTTTGTGTACATTATTGCCTTTGACTCTTCAAAACAGCCATGTGAACGAGACAGACCAGTTAATTGTTTTCTTCATTTTGTATATGAGAGAATGAGGCACAGAGAGGTTAAGTGACCTCCCAAGATCACACAGCTAAAGATGAAAGAGCCTGGCTTCAGGACCCATTATGGACTCTGAGCTCAATGAATGGATTTTCCTGAGACACATGATGCCTTCTGAGGAACCCAGACATAACATAGACATGTGAAGACAACTGTAGCCAGCAGTTCCCATCCACACTGGTAAGAACACTAGTTTCAAAGTTAGAAGAACATTCTGGTTTTGCAGCTTACAGCTGCATAACTTTAGACAAGTCACTTAACCTCTCTGAGCCTGAGCTTGTTGACAGAATAACTCTAAACTGAGAGTTGTGAGTACTAAATAAGAAAATGCTGTAATGTATATGAATGTGATAGGCATTTAATGATACATTTTCCTTCTTCTAGCTATTATTTGTAGTTTGAGACGATTTTAAGTTATTTGACTAATTCAGACTCTCCAAATTTAATGTCAAGAAACATATGAGACCTAATTGTCACCTTTATGAATCTAGAGTGCAATGAGGCACATAGGAGCTGCTCAAGAAATTCTTTTGGGTGGTGATCATTTTGAAATGTATAGAAATATTGAATCACTATATTGTGCACCAGGAACTCACATAGTGTTGTGGGTCAATTGTCCCTCAACAAACAGACAGACAAACAAACAAACTCATAGAAAAAGAGATCACATTTGTGGTTACCAGAGGTGAAGGTTGGGAGGGAACTGGATAAAGGTAGTCAAAAGGTACAAACTTCTAGTTATAAGATAAATAAGTACTAGGGATGTAATGTACAGCATGATGAATACAGTTATCACTACTGTGTGTTATGTGTGAAAGCTATTCAGAGTAAATCATGAGTTCTCATCACAAGGAAAAATATCTTTTTCTTTTATTTTGTATCTATATGAGATGATGGATATTTACTAGACTGACGGGCAATCATTTCATGATATATGTTAAGTCAAATCATTACACTGTATACCTCAAACTTACATAGTGCTGTATGCCAATTATATCTCAGTAAAACTGGAATTTAAAAAAAAATCTTTTGGGATGAATTGGCATTTCAGCCAAGCAGCCTCCACACTGACCATTACCAGTGCAGTACTCCTGTGTCTTTTTAAGGACATTATGGAGGACAATTGGTAGATATTTTCAAAAACAGATAATGTATTGCAAATGTTATGTGCAAGGAATTAAGGAATAATTAGTAGTAGTAGCAACTGGTTAATCGTAATTCATCCCAGTCTTAGTGTCTGGCTGAATTGGCCTTCAGTTGGAAACCTATTCTTATCTGTTTAACATACCATTACTAGAGCCAGTGGCCTGTAAAACAGTGGTTCTCACCCTGGCTGTGCATTAGAATCACTTGGAAAACTTTTTAAAAAATTCCTGATACCCAGGCCATTCTCCAGATAATGAAATAAGGATTTCTGTGGGTTGAACACAGGCATCAGGACTTTTTCAAGCTCTTCAGGTATGCCAGAATGCAGTCAAGTTTGAGAATCTCTGTCTTAAGGGATTTTAATAAGAGGATTTTTCAAAATAATAGTCAAGAGAAGCAATTTGATACCTTTTAAAAGTGCAAGTGCCTCATAAAGGAAGCCAGAAAGAGAAAACAGCTCAGTTGTTTGGGGGCGTGTTGTCTGCAAGCTGACAGTGTGACCATCCTGACCCTTCAGAAGAGAATTGCTCAACAGTCAAGTTTTGGAGGATGAGCCAACCTTTGAAGGGCTGAGTGATGAGAAAGAGATTGCTGAAAATGTCTAACTTAACTCTTTTCTCTCTTGCAAAAGAGAAGCTCCTGACTGTCTATACAAATTAAGGGGTCATATTGTCACCCTCTCCACAGGACTTCCATGGCCACCATGTTTAAAATGGTCATTGCTAATCTCCTCTTGGGAATCCTCATTCTTTTTCTCTCTCTAATTTTTCTCTGTAGCACTTATCGACAAGCATCAGACTATTTCTTTTATTTATTTTTCATCTTCTATCTCATCTCAAGACAATGTGAGCACCATAGAGGTAGAGATTGCCTTTTTTGCTTGTGAATGTATCCCCAGTGCCTAGTAGACAGCCAGTCGATAATTGTTCAAAGAATGGACTTCAGATCAAGACTAATAATATGAGCTAATATAGGTTTGGCCCCATATTCCAGCGCAGCAACCCTGAAATAGTCACGCTTTGTGGAATCAGCTTTTCTGAATCCCTTTATGACCTGCAGTTGAGGTTTTTGGCAGTGCCAGTTGACTGAAAGATAAAAATGGAACAGCAGCAGCTAGAGGCTCGAGAAGGCTGTTTGGATAAGTTAACGTAGAAAAGAGCTCTTCCCTTGAAGTGGAAAAAGTGCCGTAAGATGTATTGTTCAGGGGAAAATGCAAGCAGCAGAAGAGCAGGACGTGTACAGCATACCGTACATTTAACACCCAGACGCACATAATATAACCAGTACATCGCTACAGATCCATGCGTATATTTGCAAAAGCATCAACAGCAGTCTAGGATATGCAGCAAACTGATAACTGGCTAATTCTGGGAGGCAGTGGGGCTGAGGAAAAGCCTGGTCAAGGGGATCTTTAGTGTTCGTGGTGATGATATATAGCACAAAATGTTTTCACGTATAATTTCACATTTAATTTCTGAAACCAAATATAAGAATACAAATAAAGTATGGGGGAAGTATTTGTATTATATATGGTCGATTTATAATGAAAATGTACCTCAGAGCTTAGCGCAATGGCAGTATGGTAGCCAATGAGGTTTATCCAAGGCACGATAACTGCTAATTGAAAACTTTTCCCAATATCCCACCGTGACGACTTGAAAATGCGCTACAGAAATAAGCATATACGCCCGAGAAGAGCTAAGGGTTTTCTGTTTCCAAATTGTGCAGCGAGAGGCAATGGGTTTTCAGATGACTTAACAAGCATAGGAGGGGTGCGTGTGTGTGTGTGTGTGTGTGTGTGTGTGTGGTGTGTGCGCGCGTGCGCATGCGCCACCGTGATTTTCATCCAAAAAACCGACCCATACATTATTTTCCTAAAAACAGCAGCAAGTATTTATTAGGGAGCAGTGAAGGAGGGGTGGCTGAAGGCTTGTCAACACGCTGCTGGAGGAAGATAGCTTATCTTCGGCTTTTCATTCTTTCAAGGGAAGAGCACACCGGCATGGGAATTAGAGATAATACACCTTGGAGAGTAGATTCATTTCTTTTCCTTACTTGAAAAATTACTCATAGCGGCTTATAGAGTTTTGTGTAGAACAAAGCACCTTCAAAAATGAATGAGGCAGTTGGTGCAAACTGAAAATGAGAGTAAGACAATAAGATGAAGCCAGGGGTGAGGATGGGATCAACCTGAGTGTCATCGAGCTCCGCAGTCGTCAGAGGTGGGCTGCACATTTGACCATGAGCTTTTAGCAACCAAAAAAGGGAGGGGAGAGAATGTAATTAGTTATAAGATCCGCCATCATTTTTGTATTAAAAAATCTTTTATCCTAGGAAATCCCCCCTTTTTTTTAGCATCCCACTAATGAGACACACAAAGCAGTTCTCCCATGAGCTCTCCTCAGTAAATACTACTCCGGTAAATTTAGTAGTGGGTATTAACATGGGTTGTTTCTCATAGCCTCCTTCCACGCAGGCCTCGTCTTCAAACTCCGCTCGGTAGAAGCAATTCTACTAGCCGGCAGAATAAAGGGATCCTGGCTCACAGCTTTCTGAGATCTGAATTGATTCGAAGGTAAAATTATTTTATGATCTGGAATAGACAGAATATTCTTCAAGCAATCCACCACACATATTGTTTCTGTAACACAGATGTCTGCTGGGGTCCTGTTTACATAAAACCCAAGTAAGATTGGCACATACCCTCAGAGGAAATCCAGAGCCCTCCCCAAGATTTCTCCCCATGTGTACATTCTCAGAGTCACTGACAAAGTATGGGAAGGAAGAGAGTGCATTACATCTAGGCACTGACACTTCACTGACACTGGGTGTGCCTGTGTTTTTTGGTTGGGGGGGAGGTAATTAGGCTTTTTAAAACTTATTTTAATGGAGGTACTGGGGATTGAACCCAGGACCTCAGGCATGCTAAGCATGTGCTCTACCACTGAGCTATACACTCCCCTGGTGGTATTCCTATTCTTAAATTGCCCTTAGCTAACCACTGTGACTTCTCTTGTCCCCCAACTTAGACTAGCCCGCTGGCTGTTTTCTCTTCTCAACCCTGCCCCCCACCTTCCCTATCAGGAAGGGAAAAAAAGACAAATCCATTTTGTTTTCTCAGGCAGAGGCAGCTTAACCATCTTTCTCCTGTATTCACGATCTCTCACTTCTATTATAAGATGATTTGTTAAAGTGTTTTCCCAAAGGCCGTTGGTTTCCAAGAGGGAAAAAAATTTATCAGCCCCTGAGTTTCAGGGGAGACTCGAGTAGTATTAATTTTTTATTTGTTCGTGCAGCACATGTTTATGGAGCAATTACTCCATGTGCAGCAGGCAGCAGACTGCTAGATGTACTGCTCGAACAGGACAGAGTCTTGCCCTGAAGGAGAAGTGGAGCAGACGGGAGGCTGAACATGCAAATGACCATCGTGTCAGAAGCCTCACTGTAGGGGAAGGTCAGAATGCTGCCTGTCTGAGCACCTAATTCAGATAAAAGTCAATCAAAATACCAATTCATTTCTTTAAAGAATATCGCAAGTGTCTGAAGACAACACTCAAAGCAAAATTTATGACGTTTAGACTACCTTTGATAACTGTCTTTAGGGGCACTGATAACTCTTGGGGTCTTTGAGGGGGCACAGTAATGATGTCCTTCTGCCTCACTGGGGGTCTACATCGATTAGGAAATAAAAGCAAAAAGTCAGCAAATGGAGACCAAAATATCACCTTTATTGCTGACAAAGACCCAGTTGGAGGTTAGAGATTTTATCTGTGAGAGACTTCCTAATACTTAACTCCAAAATGAGGCCAACTTGCCTATAAATCACACTGCATAGAGGAGAGAGGGGCAGACCATGTCCCAAGAGGGAAGACTACGTATGTCCAATTTGTCCTTCCAAACTCACCAAGTGGGTGAGAAGAAGGAGAGACTGGGGGGAGGCGATTCCCAAGGCAAACAGATGCCCTTTGATCCTTGACAGAATGTCTGTGAAGTTAGAGTAGCTGGGGCCACATCTCAAACGAGAATGCATGTGGCATGAGAGGGGAGGTAGCTGGCACCCATCCCTGGGCCTGTGCTCAGGAAGGAGGCCTAGGGTGACTGTGCTGCATATGCTGGGAGTGGTTGGGGGATGGGTATTTTTGTTCTTGGGGCCAAATCTGCTCTAGGTGGCCATGAACCTGCTAAGTGTGAGCCTAGGGTGACAGAGGCTGAGAACAGGTAAGGGCTCAGCTTTTGGGAGTGGACATGGGTGATTGAGGCCAGATCTACGATGCTTACTGTTTTTCCTTTCAGACACCTGCTTGTGTTTTCAGTTGCTCAGACACCTTGCTTGGCTAAAGAAGGAATGCAGAGGATGTAGATACCTTCCTTGGTGTGCGGGAGGAAGTTGTAACATGGTTATCGGAGCGTCGGCCATGAGCTCTCATACAAATTCACACTTAATCCTTGCCCTGTAGGCCCAGAGTCTGAAAGAAATTAGGCAGACTAAAACAAGGCTTTGCGCTGTGTCTACCTCAGTGGTTCTCAAAGTGAGGTCCCCAAGACCTTTTCAGGAGCCTACCACACGAAAACTTCTTTTTTTAATTTAAAAAAAAAATTTTGTAGGGTGACTTATTTATTTATTTACAGGGTTTTTGTTTAGGGGGTAGGTAATCAGGTTTATTTATTTACTTTTGGAGGAGGTACTGGGATTGAACCCAGGACCTCATGCATGCTAAGTATGTGCTCTACAATTTGAGCTATCCCAGCCCCATCTAAAACTATTGTTATAATAATGCCAAGCTGTTATTTGCCTCTTTCCTTCTTATATTCTCAGAATGTTCCATAGAGTTTTCCAGAGGCTACATGATGTATGATATTGCAATAGATTTAATGCAAAAGCAGGTATGAACTCAGCTATTAAAGATATTTGAAAAAAAGATAAAATAATGCCTCTCTTCTCACTAACTTGTTTTGGAAAATACAGTTATTTTTCATAAAATGTTGTTCATCTTAACATGTAATGGGATTATTATTATTTTAAATAAATAAGTGCTTAAAATTTTCAACATCTAATATGGTAAATATCCAAAGATATAATCCCCATAAGCAAAAGTGCTCAGGGTCCTCAGTAATTTTTTTTCATTGAAGTCTAGTTGATTTATAATATTTTATTAGTTTCAGGTGTACAGCATAGTGATTCAGTATTTTTGCAGATTATACTCCATTATAGGTTTTTACAAGGTAATGGCTGTAATTCCCAAGGTATACAGTATAACCTTGTTGCTTATTTATTTTATACATATTAGTTTGTATCTGTTAATCCCATACCCCTAATTTGCACCCCCCCCACTTCCCTCTCTCCTTTGGTAACCAAAAAATTTGTTTTCCTCAATAATTATTAAAAGTATAAAGAACTAAATTCAGTGTGGATTGGATCTTGGAACAGAAAAGCACTTTAGCAGAAAAACTGGTGAAATGCAGATGAAGTCCATAGTTTAGTTAATAGTATTATATCAATTTAATTTCTTAGCTTTGGTAAATGTGTTGTGGTTACATGAGATGTTAACATTAGGGAAAGTTGGGTGAAGGGTATATGGGAACTCTTCGTACTATCTTTCTATTCTCCTGTAAATCTAGAATTATTTTAAAGTAAAAAGTGTTTTTTTAAAGAGTGCAAAAGGATCCAAAGACCAAAAAGTTTGAGAACCACTGACTTACCATATGCCACGCCCTGTGTTGGGATCTGGAAATATAAAACTAAATAGGTTAATGACTATTCACTAACTAACTGTGTGCACACAAGCAGGGTTTAATACTCGCTGACTCTGGGGAGCAACTAGTTTTTTGTGTATGGACATTGTCTTACAACTGTTCATGCTTCCCTCTTCACTTTGACTGCTAGGAATCTCAAGAGGCAAATTTGGGCTTATTGCTGGCAAGGATCTTTTAGAATGCTTTTATGTTCTAACTTATTCCTGGTTAAATCTAATTTCCCTACTTTCATTTTCCCTTATCCTGATTTCCTCATTTTGTATTTTGAGGATCTTTTTCATGTGTATTTTAGTTGATACCGTAGGCACCTTTGTAAGCCACATCAAATCTCTTTTGAAACAAGGCAGGACACTAAAAATAAATACTTAGGATTAGAGTTCATGGCATTTCAAATCTTTTTTAAAATGTGTATTAAACTCTTGAGAATGTGTAAGACACCATCTCTGCCTTTGATGAGATTACAATCTATTGCCATACCTGCAAACAACTACTAGAAACAGGATTTGATAGGTTACAAAGGTAATACAGCAGGGCAGGCAAAGTAGGGATTCAGGAGAAGAGGCCCATTCCTGTCTTTATGGGAAAGTTGCAGCCCCATTAGTCCTTGAGGCATGGGTGGGCTTTGAAAAAGTAGGAATAGTGGGCATGTATAGAGGAGACACACTTGTACAGTGTCTATACATGTATAGTATTTGCTTCTTTTGGGGGGGGGGTAATTAGGCTTTTATTTGTTTATCTTTAATGGGAGTACTGGGGATTGAACCCAGGACCTCGTGCATGCTAGGCATGCACTCTGCCACTGAAATATACCCTCCCCCCCATATATATAGAATTTGAATACTCAAATATATACACATATATGGTGGCAGATAAGGCACAATTGGAACATAGTTTACTAGACTTTTTGATATTTTCATTTACTTTAAAATGAACTGAACTGTGACTATCTCATTTTGTTCTTTGCACCATTGTATATCTGGACTTTTATCTCCCTTTGGAGACTATTCCTAGTTTATCCATGGTTACTTAGTAACCAGTCAAAATGTTAAATGGGTATGTCAATGAATTTTAACTTTGTCTCGGAGGAAACTGTGTCTCTAATTTTCTGGCAAACTTGAGTAGAAAACACTGTAACTGGAGATTGGCTTGAAAACTTAGTATTACCAATTCTAAGGTGCATATTTTTGTGTTTTTTCTAATTTTTTATTTTTCTTTTTTTGTGGCTTTTTTTGTTTGATTGGTTGATTGGTATTGGGGTGGGGGGTTTTTGCTTGCTTTTTCATTTAATTTATTTTTTTATTTTAATCTTTTTTGGGGGTGAGCCTTTAACATTACTGATCTTGGGATATATGTAATGGTACTTGGCAGCATTTTTTTTCTATCTAAGTGATACATTAAATAATGGTGCTTATGACTGATGATGAAAACTAGTATTAATCCAAAATAAGAAAGGAGATACTGTCTAGGGGAGGGTATAGCTCCATGGTAAAGCATACATGAGATCCTGGGTTTGATCCCCAGTACCTCCATTAAGTAAATAAACAAACAAACAAACCTAATTACCTTCCCCACCAAAAAAAAAAAAAAACACTTCTGAAATTCCCATTTTCACCCATGACCACTTTTCCTGTGTCTCATTCATTAGCCTGAACAAAACAAACGTGCCCTCGAGGTTGGCTCCTCCTTGGAAGCATGTCTTAGTTTCTTCCCCCACTGTTGTCAGCTAGCATCCAGGGCTACCTTTACTAGCAGTCATGTGACCTGTGGTGGGCACTCCTTCTCCTGAACATCTTCCTACAGGATCAGCTCCCCATGGGGTTAGCAAATACCTCCTGGGGCAGGCAGCATAATCTAGTGGAAAGAAGATGGATTTTGGAACCAGCCAGGTAACTTTTCAGATCTTGGCTCAGCCACTTACTAGTCACTGACCTACTGAATCTTCCTTCCCTGTAAAATGGAGTGTGATTTTTAGGGTAGTAGTAGGAAATGAATGCAGTCAAGCATGTGAGATGAGAGCAGTTAGCTCACACCCAATTAGATAGCTATGCTATTACCAACAAAACTGAAAATGTGTTGGCGAACATGTGGAGAAATTACAACTCTTGTACATTGCTAGTGAGAAAGCAAAACGCTGCAGCCTCTGTAGAAAATAGTATGGCAGGTCCTTTAAAAATGAAGCATGGAATTACCATATAATTCAGCAATTCCATTTCTGGGTATATTTCCAAAAGAATTGAAAGCAAGGACTCGAACAGATTTTGTACATCAATATAACACTGCAGCATTATTCATAGTAACCAAAAAATGGAAACAACCCAAGTGCCCACTGACAGATGAGTGGATAAACAAAAATGTGTTACATCCATATCACAGAATATTATTTAGCTTTAAAGAGGAGGGAAATTCTGACACATGCCACAACATGGAATGACCCTTGAAAACATTATGCCAAGTGAGATAAGTCAGTTGCGAAAGGGCAAATACTACATGATTCCACTTTGACTAGGAACCCAGCAAATTCACAGAGACAGAAAGTAGAATAGAGGTTACCAGGTACTGGGGATAGGAGAGAATGAGTAGTTATTGTTTAATGGGCATGGAGTTTCAATTTGGGGTGATGAAGAAGGTCTGGAGATGGACAGGGGTGCTGGTTGCATAGCAGTGTGAATGTACTTAATGCTACTGTATTGTACACTTAAAAATGGTTAAAGGGTCAATTTTCTGTTATGTATATTTTACACCCCCCCCACACACACACAAACCCAGCTACACAGTGCCTGACTTGTTCTATGCATTCATCAAATTGTAGTTCCCTCCCGGTTTTTGTGAGTGAATTTGCATCTTTGGATCATCCACTGTTTTGTTTCATTGAATAACACACATGTGGAACAGTGTACAGCATCCAGAAGGAGCTTCTGTAAAGCTCACTTGTAAAGTGACAAACCCTGGGGTGCCTTGAGTCCTGTACATTTTCATGTCTTTCTCCCTTTAAGTTGCTAATTCTGTCCTCTCCTCAGTAGAACAGTTTTCCAGAACATCACATCTAGAGCTTTATGGTAGAATAATGCTTCATAATTATAGGGAAACAGCAGGCAATTTTTCACAGGGAAAGGACATCATCTTCTTACAAGTTACTTGTTTGACTGAGAGATGAACTTTGAGAGACTTGGTATTTCCAAAGTTCTTTCTGGCCAAGGAGCTCAAGTGACTGCACCAGTGTCCCCAGGGAAGAGGAGTCACCTCTTCCTTTCCAAGCAGCCTTCTTAGGCTTTAGGAGTCGAGGATGGTAATTATGACAAATCCCATTAGTTCAATATTTCTTCCAGAAAATCTGGAATTCAGAGTTAATAGGCTCAGATCATTCAAAAGTCCACAAATGACAAATGCTGGAGAGGCTGTGGAGAAAAGAGAACCCTCCTTCACTGCTGGTAGGAATGCAGTTTGGTGCAGCCACTGTGGAAAATAGTATGGAGATTCCTCAAAAGACTAGGAATAGACTTACCATATGACCCAGGAATCCCGCTCCTGGGCATATATCCAGAAGGAACCCTCCTTCAAAATGACACCTGCACCCCAATGTTCATAGCAGCACTATTTACAATAGCCGAGACATGGAAACAGCCTAAATGTCCGTCAACAGATGACTGAGTAAAGAAGAGATGGTATATTTATACAGTGGAATACTATTCAGCCATAAAAACCAACAACATAACGCCATTTGCTGCACAATGGATGTTCCTGGAGAATGTCATTCTAAGTGAAGTAAGCCAGAAAGAAAAAGAAAAATACCATATGAGATCGCTCATATGTGGAATCTAAAAAAAAAAAAAAAAAAAAAGATAAAACAGAAACAGACTCATAGACATAGAATACAAACTTGTGGTTGCCAAGGGTCGGGGGGGCGGGGGAAGAGATAAACTGGGAGTTCAAAATTTGTAGATACTGACAGACATATGTAGAATAGATAAACAAGATTATACTGTATAGCACAGGGAAATATATACAAGATCTTGTGGTGGCTCACAGAAAAAAAATGTGACAATGAATATACGTATGTTCATGTATAACTGAAAAATTGTGCTCCACACTGGAATTTGACACAACATTGTAAAATGACTGTAACTCAATAAAAAATGTTTATAAATAAATAAGTAAGTAAGTAAGTAAGTAAAAAACAGAGTTAATAGGCTCAGACATTTAAGGGGGAATTCCATTTAAGTGCTAGTTTGCATTTCCATTAGGTAAATAAAAAATAGAGTGATGTGTGCTTTGTGGGAATGCTGGAGCCTGTAGCTTAAAGATCATTATTACAACAGGCAGGAGGTAGATGCCCTTTTATTTATTGAGATTCTCTTTATTCTCCCCTCTTCTTCTTCCCATCATTTCTTCTCAGAATGTGCCATTGAAGAGATTTCCTTCAACTCCCATCTTGGGCCCATTGCTTGGAATCCGCCTCAGCGGCCAGCAACCATGGCCATTCTTGGGTCCCTGGCAGTGGACCAGGATGTGGGTGCTCCCAGGCCCGAGGCGTCAGAGGCGTAGTCACTGTGGCCTCCCTCCACCCATCAGGAGCAAGCAGGCTGGTGAGTCAGGTGGAATTTCCTTTCATGGATAATTAATGAAGGGAAAGGATTACGATTCCAGTTCTCCACGTCGGTGCACATCCTTTTCATTTTAACAACTGAAATAAGGATTGGGAATTTTCATAATATACAGTCTTAAGAGTAGAAGGGACTTCTAGTTTTTTAGAAACATTTTTGTTAAAGTATAATATACATACAGAAAAATGCACATTGTATAAGTGTGTGGCCCAAAATTTTTCACAGATGGAGGAGACTCATACAGCCAGCACCCAGATCTAGAAACAAGTTGTTACTGGCCCCCAAAGTCCCCTTTGTGTTCCCAGAAGGGCCTCTGAGAAGTTATTTTGTACATTGGTCTGCCTGTAAGTAGGTCCCTGTCTAAATCCACCTACACTAACAGGCAGGTGCGCTCCTTTTTAATTTTTTTCTATGTATATAGAACCACACCTAATTCATTTTAGAAAATGCATAAATGTTATCATATCCTATGTGCCTTTTCATGGTAGCAGAAAGTTTCTTCTCTTGCTTGGCTCTCCCCTCCCTTCCCCTCCTCCCTGTGGTTATGGTCATCTCCCCACCCTGCACACAGCCTCCTAATTACTTTCCCAGACAAGAATTAGAACAGTTTTGAGCCACCCCAGAAGTTGCTCTTTGTGCCTCATCCCCATCAAACATTTGTCCTGCCTTTCTGTATGAACCCCTACCCCTGGGTAACCGCAGAACCGATGCAGGAAAGCATCTTTTTATCAAAGAGTTCCAATGAATACATTTTGAAAAAGAAATATTTCTGTTTGGGATGATACAAAAGTTCTAGAAATAGAGAGTGGTTTTGGTTGTACAACACTGTGAGTATGCTTAATGCCACTGAGTTGCACACTTAAAAGTGGTTAAAATGATCAACTTCATCTATGACTGTTTTTAGCATCATAAAAAAAGAAATAACAGAATTAAAATATTACCATTTTGCAGCCCTCAGATTAATCTTATCCCATCTCAGCCCTGCCCTTTCTTCAAAGTAACCACTGTCCTGATTTTATATTGATCACTTCCTTACATTTTTTAATAGCTTTATCAGCTAAATGGCATCCTCAGACATAATAATTTAGTCTTGCCTTTTTAAAAAAAATTTGATGGGTTTTCTAAGTTTCTTTTTAGTCTGTAGGTTCCCCTCCATTCCTTTTTTTCCCTCTAATTCATCTGATGAGAATTCAGATCATTTGACCTTTTTTCCTTCTATAATCAGTTCTCAAGTTGATCTTTCATTCTCGTGAATTCTGTTCTTGGCTGTATCAACTTTACCATTTATCCCATTAATTCTGTCCTTCATTTCAATACCATACTTTTCACTCTGGTTTCTTCACTTGAAGTGAACTGTGTGGTTTCTGGTTTTTGTTGGGGGTTGGAGGGAGGGGGACTACAGAATCAAGATCAGGGCATTCCCTTAATTCTCTCAGGTAGAGTGCTGGGAGTTTTAGGGGAAAGCGTCCCTTAGAATAGAATCCCCCCAAAAAGAGAAAAAAATAAAAATAAACAAACCAAAAATAGATAAATAACAAAAAAAAAATTAAGAAAATAAACAAAAACAAAAAAACCCACAAAAAAGAACAACAACAAAAGAATAGAATCCCCAGTCCTCTCCCTGAAGGGGAGGATGGGGAAGTGAACCCCTGGGTCTGGTCAGTCCCACCTGTTTGCAGTGTTTCACCCACACATGCCTCTTGCCCTGCACCAGTTTTCCTCCGGAATCTGAGGAGCCCTGCATCTGACTCACCTGGTGAGGAGGCAAAGCATCAGCTGCCTCAAGCAGCAGTAGGACCAGACTCCTCCCACCGCCACCCTCTCCCCGCTGTTCCCTCTCTCCCTTCTCTGGGTGATGTTGGGGGGGGGAGTCAGGAGTCCTGAGCTCTTCCAGCACAGAGGGACAAGTGGGAAGCAGAATGTCCCACTTGAGGAGACAAATTCACAGTTGATTTGTGTTACACTAGTTATTTTTTGTTTTTTGCTACTTCCTTAATATTCAAAGTGTGGCTTGTTTTTCAGCCATCTGAGCATCGCCTGGGAGCTTGTTAGAAAAGTAGAATCTTTGAGCCCACTGGAGACCTCCCAAATCAGAAGCTGCATTTTCAAGGTCCCCAGGTGATTCGTATGCTCGTTAAACTTTGAGAAACCAATTCTACAGTAAAATATATGTTTATAATTAAGAAAATGATAGATTTTTTTAAAAACAGTAGACTTCCCCAATGACTTATTTACCCTACTTCTGAGCTGTTGGGCTAGAAGCTGGAGACCTCTCTGCATAGAATTGTCCCTCCCTGTATGATTGTTGGGTGTCAGGGTGAAAATTTATCTTGTCTTTTTTCCTGCAATGGAGACAAAAACTTCCAGAACATTTAAGGCAGCAACTCTCAAGCATACGAAAGGTATGTGAAAGAGAAAACCTTAATCAGCCTATTATTAATGATGAAATTATTATTATCATGAGATTATGGGGCTGAAATGATTGCTAAAATCATCATGCTTTCTGAGGGGAGAGAATAAAAGAAAGATAAGTGGGTGAAATCAGGGAGAGTGGCAGGAAACGATACAAAAAGGAAAAACCGCTGTAGGAAATGGCCACAAGACTATGACTAATAATGCCTTAGCCCCTCCCATTCTGAGTAGAATGCCTCTCCCAAAGGTTCATGGGCACCTGCACCTGAGCTGGCACCCTGTCCATTCCTCCGTGTATCCCTGTGGTCCCAAGGAGTTATGGGAAAGTGTTGGGACGTCTTTCTGTTTCAGGGTGTACTCACTACTTCCTAGTGTAGAGTGATGGATGGACTTAGACAAAACTATGAGCTCCCTACAGGCTAGCCTAGACTTGACACTGACTCGTCAAGTGTAAGGAAATGTGTAAGGAAACAGGAAGGAGGTGTCTTTTCCTTTTTCAGAGGACAGTGAGTCCTAGGCTGCTTGGGTCTTGTAATTTCTGCCTTCCTATTGCCTCTTCTCAAGTATTCTCTCCTCTCTCTTTTCAGCCACCCACTTCTTTTCTCAGATCTAACCTCCAAATGTTTGAGTTTCTGAAAGGTTTGGTCCTTGGAACTCTTCTCTCCTTAGGGAGTAGCATTCATTTCTAAATAGCACTAATTATGCTAAAAACAACACGCTTCCATTTCTAGTCTAGAGGTCTCCTCTGAATTTCAGAATGAGGTAAATGAAGAATTCACTTTTACACACCTTAAGTTTGAGATGCCTGTGGTTTTATTCCAAGAGCCTGCTTGATTTTTCACTCACTATATCACTGGCATGTCAAAACTGAACTCTCCTCTCTCCTAAACGTACCCCTGCTTCCATCTCAGTCAATGGTCCATAAGCCAGTTTCCTGGGCTTGGTCACCATCTTTCACAGCTTCCCCTCCAGCACCCCACACCTAGTCTGTCCCCAGTCCTGTCCCTTCTGTATTAAATCCTCTTCCTCCTTCTGCACGGCTGCCCCCTTGTCTGAGCCACCTTCATTCCTGCCTGAACAACTGAACGTGTCTTCCATCTCGTCCTCCTCCCACTCTCCCCTCCCCATCATCTATTATCCATTTAGCACGATCTTGGTAAAACAAGAGAGATGCTCAAAACCCCTGCTTAAAAGCTTATGAAGGTAGAATAAAACTCTAGCAACTTATCAATGCCCAGAACACAGTGTACAGTACTGAGACTGGGCTGTACTCTGGAGTTTAAATCCTAGGTTGGCTACCTACGATCTCCAGAAGTAGCCACCTCATCTCAATTCACACACCCCCCCCCACCCCTTTACTCAGGAAGCTCCTGCCTTCCTTGAGTGCCTCAGGTTAGAACTCCTTAAGCCACCTGGAATCCCCTCCCTGCCTCTCGTGGCTCGTTCCTTCTCAAATTTCAAGTCTTAGCTTCAAGTCGACTCCAGAGGGAGGCCTTCCTTGACCGGCCTTCCTAGAATAAGGCTCTCAAGGCTCAGTTCTTTCCCTCAGAACACCCACACCATTTGTAAATGGGTATTTATGTTTGTTTACTTGCTTAACACCTGTCTCCATCACTAGATTATAAACTCCACGAGGAGAGAGGTTTTTGGTCTTATTCTGTGCTAGGAGAGTGCTTGGTATTTACTAGACATTCAATACAATACTTGAAAGAAAATGAACTGAGTAAATGAATCAAGTTTGGGCCACTACTAGGGAAGCAACTCTTTACCCAGTGGTGCCCAAAACTACTGAATAAACCATTTGTGTACCCGCCTTCCCCCAACCCCGCAAAATGTGTGTGGCTAGTACAGTTGTAACTAAAAGCAAATTCTTAATTCATTTATTTGTTTAAGACTAGAACACGATCATTAAGCATTTTATCAGTCAGCAGGTATTAGTGTACTCACATCCACATCACGGTGGGGAACTACGTGACATTTTGTGACATTGCAAAAGGACTGGGGTGCAGTGCTTGACGCCCCTGTACACATCCCCCTGAAGGGAATTGGTTGCCCCTTGGGTTTTACTGCGTGTCCAGCAGAGGGCGTTGCGGAGACACGGCTGCCGAGGGTGCAGGCGCAGCCCCTCAGGGAGAGGCGGGGCGAGAGGAGAATGACTTTCTAAGTGACGACAGCGAGAAGTGTTTGCAAGTTCTCGGGAGGCTTTGCAACTTCTAGGCGGTTTCCGAATCCGGCTGAGTAACCTTGGCATCCGAAGAGCTTTTGAAAAATACTAATTTCTGGGTGGACCCCAAAGATTCTGGTTCAGCAGGAGCTGGGTGGGCTCTGGACTCTCTTGAAGATGTTTCTTCTGATTTCGATGGTGAAGAGGTTTGGGACCCATTGGTGGGAATTCCCGAGGGCCAACTCCAGGAGTAGAAGGGGTGAGGAGGAGACAAACCCTGTTTCCACGCTCAGCTTTTTAGCTGTGACCTTTCTGAGCACTCCAACCCCCTTGTAAAATGAAGATAGTAAAGATAGAGGTAAAATGCCTACCTTGTAAGGTTATTTTAAGGACGAAAGGATATCCAGGTGTAAAGCTGCTAATTATATGTGTTCAAAGTGAGGTAGTCTCTGCTCTGAATCAAGGCAGAAGAGGCATTCTGGTACCTCTCCTGGCTCTCTCCATCCATAGGGAGAAGCACTGTCCAATCTAATCATTTGGAAACTGACTACAGTATTTAGTCCTGGAACCTCCAGGCTGCCTCTGTCTTGTCCTGTCTTTAGGACAGGAGGCAAGCAAGAAAAACCATAAAAGGAGGTAAAGGACTGAATTTCCATAAGTTAGAAGGGATCTTATGCAGCATTTAGTGAACACTTTTATTTCTCAGACGGGGGAAAACATTGTTCAGAGAAGTTAAGAGACTTATCCGAGATCACACAGCTGGTTAGCACAAAGCCTGGGCCAGTGCTCTCACCAGCACTCAGTGCTGCCTCTGGAAGGTTTGTGGTGAATCTTTTTGGGTCTTGACCTTGTCCTCCAGAGAAGAGAACTCAATGCTTCCTACATTTCTATTTCAGGAATAACAATAAGGGGTCATTATTACTGCCTTATCCAACAGATCAGAGGGATGATAGTAATAGTAATAATAACAAATGACATTGTTAAGTTGCCTGGCACTCTCCAAAAGTTTAGGCACATTGTCCCATGTAATTCTAACCTTACCCTGTTGATGCATGCATCAAACATTAAGTCTTCAAAGCGTTCCAGGCATCCACTGGGGATACAGCAGTGAAGCCAGCCAGCTCCCTGCTCTCATGCAGCCTGCATTCTGCTGAGAACTGAGAGAGACTGACAATCACACAAATAAAATGAATTCAGAGAGTGTTAAGAGCTTTGAGAAAAACAGAACGCAGTGGTGAGATGGAAGGTGATTGGGAACAAGGGAACTGAAACTGAGCAGGACCCTGTGGGGCTCTCCCAGGTACCAAGCCCCTCTGGGGCCCCCTTTCCCTCCACTTTTTTGTTTGTAGAAAAAGGCTTTAGTCTCCTAGGCCTTCCCTGAGTTCCAAAGAGCAGACTGAAGCAGTTACTAACTCAGGGAAGTGAGGAATGCGGAAACAAAGGGAAAGCAGTCAAGAAACAATAGTTCAGCAATGAAACCAACCCTAGTTCTTCCTCAAGGGATGTACATAACAATTTGATACTTATCTTTGAGTTGTTCTAAAGCCCCCACTCCCGAGGTGGAGATGGTAACTCTAACTGGAGACCCCCAACCTGGTCGGAACCGGAAGGTTAATTTTGATTCCTAGAACACCACCCAGTTACCTTCACCAACCGATCAGAAGAAAGTCAGACATCCTGCAGCCCTCACCCCAATTTTGCCTTACAAACTTTCCCCTGAAGCCCACTGAGGAGTGTAGGTGCCCTTCTCCTTGCTCGGCCCTGCACTAAACCTTTCTCTGCTCCCAACTCCGACGTTTCGGTTTGTCTGGCCTCACTATGTGTCACGCACAGGGACTTGGGTTTGATTACAGAACCAAAGGCTTGTGGATCCAGAAAGTCCTCTCCAAGGAGGTGACATCTGAGCAGAGGCCTGGACATGGAGAAAGAGGTCTTAACCTGGGAATAGAGCTTTCCAGGCAGTGAACTAAGCAAGTCATCAGGAGCCCACCAGTGGGTTTGGTGTTTTCAAAGAAGTGGGAGGAGGCTGATGAGCAGGAACAAAGGCCAAAAACAGCAGGAGGGGAGATGCACCTGGAGAAGGCGGGGAGGACGGTCCCAGGCTTGTCCAGCCTGCCGGTCCAGCTCCTGCCCCAGGACTTATCCTGAAGGTAGCTATTTCCCCTCCCTTGGAAAAAATGTCAGTGCGGCAGGGAGGGCTTTGGGGGAGGGGCAAGGGGGAGGCTCTTGGAAAATAGTTGCATGACTTTAAGGGGTGAGTGTTATTTAACTCACTTCACACCCGAGGCCCTGAGCCAGGGCAGGTGGAATGGCGGATTCTATCTCTGTCTCCTTCCAAACCAGGCCTCTCGTTTTCCTGCATCCATTCCTGTATGTGTACATGCGGCTTACCTTCCAGTTAACCCTGGTCCTGCCCTCCCCAGGTGTCGCCGGGCCCCACTCCTCTCCAAGTCTCTCTGAGCTCAGGGCTGCGCTCTCAAGGCGACTCTTGTAGTGCGTTCTCAGGCCCCTGTTCCTCTTAGAATTAAACCCACTTCCTTTTGTGTAACTGTCCATCACTAGTCTGTGCTGAGCCCTTTTCTCCTGTTTATTAAGTGACCCCATCTGGCTTCCGGGTTTTCTCTGGGTTTACGCTTCTCTTTGAAGGCTTCCCCTGGGGATGGGGGGAAAGCGGGCGTCCTGAGAAGTATATCCAGTGTCATTCGCCAATTAGGATTGTATTTCACTCTGGATTTACAGGTAAATGCCTTCAGCTTTGGGTTTCTAAAGGAAAGAAAAGCTGACACTTAACTCTGGGACTTGGTTGAGAGGTCATTTTCCCCTCATAGCTCCCTATGCAGAGCCTGGGAAAGAACTCACTCATTCAATCATACATTTACACAAGCCCTACAACATGCCAAGTCTGGGGACTCAAATTCAGTTTTGAACTTCAGGGAGCCACAGCCGAATAATAATGTCAGGCACAGTCTGCACCAATGTTTCCATGGGTTCCCTCATTCAGTCTTCACAATCACCCTTGGAGGCAGGTGGGGTGTGTGGGTACCATGGTCTCCTTCTGTGTGTTGTCCAAGGTCACACAGCTGGTTCCTGGAAGAACTGGGCCAACCCAGGCCTCTCAACTCCGTTTTTATTCTTCTGGAATCTTAATCCTTTTGACTTTAGAATGGGTGAATTCAGAACAGGGCTATTTTACAAACTGTTTCATTAATTTATTACATCATGTTTACATGAGAATGACGGAAGGAATCCTTTTCTGCATGACCACTGCTAGGATTGGGACTCTTCAGGTAGAGGAGTCCTGTTTTCATACCACCTGGGAGAACTTCCTGGGAGACGGGCAGAGAGTGAGGGGAAGTGAACCTGCGTTGCCAAAAGGCCTCCAAGCATCCTGAACAGAGTTCAGGTAATAGCCAGGTAACCTCTATCAGGCTGACTCTCCCAGAGGTGATAGCCATAAACCCTGGGAGGTAGAAAAACTACCTGATGGCACTGAGCATGCACAAAAGCAAGAAGATTCTGGAGGGGAAGCAACACTCAGAAGACGGGACTGGCACTGAGTACGTTTCCTGTTTCTAGGGTTTTCTCCCGAGAACATACAGCTAACCTATGGCAGTGGGAATCCCAGAAGGAGAGGAGGGGAAATGGGACAGGAAAAATGTTTGGAGAATTTATGGTTGACATTTTCCCAAATTTGGTGAAAGACATCTACAGATACAGGATCTGTGAAACAGCAGAATAAATACAAAGTAAACCATGCCTAGGCACATCATAGTCAAACTGCAAAAAAAAAAACCTCCCCAAAATAAACATTTTGAAAGCAGCCAGAGCCAGGTGTCACTTAACACACTTCAGAGTAATAATTCAAAACTTCTGACTTCTCATTAGAAACAACGGAGGCCAGGAAACAGTGGAACAACATCTTCAAAGTGCCGAAAGAGAAAAAAAAAAAGGAAAAAAAACCTCTGTCAACCCAGAATTCTGTATCCAGAGAAATGAATGTTCCAGAATGAAGATGAAGACATTTTCAGATAAAAGGAAACGAAGAGTATCTCTCACCAGCAGACCTGTAGTGCAAGAAATGCTAATGGAAGTTCTCAGGCTGAAAGGAGACAGTGCCAGACGGGAGCTTGGGCCTTCAGAAGGAAACAGACAGCATCCAGAATGGTGACATGTAGGTAGTCAGAAATGTCCTTGACCATCTGCTGCACAGGTAAGGATTCTGATTTGCTCACTGCTGTACGCACGGTGCCTCGTGTAGTGCCTGGCATAGCAATAAAGTGAATATATGTCAACAGAATGGAAGAGCACACATCATCTGTCTGAAAGAATATATTTTTTGAAAATACAACCAAGTGGATGCCTCAAAACTAGGCTGTCAGCACAAGTTTTGTCCCATTCTACATGTTTAAATTGGTTTAGATAAGAGTAAGATTTTGCGAGGATGAAGCACTGAGAAAATGAGAGGTGGACAGTTGGGTAGTCTCATCTGCATTCTACTCCTCTTCTTGGTGCCTAGTGAATTTCCTGCACGTCATCCGAACAGGTCATAAAGGAGATTACATATGGTATCGCTGTGTGCATTAAACTCCAATTTCTAATTAAAAACCATGGGAAGTTACTGCTTCAGAACCAGACGGGCCTAGCCAGCACAAAAGGAAGTAGACGTTGGATAAAATAAGCGTCCTACCTAGATAAAATCAGGGCATGTGACGTCCACATTGGTCAGATTATTTAGTTAATTGCCAGATGTCTATTTCATGTTGTGACAGCCAAAGACAACTGACCCCTCAAAGGCCTCATTTATTTAAACAGTGAGAGGATGGGGTAGAACATCTGTCCAAATTCATGATGAATTGTTATCAACTTGACTTTTCATTTAAAAAGGAAACAGGGGCCTGCTACTCTGGTAGAAACTTACTGCTGAAAACTCTCTGAGAGGTAACTGGTTTGTCACACTTGGAGGTGAATAACCATTGGATGCAAAAGGCCCATGTGTGCTGTGGTCAGCTGAATAATGGCCCATAGATATCCAGGTCCTAATTCCCAGAATTGTGACTTTAACTTTTATGACAAAAGAGATTTTGCAGGTGTGATTATGTTAACGATCTTGAGATGCACAACCACCCTGGACTATCTGGATGGAACCTAAATGTGACCACAAGGGTCCCTGTAAGAAGGAGGCAGAGGGAGATTAGACCACAGAAAAGGAGAAGGCAATGACCGTGGAGGCAGAAATTGGAATGATGTGCTTCGAAGATGGAGGAAGGGGCAACAAGCCAAGAAATAGAGGCCACCACTAAGAGCTGAAGAAGGCAATGAAACAGATTCCCCTCCCACAGCCTCCAGAAGGAACCAGCCCTGCTAATACCTTGATTTCAGCCCCATGAAACTGATTTCACACTTCTGACATCCAGAACTGTGAGAGAGTAAGTTTGCCTTGTTTTACACCACGGAGTTTGAGACAGCTTGTTACAGTGGTGATAGAAAACACACACATGTGCTTTCTGGGAATTCTTGGCTTCTAGGGAGTGGATATC
Organism: Camelus ferus; assembly: GCF_009834535.1. Lineage (NCBI taxonomy): Eukaryota > Metazoa > Chordata > Mammalia > Artiodactyla > Camelidae > Camelus > Camelus ferus. Next base: position 6,740,208 of record NC_045709.1, read on the forward strand.
AGAGCATCTGAATGAGAAATGAGCTTCCTAGGTGTGGCATGTGCACACTGGCCACTGCCTTAGCAAAAAACAGAACCTGAGGTTTCTAGCAGAGCAAGCCCCGGGGCAGTGAGGGAAGCGAAGCAAGGAAAGAGGCCGAGACTCGCTCTGAGATATGTCACTGCCCGGCCTGTGCTTTCCAGTGAGCTGTTTCCAGTGTGTCTCTTCCAGAAGAGACATAGCAGGTTGTGCAATGACACATCCGCTCAGAAGGAGGGCTGCAAAGAGGAACTATACCTCCAAGTAGACAGAGAGAGAGAGAGAGAAGAAAATGAGTCTGTCCGGCTCCTTCCTGTTTCTTCTCCACAGCTGATCAGGGTTCACCCTTGTGGGGGGTTCATGCCCTGGAACTTGGAGTAGATTCCATCCAGCCCTCAGAGGCTGGGAAATCACCCCCTAGGCCTCCACCTACGTTGTTTCATTTACGTTCAGAAATGAAGATCAAGTTCACTCTTTGGTTGGGTAAGGATGCAAAGGTGAACAAAAGCTGGAGGCCTCTTGAAGGCCAGGCTCAGAACCCGCACAGTGCACTTCCAGAACTTTCTAACTGGCAGAGTAAGCCACAGGCCCGTCCAGACTCGGCAGATGTGGAAATGGACTCCGTCTCTTGATGGGAGCAGCTGCTAAGGCACCTGGCAAAGCACCTGATACCTAGAGGGAAGGTTGGGGGCAGTTTGGACCAATAATGTACGGCAGGGAGTTAGCAGAAGAGAGGCCTGGAGGGGGCTGGGCAGGAAGAGCACAGAGCAGGTGGACGGGGAGGCACGCAGACCAGCTGCTCGCCCACAAACTGAGCCGATCCCAGTGGCCGGGCCCGGCGCGGAGGACTGTGGGCTGAGCCAGTACCCACATGACCAAAGTCCTTGGGTGCCAAGCTGGGGCATGTGGATTTTGTTTTGCAGGCAGTAGGGAAATACGGAGGAGGGAGCGGGCAGCTTTCTGGTTTGAAAGCCCTTCTGATCGCAACTCCGGCAGGCCCAGAGGCCGGGGGCCAGCAGCACAGGTAGGAGATGAAGGTGGCCGGTTGGAGGGACGTGTGCAGGGGACATGGTGGAGGCATCCAGGAGATATTGAGGAGGGAGATGCACTGCGACGTGTTGAGGGAGAGGATGGAGGTCTGACCTGGTCAGAAAGGAACAGGACTTAGGGGAAGATGGGGTACCAGGGCCAGTAGTTAAGGGAAAGAGGTAATGAGTAGTGTATCTGGACACGCGAAGAGCCCCACACTGGTCTGGAAAGATGCCCTTCCTTGTTCGGCTTAATACCAGGCTGATCATCAGAATTTCATTATCCTGTATCATCCAGGAAAGGGGATGGGAGTAATTACTGCAGGACAGGAGCCCTGGGAGACCACTATTTTGTGTTCTTGACGCTCTTGAGCACAGTTCAGGGTCCAAGTGGATCTGTGCAGTTCTCACAGGCCTTTGAAGAAGGGTTGGGATGGGGGCTGGAGCAGGGGCCTTTGATGTGGTCACCATTTCCTGCTTTGTAGGCTTGAAAACAAACTCATAGGCATCTGATATATCAAAATTCAGAATATCACTTCATACAAATTCAGTGAAAAATACAGAATAGTTGGGAAACCTGTATTCACTGCCCAGAGCATTCTCTCCCCCAAAGCAAAGCTATATAGGAAGTTAAGTGATCATCAGGGTGCTTGATAAATCCATCTCCTGAGCCTGGGAGTAATAATTCTTATCTTCTTTGGGTTGTTACAATGATTAAACAAAATAATGTATGTCTCACGCGTGGCACATAGACATTGTATATGGCTGGAGCCCAAGAGTCAATTGCTGAAATAAAATTTAAAACTAGTTATAATTTTATCATTAATAACTATGTGAATAGCCACATCCTATTAGGTAACTGAATTCTTGACAGACCTGTTCAGTTCAGAAGTCAGAAAAACTGGACCCTTACGGCAGTGGACTGAATGTTTGTGTCCCCTCAAAATTCACGTTGAAATGCTAACCCCCAATGCGAAGGTGTTAGGAGGTGGGGCCTTTGGGAAGTGACTAGGTCGTGAGGGTGGAGCCCTCATGAATGGGATGAGGTGCCCCTATAAAAGGGACCCTTCAGGCTGTCTTGCCCTCTTTCTGCCATGTGAGGACACGGGGAGAAGATGGCAGTCTGCAACCCTGACTACAGCTTCACTAGCATCCTGATTCCAGACTTCCCACCGCCAGAACTGAGCAAAGTAAATATTTGTTGTTTACAAGCCATCCAGTCCATGGTATTCTGTTAGAGCAGCCCAAACTGATGAAGACAGGTATTCAGGTTAATTCTGAAATGTCTAACAAAGGCCACACTTAAAATTCAGGGCGCTAAGTGCTGTCAACCAAAACTATCCTATAATATACCCTTCGAGGCAACATTTTGCTTGGCGTAATGTTTGTATTCCTGGTATCAAGCCTTTAAAACTGTATGCTCTCATTTTGGTTTTTTTGGTAATTCCCCGGAAATCTTGAAAAATATAGCTTCGTTAGATGAATTTCACGGTAGCTTTTGCATTTTATGTCCTTTGTCAAGGTCACCTCCCAGGGAATAGTGTCTTGTGATTCAGTTTACTGCCGAAGCAGTTATTTGGCTTCAGGACTTTTTCAGTTTGGGAGAATGATTCTCAGCAGGTTTTCTTCAGCCCAACAGAATGTTAGCCTAGGGAATCTTAATTCCACTTAATTGCCCTCCCTGAATCTTGCTGTTTTCTCTTGACTTCTCTGGGTTTTTCTGATGATGAGAAGTTTTAGTAGAGGAAAGAGTTTAACATCAGAGGATAAACTGGTGCCGAGTAAGGATGAGTCTGGAGGACGTTGAAGGAAGGGAAGCCCTTTGGTAAAATTCTAGATTCTCTGTCAAACAACAAGTACCACGGAGCAGCTGTTATGTACAGAATACTATGCTCATTGTTGGTAAAGGGACGCACAAAGTCGTGTTATCAACACAGTATTTGAGAGATACGCTTTCAACTTATGAAAAGTTAAAGAAGACAAGAGAAAGACCAAGATGGGTTAATGGCTGATGCCATTAGTTACTGAATTAATAGTCTCAACAGATCCCCCCTTTTTTTTGAGGGGGGAGGTAATTAGGTTTACTTATTTCTTCATTTTAAGAGAAGGTACCGGGGATTGAACCCAGCACCCTATGCACATCAAGCATGCAGTCTACCATTTGAGCTATACCCTCTCCTGCCCCCAACAGACACTTCTTGATGTCATCCTTTCACAAGGTACTTGGTCCTAGCCACTGGGATACAATGGTGAACAAGCCACCTGGTGAAGCTCCCTGGGGGACTGGCCTTCAATTCTAACTCAGGGGAGGAGCGGGGGAAATGATGATGTGAACAGAGGCATGAAAATCCACGGTCGTGAGGAAATCATTTGCACTTTTTCTTCCAAAGCCGTCAGCTGGGCCTGGATCCCTTCAATAGATGAAACGAGAGGGAATTGTTAGGAGGCTTAATTTTTGATTTAGCAGCTCTGAGCTGTCCCAAAATTAGGTCAGTCGCTTTTACTTTCTGGATGGAAAAGGCCCTGCTGTGCTGGAACCTGGCACGCCGGGCAGGATAAAGTTCTAGGGCAGGCTTGGGGCACGGTTCTGAAAAGCTGGAGGGAAGTGAGAGCTGACTCACCTGTGTTTGAACCCAGTCCCTCTGCAGCTTTGCGGACGCACAGGCCTGGGACCTGCGCCAGCGCCATGTCACACTCCCAAACCCCCTGGGTTCACACTACAGGCATCGATGGTCCTGCTGAGCTGGGGCGGCTCTTCCTGTCTAACAAGGGAAGCAAGAGCCAGGGTTTTCTCGGGCCAGAGACCCCTGCCCTGGCGTCTGGTCTGATTCCTGTCCCTGGGCACAGTAGGACCCTTTGAGGAGGAATTAGAGTGAAGGCAGGGATGCCGTTTGTGTTAATGGAGTCCATCTTAAAGGATGAAGGAAACTGAGAGGTCACCCAGGCTCGCCTCTGCTAAAAGATGGTCAAATGCACAAGATCACCCAGCTTGTTAGTGACAGAGCCGACCCTGATCGCTACCACGCTTCCTGCCTTTTGTGGAAACATGATGTGGTCCAGCTCCTGGGCTAACGTGTGCCACCAGCTGTTCTAGGTAACCTCAACTTCCACGTATCCCTGACACTGAAACTTGCCTTTCCTTCCTCTACAAATCATCTTTTTATCCTCCTTTGTTCCTTCACTTCTTTCTCAGAAAAAACGGTGGTATCCTCCACCCCAAAGTTTATCTCATGTGTCCTTTCAGCAACTGATGCATCAGCCTCTCCCTCCCAGCAGCACTGCGCCCTCGCCGGCTGTCTGCCCATGCCTCCGTGTTGGCCTCTCAGGAGGTGCGTCTTTAACCATTGGTCATCTCACCTGCTGCTTGTATAACTTTAATTTTTCTACATTTGTCTCCAGCTCCTACTTATTTCCTGAGCTCTAAAACCATGTAGCAAATTGACTCAGACATTTCCACGTAAAGTCTCTTGGACACCTTAAGCCAGCAAATCTCAAACAGAAACATCACCTTTACCTCTAACCTGCCCCCTCCCCCACAGTCCCCGCTCTGAGTGGCACCACCAGACACCTCAGGACACAAGCCGGGAACCCAAGTGTTTGCTTCCACTCCTCCTCCACCTCCGTGGCGGGTGGGCCAGCTTCTGTGTGCTCTGCCCCTTCATCTCTCCTGTTCCCCTTAATTTAGTTCTTCAGCTGGGAAACCTGCATTCATGCTTTATGACTTGAGCAGCTCAATTGTCATCGCCCCCAGGAAGCTTTCCAAAAGCCTGTTCCAACTATTATGTAATTGTTGGGGTTTTTTTCCTCTTTCATTAGACCATAAATCTTTAAAGGCCAAGGCATTTTTTTTCCTTCATGTACCCAGCATGACATTTTATCAGTGATTGTTCAATGTATGAATGTGTGAGGATATAAACGAACAAAGTGAGGAAATAATACTTTTTTCCCGTAGCTGCAGGAAGGATTCATGGTCAAACGTGGGTGTTTCCATTTATACCTGCCACTCGCCAGAGGTTTTATCACTTTTTTTTCCCCTAGGCATATTTTCTGTCGTTCTATTTCATTCTCTGCTTTACTAACTACAAAGGGAAATAAGACTCAAGGCTCAGGATACACCCTAGTGGCTGGAAAGTCAATTCTAGTTTCCTGGACCAGAGAATTAAGGGAATATCAATACTCAAAGGAAGGTGAATTTGCAAACCGCGGGTAGATGGAAGTAGTGATCAGAAATCCCACTGTTCCACAACAGAGTCTCCACTGTCCCTCCCGTGGCTGGCTGTGGAAGCACCACTGTTAGACATTATACCTCCCTCCTGTTCTCGCGGGAGAGTTGGCAGTTATGGCTCATTTCAAGGTATAGCGTTCATTGTTTGTGGGTGAGAGCAGATCATAAAACACGAACGTGGAGACTTCCATCCTGGCCAGTCTTGAGGCTACTCCCATGGCACTTTCACAGAAATGGAGACCAGAAAACAGTTGTCAGCCTAATTCTGTAAATTTCCAGATTGGCATCACTGATTAGAATTTACCTAACACTTACTAATTACTCACATCATGCTGTGAGTCATATAGTCACAACTGGGAAAGCCACCTGGCCATCCCACCAACTTTTTTTTTTAATAGCATAAATGGGAAGAGGACAGTGAACATCACACACACACCAGTTTGTCAGGTCATCCTTGGTGTTTCTTTTTCTGTGAATTCTGATGAAAGGAAACAAATCTGGGGAAAGGGTCATTCTGTTTGTTTATGTAGGACCTTTTCAAAATTTGGGAAAGAGAAGCCAAGTCAAAGAGTGGAGGGCATTCTCCTGAATGGATCAATATGCCCCAGCCAAGGTCTAGTTCTTTTTAGGTAAGTAGGTGAAAGGGTGATGGTGGCAATGTGGATCCTTGTAGCTCTGGCTGTAGAATTTGCCCCATGCTGCTGCAAAGTCCAAATTAAGGACAGGGGTTCCTGGTCATATATTTAGAGACAACTATCAGTTCAAAACCCTTCTTTGGTGTTAGTAGAACCAGTCTGGCATTCATCCACTGTAAGAGGAATGCGTGTACTTGTGACTCAAACCATCAACTAAGAACTGGCCTTGACCTGTGGGGAAGGACGGTGGTGATGAGAGAAACCCAACATGACCTTGTTGTCAGTTTCAACAGAATCATGGGGTCGAGAGGTGGCTGCTGCTTGTTCTGCCTTCTGCAGAGAAATTTGTTAAACCAGCATTTGCCAAGTGTCTGCTCGATTTAGAGCTTGGGTCGTGTGGACTGGCTAAGTATGTGCTCTTCAGCTCATAAATATATTGGAAAGACGTTAACTATGTGTGTGGCTATGTATTTCTCTATGAACCATCCCCTAATGATTTTACGGAGGGCTGCATCAACTCTGTGATAGTTCTCTTTCACAGAAGTGATGATAAAGTGTGCTTAACTACGTTGATATTTTGGTCTTCATGTTCTTACTGCATGAAACCACGTATAGCAGCCGACGTGAGCAGTGTCTGTGGAAGAGGCACATTCAGGTATAAATTATTCCCTTTCAGTTGCCTCTGTAGAGCCTGGGCACTGACCTGTGCGGAGGCAGGGTCCTCTTCATGTGTCTCTGTAACAAAACCCAAAATGATGCTTAAAACTGGAGATTGTATGAGAAGTTGTTGGAACAACTGGATCCACCTGTGGAGTGAATAATGTGTGATATTTTAAAGTATACTTAGGGAAATTGTAAATCTATAAGACATAGCTTGTTATTAGTTTTATGTACACAGTGTAATCAGCTAGGAAAACTGCAAGTAACAGTATCTGGTTAAAGTGATATTTTTCTCAAAGAACAAGAAGTCTGGAGGTAGGAAGCTGCAGCATTGGTTTAGCTGCCCAACGATGCAAATAAGGACCCTGACTCTTTGTCTTTTGGTCCTGCCCCTCTTAATGTGTAGTCTTTTGTTACCATGCTTGTCACTTTGTGATCATAAGATGGCTGCCATGGCTCCGGGTACCATGTCTGTATTCCAGGGCAGGAGGATGGAGAAAGGCAGTGCCCGTGGCCATTGCTCCTGGCCTGGCCGTTTTACACAGAAGTAAAAGCTTCCTCAGACACCCTCTCTTCCCCACAAGAGCACCACCTTTGTCTCATTGGCCAGAACTTGTCACTTGGCCATGGTTAGCTACAGAGGGACTAGGAAAGAAGGATTACATTTTCCAGCTTCTGTAGTGGAGGCTGGTAAAGCAGAGGCTGGTTAGGAAGAAGCTGTCAGGCTGAGGAGGACAGTCCTGGATGCAGTGGTTGCCTCGTTTGTCAAACTGGCCTTTTTTTTTTTTTTTTTTTTTTTTTGATTGCTGCTGTTTTACTATTTATGATGAGTTATCTGCCTTTCTATCTTCATTTCCTCAAAATTAAAGCCCTAAAAGTTTTCTGCTTTGACTATCCAGAGTGTCAGAAATCTAGAATTGATAAATAAAACAGCAACCAAAAAGACTTACATTTTCATTGCTCTGGTGGTATGTATTTCTGTACTTTTTCCATTATAAAATTGAGGTGAAATCTACATAAGATAGACTTAACCATTTAAAAAGTGTCTTTAAGTGGCATTTAATATGTTTACAATGTTGTACAACCATCACCTCTGTCCAGACCTAAAGATATGTTTTTGAACAAGTGATCACAAATGCTGGGGATGGTCTGGTCACCTGTGTTGAAAAGACTGTCAACACTGCCTGCTGGACTCACCCCAGGAGCTGTGGATTTATGAACCTAAACTTCATTATTGAACTTCATTTTTATATTTTTTAAAATTCGTATTTATTTATTTTATCTTTTTTGGCGGGGGTAGTTAGGTTTATTCATCTATTTATTTCATGAAGGTAATGGGGCTTGAACCCAGGACCTTATGCATGCTAGGCACATACTATACCACTGAGCTACACCCTCCCCACTTCATTATTGACTTTACATAAGAGAAAGATATCTTTCTGACTCACTGTTACTGGACAACTATCACTATTCTCAGAAACCTCCTGCTCTCCCCTCTCTCAAACGTCCCTCAGCTGCAAAAGTTGCGGTGAGAAGCTGTCTGTACTCTGAGGATCTGTTGTTTGACCTCTCTACAGTGGCTTAGGTAGCAGTTCAGTTCACACAAAAACAAACAAATGATGATCAAACTGAGTCAGGTACAAGGCCATGAGTGGACTTGGTGTGACATGGGAATAGAATCTCTCCTTTGAGTCACCCACTGGGAGAGGAATTTCCAGGTTAAGTCCTTAGGTCATGTGAATCATCAGAAGGCCTGGTCATTATTTAACCTTTTTTTTTTAATTGAAGTATGGTCAGTTTACAGTGTTGTGTCAATTTCTGGTGTATGGCAGAATGTTTCGGTCAGACATATATATACATATTATTCAACCTTATCAACAACTTTTATTTGCAGAGCCCTTTCCCCTCCTTGGCACTGTCACAGAACCAGCCTCACAACAGTCCCACAAAGGAGGCCGAGCAGGTGTTTCCATCTTACAGAAAGGAGCTTGTCTTCTGGGAACACTGCCCACAGTCAGGCAGTGGCTGCCTCCCTTGTAACCACTCACCTCCTGTAACTGTGGAGACAGAAAAGGAGGGCCACGAGGCCCCTCACATTACAGAATATCTCAGAGAGTTTGATTTGAATTGCCTTTTTTTTTTTTTTTGGATGGGGGGAGATAATTAGGTTTACTTATTTATTTATTTTTTGGAGGAGATACTGGGGGTTGAACCCGGGACCATGTGCATGCTAAGCATGTGCTCTGCTACTTGAGCTATACCCTTCCCTGATTTGACTTTTATAAACGGTATTCTACAAATGGTGGGTTTTCCATTTAGTGGGTTCTGAACAGTATGAACAAAAAATGAAAGAAAATAGAATAATAATAAATGCACATCAGAGTGCACTGCAGTCATTGTAAGTATTCTTGCCTGAAATGTTTGCTTCAGTTGTGTGTGTGTGTGTGTGTGTGTGTGTGTGTGTGTGTCTACTGGGTCATGGTGTAAATGTTTTTCTTAATGTGAGTTACAGTTTAACAGGTTTGAAAGCTGTGGGCAGAAAAGGCTGTGGGCCTTGGGCACTGCTGGGATCTGAACATTGCCAGCCTCAGGCCTCGCCCTGCTGCCCTGACCATCCAGATATCACCGGGTTGGTAATGCCATGCATGTGTTCAGAGTCCTGTGCTCTTTATCACAGGCAAAAACTGAGTGTGACCAGCTGCCCCGAAGGCAAGTTCCAAGAATCAAGAATAGGACTCTCACAGGTTGTACAACTTATCAACTTTCCAGTGGCAAAAACAGTGCCAGTCCTGGCTTTGCTACCCCCACTTATTTTGTGAACATATTTGAACATCCTAGGGCATTTCCACAGCCTCGGGCCAGGACACTGACCTGCCCCCTACCCCTGAGAAGCAGGCTGCAGAGAGCTCTGGCCAAAATCACCCCGCGGAGGCCACCTGTTAACTTCCTTTTGTACCTGTGCTTCTCCGCACCAGACATCCCATATCACTTATAGTTCCCCAGATTCTCTTTTTGTGGAAAAAAACATTTATTTCATCTGTTGCAATTTGCCCCTTTATTTTGCTTCTGATAAACTTAAGTCTGATCGTTTTCTTAGGCAGTGTCTATCTACAGGAAGGCACCCAGAAAATTAGAGGGTAAAATATTTAGCCTAGTGATTGACTTTTCCAATTAAAGCCCAGATTGACTTTTGTTTTTTCCTGGCATGTTGAATTGGCTAGTTTTCATAGTGTTCCCTAGACAGAACTTGCTGTGATAGGAAGTGCATAGCCATTTGGTTTCTGTCCCTATTGCATTTTTGAAGCTGTATCACTCAATAAAAATTAATTGAAAAAACTGATTATAAACCTCGGGACAAGGCTACTAAGAAATATAAAAGGTTTAATTTTAGACTCTTCACTATTTAGCAACAGTAGTTTAACTTAAATGTAGTGGGTCTTTTGTACGTAATATGAAAGACATTTGGAATACTGACAATCACAATGATGGTAATGATAATAATGTGATGTTTATTATACTCAGGGCGCTGTGTTCATGATTTCATTTATTTCCTTTAATTCTTACAAAAACCCTCTGAAGAAAGTATGACCATAATTTTACTTTCAAGGAAACAGAATTATAAAGAAGATAAATAACTTTGAAAGTTCTCCCTGGTAGGATGCCAGATTCTCAAGCTGAACCTTCACGGAGGGAAAGGATTTAGTGCCACGTGTGGAGCCCTATCAGTCATTTTCATGGAGGGATGGATACGTCTTCCTTCCCTCTCCTGCTTGACTGTTGGGCCTGTCAACTCACCAGGTGCAAATAACTAGGGGGATGTCAGGGGAGGACTCAACACATTCCTGAATGGGAGAAGTGAAGGTCAGTTCCCAGGAGCAGACCCCAGGATGCCCAAGCATGGACCTGTCTGAGACCCAGGCCTGCAGGGGGAGAACAGAGGGCTTGTTGTGCAGGGAGATTAGATCCAGATCCAGTTAACACAGCGGGGAGACGGGCTGGTCAGGGAGTCGGTGAGTGTGGATTGGTATCCTGTTGCTGCTATAACAAATTACCAAAAACTTGGTGCCATAAAACAATAAACACGTATTATCTTTTGTTCCAGAAGTTAGAAGTCTGAAATGGGACTTATTAGACAAAAATCAAGGTGTTGGCAGGGCTGTATTCCTTCTGGTGACTCCAGGGGAGAATGAGTTTCTTTAACTTTTCCAGCTTCAAAAACCTGTCCACACTCCTGGGTTTATGATTCTTTTCCATCTTCAAAGCCAACAAGGGCAAGGTTGAGTTCTCACATCAAATCCCTCCAACCTAAGTCCACAGTCTTATTGTATCTCTGACTTTTCTGACTCCCTCTTCCACTTATAAGGATGTATGTGACTCCTTTGGACCCACTCATTATCTTAGATAATCTATGATAACCTCCCCACCTAAAACTCAGCTGACCAGCAACTTTCATTCCATCTGTAATCATAATTCTCCTTTGCCATGTAACCTAACGTAGTCACAGATTACAGGGATTGGGACATAATGCTTTGGGGCCGTGATTCTGACTATCGCAGTGGCCTCTTCGATGAAGCAACATTTGACCTGAGAAAACCAGTAAATGTCAGATTGTGAGGGAGCACAACAGGTAGCATCCCAAGCGGAGGTTACAATCTGTGCAGATGAAGAAGAGCTTAGCACGTCCGAGGAGCCCACACCATGCTGGCTCCCAAGGCCAGGGTAAGAATTTGAGAGCTTATGCTAAGTACAGTGGAAAGCTTTTAAAGGCTTTCAGGCATCAGGAAGACTTGATCCAGATCGCTCCGCTCTGTGGAGATGGATGAAGGAGGCAAGAGGGATATGAGAGACCAGTTATTATCATATACCTGCCCTCCTGGAAATACGTTCCACCAGAGTTGGACAGAGATTCACCAAAATCCATTTCCTTTCCCTAGATATACAGTTACAGCACATTTCCCAGCATCCTGGTATTTTAGTGGAGCTCTGGGACTAGTTCTTGCTGACGGATTGTGACCAGAGGCAGTAAAGAGCAGGTGGGCCTTCTCTTCGCTATGTCTCTGCCTTTTCTACAGAGGTCTTGGACATCATGTATGAAGATGGCCGCATTATGAGAAGAAAGGGTCCTGGGTTCCTGAATGACACTGTGGAGCAGAGCCCCAGTATTATTACGACTGGTGTATGTGAGAGGAAGCAAAACACTTCACTCTGTTAAAGCGTTGAGATTTTGGAATCATCTTTTGCAGTAGTTTGCTAATCCTGGCTAATATACAACCAGACAGACAGACAAATTAATTAATTAAACAAAATAATTTGGGCTCTAACAAGGGCTATGAAGGAAATGAATGGATGAGGTGGTGGGGGATAATTAGGGTTGCTCCCTCAGAAAGGATGGTCTGGTGAAGTGGCATTTGATTTGAGGACTGACAGACGAGCAGCAACAGCTCAGAGAAGGGAGGGAAGAGATTTCTGGACAAAGAAATTAATAAATATGACAACCCTGAGTGGGGAAACACTGACCATGTTGGTAGGAGGGGAAAAGTGGCCACTGTGGCTAGAGCCAGACGCATGGTCAGAAAGTCCCACTGGGGGAAGATTCATAAAAAGATTCCAGCCTTGGTGCTTCTCCTACAGGTGTCAAAGTTCTGGAAGGATTTCTCTTCTGGACAATGTACTCAGAGGAAACACTGCTTTCCCCTGCTTTCTTCCTAGCTTTTGCCACTGGATGGAGCATAAATAAGGTTGGCAAGGGTGGAATCAGGGAGGCCAGTTAATGCAAAAGTCTAGACAAGAGATTCTGGTGACTTGGACTAGGTTGGTGGCTGTGCTGATAGAGAGAAGTGACCAGATTTGAGATGCATTTTATTTTTTTGTGGGTAGGGGGAGGTAATTAGGTTTATTTATTTTTTAGAGGAGGTACTGGGGATTGAACCCAGGGCCTTGTGCATACTAAGCATGCGTTCTATAACTTGAGTTGTACCCTCCTTCCCGAGATGCATTTTAAAGACAGAGATGGTAGGACTTACAAAGTGGATATCGAAGGTGAGAGAAAAATCAAGGATGATGCCTGAGCTTTTGACTTGATCTTGAGTCGATGAGGCTGACCTTTACTAAGATGCAGTAGACTGAGTGGAGCGAATTGCCCTCCCCAGTGTGGGTGGCCTTCACCGAGGCAGCTGAAGATGTGAATAGAACAAAAAGGCTGAGTAAGAGGGAACTCCTCCTGCCTGACTGCAGTGCTGTCTTTTCCTGCCTTTGTACTCAAACTGAAACATCACCACTTCTTGGGTCAAACGCTTGCTAATTGCAGATCTTGGGAACTTCTCAGCCTTCACAACTGTGTGAACCAATTCCTTATAACGCATTTCTTTAGCTATCTATGTATCTGTATCTCCCTATCTCTCTATTCTGTTGGTTCTGTTCTCTGGAGAACACTAACTAATACAGATTTGGTAGGTCTGAGATGGCTACTAACATCTAAGAGAAGGTGTCACATAGGTAGCTGAATATGTGAGTCTGGAGTAGCAGACTGAGCAGGACTAGAGATATAGAGATATTGCAATCATCAGGGGATATTTAGAGCCACTGGCCTAGGTGAGACCACTAGGGAAAGGGTCGGGTTTGAGAACAGAAGAGACTCAAGATAGAGCCCTGAAGATTTCTAATACTTAGAGATCAGGTAGAGAGGAGGAGCCACTTACTGGAGCCTGAGAAGGGCTGGCCACCAATGAGGACAGATGAACACTAGCAGTATATTGCCTTCTTTCATTAAATTTTTTTTTAATTTTTAAAATCAAAGTTATACACTTTAATGATTTTAAAAGGCAAATTGTTCCACAGGGCTGACCATGAAAAATAACAGTGATCTGCCCCATCCTTCCCCATTACTGATCCCTCATTCTCGGAAGCAAATACTTTCAACTCTTTCAGCTGTTTCTTCTGGCATTTACCTCCTTAACTTCTAAATAGCTGACTTGTCTGTCATTGCTAGCTTTTTCTCCTTTGACATCTATAGGCTTCCTTCTACTGAAGACAAAGACTCTTGTAATTCTTTTTTTCAATCGAAGTATAGTCAGTCTACAACGTTGTGTCAATTTCTAGTGTATGGATAGACAAAGATTTACTCTTTACATCACCCACACTCACCTTGCACGTACTCACACATATGTACTCACACAGACACACAGACCTCTTCGCTATGCTCTAATTACAATGACATCACAATTTTTGGTTAAATCAGTGTACAGTGTATTAATTACTCTGAGTTTGTAAATATTAGTCATAGCTGAGCCATGTAGTATACGATGATGATGTTTTCTTTTTTATATGACCTCTGGTTTTCCCTGGAGTTAACAATTATCTTCATTTAAGTTTTTTGGCTTACTTTTCTGGGTGCCTATTTCTAACGTATCCCCAAACTCTCAATTAGAAGTTAAAGCCTTCTATCACTACTTTCGCAAACATCAGGTGATTGTCAGTTTCCATTTTTTCTCTGCCATATGTTTCCAGGATCCTTTTGTACTCTTGCTCCAATGTTGGCTGGATGCTGTTATCCTGAGATTTATTCTCATTTTCATCTCGGGAAGTCCTTTCCCCATTCTCCTGCATAGGAGTTCTTATTTTCTGGACCCCATGTCTTCCTTTTTAAAAAGTTCATTCTGTAGTTTTGAGGAAACATCATCTATTAGCTTTCCTGAGGACACTTACATGAGAGGCCAATTCTTTGAGACCTTGCATGTCTGTAACTTTTAAAAAATTTTGGTTTGTTATGGTATGATAGTTTGGCAATAATTTTCCCTCAGATTTAAGGCATTGCTTCATTGTTTTCTAGATTCCAATATTGCCGTTGAGAAGTTTGAAGTTATTATTATTCTCAGTCCTTTAAATGTGACCTGCTTCTCCACCTCTCTTTCTCCACTTAAATCAGGCTCTAAAAGTTAAAACAGGACAAAAACAAATTGGGTTTGTTGGGGGAAAATGATCAGGGAAGAAGGTAGAGAAACTAAATTCCAAATGAAAGGCTTACACTTGAGGTCCCTGCTACATATCAGACACAACTGCTCCTTGAAAAGGGGACACGCAACTGGAGTGTAGCTCCGAGGACCTGGGTCTCAGTCTCACATCACTTCAAGATAATCTCATCAACGTCCTGATTTTTTTTCATTATCCAATTACTCAGCTGACCTGAGCTAGTAAATCTGTTGTTAGTTGGGTACATTATTATTCGATTATATAACCCCGAGAAGGTTTAGAATTAAATATAGCAGTGGTGAACTAAATCAAACCCACAGTATTAATATTTTTAGTACTAACCTTAAAGTGTAAGACAATCTGCATGTGTCTGTTATTTATGTGCAGTGCTTATAATAAAAATAGAAACTATACTCCTTAGATACAAGATAGAAGGATAAAGAATTTCACTGGCTCATTCCCAGCATACCAGCTGGGAACACTGCCTATGCAGGTATTCTTGTTAGGAGTAGCTAGGGCTCTTAACTGCTCCTCTTTGTCATGGGAAGGGGAAGGAGACCAGATGTCTCAGAAGTGACCTCCTCTTCCTCCTCTTCCTCCTCATCCTCCCTGCAATCACCGATGGCTATCCTAAAAGTGGCCTGATTCAGGATTTTCATTCTACATGGCATCAAGCATTCAGAAAAACCCAAGAGACTCCTTCCTGACAAGATGTAGGACCATATTACAATGTACCAAAATTGTTCCTGTACTTTATGTAGTTGCACACACATTTATTAAATTCTAGCTGACTGGAAAGCATTTGTTCTTCATGATGACTACACAATGCAAATGCAGCTGCCAAGATGATGAAAACCAAGATGTGGGGGAGGAATGGTTCTTGCAGTGGCAAACACAGTGTGCTGCTAATAATGGGCCTTAATGGAAATAAGGCTATGAGTCCAGCTACTTGAGATGGCCAGACTTGAAAATTTAGGGCTGGGATGCAGATGAACAGGTGAGGAGGATGCAGAACTGGATTCCTGTGACTGGAAGTTCTAAGGACCACATGGGGAGGGGCTTCTGTTCTGGGCTAAGGACTTACCCTTGATCCTGAAGACACTGGGAGGCCAAGGAAGAACTTGAAGCTTATGAGTGACGTAGCCAGATGAATTTGGAAGCTATTTCTATAGCACTTAGGTTTTACAGAGTGTGTTTTTGCACACATCACCTATTTAACAGTCTATAAGATAGGTATTGTTTGCATTTTGCAACTGAGGACTTAGAGAAATTAATTAATCAAGGTTAGAGGGTTGTGGTCAGGTTTAATTAATTAATTAAGGTCATACAGTTGTGGCCAAGATTGAATAGAACCTAGGTCTTCATTTCCTTATTACCATCTGGATATTTTCACTGTAGTCAGATTAAAAAACACACAGAAAGGGTTGGTATAGAGCAAAGAAGAGATGAAAAATTAGTTGTGTTTAGCAGGAACTGGCACTGAGTAGTTAGTAGATTTGTTTCTAGGCTTACCATTTCTTTTTTGTTTTTCCTGTTGTTTCTAAACTGGTTATGATGATGTAACCATGATACTGTTCCCTAGAGCAGTGATTTCCAGTGCGTGGATTAAGACCCTTGGGAGAACCCAAGGTTATTCGTTGGGTCCTCAAGTTCAGTGTGTATTTTCTTTGTTTCTTCTATTTTAAAAAAAAGTTCTTTGTTTGTTTTTTGGGGGTAATTAGGTTTATTTATTTATTTATTTTTATTTTAACGGAGGTACCGGGGATTGAACCCAGGACCTTGTGCACACTAAGCATGTGCTGTACCACTGAGCTATAGCCCCCTCCCCCCACCAGCGTGCATTTTTTTGATGGATGCTGAAAGTACTACCATCCATTTTATAGGGACTCCAAAATTTTTAAAAATTTAGCTTACATTACAAAGGGATCTTCATACTTGAAAGGGATCTTCACGCAAAATATAAATTCTTAAATATTATGTGTGTATTACCAAGGATTATGTGTATATTAGCAGAGGCTGTGGGGCATAGGGAAACAGTGGAGTTTGAGAGTCTACAAATCTGTAGGAAACAGCAAAGTACCTTGTACATGTCACACAGTCATGCGTCTGGAAAGGACTTGGTGTGATGACAGTCGAGGGTAGAAAGAGCTTTGTTCTTATTTCCCTGCCCTAAAACAGAAAAGCATTCCGATGACTTTCCCCACAGGCTGGGGATTATATTTGTCTTTATGGCTGGATTCATGTGATACCTCAAACCAGTCCAAACTGTATCAACATCAAAACGGTGAGCAGATAAAACTCCAGGGTCTCCCCGAGAGCTCAAGTTGGAGAGTAGAAATGGGCTTGTTTAAGCCCAGCCTGGGGCCTGAGCTATAGAAACAAGAAAAAGGAATGAGAGAGAGAGAGATGATTCTGGGCCCTGGCTCTGGCAAAGACCAGTTACCACCTGGAAGCTCAATTTCTTCATTTATGAAATGGAAATAACACTTTTTGGCTTGAAGGAACCATTGAATATAAAAATTCCTGGAGGAGCACTTTGCATCAACAGATGCAGGTTTTATACACATACATTTGCTTTCTGACCCAGCAAGCCCACGTCTGTGAACTTACTCTGAAGCTATATCTCCTCCAATAAAAGCAATATACACAAAAGTTTATTCATTATCTGCTTTTTGTCATAGCCAAAGTCTGCAAACCAACTGTAGGCCACATGTATTAGTTTTTTTCTTTTTAATTTTTATTCCATTTTTAAATTTTTTTCATTGTGTTAATATTGTGATTACATTGTTCTTTATTACATATTGGTTTTTTTTGTTTTGTTTTTTGGGGTGGGGGAAAGGTAATTAGGTTTACTTATTTCTTTTTTAATGGAAGTACTGGAGATTGAACCCGGGGCCTCATGCATGCTAAGCACACACTCTATCACTGAGCTATGCCCTCCCCTCGTGTATTAGTTTCTTATTGCTGCATAATATAAAATCACACATTTGCTTAAAGGGAGACTCGCTGATTAGCTCACAGCTCTGCTGATCATAAGTGTGGCCTGGTGTGGCTGGGTTCTCTGCTCAGGGTTTCGCAAGGCTGAAATCAAGGCGTTGGCGTGGCTTAGTTTTCATGTGCAGAACTAAGGAGGATGAACTTGCTTCGGAGTCATCCTCATCACCGGCAGGATTGTTTCCTGTGGTGGCCACACTGAGAATGCTGTTCCTCACTGGGGGTCAGCTGGGGGTCACTCCCAGCTCCGAGAGGCACCTGTATTCCTTGCCATGTGAAGCCTCCATCTTCAAAGCCACAGCATCACATCCTTCTTGTGGTTTGAAGCTCTGACTTTCCTTCTGTGACCAGCTAGAGAAAATTCTTCCTTTTAAAAGGCTCATGGGACTGGGTCAAGTCCATCGAATAATCTCCCTATCATAGGGTCAAATGATTTGAGACTTTAATATACATGCACAATCCTTTCACAATCTACCTAGATCCGTTTTTGATTGAATGACTAGGAGAAGGTGTGTGCCCATCAGGGGTCAAGAGTCTTAGGGGCCACCTCCAAATTCTGCCTGTCGCCCTACAGGAAGTTTCCTATTAAATAACATGGGTCCATCCACATGAGGGAGAACCATGCTGGAGTGATAAAAGATGAGGAAGGCCTCAGGGGACTGCTCTTGTTACTGGACCAAACGTGGGTCCACTTAGCCCCAGGGCAGTAAAGCCAATCTACCAACACCAGGTTGTGGGGAAGGAAAGTGCAACGTTGTCTGCAGAGCGCCAAGCAAGGAGACCAGGGCGGCTAGTGATCAAGCCATCCGAACTGAACTCCCGGATGGGTTTCAGGAAAGCATTTTTAAAGGCCAGGTGAGGGTGGTGGGCTGCAGGGGATGTGCTCAGCGCAGCTCCTGCACTATTCTCTGATTGGTTGATGGTGAGGCAATGGGGCGGAGTCACAGAGCTTAACATTATCAATCCTTAGGCTCCTGCAGGGCCTGGGGGCTGTGTGCTTCCGATCATGAAGCAGTTAACTCTTCTATTTAGTGGGGGTTTTAGCATCCACAAAACAACTCAGTAATTTGCATCAGATATGGTTTATTTAGGTGCTTCAGAGAGTAGCTGAAGCAGGGGATATGGGGGAAGAGTCTGTCCCGGAGGACCCAAAGAGCCCTGCTCAGTTAGTCTCTGGAATAATTTCCAGGATACATTATCTATTGCTAAGTGAAAAAAGCAAAGAAGAATAAAATGTGCTACCTTTTATGTAAGAAAGAAAAGTAAGAAAAAATATATACGTTATGGTGCGCAGCCTCTGAGTTGGTCCCCAGTGATCATTGCCTCTTGTGTAATTCTTTCCCCTTGAGTGTGGGCTGGACTTACTGACTCACTTCTAGCAAGTAGAATATAGCAGAGGTAGTGTCACTATTAAATTAGGTTACAAAAGGACCGGGGCTTCCATCCTGGAATCTCTCTCTCTCTTTTTTCCTTTCTGCCCCATTGTGAGTAGTTTTATGGCGAGACCATGATGCAAGAACTCATATTTCCAGTGGTTGAATTGTGTCTCCCAAAAAAGACACACTGAAGTTTTAATCCACCTGGTATCTGTGAAGTGGCCTTATTTGGAAATAGGGTCTTTGCAGGTATAGTCAAGTTAAGATGAGGTCATTCTGTATTAGGGTGGGCCCAAATACAGTGACTGGTGTCCTGAGCAGAGGGAAATTTGGGCACAGTCACACACGTGCAGGATGTGAAGGCAGAGGCAGAAAGTGAAGTTATGCAGTTACAAGCCCAGGAACACCGAGGATAGCTGGCAGCGGCTAGAAGCCTTCAGAGAGACAAGAAAGGATTCTTCCCCAGAGACTTCGGAAAACGTGGCCCCGCTGATACCTTGATTTTGGACTTCCAGCATTCAAACGTGTGAGAGACTAAACCCAAGGAACTAATACACTGACTGATGGCCAGCATCGACCTGAGGTCAGCCAACCTCCACATAAGGGAGCTTGAAAGAGGATCTTCTGAGGCCAACCAACAGCCAGGTTGTGTGAGCTTGGAGGCAGATCCTCCCCTCCACCCGACTCCCCGTGGGGCCTTGAGAGGATTATAGCCCCAAATGCGACCCTGACTGCATTCTTGTAAAACACCTGGAGCCAGAGGTACCTAAGACCCTCCAGGATTTCTACCCACAGAAACCGGGAGGTAATAAATGTTTGCTGTTTTAAGCTGCAAAGCATAATTATACAGCAATACTAAAACAACAAACAAACAAACAAACAAACAAACAAATATTCTTCATTTGGGTGGGGGGCAGAGAATAGAAACAAGGACAATGCTTAGCGATAGGAGGTGAAAGGGAACAGAGTGCAGCGAGTAGGAAGAGAGTGCTACTCCCCTGAACATAACATTTGTAAGATTTGACTTGGAACCATGTGAATGCTTTATTCATTCAAAAACTAAAATGAAATAAGAGAGATGAAAAAGGCAAACTAAGTTATGCAAATAAAAATAACAAACCTAACAAGATAGTGAGTTGACAGCATAACCGTATTGCAAAGCAAATTAATTCAAGCAACTTTTGGTTACAGTCCTCTAACGGCACGTCATTGAGAAGGGATGTGTTTATAAAGATAGTAAGAACTGCAAAGAAATCTTGAACTTAGGTTTGCTTTGGTGTTAGTACTGAAGTCTCAACTCTTTTGTGTATATTGTAGGATTGAACAAATGAGTGAATATATTGATGCTGAGGGGAACCAGGGTTTTCCTGCACCTTTACCACCATGTTTACTAGTTTTGACAGCATATTTTACATGTTTTTGTTAGGAACCAGGGTTTTCACTGTGGTTTTCTGTGAAGAAAGATATAAATATGGAAAGAAGAAGGCTAGAATGAACTTCACATTGTTGAATTTTTAATTGGAGGTATCAGTATGAACTCATGATTTAAAACTATATCTGGGTAAAGAGTACGCTGTTTACTGTTTTATATCTATATGTATATGAATCTATAAACACTTTGCCCACTGAAAGGGCTTAAAAGAAGTGACATTCCAGTAGCAATGAGCACACCAAACACTTAGACCTAATTTTCTGAGTGCTACTTCCTACTAAAAGAAACTAAGGTTTCTTTGCCTAAAGGAGAGAAAATGCCGGGAGGGCTAGCAGGTCCTGTGTCAGAAAGCGAGAAAGTGCACAAAGATTGATAAGATATATGCAAGAAAAAAGGAGCCAGGGAGGGGGTCTTCTGCTGGCCACAAAAGGGCAATTTGAGCACCATAAATAATAATAGTATTTGATTGTAATAACTGAATTATATTGAATTTTAAAAGAACGCCAGAGTTCACACTGTTCAAAAGAAGGAAGAGGGGGAGAGGAAGCAAAAAAGAAAAGGAGAAAGGGTGGGTTACTCTTCTGTGGGAAAGAATGTCAGTTAATAAACATAGAAGGAATGTTAGAAAATCTCCGTTTTATAACCTGTGCGATAAGTGTGTGCTACCCTCATTGGGTGAAAACACTCACCAGGTTTTAACATATCACTACAGTTATTATCAGTGGCACAGGGAGAGAGGATCTTTGAGGAGAGATCTGCCAGACCACCCTTGACCAGGCGATCAAACTTGGCATAGTGGATAATAGGCCAAAACAACACCATGCCTCCCAATGGAACTACACAACATCACCGACTACTTTTCTTATTAAAAAGTTTAACTTGAATCTAATCACGAGGAAACAATTCCATAAATCCATACTGATACAATCTACAATTGTCCAGGACTTTTTAAATATGTCAAAGTAATAAAAGATTTTTAAAGTGAGAGTTCTAGTACGAGGATAGTAGACTAAAGAATTTTGTATAGAGAGGTATGAATTCAAAGGCAACGAACCCTGGGTGGATCTCGAACTGAAAAAAAAAGTGTTTGTGTGTGTGTGGGGGGGAGACCTTTAGGACCAACAAAGGAAATGTAAATATGGACCGCATATTGGATATTTTGACTGAAATAGTATTAAATTTCTTGCATGCCATAATAGTGAGGTGTTTAGGGATGAATCAGAGTTGTTTGCAACTTTCCAATGATAGTCCAGGGGTTAAAAAAACCTATATAGTGAGAGAGAACGCAAATATTGGGAAATGTTAGCATTCAGTTTAGTGCAGGGTATACTGTTCAAGTTTTCAGTCGGTTTATAAATTTTCAAACTAGAAAGCTGGGTTTAAAAAAAAAAGTGTTAGGTTTACTTCCCTCCGACTGCAGAGGTTCACGTGGACAAAAAATAATCAGGACCCTGAGAAGGCTCTTGTGTGGCTCTTAAGTTTCTCTTTCACCGCGGGGTCGACCCCGAGGCCGTAGGAGGCGTCACCGAGTCGGGAAAGCTCCCACCCCTGCCGGGGGGGCGTGGGGTCCGGGAGTCCCGTCCCTCTGGGACCAGCCAGCCGCCAGCTGCGTGGGGCGCGGCCTGGGCGTGGCCTGTGCCGGAAACGGCCAATGGGAGCCGAGGAAGTGGGCGGGGCCGCGCTGTGCCGGGCCGGGGCGGGGCTGCGCGCAGGCTCTTGGGCCGCCCCCGCCGCTCCGCAGCCTTTTCTCCAGTTTCCGCTGGGCTGCCGCCTCCGGCTGCTGCTGGGACTGAGCAGGAGGAGGTGCAGGGCAGCTGCCGCCACCTGGTAAGTGCCTGCTCCCCCGACCGCGGCCGTGCTGGGCGCTCCATGCCTGCTCCGGGTCCTCCCTCCTCCGGCCCGCCTCCTTGCCTCACGGCGCCTAGAACCATTGGCGCGGGACTCCGGGTCTCTACGCGGCGGCGTTGCCCCTCTAGTCGGCCGCAGTCTGGGGCAGGGGCAGGGGTTGGGGCTGCGGTCCCGGAGAACCGCGGCGTGGCCGGGCGTGCCCAGAGGCTACCAGTGCTCGCCGGTTCGCGTGCGGGGCCCGGCTCGTGGGGTTCGAGGTTCCAGGGTGGGCCCCGATCCTCCGGCTGCCGCTGCCTGCGGTCGGGCCGGTTCCGGTGGAGCGCCAGCTCCCGGCCCTTAACACTCGGCGCCGTTGGGGGCTGATTTCTGTTCCAGCGCCACTGAGATCAAGTGTGAGGCCCGTCTGGCATCTCTGCGTGTGCGCCCTTGCGGCCGCTGTGCGTTTCCCCAGCCTCCGCATCGCTCCCTCTTGCGGTTCATTCAGTGTGCAGCCCGGGCACCTGTGAGCTGCATACTGTGGGAAAGGGCACTCTGTACTTTGAAGTACTCCTGAACACGCCAGGTTGGCTCATGTTTGCGAGGACGGGTCGAATTCCCTTGCTCGGAAAGTTAATGTAGCTCTGGGTTTTAGCGTAATTCTAGGTTTAAGTAACTTCATGTAAAGCATTATCACTATTGTTACTGCGCAAGAATAACAAAACGTGTCGACTGTCTTGCAAGTCTAAATTTGTCCTGCAGCGAGAAGAGTTGAAAGGCATGAATTCTGTTTTTGGCTTTGTTGCTGCCAAGCTTTGTGACCATGGACTCAGTTAATTCATGTGAAATAAAATGGGTTTCTAAGATTCCTTTTAAATCCTACGTTTCATAAGCCTGATGAGCTTATTTTTCCTCCCGCACTTTTTTTTTCCCCTTTCGGGGGGTAATTAGGTTTTATTTATTTATTTTTAATGGAGGTATTGGGGCTTGAACCCAGGACCTCGAGCATGCTAGGAATGCACTCTGCTACTGAGCTATACCCTATCACCACCCCGCCCCGCCCCCACCCCGCGTACCTTTAAAAAGAATGGAAAATAGGGGAAAAATCCAGGCAGTGCAGCCCTGCAGGGAACAGATTTATGAGCGCACAGAAATTTAGAGACTAGATTGCAGTTTAAGATTGCACAGTCAAACTGAAAGAACTTACTCAGAATTAATTATATGAGAAACTTGGAAAGCTTTCAGAAGTTCCAGCAGCAGTTACTGTATTTGTGCCTCTTTTTGCAGCTGTACAAATGAGGTAAGGAGAAAATTAATGTTAAGAGAAAATGTAGTGAGAGAGGATATGTAACTTAGCATATATCCTAAGTGTAGGCAGAATCCTTCGGAATTCTTGATTTGTAGAGACATTTCCACGCAGGAAACACATTTTTTTAATAGATAAAAATTTTTGCATTTCCCATGCAGGAAAATCCTGCTTGTATTCTGAATGTGTAGATTTCCTCTGTGCCACCACGACTTTTTTTTCTTTTATAATTATTGTTTTTGTGTGTGTGCCAGTATTTTTAACAGCCTTTGGGAAATTGCATTTGGCTTGGTAGCACGTGGAGGAAGGATTAGCCTTCCCTCAAGGAGACCTCAGTTGAGTACTTTCCTGCTGTGTGACGAGTTGGGGTCACCTTTCCTCTGTGAAGCTGTCTTTCATTG
This sequence comes from Camelus ferus, assembly GCF_009834535.1. Classification (NCBI taxonomy): domain Eukaryota; kingdom Metazoa; phylum Chordata; class Mammalia; order Artiodactyla; family Camelidae; genus Camelus; species Camelus ferus. The sequence continues at coordinate 6,764,075 of NC_045709.1, forward strand.
ATTGTGAAATGGGATGATACCTATTTCATAGGGTTGTAAAGATGTGAGAACCATGTAGCAATGCCTGACCTGTCAGGGATTCAGTAATGACAACCGTTGTTAGTATTGTGTTCAGAAGGCGGTGCAGAGGAGTAGTCATTGGGTTTGAGTCTGGTAGAGGGTAGGCCCCAAAGAGGAGAGCAGAGTGGTAAGGAATCAACAGCCACTTCTATGCCAGGACGCTGGAATTTTTGCAAGTTTTAAGCCCTTCCCTGAATCTCAGGCTGAGCTGCTGCGGGATCACTAATGATTGCTAAGGGACACATCAGTACCCCTTACTGTGTTGGCCTATCAGTCTTGGCACTTGAGTAGAGTTGGGATTTTTCCAAAAAATTGAGCTTGGAAGTTAAGGAATGTATGCGAGGAGAATCCCTCCAAAGAGAGCTCAAAAAAAAAAAAAAAAAAAAAGAAACGGCTTGGTTTACTGAACAGATTTCAGCCTGAGGTAACTGAAGCCCTGTCAAGCTTGTTGCCAGTACAGCTTACTGGACATATGGTCTCCCATTCCAGTATTAACCAGAACCTTTTCTTGTTTGAATGTTTGACCAGTTATTGATGCTCTCTGATTGTTATTTAAACTAAATCATTCTTTATTTGATTCAGCAAACATTAACCTGGGAAGGCACATTAGTCTTAACTGCTCAGGGATCTAGTCTTATAACTGGAAAGAAAAAGAATCCTAGAGTTCCTTTTGCCTTCCTCCTAGGCAGTAGTGGTTGAATAGAAAGTACTTCCTTACAGTTTACCCAGGGATTGAGGAGTGGACACTCACTTGTGGAAGATAAGTTATGGTGGGGGTATGGGGTCCATCTGAATGGGAACTAATGGGTGTGTGCTCCATCCCACGTGATTCAAAACCCTGGGGAGGCAATTCCACAGCCCCTGTGAGCTCTTTAGTGTTTGCACGTGAGTGTAACTCAGAACCTCTGGGTTTTAATCTAAAAATCTAATATCAAAACCAGCAGAATAAACAGTAACTAAATCTCACTAAAACTAAACTAGCAAAACAAAAGTAGTGGCAGGAAACCAGAAAGTTAATTAGTGAGTTGGCATGAGGTCTTGTGACAATACAGTCTTTAAAAAATGTTTTCTTTTCAAATTAGAAATCAGAAGTTATACTCCCATTCCCCATACATTTTTGCTGACATTTTGAAGGGTATCTTTTGCATATATGTGTATGTGTATGTACACATAGACACCGTAGAAAACAAATCATTACTAAATAAGATGAATTAAAAGAAGAACCAACTATAATGTCATCACTGCCTAATCAACTACCTAAAATAGGAATTTAAGTGATAAATACACCAAGATGTGAGCTGGCCATCAATTATTTGACTCATTGATTTTCAGTAACAATATACATGCTTGGGATGTTCCTGAGATCCTCTCAGTGGGTGGGGGCCCTGGTGTCTGTACTTTTAAGAAGCTCCTTAGCTAAGCTAGGAAGCACTAATACGGAGTCCTGTATTCCACACAGAAGCTTGATGCATATATAGTATCGCAGCCAAGAAAATAAGAATCATATAGAGGCTGAGGGAGAGGGGGTCACCGGGGAATGGAGGCAACTACTTAATGGTTTCCTTTTGGGTGGTGAAATATTTTGGAGCTAGATAGAGATGGTGTTTGTATACCTTGTGAATGTACTCAGTGCCGCTGAAATGTTTGCTCAAATGGTTTATTTTATAGTATGTGAATTTCACCTTAGTAAAAAAACTCTGGGGGAGGAAAAACAGGAACACCATCTTCTATGCTATGTGTTGGAAAATGTAATTATTGTTTAGGTTGACTACCTTCTGAATATGTATTTTTCTCAAGACTTTCAAGGACATCTTTATTGTTCACAAGGTACATCTTATCAGTAGTACCTTAGTAGCTGCTTAGAAATATTTTCTCCTTAATTAAAATGCCATCACACCTCTTTGTTGGTGGTGGTGGGTTTTTTTGGTGGGGAGGGTAATTAGGTTTGTTTGTTTGTTTACTTATATGGAGGTACTGGGGATTGAACCGAGGACGTCCTGCACACTAGGCATGCACTCTACCACAGAGCTCTACCCTCCCCCTTCCATTACTCCTTTTTGATCATGTACAGCCTCAGGTGGTAGAAAGAACACTGCACTTGGAATCAAAACATTTGGAAGTTGGGGCCCAGTTCTGCCCCCATCAGCCATGTGGCCTTGGACAAGGCACTTCCTGAAACTGGGTTTCCTAATTTATTTCTCTATACTCCTATCCAAACTAGTTGGGGGGGATCCACTGAAAACATTTCTATTCAACACTTTTGCAGTGGCAAGTTACAGTACTTCCACGTGCCGTGTTATGTAGTTCTTATTTTGTTTTTTAACTTGGACTCATCCAAGTATGCGTTGAGGCCAGTAAATGAATTATTGGATTTATTATTAATGTGTTCTTACAGTCTAACTTACAGTGTTAATCATTATCTTGGTTATGGATTTAATAAGACAAAGAGTTAAGTACAGATATTAAACTTTTGCAAGGATAATAGGTGCGTTTTGCGGAGGAGGGCTTGTTCTTTGGTACTGAAGTACATAAAACATATGCTGATGTTCAACTTCCATGCGTAGGTAGCCTGCTGCCTCACTCATCTGTAGCCGCTCTGAATTTGGTTAATGTCCATAAGTGAGGAACAGATAACAGTATGTCTATTAGGGTCCTCTTTGGGTTCCTGTGTTTTCTCTTGGTTTAAACAAACCCATTGGCCTTGTTGAGATGCGACATTCTTGGCAGTAGTGATTTGTGGCAGGTCTGTCCTGGGAAATACAGACTTGGGAATACTCCCCAAACATGCAGATCAAAAACATTGGGCGTGTTGCTGGCCAATAATGACTATCATAATTTAGAATTTTAAACCGACAAGAATTAGAGTTGTTAGTATATTATACAAAAGTGTGCTAATTTCCATGAGTCTCCTGTTAATGAGCGCAAGGCCCGATTTGCCAACAAATCACATAAAACTGCAGAACATAATGAATGTGGGGATCTGGCTGTGGCAGGTGTGTGAATATATGTCACAGTGAATGAGGACCTAAAAAGGGAAGGGGGGGATGGAAGGCAACATTTGGGAGTGTCTTTTTTAGTGCTAGTTTAAAATATATATATATTTAATCTCCACAATAGGCCTAAAAGCTAAGCATTTTATTTAACTTAGTGAGTATAGACTCTACCTCTAATTGGCTGTATCCGCCTCTTTGATGATGGTGATGATGATGATGATGGAAAAAACCTGGAGGTTAACAGGAATTCTACTAGGAAGGAGGAGGTGTGGCTCTGACCCCAGGGTCTGCCTCTTCATCCAAAACTGCCTCACAGCTGTTAACATGGCTAAGAGAAGAGAGCTAACACTTAGAAACTAGAGATATATTTTGGTCATTGTAAGTAATTATCATTTTAACTTGTGACACTGGGTTGCATTATTTTTCTGCTCCTGTGAATCTGAAGGACTCCAGTGTCTCCTGAGAGGGACTCACTAAGACAGTGACAAACAGGAAATATTTATGGAGTGAGGAAGGACAGATCTCAGATAACATAGACCCTGAGAACATGGCCTGCATTGGACTACATACACTAAACACTTACATGTATATCAAGACATAAGTGTATTGGATTAATTTGAGGCCTGGGTGAGAATTAAGGCAGTTGATAAAGTGAGAATAATAGTTGCTGATTTGGGGTTTAGGGGATGGGGTGCTGGGCTTTATAAGGTGAGGCTCACCTTGGGTATTGTGGGGGATTCAGCCATAGCATCTGGTTGCAGTCTCCAAATAAAACACACCGTGAAAGAAGAAAGTGCCCGTGTGAGAAATGACAACCTTGAAACCTCTTGCTTTTGTGTCCAGAAGAATCGTGCGGGGGGCTATGCGTCTCTGAAGCAGAGGAGGAGGGACGGCGGTGAGCATGTCGGCGCTGAACTGGAAGCCCTTCGTGTACGGGGGCCTGGCCTCGGTCACGGCCGAGTGCGGTAAGCAGCCCGCCGCCCGGCCGCCGCGCGTCGGGAGGCTTCAAACTTTCGGTCGCGATGTGGTGTTTGATGGGAGTGCAGTACAAGCACCGAAAGCGAAATTATGAAACACTTAGTCTCAGAAGTCAAATTGTAAGACAAAAAGAGTCATTTGGGCTGTTTATCAGCAGCTGAGGGTTCAGAGTTCACTGGGGAGAAAGTTGAACCTGGTGTTCAAACGGAGGTTTTATGGATCGATCTGTCCCCGTTTTCCTCGTCCCCCCTGCCACGATTAACTCATCCCGCTGCTGAAGAGGTTTGAGGAGCTCCAAGGCCTCCCTGCTCGAGTCCAGGGACTGTCATCGTGTTCTAGCTCAGCTCATTGTCCATATCCTATTTGTGACTTCCTCGTCTGCTCCGGGCCACAGCAGATCCTGTTTGTTCCTTGTTTACTCTCAGAATCACTTATTGGACAGATATTGATTGAGATCGTGTCAGGTGCTGGTCTGGGCCACTGCTGTTCTGGGGCAGAGGCTGCCCCTGAGGACCGACCGGGCAAGAGGTTGGGGTACATTAACACCCATCCCTGCCTGCCCGCTTAGGCTCCCGCCTTGGGTGGGCTTTCCCACCCACACAGGTTACTGAGTAGGGGTTTATATATATGTGGATGGACTATCTCAGGTACTGTATTAAACATTTTTACCTGCATTAACAGATTCACTTTCAGGCTGTAACCCACAGAGTGAGAAACTCCTTTAGAAAATACATTTATCTCTCTTCATTCATATTGAACCAAGTATTAGTTGTCGCATACATTAAAAATAGGAACTTAACGTTTTTAAATAGATTTCCTGTTTGTGTAAATCATTCCACGTCCCTACTTTTGACAGCAGTACAGCCTCCTCAAGTCCTATGTAAAATTAAGATGGGACATTAGTAAAAATGTACAGAAAAGAAAATACACTCATTTTAAAAAAGGGTTTTTTTTTTTTTTAAATCATTTGGTTCCTCTTTTAATAGAAAAAAGATTGCAAATTATCAGCCATTTCTTAGTTCTATTTCTTAGTTTACATTATAGGCTGAATGTTTCCTTAATAATATATTGCTATGTATCCTTTATTGAGTGGAATTTCTTTTTATTAAGTGAAACATTTCCTTCTTTAAAATTTTAAGGTACATTTCCAATTGATCTGACCAAGACACGGCTCCAGATTCAAGGCCAGAAGAACGATGCAAACTTTAAAGAGATCAGATATCGAGGAATGCTGCATGCGCTGGTGAGGATAGGCAGAGAAGAAGGCCTGAAAGCACTGTATTCGGGGTGAGTAGACCTTCGTGTGTTTGTATTTCACTGTTGACCTTTCAAATGAACAGACTTCACACAGACTTCATAGAGAAAAAGTACAGGTTTGGGGGGTATTTTAAAAGAGCAAGTACCATAGTTGAGTTTTCTCTTCAACTTCTTTTGTTTTTAATTGAAGTGTAGTCAGTTTACAATGTTCTGTCAATTTCTGGTGCACAGGGTAATAGTTTAGTCATACATAAACATACGTATATTTGTTTTCATATTCTTTGTATTATAGGTTACTACAAGATACTGATTATTTTCTATATATATGTTTTACGTAGTGAATGTTGTGGTGAGACTTTTTATTATATTCAAATAGAATAATACAAAATTTACATTTGTTTTAAAACATTCTGTAATACTGGTTTTTCACTCCGAAAGTAGCCCTTCCCCTTGGTTATTCTGAATTACTGAAGTTTTCGTTGGTTATTGTGAATTACTGAAGTTTTTGCCGTAATGAAAATGATATTGTATTCTCCATGGGTAAGAGTTTCAGTGAACAACTTTTTAACCCAACATTCAAAGAACAGTGTGCTGCAAGCACTGGTTAGGAAAGTGAATAAGGCAGGGCTTGCCTATTGTCAGTCAGAGTCCCTGCAGGAAACAGAATTTTAAATGAGAGATTAATGAAGGGCTACTCAAGGGTTAAGGGAATAAATGAAGGATTTTGAGGTCCCTAGAAACTAGCAAAGTGAGAACTTGTTACCAATGCTAGGACCACAGGGACAGGGGCAAGAATGGTGTTAGCAGAACCTACTTGGGCTGGAGCCTTGAAGGAGCCAACGGTAGTTGTCGAGGATGCTTTGCCAGTGCCCAGGGAGAGGAAGAAATACCTGTGCTTCTTTCTCCTCCCTCCCCCACCTCCTTCCCATCTTCTACTGGCCAAATCCACCAGGAAGTCAGCTGGCAGGGGAACCAGGGTGATGTGGTCCATGGCACCAGCCTTGCCGGGCATACAGCAGGACAGAGAAGGGCGAGGATGGATCTGGGAGCACACATGGGAATCAGCAGCAGCACCCTGTCCTGAAGGAACTGTTGTTTAGTGGGGCTGCGGATGTGCAAACAGGGATTCCAGTGGAGTCTGCTGAGTACCAGAGTCTGGTAGAGACAAGGTGCCAGTCCCAAGCTGTGGGGACGAGAGGGGACCGGTTTGCTGGAAAGGTGGTGGATCTGATCTTGAAAGGACCAAGACGAATTAGCCAGGTGAGGTTAAAGGGGAACTCTGTTCATTAAGAGCAAGTAGTATGTGCAAGAGAACATGGTCCATTCTAGGAACTGCAAGTGATTCAGTGTGTCTGTAGCATAGGAGTTACTGTGTAGCAGGAGATGGAGTTGGAGTGGTAACAAGTGGTCAGGACCCAGACAGGCCTCAGGCCATGCTAAGCATCTTGATTTTGTCCGGGACACTACAGGTCCCAAACCAGGCCTCACAGCCCTCCCAACTACGGATCCCAAAGGTTTTTGTCTTTCAACAGAGCCAGTGTTTTAAATATGAGAAGTTGAACATGAAAACCTGGAATTCCATCTTCTCAGGAAAACCCACCATCTGGGCTCACATTTGTTCACTTATGGCAATAGTAACCAGTGTTAAGGATGCTTTCTTTGGCTTATCCAAACCCTTGGTGCTCACGTAGCGTAGGTGTGCAGTTAGACCCAGCCTCCTTCATGGACTCGCAGCATCTGCCTGGTACCTGTCAGCACGTGACTGTGGCAGACAAAAGCCCCTTAAAGGGTTATGAGGAGAGGGACTGACACAACCAGGTTTCCACTGTAAAAGGTGCCTGCCTGCCGTGGGGGGAAAGAGTTAGAGACAGTGACAGTGGAAGCAGGCCGACACGGAGGACATAGAGACAAGGATCCAACCTGAGGTTTGTCTGGGGGATGGAGAAAAAGAAGACAGGCTGGAAGGCTCTTTAGGGCAGAGAATCGACGTCATATGTAACCTTATGTGCGAAGTGGAGGTGGCTGGGGAAGGAGGAGACAGGCTAAAGCTAATGTCTCATTTTCTGGTTCTGGCCAGTGTGCTGATTGAGGTTCCATCCTCTGGTCCAGGACACAGAAGAGAAGAGGGGATTGTCTGGAGAGGGAAGATAATTAGTTCAATGTGGAGCACTTGATCTATCTGGTGGACGTGTGAGTTGAGAAATCTGGGAAGCAGCTGGAAATGCATCTTTGGATCAGTCAGTATTGGCAACTTGAATTTAGGAACCGTCAGTCATTAGACAGTTGAAGCCGTGGGAGTAGATGAGCTCCTCTGGGAGCGTGTGGAGCGAGGAGAGAAGAGAGGAAGGATAGAATTCCAGGGCACCCCTGAGGGCAGAGGTTGGGTGCTGCAGAGAGAGGAGTTGGACGGGGAAGTGACGGGGGAAGTAGCTCAAGGAGGAGAAGGCTGCAAGCAGGACAAAGAATGACAGCAAGTACTGCAGAGATGCTGATGGAAAACTCATCTAATTTAGCAACAGAGATGTCACTTGGGCCCCTTGTGGTGAGGGGAGTTTTGATGGAAGGGGCGGAGGGAAACCAGATTGCCGTCAAGAAGGAGGTGGGGGTGCAGCAGGAGAGCTGGGGAGTGTGAGTGCACAGGGTGGCCCTGGGGTCAGAGAGGGGCCCAGAGGGAGAGGAAATAACTGGAACAGGGCCCCCAGGAGATAGGAGATGAGCTCCAGAGCAACCCTGGAGGAGTGACTGATGCTTACAGAGGCCAGACTTCACCAGGCGCTTTGTGCTGAGAAAGGAAAGCTGTCTGGTTATGGATGAACTTGTTCACTGACGTGTTCACTGAGGATAAATAGGAGGGGCTGAGCTTTCACTTAGTGAACTGATAATCTCCTGTATTTTTGTTGGATTTTGAAATCTAAGAAGTCTGTTTTAGTGTAGCTTGATTGTGGAAGGCAGATACGTGATTGCATCTCCTGCGTGGGTCTTCTGGAGGATTTTAAGTGATTTTCTAGAACGTCTCTGTCTCATTGTACATTGGTTTGGCAGGATTGCCCCCGCGATGTTACGCCAGGCTTCCTATGGCACCATCAAGATAGGCACTTACCAGAGCCTGAAGCGGCTATTTGTTGAGCACCCGGAAGGTGAGCGGGGAATCTTTCTTCCACTTGTGGACAGGAGGCGGGTTGCTTATCTTTTCATTCAAGTGGTTTTGGAGCAAGTTTTCTTTTTTTAAATAGAGGTACTGGAGATTGGACCCAGGACCTCGTGCGATTCTAAGCATGTGCTCTACCTTTGAGCTATCCCCCACCTCCTGGATTGATCTTCTTATTTGTGACTTTACCACTTTGGAGGAGAACTCTAGGTATAAAGTCTAAATGAATTATGCTTGCAGCAAGTCAGTTATTTATCAGCTGAATTTAGGGGAATAACAGTTAAACGGAGCAATCTTACATCTTAATGAGTTGTCCTTAATCTCCACAATGTCCAGACTCGAGTGTATGTTCTTAGAGTTGTAGCCCACTGAAAAATTTCTAAAGTCATGAGAATGATCATGTATTTTTTAGGAAAGCAGCAAATGCATTTCTTAGTATTAAGAACCCTGAGTTCTACTATTCTATTGCTGGTTGATTCTTCGACTTTGCTTTAATTTATAGAAGTTTCTATCTTTTTTTTTTTTTTTTTCAATGTGGTGAGCACCAGTCACTACTCCATGAGAGTGATGAATAGGAGCAAAGATGCCGTGGAAGTGCTTTGCTGTATTTCGAATTAAATATACATGATGTGCTTTAAAATGTTATCTCCACATTGTCTCATAAGAGGGTATCTTTTATTCTCCCACCAGTCGGTGTACTGCCTCATCATAGTCACAACAGTGGTCTGCATTTATGCCCAAAAGTGAATTCGTAGATGGTCACTCACTCTGCATGATATCACATGCCTTCTTAAATATCAAGAAGTTTTGCTGAGCAAACTTCCTAATCCTTTTAAAATTACTTGATTCAGAAAGAATCACATTTCTGTATTCTCTTAAATGAACAAGTGGTATGTAAATGAATTGCACCAGTATCTGAGTTACCCACATGAAGAAGAGCTCTGTATGTATGAAAAGTCAAATAATAATGTCTTTGATTACAGATGAAACCCTTCTGATAAATGTGTTATGTGGAATTCTCTCCGGAGTCATATCCTCAAGCATTGCTAATCCAACTGATGTTTTGAAAGTAAGCGTGCTGTCTGTATCTTATAGACACATTCTGCATTTTCTTATTGAGACCAACGTTCAGATAATGAAAACCTGTGAATATAACTGCTATGTATGTGTGAATCTGTTTATGATTTAAGTGCCATGAAGACTCTAACTTAGAGTCACGCGCTAGATGGATTTCCCACTGAGACAGATAAGCTCCCAAGTAGAGCCCATTTTTGGAGACTTTGGTGATGCTGGAGGTTTTGGTGATTAACCAGAAAAAAAAAATTGAGGCTTAGATGCATTTGATTTTCATTTTTCATTGAAAATCTCTCGTTTTATGGGTTCATTAAAATAGATGGGCTGCAAGTTCTACACAAGGCTAGGCAGCTCATTGCCGACTGTTTCTGCAGGCATTATGTTACCCATTCATTTGATTTCAGGAAATAGTAATGAAAATACTTAAGCACAATTAGACATAACACATTAGATGATCTTGTCAACAGTACCAGGGATACAGCCTCCTTAAATCCTTTTTGCAATACAGCAAGGGACTAACTAATTAAAGAAAATCAAAATTAGGTGTGAGTAACTGTTTGAACATGTGCTTCTACTTTGGACTAATGTGCTAAATACTTAGAATCCAAAAATGAGTAAAGCAAGGACCCTGCCTGCAGCCTTCAGTCTAGTAGGAGATTCGGACAAGCATCAGAATTGTCTGCAGCAGGGTGTTGGGCGCACTACAGTCACACACGGTGAAGGTACTGCATGTGCGATGAGAAACAACAGGTCCTTTTGCCACGAGTTTACCCTGTGTTGGGGTAAGATTGCTAGAGAAAATATCCACACTCCTATGAATCTCTTAAATGTACATCAAGGCTACGGAAAGGCAGCTCCTGCATTTTGTTTTATTTTCCCACATTAACGTGGCAACAACAGTGCCCTTTAGAATTGGGGGTAATGCATGTGCTCCCGAAACCAAAATAGAGCACCAGTTTTTTAGTGGGATGTCCCTTTTCATTCTTAAAAATGCAGAGTGCTACATCAAACGTTATTTTTATGTTGGGATCTTGGTCATGTGAATTCCATGGCTGTTTTAAAGTTTATTTGTAAGTTCAAGAGTGACGGGCATCACGTGGCCATCCTGTGGCCAGCGCAGCTGCATACCTTTTGATTTGGCTGGTCGGAAATAATAGTGGCTTGAAGTAACTAATTTAAGAAATGTGCTTGCCCATGTTTAGTGTTGCCAGGTACACTGGATACTCACTAACTCCATTAAATCTCTAGAATTACCATCATATTCTCTCTCTCCTACTTAGTAACCTGGAGGGAAATATGCCATATTCTTTCCTTTTTAAGAGAGTATTTTAAAAAATAATAATTTCTTTTTGATTCTTAAGAAGCTACTATATGCAAGACTCTGGATGCTCCTAGATGCTTTTTGTTGATTCCAAAGTGCCTAAGAACCAATCCTTATACATTTTTAGTCTACTGAGGACATTTTAAACTAGCTAACATTATAGTGATACTTATATTGTACTTTTTTTCTTTTAATGGTTATTAAACAGTAGATTGAGCGCTCTTTAAAAGTCTGCATTTGGGGAGAAATGTTCTAGTTTCTCACGTTAGTATTTAAAATACTCTCTAGATACGGATGCAAGCACAAAACAGCACCCTTCAAGGAGGAATGATCGGCAACTTCATTAACATTTACCAGCAAGAGGGAACAAGAGGGCTATGGAAGGTAAGCTTGAAAAATGGACTTAGTTCTTCCCCCTTTTTTTGAATTTATTTTTCTATTTCCACTATTTTATTTAATCCAAATGACATGATGGAGTAAGGGAAGAAGCGTGACATCTGCCCTGAAAGATAGCTTTTTCCTTCATTTCCTTAATCTGTAAAATGGAAATATAAGGAATATGTCATGATTTTAAAGTGCCTTTTGAATAATTCACATGTAAGAAATTCTGTGAAGGTTGAGTACTTTTTTCTTTTTAGTTCTTATGGATAAGGGGTTTCTAGGTCAGTGTTATGTTGGATTTTTTGGTCTGTGTGGTAGGAAACCTCATGGCTCTCAGGTGAAGGCTGTGTTACTAGGCAAGCCCTGGGATGGAATGCTATTTCCTAGTATTCCGGTGACTGTCAGTTCATGGACCAGAGCCTGAAGGTCACCCAGTACAGTCCTCTGGTACAAGGAAACCCAAGGCTCTGAGAGGGGACTCGTCCCGGTCAAGGTCGTACAGTTAGTGCCAGAATCAGAATTAGACTTTGGAGCTTCTGACTTCTTAGTCCCCGGGTTTTTCTGCTCTGCCCCTCTGCACTTCTACCTACCAACGGGAAAACATACAAATTGGCCTTAGTCTGTGGAGGAGAGAGATCTGAATCTTTGCTTTTCATATTTTCGCCCAGGGTGTGTCCCTGACAGCTCAGAGGGCTGCTATCGTCGTTGGCGTGGAGCTGCCAGTCTACGACCTCACCAAGAAACACCTCATTCTCTCGGGCCTGATGGGAGACACCGTGTATACCCATTTCCTGTATGTTCATGGTTTTTTAAAAAGTTAATATAGGTATGCACGAGTTCAGGTGGAAATAAGCTACTAGTTTATAGACATTTTAAAGGAAGTTCATTATAAAAGTATTCTCAGGTTTGAGAAATTGTGATACAGAAGTTGTTTTCCTAATGGTCTTTTCTTCATAGCTCGAGCTTCACCTGTGGGCTGGCCGGGGCCCTGGCCTCAAACCCTGTGGATGTTGTGAGAACACGTATGATGAATCAGAGAGTCCTTCGCGACAGCAGGTGCCCTGGCTACACAGGTACCCTGGATTGCTTGTTACAGGTGAGTGTGCACATCCATCTGTACCTGGCTGTGAATTCCTTTCGGGGCTCATTAGCTTCCCTGCTGCCCTCAGAAGTGTTTCTTAGCATGACTTAAAAACACAAGGGTTCAGAGCAAAACAAACCCACAGCTCTGTCACTAGAAATTGTGTGGCTTTGGTCAAGGTATGGACTCTACACTGAAATTTCCTCGTAAGTGAAATGGGACAATAATAGCAGCTATATCACAGAATTATTGTAAAAATAATTGAGATAATACAACAAAATAGTTAGCATAGCACCTGGAATAATGTTAAGTAAAAACATTTTGTACATTTATAGTAATAAGTATAGTATAAACTTTTATAACAATGCTAAAGCCTTGTTAGTATAATAATAAGGGACACTTTGGCAAAATAAGCACATTTATTTTCATCTTCAACATTCTAGTGGATTGCTTCAATCAATGAAACTATCCCCCCATATATATATATTGTTAATATATTTTATTTATGTGTACTTAACTGAAGAAGTAACTAAATTTTGAGGGCTAATATAACTGAGTGATGCTTTAAAGCCCTGAGATGGTACAGAGTTTTTGCCACACTGGGGCTAATTTTTATAAATACAAAATTTAGATGAATATTTGGAAGTGAAAGTTCAATATATCACCTTCCTATCGAGTCAGACTGGAAGGCATCTCCTTCATTCAGACGTCTCTCAAAGGAACACACGAATCTCAACCATAATTCTCAGTTTAAATAACTGGGCCCCACTGTTTGTGAGCAGGTGAAAGTTTGTGACCGTCTCCCCTCCTGGATTGCTGGCAGCCAAAGACGAGGGACCACTTTTGTGGTTGCTGTTTTTCGGCATAATTCTGGCACATCCTTAGAATTTAAATATTGCTTTAATGAAGCAAAGATACTTGATTTTGTCCATCCAGTAACATGAAATCGTGGTGCTCTGAACTATGTGTGTTTACCACCATTGCCTCCCTTTTTTATTTCCAACCTGTTTGTGAGCCCACATGGCAGGAGGCAGGAGACTCTAGGTTGGAATTACATCTCATTTCTTATTCATTTAACTGCTGTTTGCTTTGGGTGCGGGGTGGTTTGACACAGAGCCTTAGTCTTTACCTATGCAGAAGGTTTTAAAGAACAAAAAGAGGCAGAGGGCAATGATTTCTTACAGAGTCTTTCCAAACAGAATTTTGTTTTTAAGAAAAATAGATCATTCCAGTATGGCTGCTGATTATTAGTGCATATTTGACGTAATTGGAAAGTTGGAAGTTAACTTTTTTTCCCCCTCTCCCTTATAACAGACGTGGAAGAATGAAGGTTTTTTTGCTCTATATAAAGGGTTTTGGCCAAATTGGTTGAGACTCGGTCCTTGGAATATTATTGTATCCTTTTCTGTTGCAGTGGATCTGAAAAAAGATAGAACTAAAGAATGTTGTTTGTATAAACTATCATGTTATAATTTAGACGTAGGCTCTTACTCTTTTGAGTTCCTCTGATTCAAGAAATAACTTCTCAGTTTCTTTTTTAGGAGGTAAAATGTCTCTGCTAGGCATTGTGAATCTTGGTTTAGTGATGGTATTATTGAAAGGCAGTGATATCAATAAAACCTTTTAGACTCTGCTCTAGAAGCTGATTTCAGAGACAAAGTTTGTTTTGTTTTGTTTAATCCCTAGCCACCCTTGAGAAGGATGTAGTTTGGCAGCAGTGTTGTAGAATGCTTATTTTAGACAGTGCCTAAGGATAGACGGGAATCAGCTCCAGAACCTTTTGGCTGATGAGCCAAAGTGGGAGGCAGGAAGGAAGTAGCAGTTTATTAGAAATGAAAAGGCCAGAGGGGTGGATATAGCTCAGTGGTAGAGCGCATGCTTAGCATGCACGAGGTCCTGGGTTCAATTCCTAGTTTAAAAAATTAAAAAAAAAAAAAGGGCAGAATTATAAAGTAGGGGATGTTGGTTTGCACCATCCTTATTTATCTGCGCCTCCCTCCCGTGGACGCTTGCCTAGTGGAAACCCTGGAGGAGAGCTTCTCAGACTTGCTTTGTTTCTCTCTCTCACAGAATTCCCTGTTCTGTAAAGTATTCCCAGAAGTCAGAAGAGCTAGCAGTGTGGATGTAATCTTAGAAGAAGCTTTCAGAGTTGATGCAGGGGATTTATGTATCTTGGCTGTGGTCTGTCTCTTCTAAGCCAACCTTGGGAAGGCTAACGGGGAGGTCTTTTGGGGTGGTTGAAGGTGGAGCCTCTCCTGTTTAATCATGTCCACGGTGTGTGGTCTGTCCAGACCTATTTGTTCATAGGTGAGCCATCTGTGGGTCTGTTTTGATGCATCAGGGTTAAGATGGTATTGTCTTTGTCAGCCTTAACCAATGCCTGCAGTTCTTCGTGACATACGAGCAGTTGAAGAAATTGGATTTGTGACAAGTCATGACTGCATGAGAGACATCCCTCTGACAATGCTCACTTCTGAAATAGCAAAGCTTCCTTGTTTTCCCACCGCTTCTCACTGCTTAGCTCCTCACAGGTTCTGAGGCGTGAGCAACAGGTGAAGACTGGGTTAGCTCGAATTGCGGTGTCTTGGCATCAGATACTCTGTATCAAACGTTTAATGGCATAAACAGTAACATCCAAACACTAGTCCTTACCATTCAAGTGCCCTTCGACCTCAAGGATAACATGAAATGCATGTTTCTTGCTGAAGAAAACTTATATGAAGATCAGGAACTGTGTGCTATTTTCTTCAGGGGGGAGTAACTCCTGATGCATCTCAGCGCGCTGCTGAGACCACCAGAGTGTTCGAAAGAGGCTCTCCAGAGCCGCGGAGGAGACCCCCCAAGAGGGTGTTACTGTTCGGGAAACACTGGGGGTCTGTGACTTCGTGTCAGCTGAAGAACCGTCACACGTGGAGACCTGGCTTTTCAACTCCGGGTAAAAACAGTGCAGGAAATAGATCCCTGGAATATTGCACTGCTTGATAATTTCCTATTTGGGCAGGATCTCTCACTTATAATAAGTGATTTTTAAGCCTTTGACAACTCAACCTTTGTGAGGAATTGTTATGAAGTATTTTAATATCTAAACTCGTGATGGTGAGATAGGTTGGCTTTGAAGTTGGCAAATCGGTGTTGGTGGGTGGTGTTTTTAAGCAACTTGGGTTCTGTCTTAGGTAATGTCAGTAATTTGCTCTATGATTTTAACAAAGTTTCTATTTCCCAGTCTGTCAAATGAGGATAATAACATCTGTTGATGCTGAGGGTCAAGTAAAGAAAACAGTAGTTGGTACCACTTGACTTGTAGGGTAGGTGTGCTTACGTCATGCTGTCATACAGCCGTCATCCCAGAAGACGATGTCCGTGTGTACAGAAGAGGTTGTTCTATTATGGGCTTCTCCTGAGTGAGGCCCTTTGTTAAAAGCCTGGTGAAAGAAAGAGGTTAAGGTTTTACAGCGTTTTCCTTAGCAAAATGTTGCAAGTGAATCAGAGTTGATTTTTCCAGATTTCCCAGTTTTTGCTTTAGCTCTGGTCATGTTTGTTGAAACATTTCCTGTCTTGGACTTCCTAATCAGTTTGGATGGAAAGTTCTTGCTTGAAATTTGAAGAGCAATTTCTTTCACGTGCCTGTTTCTCGAGTCTGATCAGAGGCATATAACATCTTCCTTCTTTTCTTCTAAAGACAGGATATCCTTCGTGCTCATCATCTTACTCTTTTTCAAAATAGAAGGTGACTCTGAGAGCCCCACGACCTTTTCACTTCTAGAAGACAGCCCCAGGAAAGGGAATATGAATAGGTTAAAATATCTACTTGGGTACCTTCAGTTCTGCCCTTTGAGAGTGACATCAGATACATCCTAACTGGGGCTCCGTGACAGATGCTTCCACAGTGTGTGCGATTCCCAGTCGGTCCAGCCCCCGGGCTGCTTCCTCCCTCGAAGTAGAATAGAAGGCTCGTGAGTCTTTCTTGGGGATTGGGCAGTTTTCCTCCCACTTCACCTTCCGCTCTTTGTTTATGTTGACTTTGACAAAAGATTTTGTGAAGCAGAATTTTAGTTGCAAAGGTAAGAGCTAAGATAAGAAAGGAGGGGACTGAAGGGGGCATGGAGGTATCGATTACTTCAAGAGTCAGGTGGGAGTCCAGTTCTCCCTGACCTGCTCTGGAAGTGATGCCGGAGAGATGACCCTATTCAGACCTTGCCCCTCGTACTGAACCCTGTCTTTAGAGAGTTTCTTCTTACCAGAACATTCCATTGATACGATAAGGGCTTTCCATAGAAAGGCTTTCATCTTTGAGTTTCTTTGAGTTCAAAGGATTATGTTTTATGAACCACTCTTTTTTTTTAATGTAGAAAACAGTTTAAGTATATGTATAATTCCTAAGATGGTAGAAGCAAGTTCATTATGAAAACCATGTAAATCTTGTCATGCAATATTTATTATATCAATTTATTCAAATATGTACATGTTCTGGGGGAGGGGTATAGCTCAAGTGATAGAGTGCATGCTTGGCATGCATGAGGTCCTGGGTTCAGTCCCCTGTACCGCCTCTAAAAATAAATAAACCTAATTATGTCCCCCCATCAAAATTTAAAAAAAAAACAAATAATACAATAACAAATATGTACATGTTCATACCGGGATGAAAAGAAAATCAAACCTCACTGTTAAACGTAAGTACGCTTTTAAGACAAAAATGTAGTATTTCTTCAGTGTAGATTTATTAAATAGAACAAGGTCTTAACCTGTTTCGGTTTTTCTACTTCCTGAAAGAGTAATGCAGTTGATGAAGCTTCTAACCAAGAAAGAACTTGAGGAACTAAGTCCTCCATCCCCCCCACACTGGTTATTGGTTACATGTGGCAAAGGGAGTTTTAGCTTTTATAACCAAAATGAAGAAAGTATATATTTTGTTTGTTTGCTTGTGGATTTGTGTAATCACTGATGCTAAGTTTTGCTGATTGTGGTATAAAAAATGGCTCCTGTTCGCCATATTTATTCATGCGCTAGAAATAATGTATATTATATAAAGACTGAAAGTTTTCATAAGCTTTTATATTTTGAGCTCTTTAAACATTGTTGGAATATGTGGCATAAATCTGGTTTCATTATTTAATAAACTGGAGTAATATATAATAATAAAAATGATGTGTGGTTATTTCAGATAAATAGAAACGTTTAAACAGAGACAAGCTCCAAAGCGTCCAGAAGGCTGGAGCAGAAATAGCATTCGTGAAAGTGGCTGCAGACATTTCTCTCTGCTTAGAGAGGTTGTTGGGGTTGTCTTACTAATTACCTGAATGTCTGTGTGGCCTCCCATTCGGTGAAACACTGCAGCTCAGTAGAGGCCAGTGAATTCGGTTTGTGGGCTCGCTTGGCAAGGCACCTTGGAGACTGGAACACCAGTGTGATGACATCACTGCTTTTGAAGCTCCTCCTTCCAGTGTTTGGCGTTGGTTAGAGGCAGGAGCTGGGATCCGGGGTTCACTGTGGGCCAGGCAGAGATGCCTCTGGTTGGGTATAAAACAACCAGTGGACAATACACAAACCTCGTTCATTTTTTTTTTAACTTAAAAATACTTTGTAGGAGCCTGTCTTAACATTTGAATTAAATACAGTGGTTTATTGAGAAAACAGAACTGAGGAAAAAGTCTCAGTCCTCCTACCAAAGAGATCAAATGACAGCCATGCATGATTGAGTTCATGTGAAGGTCAGAGCAGCTGGCTGCTGGTGGACCTTAAATGCCTGGAACTGTCCTCTCCCTTGGATCAGGGCACCTGTTAGACATATTTGGCATGAAATGCAGGCTATTTATTTTTAAATGAGCAGCTGAGAAAATCTGACAGGGTAAATTTCTGGTGGATTACAAATAGATCTATCCTCGAAGTAAAGCATGAGAATGTAAGACAAAGGCAGGGGGTAAATATGTTTCTTGAAAGCTGGATGCAAATAATGGAACCAAGAGCAAAACACTGGAAACTACCTATGTCTGTAAGTCCCTTACTAAAATAATCATACAGTGGCTTATCATGTGGCTTATGAGAAGGAGTTATGTCTCAGCCTGCTGATGTGGAAGGATGTCCACAATATGTTGTAGGAAAAAGTTAAGATGCACACTCTTAGGTATATTATGACTCATTTCTTAGGGAAAAAAAACATAAACATATATATAAGTAGGGAATGGATTTAAAGGGTGTGTATTAAGAGTTCTGCAGAGAAACAGACCAATGGGACGTGTGTGTGTGTGTGTGTGCCCACATACATGATTTATTTTAAGGAATAGGCTCATGTGATTTGTGGGAGGCTGGCAAGTCCTAAATCTGTGGCACAGTAGGGGAGGCCAGCAGATGGACCCCAGGCAGGATTTCTGTTAGTCTAAGCCAGAATTCCTTCTCTGGGAAACTTCAGTTTTTTATTGTGTGTGTGTGTGTGTGTGTTTAAAAATTTTTTTTTCTATAGTCAGTTTTTAAATTGAAGTATAGTTAACTTACAATGTTGTGTTTCAGATGTGCAGTGGTTCAGGAAGTGATTCAGTTATATATAAATACATATGTTCTTTTTCCATTATAGGTCATTACAAGACTGAATATAGTTCCCTGTGCTATACAGTAGGTCCTTGTTTATCTATTTTATATATAGTAGTGTGTATCTGTTAATTCCAAACTCCTAGTTTATCACCTCCTCCCTGAAACTTCAGTTTTTCCCTCTTAAGGCCTTTAACTGATTGAATGAAGCCCACCCATACTGTGGAGTATAATCATTTTTTCCTAGTTATTTATCCAGTTTGATAAATATATATATGTGTGTGTGTGTGTGTGTGTATTGCTTTTCATATTTTTTATTATAGGCTATTAGAAGACATTGAATATAGTTCCCTGCACTATTCAGTAGGACCTTGTTTATCTATTTTATATGTAACGATGTCTTGAAGTTTCCAGCTCTTACTGTTGAACTGTCTGTTTCTCCCTTCAATTCTGTCAGTTTTTGCTTTGTGTATTTTGATGGTCCTATTAGATGTATAAAAGTTTATAATTGTTATATCTTCTTGCTGTACAGAACCTTTTGTTAATATTATGTATGGTCCTTTTGGCCTCTTATAACCTTTTTTCATTTAAAGTCAATTTTATCTAATAGTGTAGCCACCCTGCTTTCTTTTGGTTACTATTTGCATGAAATGTCTTTTCCCGTCCTTTCACTTTCAGTCTGTTCGTGTCTTTGGATTTCAGGTGAGTCTCTTACAGACAGCATATATTTGGATCTTCTGTTTTTATCCATTCTGCCTTTTTAAAACTCTGTCTTTTGAGTGGCGAGTTTAATTCCTCTGTACTAAAATTACTGATAGGAGGGACTTCTGTCATTGTGCTGTTTGTTTTCTGTGTGCCTTGTAGCTTTTCTCTCTCTCATCCATTGCAATGCTATCTTTTGTGTTTGGTTCATTTTTTCGGTCGTAATATGTTTAAATTCTTTTCTCATTTCCTTTTGTGTATGTCCTATAGCAATTTCCTTTGTGGTTACCATGGGGATTACGTTTAACATCCTAAAATTATAGCGCTCTGACTTGAGTTTATATCAGCTTGACTTCAATAATGTACAAAACTCTGCTCCTTTACAGCTCTGTCCTCAGCCCTTTTTGGTGGTTGATGTCACAAAAGTACAAATTTATACATCATGTGCCCCAAAACATAAACTAACAATTCTTTTAAATGCGTTAGTCTCTTAAATTATGTGGAAAACAAGCTTTGGAGTTACAAACCAAAGTTACAGTCATACTGCTTTTGCACTAATAATTGTTTTTATTTTCTTTAAATGTATTATCTCTTAAATCATGTAGAAAACAAAAATTGCAGTTAATAGACCATTGTTGCAATAGCACTAGCTTTTATAACTGCCCGTGTATTTACCTTTATTGAGATCTTTATTTTTCCACATGGCTTTGAGTTGCTGTCTAGTGTCCTTTGGTTTTACCTTGCAGGGCTCCTTTTGAGTATTTCCTACAGGGCAGGGCTCGTGGTCATGTATTCCCATAGCTTTTGTTTATCTGGGAATGTCTTAAATTTCTCTCTCACTTTTGAAGGACAGTTTTGCGTAGGATTTGGGGTTAACGTGTCATGTTAATAACATGTCAATATGTCAACCAAATGTTTTCATGCATCCTGTTCCCTTTTATATAAAGAAGAAAGCCAAAAACCAACAGTTAAGATCTTTGGTGATGTCCCTGGGAATGAAGTAGCTGGTCAGCCTACTAGAACATAAATTGATCTACATAGCTGGGAATTATTAGGTAAACAGAAATCTAATTTGGGTCACTGTAGTAGAGTCATGGCCTCTCACCCACTTCCAAGGTCTGAGCTAGTTCACAGATCGGAAAGCCCTTTGACATTGCTCTAAGTATGTATTAAAAATCATCCCTCAAGCCCTAAGAAACCCATGGCCATTATCTTGGGCTCCTTTGGTGGTAAGATATAGCAGACTGAGTCCGCTGCTCTGACCTATTTATGAAGAAACTTGGAAGGTTGCCATTTTGAAGTGAGCCCAGAGCAAGAGAAGTTCTATGGCAAGTCCGGGCTGGAGTGTGCGATGCTCTGTCACACAGGGTATGTGGCTAAAGTGTCTTTGGTGTCTTCGGGCAAACAGGGATGCTGTATGGTGCCTTTAGGAATCCCTGATAGGATCACAGTGCAGATCCCTGGGGTTTGGGAACAAAGCTGTATCCTCTTTTGCAACTAATTATTTTCCCTTTGAGAAAAAACAGCTCTTCACTTGTTACTGATCCCTGATAGAAACTGAGCATTTGGTCACGCAACTTGAGGTGCACCGTGAACTGCTGGTAGGGGATAAGAGTGGCTCATGAGAGATCTGAGAACAGAGAAAGCTTATCCCTTGCTTCCTAACTGTGATGAGAGAAAAAGGAAAAATCCCAGAGAACTCCCAAGTCCTAGTCATGCGTAAACAGTGGCATAGAAATACCTGAGAAATCCTGGAGGCAGCTTCACAGAGACCCTTCAGAGACTCCAGCCTGGTGCAGGGAGCCCCTTGACTTTGTTCTCCATCCCAGAGTGGTAGAAGAGACAAGTTCAAGTTGGGCCTGGAGAGAGTCTGGCAATTTGGATACAGCTACAAATGGCTGGGTGCTCCTCAGTTCTCAGCTATAATGTCTTTCCCAGGGAGGTCTTCTCTGCACCCCGGATGAGATCCAGTCCCCCTCATAGGCTCCTGTGGCACCCTATACTTCCCCTTGTTAAGGGGTAATTTTCAGAAAAAGGTAAAAGCATGATACTTGTGATTATAGATTAATGAAATGGAACGAATAAACCAAACAAGGAAAGACGTCTATAAAAAATATTCAGGAAAATTATAACCAAAATATTTAGAAAATGATACTTTAAAAATACAATCTTTAAAATTGAAATATTGTTGGAATTAAATAGGCAAATCGTTGAAGGGAGAATTAGTAAACTGGAAAATAGATCTTAAGAAATTTCTCCAAATACAGCTTGAGACCAGGAGATAGAAAAGACGAGAGACACAGAAGATAGAATGAAAAGGTTGTATCTGGCCAAGGTCCCATCAGGAAGTGGAATTTACCTGGGATGATTCAAATGAAGAGACTTCAATGAAGGAAGTAATTACATAGGTGTGGGCAGAGTTAAGGAGAAAAACGATGGATGTTGGGACAGCTAGAGACTAGTGACAGACACCATGACCACCCCTAGGCTTGAAGAGGCGAGGCTAGGAAATCGTGTGGTCAGAGTCTGGTGAAAGTTGAAGCTGTGACAGAGGGGCCAGCGGGCAGGACCTGTGACCATAGAGGGAAACTGCTGTGAAACGGGGAGAGTGAAGAAAATACCCTGTTCCCTCTCCACCTCCAATTTCCTGCTGATGTTTTCACTGACTAAGCCCAGCTAAAGCCTAGAGAGTAAAAGGACCTAAGTAATGGAGTCCACATCCAAGAAGCCATCACCCAAAAGCATAGAGTAGAACACAGGTGTAATAGCTCTGGGGGCCTGATGGAGCCTTACTACCTGGACCGTGGTCATGGATTCAAGATTTCCAGCCCTGGCAGTACAAAGGTACCATTGGAAGGCTGAGCAGTCAGAGTGTTTTACCTTATTTTCTGGTGACACCCCTGAGTGGGGCTGTCACACTGCAGCAGTCCACTTCTAGCTGGTGTCTGTATATTGTTCAGAACCATCTCCAAACCAGGCTAAGTTTTTTCTTCCTCTGCCAGCTGACCAAAGGGAAATCCCAGTGATGCCATAGGTGTGGTTGAGGGAAAGGTAGGAATGCAGTAGAACCACCTGCGGGGGAGTCTGAGCCACCTGCTCATGCTTGATGCTGTCTGTCTGTACCACACCACTTCTGTTTGTGCTGGACCCCTGACTCCTCTCTGTCCATTTTATTTTAAGTAAACCTCAAGCCCTGTGGGTTTTATCTCTTGATACCTCTTTCCTTCATGCTTTCTCCATCTGCCCTGACACTCCTGAGTTCAGGTTTTCTAGATGCTGAAACAGCCTCCACTCTGTCCCCACCTCCAGGCTGACCCGTCAGTACATATGTCCATCTGCCCAGGACCTTTCTACAGCCAGTCTGGCAATGTCCTTACTACCATTTTCAGCACAGAGCCCAGACTCCCTGGCATGGCACCCGGGGAGTTCATGGTCTCGTCCCTACTCATTCATTGGCT
This sequence comes from Camelus ferus, assembly GCF_009834535.1. Lineage (NCBI taxonomy): Eukaryota > Metazoa > Chordata > Mammalia > Artiodactyla > Camelidae > Camelus > Camelus ferus. The sequence continues at coordinate 6,787,050 of NC_045709.1, forward strand.
TCATCTCCCATCACCTTTCTACCTTCAGTTCTGAATTCCAGCCACATTGTAAAGTTTTTGACTTCCTAAAAATGTTCGCGTCTAAGCCTTAGCTCATGCTATTTCCCTCTGGCTTGAAATGATTTCTCCTCCTCTCTTTGTTTCCCTTCAGATGCCAGTTCATTCAGAATACATTTATTGAGCATCTAATGCATGCCAAACACAGCTTAGCGGTCCCTTCCTCCAGGATACCTCCCTGATCTTCCAAGAATGAATTAGATGCTTTGCTTCTGTGCTTTCTGTAGTATCATCTTATGCTACTCCAGTGATAATTGCATCTTACATTGTATTGCACTTTCCAGTATTTGCCTGTCTTACTAGATCATAAGCTTTCTGAAGGCAGGAAATTTTCTTGTTTAGTATTGATTGCTCAGACCAGCACACAACATGGCACATAATAGGTACACACTAAATTTTTAATAAGTGGATGAGTTAATGAGTAAATGGGTAATTGGGTATGTTTTGAGAACCCTAATTCTATACAAAACACATACACCAACCACAAATAAAAACATATAGGAATAATTAATATATGTACATCATTATAAATAACTTACTCATTTAAAAATATAAAAACAAAATACAAGTAAAATTTAAACAATTTAAAATGACGTTAGTGGGGGAGGGTATAGTTCCTAAGCATGCACAAGGTCCTGGGTTCACTCCCCAGTACCTCCATTAAAAATAAATCTAATTCTCTCCCCCCCCTAAAAATAAACAAATAATAATAATAAAGACTTATAAAAAGACTTTAAATTCACCATAGTTCTATACTTAAATTGTTTCCAAATGTTTATTAGTATCCTGTGATGAACATCTCTCCACAGAGTTTTTTAAAGTAATAGTGAAGATCATTAATTTTTGAAAGAACCCCAGAAGAGAAAGTAAGAAAAAAATAGGATTGCCATGTGATTTCAGCTTCTACTCACCACGCTCCTTATTTGTGTATGCAGACTATTCTAATTAAGCTACTATAAAAGAACAAGGATTGATTTAAGATGCAAATGGTATGTACAAGGCAGTTAAAGGCAAAATGATGTTTGGATTCCAGCCTGAGTGTTGGTTTCCTGGTGATTCAAATGGCAGGGGAACTGAGCATGTTGTTGGTGTAACATAAGCACCGTGAACCTCAAAGCAGCTGTATGGCAGCTGTCATCACCATCTTCATGTTGCCAGCAGCAGTTTTCCAGCAAGACAGTATCATCCATCTCATTATTGTTGTTAATTTGAATGTTAGTGGTTTTATACTTTTATTGGTATGTAACTTATAAATCTATTTTGATGTAAACATACAAAGCTTAGGTCAATTTTCCTTTTTTTTCTTAAGCAACGTAATACAGTTATTTACGTCAATGTTTGGGATCTGCAATTTTTTTTTAAGAGACTTTGTACATCACTGGAGAAACTCAGGGGTAGTACAAAGAGCATCAGCTCCAGAAGTCAGGTTATCTAAGTTCTAAGTGTAGCTTTGACAGTAACCATCTGTAGGGCTTTGGACTGGTCGTCTCACCTCTGTATCCCTCAAGTTTGCTCATCTGTAGAATGAAAGGGTTTGGCTGTATGATCTTTAGATTCTCCTCTAGCTCTCAATTCTGTTCTTCAAAGGTCAGGAGCCCTTATTTGGAAACACAGCCAGGCTGGTTTGTGCTATTTGTTCTCTGAGACTGAAGCCTGACGTCATTGTAATTTTAGCCAGAGACTGTCAAGATCAGCACGAAGCTGCTTCTAGCTGCTCTGACCCTATGGAGGAGCAGGAAGGGGCCTCCTTAACTCTTGTTGGCTCAGATGCAAGGTACACACTTTGGATGTCCCTGGTATGTGGCAGTGATTCGTCACGCGGCCTGGGGAGGGTAGGGTGTCATCAGAATCAGGGCTTCTCAATCCAGTGAACTTCCCTGTCTGGAGCTCCACCCCACTTGAGAACCAGGTTGAATTAGACCGTGTTGCTGCTGGCACTGGATCAGATCCTCTGGGGTGTGGCACAGAAAAATGGTTGGGAGGCAGTTTAGAAAGCTGTCTTTGGATTGTGCTGGATGGTGTTTCTGGAAGATTCCCACAGGCAGAGGTCCAGCTGCAACCAAGACCTAGAGGCTTTGGAAAATCAGCCTGGCGAATTCTAGAGGGGCTAAAAAAGTCTCCCCTCCTTCCTCTTTCTCCCTCTTCTCCTCTTCCTCGTCCTCTGCCTTATCCCCACTCCCTTCTGCTCCAATACCTAAACCTTACTGGAACCCACCGTGTGTGATTCTAAGATTTTTCACATATATTTTCTCATTTTATCCTCACCACACATCCTAAGGGAAAATTGAAGTATAGTCAGTTTACAATGTGTCAATTTCTGGTGTACAGCATGTTTCAGTCATACATATACATACATATATTTGTTTTCATATTCTTTTTCATTATAGGTTACTACAAGATACTGAATATAGTTCCCTGTGCTATACAGAAGAAACTTGTTTATCTGTTTTACATATACTAGTTAATATTTGCAGGTCTTGAACTCCCAATTTATCCCTTCCCATCCCCTTTCCCACCAGTAGCCATAAGATTGCTTACTATGTGTATGAGTCTGTTTCTGTTTTGTAGATAAGTTTATTAATGTCTTCTTTCTTTTTTTAGATTCCATATATGAGTTATATGGTATTTTTCTTTCTTTTTCTGGCTGACCACTTAGAATGATGATTCTCCAGGTCCATCCATGTTGCTGCAAATGGCATTATTTTATTCTTTTTTATGGCTGAGTAGTATTCCATTGTATAAATACAACACAGCTTCTTTATCTTGTCATCTGTTGATGGACATTGAGGTTGTTTCCATGTCTTGGCTATTGCAAATAGTGCTGCTATGAACATTGAGGTGCATGTATCTTTTTGAATTAGAGTTCCTCTAAGGGCAAATACTTTTATTATTTTATTCGGTACACCTTTTCACATCAGGACTCTGAGGCACAGAAGTTCAAGTTGCCCACATTCATGTGGGGAAGATATCCAGGGTACACCCTTGGGTGGTTGGGCTCTGGAGTCGGGCTCTTAAACATCTTTCTGCATTGCCAGCACAGACACAAAGACAGGCAAAGGTGCTATTGAGCACCGTGGACCACCGACCCTTGGGCAGGCCTTATGGGTCTGAATGATACAGCTCAACAATCAATTGTGGACCGAGTAAAGGAAAGAGATCCTAGGCTGGGGTGCTGACTGCTCCTCTGTGTTCTCCAGCGGGGAGCTGGGTCATGCCTGCCAGGGATCCGCCTTCTGCGGCAGGAACAGGAATGTCCCCAAGCAGCCCATTACTCTTGTGTGAGGCCGATTTGTAGCTCTAACCAGGAAAGAACCAGGTCTCTGCAGGGCTGTCGCGGTGTCCAGGAGAGCTGGCCAGAAGCGCACTAGCACCATCAGCGGCCGCCACCTGGGGGCGCCCCTAAGCGTAGCGGCCAGAACAGCAAGTTCCCACGCTTGGGGCAGAAGAGGGCAGGGAACCCAAGACCACAGAAACCGCTGCAACTGTGGCCCTGAGGGCCACTCACGGGTGTTCTTTAGCACGCTCACATCCCAGTAAGGGGGTGAAAAAGTGAAGAAGTAAAAAAAAAATTTTTAAGTGTTTTCTATTCCTTCTCCTGTTTAAAGTTGCCAGTTGGATTCAAAAACAATGCCAGCCACTCTTGATAAAATATGCAGATGAAAATTTTAAAACACAGGATCATTCTGGGTGAATATCTGTATTTTATGCCATGACATCATCATGAAAGCTATTTAATTTAAAAAAGAAGAGATGTTTTTCTGCTTTTTGATTGTTTTGTTTGTAATTCACCAAAAAACTCACTTACCAGGCTGTTCGTTTTAGGACAGAAGGCTGGAAACCCTATCCCTACCCACAGGAGTCCTTCTGAGATCACAGTTACCTTCCCTCCCCTCATACCTGCGCAGAGGGGAAAGAAAGGGATCTACTTTTGGTTGTTGATGTGTTGGGGGAGCGGGGAACCACTTCAGACCTTGTGACAGAGCTCGTTTATCGTAGATTTACTGCTGGTACATATTTACGTGTTTTACAAGCAGTACCCTCTGGTCCCTGGCAGTGAGATCGCAAGCTGAATGAGCACCATATGCGGCATTAATACCAGCAAAGGGCTATGGAGATGGTTTCCAGCACTTGGTCAATCTCCTGAAGTCCTAACCTGCCTCCAGCTGTTCTTTCCTCTGCAGTTGGCACAGCTGTGGCTCGGTTCCCCGGCTGCTGTGATGTTTACGCCGGTGTCCTTAACGTCAGAAGACAATCACACATCCCTGTTAGGATACCTCCTTCCCTGCACCCTTTTCTGAAAGGCTGCTCAAACCATTGCAAAACAGATGTCTTAATCTTTCCTACAAACTTTTCTCTGTTTGACAAGTACGCAATAATAGTTGCACATATTTTGTAGAACATTGTGAATGAACACACTAATTAGGTGGCGTAAAGAGAGGCCCCAGCAGAGTGGAAAACACACATTGCTGAATGCACTCAGGGCTAAGGATGGAGCGGCAGAGAGCTTGCCTGCGGCAGGTGACTGCTTGTGCCCACTGGCCCAGAGCTGCCCTAGTCCTCACCAGGCACGGGACTCAGGACACGAGGAGTATTTGTGTCATTCGGGTGGGTATGAACAGTGTACTTGTTGGAGTGTTGCCATATACAAGTAGTTTGTTTTAGCAAATTTAAGGTATGGGCTCAGAGCTAGTTAGCAGCAGAGCTGGAACTAGAATTCACTTTGATCCCCAATCCAATATTCATTCTTTTTCAATAAACTGTCTTAAAATAATGAAGACCTTGTCCTACTCTTTACCTGCTCTGCCAATCCTACTCTGTGGAATGACTACTAGTAGCAAAATTTGCTATGTTATCTTTTCAGCCTTTTTTTCCCCCTGTGTGTGTTTCATTTTTTTTTTTTAACTAAATACAGGTCTATATCCATATTGTTCAGCAGCTTACTTTCTTCATTCAACAATATATGATGTACCTTCTTCCGTGTCATTACTTACAGATCTGCCTCATTCTCCCTTTCCCCCAGTTTTATTGCGGTATCACTGAGTACATCGTGTGTGCATACATATACTTCACATATTTAACATGTAGTTTGATCAGGTGTTTTTTGTTTTTTGTTTTAGGGAAAGGTCTGGGAAGAATTCCTTCTTTACTTTTTGAGGAGGGGGGGGGTGGGTGGAATTAAGTTTATTTATTTATTTTTCACGGCGGTACCAGGGATTGAACCCAGGACTCTGTGCATGCTAAGTACACACTCTACCACTGAGCTATACCGTCCCCCCTGTTTGATCGGTTTTGACATATGTGTACACTGGTAAGACCATCGCCACAGTGAAGGTAACATTTCCATTGTTTCCAAAAGCTCCTCATGCCCCTAGGTAATCCATGGATTACTTAGAAGCAGAATTGATAAAATATTTCATTCCTTCTAATGGTAACAAAATGTTGGACCTGTGGTAGATTAAAAATGCTGAGGTTTCTAACAGCAATTATTGGATGTTGGAAAAGTTTACACTCTATAAAGTTTCTATCTAGGCTGTGGAAAATGTCAACATGTAACAAGGAAATGACAGTCCATACACTCCACCCAGACTGCCCAGCTGCGAGCAGAGAGAGGCAGTATATCCTGGAGCTCACGAAGACCCCTGTCGGCGGGGTAGCTGTGCATAGTTGTCAACAACACGTAACAATAAAGTTATTGATGTTGAGGAAGAGAGTTCCGGTAGGGGTATCTCTATTTCCGTTAGGGCCTATATCCTTCGCCCTCTCCATCTACACCCCGACCGGAAATACTTTTACCCCTTTAAAAGCCACGTCGGTCCTGGTCTCAGTCCCGCCCACGCAGGGGGGAAGCACTTCCGGGGTCAGGGTATTCCAGCCCGGCCCGCCCCTCCGCCGGTGCCGCGTTGGAAGCCGCGACTGTCCCGGAAGTGGCCCGGGCCTCTCTCTGTCGGGGTCCCGACCTCCCAGCTGCTGCTGCGGGCAGCGGGGGCGTCGGCGATGGCGGAGGCGGCGCTGCTGCTGCTGCCCGAGGCGGCGGGGGAGCGGGACGCTCGGGAGAAGCTGGCTCTCTGGGATAGGAGACCGGACACGACGGCGCCGCTGACCGACCGGCAGGCGGACTCGGTGCTGGAGCTGAAAGCGGCGGCCGAGGACCTGCCGGTGCCGGCCGAGGTAAGGTGACGGGCGGGAGCTGGGCTGGCATGCTGTACGGCCGCGCTGACGAACCCCGGCCTTGCAGACCCCTGTCCAGGGTCTCTCTTCTCTCCTCCCCGGTCATGGTGGCGGGTCGGTTGGAGAGGTCCCTCACCTTCCCCGGCTGTCAGGCCTCACGCTGCCCGCGACCGCCGACTCTCCCCGCCGACTCTCCCCTCCCGCGTGGGGAAGGCTGCGGGGGCGTCCAGTGGCTGGAGGCCGCCGGCACCCAGCCCTCCCCCTGCGGCTTGGGACGGTTGGCCCGGATCCTGGTTCTGGGCGTCCTGCCCCGGGTGTCCCTGGTGTCAGCGAGGCACAGTCCTGTTGCCCACCTTCTCCCGGAAGGAGAGGGCACTGAACCCGAAGTGCTTTGCTTCAGGACAGCCTCTTACTAGTATTCGTTCATCAGTTTAATGAATAACTCAGCTTCCTTTTTCCATAGGGGCACTTGGGGAGACCAAACTTGATACTGAGTGATAGTTTCATTCATCGCACATTGAGCAGTGAGCTCTGGATTAAGTGCATGTTGTGGAGATCCGATTCATATTTGCTGTAGCAAAGCAATAAAAATGGGTTTTCTTTAGAAGCTGGATCAGTACATTATTAAATAATGCTAGTGTTCGGTTTTAGTGTCAACGTTTTAAATCCTAATTTCCATTGAGACATCATGCATGTTACTGCTTGTGTGATTCAATTCAGTTACTTATAATAGCCAGAAGTACGTTTTATCAATTGTCAAATGTTTTACAAACTTTTTCTTGTTTTGAGGGCCAGGTTTAGGAAGATTGTTTTACTAATAAGGATGGTTATTTTTTGATGTTGGAAGCATTCTTTTTACGGTTTGGAGTTGTGTTCAAAGGCAGATTGAGTTTACAGACTTAAGCTTTTTTTTTTTTTCCCCTTGCCTTCACACTTCAGAGGTTAAGAACTCTTTGAAAGTTCTCTCCACTTTCACTGTTGCACGTTCTGCCGTAAAGTACAGGTGTTTTTTCTTGGGTTTCTCTGTCCACCTCTAGGATTCTGTGCTGGAAGTGGGTTTGAAATAAATGAGGAAGCAGGTGGAAATTTGCTTTGGCGTGGCTGTCAAAGTCTTTTAGGCTCTGGATGATAGAAACTGTTTGCTCTATAAATGTTTGAGTCTGTTTATAATTGATTTGGCCTATTACCAAAGCAGAATGCTTGGGCATCACAGCATCTGTGGCAAACATATTCCACAAGAAAAGTAACCCAATTTGTTTTTTATTGTCTTGAATCATACAATATTATTATTCTCATTGAGCACAAAGGAAAGGATTTGGAGTGTAGTTAGTGGAATCTCTTCATTTTCACCCCATTATTTGATGTTTATGCAATATAATATCTACCATTAGTCTCATTCAGTCACTTACCATGAATTATGTGCCTATCCTGGGCTGGGAATTGAGGATAGAATGATAAGAAACACAGGATCTCTTGCCTCGTGGAGCTGACCTAATTATAGTGATCATGAGCAGGTTAAAAAGAGCAGAGAAGGTAAGTTCAGAAGGTGGTTTATGATCTAAGGAAAATAAAACAGTATGGTATGACAACAGGGTATGACAACAGGGGATGAGGTGTGCCCTTTTAGATAAAGAGGGAAGGCCTTTCTGAGATAGTAACGGTCTAAGGTGAGACCTTGTGATGGAAAATGAGAAAAATAAGCTTCCAGCTGGAGGGAAAAAACAATGCAGAGTCATGGGTAGGGGATGAACTTCACCAGTTCAAGGGTTCAGTGAAGGTCTTCCAGTACATGCAGCCTTGGTATGGGATTCCTGTGAGAATGAAGTACCAGCCTGTTATTTACCCATCCTGGAATCTTTGAGAGGGAGGTTCTCGTTGCTTTTCAACTTTTCTGCAGCCCTCATTTCCCTTTATATGTCTGGTAGGAAGACTCTGGAATTGAATTTTTTATTGCTGTTACCACTCTTTTTAACACCGACAGTGAGGAAGCATGTCTTAATTTTTATTTTGCCCAACCAGTGTATCTGTGAAGGGTTTTCTGTGAAGTTTCACAATTTTCAGGAGATAAATTACTTCCTGAACAACTGGAACAGAACACGTTAGTTAAATAGCAGGAAGCCAGCTAGCTCTCAGCAAACATGATGAAGCTGTTAATAGCTTTCTTTTTTCTGAAGAACTAATCATATCTTGGAAAGAAGTTATACCTTTTTATTTGATGTTAGATAAGAGAATTTGATGTAGAATATTAGGTAGTCTGGTTTCTTGTAGCCGGGGCAAACCTTTTAGTAGTGAGGGCCTTTTTCTTTCTACTGCATTTAGTAATTCTCAATAAAATGCTGAGGTAATTTACACTGAAATTTACCTGTAATTTACTGTTAAAGTTTTTGTTTTTCTAAGGGCTTTGTGGCCTTAGACATGATTCTTAAATTCTCTGAGCCTCTTTTCTTCTTTATAAAGTGAAGATGATAATAGTACTTGCCTCACAGAAGTAGAGAGAATTAAATAATGTATGTGAGGTACACACAGCAAGCTACCTGCTAGTATTTTATTATTCATATGTTTTCCCCTCTCATATGAATAGTACCTTAAAAGAATAGATTAGAATCATGATCCTGAGCTGGTATTGGTGTCACACAGACCAAAGGTAAGAAAGAAGAGGTTAATTGCCTTGTGAAAGGTTCTGAGACTCCGTCTCTACCTCCTCAGTGATTTGCTCCAAACAGAGAAGGTAACCTGAGGTTTCTTTCAGGGAATGAATTAATTAGATTGATAACAAAAGTGATTTTCTCCAGCCCAGAATCAGGTAAGAAATAAAGTTTGGGAGAGAAAGGTATATTGTTTTTTTCCTGGAGTTGCTCAGCTGGTCAAGCAAGGCTTGATAATTTATTGTAATTAGTATTTAGAATGTTGCTTGTCCCCTTTTGTATAAACTGTACAGTAGCTCTCTGGGACTAGCAACCAGCAACCGAGGTCTATGCTCCTCTCTTTCGGGTGGTGAATGTCTGCTCCATCTGGGAGCCAGGACAGTGTGAGTGAGCCAGGGGCATTGTCATCTCCTAGTCAGGAGTGAATGACAGGTCAGAACAGGGAAGTTTGTGACACCACTGCACCCTTCTTTTTTATTTTTTAAAATTTTTTTTGGGGGGGAGGTAATTAGTTTTTTATATTTTTATTTAATTTATTTTTAATGGAGGTACTAGTGATTGAACCCAGGACCTTGTGCATGCTAAGCACGCACTCTACCACTGAGCTGTATCCTCCCCCACCACCACACCCTTCTTGACTTGCCATTCTATCCCAGGTGCTTTGAGAAGACAGCTGGGCAAATGCCCCTACTGGGGGACATCTTCTCATAAACTCTTAAAAAGCAACTTGTTTTGTTACTTTATAAATTTGTTTCTTAGAAGTGGTTGCAGTGTGGCTTCTCTCTTGCTTGGCTTGAGAGAAAATGGTTTTTTATTAAAGCAAGTGAACAGGAGGCCTTCTGCTTCTGATATTTGAAAGTCTGTATGACTGGGAAGTAGTCATTTGTGCATGAACCAATCAAACAGAATGCTCTTTCATATATTCAAATTATCATGTTTACTCACAATGTCTAGGTTGCAGATTATATCTGGAATATCTGTAGTACCTTCTCAAGTAGCCAGAGTTTTCATATGATTTCATTTTCTGAAGTATACTGGAAGATTTTTTTTGGTTCAGAATGACAGACTAAGCACATGTGTGACACCCTGGGATCCTTTTTACATGACAGTAATAAATGTGAGGCACATCCAAAACACAGATGGTATCAGTAAATCTGTAATTTTGGTAAATTAATAGGAGTTAGGAAGCATGTAGTATCATTAAAAAAATGAATCTAAAGACTTAATTACAGAACAAAGTGTAAATATTACAGATTTTGACAGTCTGAAAAAGAGATGGTATAGGTGACAAAACTTGAGAGTAAATATAAAAGGACATGTTAGGGGTACTCATTTCTTCATTTTATGTCACGGGGAGTCAGTAGATAAGACCATCAATTGATAAAACACAATGCTTTGAATCTGTGTTATGAGTTATGGAGTAACCAACAAAAATACTGAAAACAGTTAAATTAGTTAAAACGGGATAGGGAAGGTAGCTCAGTGGTAGAGTGCATTCTTAGCATGGAGGAGGTCCTGGATTCAGTCTCCAGTACCTCCATTTAAATAAACAAACAAACAAATAAATAATCCCCCCAAATAAATAAATGTACTTTAAAAAAATTTTGCAAAAAATTAGTTGAAAGTGGAGGTAGGGGAGGAGTTTACTTTTCATTTAACTCTTCTGATGATTTGGAGAAAAATACGTTCGTGTGTTTTGAATAATATCTATAAAAGAAGATTGATAAAAATTCCAGATTATTTCTTTGGTTCCTTCTTCTTTTAAAGTTCTTTATTTTGCCTTTGAATTCCTTAGAAATATTTCTCAAACTATAATAAACGTTGGTATTGCTTCAGAGAAGATGGAAAGAGGGAGACTGGGTTTTCACTTAATCATCCTATGCTCCTGGACTTTTATTAGAGTAAAAGGCTCGTTATAGGTTAATGACAGAGAGTTATGAATTTAAAGGAAGAAAGTAAATTCCATCTTTTCCTTATGCTCTGTTGAAAATGCTGCATATCAAATGAAAAAGGCAAAGTGTGTATAATATGCTGTTATTTGGATTAAAAAAAAGGTGTACTTCCTTTGTATATGGATAGACTGCCTTAAGAAAGCTTCCTGAGGTGCTAGTTAACATTAAGAGCCTCTGAGGAGGGAACCGGATCGTTGGGGAATGAATGGGTCCATGGGAAGAAGACTTTTCATTGAATATCCTTTGTATCTTGTGCCACATGAATTTTTTACCTGTTCAAATAAATATGTTTTAAAAGACTGCCATATATATTACAAACGATTCTGGGAATTAATTTTTTATCTGGAATTTGTTATATATTATGAAGTAGTACCAGAATTAATGCGTTGTAAGGCCTCATGAACTTAGGAGAATATGATTATTACATTACTTTTTCATTTTGCAAAACTATAGTACGTGGTATCACAATCAGGATTTTGACATTGATCTATATTACTTTTTTTCTACTTTTATTAATTGTAGTAAAAAATACAGAAGTAAAACTTGTCATTTTAACCACTTTTAAGTGTACAATTTAGTGGCACAAGGTACGTTCATATTGTTGTGTAACCATCACCACTGTCAGTCTCCAGATCTTTTTCATCTTCCTAAACTGAAACTCCGTACCCATTAAACAGTAACTCCTGATTCTCCCAGCTCCTGGAAACCACCATTCTGCATTCTTTCTCTATGAATTTCACTACTCTAGGTACCTCATATAACAGGTAAAATACAGTATTTGTCCTTTTGAGACTAGCTTATTTCACTGAGCATAATGACTCCAAGGTTCATCTGTGTTGTAGCACGTGCAGGATTTCCTTTATTTGAGAATGAGTAATAGTACCTTACATGACCTACATTACTTTTTAAGATATGTTTATAACCTTTTTTTCTCAAAATAAATTGAATTAAAGATAGATGTGGGTCTGTTGAGTGCTTTATCTTTTGACAGTGAATTTTCTTCCCCCTTTTTAATGTGCCTTTTGGTTGAATACTGGACATTATGCAGGACATCTGAGAATGAGAAAAATAGTATGAATGGCTGGAAGTGAGTACACTTCTGTTTAGTTATTAGTGTGGGGGGTTGAATCAGCCTAGTTAGGAGTTGAGCTAGGGTTTTGATGTTGTTCTGGTTGTTTTTAGTTTACCAGTGGCTTCAAACTTCTCTCTTGTTACCTTTTGTCTGGGTTGGGGCTGGGTTGCTGCAGGGTGTTCTTAACCCTCCTCCTCGACCCTCAGCTTTTGGTGTGCTTCGTGCCTGTGTCTCAGGGTGTCTGTGCTTCTGCCTCTCCCATGGCGGTGGATTGCTGCTGCCGGGTAGCTGGGGCGTGGTAGGTGGGAGTTTTCTGTCATCCAAGTCCAGTCTCAGTCTTAGGCAGGCCCCTTTGCTCCTGGGCTTGGGGGTGGAATTTCTTCCTGATTCGGCCTTCCTCCGGCAGTAAGAGACCTCTAATGCTCTGGGGCTTGGGTGGTTTCTCGCCTCTCCTCCAGGGGTTGTGGTCGTTTGTTCTCCCTTTCCCCAGCTGTAGTATGTCTTCTGTGCCCTAGGGTAGATAGGGTTTGCTGCCCTTTTTAGAGTGTCTTTTGTTCCACTGGGGAGAAGGGTCTGGATGGCGCCTTGTGCCCCACTTTCTACAGCTCCCTCCTCTAGGCCTGCACCTCACCATCCTCATTCTTTCTTGTGAGCACCTGGTGGAGTTCCATGAAGACCGTCTGAGTGGGTGCAAACTTCCCGTGTCTGTGGCTCCGGAGCATTTTGTACTCATCCACCCTCCAGCATTTAGCAGTTTGTAAGAAATTTTAGCCCAGTTCTTACCAGTTCATGTGGCGTTTGTCATTTCTTTTCCCATCATCTGCTGTGATGAACCAGTTGCTCACACTGTCTCTGCCTGAAGGTGCCCATCTTTCTCTAGGTTTTAATCTAGTAATCTACTTGATTAGAGGAACTTTAGCTCTCTGATACATTCAGGAATATGATTTCGTACATTATTTGTCTTTTTCTTATTATTAGGGTGCAAGCAACACCCTGTCTACCGTTCTTTATTTTAGCCTAGCATCCAGGCCCTTTCTAGTATATTTTTCAAATCTGTGCCTAATCCATGTCTCCTTCCCTTTTCCTCCTTAGGTATCATATAAGCAGTGCTGATAGAACTATGTGTTTGAGTTTTTTCATAATCTGTTCATATATAACTAAATTTTACTACTAATAAAATAAAATTGTATAAAGATAGCTTTCAGACTATTCTGTTCCCAAGAAGCAGTATAGATTCTGATTCATAAATTTACTTATTCTGTTGCTGCTAATAAATAGGAATAATGGTAGTAATGTGATAAATAGCAGTAGCTCACATTTATCGTATTTCCTATTTGGTAGGCATTAGGCTGAGTACATGTAATATTCTGTCTGGTGGGTTACCTGCCCTCTCCAAGGAGACAGCTTGTTTTTGGTAACTGGGGTGGTTGCACAGAGCATGAGCAGGTGGACTTAGCTTCCTCTGTCCTCCAGAACCTCTGGTGGCAGCACAGTTGCTGGTGACACTGTAGACTCAAGATAGATTCTCAGAGTGGGGAAGGTATAGCTCAGTGGTAGAGTGTGTGCTTAGTATGCACAAGGTCCTGGGTTCAATCCCCAGTACCTCTATTAAAAATAAATAAGTAAATAAACCTAATTACCTCCCCCCACCAAAAAAAAAAAAAAAAACCTAAAAATAAAATAAAACAATTAAAAAAAAAACTTTAACTAAAAAAAAAAAGAGATTCTCACTAGATTTGAGAAACCTCATTCTTACTGCCCAACAGTCCTTTAGTACTCAGGAATTATGTCACTATTCAGGAAGAGTTTACATGAACAAGTGATACCTTTAATAAGACATAATTATGTACTTCCAGGACCCTCCTGGCTCTTGAGTCAGACTCATTTGTGGGGAGAAAGCAGATCAAGGACCTTCCTGAACATGTTTTTTTTCCTGCCTGCAACTTCCCAGTGGTCCAAGAAGCCTGTTCTCTTCCCACACTTGTGTTTTCTTCTTTTCACAATGGCCTCATGATACAGATAATGTACTTCCTATTTTACATAGAAGAAATTGAGATTTAGAAGCATTAAGTGATTTGCTTATTGTCCCCCAGCTCGTAAGTGAGCAGGAGCAGGGTTCAATCCAGGCTGTGTTGTGATGTGCTTTACTGTGCCTGAAGGTACAGCTTGAACCCAGGTACAAAACCCCTATATTTGAAGGGTTGTGTTTCTAAATCAATGATGGTGCATGTTGCATCTAGCTTATTTTATTTTAGCTTTGAAGAGAAAATACTGATGAAATCTTTGGATGAAATGCCTATATCTAGAAAAATAGACAGGGGGCAATTTCCTAAGGCCTTGAATCAAGGTCTGATATTGCTGGACCTTAGATGTCATGCCATAAGGGCTGGAAACTGGAATTGAAATGAAACAATCTGGCCCTTGTACCTTCCCCAGCATCTATGCTTCCTTTCTTTTAGGTCTGAAAATAGCTTGTCTGTATGACTCTAGGTAAATGAACAGCTGGACTATCTTTAGTAGTGGACATCTAGAAAATATTGCAGGTCTGATGGTGTCAAAGTCAGGCTCTTCTGAATCTGATGGGAAACTCTGATATTCTTTTCAGTTGTAATTTCACAATCTGTCAGCAAGAAGATGTGGGTGAAGTGTGCCAGCAGTGGAAATAGTAGAAGGAGGTAACAGTTGTTGGTAGTTAATTCTTGGGTGCAATTTGTTCTCCGGTTGGTATTAATAAGGTTATGTATTTGTGTTTGATACTAGAAAGGGCAAGCTTCTTGCATTAGCATGCAGGTTTTGCCTTTTTCTGGTTTGCAAGAGGGTCCAGTAAGAAAATGTGTGTGAATTAGTACAGACTCACCACCAGTTTTAGAAAAGTAACTCAAAAACCATGCTTTACTTAAAAAGAAAGAACCGAAAGCACAAAAGAAACAAAACAAGCCCCCATACTTTATTAATGATGGGATATTTGTGTCATGGGTACACTTTGAGACTAGCATTTAATACAGAGAGAGCTTAGTTGTAGCTGTTATATGACACTTATTAAATGATTTAATAGAAAGCATTCCTTTCTCTTTTCAGAACACCTGAGATGAAATACCAGTCTTGTTAAGTTCAGAGAATTTTCAAGTTATTTTAATCTTTGTGGCTCTCTTTTCTTTTTTTTCAAGCTCCCAATTGAAGACTTGTGCAGTTTAACATCCCGGTCGCTGCCCATTGCACATTCTTCAATAGTGCCCGAATCCACGGAAGACATTCTCTTGAAGGGTTTCACCTCCTTAGAAATGAAAGAAGAAAGAATCGAAACTGCACAACAGGTGAATGGCAGTGTTATTTCTAAAGATGCTTGATTGTTTTAAATGTCTCAGTAAAATAAGGCTAGTAAAAAAGGTCCTAATCAAAAGTTCTGAACATTTGAAATTATAGTTAAAATAAAATCTTTACAGAACATTCTTGATTTTGTGTTGTGGCTGTTTCATAAGTGAGTTTTTGGTTGTTTTTTTTTTTTTTTGAGTTGTGAGCCACTTTTTTTAAATTGAAGTATAATCAATATACACTGTTTCTGAAGTGTTTAAAATGAACCTATTGCCCAATTTTATTTGCAATGCAGATGAAAATACAATATTCCAGTTTGGATGTTGGTAGACTTGTTATACTTATTAAGGTTTTGATATCTTACATCCTTTTGACCTCCTCCCAGTGTGTGTCTGTGTGAACATGTCCTCCCAGCATACATATGTATGTGCACTTGCACACATGTGGACCCCCATGCACATGCCTCTCTGCTAGGTGATTTCTTTCTTTAAAACCTCAGTATTCTCTTTAGCTGAACATTTAGAGTTATTTTTCAGTCATTTATAATGTGTAATCTTCTCTTGGTTTTTGCTTATTCCTAACTATAAATTTAAATATGCAGTAATTTCTTCTGCCACTTCCTCTGTCTCCTCTTTCTGTCCTGTTAAGAATCAGAGCTGAGACATTTGTCAAGTGAACCACAAAGCAACTGTGCTGAATTGCATATACAGTAAGTCGAGAGGGGCAGTGCTGCCAAGTGATGGAGAGCGTCAGCTCTTGAGTTAGGCCTGGATCTGAAAGTCACCTCCATCACTTCCCATATTTGTGAGCCTAGGCAGATTACTTCTCAGGTCTTTAGTTTCCTAATGTGTAAACCAAGGATAATTATATACTTAGTTCATAGGACTTTTGTGAGAATTAAATTAGGTAATGCATGTAAATGCAGTATGTAGCAGGCAGACAATCAGCTTTCAGTAAACGGAAGCCCAGATACTTGGCACGCCTAACATCTTGAGAGAATGAAGCATACCTTTAACTTCGAATCGCACTTGAGAATTATAAAAGATACTCTTGCACTATGTCTCTGAATTTATTTGAACTATTTGAAAAAAAATCTTCTGGATTAAATTTGCACTTGCATATCTCTCTTTAAATTAAAAAAAATCCAGTATGTTGAGTTATAATTTACATACAATAAAATGTACTCATTTTAAGTATACGACTTGTTGGTAGGCCCAGAATTCAAACCCAGGTTTAGCTGATGCAAAGGTCCGTGTTCTTAAACCACTCTTTTGTATTATTTTTGAGTGTTTATCTTTGCAATTATTATTAGATAACATTAATATTAATATTTACCCAAAGCCCTGTGTCACCTACTCAAATTTGGCAAACTAGCAAGTAGGCATTAGCCTCTTAGGAAGAAATATTTATTTCTGCATATTATCTTGTTAATACTTTTCCTTATTTGACTCTGAAAATGGCCAGTGTTTTTAATATCCTTTGCCTTTCCTAGCATGTAGATACTGACTGTGCAATTAAATTATCAACTCCGGGCTTAAAACTATTAATGTCTGAGCCTGAAACAATAAGACTTAGTGTCTACCCTTTTGACTTGCTGTTTAGCATGTAGCCACTTTTCATTTTGTCTGTTCTAGTTTTTTGACAACATAATACTCTCTTTTTCCAGTTCTTCTCATGGTTTGCAAAGCTGCAAACTCAGATGGATCAGGATGAAGAAACTAAATATAGGTATGTGGCTCTTGCATTTGTCGGCTATCCTCTGTTTTAGATCCTCTGAAGCATTTTGTAATCTGTGTCTTTAAATAAAATTAAGGGACAGAGAAAGCTTGAACGTTTTCTTTAAGAATAGCTAGAGAGGATTTGGGTCATTACAACTGGTATTGGAAGTTGTGTGATTAAAAAAGTTACATCGTAATTAATAGGTTAAGGGGGCAGACATTGATTTTTAGATAACTCTAGAAATGCTTGGGATCAAGTGGGAGTTTTGCAGGAACTTTTAAGAGGTGTTTGTTGTCTTTCTTTGGAGGGAGAGAGATTTAAGCGATGGCCAGCTAGGCTGGGTGTTAACTGTTGTTCTCTTTGTGTGTATTGCCGGCATGGAGGAAGTAACCATGGTTTCTAGCTGATTTGGGGACTGTGGGTTGAATATTTGCATTAATTAACGTTAATTAAGTGACTACTATCGCTAGGCATTGTGTTGGGCTCTCTGATGTGTGATTCCATTTCATCTTTATAGCAGCCCTATGAGGAAAGGTATTCTATGTCCATTTTGCAAATGAGCAAACTGAGGCCTGGAAATATTCAGTACTTGCCTAATGTCATGGACACTTGGACAGAGCTAGGACTTGGACTCAGGTTTTCCAGTTCCAAATCCAAAATTCTTTCATGACATCACACCATCTTTCAAAGGCAGAAGGATGGACCTACTTGATACCTTGGGCTGGCCCTGGTGTTCCAGTCTTGTTTCAGTCATTTTCCTTCTTATGTAATTTTTCTTCTTAAGAAACAGTTTGTGACATAGTTTTTTGGTACATTTCTGAATGTAATAAACTTTGTGAATATGTCAGACTTTCCTTCTGAAATTCAGGCATTTGGGGGAAAATAAGACTTTGCTGTTTTTTTGTGTATGCTTATTGGGGGAAAATATTATTGCCAATCCCCTTTTGGTTCTGTTTTCTAGACAGATGAGGGATTACTTGTCTGGGTTTCAGGAGCAGTGTGATGCTATATTGAATGATGTAAACAGTGCTCTTCAGCATCTGGAATCATTGCAGAAACAGTATCTTTTTGTGTCCAATAAGACAGGAACCCTACATGAAGCCTGTGAACAGCTCCTGAAAGAACAGGTAATTTGAAATAGGAAAGTCAGTGATTATATTTAATATTTTATTTTAAAGTAGATAAATGATTTAATTGTAATTTAAAAAATTTCTCCAAGTATATTTTGAACATTGCTCTGTATGAAGCCCTGTGCTAAGCATGCAAATGATTACTTTGACAGCCTTTTAAGCTTATGTGAGCAGGGGCAAGGGCAAGCTTTCCTGTGTTCTGAGCTGTTAACATCTCAAAACAATTTCATAGTGAAGAGGATATATTTGCTCTGTCTGCTCTTAATTACTGACACTTTTCAAACAAGGCATAGTGGTTATAGTAATGGTGGGATTTATGAAAAGATGAACTGATCTAGGTTGCACTTAAATGTGTGACTTAAAGATACAATATTTAAGATACTATATGTCAGAGTTTTCTCTATGTGTTATTTTGTGTGTGTTTTTTAAAGATAATCATCTGTTATTTTATAAAGAGATCATAGGTAATTTACTGTAATAATCATTGCTTTATTTTTAGTCCATGATTGCAGAAGTGTTGGAGCATTATTCTGAAACTGTGTATCTAATATAAACCTGTATGTCTAATATAAATCTCTTCAATGTAATTTTGAGACTGAAGTGTTGATTCTTATGTTCTCATAATAATTGATTTTTCTCTTTTAAAAAATGCAAGTCGGAACTTGTTGATCTGGCTGAAAATATTCAACAAAAGCTTTCCTATTTTAATGAATTGGAGACTATTAACACAGTAAGCATTGTTTTTTTTTTTTAAATTAGTGACTTTATATTTATTTCCCTTTCTGAGTATAATCTTTAAATTTATAAATTGGTTTGAGTGATATTTTAACTTAATGGTTTTTTATGTGTTTCTGGCTCATAAATTAATCATCATAACTACATATGAATTGTTATTAAATTTATTAATCTTAATTATTATGTTTACTAAAGAGATAGAAATAAAATCAGTAGCCAGTTAACAATGGAATGCAGTGGGAAATAGTTCATTCCCAAACTATTTGTATATCAAAATAAGAAATATTTGATTTTACTTATATATATTGTATAGTTTTGTATATTTTAATATTTTATATATAATTTACCTATTATGTTAAGTTATTAACTATATTTATATTATATATTACCTATATTTGTGCTTATTATTACTTATATAAGTTTACTTGCATTTTACCTGTATATATTATATTTTTACTTTAATAGCAACTACTAAACATGACTGCTAGTTAATCTTTTACCCTTGAGAAAATTGCCAGCATTTGCAAGTGGAAAATTTATGTTGTAAAGACTAGAAAATG
The DNA here is from genome assembly GCF_009834535.1 of Camelus ferus. Classification (NCBI taxonomy): domain Eukaryota; kingdom Metazoa; phylum Chordata; class Mammalia; order Artiodactyla; family Camelidae; genus Camelus; species Camelus ferus. The sequence continues at coordinate 6,806,400 of NC_045709.1, forward strand.
GGAAATCTAGGTCCTTGATGTATTATTTTAATATAACATTGTATAGTAGAGTATAAAATGTTTGCTAATTCATGAAGGGCCCCATTAAAGCTCATTAGGAATAAACTGAGTTAAATCCATATTCTTTTTAATTTGTGCTTTCTTCTTTGTGTTGCTATTTTTGAGGATATTTGGTGACTCTTAAAATGTAAAAAAAAATTTTTCTTTTCCTTAAAGAAACTGAATTCTCCCACGTTGTCTGTGAATAGTGAAGGATTTATACCTATGCTGGCCAAGTTAGATGATTGTATAATGTATATATCATCTCATGTAAGTCATGGTATTTCTGTATGTTTTTAAGAAATCTTAACATCTCTATTATATAGAGTAATTATTTCTTCCAAAGGGAAATAGATATCTGTAATATACTTGAAGAAAGATTGTAGTGAACTCATAGTCATTGTCAGTAACAATGTAAAAAGTACTTTGAGCTACTGAGGCAGCTCCTGGAATAGAGAAAGGGCCTGGATGACACAGGTTTATTCTATCTAAAACGACATGTGATTTTCAGACTGTTGACTTCCTGTTTTGCTAGATACTTCTTTGGAAACAAAAATATTGCTTGGGGTGGGAGGAAGGGACATGTCCATTGATTTAATCGCCATCTCTCTCTCTTTCCTCCAAGGATTTATAGCTGTATTTATTTCACCGAACTCCTATACTTTTCCTAGTTGGGCCTCATGTATTAGCCTTGAAGTCTACGGGGTACTGAAAATATACATGCCAGGCACAGGGGATTTGGCTGTGACCAAGACAGTCAGAGTTTTTGTCTTCAAGGAGCTTAAGATCTACATAGGACCTTCTTTTGAACTTTATAGATAACTTTACATAAAGAACAAGTTGGTTTTCATCAAAAGTTTGCTTTGTTAATGTTTGTTTTGTCTTTGTAATTTTATCCCTTTCCTTTACAGCCAAATTTTAAGGATTATCCTGTATATTTACTGAAGTTTAAGCAATGTCTTTCTAAAGCTTTGCACCTCATGAAGGCATACACTGTGAACACACTACAGAACCTCACAAATCAGTTATTAAAAAGGGTGAGTTAACTGGTGAGGTGTCGAGTTTTTTTTGGATTCATTTATCTTCCATAATCTTAGTCTGAGATTAGTACCTAGTAACTCCAATTTTTTTTTAACATTTTGTTAAATAAGAATGTGCATTCTCAGATGGGACGGATTCTCCAATCCTTTTTAATTTCCTCTGCCTTTAAAAAAAAAAAAAAGAATATGCATTCTAATTTTATTTATAATAGGAAAAAAGGCTATATTGTATATGCCCATCACAGTCTTATTTTCAAAGAGTATTTAACAGTGTGAGAAATGTTCAGGACTATATGGTAAATGATAAAATAAGATACAAACTGTTTGTCACTTAAAAATTTTCTTTGCCTATCTTTTCAAGAAAATACTGGAAGGAAACACACCAAAATAATAAAAGTGGTTCTGTTTGCGTGGTAGGATTACATATGGTGGATAATTTGAATTTTTTCTTTACAAATGATGGATAATTTAATTTTCTGTATTTAGTAAATATATTCTTACTGGGTGCCTCCTAAATGCTTGGTATTGTACTAGAAAGTGTATGATAATGAAAGGAGCTAGCAAGGTCCCTGCCCTCGTGGAGCTTATACGCAGGAGAAATAATCAGTAACGAAGGAAACAGATGAATTAATCAATTACAGATTGTAGTAGATACTAGGTGGAAAATTAGCAGAGTTTCAGAAAATAAGAGTGGAGCTAGCTAGGATGGTCATTGAGCACATTTCTTTCCTAAGAAAATAAATCCGTAAAAATAATGTATTTTGTTTTTTAAGCTTACTTTCTAAAGAACATGGAATATCTTTTTGAGCTTTCAGTTCAAAGCCACTGGTTTTTGGATTGCATTTACCTTTCACATTTTTCTTAGCTGATGTAAAGACAGACTGTAATTTTTCTATTTTGTAAAATTTTGAATAAGTTTGGGAAATTAATACCTAATAAATACTTGTACTTAATATGTGTTAGTGCTTTAAAACCTTTGTAAGTATATAATATTGCCATTCAATAGATGTACTGAATCTCAGGGAGGTTAATTTGACCAATGTCCTACACTCAACAAGTGGCTGAGTAGGAAACTGAAGTCTTTTTACCACTAAAATTCATGTAATTTAGGATAAATTTTAATTATAAAGAGGAGAGAGATGACAGTTCCACATAATTATTTCTCATTTATAGCAATAATAGTGTTTGGTCTTTCTTTGAGATTTTTCTCCATAAATTTTTGGTTGCTATATAGGCCAAGCTGTAGACATATGAAATGGTTTGTGTCATATCTTCTGAATAGTTATTTGTTTGTTAATTATCTTCCTTCTCTATTCTTCCCCATGTTTCTTCAGGATCCTTCATCTGTACCTAATGCAGATAATGCTTTCACACTATTTTATGTGAGATTTCGAGCTGCTGCCCCCAAAGTCAGAGTAAGTCTATTGATGTAAATAGGGTATTCTATGAAATTTATTTAGCCAACCGTTTTGAAGTACTACTGTGTGTTAGATCCTTTGCCTATACCAGGAAAATGAATATGCATGAAAGGTAGGCTTTGTCCTTCCACATTACAGCAGTGTATGTTGTGGTGCTTGGGACCACAAAGCAGGAAACATCTAGTTCTTCCTGTGATGCTCGGGGAAGGTTTCCAGATGAAGGTGATATTTGAGCTTAAAAGGCTTGGTTTGTAGTGGACTTGAGGGAATTGAGAAGGATATTTTACACAGAACAGCATTTATAGGGAAGATTGTAGGGACATAAAAGACATGTAGTTTGGGAGAACCTCATGTAATTTGGCATGACTGGAACATGAGACTTAACTAGGACATGACGGGAAAGAAGAAAGGAAAGACCACAAAGACCATCTCACAAGGGGTGTTACTGGTCATGCCAATTCAGGAAAAGTGGAGAACCAGTGCAGTATTTTACACGGGAGAGTGATTTGGTCAGGCGTGCCATTTAATAAGACTAAGGATGCAGAATGAAGAATGGATTATGGTGAAGAGGGATTTGACAAATAGAGGCCTGATTAACAAGAAGATTTTTCAGTGGTCCAGGTAGAGCTTGTGTACCTTATTCACCCTCCTGAGCACAGTGTCTGGTACATAAAGGAATGCACAAAGTGTTTAACTTGATTAAGTGATTGGAAATGGAGTTTTGATATATGTGTTATATATTGGAATAGTTAATGACATACCCCAGATAACAGCTGCCTGGAGCTGGTACATGTTTTTTTTTTTGTTTTTTTTTTTTTTATCATTGTGAAGTTACTAGCATGAGTAGTCTACTTTGGCTGACTCTGACCTCACTCTTTCCTTATTTCCTTCTTGAAAGTCAGTGGAAAGGAGTTTTTGTTTTTTGAAGTAGGAACTGGGTCATGTTTAGAAAAGATACAGTTGATGGTTTGAGGTTTAGAGTATGCCAGATTGGTTGCTTTTGCTTATTAGTCAGGTAGCAGTGATAAAGATTTGATTAGAAAAGAAATGATGTAGATAAGAGGGCTCAGTGGTAGGTGAATGTAAAACGATTATGTAGTTATCAGGGGCTTTCCTGCATACCATTAGTAACCAGTTAGCACATATGATGAGGTCCCATTTATATAAGTGACAGAAAGCATAAAATACTTACCTAGAAATAACCTTAATGGAAATAGAAGTATGAAGAAAATAACAAAACTAGAAAGAAAACCATAAAAGATTGAATAAATGGTAAGCCTGTTGTGTTCCTGGTTGGGGAGACTTAATTTTTACTTATTTTTAATTAAAAAATTTTTATTGAAATATAGTGATTTACAATGTTGTATTAAGACAGTTTTTAAAATGTCAGTTCCTCCTAGTGTAATTTATTGGTTAAATGTAATCCTGTCAAAAATTCCAATGGAATTTCCTTTTGGTTGATCTTAAAATTCCTTTGGTAGTTTAAATAAGCAAGACTAAACAAGAAAAATTTGAAAAATAAATTGATACTGATTTAAGAATTCTGATGGATCATTGGAATGGAAAATTCTATAACTTTGTATATAAAGAAGCTTCTCAAATCTAAAAGGAAGGGCTGAAGTTTTCTACATTGTATTGGGAAGATTTGCTAAGTGTTTGGGGGGGAAAAGTAAGCTCCTCACTTTATGACATTACCAGAATACATTTTAAGTGAACTAAAGAATTAAATGTAAAAATAATAGGCAGGCCAAAAACAACAAGAACAACCGCAAAAAAACTAGAGGAAATTTTTGGAAAAAAATTACAGAATTTTAAGGATGTAAAAATTAAATTTTCAGAATTTTACACAGCAAAAGAAAAAGCAGAAATTGGAGAGAATATTTGCAGCTAATAAGTAAGAAGGTTAATATTTTTAATATATTAAAAAGAGTTTATAAGCCAGTAAGAAAGATGACTATCTCATATAAAAATGACCAGATTACTCACAGAAAATACAAATGGTTAATAAATATGAATGCATGTTTATTTAGCCTCAGTAGAGAGTACATTCAGTTTAGCGTTAGGAGACATTTTTTTGTCTGTTAGAAATTGACAGATTAAGGTTTCATAATCAGTGCTTTTGAGGATTTGGTGAGACAGGCAATACTGCTGATAGGGATGTAAATAAATCCCTTTCTCAACATTTTAGGAGAATGGATCAAAAGTCTCTAAAAATATTTCTCTCTTTTGAAACAGCTTTGGGGCCCCTGACTGGGAAGTGGGTACTATTATTATACCAGCTTTACAGGGTAGGACGTGGAATCTCAGCGAAGTGAACTATCTCTCCTGGGTTCAAACAGCTACTGGGGGTTGGCTCTCAAACCCTCTAATTTTGCTCCAGGCCTAGAGCTCTTAACCATCAGGCTGTTACTCTTAAGAAACAACCTAGATGTCTAACAGTAGAAGAATGGTTGGCTTACCGACATTTACCCAGTAGGATATTATGTAGCCATTTAAAGTAATGTTGTAAATAGTATTTATAATGATGATTCATTGAGTGTTTACTAGGTGCCAGGCACTAGGCTAAGGCTTTCTATATACTTCCATCTGATAATGAGAATTATTTAATAATAGGAAAATGTTTTGAAATGTTAATTTTTCAGAAGCAGATTATAAAGCTAAATTTATAGTATAATTTTGATTTTGTTTAGAAAGAAAAATATAGTAACTGTGTGTACATATAAAAACTGAAAGAAAATATTCTAAAATATTACCTGTGATTACTTTTCAGTATTATAGGTGATTTTTATGTTTCATCTTTTTTGTATTAAGAGGTATCCTAGCATGAGCTTGTGTTATTATCATCAGAAATTAATTAGAAGTATAATTAAAACCGATGGGGTTAATGGATTTTTTTTTTATTCCAGACTCTCATTGAACAAATAGAACAACGATCTGAAAGAATACCAGAGTGAGTACCCATAAGTTCTTCAATTTCCAAATTATTTTACCTTGAGGTGCTATTTTTCCAAGTCTGTATGTCCCTGGTATTTTTCTGAGCAGTTACCTTGCATGTTATACAAGATTTTTTTTTGTAGCAAAAAACTTATTTTGGGAAGCAAAGTCATAGACCCGACTTGGCGAGTTTGCAAGGCATCTTTTTCCCATATAAGCAGTATTTCCTTCTCATTTGGGTAGATGTAAGATCGCTACTCTTGGAAGATAAGTCCTTCTTTAAAAGATAAAGGAATATTTATATATACATAAATATTTCTAGTATTTAATGTTGGCAGATGAGTGGTGACCATACAGCTTTAAAGGAGTGGCAGCTTATTTTGGGATTTAAGATCAGATTTCATTTATATATCTGAAATCAAAAGTTTGTGCTTCACTCTCATTGCTTTTCATCAGATATCAACAACTGCTAAATGACATCCACCAGTGTTATCTTGATCAGCGGGAGCTTCTTTTGGGCCCTAGTATTACTTGTACTGTAACAGAGTTAACCAGCCAGAATAACAGAGATCACTGTGCCTTGGTAAGTTTCTGATTATTTTGGTTTAGTGTTAAACCTTTCTCTGAGCTCTTTTGATACCTTGGATGCTATACTTGAGTAAATACGTTTTCGTCCCCATATCAACAAACTTCAGAATTTTTCTTTCAGTTATGACAAATCTGGCTTAGTAATTAGCATTCAGCTTTCAAAATAGTCTCATTTTGATCTATTTTTTGAGGTACAAAGATTCACAAATTATTTTTTTGAAAGATGAATTTTCAAAGTTTGTGGATTTATATTGACAATTTAATCTTAGTTTTTGCTGCAGAAGTGCTTTTTTGTTAAGTGCGATTTTAATTCAGACTGTAAAAAAAATACATAGATTCTTTTTTTAAACACCCCCTTTTCAACTAGAAGAGTAACTAATTTTCATTATCAACAGCTTAGAGAGCATAAAGAAGAAAATAAAGATCACCCATATTCCTATTGTGCAATAAACCATTGAAAACCATTTTCTGTTTGTCAGGAAGTTGTTTTATGAATTATATGCGCATCGTGTCTTTGTAAAGAAAATATTTATCTCATAAACACTGGAGTCACCGTGTGTCTTTAACTATAGGTGGTGTGTGTTTTTTCCTGCAGATTCGCAGTGGCTGTGCCTTTATGGTCCATGTATGCCAGGATGAGCACCAACTTTATAATGAATTTTTCACAAAACCAACATCAAAATTAGAGTAGGTGGTACATGGAATCTAACTCTTTTTTTTTTTTTTAAGATTTAATTAAGATTTTTAAAAGATTTAATTTGCTAATGACATATGGCTTATTATGTTATAGGAGTATTCTAAAATTAACTGTGGAGTATTTTAACTTTTGTGGGTGTGTGAATAGAATATTGTTGGATGAGTCAGTGGTTATTTATTTTGAAATAAATGTGCAGTTTAAAGGTCAACATGCTGTCATACTGTTTATAATATAATTATGGTGGCAATAAGATAGTAAGAATCCTGTGTAGAGAACTGTCTTGAGATCTAGATCCCTTTATCTCCACTAAGTATGATAACTCCTTCTGGTTAAAAAATTCTATGATTCTAACTAATGAAAGATATTTAAAAATATAGACACTATTTAATATCCTTTTCCTTATTTTTCTCAAAGTGTTTTTCACACCCACTGTTAGTCACTGTTGGTTTTTTTCATATTGACGATTTTGACTCATAAAAGTTCCAAGATTATAACTCTTGCAATGGGGAAGAAATAAATTTATCTTATGGTTTTGATGAAATACTATATATAGAAGAGTACTACTGACAATATGAAGAATATAGACCACCTAGTTTTTTCTTTTCAAATTTTAGAAGAGTTTAAAATTGTCAAAATACTTGCTGTATGCTCAGAATACTATGAGTTTTGTTTATCCAAATCTGTAAGCAAGAATTTTGAACCTGTTTTTCTTGGGGAGAATGTCATCATTTGATTCACAGTGATGTAGGTTAAAAAAGGAAAATTAAGTCTAATGAAATATTTTTTATTATTTTTGAAAGGACATATACAGAATTACTGCTGACATAAGTAAAAGTAATAAATTGACATTTGACTGCAGCCAGCTAGTTTGAGTTGAGGATTGCTTATTGATTCTGAGCTGGATTATTGATTCTAGAAAAAACAGTTTACAAAATTACTTTCTACCTTTCACTTCTCATTATATAATGTTCCCACATACTATTTTCCAGTAGATTTTTACTATTTTTATTGACTGGAAGTAATCAAGGCTGCCTTTTAAACTATTAGAAAATCCTAAGAAGATTATTACTGACAACCACATTTTATTCTTTCATTTTAGTGAACTTTTGGAGAAACTGTGTGTGTCATTGTATGATGTCTTCAGGCCACTGATCATTCATGTTATTCACTTAGAGACGCTATCGGAACTTTGTGGGATTCTTAAAAATGAGGTGCTTGAAGATCATGTACAGAACAATGGTAAGTGACAAGCAGAAATGATAATTTAAAGGTCTTTTCAATTATATCTGTGGTCCAATGAATTTGAAAACTATTAGCCCCCACATCCCTATGTAAATTTAATAGTTTTGAAACCTGGGTTGATGTCCTGTCTCTTTTTGAATCAAGATGCACCTTATTCTGTGACTAAGTAATAATGGAGAATTTTTTTAGTAAAAAATAATGTTAGTTACTTTTATTTCTAGCATCTGAAATCCAGAGAGAATTAACATCAGTTTTGGGTTGGGCATTTATAGTACACTGTTACCAGAATACATAAAGTAATTGACTATATTGCATAGTCTTAATTAAAAAACCAGAAATTATTTTAGTATACAACCCTAGTAATAATTCATCTTTTTTGAAATTACAAGTTAAGAAAAACAGTTCTCTGAAATAGCTCTACTTTATTCATCCAATATGTTCTTCTGTATTTGATTTGATTATCATAAAAAACATGATTTTCCTGGTGATACTTAAGTACCTTTAAAAAATACTCTTCTGGTGATCATTTCACTGGCAAAAGAAATTATTATCCTTACTTTGAGTTTCCTCAAGAGACACTATAGTTTTGTTACTTTTCCCAGAGTTTCTTACTCTATTGCATTTAGTTCTTTTTTTTATTATTATTTTTAAAATTAAAAAAAAATTTTTTTTGGAGGGGAGGAGGTAATTAGGTTTACTTATGTATTTTATTTTTAGAGGAGGTACTGAGGATTGAACCCAGGACCCTGTGTATGCTAAGCATGAGCTCTACCACTTGAGCTATATATACCCTTCCCACCCAGCATTTAGTTCATTCTAAGATGCACATTTTCTCACATTTAATGCTTGTGAATTAAAGATGATTTTTCAAATTAATGTAAATATTATATGAGTATGTGGTGTCTTCAACTCCCTAGCTCTTGGAAAGCTGTTATTGAATTACTGGGGTGTCTTAACATTGAGGGCATCTCAGATATGAAGAAGTTCTATGTAAACATACCTCTTTTTTTTAACTCATTCTTCTTCGTGAGACTGTTGTCACTTAATATCTGAGACTCAATTTATTTGTAAAATGGAGATGATAACCCAATTAATAAGTTGCTTTAGCTGTGTCTTCAGTTTCGTCCGAAGCTATATGAGAGCTTTTAAAAAACGTAAAGCACTTTAAAATTCATATTTTGTTATTCATATTCATAATAGAAGTTACTTCAGAGAGTCCCAGGAAGAAGATGTAAGGGCAAATTCATTTCCCAGTTTTGAATTTGAGGAAATTGAAAGACATAAGTTTTTCTAAGGTTATTGAGTCATACCAACATGGAATATAGCTGAAGTGGTTTATACTATTCCTAGACAGTTTTGTAATCTTTTTGCTTGTTTAAAGTATTTTCTAAATCTAAAGGAGTGGATGATTGTACTTTCCTTTTTTATCAGCTGAGCAACTGGGGGCATTTGCAGCTGGAGTAAAGCAGATGTTGGAAGATGTACAAGAGCGGCTTGTTTACCGAACCCACATCTACATTCAGACAGACATCACGGGCTATAAACCAGCTCCTGGAGACCTGGCGTACCCCGATAAGTTAGTAATGATGGAGGTAGGGTCTTCCTACTTGATCTTCCCCCACCCCCACACAGCTTTTGGATGTTTTATACTGGTGAAAATAGGATTTTTCTTTTTAATTCTCATTCAAGATGTAAAATCAATATAAACTTGCTATAAAGGTGTAGGAAATAAAATTTTTAAAATATTGAACAGAAATAATTTGTTAGGTTGTCTTTCCTTCAAGTTATATTTTATAAACATTTTATTCAATTCTCTCCCCTTTTCCAGGAAATATGCATTCCCAGATTTTAATTTGAATTAGTGCTTTCTATGATTTCTTTTTTATATAAGTGGCATAGAAGAGGACTGATAACATATGAGCTACCATATGATGGTCTCATAACCATGTGTCATGCTCTGTCATAAAAACACTAGAAGCTGTCTCCTCAAAATTACATTGATGTCCAATTAATAGTTTGAAGAGTTAGATTTATCGGTCTGCTCTTTCACTTAGATATGTGTCTTCATTTTCTTTGATTGCTGAAGAGTTTAAATAATGCCTGGGATATTAGTGCTCGAACAGAATTAGAACCTAGAACTTTAATGTTTTTAATACATTTTATTTTTTTATTTTAATTTTTTTTAAATGGAGGTACTGGGTATTGAATCCAGAACCTTATGCATGCTAGCTACACAGGCGCTTTACCATTGAGCTATACCCCCGCTCCCCTAAAACCTAGAACTTTTAAAGTGAACATTTCAAATAGGAGCAGAAGTAGAGAGAATAATGTAATGAACTCTCATATATCGCCGCCCCAGATTCAGCATGGCTAGTCTTGTTTCGCTTAGACCTCCCTTACTCCCTCTCCCTACCATTAGTTATTTTGGAGCAAATTCCAAATATCCTTTCATCAGTAAATACTTTAGTAGGTAACTTTAAAAGGTAAAGGCATTTTTCCCCCACGTTTCATTGAGAAATGATACACATCACTGTATAAGTTTAAGGTATACAGTATGATGACTTGACTTACATACATTGTACAGTGATTACCACACTAGGTTTAGTGAATATTCATCATTCATATAGATATAATGAAAAGAAAAGAAAAATTTCTCCTTGTGATGAGAACTCAAACAGGATCTACTCTCTTAACAACTTTCCTGTATATCATATAGCAGTTTAATTATAGTCATGTTGTGAAAATGGTAGGATTTCCTTTTTTTTTTTTAATGGCTAAATAATATTCTATTGTGTATATATCCATTCATCCATTGATGGACACTTAGGTTGTTTCCATGTCTTGGCTATTGTAAATAATGCTGCAGTGAACATGGAGGGGCAGATATCTTTTTGAGTTAGTGTTTTGTGTCCTTTGAATATATTCCCAGGAGTGAAATTGCTGGATCATATGATAGTTCAATTTTTAATTTTTTGAGGAGCCTTCATACTGTTTTCCACAGTGTCTGCACCAGTTTACAATCTCACCAACAGTGCACAAGGGTTCCCCTTTCTCCACATCCATGGCAACATTTGTTATCTTTTGTCTTTTTGATGATGGCTATTCTAATAGGTGTAAGGTGATATCTCATTTTGGTTTTAATTTGCATTTTCCTGATGGCCAGAGATACTGAGCATCTCTTTATGTACCTGTTGGCTATTCATGTATTGTCTTTGGAGATGTCTGTTCCAGCCCTTTGCCCAGTTTTTAGTTGGATTATTTGTTTTTTTGCTTTTGAGTTGTATGAGTTCTTTATATATTTTTGGATTTTAACCCATTATATATGTAGTTTACAAATACATTTTCTTACTTCCATAGGTTGTCTTCTTACTTTGTTGATGGTTTCTTTTGCTGTACAGAAGCTTTTTAGTGTGATGTAGTCCCAGTTGTTTATTTTGATAAGGGCACTTTTATCTTGAACACAACCACAATATAGTTACACCTATAAACATTATTTTACTTCCTTAATATCACCAAATATTCAGTTGAATTTAAAATTTCTTCAGATTCACTAATGTTTTGTTGCATTTACTTTTTCTTTGTGTATGTGTCTGTGTCTGCTCTGTTGGTGAACTATTTGAAAGTAAGTTACAAACATGATACTTCATTCCTAAGGACTTCAGTTCTTATTCTCCACATAACCATAATGCCATTTTTACATATGTGAAAAAGAACATTAATTCAGCAGTATTATTTATATACCGTTCATATTCAAATTTCCCTGGTTTTCCTTCAAATGTCTTTTATAACCAGATCAAAAAATTTAAAAAGTGGGATCCAGTCAAGGTTGCTGTCTTTCCCCTCCTTTTTTTATGATACTGATTTTTTTGAAGAGACCAAGCCAGTTTTGTAGGATGTGTCACATTCTCGATTTGTCTGATTGTTTTCAGTATGTTTAGATTCAGGTTAAACTTTTATTTTGCAAGTGTGTACTTTTTTTTTTTTGATGTGTGTACTTCTTACTTCATCACATCAAAGGCACATGGCAGGTTGTTCCACTGTTGGTTAAGATAGTGATTGCTAACTCTGTTCATTATGAAAATCTACTCCCTGCTTTGTAATTAATAAGTAATGATGAACGACACTTAGAAATTTTGTGGTTCCCCAACATTATCTCACCCAATGGTAAACATTAATGATCCTTGCCTAAACCAGTTATTATGTTGAGGGTAGCAAGTGGTGATTTTCCCATCTGCCATTTCTTCTTCAGTGATTAATTGGCATTTTGCTGTAAGGAATTAATTTCCCTTTTTAACCCCTCTTTTCCCTGCTCCTGTCTCTTGTAGACTAGCAGATTTTTTTTTTAAGTTATTATAATCCATTGCCGTCATTATTTTTTTTTTTGGTGCTCAAAATATTTGTCTAGTGGAAGCCCCTTTAGATTGCCTTCTTTGTCCTTTTGGCATGTCCCCATAATCTTAGAGTACTTCTTTTTTTTTTTCTTAATTCTTGAGATATAGTTTACAAACCATACAGTTTATCCATTTAGAGTTTATAACTCATTGGTTTTTAGTACATTCATAGGTATGTGCAACCATCACTGCAGTCAATTTTAGACTGTTTTCATCATCTCAGAAGGAAACCCTGTACCCTTTAACTATCTCCCCTCCACCCCAGCCCAGGGCAAACACTAATTTCTGTCTCTTACTGATTGCCCTGTTCTGGAAATTTCATATGAATGTAATAATAACAATATGTGGTCTTTTGTGATGTCTTTCACTTCGCGTAGTGTTTTCACCATTCATCCATGCTGTGGCATATATTAGTACTTCATTTCTTTTCATGGCTAGATAATATTCCATTGTATGGACATATCACATTTTGTTTATCCATTTGTCCATTGAGGGACTCTTGGGTTGCTTCCAGCTGTTGGCTATTGTAAACAATACTGCTATAAACATTCATGCACGCACTTTTGTGTGTACCTATGTTTTGTGTGTGTGTGCCTAGAAGTGGAATTGCTGGGCATATAGTAACTGTTTAATCATTTGAGGAACTGCCAGACTGTTAGTGAAAGTGGCTGCACTACTTTACATCCCCATCAGAGGTGTATGAAGGTTCTCATTTCAGCCGACCCTGATTAGTATTTGACTTTTTGATTCTAGGCATCTTAGTGGGTGTAAAGTGATGTCTAATTGTAGTTTTGATTTGCTTGTTGTCCCATCATTCTGTTCAGTTGTCCCAGCATCATTTATTGAAAAGGTTATTCTTTTTCTGTTAGATAATCTTAGCACCCTTGTTGAGAATCAGTTGATCACAGATTAATGGGTTTTCTTCTGAATTCTCAATTCTATTCCATTGATGTTTATGTCTGTTTTTGTGTCAGTACCAGACTGCCTTGATTATTGTTTTGTAAATAAATTTTGAAATCAGAAAGTGTGAGTTCTCGTATTTTGTTCTTCTTTTTCAAGATTGCTTTGTCTGTTCTTGGTTCCTTGAAATTCCATATGAATTTTAGAATCAGCTTATCAGTTTCTATGAAGAAGACATCTAGGATTTGTTAGAGACTGCATTGCATCTGTAGATCAATTTGGACAGCAGTGCTATCTTAACAGTGTTAAATCTGATTCATGAGCTTGGAATATTTTTCAGTTATTTAGATATTCTTTAATTTCTTTCAATAATGTTTTGTAGTTTTCAGAGTATAAATTTTACACTTCTTTTGTCTAATGTATTCCTAATTATTTTATTCTTTTTGATGCTAAATAGTAAATGGAATTGTTTTCTTAATTCCACTTCTGGATTTTGAATCATTGCAAGTGTATAGAAATATATTTGATTTTTCTATGTTGATCTTGTATCCTTCAGCCTTGCAAATTAGCTTATTAGTTCTGATGGTTTTTTTGTCGATTCTGTAGGATTTCTCTCTTTACAAGATCACGTTGTCTGCAAATAGAGATAGTTTTACTTCCTTTCTAATCTCGATGCCTTTTATTCCTTTCTCTTGCCTAAATTGCCCTGGCTAGAACCTCTGGTGCAGTGTTGAATAGAAGTTTTTTTGTTTTTTTTTTTAATAGATTTTATTTTTTAGAACAGCTTCTGATTTACAGAAAAATTGAGAATTTAGTACAGAGAGTTCCTATATATCTCACACCTAGTTTCTTCTGTTAATTAACATCTTATATTAGTGTAGTACATTTGCCACTGTTAGTGGCCCAGTAATGATACTTTAGTGTTAACTGAAGTCCAGACTTCATTCAGATTTCCTTAGTTTTTATCTGGTGTCTTTTTCTGTTCCAGGATCTTATTCACAATACCATGTTACATTTGTTTTTCGTGTCTTCTTTGGTTTCTCTTGGCTGGGACAGTTTCTCAGACTTCCTTATTTTTGATGATTTTTAATAGTTTTGAGAAGAACTGGTTGAGTATTTTGTAGGATGCCTCTCTCTTGGAATTTGTCTTGTATTTTCCTCACGATTAGATTGACGTTACGTGTTTTGGAAAGGAAAACGGTAGTGGTAAAGTACCATTTTTATCACATCATATCAAAAGTGCCTACTTTCAACATGACTTATCAACATTGCTATTGACCTTGGTCACCTAATTGAGGTAGTACTATCAGGTTTCTCCATGGAAAAGTTACTTTTTCCTCCCCTTTTCTGTACTGTGTGTAACCCATATGTAAAGAATGGGAGTTATGCTACTTCTTGAGAGCAGAGTATCTACATAAATTATTTTTTCTGCAAGGGAGATTTGCCCTTTTTCCATTTATTTATGTATTTTTTTATTTAATCACTTATTGATATCACTGTGAACTCATGGATGTTTATTTTATACTTTGGGTTATAGTCCTTTGCTACTTTATTTTATTGATCAAATACCTCCAGGCTTGGCCAGTGGGCGCTTTTCCAGTAGATTCCTATGTCCCTTTGTATAATTCCCTCTATATAGATTGGTTTGTTTGTTTTGAGCACTTCCCATTTCCTGGCACTACAGGATGCTCCAGACCTACCTTGTCTGTTTCCTGCGTCAGCCCTAGAATTAGCCATTTTTTTCAAGGAGTCCTGGCCTCTTTTATTGGAGAATGGTATTAGAAACCAAGATCTGGGTTCTAGGTATGCTTGTTGCTATGGGGTATTGGTGCTTCTGGGTCCTCTCAGCTGACAGAGCAAAGAAATACATGTGTGTATACTAGCTCATTCCTATTGCTCCACACCCTCACCAGCATTTTAACCTATTTCAGTGCTTAGACTAATAAATACGTAGTAATAGATATGCTTGTTTTAAAGCTAATAGGCTTGAAATACACCACCCTGTTTAATTGATGTCCTTACCTTTTGTTTTAAGAATGTTTTCCTCATCTTTAATCCTTTCTCCTCACTTCTATTTAAATTTATTATTTTTTGGATAGTTGTATTAATTATTTGCCTAATGCTTTAAAAATAATATGTAAAATCACCCTTTAGGGATCAGGTATATGGTAGGAAGGACATGTAGTATTGGGGCTGTTTGTTTATTGTTCAACTTTTATTATTCTGCAGGCTCATGGTAGGAATTCTTTTGGTGTCTGGGTATTGCTAATAATTTCAGAGAGCAGATAGATAGTCTGTTTACAGGAGTTACTTTGACTTTGAAGGCCACAAAGTGGATATGATGAAAACTAGGTCTGTTTCTCGGCCTGATCTAGGCAATTGTGCTCTCTCCTCTTCCTCCGCTCCTTGCCTTGTCTTTGTAAATATCAGTTTTTTATATTCTGGATAGAATACCTGATTTAATATTTCTGTCTGATAGGATGCTAGGTGATCAAGTTTACTGTACACCCCCTCCGCAATTTAATTTAGTGGTACATTTAGTCATCACATGGCCAGTATCTTGAATGCTTTCTTGTGTAGACCTCTTGATTTAACGGTACTGCTTTCAGTAAATATGCTTGCTTTGTTTTTCTTTTAGTGAGAGATGTGAGCTGAATATGACATCTGTATTCCATTTAGGGATTAGCTATACTTTCTGGTTTCTGCACGCAGAATGAAAGGACCAGCCTGATTCATATAGACTTTGTCTCTTATACAGTTCTTGGGCCATTCTTTGGGCAGTAGCTCGGAATCTGTTAGGCCTTCATTTCTGTATATTTCCACCTTCATAACCAACATGAATTAGTGGGACTTTCATTACTAACTTAGTAGTTAGTGACCTGTGTATATTTGATGATATTCTTTGGGCAGTGAAGAAGGGTTAAATAGTTTCAGGCCATAAGGTAATTTAAAAAAATTTTTTTTCAGTCCATAAGATAATTTTAAAGAATCTATTTAAAAAATGACAAATGGTAGCTGTTCTCATATAAAGAGAAAATTTATAGTTCAGGTTGGCCAGCAACTTGATAAGAGCATTTCTGACATTCAGAATGCATTCAGTCTTAAATCTGAATCTTTGTTTCTTTTCTTTTCTTTCTTTTCCCTACAAGTTTTATTGAGACATAGTTGACCTATAGCACTGTGTACTTTTTTAGGGGTGGGGGGGGTAATTAGGTTTTATTTATTTATTTATTAAATGGAGGTACTGGGGATTGAACCCAGGACCTTGTGCTTGCTAGGCATGCACTCTACCACTGAGCTGTACCCTTCCCTACTGAATCTTTGTTTCTAAATGTAAAGTCGAAAATTAAACTTCTTATCTGAGCCTTGTTATGTTTGACCCTTCAGCAGATACCTTATAATGGTTCCAAAATTAGAGGTTCAGAAAAAGCTATGTATGTGTTTACGAGAATAGAAATACTCTATACCAATTTAACTTTTTCATTTTTATGTGTTGTTTTGGCATAGTTCTCTTGGTTAGTCCATTTATTTATTAAGTAGTATATATATTTTTTACCTTAAAGGAAGATAAAAAAGGATCATGTTGCTAAACACTGCTGAAAACTACACTCTAATGTTACTTCTGATTTCTTTATATAGCAAATTGCACAGAGTTTAAAAGATGAACAGAAGAAGGTACCTTCAGAATCTTCGTTTTCAGATGTTCGGTTAGAAGAAGCAGAATCTCCTAATAATTTAACAAAATCTGGTATGTTATGATGTTTTAACTTCTAACTTTTGCTCTTTCATTTAATAAACTTTTATTGTGGACGTTTCATGTCTCAGGCTTGAAAAACAGCTTGTACATTTGAAGAGCCTACACTTTTAGTAGGGGAGATTGGCAAGCCAAGGCATAATTCAGTGGTGACAGGGTAAAGTATGCACAGGGCACTCTTGACTATGGAAGAAGGGCATCAAAATTATGAAGGGAGATGAACTTTGAGTACAAGAAGGCAGATTCAGTGAGAGGTGTGGCACCTGAAAGCTGTAATGTTTATGAATATGAGAAAGCCAGGTGAAATGAGGTTGTTTAAGATAGAATAGCATGGAGGAAGGCATACAAGAATGGAAGATCATGGTTGCTTTGGGAAAGTCAAGTGGTTTGGTATGTTTGGGCACAGGTTATTTGTACGGAAGAAGCAGGTAAATCAGGCCAGATTGTGATAGGTGTCAGGTAATAATCTCATGGAGTTTGAATGTCTAGCTAATTGTATCATCAGATTTGCAGTTTGTAAATGTGCTGAGTGCCTGGGTCTGGGGCAAAAAATTGACAGAACTGTATGGGATAGCTTGGAATAGGGTGCATGTTACGCACTAAGCAAATTTGTCATGCAAATAAGACAGACCTCCATGTGTGTAAAATGTGTTCTTTTCCATTTGGGTTTTTAGGTTCAACAGAATCTTTCAATGCTAGATCACAGACCACAATTTCCCCAGCAGATCTTCATGGGATGTGGTATCCTACAGTTCGACGAACTCTCGTCTGTCTCTCCAAATTGTACAGATGCATAGATGTACGTGTGTAAAGTCTTGTGTCTTTATTGTAAATCGCTTGCTCTTTCACTTAAAATATTTTTAAAATTTTAATTTTATTTTAAGATCTTGATACAATATAGTTTGGTATTTGATTAGAATCATAGTATTTTTAGATACAGAAATAACTTTAAGATCAACCTAATTTAGAGATTCTGAACCTGAGCATTCTATAGACTCTTAGAATCCTCTAATGGGCTTTGAATAATCTATGAACACTTTGAAGTTGTGGGTAAAATTTTATATGTATGTTTGTATTTGTGTCTTTCTGAGGGAAAGAGCTATAGCTTTTATTGCTTCTCACAGGGTCTATGACTACAGGTACCCTTGAAACTACTAATTAATTCATCTGTCTTAGTTTGTAGATGAAGAAAAAGGTGCAGAAAGGTTAAGTAATATGTCCAGTGCCACATGGGTATAATATTCATTTAGTACTAAATATGGCTACCTTAATTCAGTTTTGCACTCAATTTAAATTAGCTTCCTTATTAAGAAGTAGTAGTGAGGTTACACGAGTTTCTACCCATGGACTAATTTTAATTTCCTGAAATTAGCCATACCCTTTTATTTTATTTTATCTTTTAGTCCCAACTATACTGTGCATTGGTTTTAGGTAACAGTTATTTTAAGCATTCCAGTTTAATGTTATGAATATCAATCCCTGAATGGTCAGATTTGTCTATGTTTATTTATTGTCAGTGGTTTGCTGCTAAACCAAAATAGTTTATAAAATTCAGTGATTTTAATTCACTTTTAAAAAATTAATTTGATTGTTACAGCTGAAACAGCATATAAAGAGAGAAGTGATTAATTGTAATAGTCATGTAATTAATTGTCCAGATGCCACTATTTCTTAGGAATTAGGTTGGGATTCAGAAACTTCCTACAGTGGAGCAGGATCCCAAGGGAAGTATGCAGGGGCCGTATTCCACGTAGAACCCATTGTCATCACAGACCCTGGTGAATTCTCTTAGGTGCTTAACAGGGATTTTAGCCAAACAGGGTAGGCCTAAGGACATCACTCTACCTGTTTTTATTTTATGCCCTAGACCTGCCTATTCCATTTTCACCTAGCTTACATCCAACTCTTATCCCTCTCTGTCTTACCAAAGGTAAGGAAAGACAAATCCAATGAAAACCCTATTACGGCTGAGCAGGAGAAAGAGAGGGCCTCAGTCTGAGCGGCCCACCTTTGGTCTTCCTAAGGCAATGGTCAGTGACCTAGTAAGAGGCAGCTCTGATCTCTTCTTACTATACAGTGACCTCATGGAAAACAAAAGAGAAGAAACAGTACAGAAAGAGAATAATATCAAGTAGGAGACTAGGGCTTAGGACTGTGGCCTAATAGTAAATATTTTGCTCACACCCATCCATATCAGTTCCATTTTGGGTGGAATGGAGGCAGAAAGGAATTCTGCAGGGGAACTGACAGGAGTCCCTGCCTAGACCAATAGGCTGCACCTCTAGGAAGATATAGAAATGGCAGAGTTAAATGAGGAGTCATACTTCACATACTATTTTGTAACATGATTTTGCTTTTACTTAGTTATATTTTGTAAGAACTTCATCGTGCCTGTTTAGCATTCTTTGATTTCATGCAGTGTTCTGTAATTTAGATTACTAGTATTTTTGTTAGCACCCCCATCATTGAACATTTAAGTTATTTACAGTTTTCTGATGCTTTAAATATACTGTGATGAAGAGCCATGTGCATGAGTCTTAGAATACAATACTGATTAATTACTTGGGATACATTCTTAGAAGTGAATTTGCTGAGGCTTTGTTTTAAAGTTGATTTTGTATATTTAAAAAACGGCCTATAATGTGAGATTGTGCCAAAGTGAGCGCTCCGTGAAGTCAGAACTGCGTCTCCTGTGCACTGTACTTCCAGCATCTAACACAGAGCCTGGCATGAAACAGGTTCTCAGGAAATACTGTTGAAGAGTTCACATGAGTGTTTAGAAGGATGCAAATTAGGAAACTACGTGCTGGCCTAGAAAGGTTACATGGGAATAAGAAACTCAGGAGTAATATTGCCAGTAATAAATTAATTCATCAGATGAGGGCGAGCAAGCATTGTTCACTGTACTTGTAGCCTACAATTTCCTTTTTTCTATTTTGTGAAGTGCCACAAGGTGATGTTTCTCTTTTATTTCACCAGAGGGCAGTGTTCCAAGGATTGTCACAGGAAGCCTTGTCTGCCTGCATTCAGTCGTTACTTGGAGCTTCAGAGTCTATCAGCAAAAACAAGGTTTGATGAAGTGTTAGGTGAAGTCTTGTCACCTACAGTAATATTGTGGACTTGATCATTAATTTATAGGCACAGAAATTTAAAGCTATTCGGGCAGTAGGATTTGTTTATGTAATATGATTTAATTTTGAGGTCCTTTGAGAGAAGCTAGTATTTCATTTTAGTGCTAAATAAAGACTATGTTGTATAAGAGAGTGCCAGCTTTGCTGAAGTACCAAAAATGATACTTAGGTTATGAAATCTGTAGGGTAAAGGTTTCTTGTTATAGCCTTAGCAGCTGGGGAGGTAGTGAACCACTGTTCCCTTGGAATACCAAAATGTTGTTTTCAAGGAGACGTAGCAATTTATAATCATCCCTACAATGACGTTTTAAATAGTCGAATAGCCTCACTTGGAGGCAGTCAGCCAGTCAGTTTGGAAGACAGGCAGTTGTGGCCTGTGGATTGTGTGATTAGAAGTAGTGGCCATGATTTTGGGACTTAAAGTTTTTAATCAAGAAGGGATCTGGGCCTAAAAGTTGCTGGCCCTTGTTCTTCCATGACCGCTGAGGTTTTCTTCCTCAAGAAGTACAGCATGATTCAGACTGTTGCTCTGCTTAACTCTCGGCTTAAAAATACCTGTTGCCTATAGGAAGGAAGCATTGGGGTCTGTTTCCAGCCAGAATTCCATAGCTACTGGGAGTTTTCAAACCTTGTGAACCTTTCTGGACTTCCATATTTACAAAGTTGGTTTCTAATTTCTAGGCTTTAGATAAACTGAAAAACGAAACAAAACAAAAACCTCATAAAAGAATTTAGCTGAGATCCTCTTGCTAGAAAGGCTCTACCTTTGTCTGTGACCACTGTATTCTCTCATTTGTGGAATCGAGAGTTGAAATGAAATTTTGATATGGGGACTAGAAGAGGATGGAAGGCTAAGATACAGACAGGCAGATTGAACTTTAAAGAGTATTTCCAAGTCTGAGCTTTCACATTTTTTTATGAGAGGTGAATTTAGGAAACATGTGCCTAATATATTACCCAGTCATTAAATTTTTTAAAAATGAAACGATAAAATTTAACTAAAATATGTTAAGGCAAAAAAAAAAAAAAAGAAAAAAGAGGGATACAAATCACTACACTGTGACTTTATGTAGTGAACATACGCATTAAAAAAAAGTAATGGGGAAAGCTTTTACATGACTATGGGTGATTTTTCTTTCTTTTCCTTACACTTTCCTATATTTTCCAGATTTTCTACAGTGAGCGTGTATTTCTTAGATTATTAGTGGGAAAAAATGACCTAATTAAGAGAAAAATTTCATATACTTATGTCCTTTTGTACCACTGTCCTCTTTTTAAAGGGAGGAGTGAAAAGCCTTTTGATTAGTCTTTTGTCCTCATTGCCTATAAGGCCACTCTTTTTTTACCTAATTGTTTCCTACATATTATAAGAGGTTTAAGTATGTATGAAGAAGCCCTCAATTTGTTAAGAATTAGCAAATTTATTTTCATGGCTGAGCTCGTGTGCTTTTTGACTTTCAGACTTTTTAAACAGTGATCAGTGAAAATGGTTTAATGTCTTAGAATTTCTTAAGGCAAGAAATTGTTCTTACATACTTAAGTTGAGCACCTAGTGTATCAGTCAACTAGCATGATACTATCTGCTGGATTACAACAGCTTCAGTAAAGTAAATTAAATCTGTCTTATACTATTTTACCCCATTGGAGTTGTTCTTTTAAAAATAGAGCAAGCACTCAAAATGTGTAGCATTTCTGCTTATCTAATGCTCTGTGTTCCAGAGTGCCAAGTGAGTTTCCATCATATAAGTCATACTTACGTACATTGATTGTGTGTATATTTAGAGGGAGGAAGAGAGACCAGAAGGGAATCATCTTAATAACCTCGTTAAAGTTTATACAGGCACACCTCATTTTATATGCTTCACTTTATTGCGCTCTGTACATACTGCTTTTTTTTTTTTTTTTTTTTTTTTTAATAACAAATTGAAGGTTGTGGCAACCCTGCACGGAACAAGTCTATTGGCGCCATTTTTCCAAAAGCATTTGTTCACTTAGTGTCTCTGTGTCACATTTTGGTAATTCTCTTAATATTTCAAACTTTTTCATTATTACTATATTTGGTATGGTGATCGCTGATCAAATCTTTGATGTTACTATTGCAAAAAGATTATTACACTTAATAGACTGCAGAATGGTGTAAATGTAACTTGTGTGCACTGGGAAACCAAAAGATTCCTGTGAATTGCTATGTTGCAGTAATCATTTGATTGCAGTGGTCTGAAACTGAACCCAAAATATCTCTGAGGTATGCCTGTATTGCTTACAAGGACAGCTTTATTTTTTTCCTAATGCAGTATAATTTCATTGAAAATATTTTCCAAGTAAGATTCTGTCTTGATTAGCACAGCAAACACAGCTTTGCTCTCTTAATATACAGTCTCTTTTCTGAAATGAGAGCTATGATTATTCACAGTTTCGGGACTGGGTCAGAGCTTTGAGAACTAAGCTTGAGTCACAGGACTCTTGTGGATGCGTCCTGAGAGGACAGAGGGAAATGCAGTGACTCCCAGAGGCTCTGGGTAGTCAGTGCTCTGTTACTGGCTGGAAAATCCAAAATAGTAACCCCAAATCATTTTATATTTGTTGACTCCTTTTGTACTTTTGTATAAATACGAATGTTTCTGATATTCTGGATATTGAAACTACTTTGACCAAAGAGTGAAAGCCAAGTTACTGAGAGAAACCAGAAAGCCGTGGGAGGGCAGAACCGTGCTCGCACTTGGAGCTTTCACTTCCTGCTCTCTGCTGGCGTTGGGCCACAGCATCTCTTCTGTCCCTGCACCAACTTAGGATAGATTTGACTTCTCCTTCTAAATATGTTGCTTTGCAACCGTTTGATTTACTTCCTTGGATTTACTAAGTAGAGCATGTGATAGAGTTAGTAAGGATCTGAAGCAAGATTTTTCCAGGTAATTCTAACATGGAAATATGGGGAGAGTTCCTTGCATAGCAAGAGAGTATTGGTACTGTATAGTTAGGTTAAGGGCCATTGACCCAGAGAGATAAATGTTGATTGATAATGTGTATGTTTTATGTGCTCCTATTTTTATTTAATCTGTGATAATACCCATTTTTCTTATCTTATAATTTAGACTCCGATTGATGGACAACTTTTCTTAATAAAGCACCTTTTGATTCTTCGTGAACAAATTGCTCCATTTCACACTGAATTCACCATTAAGGAAATTTCCCTGGACCTCAAGAAAACTAGAGGTACTTTAATGTCCTGACTGACACAGTTGGGTGTGTTTGACCTGTCCAAATGTGTCAGCACAGGTTATAGGTTTATTTTATGTTCATCTGCAATTTTTTTTTGCATGCTGTGCTTGCTAAGCATGTTTCTTGTTCATGCTAAGCTGGGCAACATCCTTATTACATCTAACTTGCTGTATTTCTTTATGAAGGGAACTGTATCTGAGCATTTCAACTTGTAACACAGTATTACCTCTTTTAGACTCTGCCATCTATTACCATAACCAGTTAAAAAATAAAAAATCAGTATAATAACTACTCAGAGTGTCAGCTAACTGGAGTGATTCTAAACACTGAGTTGAGTTTGTCAGTTTGTAGAAACTCAGGAAGCCAGCTATGTAAAACAGGAAGAGTACTAATCTAAGAGTCTGAAAGAGTCAGGGTCTATTCCTGGCCCATCATTTCCTGGCTCTTATGATCTTAGATACATGTTTTAGCTTTCCTACCCCTGGTCAGATGAGCAGAATCAACTTGTCATGATGCTTTCACCAGATTATCAAGATCATTAAGAATGAAAATGAACAAGAATATATATTATTAACGTGCTTAAATAAGCTTAAATTGTATTATTAAATCAGCTGGTGGTTAAGTAATCCTGTAGACAGGATCTTTGAGTGGGTAACAGGCATTGAATCATCTTGAGAAGGATGCTTCATCCATCCTAATGATTTGTTTCTGACTGAAGTAAGTTTCTGAATCTGACTTCTAAAAGATCAAAGTAGTCATTTTCTAAGATGTTGATCTTAAGCAGTTAAGGATACACCATAACTGTCCGTCTCCCTTCATTACTTAGAAATGTATCTTAACTTTAATTTTTCTTAACCATTCCCAAGAGAATTAAGCTCTCACGCCTTAAACCATCCATTTAAAATGAATGAATTTCTCTCTTATGAATTGGGGGAATTAAGAAAATTCATAGTCACTCAGGTTATTTTCTGTATTCTGTGGTTTAGAGGAACTCCAAAAGTGGGATTTCCAAGGGGGCTGGATTGTTACTTTCCTAATGACTGTGCTTACAAAATAGTAGGCTCGATTTAACTCACCTGAGAGCCAGAGTGGTCTCATCATGAGTCATATTAAAACAGCTTATTCTTTTTCTCTTTCTAACACGCTTTCCTTTTCACTGCAGAGAATACCTTTTGGTTCTGGTGGAATTTGGATAGTAAGCCTGTGTGCTATTCACATGCTTTGTAATCTTTTTTTTCTTTTTTTCTTTTTTACAGCAGCCAGATTTCCTGGCCTTTGCCTTTATAGAATGTGTCATGTTTTTAGAGCTTATTCTTATCAGAGGCTTCCATCGCCCAGCCATTCTCGTTGGTTTCCCGCTTTCCTTTCAGTGTTCAGTGGGATGGTGCTCTGCCTTGAAGAATGCCAGGCACTGTCGTCCGTCCTTTATTTAAGTGATGGAATAAAGCACGGCTGATCTATTTTCTTTCATGTTTTTTCTAATTCATAATTTGTTGCTGCTTCATTCTACTACAGAGCCCCTGAGGAGTGAGAAAATGAAATACTCTAAACTTTCGGCAAATTTTGGTTGGAAGTATTGTTTTCCCTAAAACATTATGAAGCTTATGTAACCCTACCATTCAGTCACCTACAGTTTTTCATGCGTCTTGTAGAAAAGACAACAGAAACAAAGAGCCATTTACTAAAGCTTTACTCTGAATACCCTGAATCTAATAGAGTTTTTTTCCAGCAAGATCAGGGTCAAGCCAGTAAGTACGACATGGTGTGTACTTGTAAAACCAAGGTTGGAAGCATTTCATGCTTTGCTTTCTCCAGCCTGGCAAGGCAAAGCAAAGAAATGGTCTTTTCTATCCCTTAATAATATTTGCTATCTTTACTTTTAAGCCTCTAACCTCTCATGACTAATGTTATATCTTATTGCATTTGAACATCAATGAGACCTGTTAGTACTTTGCATAGATTCTAGTTAGTCTGGAGGTTAAGGGGTAAATATGTCCTTTTGGTGTTTTCTTTCTGGCTGACACATTAGTTTACTTACTCTGCTTCAAATGTGAGTAAATTTCTGTGCCAGCTGGATCTTAAACAAAAGCAGCTGGGTAAGTATATGAATTACTTTTTTTAAACCTATTTGTCATCATGAAAGTAAAGCAATGAAATTTTAAGGTATTGATTACCATTTATCCTTTTTCCTTTTTTTCTGAATGAACAGTTGAGATTAATAGTCATTTTGCATTTCTGACTACTAGCAAATAATCATGTGTGAGTTCTGTAGCCATCACTGGCACTAACCTCACCCACTCATGGAGGTGAGCTGGTGAAAATAAAAGCGCTCTTGCTTCGCGCTGTAGAGAACTAGCGTATGTTCACACACTGAAATAGTAACTCAGCTTTTCTGTTGAAACTGTACATGTTCACTGGATGAGTAATTTTGTTTCACAGATGCAGCATTTAAAATCCTGAATCCTATGACTGTTCCAAGATTTTTTAGGCTGAATAGCAACAATGCCTTGATAGAGTTCTTGTTGGAGGTGAGACGGAGTCTGTTTCCTTGGTGGTGGGAGATAAACGACATTCTTTACATGTCTGGTAATTTCTAGGCACATAAAAACAGGAGGAAATTGTTATCTTCTTTTTAAGGGTACTCCTGAGATCAGAGAACATTATCTTGATTCTAAGAAAGATGTAGATCGTCATCTGAAATCAGCCTGTGAGCAGTTTATTCAGCAGCAGACCACGCTGTTTATAGAGCAGCTGGAGGAATTCATGACAAAGGTATAGACCCTGGTGATGTCTGGTAAAGTGATTTTGAATTCTTCTCTAGATTTCATTTTGAATTACGCTTTTGTGAAAACTCTGGCAGAAGGAGATAGGAAAACACACATCTTAATGATTCTGTCTAAGAAATCACCTTGTTTCTGATTATGGAAGCTTTCTGGTTTGGACTTTTAGATATGCTTGCAGAGTTTTTCAGTTTTAAAGAGAAAGTGTGCAGATGTTGCAAAGCTAGTTACAGCAGACCTCCAGTTAGCTCTGCTCTCTTTATCCACATAGTAGGTATCTGCATGTGGTCTGGGACTCCAACTTTCCCTGGATCAGGACCTGCATGGTGGTAATCATAGTCCTATCTGTTAGGGTTTCTCCTGTTACTTAAATGGGTGATTTATTTTTCCTCTTAGTTTTACGTACTATCCCATCCTTTCATTTTGTATAGATAATTGAGAATTGAAGGTTTTACATCATGGCATTGTTAATCACCAGATACATGGATTTATAATAGTCTGTCTTTCTGTCTCCTATCTAAAAGCCATCAACTGTCAAATACCAGCAATGAAAAAATCAGATCATGGTGGTTTTGACTTTCCTGTTTCAACATAACCATTTAAAAAAAATAAGTGGTGTTACTAAGGATTACCTCATAAAGATGTTTAGAAAGTCTTGAAATAAACTTTCATTTATTAAGCCTCTACTGTCTGTCCAGATTTGTGTTAAAGGACATTAAAAAAGAATAAGAATTTGACAGTCTTTCTTCTCAGATTTACTTATCTAAGTCTTAGCTGGGGAGACAAAGTGTACCATATCCATGGAATGACAAGAGGCAGCAAAGGAAATTGTCCATCAGTAACTTGTTGCTAGGTCCTGTCATACAGACAGATGATAGATACTAGCTTTTAAAAATTATAAATGATACCCCCAAAAAAGTAAATATAGAAATGTTAGAACAAACTGTTCCTTTGTTTATCATTGGGGTACATTACTTGTTTACTGGATTTTAGTCCATTCATGAGGTATTTGGAATATGTGTATGTGTGTTTTTTCCCTACTACATAAATTTAAAAGGAGGGTGGTGGAAATATTTTCTACTAGGTTTTGATTTTCTTAAAAAGGGTACAAATATTGATAGTTTATAAGTTACAAATAAGTCATTATAGTTTTTACTGAAATTATCCTCATGGAAAACCAGTGTGTAGATTGTAGTATGTATTTTTGGGAGGGCATCCACATTAGTACTGGTGGGAAATATCTTAGATGAATTTTCTCCAATAACAGCAGCAGAACAAATCTTCTGATAGAAGCAAGTTGGTTATAAAGGAATCTAGGATTAAAGGGGTTTTCTAGAAAAGCACAGTTCTTCTAGAAGCCAAGAGAATGAAAATTCACTGATGCAGTTGTCCAAATTGACCTTAGCATAAGCTTGGTAAATTTGGTATGACTCTGTAATTGTGCATTTGGAAGACTCTGAACAAACGTTTTTCTCCAAACGTTTTTCACTTTTCACCTGGTCAATATTACTAGTATTCTGCACAGCAGAAACAGAATAAATGATTTTAAAAGTTTAAAATGATTTTCTTTAAAGGTAATTCTGCAAGTGCAGAATCGTATACCCCTTTTATTATAGTTGGCATTTTAAGGCAGCCGGTTCTTGTACCTTGATAAATGATTGCAGGAAAACCAGCATCCATAGGTGCTGGAAGGAAACAGTTTTTACCTTCCATTTGGGTGTGTGCTTGTAGGTCTTAGTACTTACTCTTTGGGTGTAAGCCTTACCAACAAAATGTCCTCAGCTTGTTTCTAAGTTTGGACTGATTTTTAAAGTATACATGGTTTGCATAATAAAACGAAGTGTCAGAGTGTGTAGAGGACACTCTTAGGTTGTCAGAAGACTTGTGTTTGAGCCCTAAGACTCCAGATGTGATTCTGGTGCCCTTTCACTTGTTGTGAATCGCCTTCTTTGATTTACGTAGCTCCTTCCTCGGGCTTTCTCTGTTGAGATACTTTGTTTTCATTAGTTCTCATGACATTCCTGTTACCTGGAGTAAGTAGAACATCTTCATTTCACAGACTAAAGCTAAAGTTAGAAGCTCAAGTTTTGCAGAGTGACCCATTATACACGAGGTAAACATTTCTACCACAGCTTAATCTGCCTGGTGTAAATACCCTTCCTGATTTTTTGGCACAGTTAATGAAATTTCTTGAGAACAATATAAGAAGAACTATTGCCTTATTTTCTGCTCCTTGAAAAATAACCTTTTCTCTCAGTATTTGAACAGCCCTAGGGAGTGTAATACTGTTCTCTAAGTGTTAGGAGCAGAGGTTCATATTAAAACATTTCAGTCAGATATTTATAAAGCTGTTGTTTTTTTTATTGTTTTAGAATTTCATCATACAATATTGCTTGAAACAATCTCACAAGTAGGGCTTGGAATAGTCATGGGTGTAGTTGAAGGAGCATAGCATTTTGAGCCACGAAAGCTGAGCTCTGGACCGCCTTCCGCACCTCCTGCCTAGAATGGTAGGCAGTCTCTTAGTTTCTCCAAGCCTCGGTTTTCTAAGCTCTGCAGTGGAGATAGCCATCACACCCTTCCTCCCCACTTAAGGTTATCATGAGGACCAAAAGACAATCTCATATGTAAGTGCAACAGAAATGTTATTTTATAGTAAAATATAAGTTTGAAGTGAAGATTTTGCATTAGCAAAAAGTCTAAATGAAAACATTTTAAAGGAAGTATGATTTCAAGTTTATAGCTAAGCTCAAAGTGTTTCCCCAGGTGGGACAAGTTTATGCAGACTTGTATTTAGCAATATCACTTCCTCTCAAGCAATTTGCTAAAGTATTGCAAGTTTATTTTTAATGTTCCCTCTGAAGTTACTAATTTCCTCAGCAACACTATAAATTTAATTTTTTTTTCTTGAGACATAGTTTGTGTAATAGAATTTGACCTATAAATTTAATTTCTGTTCTCAAGGAGTTATAACCTAATGGGAAATCAAGATAGAAAATTATGTAGACATTAAGATGTGTACAGCAGTGTCATTATAGACAATGATCTGTCTTTATCCTGTAGGGTTTTTTTTTTTAAAAAGGTGGGGCTAAACCTTTCGAAGAAAATGCTCCTTGAGGCTTAACTTAAAGATAAGGAAATTATCTAGATAGTAAATTGAGATGAACATACAAGTCTGTATTTGCTTTTGATATAAAAATACCATATACAGTATATGTTACTATGAAATTGGTTAAATTCTGGAGCAATCAGTGGACTAACAGGCAGCCATTACTATTAAAACATAACTGCTGGATACAGAAAAATGGCCAGGATTTAGATTTAGAAAAAAGTTTTCAGGGCACTGTGTTCCTATTTTTGTAAATGTAGACACATTAGTGTGTTTATATATTTACACTGGGAAATATATGGGATAGTACATACTAAACATGATTTTTTTTTTAGCATAATCTGTACTTGTATGTTTGACTCACTTTTAAAAGCTGCATCTCACAATAAAAAATAGACAAAGAGAGGAACTGAGTGACAGTAGAAAAGGGCTGATTTTATACACATGGCAACATGAGCAAAAGTCTAGGGTGGTCCAGGAATATGAACTTGGTAGAAACAGAGAGAGGGCTGAAGAGGGCTGAGTTAACATTATATCCTGTCTGTGCCCATCCTCTGCCTAAATATTAGTGTGGCCTTCTTTATGAGAAATCTAAAGAGTTGGTGCTCAAGTTTTCCTAATGAGACTATCTAGTGAGGCCAAGGTCATGGCCTGGACTTTTGGCACCTAGCAATCTTTTTTTTTTTTAATGTTTTATATTGTTTCTGTCCTTCACTCTCCCTGGCTACACCTTAGCCCCACTGTAATTTGCCATATTAAGAACATTCTTGTCCAAGAAACAAAATGTACTTTCTTGATTTTACTTCCCTGTACTGATGCTGAGGGATGAAGAGAAAGGTGAATAGAGGGTGGGCATCCGGTTCTGTACCTGTAGCACTGGTTGGGCAAATGTGCACTTTGATGCTATCTGAAAGTCTGTTGTTTTTTTTTCCCTTAAATAACATTCTCTCTGCTTATAATGAAGAAAAGAACCCTCTAGGCATATAAAGGAGATTTTGTCCTGCTGCTGTGACATTTTTATAATACTATACAGTAATAATTTAATGTTAACCTCAACGTCTACTTAGAGGGCTGTTTTGTGTTGATGTTTCTCTGTCTTCGTTCTTGTCTTCCTACACTGAAATGTTTCAGGCAGAATGCCTTGGGATATTGGTATGCTTTGTTTTGTTTTGTTTTGTTTTTCGTTTGTTTTGCAAAACAACATCTGCCTTGAAATCACAAAAGAAGTTTTGCTGAAATATTTTATTAGTTGTAAAGGACTGAGAGATATGATGGATTTCTTTCAGGGCTGCACATTTGATTATCATTATGTTTTCACAGGTTTAAATGGTGTATCCTATGAGAGCAGTACTAGTTTAATTTGTCATCAGTGAAATGAAACTTTTTATTTCCTCTGCTAGGTTTCCGCATTAAAAACAATGGCCAGTCAGGGAGGACCCAAGTATACTCTCTCTCAGCAGCCTTGGGCACAACCAGGTATCCACATTTTACTATTTGGGATTTTTTTCTTTAGGATGCCAGTTAATTTGCATTTATATAGTCCTGCTTTAATAGCTTAGCGTTGGTTTCCTACCCCTGCTGTGGTTTAGGTTAATGCATGATTCAGTTTGGAGCTGACAGGTCTTAATTTGTCAACACTACCTGCGTTTCAACAAGCATTCCAAGGAAGAAGAAATAAAAACTACATATGTGTGTGTGTGTGTGTGTGTGTGTGTGTGTGTATACATACATACATATATACATACACACACACATAGGGTTAAAAATAAAATGTGGCTTAGGTGGAAACACTTTCGAGTCTGCTGGTTTCTGTATACCTGCTTTTCATCGTCTGAGAACTGTGGTGAAAACTGTGTTTGATAGTCTGAAATTATAGGGGATGCTACTGTTTTCAAATATTATATGAAGAAATATTGGACACATTACATTTTATGCAAGTTACATCCTCTTTAATGTTTTAGAGTGTTTGGAAAAAATTATATAAAAAATGTGCTATCAGAAAAATTATGATATCAGTTGGCAGTTGGCAGGTAATATCATCATGTAATTGGCAGAAAGGCTTGAGATGTTTCCAGTCCTAACTCTTTCCTAAATGTAAATTTTTTTGTGCTAGGTTCTTTTTTTTTTTTTTCTTTCCTTCTTTGGCATTAGACATTAGACACTGAAAATCACAACTAGTTTTGTGGGTTATTTTTGGTACATTTTGTGACATTTTAAGTTGCCATTAAGCCAGAATAAATCATTTTGTTAGTATTTCTGGCCATTCCCTGGCCCATATTGTGACAGAGATTTTTTGAAACTGGAAAGGCAAGATGGCAAAAGAATTAGTGTTTTAATTATGGTTAAATTGTGTCCAAGTTGATAGGGAAGCTTTTTGCTCATAGAGAGATCCAAAGAATGATTCTGGCTTAGTCATAGAAAATTGTCTACAGGCACCTAAACTGGAATTAGGTTTTTAACTTGACTGATTTTCCATAGTGGAAGAATATATGTCTGCCAGGTATTTATTTCTTTTGGGAAAAAGAATTGGGGCCATTCTAAAATTTTCAGTTATTATTATTGATGCCTCAGGTTAATTTGAAGATTAAGTAGAGCAAAGAAATTGTAAGAATAGCTATGTGTCTCTTAGGAAGATAGATAAATGTGGAGAATTACCACTTGTATTTGAATGGAAGGGAGAATTTTACGCAAAAGTTTGTCATGTGAACTTTGATGATGTCAGTATAGGTTTGCATTGATTTGCTTCTTTGTAAATAAAATCTGTGACATGCTTAATAGGCCTTCTGTTTACTGTGGTGGAGACAGTAAATGTTACACTATCTTTATTAGTTTAAGCCTTTGTACATGTATGAGATTGAAATCTCCACCATTTTACTAAAGGACAGACAGTACTGGACGTATATTAGAAATTCTAACCACAGCCTGGTGGTGACCACTTATTCTGACCCCTCAGGGTCAGGAGCAGGCTTGTTGGTCCGTAACTCAGCATTGATTCTAGAAGGAATTCTGATCATCTTTGGATTAATTGGGCTTTTGGCTCAAGGTTTCAGCCACTTATAGAGCTTGGACATAACTGATTTTATTTCAAGTGTTCGTGTAAATGAAACTCTTGGGTGCAATAAATCTTTCTTAAAATAGGTAGAAACCACCGAATTGGCATAGGCGTAGTTAGCACAGCTAAGCCCAGGGGCTTGATGCATAATTAATGTATTTTCTTTCCCCTTTGGAAAGATCCTCTTTCACTCAAAACAGGGGCTGTCATCTTCTCAAGTGGAACCCTAGTAGAACTCCCGCTGGTGGGTGTGTTGTGCTCTTAAGCATTGCTAGAGTTGTTGTTAGAAAGTAGGAGTAGATGAAAGCAGGCTGACACAAGGCCTGGATGAAGTAGGGCTTGCTGTTTGTCATGTAACCCATTTCATTTCTTTCTAAGCAAGGAGATCCTGGTGATTGTAGCAGTGACACTTCAGTTTACCTCGTTGTTGTATCTTCTGTCCCGTTGAGCCATTTAGCCACAGGGAGCTATGGAGTTGCTTTTTCTTGATCTGTAATATGAGAAGCCCACACTTAAATGTCAAAAGTTTTTGGGCCTTTGGGGTGGGAGCACCGGGAACAATCTAGGAACTTGTCTTGGGCCCCTGGAAAAGCAGGGTTACTGGTTCATGCAGACTTGATTACATTCAGGGCCATTTCATGATAAACTCACAGGAGATGGAGTTATAAGTTAGAACGCCAGTTTAATTTACTCTGAGAAGTGTACCTTTTAAGAATTAGGATATTTTACTAGCAGTCTCCACACGTAACTTTTAAACATGAAGGGCTCTGAAGACTGACCTACTGATCCCTGAAGTGTCAGTGATGATAGGACCACAGCCTGTGGAATTCATTGTCTCAAAAGGAGTTTTCTTTTGTTTATGAAAAGGAAGCAATTCTTAGATTGTTTCTTTCTTCTTGAGAGCATCTGCACCTTCTTACCCTGCTCTACCACAACCCTCCTCAATTAAAACGAATGTTTTTTTAACATGATATTAAATTTGAACTGTAGAAAAGTATAAAATGAGGAGTAATTCTATTCTCCACCTCAGAACTAACTAGTCGTCTCAAAGGTAACCACTATTAATGGTTGCTTTCCCCAAATTATTTATGGATGTACTAGCATATATGGACTTGAGGCATGTTATACAAATACAATTATACTATATCCCTTGCTTTTTTTTTTTAATTCCACATCTAGGAGCCCTTTCTGTGCCAGAATATTCAGCTCTACCGAGCAGTAGAAGTGTTAAGTGAAAGAGTACATGTATTTTCAGTTTTGCTAGACATTGCCTAATATCCCTTCAAAGAGGTTGAACCAGTTTATACTCCCATCAACAGTGGATGAGGGTACCTGTTCCCTACACCCCTGCCAAATAAGGATATTCACAGTCTTAGTAATTTTTACCAATCTGAAATATCTCAGTTGTTTTAATATGCATTTCTTTAATTATGAGTGAGTTTGAGCATCTTTGAAATTATCAGTCTTTTCCTTTATAGCTTTCTAGGTAATTTCTTCTTTTAAATACTTCATACAGATTACTGCTCTTCTTTTCCATTTGCACGTCTTTTCAGATGCACACCTGGGCTACTAATTATTTCAATTCCAATTTTCTGGAATTCTATTCCCTTTCTGATAATACAGTATAAGAATGTACAAATGGATTTTTAGTTCCCATTAAGTATGTGTGGGTATTTTCTGAATGATCTCATAAGACAGCATCTCTTACTGTGAGTTGGTTCTGCAAATGAATAAGCTCATTCATTATAAAGTAATTCTTACCAGTGTCTCACTGCAAATGACTTTTTATTTTACCTTACCTCTTTCTCCAGATTCCAAAGGTACCGTATTACAGCCCCTGAGTGTCCTGAGCCATGCTAGGGGAATTCTTTTGTTGCCCTATCCCTTAGGATTAGAATTTTGTATATAGTAGAAATTTAATAAATGTTTATAGGGCTTATGATTAAACTTGATAAATAAACAAGTGAAAGAAATTCTTTGGGGAAATAAAGAGTGTTTTATTTTGCTATTTTCTTCTCCTTTTATTCCCCTCTGAATTAAAATGGAAATGTTTCTTCTCTTTTTCTTTGTGACACTAACGAGGTTAATTTCTTTCCAGCAAAGGTTGGTGACCTTGTGGCAAGTGCCTACAAGACAATAAAAGCAAAGCTGCCCCTGACATTGAGAAGTATGTCATTGTACCTATCCAACAAAGATACTGAGTTCATCCTTTTTAAACCTGTTAGGGTGAGTATTGTGATAATCTGCGTGAGGGTTGGGCAGTCTCTTCACGTGTTCTTGCCTTGTCTACCATCTTTCTCTTCCTGTAAACATTTTGAAATGTTGGTGTGCTCTTCTAGTGCAGTTGATTAAAAATCACCGTGATTCTTGAAAGACTTACAAAGCTTACATCCATCTGATTGTATCTTTTTTTTCCCCTACCCTCACTTTATCTTAATTTCCTTTTCCTTAATTTCCATTACCTTTGGCACAAAGGTAATTTCTACCTACAAGTAGAAATTAATAATAAATAAATAAGTAATCAGACTTTCACATTAGATGTGGCCCAACACTTGAGAGAACAGCATTTCAAGAATTATGCCCCATTTTACTGGTGAGCAGTGGAAATAAATGGCTAGCAGTGGCCACCGAGGAATTAATGTCAAGGCCAATTTAGTGCTCATAGCTTCCAGTGCTGTGTTGAGCTCACACGGTGTTGGTTGATTTTTAAAGTACATTTTATGTGTCTGGAACTTTATTATCTTTTGTGTAAGGAATTGCTGCTGAAGACTCGTATTATTCTCTGTTGGGGACAGAGCTTGCTAGAGTTTAGTTTTTTTAGGAAGTACTATCTGATAAGTCTTAGGTTGTGCTAGCCTGTGAAATATTTAGTGTAAATTACAAGTGTTTGGTAACTCCACGGAAGATACATTTCCTCTACTTGTTTTGGCAAATAGTAAGATTTAACATTATTAGTGCTTCGTGTCTGAGGCGACTGCATATGTTTTCTGTGACTCGTGTAACATGATTGCCTCTTCTTTCTAAGAATAACATTCAGCAGATTTTCCAGAAGTTCCATGTTTTGTTAAAGGAAGAGTTCAGCCCTGAAGATATCCAGAT
Source organism: Camelus ferus (assembly GCF_009834535.1). Taxonomy (NCBI): domain Eukaryota; kingdom Metazoa; phylum Chordata; class Mammalia; order Artiodactyla; family Camelidae; genus Camelus; species Camelus ferus. The sequence continues at coordinate 6,841,793 of NC_045709.1, forward strand.
CATTGCTTGTCCTTCTATGGAACAGGTAATCCATAGTCTGAAGATTCTGTTACTTTTATAACCTCTTAGTTATTGTACTTGAATAGATCATGTCTCTGAGTAACCATGTTTTTGGATGTAATTTTAAAAATTGTACATTGTTTTATTTTGAAGAGCAAGAGTTCAAGCTTTGAATTGCTCTCTCAAATATTTGTTGATGTCTTTAGAATTTTTAATTGCTTTTTAATGTTTTCTGACATTGAAGGTTGCTGTGTTTAAGATGAATAAGCCATTTGTGAAAGATTCAAATAGTGATCCTTAGATTGCTGAATAATTTGTTTGCAACGTGCATGGTAGTGGAACATGTTTCAAATGAAAAAAAAAAAAAAATGGAAGTTATTTGAGGGATTCAGATAGATCCCAGAGAGCAGTGTTTTTGTTTTCTCTCTTCTTAAATTAAAAGAAACTAAATAGAGAGCTCGGTCTGTGTTTACTGTTACTCATTTATTCAGTTCAGTCGGCAAGTGTTTTATTGAGTAGGAGTAGGCTGGTGCCGTGGAGGGTGTTTTATTTCCGGTTTTAAGTTTGGTTTAGTGCTGGAGGTTAGCGTGTGGTCAGGGTGGTGAGAGCTAGTGGAGTGGGTGCAGCCTGCGGAGAGGGAACCCGGAGGCAGGGACTGTGGTGAGTCTTCGGAGGAGTTTTACTACATGGGGAGAGGGGAAGTGGGGTGGTAGCTGGAGGAGAAATAGGGTCATTTTTAAATTGAGATATAATTCATATGCCATAAAATTCCCCCTTTTAAAGTGGACAATTCAGTGGTTTTTAGTACATTCACCGCATTGTTCAGCCATCACCACTGTCTAATTCCAGAACATTTTCATCCCCCAAAAGAAATCCCTACCTGTTATTAGCAGATTCCACACACGCGCACACGCGCGCACACACCTGCCTTCTGCTCATCTGCTGTGGCCTCTGGATTTGCCTGTCCTGGGCAGCTCATCAGGTGCGATTGTACTGTACATGGCCTTCATGACTGGCTTCTTTCCAGCAGCATAATGTTTTCAAGGCTTATCTGTGTTGCAGTGTGTATCAGGGCTTCATTCTCCCTCTTGGCTGTGCGTGTGTCTTTGGATGGCTCTGGGGGTCATATTTTAAAAAGATAAACTGTCTCTGTAGTTCTAGGGATGTACGGTCAAGATCCTTTTTTCTAAGTCATTTGCAGTGATTATATTCTATGTAATTATGCCATTAACTTGATACATAGTTGGGTTTGTTTTCAGTAGTTAGAGATTTTCCCCTCTTGTTTTGATTTAATTTTGTTTTTAATTATATAAGATATTCACATGGTTCCCGAGTCAGAATTATGGAACAAGGTGAATTTGAAGGAGTCTTGCTTCCTTTTCTAGTCCCTCCAGCCTTCCCCTCTCTCCTCCTTAGATAGTTACTTGTATTTGTTATTGGATTACCCTTCCTTTTTTTTTTTTTTTTTAAGTTGAGGGAATGCATGTTTGTGTATTCATGGGGAAGATCTAAATTGAGGGGAAAATTGCTGCTGGGAAAATGTTCCTGAGAAGAGAAGTGGGGGTGGGATCTCAGGGGCAATTGGAGGGTGGGGCCTTTGCTGGATGCCTGCGGGGTTCAGCGTGGGAAGAGGGGAGAAGGCAAGGTATGTGGGCGCACATGCAGGGAGCTGATGGGTGTGGTGGGAGCTCCCGGGCGCTCTTATTTGAACCAGGAAGCATGGTTATTACTGAGAGTGAAAGGTGCTAGAGATTTGGAAGGAGGGTTCTGTTGAGTTCCGTGGTTATGAGCCCAAGAGAGACCATTCAACATAGTTGTCTCATTTGTTTTCTCCAGTCACGGTTGTGTGAAGGTCGATGCAGGGTGGCTGGAGGGTTGTAGTCATCAGGACTGTGGTTTTGCCAGTAGGGACCAGGGGGAGGGGCGTGGGGGCAGGACAGATAAGTGTTTAAAGAAGGGAGTGATTTAAATCATTGCCACAGAACTTGAGCGGACGAGGAGCAAGAGGGAGCTGAGGGAAGAGTGTGAAGAGGTAGGAGGAACCGTGGGTTCTAGGCCTGGCGGAGTCAGAGTGTCACTGGAGTTGGAGGAGGAGAGGATGAGCTGGGAAGACGTTGTGATCAAAGAGTGAGATGCTTGACGGAGGGGCTGCAGTCAGGGTCACGAGGGTGAGGGTGTCTCCATGCATGGCTGGCTGACGTGGGTGATGGAAGATGAGATTGTGGGAGGAAAGGAGCCGCAGGACTGAGAGACCTCCACACTGGAAGTGTTATCTGTCTGGATGTTGAAATCATCAAGAATTCCTGCAGGAGTAGTTGCAGAAAAGAGTGATCATGCTCTGAGATCTGCCCGAAATGCGGGGCAGGCTGATGGCCAAGGGGTCACAGATAGAGGAGTGAAGCCTGGCATGGTCTGATACCAGGACCAGGAAAGCTGCAGAAGGTGCTGCGACAGGGAAGGAGAATGGGCTGGAAATGCCAGTGAGGAACGGGGGGGGCCTCTGATCCCACCTCCAGGCGTGTGGAAGAGAAACTCCTATCACTTGAGGAGGCTGCAGGGGAGGCTCGTCCTTGGGGGCAGCCGGGTAGGAGGGGAATTCATTTAAAGAATTCAGCTTATGTACGATTCTCCCCAAAACACACTCTGCGTAGGAAAAGGTGAGATTGATTATTTAATTTGTCATTGTTGGTGTGTGGTTTTTTTTTTCTGTCTTCCTCACTGGATTCTAAGTGAGTCGAGGGCCTAGGTTTGTGATGGGGTGTGACTCCCCACGGGCCTCCACGATGTGCCGCGCCCAGAGGCTGCTTCAGAAATCAGACCAGCATTGCAGGTCCAGTTTACACCTTGCAGCCATGTTTACTGGTCTCTTACAAATCTTGGACTTTCCCTCTCATTCTGTTTTTGAGAATCTAAATAGTTTTCTTGAGTATGGTATTCTGCAGCAGAACTAACATAGCCTTCTCTTTGCTTTTCAGCTGAACCTCCTGCTGTCAGTTTCCAAGTAACCAGGCCTGTCGGGCTGTGTGTAAAAGGCCTGTCTGGTGGGAGCGGGCTGAGGTGTCCCTCGGCCTGCACCCCCCGGGGAACTGTACGAAGGATGTCCCGAGAACCACACGGCGTGCTGCTCAGTGCTGACCGCAGAATGACATAGAAGCAAAGAGTGAAATGATTGATGTTTCCCTTTGAAAAATATCAAAATGCCAAAGATTAACCTATGAGCGCTGATAACTGCCTCATTTAAATGGTCACGAGCAGTGTAAGTTAAGAGGAAGTTATGGTGTGCACTCAGTGAAATGGTTCTAAGAAAAAGTGTGCAATGAAAATAGGTGACAATAAATAGTGCAAAGAAGAACTTTATGGAAATACAGCTAATTAGAAAGCTAAGAGAAAGGTCTGTTAAAGCGTGAAACACTGCAATCTTTTTAACCACTGAGCATTCCATGGTGACTAATTTTTTTATTTCCAGAAATGTTATCTTTGCACTCTATTTAATGTAATGTTTCTCCTATCACTTTGAAGTTTAGTTTGGAGTAGATTGGATGCTTCTGAGAACACGCTCTGCTTTTCTGGGAATTCAGGGTGTTATCTTTCTGTGTGTTTGATGTGAGGGAGTTTCAAGATGCAGGGACCTGGCGTAAAGTCCCGGGATCTGTACTCCGTGAATTGCTTAGGGGCAGGGCGTTGAGAAGCAGGCAGGGAGCAGCAGCCTCCTCATGATTGAAATGTGTCGTATCTTTAATGAGAATCTTCACGGTACAATAGGTAGTGTTTGTGAGTGGGAAATACCAATTAAGGCATCTTCAGTCTGGCGCAGGAAGGAGAGAAGGAAGCCTGATGAATGGTGCACCTGGCACGGAGGTTGGGCTGCCTGCCTTCTGCACACTGCCTTCCGTTTCCATGGTTCTTTGAAAAGTGAACACTTTCATGTCCTGTACTTCACAGTGGCTGTGCCGCGCCAGCCCTGCTACTGCGGAACGTGTTTTACTAACAGAGAGGGCGATGAAGACCGCCCGTCCCTTCAGACCCGCCCACCACAGGGTGTCAGCGATTATCAGATAAATGATGCACGTCTATGAGTTTACCTACAAATACCTGTTTCCTGTTTGGATTGGTTTGGTTTTGCCTCTGATATTACAGTAAATGTAACCTGCTTTTTGGTTCACAAGGGATTTTGAGTTATTCAGACACTAGTTTAGAGATAGAACGCTAACAAGGGTTCTGGAAGGTAGCCAGCAGGCCTCGTTCTGTGCGACTAGCATTTCTCCTCCCGCCGTGTGTACATCTCGTGACGCCTGTCATTTTAAACAGGTCACTTGTTTTTCAGCTCGGTTTAACTTGGTGATGGATGTTGCTTGACAGAGCTTAATACTCTGGATCTTGGGAAACTAAAAGGTAAAGAGGGTCCATATTCATTCTCTGACAGGAAATGAGTGAATTAGAAAGATTATATGTACTTTTACTATTTTAAATATGTGTTTAATGAAATAAACTGTAAAATATCCAGTTTTGTATATTATATGTACATTTGATTTTTAATCGCCTTTCCAAAGAAATGAGGGCATGATTATTGTACAGTACTGTGACTGATTTGGTGTACAGAGCGAGTCTGTTAAGGATAAAAATATTTGACGGCACTCATTCTTGTGTTTTGAATCTTTTATGTCTGAAACACTCAAATACCTGACAAAAGTGCTGAGTAGGTGATAGTGATCCCGTTTGTTTGCTAAATGACTGTTTGTTTAAATCTGTACAGTTTCAAGTATTTACTTATACAGAGTGTACATACTTTCAAATAATTAACTTAAAATGCCTTATATTATTTGGCTAGAAATTGCTGTTTTTAATAAATGTGAATTTTTTTTTAAATAAAGATTTTTGCTTCCTACCTTGTCCTCATGGGTCCATTATGTGTGTGGGTTCTTTAAAAAAATTTTTTTAACTGAAGTTTTTATTGAGACAACCTGTAGATTCACATGCGGTTGTAAGCAGTAATACAGAGAGATCCCGTGTTCCGTTACCAGATTTCTCCCAGCGATGTCATCTTGCAGAACGTTAACAGGTTGTATCACAAGCAGGTTATTGAGTTCATTACACTCCATCAGCGTTACCCCACCTTCCCCCGTTTTCCTTGTACTCTGTGGATTCTTTTGGCAAGGTGATTATTGTAGAAAGACATTTTTTGAAGCTTCTTAATGCTTCATTAGTTGAACGATAATTTGATGCAGAGACATGCACAGGGAAAACGCCACATGAAGACTGAATTAATGCTGCCACGAGACAAAGGTACTGGTAGAAGCTGGCAGAGGGGCCTTGACCACATCCTTCTCTGGCCCTTGGTCGTGGGCTTCCGGCCTCTAGGACTGTGAGTCAATAAATTGCTGTTGTGCAAGCCACCCAGGGTGTGGTCCTTTGTTACGGCAGCTCTGGCAAACGAATGCAGGCCAGGGGGTGCTGAGGTTTTATAGTCCCCGGATGGCTGCTTTCACTACTTACTCTGCAGCCTGTGAGGTGACTCATTTTTCCTTACGAAATAGCCCCTGGGCACTGGGTTTTCTGTCCCGTCTTTGATAACATTTGTACAGAGCAGCAACCACAAGAGAGGTTGGAAAGAGCGTGCCTTATAAGTGTTGGCAACAAAATATTTGAAAATGGGGCTGACCAAACACAATGCCTCTTTGAGGCCACCTGTGGACAACCTCTGCATTAATGGAGTCACGTGTTTAGGTTTTATGGAAGGAGAAAGACCAGGGAGAGGAACTGGCTGGTGAACCTCAGAGCCCACGTGGGTTAAGCCCCCTGTAAGCTGAGAGCCCACCGTGGCCACCCCCATTCCTCCTCACCGTAACTCCGTGAGGTGTGTTCCTTGCTTGTCCTCCTGTTACAGACAAGGAAACTGGAGTCCCAGAGGGGCTTACTGCCTTGGCCAGGGCCGCACAGCCAGCAGGTGGTGGTGATGGTTCCAAGACCATCCAAGAAGCAGACCAGGCTTGTCTGCTTCAAGGACACACGTGCTTTCAATTCCCCAGCGGGCTCAATTCTCTGAGACACGCTGCAAGCTTGGGAGGATTTGTTTGTAGCCCAGACCAGACTCCGGAGCTTCTGTCTCTAGCAACTGGTAAGGGAGGGGGCCCCGCGCACACTGAGCAGAGGCGGAAACTAACCTGCTCTCTAAAATGTCAAGGTTGGCTTGTGAGGATTTGCTCTTGCAGTGGTCATCTGTGGCTCACTGTCTGGCAACAAAGTAACTGTTGTCTTAGCTGATGATGCTGTTTGCCAACGTGTGACAGTCCCGTAGGGGAAGTGACCGTGTAACGCCCCTCCACCACCGGCCTTACAGCCTGGTACCACTGCAGCTGCGCAGCATTTGGGGTTGGGGTGATGGCAGGACTTTGGTGAGGGTTGGTGGCAGGCGGTGTGAGATTAGGAGAGTAGGGCCGCGACATGGGGCTCGGATGTCTGCTCACTGCAGGGAATGGCTGGTTTGCTGCGCTGAGTTAAGAAGAAGGAGTTTTCTACACTCTTTCTGTTCAGGTTGCAGTGGAAGCCATCCTGGGAATCCTGCAGTGTCTCAGGAATCTGTAAGTCACGCTAGAGGAGGCCAACCAGCTCCCGAGTCTCCCTTTTCTAGAGACTACCCCCGACCATGCTTGGCATCAGCTAGGAGCTGTATTTACAAGACATAACCCCACCTCCCTTACCACATGATCGCGCCAAGAGTGGCCTCCGGATCAAGCCAGGTCAGTTGGGGACTACGGGGGTTCTTCTGAGAAAGGTCAGGAGACAAAGCCGTGTGAACCGAGATGCACAGAAAACACCCCTTTGGAAGAACATGAGTGTTGCAGACACAAGAACGAAAGTCCCCCCCTGGCTCCTGGAGGCCTCCCTCCACTAGGAGGGAGATGCATTGCATCTTCCATCCTGATGATGTTTCCCATCTTGCTTTACCTATTTGAGTGACTGTTACCCATGACCAAAAGCGGTCCAGCTATTGAAAGGGGTTTAAATGTGGGTCCTTCCGGGCTCCCAGTCGGCTCCTGGTTTGGGACACTGGCTGCAGGCTGGGGCTGCTTTTCTAACTGGGCTTCCCTCTGTCTTGGCAGGGGTGAATGAGGGGGTGGTTTGTGAGGCTATTTCTAGACCCATTTTACAGATGAGGAAACTGAGGCAGAAAGCTACTTGCCCAAGGTCACACAGCCAACCAGGGGCAGAGTTAGGCTTTGAGATAGCCTGTGTCTTGAGTCAAACCAAGTACAGGAAAGCCACAGAACTTCTGCATTCAAGTGACCAGCAGAATCAAGCGAGACAGGTGTTGATGTGTATTGTCTATTGAAACAATTTATTTCTAATGCTGTCAGAGTGGGGCAGGGCTGATTAAGTCTTTCCTGTGGCCAGCTACAGAGTCTGTCAGCCCCTTCCCCACCAAAAATACCTCCCTTTTTCTCCCCCCCAAACCAAGGATCTGTCATAGATCTCAAATTACAAACCAACTCTCAAAGACATAAACTAGGGCTTTGGGCTTTTCCTCTAGGATTCTGACAACTCCACCTCCCTGAAACATTCAGCTCAGGCTGAAGAGGCTGTGGGGTAATCTGGTGACTGCCTGAGACCGGAAGATGAGGTTTTCTCCTCCAGCTCAGATTGTCTCATTGGGAAGATCTTGGAGCCCTCTATGAAGTTTTTGAGATCAAAGATGGTCAGTATATTCAGGGTCCTACTCATTTTTCCCAGGAGGATCTGGATCTTCTGAGCTGTTGGACTGATTTCCATTTCCAGGATTGCTTTCTTCTTCATTTCACTCAGTACCTCTGGGCTGATGAACTGCAGGAGTGCATAGAAGGCTCAGTGAGGATTAATGCTGCCTGGGCACCATGCTCCCCTCATGCCAGGATCAAGTCTCCCCTGGAGACGTCACTCTCCAGGGCAAAGCTGTGCACCTGGCGCTGCCACCGGCAACATTTCTGCCACTTCCCCGAGATACTCGCTTGGCTTAAGCCTGTGGCTACATGGGCTGCAGCGACTGGGTTCAGGCCACACCACAGCCTGACTCCAAACCAAAGGGAGGCCAGCTGCTGGGCCCTGGTGCACCCTGCCTTCCAAAGGCTGTGCCATCTAGGGACGTCAGGCTTCTCCCCAGGGATTCCCTAGCATGGCAGGAGACTGAGGCCCTGCCGCAGCCAGGAGGCGGGTCACTGTGTCTGCTACGAGCCCCACATCCATGTTGAGCTCCCACTGGAGCGTGTCTGGGTCTTGCTGGGATGAAGATATCAGTTTCCTCAGCTCTGAATCTCATGGTGCCCAGAAGTTAAGTGTTTGCCTTTGTATATGGTCAAGCATCAGGTCAGGGAAGGAGGCTTTGTTTTCCTAGGGGCTGGAGTGATGGAGAATGTGGCGGCAGGCCCAGTGTGGACCAGTCCAAGCCAGCAGTGACTATGTGCAGGTGGTTCTCCAACTGGCAGAGGGTGTGGGGAGTTGAGACCTTACCTTGTACCTGGTGCCCAGGTTTAAGCAGATGCGTTTCTTTTGGTGGGTGAAGTGGAAGATGATCTTATCCTGGCTCCTTATATGTACCTTGATGTAGCGGTTGATATTCAAGGAGATGGACTGGACAGGGGGTGCGTGGACGTGCAGGTTCAGATCCCACCAGTTCCAGGCCTTCTGGTGCTTGCCTTTGGCGAAGTAGTAGCCTAGGTTTGGGCTCAGGCTCAACCTAGACCAAGAAGGAATCAGGCAGTCACTGTGCTGGGCCTGGGGTCGACGGGCACAGCCTCTCTGGCCGATGCAGGCCTGCCCCTCCTCCCTACCCTCCTGCCTTGCTTTTTCCTCCTTAGCCCACCCACGGGGCCTTGGCAGGTGGGAACAAGGAGGCCAACCCAAGACCAGGTACGGCCCTTCAGCCCCAGCCCGTCTGTGTTCAGGCTCCTCCCGTGCCCCTGGCCCCCCACTCCCACTCACTTCTTTCAGTTCCTGGGTCACTCGTATCCTTGACCTCCTCACCCCTTTGCCGTGTTCTTTCCTCTGCCTAGAAAGCTCTTCCCCACCCTGCTTGGTGTGGCCAGCACCTGCTTCTACTCTAAGTCTCAGCTTAAATGTCACCTCCTCAGAGACGCCCTTCCTGCAGCCCCGGTGTGTCCCTATATGACAGTGCATCTCCGTCTCCTGTTAGTTTCCTTCATATAATTAGCTAATATACACTGAGTCTCATTCTTTGCGGTAGTTGGGTTCTATAAAGTTGCCTCAAACATGGAATTAGAGAATACGGACCCATTGCTCCCAAGGGAAATAGGGGTGTGTGTGTGTGTGTGTGTGTGTGTGTGTGTGTGTGTGTGTGTGTGTGTGTGTGTGTGTGTGTATCTCACAGAGATAAACTTACATATTAGAAACAGCCCATCCCGGTAGAGTTCAGTGGGCCCCAGAGCTGGGGCTTCCAGCACCACATGCCCCTCCTGGCTCCAACCTCTGGTCACCATGGCAGGAGCCGAATCGAGAAGGCAAAGCAGCTGGGAACATGCACATCAGAAGACTTGAATTTTTCACTGCTCTGTGCGCATTTGTGACTCTACGTGAAATATGTACATATACGCCTTCCCCCTGGGAGCAATGGTTCAGGGTTTGCTAGTTCAGTGTTCTGGATACTTTATAGAACAGAGCTATTTTGAATAATGAGAACCGACCCTACTTGCTTATTACCTGTCCTCCCATTAAATGTCAACATAACGTGTGATCCGGAGGGCAGGGGCTACACCTGTCTGGCTCCTGGGTGAACTCTGGCCCCACACTGCCTGACGCCCGAGTGTGGGTGAGTGAGGGGTGGTGGGTTCATTCTTCTTCCAGGCCAGGCCCTGCTCTCCTTCGAGCTGTCCTTTCCCAGCATTTCAAACCATTTCAAGCCTCTGTTTTTTGATTCCACCAGGGCTGTCCTGAGAATCAGTGCTGCTGGGGCAGCAACTTCTCTCAGGAACCAAAAGCAGAAGGGAAGAGAATCTGACCCGGGGTTCGTCAGGAGAAGTGGGGTTTTCAGGGAGCCTGGATTACTCAGACTACTTGCTAGACCTCGGCTGGGATGTCCAGGGGCCTTGAAGTTCTGCTGGGAGGGAGAGGCCAGCTCAGGCCTGCTAACAGCAGCCTTGTTCACCTCCAATAAGCAGAATGTCCCCTGGTCACTCCCAACCCTAGGTCCTCCTGTTGCTTCCCACTGCCCATCAAACCAAGTGCAAACAGCTGAGTCCCTTCACTGTCGGGCCCCGGCATGTCCAACCTCATCCCTCTTTTCTTAGACAGGAGGCTGTATGTATGTGATGAGTGAAAAACCTGGGCTCTGGAGCCAGACTCTCTAGGTTCATAGCTGGCTCTGCAACTTGCAAGCTTTGTGACCTTGGGCCAGTTACTTAACCTCTCTGTGCCTCAGTTTCAATGGTAAAATGCAAATAATAACAGTACTTTACTCCTAGGGTTGTTGTGAAGATTAGGTGCCTGTACAAAGCAATAACTCGGCAAACATTAGAATTTCCTTATTGTCCTTGAGGAGAGCAGAGGGGAATCTTCTTTCACTCTGCAGTGGGGCAGATCCCTGCTAGCTTCTGACCTTTTAAAGGGCTCCCATCGGAGTTCTCACGCTAGGCTCTCCCTACTTCCCAGGGCTAGGGTCCACCCCAGTCTGTGGGCACCTGGTCCTGGGCTAAGGCTCCCTCAGGAAAATGGGGTCTAAAACACCCAGAAATGGTCTGAATGGAAGGATTCTCCTCAGAAAGTGTGAAGACCCTGGACTGTGGAGCCAGGGGACCCCACCGACAGGGATCCCGAGTTCAGGCAGGTCTGGGGCCCTTGCTGGGTGGGACTCTGAACCCTGCAGGGAGGCCTGGTCTGCAGTTTCTCAAGTCTGAGCCTGGAGGGCGGGGACGATGCTGGGGTTGAGTTTCCACACACCCTGCAAACTTCAACCATGCCTTCTGCCTTCCCTGAAAAAATTGGTGATCAAAAAATAACCTAAGAAATATTCAGTCCTCGAATCAGCTTGATGCTCACTCTTTCCCAGGGCCTGTGGTGCCATGGAGGAGCGGAGGTGGGGCTGGGAGCAGGGGCCGCTGCCTCAATCCCAGCAGGGATGAGGGTCGCTGGCCCTGGTGCAGCAGCTGTACGCTCCTAAGTGACTTGGAGGGCCTTTTCTGCAGAATCTTTCTCCCAGTGACAGCGAGACTGCAGCTCTGATGGTGAAGCCCATGTGGGACCAAGTCCTTCTGCTGTGGGAGCACAGTTCTCTCCGGTGCCGCCTGGGGCGGGGGAGCGCACTCTGCCTGATGGTATAAACTTTCAGGTGTGATGGGTGTGTGTGTGGAGGGTACACAGGGACAGTCCCTCTCTCATCCAGGTCTCCAGTGCTGAAATGCCATCAGTGGTGCCACCTGCCTTTGATTTAAGCCAAGTGAGATGAGAGCATGACCCAGGTAAGATGCAGTTGCCCTTGGAGGAGGCAGGGCAGAAAGGTTTGGCAACTAGAACCTGCTCACAGCTGAGTGTGGAGGCGCCGCCGAGAGCAGGCGAGCACGCGGCCCCAGGCCTGTGTGCAGAGGGCCGGCCCTGCCGAGAGGAGCGGTGGCTGGAAGCTCATCCCTTCTCCCTGCTCGTCCAGCATCTTCTTGGAAGGGCAAGAAAAAACGACAGTGACACCATCGCAGGGGCTCTCTTACTGCGGGGCCACTGGGGAGCAGGCAGGTAAAGGCAGGCCTGCCTGGCGGGCGGGGAGGGGCCAGGCCTGGGGGTGAGAGGGGAGGCCCTTGGGGTGCCCTGGGCCTTGGCCTGTGCCTCTGTGGGCAGGATGTGTCTGGGCCCTTTGCTGGGGTTTTCGAGGCTCACTCTGAGCCGAACTGATTAGCTTTCAACATGAGACAGACTTCTATTCTAAGCTGCTTCACTTTCCCTGTGGACCGGGAGCCCAGGGTTAGGAGGGAAATTGTGTCTCCCGATCTCGGGAATCCACAAGCCATGAAGTGGTCAACATGGTTTCAGAAAAACTTCCAAGGCAAAAGGACAATAGGTCCCGAGGAAAGAGATGGGAGATGAGAAGTTAGGGGCTCCTAGGCCACGAGGGGGCTACCAGGCTGGGCCTGGGGACTACGGCCTGGAAGCCAGGCTGCCGGTGGGCAGAGAGGTTGATGGTCGTTGCTCTCCTCCAGGACAGGACCTTTCAGAAGACTGGAGCCAGGGAAAGTCAGGCCAGGAGTGGGTGCGCTGGCCTGGGCTCCAGCACCTCGCTGACCCATACAACCATCTGGGAAGCTTTTAAAGAATGCAGATCTCCAGGCCCCACCCCAGATGTACAGACTCAGACTCTTTCGGGGGCAGGGGTGTTCTGATGGTCAGCTCATCCCAGCTCTGAGCACCATCCTTCCTCTTGGGGTTTTTTTTGGTTTCATTGATTAGCTTTATTGTTTGTGTGCTTTCTAGTTCATTGATTTTTCTCTTATCTTTTTTTTAATATAAACTTTTTTATTGAGTTTAAATAGTCATTTTACAATGTTGTGTCAAATTCCAGTGTAGAGCACAATTTTTCAGTTATACATGAACATACATACATTCATTGTCACATTCTCTTTCGCTGTGATCCACCACAAGATCCTGTATATATTTCCCTGTGCTACACAGTACAATCTTGTTTATCTATTCTACATTTTGAAATCCCAGTCCCGTCCCACCCACCATCCCCCTGGCAACCACAACTTTGTATTCTATGTCTATGAGTCTGTTTCTGTTTTGTATTTTTTGTTTTTTTTGTTTTTTTTTGTTTTTGGATTCCACATATGAGCGATCTCATGTGGTAGTTTTCTTTCTCTTTCTGGCTTACTTCACTTAGAATGACATTCTCCAGGAACATCCATGTTGCTGCAAATGGCGTTATGTTGTCGGTTTTTATGGCTGAATAGTATTCCATTGTATAAATATACCACTTCTTCTTTATCCAGTCATCTGTTGATGGACATTTAGGCTGTTTCCATGTTTTGGCTATTGTAAATAGTGCTGCTATGAATATTAGGGTGCAGGTGTCATTTTGAAGTAGGGTCCCTTCTAGATATATGCCCAGGAGCGGGATTCCTGGGTCATATGGTAAGTCTATTCCTAGTCTTTTGAGGAATCTCCATACTGTTTTCCACAGTGGCTGCACCAAACTGCATTCCCACCAGCAGTGTAGGAGGGTTCCCTTTTCTCCACAGCCTCTCCAGCATTTGTCATTTGTGGACTTTTGAATGATGGTCATTCTGACTGGTGTGAGGTGATACTTCATTGTAGTTTTGATTTGCATTTCTCTGATAATTAGTGATATTGAGCATTTTTTCATGTGCCTATTGATCATTTGTATGTCTTCCTTGGAGAATTGCTTGTTTAGGTCTTCTGCCCATTTTTGGATTGGGTTGTTTGTTTTTTTCTTATTAAATGGTGTGAGTTGCTTATATATTCTGGAGATCAAGTTTTGTCAGTTTTATTTGCAAAAATTTTCTCCCATTCTGTAGGTTGTCTTTTTGTTTTACTTATGGTTTCCTTTGCTGTGCAGAAGCTTGTAGTTTTCATTAGGTCCCATTTGTTTATTCTTGCTTTTATTTCTATTGCTTGCGTAGACTGTTCTAGGAGAACATTTTTGAGATGTATGTCAGATAATGTTTTGCCTACATTTTCTTCTAGGAGATTTATTGTATCTTTTCTTATGTTTAAGTCTTTGATCCATTTTGAGTTTATTTTTGTCTACAGTGTGAGGGAGTGTCTTTCCCCTCCTCTTCCTCTTGGGTTTTGATGGGCTGGGATAAGATGTGGTTTCTCTTGCAAACATGATTTGATCATTTAAAATAAAGCTTTATTTCTGACTGAGTCAAAATTTCCTAAAATTTCTTGCCTGTGATTTTATGTATGGCTCAGGGCAAACGACTTACCATTTTCTCTGAGCCTAAGTTTCCTGGTCAAGAAAATGAAGGTGGATTTTCCCAGGGTCACTTCTGGCCCTAAAATTTAAGTGTCATTAAGAGAAGAGGCTCTCTTGTATGTAGCAAATGCTATCTGAGATAATTAACTGAATTTCTTGCCCCATCTCCCTAGTGCTTCCTGTGTTCAGTACTTTCTTCCCCCTTTCAGACATCAATTTATTTATTAAAACAATTTTTAATTGACATATAGTTGATTTACAATAGTGTGTTTCAGATGCATAGCAAAGTGCTTCAGATTATTTTCCGTTATAGGTTATTATAAGATATTGAATATAGTTCCCTGTGCTATACAGTTGGTCCTTGTTGCTTATCTATTTTATTTATAGTAGTTTATTTGTACTAATCCCAAACTCCTAATTTATCCCTCCCCAGCCCTTTCCCCTTTGGTAACCATAGTTTGTTTTCTATGTCTGTGAGTCTGTTTGTTTAATAAATAAATTCATTTGTATGATTTTTTAGATATAAGTGATATCATATAACATTTGTCTTTCTCTGTCTGACTTACTTCATTTAGTGATAATCTCCATCCGTGTTGCTTCAAATGGTATTATTTCATTCTTTTTTTATGGCTGAGCAATATTCCATTGCATATATATGCCACAACTTCTTTATCCATTCATCTGTTGATGGGCACTTGGGTTGCTTCCATGTCTTGCCAATTGGAAATAGCACTGCTATGAACACTATGGTGCCTATTTTTGAGTTAGAGTTTTCGTCTTTTCCAGATATATGCCCAGGAGTGGGATTGATGGATCATATGGTATGTCTATTTTTACTTTTTTAAGGAAACTCCATACTGTTTTCCATAGTGGCTGTACCAATTTACATTCCTACCAACAGTGTAAGAGGGTCCCCCTTTCTCCACACCCTCTCCAGCATTATTTATAGACTTTTGGTGATGGCCATTCTGACTGATGTGAGGTGATAATTCAATGTAATTTTGATTTGCATTTCTCTAATAACTAGTGATGTAGTGATGTTGAGCATTTTTTCATCTGCCTGTTGGCCATCAGGATGTCTTCTTTGGAGAAATGTCTAGTTAGGTCTTCTGCCCATTTTTTGATTGGGTTGTTGTTTTTGATATTGAGTTGTATGAGCTGTTTGCATATTTTGGAAATTAAGCCCTTGTTGGTCACATCATTTGCAAATATTTTCTCCCAGTCTGTAGGCTGTCTTTTTGTTTAATTTATGGTTTCCTTTGCTGTGTAAAAGCTTTGAGTTTGATTAGGTCCCATTTGTTTATTTTTGGTTTTATTCCTTTTGCCTTTGGAGACTGATCTAACAAAATATTACTATAATTGATGTCAGCGAATGTTTACCTATGTTCTATTCTAGGAAGCTTTGTGGTGTTATGTCTTTTATTTAGGTCTCCAAACCATTTTGAGTTTATTTTTGTGTATGGTGGGAGGGAGTGTTCTTCACTGATTTACATGCAGCTGTCCAGTTTTCCAAAAACCACTTGCTGAAAAGACTGATCTTTTCTCCAGTGTATATTCTGCCTCCTTTGTCAAAGATTAATTGACCATAGGTCTGTGGGTTTATTTTGGGGCTCTCTATTCTGTTCCACTGATCTGTGTCTATTTTTGTGCCAATACCATGCTGTTTTGATTACTGTAGCTTTGTAGTATTGCAGACATCAATTTTTATACAAAGCGCCCTCCAGGAAGGGCAGATACCTCTAAGAACAAAGTAGTAAACTAGGAAACGGTGTAGATAAAAACTGAATAGCAGAGAAAATGTTCTTAAAAACCAAGGTCTGGAGAGTGAAAATCTTTTTTTGGAATTAAAAAAAAGTTTGGCTTTGACTATCAAGAAGAAAGTATAAAATTGGCTCAAGACAATCTGCATTTCCTACTCCACGACCACTTAGAACAGAAAAAGGAGGGAGAAATCCTGCAAAAACAGAGTTCTAACGCCAAAGAGATGGAGAAAAGTTCTGAAGTGACTGAATTACCTTGAATTGGTAAGATGAAGTTTCCCACTGTCACCAGAAATGGGAACTTAACAACTCAGTTTAGTTACAATGAAACATTCAGCAGTTATGTTTTTAAAATACATGTACCTCCAAAGCCCTCACCACACCGTCCTCTCCGAGGCACCTGGAACAGAGGGACCCCGTGTCTTTCTAAGGTTATTCTCTTTGGTTTGATTCTTAAGTGGTGCCGAGGAGACGAAACCAACAGGGGTTCTTACTCCAGCTTTTGAGTCTGTGATGCTATTTCATCCAGTGGGGAAACAATGGTGCAAAAAGGACAGCCCGCCATCTGAGGTCAGGGACCTGTCTTACTGGTCCCTCATGATACCAACCTCCCAAAGTATGAGCCAGATGAATGAATTCATAAGTGGATGAGAGAGAGAGAAAGAGAGAGGCTTACCCAGTGAGAAGCTGTGCAGACTGGGAATCAAAACCTTAATCACACTGCTTCTCCATGGGGCGGGGTGTCTGGGACTCATGACCCAAGCTTACCAGATGTCTCCATTTTCATCGTAGAAGGTGGCATGGCCAGAATTGTTGATAAGGGCCCGGATACACAAATGTTCACTGTCTTCCAGAATGATGCACGTGAACTTTCCTTCTTTTATACTGAGGATGAGCATGGCCAGGTGTCCTGATGGATAACTGGGAGATGGTTAAGGCACAAGTAGTCCCTTGGGATCCCATGGGGAAGGCAGAGCCCTGCAGAGGACCAAGGCCTCAGTAAAACCCATGACCCAGTCCCTGAATCACAGACTTTTTAGGCATCACATGTGTCAGCATGAGTGTCCCCGTGGTCTAGTGGATACTGTATCTGGCCTGATCCATCAGAAAAGAGAATTTGGAAGACAGTCTCACTGGGGTAGAGAATTAATTCTCCATCATCTTGATGAACCTAGGAAGAAGAGACAAGCCTGTGAAAGGTGCACTGGGGGCTGATGGACCAAATTCAGAGCATGGTATTGTTACTAGAAGGGTTGGGGTGGGTCTACTTACTCTCTGATGCCCACATGCCCCCCACCCATCACTACCCTTCCCATCACTACCACCAGCTTGCTGGGGACAGGAAACTTCTCAGGGCTTCAGTTTACTTGTCTATGTGACGAGGAGGCTGAAATGGATCACTGTGTGTCTGTGTGTTTGTGTGTGCAGATTTTAAACTGTTATCTCATTCACTCTCATGTTACTGGTTGTATTAGTTTCCTAGGGCTGCCATAACAAAGTACCACAAACTGGGCAGTTGAAAACTATGGAATTAATTTTCTCACTGTTGTGGAGGCCAGAAGTCTGAAATCAAGGTGTCAGTGGGGTTGGTTCTTTCTGGAGACTCTGAGGAAGAATCTCTTCCATGCCTTTCTCTAGTTTTTGGTGATGATCCTTACTCTTCCTTGGCTTTTGGCTGCAATCCTTACTGTACCTTGGTTGGGACACATATGGCTTCAACACCTCCATCTTCACATGGTGTTCTCCCTGTGTCTCCGTCTTCTTGTAAGGATACCAGTCATATTGGATAAGGGGCCCACCCCACTCCAGTATGACCTCATCTTAATGGATTACATCCTCAGAGACCAATTTTCCAAATAAGGTCATATTCTGAGGCACTCGGGGTTAGGACTTAAACATATTTTTTGGGGGGGGACAATGTTCCACCCATAATATTGGTATATTCATGGATTTTATTTCTTCTTGAATCAGTTTAGTGAATCATATTTTTCTAGGAAATTGTTTATGTAAATTTTAAAATTTATTGTCATAAAAATTTGTGATATAATGTTAAAAAAAAACCCTCTACTGTCTCTCTGTGATGTCCTTGTCTTCATTCTTTATAGATTTTCTTCCTTTTCTTTTTTGTTTTTCTGGATCAACCTTGCCTGGAGATTTGCCTACTAGTCTTCTCAAAGAGCCAACTTTTTGGTTTGCTTATTCTATTACTTCTTTGTTTTCTATTGTATCAGTTTCTGCTCCTTTTATTATCATTTATATATGTTCCTTTCTGTGGGTTTTCTATATTAGCAAATTTTTTCTATTTTTTCTAATTCTTTGATTTGAATGTTGAGCTCATTGATTTCCATCTCTCTTCTTCTTCCTGACCCTCCTCCTCCTCTTCTTTAATATAGGCATGTATATTTCTGAGTTTTTTTTTTTTTAGGTTTTTTTTTGGTGGGGAGGTAATTAGGTTTATTTATTTAGTGATTTTCTTAAGGGAGACACTGGGGATTAAACCTAGGACTTCGTGCAGGCTAAGCACGCGCTCTACCATTTGAACTATACCATCCTCCCTAATACAAGCATTTAAAGCTATAATATTTCTCTCAAAATACTGTTTTAGCTGTTCCCCCAACTGTAGATACCTACATTTTCATTCTGAATATTTTCAAATTTCCAATATGATTTCTTCTTTGACACACAAGTTGTTTACCATGCTTTTAAATCTGCACATGTACCAGTTGTTTTTGGCTATGTTATTACTATTCCCAATCAAAATACACAAGGGTAGGAGGGCAGAGTCTATATGATAGCCGCTCTTTAGTGTCTGTGGCCCAGTGTGCCATCAATTATTGTAGCTATTTCATGTGTGCTTGAAAAGGACGCAAGTCCTCCAGCTGCCTGGTGTCCCCATCAGGTGTTAAAACCCAAGCCCCTGAGTGATCAGGACGGCTGTCTCCTCCTTCCCACCCCTCCCCTCTCCCAGGACACTCACTCCTCACTTACTCTCACTCTTCTCATTTCCCAGTTTCGATTTCCAGTAATAACTCCCTTGCTTTCTTATACACTCTGCTCTGCATTTAAAAGGATGCTTTTTACATTTCCACTAAGTTTCCCAGGTGTTTGTAGCAGGAAGCCTTTTCAGGTCCTCTCATATCCTGCGTGATTCTAACTAGATGTCAGATCAGTGGTTTTCAAGCTATTGTTTTTAACAGTTATAGAATCCTGTGTTCAAGAGAGCTTAAGTCAGAATGCCAAAATCTAAGTAAGTAAAAAGAGATACGGTGGTTTGAGGAGGAGGTGCTGGGGGCGCCCCAGGGCACAGCCTTTAAATGCCCAGGAACCACGGCATGAGATGATGACAATGACCCTCTGACTCTGTCCCCACACCCAGCACTGTGCTCAACACCTCACTTCCACAATGCAGTGACCCTGCAGGGTAGGCAGTATCAGCCCCATTTAAGAGAAGCTAAGTGACCTACACAAGGTTATCCAGTGAGAGGGGAGCTGGACTCCCACAATCTGGCGCCCAGCCTGTGGGCTCGTCTTCGGAACCCACGCTGTCTCCAACCAGTCAGCTCCCAGCCACCTGGCACGCTTAGTCTACAAATCACTGCTCTTTTTTCTTAACCTAGAGAAGTGCTTTATAAGGACATCTGTGGTTAGTTTATTCCTAATAGCCCATAGGAAGCTTCTAGATATGGTTCATGGGAGACGATTTTGTATTTTACGTCTTATTTTCAAAAGCCACCTGAAAGCCAGACTTTCTCTAGATGCTTTCTTCTTGTCAAATTCACTTGTCATGTAATGACATTTTCCTGATGACAAGGACCCCACGGGCAAAGAAAAATCTCTGGTGCAGAGGTAGAGTCATCACATTTTTTTCTCACTGGGAAATATATCACAAATGGCATATCTAAAAGCCAAAATCTCACCACCATTTGCCTGGGGACAGAGTATGAGGCTGAGCTGAAAGTTAAGAGAGAAGGGATTACATCTCTGGCCCCTTCTTCAGTTCTAGTAGAGAGAAAACAGCGCCTCGAAGGTAGGACCCAGCTGCCGTCTGTCCATGAGCTCTCCCTATTGCTGTCTGTCTGCCTGCCTGTGAGTCCTCCCTGGCTCTTGTCTGTCTGCAGTCTCTCCCTAACTATGGTGGGGATGCTGGCTCCTGGGTTGGCCAGGCTGGATTTTGCCTGAACACTGGCACACACTTATCAACAGTCCTGCCTGACTCAGGAAATTACTTGGAATTCATTGCCCATTTATAAAAACAAAAAATGACCAAATGTCCCCATCCTCATGAGCCTTCTGGGCAGCCTGCGTGAATAGTGGATTAGGAAGGGTCTACCTTAGTCTTGCTCTTTATCCAGTCCGTATCTATTTCTAGTGTCTTCTCACGGCGAACAATACGAGGTTTTTTTACTTCTTCTTTCTCAGGCTCCTCGACTTTTGGTGGTTGATGACACAAAGTAAACGAGATAGTGGTCTCTGTAGTCCTTTGGTTAAGCAAGTCTTTGGTGGAAAACAGAAAGAAAACTTACATCCATTTCTCTCAACGCACCAAAGAGAGTTTGAGGATTTGGGACATCGGGCATGTTCTCCCAAGCAAGGAAGGCTGCCAAGCAGTAGGAAGAGCAAGCCTTTGAAGGGAGAGATGTTGAGGCTGAATTTCCAGCTCTCTCATTTTTGTCATTCATTCAACACGTATTTCTTAAGAGCCTACAATGTAGCAGCCCAGTGCCAGATCCCAGATGCCATGGTGAAGACCACTCAGTCCAGACTTGGAAATGTGAGGGGGGACACACCAGCCATATTCCCAAAATAAGCGTGGCTGCTGATTCTGTTAATTGAAAAAAATAAGCTAAAGTGGGGAGTCATTAGAAAAAAATGAAACCTACCTTAAACATGTTATTTTAACTTAACAAGCAAATGTGTATTAACACACCATTTTTTTCTGTACAGCACAATGTCCCAGTCATGTATATACATATATTCATTTTCATATTTTTTCATTAAAGATTATTATAAGATATTGAATATAGTTCACTGTGCTACGCAGAAGAAAATTGTTTTTTTTTTTTTTAAATCTGTTTTATGTATCGTGGCTAACATTTGCAAATCTCAAACTCTCAAATTTATCCCTTCCCACCCCCTTTCCCCGGTAACCATAAGATTATTCACTATGTCTGCTAGTCTGTTTCTGTTTAACACACCATTTTTAAATGCAGAGCTCTGTGATCATTTTCGCTCAAACCCCATTCATAGTTTATGATGTCTAACTTTCCGTTGTGGCAATTGCTAAATAGCCTGAGTGCAAAATTAGACTTTAAAAATCTTTCTGTATATTCCTCATTCTTTTACGTATGTTTAGTCCACATCTAGTTCAAGACAGTTTTCTAAAAAAAATCTTCTCTTAATGAGTCTTCTCAAAGCATTCCACTTAATTTTCACAGCAACAATGCTTTTCTTTTCATCTTCATTTTGGTCCGTTTTTTATAACAAGTGAACTTTGGAACTACGCTAGGAAGGACACCGGAGGAACAACCCCGGCTCCCAGGGACCCTCGGGGGGCGCAGCGGGAGGCGGGGCTTCCGGCGAGGTCGGCGTCGGCCGGCTGCCCGCCGCCGGAAGGGGCCCGGCTCCCTCGGCAGTGAGGTTTGGGGGGGTTAGTTCAGACAGCTTGGTGGCCCCACCACTGGGGCCAACACAGTGCTGGAGGAGGTCACGGGGAGGACGTGGCCGCCTTTGGACCTGCAAGCTGGACGGGGCGATGGAGGGCTCCCCACCCCCTCGCCTGGCCCTGGAAGGCACGTTGCTCCCACGGTTCCGGCAGCGGGAGCCCTTTTCAAGGACGCAGCCTTGAAAGGAGAGCCAGGGGAGCAGTGTGTGTTGTTGAGCCCATCTGCATGAACACGTGCCTGAAGCCAGGTAAGGCCTGTGTCTAAATTTTAAAGTCCTGGTGGGCACCGGCGGAAATCTAATCTTGCTTCGACCAAGACAAGCCTCGGATATGTTACCTCGCTTATTAAAACGCCACCTACCAGCCTGGAGCGGGCTGCCTCTTTCTTAGGCCTGCTTCCCCCGGGGGCTAATTTCAGATTTCACCCGAGGAACTCTGAAGTTTCGAACCAACACAGAGGGTGCCTCAGAGCTCGCAGGGAACGTAACCAGCCCTGGAGGTTGAGGGCATTCCCAGTGGAAGCTGCCTCTTCTGTGCAAGGTGGAATTCCTAGATTATGCCCTGCGTGGTTGAAGGCTAGTGTGGGTCCGGCTTGGTGATGGCAGATGACTCGGGAGAGGCCGGCAGGGCTAGAACATTTCTTTATACACTCATTGAATACCTGTTGTGTACCCGTGTGCGGAAAACTGTCCTAGGTTGTCTGGGATGCCATAGTCCCTGCTACGTGTTCTAGTAGGGAAGACGGATGCTAAATAAGTGACCGGATAACACTTCATATGCCAATGCCTAGGAGTGCTCTGAGGAAACATTAAGCAGGGTGCAAAGGATGGAAAATGGTGTGTGTGTGGGGTGTGTGTGTGTGTGGGGTGTGTGTGTGTGTGTGTGCGCGCGCGCGCGCGTGCATGTGCGCTGGCTTGTAAAGGGTAGCCAAGAAACTGTTTCTGAAACCGTGACTTGGATAAAGTGAAGGAGCTAGCCACAGAGATACTGGAGCGAAGAGCGCTCTAGGCAGGGGACAGCAAGTCCAAAGGCCCAGGGGCAAGGGTGCCTGGCCCATTCGATGGATAACAAAAAATGCCAGTGTGTCTGGAGAGGAAAAAGGGAGCCACATGGGGAATGTGGGATTTTCCTGGAGGCAATGGCGGGCCAGTGGAGATTATAAAAAGATAATGCTGTAAACAATGTGAAGAAAGGACTGAGAGAGAAGATGGAAGTCGAGGGGGCTGGTGAGATCTTCGGGTGTGGGGAGAGACGATGTCTAAGTGGTGTCAGTGAGGATGGAGAGACGGGATGGGGGATGGGGAAGGAGAACCACCTGGGGAACTAGAGAGGCTGCTCATTAGAGCTCACACAGGGAGTGTTTCCTTAGGAAAATGAGAAGGAGAGAGGTGGGCAGGGGCAGAGCCATTTAAAGTCCCTTGTAAAAAGTCAGGAAGCCCGTCTCGGTCTCGGTCTCTGTCTCCCTCCGAGACTGAGGGACTGGCTGACCAGGTGGAAATGATGGCTGACGTGAGCCCAGCTGCTGTTTCTGAGTATCAAGTAGAAATTAATAGAAAGCCTTTCTGAAACGGTCATGATAAAAGAGGACATTAGATGCTCATTTTTATCCCTGTCATAATGCTAAAATCATGGATTTTCTGGTTTGTGCTGTACCTCTGGCTCTGCCTTTATTAGGGGGGACTTTAGGCTGCCTTTCTGAGCCTCCGTTTCCTTCAAGTGGGATCATGCTGCCTGCAGAGACCATCAGGTTACTCTGAGCTGGGGCTGCCTAGAGCTGGCAGCCTCGGAGAAGGGCAGGCGATAAACCTGTGTTCCCTCACGTGGGGAGCTTTGAATTCCGATGGCCCGAGACATGAGCTGTGTCGTATTCTCCCACTTCTTTTCGCCCAACTAGATGGCTCTGAATAGGAGAGGCGACCTAATTTGAGGGGCTCCGTGCAAAATGAAAATGCAAAGATCCTTGTTCTAAATTTATTAAGAATTTCAAGACAGTGCCAGCGGATTATTAAGCAAGCACAGGGCACATGCCCGTGAAGCCAGCCTTGGCTTAGAAATCAGAGGGTTCAGAGACGGGGCTGTGTGCCTGCGATATCAGACAGTGGTCTGGATACCGGAAGTGAGTTTGTATCTCAAAGGAGGCTGGGAGATTCCTTTGGGACTGGCTATAGCCTGCATATGGAAGGGCTGCCTCTTATCAGTTGGAAATTGTGGCTTTTCTGTGTTAAAAGCTCCAATGTTCCAGGCTTCAGTTTTCCAGAGGAACAGGGAGTGGGTGTGGGGTGGTGGGGGTGGTGAGGCACTGGGAAGAATCCAGCCGTGTCATATTTCATTCTCCAGTTGGAAGTCCTACCCTGAGTATGTGACAGTAGAGTGTCTTAAAAGGCCTTAATCTCCCAAAACGAGCAAAAAAAAAAAAAAAAAAAAAAAAAAAAAAAATCATCCCTGCCTGCATCTATTCAAAAACCACTTATTTAGCGTCTACTGTGTGCTTTGCTATGGTGCTAAAGAATGACAGACACTGGCTTCTATAGCTTGGAGGGAACAGAAATAGAAACAACAGATGAGTATAACATAACCCGTGTAATAGACTGTTGTTGTGTTTTTGGCTGCAGAGCATCTTTGTTTTGGGGGGTACCCTGTTGTGAGAGTCTTGGTAGGAGGCGGGACTCACCCGCTATAGAAACTGAAGGTGATGATTCCTTCTTTTTCCAGCCTCCCAGCTCCAATCGGGCACGAGGCTTAGGTTTAGAAGACCTTTTTCTTCTTTTGTTGTTCTTTGAACAGGTCACCGGGATGAGCTCTGGGTCTGACCTGAGAGGTCTTTGGTGGGAGTGTGGTTTACACCTGCACAGTGGCTGGGGATCCCAGGGAAGTCACTTACTCTCTCAGCCTAAGTTTGTTTATCTTGCTTCACCTGGTCACGAAGGTTAATTGGAATCAGATCGTGTATGTGAAAATACCTGGCCTCTAGCAGTTACTCTGCAGGAGTTAGGTCAGGGGCTGCCTTGTTTCTGGGGAGCAAGAGCATTTCCTGGAGAGGGAATCTGGGGCTGTGTCCTGGCTCAGCAGCAAGAAACACCACGATTGATTAGCTCCGTCTGCCATGAGTATTCTTGCCGTTTCTACGTTAGTTGGACCTAGTGATCTGAAAGATGTTCCACATGGTGGTTTTGAGTTTCTGAATTCAGCAGCCTGACAGCTTAGGCTCTTGACTGAAGCTTTCCATGATTAGGCCTAAAAAAAGGCATCGTCCATGTTTGGCAAATCTTAACAGCTGGACCTCAAGTGCCTTCATTATCTGATAAAGGGGCTATTTCTTAAACTTTGTGTTTATAATGACTTCTTGGAGCACCCTCGCACCCTGCCGGCCCCTGTCTAGCTTAGCTCTCTTCCTGTGTGGTCCTGTGATATCTGCTTCCCACCCCAGTATTAACCATTTTATATACAAATTCTCTGCTTTCTTGTCTATCCTTACCCACTCACCATTACCACCAAAGGATAAGCCTGTCGAGGTCCCAGACTGGGTCTCACTTGCTTAGTATTTTATCTCCAGCAGCTAAGACCTTCACAGCCCAGCTCAAGTGAGGGAACAAGCATTTCTGCCTCCTTTATGGACACAGCAGAAGGTGGGAGGCAGGGAGAGGCACCCCAGCAGAGCAAGGTCACAGGATGGAAAATGGGAGAGGGGTTCTTACTTTCACGTTTCTTGATGATCCAGAGGATTATTTCCTTGTATTTTTCAAAATTTTTCTTCAACCTGAAAGGAATGTGAATCATCTTTAAAAGCTGAGACAAAGTTCCTGTTTACATATCATGCTACACAGCTCACACAGTACTGATCCATAGGTGGGAAGCTGGACTGATGGCTCCACTTTTGGACCTAGCTTTCTTCCAGTCTGTTCTCAGGAATAACAGGACAGCGCACGATGCTGTGCTTCCCTCCCGGCCTCTCACTGGCCTTCAGCCTGGGCGCCTGGGCTAGCCTCCAGACTTTTCAAAATGAATCCAGTAGGGGGTCCTCTTGGGAGCCAGGAAGGGCTAGGAGGTCCAAATACAAGGCTGGCTCTATGAGTTAAGCTCGTGTGGCTTGATTTTTCTACGGCTTGTGCATATTTCAGTGAAGGCTGCCTTTGGAAATAGCTTAGAGAAACAACACTGTCTATGAATCGGACAGAGCCACCTGAAACCCCTTTGCATTTGGTAGGAAAATTTCAGACTCACTCAAAAATGGCTTACCATGAAAGCCACACTAAGGCACAACTGTTCAAAATGATCAAGCCCTCAGTTCCTCTCGTGTCAGTATACAAAGCAAGTCATCCAGGCATTTCAACGACTTGGACTGTTTTTCTTCCAAATAAGGGTGGTCTCCAGGGGCAGCTGCCTCTCCCGGTTCTCAGATCAGAGCCCTTTTGAAGGGGAATCTGCCGGAAGGAGTGAGCTTCCCAGGCTTAATTGGATCTGAGAAGAAGGCCTTTGACATGACAGATTTTAAGTTCTCAGTTCAGATTCCTTGAAGAGAGTGTAATAATTTAACCCTAAGCAACTTCAGGAAGCAAATACCCTTTGCAGGGAAGGGCTGGTGTTTTGCCTGGCAGAGAACAGAGATTTCCTATTTGTACTCTAAAAGCAATAGTGGAACTTGAGAATAAGCTCCACACAGTCCATTTTTTTTAACCAAGTATTGTTTGTTTTATTTGCAAGCATTTTAAATAGAATTGCAGCAGTCACCTAAGCCCACCATCACCTGTGAACGAGTAAGGCTGAGGAGTTGGCGGGGTAAAGCCTACCTCATGGAGTTAGAGCAGGATGCCTCGTGCATGCAAGAGTTAAATTCTAGTAGGGGAATCCAGCCAGAGGCACCCCTGGCCCTCTCAGGAAGGTTTCTCCTTTGGCTCTTGGCCCACCTCTGCAAGCTAGTGGAATCCTCACTAGCTGCCTCCTCAGTGGTAGAGACTGGGTATACACTACTGCATACCTCAGCACACAGTAGGTGCTCAGGAAATATCCACTGAGTGCAATTAGGTTAGAAGGAATCTTGCTTATAGGCTTAAATGGGACAGAAGGGGAGAAAATCTTGCATACAGCGCAGGATGACTTACCCAGATATTATTTGGCATTTGTTTTTGCTGCTGTATAAGGATCTGAAAGCTTTGATGTTCTTTGGGTTTTACATTGTGTATTTTGCCTTCCCCTTTCCTAGAGAAGCCTCGAGGGTCTCTCACCCCATGACTATTGAGCCCAAAGCAGAAGCTGCTGGCAGTCAATCTCTCATCCTGAATTTTGGGAAAATCCACTCACCGAGGAGGTTATGCAGGACACCCCATCCCCCCAGCCTGATCCTTGGTGCCACTGAGGGAGGGTCTGCACAGACCCGCTGGACACCTGAGCAGTGCACCTTGTTCGCCAAGGTTTCTGACAGCTGGAGAAGTGAAAAACCAGACTTTCGTGTACCACAGGCTGGATGTACAAATACGGTTCTGGAACATTTTGTGACCCGGGGTCATGCCAACTGGAAAGATTTGGTGCTAGCAACAGTCTGGGATAACCTTATCATTTCGCACTCCAAATAGGGGCTCTAGCCTGAATCCTAGGTCAGTGACGCTCAGGGTTCTCCCCGCCCAGGGAGCATGGGAAAGCACTGGCTAGCCTAGGAGACAGCTAAGAAATTTCCTGGGCAGATGCTCAGGATCTTGATCCCCCATTGTCCCAGGGGTCTGAGTCTTGCTTCCCAGACTTCTGTTCAAGTTCATTCCTGTCCTGGATTTCCAACCTCTGTCACTGCCCGCCTTTGATCTGTCCTGCACATTCCATGCTCGTGGGTTTCTTTGCTCTTAAGTTTCAGTAGCCAGATCATTCTGTCCCCCTGACCCCAAGTCTTACCCTTGCCCTTGTGCCTGGCCTGTGCCTGCCCTTTGACTCAGGACCTGCTTGACTTTGGTCTTGCTCTCTTCTCTGGTGACCCAGTCTACACTTTCCCTGCCGCTACCTCTGGCCTCTCCGAACTCACTGACCAATTGCTTGATCTCTCCAGTCACTTACAGAATTCCAAGTTTCCTTCTGGTTTCACTCTCCAGATGACCAGTGAGGGGAATGTAAATATCCTCTTCCATTTCGTCGCGAACAGCCATTTCTTTGACCATGGTCCTAAACACCATCTGATAGGAGCTGGTAAAAACCTACAGAAGGACCACAGATGATATATCCAGAAAGTGGAAATTAATGGTTTATGAATGATCACTTTTCTGATTCCCTAAGTTGCCAGGATGAGATTTCAACATGTCATTCGAAAAAAGACAATCAGTGGGAACAGTAGGGTAGCTGGGAGGATTTGTTTTAAATACTATTTCCAATATGACCATACTCTCTCCTCATTCCCCAGTTCCCTCAAGGATTTTTTTTAATAGCAGCATACCAAGAAATCTTTTGAGAGCATAAAATTATCCTCTTTTTCCAAGTGTGGAGATGTCTGTAGAACATAAAAATGCTTCTGTGCCTTAAGAGTATTATAACAGGTGTTTGGAGTTTCAGGAATGGCCAAGCTCTCAGTGGTTACTTACTCAACGTGAAGGATAAGGTTCTTCAGGAAAGCAGGGAGCACCTAGCACATGTCTTTTTATTATTATTATTAATTACTTTGTTATTTATTTATTTATTTATTAAACTTTTTTTTATTGAGTTATATTCATATTACAATGTTGTGTCAAATTCCAGCGTAGCACATTCTTTTAGGGGACGGATCTGTACTTAAAGATTCTTCCAAAGTAATGACAGTTGTAAGCTACTTTTTTATTTTGTGAATTTGATCATTCTATCCCAAGTCCGTGATGTTAACCAGAACTGACCCACGGGGGCTTGGTCACAAGAGTTTCTTTTTTGGATGTCTTTTGCTAGTTTGGCTTGCTGTCCAGGAAAACCATGGGTCTCTCACGTTGCCCTGCCCACCTGCAGGTCGAGGTTGTTCAGCATCTGAGAATGTACGGTAGGCACTGACTTACAAGCCTCCTATAGAAAGTGCATGTGACCTGGGACAGATAGAAGAAGGTAGCTTTTGTTTGGCTGGTTTTTCTAGGCTGAGGAAAAGCTGAGGTGTCTCAGGCCCACCTTGCCTGATTCCCAGCCTCTGCACACTCCTCTCCTCATTGCTGCTGTTTGTTAATTAAACACTGAGGCCATTAGATGGAGGAGGCTCTAAGTTGGACGTGGCGCCTGTTGGTAGAAGGCGGTTCGCCACTTCCAGTTTGGCGATGCCCAATTCGAATCCACAGAGGCTCAAATAAACTCTTCAGATTTTAATAGGCCTTAGTTTATTTTTTCTTACTGGAATGAATCAGTGCTCCAGGGCAGGTGGAGGTTGAGGCTTATGGTGCCAACATTCCTGCCTCTAAATTCCTTTTTGTTGACAATCCCTCCCTTGGGATGCAGCGACGGCTTACTTGCCCAGGCCAGTGGTCGCTCACCAGCCCCTTTGGATTCCATGTTTTGTTCACCAGAAAATAGGGTGCCCGCTGTGGTCCACCAGACAACAGACCCGCTTGCTGGGCCTGGTTGAAGTTCTCGTCCCAACTAGGCAGCATCACCCCACTCAACTTCTCCAGCACGTAGGCCATCGAGGGAGGCTTGTCCCATCTGCTTCCCCAACCTACGGAGAGGAATAATCTTCCTGGTCAAGTAGATGTATTGGGCCCGAGTGTTGAGTCCTTCCACGCCTTGGGATTCCTCCTGGGTAAATCTCTGGTTCTTGCAACCAAAAGGATTTGCACAGCAGGGTGTGTGACACATGAGTGTGTCACAGAAATAAAACAAGCATGTGTAGTGAACTAAAACCGGTCAAGGGGCTGAACTGTCGGCATAACCAAAGTGTAGATTGAAAGCCCCCCATTCAGATACTAGGACCTCAGCGTTCTCTCCCTGGTGTGTACCTGAGTGGCTTCTGGTGGCCCCCTGAAAAGGCCTCAGAAGCCCATATAGACAAGTCTTTCAGCTGCAGGAACCTGGTGGCATTTATGTCACGCTTTCTGTCCCGCTCTGGCCCCACTTGTGCACATCTGCCACCTGTGGCATTGCTTGGAGGAGCACTGCTTCCTGTCATGAGATTTGTAGAGCTTGGAGCTACATGGCTGCCCATCATGAGCACGCCAGGGTCTGGGCCGTGGAAGCTGCCTCATAATCCCTTAAGTGGGATAGGCAGCAGGGGAAAGTATCCCCCAACTCTGTGAGCCATGCTCTGTCACCTGGGCAGAGCCCCTGAGATGCTGAGGCCAGGTGTTTGTGACTGGAGCGCTCCTGCGCAGGCCCCCCTGGCACCTGGAGCCCTCCCGGTGTCTGGGTTCATCTCCGACCTTGCGCAGCCCCGTCGGACCGCAGCCCCGCCAGGCACAGCAGAGCCTCAGGGGACAGGCCTGCTGAAGGGTTCTGAGTAATTTAAGTTTCTAATGAAAACAATTCCTTTTGTTTTCAACTCTTTCTGAGAAATCTTTCTAAAATGTCTGAGTTTACTTTCCTGTCTTAGTAAATACAGTGCGGTGAATCCAGGTTCAAGTCATCTTTTTTCCTCCCTTTGACATGGTATTTCAGTATTCGAAAAGCAATTCTTATTAATATAGTGTGTATAGAAGCAAGTCTAGAAAATAAGGAATTTAGGGCTAAATAGGAACTGAGACCAGAAAATTTACCAATTCAAATTACAAAAAGACCCCTAAATGCCTAGGTTTTTTCCCTTTTCCTTTGCAAGTTTAGAAAGAACATACCTGCTTAACTTTGTTCTTTAAAAAAAAATCTGCTTAATTTTGAGTTCCAGGAATGCAAGATTTCACTCTTGTGATGTAGTTAGTACCTACAATCCTGAGGAAGTTTCTTAGTCATAGTTAAAAGGATGTAAAACCTGAATCAACATGTGTTGTAAGTCTTACTATAAAATAGATATGCAACAAGGATCTGCTGTACAGCACAGGGAACTATATTCAGTATCTTGTAATAACCTACAATGGAAAAGAATCTGAAAAAGAACACATATATATAACTGAATCACTGTGCTGTATACCAGAAACTAACACAACATTGTAAATCAACTATAAGTCAATAAAAAATAAAGCAAAACGAAGTGTGTTGTAAGTCTTAGAGATAAGTTGACACAGGAAATTAGAGCCACTCAGGCTGTAGCAGGCAAAAAATTTATACAGTTAAGACTTCCTTGGGGTGTGTGTTTGTGCTTGTCGGGGTTTCTGGTTGCTGTCTTTTCTAGCACCCAGTCAGGGATATATGAAGCAAAAACTCAGGAAACTCACTGCCATTATCATTCCTTGAGTCCCAAGGTCCCTAGCCGGTCTGCCTTCTTCTCTCCAGCATTCAGAAGCTTCTTGTGTTTGTTTGTATATAACGTCTAGGGTTTTAAGCTGTACTTAGTGGGAAGAGTAGATCTAGTCCATCTTTCCGGAATCTAACTTCATTTTTACATAGGGTTTCTACAAAGATCAATTTGCCCTGATATCTAGATATCTATGACATCTAGGTAAGTTACATGTTTTGTTTTTGGCTTTGCTGCCTTCAGAAGCAATCTTGAGGGTGTGTTGTTCATATTACTGAAAGCAGGGCCTTGCAGTGCCACATCTGGCTTTCTTCTGACCGTCTTTGATTTAATGTGTGTTATTTAAACTCATGTCTGTTTTAAGAAAAGCTCACTTGGGTTGTGTTAACAACAGAATGAAACTACAAATCCTGGGGCTCACGAGGCAGTTCCCAGCTGCCCCCAGGCCACCCTGCTTTGCCGTTCAGAGGAAGGTGGGCTCCAATTTTTATCCAACTTACATTGTCTTCAGAGTCGACTTCGCCTTCCAGCGTGCCAATGGGATCAATTAATACTTGATCCCAAAAGTTCCTTTTAGAGGCAGACTCCATGGCTTTCAATTTTGGAAGGCACAGCAAAAGGAAGGACATTTGGAAAAGGAACCAAAATAAAAAACAAACAAAAACACAAAGGGAAATAGATTTATGGCATTGCACTTACTCTTTTAAATAAAAATGCATATGTCATCAATAAGCCTTTAAATAGATTCATCAAGTTAACTTAAAATTCAACTTGGGAATATTAATAAAATAAGAATAAAAAGGTCAGCTTCATCTGCAGACTTGAGAAAGTGAGTGTTTCTTGTGAAGGTTCATCTGACAAAGTGACACTGGAGTGAGTCCTGAATGAAGCAGAGGAGCCAAGCAGGCAGATGGCTGGGGAAGAGCATTCCTGGCAGGGGGCAAAGGAGGTGCAAAGGCCCTGAGGTGAGAGTGAATGGGAGCGTGGCTGACATACTTGACAAATTGCAAGAGGAACAGTATGCCTGGAGAGGAGCGAGATCACATGATGCCAGGTGGCAGGAGGGGAGGTGAGGAGGGACAGGGGCAGCTCACGGAGGACCATGTAGGCTGTGGGTGGGATTTTAGATCTTATTCTGAGAGAGATGTATTCTGAGTGTGATTTTGTCTCAGAAATTATGAGTAATATCCCTCCTTCCCGTCAGTTTTGTCAAAAATTGCACATTTCCAGAAATGTGCATGGTTTGTAATTGCTCATTGAAGTGTACGAGATGAATCTCCAAGCCAGTGAGATTTTTAAAAAGTCTCTCGGAGACCGTAGATGCCTTTGTTCTTAAGGTCAGCTACAGCCTAGTAACTGTCTGGGCCAGCAGAGCGGCTGGGAACCTCCAGTGTCAACAGGGTACAAGTTGAACGGAGGAATTGACAATTACTACCTGAACCTGGATCCCCTGCTCCAGGGAAGGTGTGGATCCTGAGGCTGAGCTGGGGGGTAGGGCTCACACACGATAATTGGGCCCCTGGGGAAATCATGGTGGCCTTTGTCTCAGCTTCAGGATGACACTAGCCCCCTTATTCTGGGCCATCCAGAGAGCCCTGAAAATCCACCGGGTTGGCGCTGGGCTGACTTATTCAGTCTGATTTTGTGTCCCTGTTGGGCTCTTGAGGGTGGAGAAGGGGCATTCTTTGTGATCGCCCAACACATTGTTTTTGCCCTTCTTCCCAACTTTGGTTCAGTAATACACACGTTGCCTGCCTTGGGCTCCTGGTGGGATGGAGAGCACCCCTCAGCTGCACCTGCCGTACCGACCCCAGCCCCGGGCCTTTCTACCTGCAGACCGCCTGCCCTGCTGTGGTTTGTTGCTGACCCAAACCGGCCCTGTTGCTGTGGACCCTGCGCTACAGGAGTCCCCAAGGCAGGTCCACACGCCGGGCACACGCCACCCCACCGGGGTGCTCACGACTGGCAAAGGGGCCCTTTCAGCTTGATTCCAACACACTGTGTGTCCCCAGACTCTCCGCCAGGGACACAGCCTAGATAAGTTTTGAAAAGCCATCTGCGAAAGCCCAACAGGAATCCTTGGGAATTCAGGCACACCCTCAGGAAACTCCTTTTGGTTGTCACTGAAGGGGAATGTAGGACCTGATAGAACAGGGGTCTAGAGGGACCGGGTGGCAGAGCCTCCGTGTAAGATGCTCGGAGTACGAGCCTACCTCCGTGGACAAGAAGAGTCCGGCTCTGGCCCTGATAGCTTAGCAAAGCCCCATCATTTGTGATTGCCATGTTTTAATAGGCGTTATTGAATAATATACAGTGAGTTTGAGGGGAAAAAAAGAAGTAGGTGTTTCTCAGGAGAAGAAGGAGACTCAGGAGTCCTGAATAGAGAACAGCTGTGTTCAGAAGCATTCACTTCAACGTGATAATTAACCTTATTAACATCAATGGGCACTGTCTGCATGTCAGGACAAGGGCAGTAAATAGGCAGTAACAGCCATAACTGGGGCAGAATGAGGAGCAAAAGCGTTATTCCTAATTAACTTTTCCTTTGGGGATTTCTGTCAACCTCTACCTTTGTTCTAGTGAGATCGTTATCCTCCCCTGAACTCGGTCTGTGGGAGGCAGGGGAGGTGTCAGGCCAGGTTCCTGAGTGCTGGCCCTGTTGTCCAGGACCTGCGCCTTGCCCCCGTCCCCTCATCTGTGTGACGGGGACATAAGACTCATCTTCAGATGGCTCAGAGGACCGGTGCTGATGTAGGTGAGTGCCGGGCGCCCAGCACCCCCTGAAGTGGAGGGTCTCTCTCCTGGACTGATTAAGGAAAAATCTTAATTCTTCCCCATCTAACCAATGCCTCTCCTCTAATATTTTTCTTGGTGGAAGCAGTTCCTGAGTTCGGGCTAGATGTCTGAACCTTGTGTGTTTGCCCCGCAGGGCAGGACCCGCGTTATCAAGGAGGGAAGGGGGAGAGGCCATAGGCGCTAGCCTGGCGCCAGCTCTGAGAAGAGAAGCACACTGATGAAACTCAGCCGTCTGTCACCTCCTCCACCCTCATGGTGTGGATTCCTCATTATCCGCCACAGGTGGGTCCAGGGTGGGCTGCTCTGGCAGTTGCTATGGGCACCAGCCTATAATCTGTCCCAGAGCCACTCAAAGTGTGGTCCAGAAGCTGCTGCCCGGAGCTTGTGAGAAATGCGGAATCTCAGACCAACTGAGTCAGAATTTGCACTTTCACAAGATTCCTGGGTGATGCTCTGTACATTGAGTCTGAGCAGCACCACTCCAAACCATTCCACCCCCGGAAATCGAATAAGCTGAAGAAGATTCTATAGTCCAGAGTTTGAAAGAGTTTGTTTGCTAAGCCACCTGTGTGGGTAACCCTGATCCTCCCCGCTCCTGCTCCCCAAGCTAAGACAGCGGATCTTCGTCCCTGCATTGTTTCTCATAGGATGGGTCTGGCTAATCGCCGAACTTTTGTGGAGTGATTTGTGCAGGTTGAGATTCTGCCACCAAAAGGACTCTCCCCTGTCCTTCCCCCTAACAGAGTTCAACTAACCCTTCCTAAATACAAATTTAAGCAGGCTTTCAGGGGACTCCAATTTATTCCCTACTAAGGTGCCATCGACCGAGTTTGGAGGGGCCCATGCATCCCAGTCAAGCCCTGCTGCCCAGACTTCAGAGAACCCAGCAACCGACCGACGGGATCCTCTTTAAAAGTGGGCATCCCTGTACAGAGCTTGAGTAGAAAGATGGACTTCTGGTTTGTTCCCAGGTCATTTTGTCCCGCTGCAGAGATCCTCTGTTTCTTATCCTGTCTCTCGTCTTCAGTTAAGGACAGGGAAGCACATCCAGATTCAGGGACTGTGTGCCCGGCATGTCTCTAGGTCCTCTCTAGGACTTGGCACCAGCTGGACCAGCAAGGCACCCGCCCACCCAGGGCACCAGGACACTCTGCAGGGAGGAGATACCTTTGAATAGACTATGTGGGACTCTCACCATTTCCTGCCTTTTGCTGTTCTTCAGTGGGAATATATACAGAAAACTGAATTGGAAGAATGATTAATAGAATGTTGTGTGGTGAGCGAGTCCAGACCTGGATCCCTGAGGGAATCCGTTCAGAAATCACCTCCTAAACGTCTGGGGAGACCTGGGTGGAGATCGCGTATTTTAGAGGAAGAGGCTCCTCTGATTTTCAGCAGTTAGACGCCTGTAGCCTATGGTCAGCACATGCCCGATTCCCCTGTTTTGTTCATATTTCAGGGTTTAAGTTCTGAGAGGGTGTGATGGGTTTGTCCATGGTTATATCCTGCCCAGTATACAGTAGGTATACAATAAATATTAGTAGGTGTACAGTAAACATCATGGAATAAACTGAGTGTGGATAATCCATTATCTTCCTTCCTAATTCCAGTGGTAAATATTATTTCCTCTCCTTTGAAAATTCAATTTTGATTCAAAATTAAAAGCATTTTACTCTTTGGCCCAGTTTCCTACCTGAACCTTGAACCTTGACAGGGTTATAGAAATAATGCCTTGGCCTCTGGCCTTAACTGAGGCCACGCTCATCTAAGATAGTCAAAAGAGGGCTCTCTTTGGCCCAGGGTGGGCTAGTTCTGTGCTGCTTATCTTCTCGTAGGGGGATTTGTAGCTTCTGCCAGTCATTTAAAAGCATCATCAATTATGAAATTAAAGTGTTACCTGGCGAGTCAGGCTTCAAGGTGGTTAGCATCATTGTTGAGCCTCCTTTCTGTGTTTTTGATTTTAAAGGTGCTGTTAAAAGACAGAAGAGGGTGGCTATTAACAGTTTTAACCTTACACTTTACAGTGTGTTCTTATTGGACATTTAGGGTCTGAGGTTCTTTCCTGGCACCCAAGGCTGATCAGTAGAGGGGGAACGTGTGGGCTGGCGGGCACTGCTGACATATGCTGGCTGCTCCCTCTGCCTGCCTCCTCCTCCTTAACTTTGCTAACTTACTCTGGGACTGCAATCAACAATGCTGGGGAAATGTGGCCCCTCTGTGGCCTTCTTCTCTGGTCAGTTGGGTCCCCAGGATAGCAGGATGGCTGGGGATGAGGGGTGACCTTGGAGATATTCCTCCTTCTGTAGAGGGAGTAGCTATAGGAAGCATAGCGTCAAGGGCTTCAAGGCTGTGTAGACACATGATGGGGCATGTCTGTCCCTGTAGGAGATGGTGTTCTGTTGTCAGGGGTTCCCAGAGGGGTGCATACCGGGAGCTGGCTGGGCATGGATCCACTGAGTTACACCACAGGAGGCTACAGTGGGTTTTTTTTTTTTTAATTGAGAACTAGTTTGTACTTTGGGGAGCTTTCCAACCTTCTCCATGTGGCCAGCTGGCCTGAAGTAAACTACTCCACAGCTAGCACTTGCCCTCCCTCTGTTTATCCTCACCCACATTTCTACACGCTGTGTCTCCATGTGTACACATTTCTACACCAGCTCCCTTCTGATCAAGGCTGTCTCTTGGGAGTAAGATATACCCTCTCACCACTGTATCTGATCTTGAGTCTGAGGAGGATTTGACAGCAGTTTCACAAGTAAATAACAGACATTTATAGGTGCTTACTGTGCGCCAGGCACCAAGTCTTGAGGATCTCTACAAGCATGGTTGTAACGCGCTGTGTTAGAATTTCCCGGATACTTTGTTTATGACCCTGCTCTGTGCCTGGATGGGTCCACACCTGAGGCCATAAATAGTCTTTCTGGTCCCCCTGCAGAATGCTGCCTGCCATGAGCCCCGAGCATTCTCAGGGCCTTTAACATTCCTTCGGTGTCAGACCTGCCACTCTCTGTAGTAATAGGTTTCAGGGATTTATCTGGGTGTTTTTCCTCCATATTCAGTTCAAAGTGCTGTTTGTAGAATCCATGTAAAATGCTGTTTCTGGTGCACTGGGGTTGAACAGTCCCATAATAAAAAAGTGCATTAGAAATAGGAACCTGGTAGCCATGAAATCTGTTCTACCCTAGAGCTACTCTGATGTTTCAACATTCCTGTGCCTAATGATCCCCTGGGGATCTTGTTAAGGATGCAGGCAGGGACCCTGATAAAGACAGCCTGGGAATCTGCATCTTTACAGGCACTGGGTGATGAGGACGCAGGGTCCTGGACCCCGAGGAGCCACACCGCCAACACCTGCTCTCACCTCTGCTCACGCCTGGGGGCCCTCAGCCCCACACAGCCAGCACTTGAATTGCTTTTACCTTGATTGATTTTGTTTCTCCAACAAGTGGATATGTGGCTTCTGCCATGGGCTGAAAGCAGACGCTTTTTTGCACCCGTCATTCTTGGGAACCCCGAGTGTTCTGTCCCAACTGCTTTCCTTTGTGGCCAGGGCCCATCCCATCACGCCCAGATCGTTTTCCCAGGGTCACTGTCCTCTGCCTCCTCTTCTTGTGTTTTGAGCCCTTCTGCCTTCCTGGAGCCCCACATTTCGTGGATTCCCCCTGCACCTTCCCTCCCATCACTTCCTCTTACAACTCTTTACTCTTTCAGAGAAGTCTCTTCACGAGTCTCTTTGCTCCATTCCATTGGCCAGAAACGATCATGTATGTTCTGCCAGCAGATTTTGCCCAGTTACTGCCAACACTCTCCAAAAGATTGATTGTAAACCAGAGGCAGAAGGGAAAAGAAAAACCTTCATGAATTTTAGGAAATTGCTTACTTTTCCTTGTGTTTCAGTCTCTGCTGTAACCACCATCCCCTCATGTCACTGTGGGAGCCTGGGGCGTCTCATTGGCCCTGGCTTAGAGGCTCCAACACTGTCCAGACCTATGGTCCAGGCCACCAACATCACAGGATTTTATCAGTAGGTGTTACTATGGGTGACTAGACTTCTGCTAAACACTGAACATATGTTGGCTTTTAAGGAACTCAGTGCTGGAAAGAGACTTAGTGACAAAACATGCCCTTACAGACCAAATATAGAGAGCCCTATAAATTAGATACAGACTTGCCTGGCTTTATAAATTAAACTCAGAGACCAAAAGGATCATGAATGAACGGGGCAAATGAAACAATGATTTCTGGGGGCCTCTCACTGGAGGGGGGCCCCCAGGGGTATGAACAGGCTCTTGGGCCCTCCTTCCCACACCCCAGCCTCCTTCCAACTCCCTTCTCTCCCACATCCTTTCAAGCTTAACCTTAGCACTTCACAGACGATTACCCGGTAAATGACTTTCAGAATCCTGTTTATGAATGTTTAGATAAATGCTCAGATTTTTTCCAGCTGTCATGCTCACTGACTCTGAAATGCTTCCAGTTTTCCGGACTCTTTTGGAGAACACACGCTGACAAAAACCCCACATGAACCAATTTAGCCTGTAAAATACTTCTCATCCCATGCCAGGCAGCCTGCACCCCGGAACTCCTGGCAGGTGCAGGGCTGCCTCTGCCGCTGCATCCTCCCTCACAGGGTTTCTGGCTTCTGATTTCATTTAGCCACATTTGAGCTACAAAATTTAACAGGCTGGGATGGGGACAGGGGCGTGAAGTACCGGGGGGAAATCTGATTTACCGCTGCCATGACTACAGATGTGAAACGAATGTGTGAATCTGTGATGGATCAATCTCACTAAGGCTGGATTTAAATTATTAATCATGGCGAGAAAGGCTGTTCAGTGTTCCATTCCCGGGATCCTAGAGCGGGGGGCCTTTGGGCTTAATTGGGTAGAGGATTAAGAGCCTCAGTGCAATCTTGCCGAACTGTCTCCTGAGTCACTTCTAGTTGTGGCCACAAAATTCCCCGCTATGGATGGTCTGGGCTCATTCTGAACCAGGGCTGGCTTTGACTGAGACAGGGTCTGGGGTGGGCCTGAGTCCCCTTCACCGCCGTCCACCTGATTATTTGGATATGGCCTCTCCCCAGGGGACCAGTCCGTAATCTGGGAAGAAATGGCCTGTGTCCCTGAGAGAAAAGGGGCCTGTGTTCACGTAGAACAAGAACAGAAAGACTAAGGAAAGGACAGGGGGAGGTTGAGGAAGGTATTTGTTTTAGCACTTTGCTGACGCTCTTTCTCTGAGAGGGCTCTGGGACGGAGGAAGGGGGTCAGAGGGTCAGAGAGGAGCTTAAATTCTTACCCAGAAACTGACTTTAAGTGGCCTGGGAAGCAGTATACATCATCAGGTGACGGACAAGACTCCAGCCCCTGCGTTCCACATACACGGAGCGCCTGCGAGCCCACCCGTGCGGCGGACGTAGGGTGCCGTGCCCCTTACCGAGCTTGCTCTCATAGATCCATTCCGTCTGGGTGCTCTGGTCCTGCCAGTCCAGAAACTCCCAATTGTACTTCATGGAAGATGTAGATGGTATCGAATCACCACGAGGAGGCCTGCTGCTGGTGGGTTCAGAGATGGGAGCGGGGACCGCAAAGAAGGTGGGCACCCTAGGCATGCCAGCAGCAGAGGGGAGCGCAGGGGTCAGTCCACCTCCAGACAGGGGCCAGGTTAGGACCCCAGGGCTATGGCCACAAGGAGGTGGGGGTGGCGGCAGCTGCTCCCCAGCTCCCGAGGACTTCCACCCATCCCAGGTGGTGCTGTCACTAGGTTAGAGGGGACCAGCTGGTGGACCATGGAAAGTAGGTCTGTGTGCCATTCTGATTGCCAGCCACTTCTTCACTTGGAGTGAAAGGATCTGGGGCCCTTCAGAGGCCAGTGGGCCAGGCCTCTATAATGGTCAGCCTAACCTTCCAGACCACTCTCTGTCCTTGCAGGCTCATGACCCTGCTCATTCCAGGTGCACTTCCTGCCTCACAGCTGCCTCAGGCTGCGCAGAAGAAATAAGCAGCAGCTTAAAATTGAGCTCTGGGTTCTGTCCCCTCTTGCCTGCTCACTGCAAACACCACCATCTTCGAGAAAGGTTCCTGGGGGTCTGATGACAGGGCGTTGGGGGTCAGGTGCAGGGCCAGCTGTCTGGGAGCTCAGGATCCAAAGGGAAGAGCCAACACACCAACCTACCGAGTCCTTCCTCAGGGATCTCTGACTTCTAACTGGGGCGGGAAACTGTAATTTAGAGAAACGAGAGGGGTAGGGGGCTTTGACCCTGAAGTCATCTCACGTAAACTGGCCTAATTCTCAAACAAGTGTAAGAGAAAATTCCCAGCAGATAAGCCGGCAGTGACGATGGTTGGTAGAAAGAGCATGGACTTTGGTGGCAGGTGATCAGAGCTGAAATTGTAGCTGTCGCACTCCAGTCCCCATGAAAGGACTTGGAAAGTCAAAGCTGCTGACCAACACAGGGATTATACTTAAGGTCCTGGTGGGCTGGTCTAGTCACTTCTGTCTTCACGGACGTCCACTTGTCCAGCACCCTCCCTGTCACGCCTGCCCCAGACTGGGATGTGGCTGTGACCTCAGCACCCGGGAAGCGGGACCAGGCTTCTGGCTCATCAGGGCCAAACAGCGGTCCAGTGCCCTGTTGGCAGTGGCGGGAGTGATGCAGCGGGGAGCCCCTGGCCCTTGGTCCCGGGCCTGCTTCTGCAGCTGCTTTAGAGTAGGGAAGGGGCCTGGCGTGTGCCTGGGACCTTCATGGCCCGTGTGCACAAGTGGGAGAGGGGGCCTTCCTGTTTCCAAGGGACCCACAAAACCCTTGCCCAGAATCTGCTCCCCCCACCCCACCAGCAAACAAATACGAGTGTAACACTTCTTGCCCAAAGGGGTTTGTGGAGGGTTCGGGCTCTCAGCAACCTTGTGTGAGGACAGTCCAGGGCTTCTCTGAACATCCCGAGGCCCAGACCTGGACTCTCGGGAGTCAAGCCAAACTGCCTAGGGACAGAGTGGGTAAGGCTCCAGGGACTCTGTGATCGCCACGCTCCCTGCAGAGCCTGGGGAACAGGAAACTCCCTCAGCTGAAATACGAATAAAAAATTGGCCAGGTGCGTGTGTTTGGAATAAAGGTGACTAGGAATCATGATTTTCATTCTCCATGTGCTAAGTTTTACACATGGTGGCTCATGGGGTGCAGAACGGAGGATAACAGTGACCCACAGCCCTTATGGGGTGTGTCCTGTGCACTGGATGCTGCTCCACACGTGCCCCCTCGAGTTGGTACTCATTTAATTCTCACCACAGCCTGGGAGGCGGAAACTTACTTTCCCCACGTAACAGATGAGGAAACCGAGGCAGAAGGTTCAATGGCTGCCCTGTGGCACACAGTTGGCCAGGTGGAGCAGCTGAGATTCAGACCCAGGCAGCCTGGCCCCCAGGTCCCTGCTCTCCTTCATGACCTTCCTGGGGGTCACTTCACCGTTGGGCCCCTTCAGTGCCAAGTGGCTTACTTCTCCGTGAGTGTCGGTGTGGAGGTGAGGGGGACCTCAGGAAAACTAGTTCCTCTTACGGATTGCCTTAGTGGGGGTGATCCTGGCAGGTGCCTGTCGCTGAGCCCATGGGTCTCTACAGAGCTGAGCGCATAGAGGCTTCTGTCTGCAGCTGTGTCATTGACCATCTAGCATGTGCTAAGCCGTGTGGCAGGAGTTTCGTGAACACTCCCTGAATGATCGTTTAGAGCTCAGAAGTCTGCCTGATGGACGGAAGATGGCAGCTTCATTGTGGGCATTCATTCATCTCTTCACCACAGGTGCTGCCCAGGGAGGGCACTTTGCCATCTTTCCCCAGGTCAGCCTTCTCTCCAGAGTCAGCTGGCCCCTGCCTTTTCCTCTCTGGGTGCCCAGGGCTCTGATCCTGGGACTTGTCCCTCACCCTGTGAGTGGCTGAGTGGCAGAGGGAGCAGTATTGGGAGGTCCTTGGGTGTGACTTCCAGGAGACCCCCTACCCGAACCCCTCCTTTCTCAGGGGACCTGCTCCCCACAGCCCCTACCCCACCCTCACTCCCACTCTCCATCTTTGATGTTGCAAAGCCTCCTGAAACATCATCCCTAAGCATGGATTTTCACCTGATTTATCAAAAAAAAAAAATCAAAAACTATTACCTTGCTTTAAGATCAGGCGGGGTTTGCGATGAATGAGCCTTGAATTCTGTTGGAAGAAAGAACAGAAAGACAATGTTGGGGTAAAAAGGGAAAGAATCATTCTTTCTATTAGAAAATCTGTTGTTAAATATGTGATGCTGGGATTGGGGTGGCCCTGATTTACAGAATTTTTCTATTTTTGCTTTTCTTTAGTGTTGTCTCTCTTAATGGTATCCTTTAGAAATTATGAGGCTGAAATTTTATAAAATCAGAAAAAACTTGAGAAGATAATTTTCATGAAATCGTGGATTTTGGACACTCAAATTTGCTGTGTTACTATTTTGTGTTATCACAGAGGCCTGCCTGTCACAGGATGAAAGATATCTATCTGTATAGGAGAGGTGGCTGAGGTTCAGAGAATATAAATATTTTTAAAATTATTTTTAATTTTAAAGACTACTTGTGTCATTTAATCACCTGACTGTTGACCTTGAATGATATGACATCAAGAATTTCATGTATAATTGAAA
Organism: Camelus ferus; assembly: GCF_009834535.1. Taxonomy (NCBI): domain Eukaryota; kingdom Metazoa; phylum Chordata; class Mammalia; order Artiodactyla; family Camelidae; genus Camelus; species Camelus ferus. The sequence goes on from NC_045709.1 coordinate 6,883,871, forward strand.
TAAAATATACTATCACTTCTAGTACTAGAGAATGGCATAGTAAAAGCAGTAAAGAAATGAGAATCAGAAAATTTGAATTTGAAAAAAAAAAGAAAATTTGAGTTTGAAACTTAAATGTTCAACACTTACACTTATCCATAGTTAACCCATGAGACATACTATTATTGAGGACTATTAGTTGGCTGTTAAAATGATGCCTACAAAAATTAAGCAACACAGGCAAATATTGAAGTCATAATACTAAGTTACAAAAGTAAAACCCAAACTTGTATATACAGCATGTTTAAAATGATCCAGCAAAACAAGGACCACCCACCACCAGACATGCAAAAAATAAAGGCAGGAGGGACACAGTAAAAATTGCTAAAATGTGAATCAGCTTTGTATCTGGGTATTAACAGGTTGGGAGATATTTTTCTATTTTCTGCTTTTCAAATTTCCCATTAAAAATGAACAAAAGTAGATGTTGTTTCTTTTTATGTTACTCTTCTACAATTGAAATATGCATATAATTTAGCAAATACCAGAAACAAAAGATAAAAGAGGAAGGAAAGGACAAAGAAAGAAGTGATTAGAATAGAAAGATGACAAGGCTTGGAAGCCTGTCCTGGCTCCTCTAATTATTTTCCGTGACCTTGGACAAGTCACATACTGGCTCTCAAACTCCAGGATCTTCATTTGTGAAGTGAGGGGTAAAGAGTGGCTGGAGGATTAAAGGAGACAAAGATTGTGAAACATCCACCATACACACCCTGTGCCACTGGCCTGTGCTCCTGACCTTCAGGACAAGACGTGCACAGAAAATGATGCTGTCTGTACAGGAGCAGAGTGGAGGCTGGGGGCGATCGGTCTTGGGGCTCAACATCTTCCCCCGATAGTGGCCAACTCAAGGCACCCTGATGGGAAGCTCTCCCACAGTCTGTGAGCTTTCCTGCTTGATGAGTTGTCTGGCTCACCCATCTCTGCCTTATCAGCATGTCTCAAAACTATCTTTTTAAAGACACAGAACTGCCAGGTTCCCTGTTTGGAAATGATCCTTGGTACACCACTTCTCAACTGGAAATGGCATCCAAATTATAGCATTTAGGCCAAACAGCATTTGGAGCCACCAAAGAGGAGCTAGCAAGGGTAAAGAAAATCAAATCCAGCCAATTATGTGGCTCAAAGTACCATTTAGTAAAAATATTATGAATCAGAAGTAATATACTGTGACACCTCTCTGGCATTATTTGCCACAGAGCAGAATTCATCTTTAGGAAGGTCTTGGATTCTGAGAAAACAAAAAAGACCTTATGGGGTGGTTTCCGCTTCTGTGACAGCAGGACAGAAATATAGCTAGGACGTCTTCTTTCTAGAGCCTTCCTGGACCTTGTAAGATCAGAAGAGCATTTTCACACCTTACCATTGCATGGTCTGGGAGAGCTTTCAAAGTGTCTTCAGAATGTTCTTTCATTTCATTGTCACAACCACCAGGTATTTTTTCACATGGGGAAGTGAAACTTGGAGAAAGTAAGTGACATGCCTGAGGTCAACCCTCCCCCCCCCCACCCCGTGCTGGATCTTCTGACTCTGACACCAGAGGGTTTATACCCATGTTTCACAAAAATGATTTGGGACCTCCTGGGTTCAAGTCCGGGAAGACCCGTCATATGTAATTAGTGATTATTCAGTAGCAATCAAAGCTGTGTTTATATTCAAGTTGCTCCTCTAATATTACTGGATTTCCTCACAAACCATGGAGAAAATCATCCCTTTAAAGAAGAGAGGGGATGGAGGGTGTCAGTCTGACGCTACTTTGGTTTGTCCAGGACAGTGGGAGGCTCTGAAACTGACCTGCCTGCAGAGTAGCTGGGTGGGAGCATAGATTCCTCCCACACCCTAGTTCATTGCATCTTCTCTTGTCTTTTTGTTACGTCCGTTTCACAAAGGATGGAAATGTGGCCAGGGGAATGTAATCCACCCTTCACAAGTCAATGGTAAGGGAATAATAAAATATAATGACAATAATAATAATAGTAATAGTAGCTGACACTTACATAGGCTTAAAATGCTGTATGCCTGGCATACCGCATAATACTTTGCATAGTTTAACCCCTTCAGTCCTCACAAACATACAGTAAGGTAGGTCTACTGTCATCCCTAATTTACAGCCAAGAAAACTAAGACACAGAGAGGTAAAGTGACTTGCCTAAGCTCATGTAACTAATAAGTGGGAGAGAGTGGCATTCAAACCTGCGCAGTTGAGCTCTTGAGAGAGGAAGAAAAAAATGCTCTTTGTGGCAGATTCATATCTGCCACAAAATAGACAACTAAATGGCATGCATGCTCCTTCCTCCTCTCCTGATCCTGTGGCAGACATCACTAGTGGATCATGGCACTCTTTCCTGCTGAGCCCAAAGTGGGGCTCAGAATCCTTCTCACTACAGTGCCTCACCACTAGCCTCTAACAATTAATCCTTCAGCATAAGAGAGGGAAGCCCATTTGTCATTTCTAGGGCTCATTTTATAGGTACCAATTCATTCATAAAGCTGTTTTTAAAAATACATGCGGGTGTGTGCATGCATGTGTGTGTATATACATGCCTGGCTTTGTGAAATGAATGAAATTGAACTTGATTCAATTTGCATTTACTGAGCATCTGTTATGAGTCAGGAATGCACTTTTGTTAGGCTCTGAGGTTCAAAACAAGAGATAAACAAAATTATATCTTAAAGGGATTGGGAGGAAATTCTACATAAAGAAATCTTGATGTACACTCTTTTGAAAATTTAAGATCCTCTTGTAAACCCCTTCTTAACCTGTTTTGTATAGTCTGGCTTGGTACCTTGGGTTTTTGTAGACCGAGACGTGCTTCCATGTGCCTTTAAAGGTATTTTAGTATTCCCTTCCAGTTTTTTCAGTGCTTCTCCAATTTTGGCTAGCAGGGCATTTATTTTCAAAGCTTTTGCTTTATACACATTTCCATTCACTTGACAGCATTGTATTTGTCCTACTCTAGTGGGTAATATATTTACGAAGATCTGACGCATAGCAGGGACATGTTAAGAATGCTTGATTCATACTGTGCAAAAGAAATGGCTTGAATGCTATTTTCCAGTATTAAAATTACACTTGGTACTCGAACAGCAGGGACATTAACAATTCTGAGAGGGAGCTTCATGGTAGAGGCACACAGAAAAGAGAATCTCCCAGCAGTGGAGGAATTACCTTCCCCATGTACTAACTGAAATTTCGTGAGGGTAGAAGGAATCTAGGATGATAAAACTGAATTGATGGACAGGACGTAAAGGTAAAATGCCTGTGGCTGTTGAACTACCCCTACCCCCACCCCCCACCTTTTAGGATGTTCGTTGTGTGCAATCACTTTGGGATTTAAAAATTCAAGCTGCCTGAGATGCTTGCAGTTGGTAACAGAACAGGGTCCAGAAAAATAGTTCTATTTCTAGGTCACCATTACAATGATGCAGATGACCTGGATTAACTTTCTGTTTCTGGTTGGATATAGCCATGCAGTCATAACATTAAGGGAAGACACTGTGTGGGCCTGTGAATAAATGCATATGGCTAATGCCACTTGGAGCAACAGCACAGGCAGGGAGGCCACTGTCAAATAATAAAACCCAACTTAAAGAAAAGTTGCCAATTGCAGAAACAGTATTGAAAAAATGTCAGCCCTAGGATGAGAGAAATCACTCCAAAGTTAAGTACCCATCAGCAGCGTGGGATGAGCGGGCACTCTGGGAAGCATTCTAGTCTCTGTTGACATAGCAACAGATCACGGGAATGTATTTGAGGAAATAATTAGAGGTCATTAAAAAATTTAGCTGTAAGGATGTTTATCAAAGAGCTGTTTAAAAAAGTAACACAAATATCAAGCAATAAATGATCAATCATAGGAAATCAATTAAAAATATTATGGTTTGAAAATACAGTGTGATGCAGCCACTCAAATGATTTGTAGAAGATTTTACAGCATGAATGATACTCATGTAAGTGTGTAGTATTTATAATTATAATATATAAATATAGAAATAATTTTATATTTATGTATTATACAAATAATGTATCTTAAAAGGCAAGTTACAAGCACTAGGTAGAGTCTGGGGATATTACTACCAAAGTGCGAAAACATCATCTCTGGATGAGAGTGATTTTTGCTTTCTTCTTTTTCCATCTATACAGTTTCTCAAACGTCCACCATGCACTCGTATTACTTGTGCAATAAGGATAGGAAAAGATACAAAGGAGGGGGTGTTTTTTGTTTGCCTTGTTTTGGTTTTTTATGAACAAGCACGTCTCCTTCTTCAGGGCTCCCTGTCTGCTCTGCTGGCACAGTGCTCTGGGGCACAGCTGTGAGGTAGGGCATGAAACTTGGTCAGCGGTGGTTAACGAGGCAGTCAGCGTGGTGGGTAGGACTGATCATTTGAGCTTTGGCTGTATCTCAAATCTGTTCTTTTTTCCTAGGCATTGTGGTGCTCTAGCTAGCATCTAGGGGACATCCTTCCCAGATACTCACTGTCTACCAGAAAGTTTTCATACAGATCCTCTCTCCCTTCCAGATGCTTTTCCTTCTGTAGATACTTTTCCTCCTTCAGATGCTCCTGTTCATGCAGATATTTCTTTCCTTTCAGATACTTTTCCTCCTCCTCCTCCTCCAGGTGCTGGTCTTCCTCCAGAGACTTTTTGTCTTTAGGAAATAAAGATTCTTCAGATGAACTCTTCTCATTTCCCTCAGTATCCTCTTCCTCTGAAGCTAAGGTCTGGGTGGGATGGTGGAAAACTGTGGGAGAGTGAGGAGGTGATGTTTCCGATGGGCTGTGATTTTCAGCAGACATGCTGGGGAGGCATTAAGCAGCTGAAAGCCTTCTGCAGCAGGCAGCTCACTTTGTTATCCTGGGAACCAAGAAAGGAGTAAAACCCCATTAGTCAGGAATTGCCTACTGCATATTGTCCCCTCATTTCATCCAGTGCTCTTTGGATGGCCCTTTGAGTGTGCAGATCAGTACCTGGTGGTCCATGAAAAGGCACAAAAAAAGGAGCCTGAGGTTTTACCCCCGAGGAGCTGGTTGGAGAGACCACACCTGAAGACAGTGCCTTTGAAATGCAGCACTATATACAATAGCCAAGACATGGAAGCAACCTTAATGTCCATCAACAGGTGACTGGATAAAGAAGTTGTGGTATATGTATACAATGGAATACTACTCAGCCATAAAAAAGAATAAAATAATGCCATTTGCATGGATGGACCTGGAGATCGTCATTCTAAGTGAAGTAAGCCAGAGAGAGAAAGAAAAATATCATATTAAATGACTGCACAGTAAGAAGTAAATGAGGAAGGCTGGCTGGAAAATGAAGGCATGATTGGTATTTAGTGGTACAATCATTAGAGAAGACTTTCATTTAGTCACCAAGAAATAGTTATTGCAACAATAACCATGACAGAGACTGTCTTCCAGGAGCTTGAGACTGGGGAGAAAAGCAGACATTCAAATAAAACTCCATACACAAAGCGAGCAGCACAGTGGAAGAGGCCCAGGCAGGCGGGGAAGAACACAACGTTCCGGGTCTTGGTCAGTGGGGGCCCCTGTAGTCGGGCTCCTGCGAGGCACATTATCACGGCTGCCACAGCTGCTAGAAGCATCACTCACTGTTAGTTCACTTGGCAAACGCTTACTTATTTTTGTTTCAACACAATTGTCAGCACCTACATCCCCCAACGAAGTCTTCCACTCTCCACCCGATGCTCCATCTGTCCCTTCTATATTTTCATTAAGTAACGATTTTGCCATATTAAATAGTTTGTTTACATGTCCGTCTTTCCAACAGTGCATGAACTTCTTGAGGGCAAGAACTGATTCTTGTTATATATTTCGAGTCTTTCCTCTCTTCCCCGCTCCACTGTGACTGCCTGCAGTGAACTGCGTCACCTCTAGTCTGGATTACTGACCGCCACACGCTCTTAACTGGCCTTCTTGTCACCCCTGCTGCTGCCCTATAGTCATTCTCTACAAGGAGTGTTCTTGTCAAAAGACAAATCACATCATGATATCCATTGCTTACAAATCCCCCGATGGCTTTCTCTGGCACTGAGACTAAAACGCGAACACCATTCTGTGGCTCCCAGGGTCCTTCAAGATCTGGTACCTGCCGGTCTCTGTGACTTCCTCTCTTACCCTCCTCCTCTACTCTCCCACCCCTTTATCCTCTCCTCTAGCACTTACCGCTATTTCTAATTATGGTTCTGTTTCTGTGTTCACTTGTTCAATCTTTCTTTTCCACTAGACCTTAAGTGTCTCCATGACAGGGACCGAATTTGTGTGACCTGTTCCACACTCTGTCTGCAGTGGTTAGCTCAGTGCCTGATGCATAATAGATGTCCCCAGAGTAAATGATCAGCAACTGAATGAAGGACCAAGAGTAGATGCTCTGGAGCAGGGCATCCCAAAGTTTTAAAAAGGATAATAGTTATTCTGCTCAATGGGATAAGCTGCTCATTGTGGAGGCAACTGGCCCAGAATCCTCCTGTTTGCTCTGAGGACTTGAGAGATAAATATTTTGGTCTGCCTTTTTCCAGATCTCTGATTGGGAAGCTCTGTTCTGGGGAATCAGCCAGATGAAAGCATGAGGATCACTGTCTAGCATACGTGGGACATGGTGCCTTAGATGAGGGGTGTGATGTGTGAAGACATTCACATGAGACGGCTGGGACCTGGGACCCTTTACTGCAGTGCTTGCACTGGGACAAATGTCTCCTTGTCTCCTCCAGCAACAGAGTACAAAGAAACTGTAGGGACTAAAAATAATTGCACACATGTCATGGGGGCAAATTATGAACAAGTAAGATACAAAAAAGCCAAAACCCAACTGCCACTCCCGAGGTGCTGGGAGCAAAAACTGGGTACTGGGTAGGATCCCCACACACAGCACCACCAAGGGGGTGGGCAGACCCCCCCCCCAGCCTGACCCCTGGGTCCGCCCCTCCCCTCACCCCATTTAAGGGGCCAGCTCACCCCCGCTCAGGGAGTGAGCAAGGGCACCAGTTACTTGTTTTTGTTCCTTTGTGCTGCAGCCCGCGTCCCAACAAAGCCTTGCCTGAATTCCTCATCTGGCCTCATACCAATTTTTATTGATTAAAGGGGTCCAGGAGCCTGGGTCAGTATCAGTAATGGACCATATTTGTCCACCCACAGGGTTGCTAGAGCCCTTGGATTATTGGATTCCTGTAGGGTTAGCCTAGGGCAGTGTGGTGCATGTGGGTGCGCTGCCCAGACCTCTTTTCCAGGAAGGACTTGCTGCCCAGCTGTGGGAGCATGGTCAGCCGCCAGCCCCCAGCCCCTTCAGGATCTGCCTCAGCTGCAGGGAGCTAACTTCCAGAAGCCACGCCCTTCTCGGGGCGCCCGCATCTGGTGGCAAAGGAAGGTGGGGGTATAAAAGTCCATCTGAGTCCAGGCGGGGCACCTCTGAGAGGTCATATTCACCCACCAGCTCTCCTCCAAGGCCGGTCTTGCCAAGCCTGCTCCACTGTGGCCTCTCCTGCGGGTCCTGCTTCCTTGTCCTTCCTGTCTCAGGGGTTGGTCCCTAAGAAACATTTTACATCTCAACAGATTGCCTCTCAACAGCATGCACCTTGGAGTCTATCTCTAGAGAACCCAGCCTGTGACAGGCAGCTTCACGAAATGTAAATGTGGAAAAGAACTGATTGTAAGATCCGGTAAAGAGAAGGGGAAAGTCCTCATGGATAGCTTGACAGTTTAGAGGGCTGGGTGAGTGGGGAATAACACAGACCTGCTCGGGCAGGGAAAACTGACCTGGCAGAGGGATGACAAGGCAGTAAAGTAAAGGCAGAGCCGGGTGGGCGTGCAGAGTGGCTGAAGAGCTTAAACACCCATGAATAAGCATCTTGTGTTGGGTGGTGATATGATTAGTGACTCCGGCACAAGAGGATTCCTGTGGCCACTCACCAGGCAGTTAGGAAGTAGAGCCTGGGAGCTCGGCCTGTCATTGACTTGCTCTTTCTCCATCACTTTACAGCTCTGTGATGGACCTGTGTCTTTTCATGGAGGAGGTGAAGTTTAGATCATACATGAGATGAGGGTGGAGGTTGCTGCCTTTGCGGCAGATGGTGCAAAGCTTTGGGAAAGCTTTGGGGCTTCTGTGTCTACAGGCGCTTCTTCTGTTTTAAAGGAGCCCTTCCAGCCTTATTTTTATTTAAAACCTAAACACACCACCTACTATAGCTGTTCAGTCCTAATCCCCGCTTGCTCCTGATACCTGTAAGCTAGAGGGAGACAGAAGGGACCGGGGATGTCAAGAGCCCTAGGAGAAGGGGTCTGTCTGGCCGTGCCCTGGAAGCAGTAAAGGAGCACATGCAGGCACTAGGTGCTCCATCAAAGGTGTGCTTGCACTTGGGACCAGCTTTCATATTTTTTATCTGCTTAAGATAAAAGATCAAAATCAGTGGATCCCCTGGATAGCCCAGAATGCATTTATCAATGGCATGCTGTCGCTCAGGGTTAAGAGTCTTTTCTCTCTGTTTTCCCATCAGGCCTTCTAAAAAGGCTCCAGTCAGCTGCATTCTCATTCTACAGATCAAAGAAGAAACCACATTCTCAACACTTTCCCTTTAATTCGCCAAGAAATGTAAAGGAAAAGCTGTCAGGCAGAAATAAATGGTAATGGCAACCTGGTCCCCAGTGTCCGAGGCAAACGTCTTGGTTTTGACTTGTGATTTAGATCTTGACTCATTTTGACCCTGGTTTCTGCCAGATTGCAGGTTAATTTCTGTGGTCACAACAGGAAACATCAACTTTATAATAGCTGATTTAATCAGCTGATTAGCTCAGCAATCCCTAGACTAGCTTCACAAAGTGGCTGCCACAATCAAAGCAGGCTGCCAGACATACTCTTTTCAACTCAAATAGTTTTTAAAAAATTAGAGTGAATGTTTAGAATGGGCAGAGTTCACAAAAAGTTAAGAGTTCTGGCACCTCTTGGACATAGGCGTCTCGGGGACCCCGGGCTGGCTTCCCCACATGGGGACAGTGATGTTGACTGGAGGCTGCCCTCTTTGAATGGAACCGCGCTCCCTGTTTCTGCTTCTGTCCACACCACTGCCTGGACCTGCTTGATTCCCAGGCAGGCTTATCAGCGCACATGTCTTGTTGGGGGTTTTTTTGGTAGGAAAACCATAGTGTTCTGTCTCTATCAGAAGGTAGAGCCACATCTCTATCAAAAGCGGGAAGACGAAAGATACCCTAAGAGGTCTGCTCTTTCTCACACTTTGCCTCCTGGTGCCTCGGCCTGATGTTTCCAGCTCCTGGAGAGAGATGGGGCCTTCAGCGGAGGCTGTTTGGTGGTGGCCGGTAGGTACCGTGTTAGCACAGTTGACTACTGCACGCCTGCACCTAGCATGGGGTTGGGCAGGTGGTAGGCTCTCAGTAGTACCCACTGAATGAATACATGGACAAGCAAAGGAAAGCATCAATAAAGTGCTAAGTGCTTTGCCAAGTGTATTTACTGATGATGTGCTTGGGATTATTTAGTGAAGAGGCATAAGGCTTTAATGCCAGAGGTCAGCATACTGCCACAATCTGGTAGATTTCTATCTGCATAACCCCTTCCACATTGTGCTGTCAGTAAGAGGCCAACTGAGTTCCCTATAGTGAGGTTTTCTTTGAATTCCATTTGTCATTCTTGAAGGGTTAAGGCCAGGTTCCCTGAAACATTCTTAGTTGAAATAAAGAGGGAGATAAGTAACTCAAACAGACAAACAGAACAGAACAGAACACTCCCTCTGTAAATGGCTGATTAGACTAGACTGAAAAGAGGAAGACTGGTAATAGCCTCTGCTTCCGGGCTGAGTGACCTGAGACGGGCTCCGTGTTCTGGCTGTGGTTTTTAGGTAAAGGAGTCAGCAGGATGTCTCCTCTGTTTCCACGATCGGAGAAGTCTGCTGATTCCGAGTTGTTCTTTGACTCTCTTCCTGTGGCCATGGCCGGTCAGACGTGCTGAAAGGCTTCGAGCTTTGGAAACCAAATGCAGGGAAAGGGACTTACAGTTGGGAACCAGCTGTGCCCTAAGGATGGAGCGCTGTACAACTCGTGAGGCCCTGTGTGATGGCCCTGGCAGAGGTGGGGTGGAAGCTAAGGCTCTGATCTGGCCGCTTGGTCAGCAAGCCTCTTCCTCCCCCAGGCCTTCTCCCGGGCCCTCCTCTGCCCGCCTGGGAAGCAGTCTTTGAGTTATGAAACAATTAAATGTGGGAATGAGCAAGAGATGTTATCTTTCCAGTGTTTACCACTCGAGTTCTTAGTGATTCCTCCAAATATTTCGAGAACAAAGAAATTATTTCAAAGAACAAACAAATAGTATTTAGAGTTTCTACTTGCTAAAAAGAAATTCATTCAGATGAAGAGGCATTTTTAGTTAAAAGTTTACTGGACTGATTTTCAAGAGTCACTTGGAATGACTTTGAACTAACCTCCCTCAAACCTTCAATATTGTCTGAAACAAAGCAGGAGTATGGTTAACTGTTATAATCAATGACATATTCATGTTCAGTTAGCTCAACTTAGCATCTCAGTAGGAGCGTGTACTTTGGGTGTGCCCTGTTTGGCTGAAGCACCTGTGTTCTCAACACAAACGAGCACATGTATGGGCCGCCTTTTGGGGCCGTGGGCAGCAGGTGGCAGGAGAAATAGCACTGTCTTGGCTAAGCTCCAAACGGAATATGTGATCTTGGACATGCTCCCTGCTCCTCCCACACATGTGTCCAGGCTTCTTTTCTCAATTGTGGTGTTAATGGATTGACCTGTAAGAGATCTAGGTTCCTTCCTGCCATCTGTTTCTAAAGACTAATTATCCCTTATTCAAAACACTTGGGGCCAGTGTGCTGTGGAATTCAGATTTTTTTTCTGATTTAGACTGGCCTTATACATCACAGATATATAACAACCCTAGAGTGGCCTGGGGGCAGCACCCTGTAGTGGATCTTACTAGTACTTCCACAGCAAAACACGTGCATTTTCACAATAAGTGGAATAAAGAGAAACTTTAAATAGCCCCGTATCAGTTGAGGCTGGATTTTGCTTCCCGCTGTTCTAGCAGGTCAGATTTTGTGTCCAAATCAGTTTGCCACAAACTTAATCATGAAGACTTTCAGGTTTTAGAACTTTCTGGATTACAGATTTTGAGCATAAGGGATTTGAATCCTATGTCTATGTTTCTTCGGGTGGTCACATCTAGCATTTATCTAATGTTATGCCCTTGATGGGAAATAGGGTGCATTTATTTTCTTTCTTTCTTTTCTTCCTTCTTTCCTTCCTTTCTCTCTTTCTTTTCCTTAACAGAGGCAATGGGGATTGAACCCAAGACTTCATGCACACCAAGCATGCGCTTACCAGTGAGCTATGCCCTCTCCCCTTATCTTTTTGTTGTTCTGGGGTTTTTTCTTTGTTTTTTGGGGAGGGGAGGTAATTAGATTTACTGATTTATTTATTTGATGGAAGTTCTGGAGATTGAACCCAGGACCTCATGCATGCTGAGCATGCACTCCACCACTGAGATAACATTCCTCCCACTTCCAGTGAATTTAAAATACATTTAAAACAAAATCCATTTTATGGAGATGTATTTTGACATTGCTGTTTCTGGGATCACAGTGTGGCTCACAGGGGGGACAATGAGGATGATTTGCGATCATGACTGTGTGGCCTTTGAGACCTGGCAGGTGCAGCAGCAGCCACGCCCAGCTGTGCTCACATTCAGTACTTACAGCGCAGGGAGTGAGCTGAGTCCGCCAAGGGATTCTTCAACAATAACAGCTGAAAAAATAAAGTTTTCTGGTTAGCTGTTAGTTACCCAGAAAGTTAGCCAGAGAGCACCTCACTTCCAGTACTGGATAATGGATATTTTTTTCCTATGCTCAGATGAAATGGAATTTGGTTTTGTAGTACATGTTTCTTCCTTAACCTTCCTTGGTCATTAGCTCTCCTTCAACGTCCAACATGAGAATCCAACCCAAGCAGCCCTCACTTATAGTACCTCCCCTGCTGTTCCCTGCCCCCAGCCCATCACTGAATGGTCTGACCAATCTGAGTGCTGAGGTTCACTGGGCACTGCGAGGAACTCACAGGGATATTGCAGTGGATTTAAAATGTTTGAGAAAAACAGCTATACTCAACATCTGTTGGGTATTGTATAAACTTGTAATTTAGATTACACTGCATTCCTTTCAATGATGGCATATTTTGCAAAGCTGGATTTTTGGCAGTTGTTGAGATAAGCAAGTAAAAAAAAACATCAGCGTGGAACAGGAAATAAGGGTGGCTGTATGCTATCTGATTCCAAGTTGTGCAATGCCCAACAGACATACACATTCCATTAGCAAGTCATTGTTAAGAATGAAGTAAGAATATTATTTTTTCTTTCAATTTTTGTGTTTTACATTGGGACATAAATCTATGACAGGGATGCAACACAAGTATTTATTAAATTATTTGCATATAACTAATAAGTGAAAACCATTGTAGATTTCTCCTGGCTTAGGAGGCACTGTGAAGAATTCACTGAGATACTGAGGGTGCCGTGAACTGAGAAAGTTTGCGAACCTCTGGTATAATTCATGCTGTTGCTCAGACATAGAAGCTCAGAGTCATTCTTGGTTCTGCTCTCTTTCATCCTCCCAAGCCTGCTAATCAATCAGTAAATCCTCTTAGTGATGTCTTCCAAAAAAATGTCCTGAATCCTTTCTCTCCATCACTCCTGTGATCACTCTTGTCTAATCCACCATCTTCTACAACAGCCTCCCTCCTCTGGCTTTCCAACAATCCATTCTTCAGAGGTGATCTTTTTTAACACAGATCATGTCTTAGTGACCTTGCTTAAAACACTCCAGTGATTTCCACTTCGCTTTGAAAGGCCTCCAGAATCTGCCATGTTGGCCCCTGCTTCCTTCCTGGTCCTCCTGGAATCCCACTCCTCCCCTTGCTCACCATGCTGCAGCCTGTTCCCACCTCAGGGCTCTTCCATTGGTCCTTCCCATTGTCTGGAAAGTTCTCTTCAGATGCCCTACTCCTCCTAAAGCATCAGCCCAGATGTCATCTCCCCTGTGAGGCCCTCCCTGAGCAATGGATCTAAAATAACCCCCCTCCACCCTCTGCCTCTGTCACTATATATCTTGTTATGTCGTTTTATTTTTTTCATAGTATTTGTATCATGTTCATTGATCTGCATATCTGAGACTATCTCTTATTTGCCACTGTATTCCTGCCATAGAATAATGCCTGGCATAAAGTAGGAGGTCATAAATATGTGTTGAAATTGACAAACGTCTGATTATTTCATCGGTTGCATGGTTAGATCACTTATGGATGGCTCTTCGTGAAGGAAATCGAGAAGTGTGTTCGGAGGGAGGAAGTTGTAATGTCATTTGACTGATACAACTGTATGTCTCTATATACATACTGATACGTACATAAATGAAATATACATTTATATATAAAATACATTGTACAAGCCAGATAGTCTAATCAATGGTTTCCTATATTCTTTGGAAAGAGAAAACAGGTAATAACCTCATAAGAACTCTATTTTCCTTGGCCATACTAGCAGCACTGGCTTATCAAATGGGATTATATTGAGATGGTCAGTGAAGCAACTCATTATTCACAACAGGCAAGCTCCGCCTACCTTTTCCTTCTCTCTCTCTCTCTCTCTTTTTTTTTGCTTTAGGAATTTTGGGGAATTTATTTGTGAACTGACATCAGTGCATCATTACTTGTAAGATATGACAGCAGGTTTTATTAATATGTGGAATTCTCCTCTAAATTTACAAAGAATTATTTCAGAATCCTAATCTGCAAAGTTATAAATATAGGGGTATATGATACAGAAAAAATGTAGAAAAACTGTAATGAATTACAGATTGATCTTCAGGGAGACATAAAATATAAATAAAGTGTGCTCATGGCCAAATATTTGGATATAGGGTTTAACTGAATTAAACAGTATTAAAGGGTTTTCATTATAAAATCAAAAATTTTATCTGATGCATTATGTTTGCTAATTTATAAGAAAACTATCAGACTTAATCTGAGTTCATTATTTTTATTAGATATAATTTATATTTTCTGTTTTCCCCCATAATATTTTAAATGAGGAATTCATCCATATGCAGGAATTTAGAATAAAATGTTGGCTGGCTGTAGAATCAAATTATATTGTTGAAGAAGTCTTTCCTTTTCTTTAACTAAGAAATTGAGATAAAGATGTATAAAGGAAGCGGGGGAAGGTATAGCTCAGTGGAGAGTGCATGCTTAGCATGCATGAGGTCCTGGGTTCAATCAGCAGTACCTCCATACAAACAAACAAACAAACAAACAAACCTAATTACCCCTCTCCAAAATAAAAATTAAAAAAAAAAAAAAAGATGTGTAAAGGAACATTTCTACAACCACAGCGTTAGACCCAAAGTGGGAATGCCATCATCCAGCCTAAACTCGCCAGTATGTTTTCCTGGACAACACTAAATCCTGGAAGGTTGCCTAGTAAAGCGGCAATAGATGTGGAATTATTCAGCATCTCTGGCAAAAGCAGTGGGGATTAAATAGAGCTTTCTTTAATAAGATTAATTCTGAAACAGAAAGAGTGGTTTGGCATCTCCCCAAAGATACAAGGCATTTGTATCTATATAAGATTAAAGGAGCTTTCACACAAAGCAATTTTATTTTTCAACATCAAAGAGATGCTTTGGAGGGGTTGCTTGAAGGAGGCACACTGCAACAAATGCAGGGAGTGCAAAAGCTTCTTTATATAAAAGACAGTTTGCTCAGCCAGGAATTGTATCTGCAGCTTTTGCTACCCAGGACACACAGAGCATTGTTCTTCAAATCACAGGATTATGGAGAAGGGGAGGTGAGGGGTTAGGTAGGCATCAGGTCAACCAGCTCCCCAGACAGGTGGCTACCCAGTGATAACCTTGGATTTCTGGGGAACGGGGCTCAGTGCTTCTTGAGGCAGATTGTTGGACAGCTCTTATAAATAATAAATAATGACAATGATGCTGGTAATAATAAAGATCAGAAAGATCTCAGTAAGTGTGGAATTATTCAGCCACTATTTCTACGTGCCAGGCACTGTATTTAGCACGTAACAAATTACACAGAATTCTGCTGCTAAATCTTCCTCCCTTGGGCTTTCAACCAGCCTCCCCAGGTCTGCTGTCTGGAGCTACACATGATAGATTTGCTCCACAGCGGCTGCAAATATTTGAAGGTAGCTTTTATGTTATTTACCTTTTTTTTTTTTTTTTTTTGGTGCTAAGCGTAAGTTTTTTTTAAACCTGATTCAGGAATTTATATAGATCAGTATTAAATTTCATTTTCTTGGCTTTGCCTCACCCTTACATGCTGCTCAAATATTTGTGAATCTGATTCTATCATTCTGTGCATAACCAGACCTTAGAAAATTTGCTACTGCAAAGGATAAGCTTCCAAGTCTCCCCCCCATCCTTTTCCCTTTCTTCTTTTCCTCTATCTTTCTGGAGACATTTATTGAGGACTTTCTATGTGTCGGACACTGTCGGGCACTGGGGCTTCAACGTTGCATGCGGCATATCTGTAGGCCGTAAAAAAGCTTCTTGCTTAAGCAGAGGGAGAAAAAAATAAACTAAAGGGTAGTGTGATCATGTCATGAATGAAAGAGGGGGAGGGGAATTTTAGCATGAGTCGGAAGAGCAATTATCTGTGAGAGGAGAAAATAGGGAGCTGGGAGAATGCCAGCGCTACCTGTGGCTTCTGGGGTGTGGGGCCTGTCAGGGACGTGGGCTGTCCCCACTTAACTAAAAGCTGGCCAGAGGATGTCCTATGGCTGGGGGAGGGAGGAGGCTTTAGCCACCATAAGGAAATGGAAGGAGAATTGAACAGGAAAGGAATGGGAAAAGGATGGAGGGGAGGGGAGCCTACTCATGGAAGGGGCTAGGCTATTACTGCCCAGTCTTGCAGCCTTTTCTCCTGTTACCTGCCTGACCAGCAGGGCTCCTCCCTCCCCACTGGTGAACTTCCCTAAGGAATGACGTTCAATTGCCTTGGCCAGGGGGGCTGTTTTCACATGGTGGACTGGAGAAATGGGGAGCATTCTAGATTTCAATTAGAGACCAGAGAGGGACAGGATGAGAGTGGAAGGGGGTCACTTGTGACCTGGAAATACCCCATTAGGCACTGGGAAGGCTGGTATGACCAGGAGCAAAGGGACTTTTTGTTATGACTGCTCGTTGGGTTCTTCCAAGAGTAATTCCCCAGTCTGACCTTGATGTGAAGCCTGGAGTCCTCAGGATTCCAGACAGAATGGCTCATCTGCTCACGCTGCAGACCCCAGGGTGGTGCTGGGAGACTGCGGTTCCCAAGTGTTAGAAGTTTTGTAGGACAGAGAATAGGTGACCTTGCTAGGTCATCCATCCCACATTGGACCCATGTCCTTGATCAAAAAGGGATACTCCTGAGGCAGTGAGCCCCTCCTAAGGAAGGAAACCTCTGTAGTCAAGAGGCAACAGAGTCCTGGGAATTAGTGGGTTCTGGGACGGTGCCAGGTGCCATCTGGGAGCTGTCCCTGAGTCTCTCCTCAGTGCTTCCCAGAATCCCTGGAAGCCTGTAGAAAGCCTCTTGCACAGACTGATCTGATTCCGGCTGCTGGGCTCCACCTGTTGCTGGGAGTTCAGGAAATTATGATCTGGGTGAGGAGTGCTGAGAGTGTTTATTTCCTTACAGAGTGTGTCCATGAACATGGTCAGCTGTAGCCCCTGGGCCCTGAGTGCATGGCCATGAGTCGGCGCAAATCACACACAGATAGCTGAGCTGCTAAAGCATGGCTCATAGCTGGGAACCAGCATAAAGCTGAAGTTTATCCCAACCACTGGTGAAAGCACGACTAGGGATCTTCCATGGTTTGGAGCTGGCGGGCAGGCTCAGGACTTGGGGTGTGCTTCCCAAACACCCCTTTCTTCTAAAAGGCTAAGACATCAATCTAAAAGGGCACAGATACCTGGCTCTGCATTTGGACTTTGGAGGGATTAAATATGACCAACGAATAAACTCTCTTATTAAATCAGCATCTCCGATTTTTGGCAGGACAGGAAGAGCAGAGGCAAACACTTCTAGATTGTGAGCTACATCAGCCAAAAGTAAAGAGGCTGGGTAAACCCCTAAGGTCCAGGAGGAAACCAGCAAGTGCTGGGCTCAAGACCAGTGGATGCAGTCACTGGCTGAGGAGTGGGAAGGGTGAGGAGTTTGCTGCTGAGGTCCTACCTACAATATATATTAGCCCCAACTGCGTTGGCAAAGATGAGACAGCAGGGCTCCAAGAGAAGCCTGGAGATTTGGTAGATGGGACCTAGTCTCCTACCATTCGGAGACTGGAGATAAGTCTGGTTCTAGAACAGGCCAGTGTATTCAAAACCCTACCTGTAGGTCTCAGTCTTTCCTGTCAATCCTTGATGTGCCCAGAAGGAGGCACTGTTAACACCGTTATGTTATTTAACATTAAAAGTCAGTTTAGGAAGAGGCCAGGCCTTTGGGCTAGTCGTGGATTAGCTGATCAGATTGGGCATTGCAAGCCTGTTTCAGAGCTAGGACCAGGGCTCTGTCCACTGAACAGCCCTCCTGCCTGGGCTTCCTCCTGACCTGTTTCCCAGTCTCCTCTTGGTTTCCTAGTCACAGTCCTGCTGTATTTTCTGGAGAAGGCCACATACGTTTGTGCCAGCTCTTCCAGAGTAAGATTTCTTTTTGGGATTCCAGCCTTGCTTCTGAATTTCCTTATGACTTGAAAGCAAGTCTAGTCATTTAAAAAAACCAACTCGAAGTTACCTCCTCGGTGAGGACATGCAGACTCTTCTGGAAAGAGCCTGTCCTCTTCCCCTCAGCTCTCTCAGTCCCTCCTTTACTGCGTTGCACCTGTTTGTTTGCAAGTCTGTCTCACCCATAGGACCTAGCACGACACCTCGCATGGTAGAATTTCAACTGGAGTTTGTGGACAGAATGGATGGTCCATAGGAAGAAAGATACATTGAGTTTCTGGTTTGGACCTTTCAGGCCGCCATCCACTTAACTTTCTTTCATTTTCTGAAGGAAAAACCCAAGACATGGGTTGTGGGTGTGCTCAAACAGCAAAGATGCAGCTGACGAGGAGGTTGGGGTGGGCCACAGGATCTTTGGTTGTAGCTTGGAAACCCTAGCTGGAGTGTGAGGAGAAGTCCCACTTCTGTAAAGGAATGGTCTCTTGTGCTCTGCAAACACCAGGACTTCTGGCTGCTGTTACTGTCCTCGGTAGCTGTTTACAACCTCTCTACCTGGCAGGATCCTTGGCTGAAGGCAGCTGCCTTCCGTCTTGTGGGGAACGATGGATGGCCTACTTCCTGAGTCCTGTGGTGCCGTGCTGGTGCTGATGGGTGTCCACATGAGAAAATGACAGGGGGCAAACGCTGAATCAGAAAGTTCTCAGACCAATCAGTGCAGTTTCTAGCAGTAGGGACACCCTGGCGCACTTATTGAAACATCATTTCCTAAGGCCTTTTTGAGAAATAGAATCTCAAATGTATTCAGGATTGAACTTTCAAGGAGGATGACCTTGAGCCAGCTCTTGGCACGGAGCACCTGCGGAGCACCGTCTCCCTGGAAGGCTAGGGCCGCTGTTTCTCTCCCGTTTTAGAGGAGAGGGCGTGGGGGAAGGAGACTGAGTCATTTGCTTTGGGTCACAGGAGCCGGTTTGTGCTCAAGGCTGGAATTTTAGAATTTTGGATGTGGGGAATTCATCTCCTGCTTATTTGACTGGTCTTAAAAGGAAGAATTCATATTGTCACACCCATAATTTTCCCTTGAACTCAGGGCCAGGACTGTCTGGAGTGGAAAGGACCCAGTCCGCCTTTATTTGCAGAAGTATCGACCCAACACCGAGCTTCACAAAGGGGAGAAGCGCGGCACAGTCAGGAACAGGAAGGCCAGAGCAGGGAGGGCAGAGAAAGGGAGCGGAAACAAAGATGTCTGCGTGGTGTCACTTCTTTGTTCCCCGGACCCTCAACGCTGCTCCCCACTCCCCGGCGGGGCGGGAGGAGTCGAGTCTCCCCGCGCACGCAGACGGCTGAGCCCGCAGCTCTTACCCAAGCCCGGGGGCCCGCACGGATCCCGCGCAGTGTCCTGGCGCCGGCGTTGTTTAGCTCGGTTACCATGGGAACGGCGCCCCCACCCTCCGCCGCGCCCAGACCTGCTCTCGGCTTCCCTCTCCCACTTTCTCTCCTGGTTGGGGCCAGGGTGGCTGGCCAGAAAGTTTTCTCATTATTGGCGTCCCAGCCACCCGCGTCAGGTGTTCCCCCAAAAGGGGACTGTGGACCACAGGCCGTCAGTACCTGGAGGCGGCTGGCACCTGCCAGGCCAAACTGCCAGTCCACAGTTGGGCTCCCCGCAGAGGAGGAGCTGCAAAGACTGGGCGGAGTTTTATTGTTTTATTATTTAATTAATGATATGTAATTTGTATAACTTTCTTTTTCTAAATACAAAGTCACACAGCATCGCCTTTCCTGAATCCTGGGCCCAGCGCTGAGCTTGTGGGTGGGTGTCTGCTCAGATGCAGAGACAGGCTCTGAAGCTCCCAGAGCTGAGGCCCTTTAACGGGTCAGGTCTCTGAGACTGCAGGGTGGGCTGGCCGGATGGTAGCGCGTGGCACATCCTAAGTGGACTCACTTGGGCTGGCCCCCAGGACAAAGACCCCTAAGTACCCTAGAGGGCCTCTTTGCTCTTTGGAATACTGTTGGGTGGGGGCAAGGGCGGGGGTGCTGCCCTGAGGGGGCAGAGTCAAGGTGCAGAGGCTCGGTCTGGGGTCAGGGGTAAGAGGAAGCCAGTGATGTTCACATGCTCTGGTCGCTCTCTCACTGGGAGTTGCAGAAGGTGAGCCACGAGACCAGGTTGAAATCCATTTCTGTGTAGACATTTCTAGTCAGTTGTCACAGAGAGTCAGAAGAAAAGAACCTGGATTTTTGAGATGCCAGTAATTTTTTCTGATATCTTTCTCTATTTAAAATGAATATTCACTTTTGCACCTAAATTTGTGTTTATAATTTTTTATTCTTTTTCTCAAAGAGGGTCCACCAAATTGTATAAGCTGCAGGTATCCACAAAACCTGAAGAATCCTGAGTACCCCATGCATACCAGGTGTGTATGTTACTAGATTTCTTCATATTATCTCTTGGAGGCCTCTGCCAGGCTCTTGGTAAAGGAGTGAGGATGACAGAAAAGGGGCTCTAGGGGGAGAGGCATGGGACACAGGGAACCTTGGTGGTTCTTGGTGGTTCCGCCTCTGTTTGGTGGTCCCAGAGGAGGTAAGCAAGTGGAAGATGACCAGGTAACAATTTCTGCCTCTCCCCCTATTTCCCCAGATGTGGAGAGAAATGAAGAAAAGCAGGTCAAGCCTCTATCAGTACCAAGGGGTGATAGCAGGAGCCTCAGGGAGTTGGGGAGAAGTGTAGGAAGGAAACAGGAAGGCAGAGGATGCTACCAGGTGTCCAAAGAGCTCTTGGGATCTTTGTGTTCCCAAGGGTCTTTTGAAATACAAAGGGAAAATTTGAGGTTAGGTTATTATAACATTTTTTTGGTGTGTGTGTTGTGGGGTGGGGGGACTTGTCAAAGGCTACTGAGATCTATATCTCTCCATTGTACTCTGGCAGTGTCGAGGGGTGGCTCCGGGGAACTTCTGTAGCCTCCCATAGTCTTCATCAACCTCACCTGAATGTAAGTCAGAAGTGTACTTGATTTGCAAACACAGCTCTGAGACAGGTTTCCTAGCCTGCCACCCCCAACAGTCCTTGGCTCCTACGGCCCTGTCACAGAAATTTCAGTCTGTTCCCCAGCCTGGTGACTGGAACCTTGGATGCCTCATGTAAGGCCTGCCACAAGATGGCGCTGATGGGTTTCGTTTTTGTTTTATTTTTTAATGTTGCTTGATTCATTCCTTTGTCAGTATGTTATTAAATGCCTACTATGTGCTAGTATTGTTCTAGGAGGTGATAGGGGTACAGACTGAACAAGGCAAAGTCCCTAGTTTCAAAGAATTTTAAAAGGTTATGATTTTTACATTTTTAGAGGCAAAATTCAACTGTGACGTAAGTTTCCCTGCTAAAGTTGCTGGTATATACTCTTGATGGTTCTGCTTCATTTCTGACAATTGCACACATTTTTTTCCCCCTCCAAACTGGTATGGCCTGGAGGAACTATAGACACCTTTATCATTTGTCTGGGGACAGGATTGACTTGTATCTGTCTGTGTATCCTATCTGAAATCCATCTTTTTGCCCGGAAAGCACTAGGTTTTTTAAGTTGGAAAATTTCAAAGTTATTAAACACCAGTTTATCATTCTGAGGCCTCAGCTTGCGACTTTTGGTCTCCATTTGGTCTGCCCATTTGAGTAAAGACACACCTCCTTTTAAAGAAAAATTCTGGTAGTTCTTTCAGATATCCTATGACCTGCCCCCAAGTAAAGCGAGATGGGCCTTGATCTGGGTAGAATTTATCAGACTCTTTTTCTTTTCATCGCGAAATGCCAACTCTGCCACCTCACCATCTACCCCAGAGAATAAGTACAATCAAAGGGCCCACTCTTGCCAAAGGCAAATCTGAAATCACAGTTGAGAGAGGTGGGCAGAGGCAGGCGTGAGCTGCCCATCCCTGCTGCTTCAGTAAATTCTATCCTTGGTCTAAGTCAGCTTCCCAAAGCAATATTTTTTAAGACATTTATGACATTAACTTGGCTGCTTCCGGAAATGCCTTCACTTAGCTGTGATTGAAGATCTTGATTTTTATTGCAGACTGATATAAAAATGGTCATAAAACAAATGTTTTTGTTCTTTTGGCAAAAATGACTGTCAAAGACCTCACTCACTTTCCCAATCCATGTCCTGTTTGTAAGGATTCATGAGAATCCCAGACTCATGACCACCTGCTTGACTTGACCTTTCTCCATGGCGGTCCAGCCAGTGTATCCCATTTAACATGGCTAAAATCGAACCCTGTCCTCCCTCCACGATGTGCTTATCCTCAGTCTTTGTTGTCTCTGCAGACAGCAGCTCCACTGTTCAGCCAAGCATCTCGGAACCATCTTGGCCACTTTCTTTCTGTCTCACTCGCATGTAACCTATTATCAAATTCTGTTGCCTCTACCTTTAACACATAACCACAATCTGATCATTTCTCACCATCCTCTCTTGTCTGAAAAATTTCACAAGCTTCTTGGATTTTGTTCCCCTCCATCTATCTTCAACATAGCATCCAGAGTGATTCCTTTAAAATACTAGTCAGGTCGTGGTACTTCTCTGCTCAAAATCTTCCTATGACTTCCGGTTTTATCGGAAGGAAAAAACCCAAGATCTCCACTTCCTGCCCCTCCCCTCCAGGCTCTGACTTGATGTGCTTGTAACTTCCTGACTCACATCATGGGACGCACACTGGTCTCAGGTACTCCCACCTCAGGGTGTCCATCTGGAAGACTCTTCCCAGGATATCCACATGACCCCTCTCTCTTCCCCTTTGTGTCTTTCATCAAATGTCACCCTCTCAGTGAGGGGTTTTCTAACCAGCCTATTGAGACTTCAGGGCACTGTCTGAGCCTCTCCAGTCTCTGTTCCGGCTTCGTTTTCCCCATGGCACTTATCACTATCGGACACACTGTATTTGTTACATATTGTCTGTCTCACCCTACTGAAATGCAAGCTCCCTGAGGGCAGGGATTTTTACCTGTTTGTTCTGTTTTGTTCACTTCTGTAACTCACCCCTAGAACACTGCCTGGGACATAGGAAGTATTCTGTTTATTGAATGAATAATTAATTCCTATGAAAATTAATGTCAGGAGAAAAAGTATCTTTTGTGTCAAAGTTGTATTTCCTTAGGCAGTGTGATTGACGTTATTCATTGTACGTTACTTTTTGGTTTTACTCCTAGGTAGTTAAAAGTCAAATAGAGAAGGGATTATAATTACTGTCTCACCTATGGTCTCTACCTCATGAATCTTCTTCCTCTGTATGCTTTTTCATTGTCTTCACTTTTAACTTTTATTTGAACAACTTTGCGCATGTCTGTATGCTCAGGTAGTATTCGTGGAACTTTTAGGCTTCCAGTAAGTATTTGCCAAGTGGTAAATATTTAACGGCATTGTGCACCATTTTAATCCTTTTTGTAAGTAAGTGGGATACGAATAGTAAATTATTAATGGCCTCTGGTGTGACTAAACAGTAATGGGCTGGAAAGAAGCAAGTGGTTATCAGGGGAGGACCGGTTGGTGAAGAAAGAAGCCCTGCCTGTGTCCTACGGCTGCGGTCGGCATGGGATTTATCATCCAGACTGGGACAGGAGGGGTGTGGAAAGATGAATAACTTTCCTGGGACAGCAGGCATAAACTGGGACTGTCCTGGCAAATGAGGACAAATGATCGCTTTAGCAATGGTTAATATTTATTAAATAGTAAATATTTAATAGAGGCTCAGGCTCAGAAACGTAAGCATAAGGAAAATGGATTCCTTTGCCAGGATCACCAAAAGCCACCGCAAGGCACCACCAGCACCGAATGAAGACATGTTCCTCTATGTTAGAAAAGAGTTATTACATAAACAGGTTGACTTCTCTTGTTACTTCTCTCCTCAACATTGACTTGGGCGAAGCGGTTTTAAAACCTGGGAAAGAGGAAGCAATGGAGACAATAAGATAAAGGGAGATGCCGGGGGATCCCATAATAGAGTAACTCCCTGGACCCGGAGACATTCTGCGGCTGTCCGCAGGCAGCAGCCCCGGATTCCTGGGTGCACTCAAAGCTGGGTCTGCTGTTTGTCCACCCCGAAGTGGTGGGATGGAGCTGCACTGACCTCTCTTCCACCTGATGGGGTGACTCCTGCCTTCTGTCCCATTTTCATTCCTCAAACCCGGCTTTCTGTTCTCTCCAGCCACCAGCCCCCAGAATCACTCATTAAGGCCAATTCCTTAGGTTGCTGGGGGCAATAAAAGCCCCCAGAGCCTCAGTGAAATTTTTGGAGATAACATTTATTGCTTCCTAGCATCTGCCTATCTCTACCAGGGAGCCAAGAGAAGGTAGGCTAGCAATTTGCTTTTCACAAAATCATACTGGTGGCAGGTGACTGCAGAGGGACTCTTGGAGAATGCATTTTAACATCCCTCCAGATATTACAGATCAAGGGAACCTTTTGGCTTTTGGCTTCACCTGTTCGCTGCAGGGCTGCTGGTTTTCTGTAGTGATTTGGGGAGAAGGGGGACCTCACATCATCTGCTTTATCAGCCCAACTGGTTTCACTGCATCCGGGGATTGAGAGAAACTTACAAAGATGCCCTTCCCTGGAAAAACTGAGAAAAGAAAATATTGTCTCTTAGGAATTAAGAAATGTTTGTATTTCAAAGTGAAGTTTCACTGTAATGAAAGGACAGTGTGGGGCTTCCTGTAAAAAAATCTCACTTTCGATCCCCAGTCAAGGGAATTCATAGCTATAAGGATCATAGCCTGATATCTTGTACTGTCCTTGGATTTAAGGTGTGTTGAGATGAAAGCAGAGCTCTGTTGTGTTGAGGACAGTCCATTGCAGCAGCGAGCGTGGATCTGATGGTGGTCTTCGCAAGGCAGGGATAAACCAAATGCTCTGTGGAACCTGGTCACTCCATCTGTCTACTTGCTCAATTAAATTGGTCCACCTGGGTGAACAGTGATCTCAGTGTAAAAGAAAGAGCCTTTGAATTATTATCTCAAAATGGGAACAATTTTTATAACCTGTTCTAGGGGATGATGAACTCATCAAGGGAAGAAAGTTGCCTGGCTTTGGGAGAGCTGAGCTGTGATTGGGTGCCCATGTTCCAGTGATTTATAGTCCCTTTTAATGCAGTTGGGATTGGGAGCGAAGGTCAGAATGGGTCTTTTACTAGATGTATGAGAGTGGGTTTTGGATATAAATTATGCAACACTTGAAGTTCAACACAGATACAAATTGAGCAGCTCTTTCATGGTGTTTGGAGAGTTATGACTGATTTGTGGTCTGCTTATGAATGGGGGTAGGTCACCTTCCAGTTATGAAAGTATTTTTCACATTAGGACACCCATAATTAATTAGGGGTTCATGTGGGGAGGTCATAAATGGGAATGCTTGGTGTTTTGACCCCCTAAATCTGTATTCCTGCCCACAGGGTCTCAGTGATAGATTTCTTTCATTGTTCACAAAGGAATTATGAGATCTCGTCTCTGAGTCCAGTATGAAGCACTTTTTTGGCACCATTAAAATTGGAGCTTGTTCAAGTTGCAGCTGGGAAGCTGATTTTTCTAAGACCAGTCATATCGTGTGTTTTATTTCAATCCAAGATTTAACTTTGAGACTCCTGGGTGATGCTTTTGTTTTCCGAATATTTTGGATAGAATTGGTTTACTTTTCCAGCAGAGGGTAAAAAAGAATTCTAAGCAACTCCGCCTTTACCCAGCCAGGCTAATCAAATGAAGGAAAACTTTGATTCATTTGATTCAAGCTATGTAGCTGCCAGAAATAATTCACCTGCTGGTTTACTAAGCGGCAGCCCTTTCTGATGATAGCATGGCTGTCCTGAAGCTTTTGTTTGAGTTGTTTCTGAAACACCTGCGGAAGTCCTAGGAGCCAAGGTTGTTACTTTTGCATTGTGTGTTTGATGCTAAACATAAATACGCTGAGTGTTGGGCTCCTGGGAAAGCTGAGACTTAATTTTGAAGCCCTGGAGCCCATTTCTCCACATCCCATTAGAGAGAAGCCACCGCACAGGACTCAGTCAACACTTGCTTTCTGCTCCAGGCCTGTAGCATTTTAGAGAACCTTCCTTTCCGGTCTCTGAGCGGCAGTGC
Organism: Camelus ferus; assembly: GCF_009834535.1. Taxonomy (NCBI): domain Eukaryota; kingdom Metazoa; phylum Chordata; class Mammalia; order Artiodactyla; family Camelidae; genus Camelus; species Camelus ferus. Next base: position 6,909,765 of record NC_045709.1, read on the forward strand.
CCACCAGTTTTGTCCATTTGTTCCCGAAATGTAAGATTTAGTCCTTAGGAGTCCCAGAGTGGACCAGCGTACACGAGGGCACAATTGCCTAGTAGCAGGGTGGACTTGTGATTTTCAGAGTCTGCTGTTGAGATCTGCAGTTTCAGTGTGATCGAAAGCTTTTAAGTCAAAATTGTGTGGTTGTCTTCCAGGAACCTCTGCAGGATTTTTCTCCTCTGCATCAGAGGAGTCTATTTCTTCTTTGTAACCCACCTTCACCCCACCGCTTTCGTTTTCTTGTGCCTTTGCTCTCCTTCACTGCTCCATGACTCTTCTGGGCACTTGAGCCTCCCTCTTCTAGACAGTAGAAATGGGCAAGGTGTGGGATAGCCAGAGGGAGGGATGGACAGAGAATAACAGCTCCCATCTACTGGGTGCTTCTAAGTGCAGGGCACCGTGATAAACACTTTAGATGTTTTGCCACTAAAATTTGATGAGCAGAAGTGACCGCCATCCTTGCATTCAACAGGGAACTTGGAATCCTTTGAGGGTAACCCACTGGAGAGTGAATTGGTTCAAGCTTGGCCAAGAATGACCTGGTGTCAGCCTGGGGAGCCCAGCCAGATCGGACCACAGCGACCCTTGTGTACACAAGACTATCTTGAGCAGTCGTAGGAAAGGTGTGCACATTTGTAGAGAATCCCCTCTATGCCTAGGTGAGATGTAGTCTCTTGACATGATCTCGCTGAATCTTCACAGCACAAAAGTGTGGCTAATGAGAAATCTGAAACTAAGGTTAAGTAACTTGCCGACGGCTAAGCTGTGACCCCATTTGAACTGAGGACACTGACGCCATCATCTGAGCCAGGCTGGCCGGTCCTCATTCTGGGTGAATGAATTCTCTGAGAAGCTGAGATTGTCTTTTTGCCAGTCTTGTGTGAATTTCAGCTCTGGGGAGGTGGAGTGTGTTTGTACCGAAACCATTCCTAGGCTTTCACTCCTAATCCTCTTGTTTCATGTCATCTGTTCCTGCCCTGCCATGGGTCCTCATAGGCAGAAAATTGTTAAAATGCAGAACTACTTCTTGTGGTTTGAAATAATGGTCCCCACCGTTATCATTCATTGGTTCATTCAAATGGTGGAATGAATGGAATGGTGTGTGTAGCCCGAGTATGTTTTTATATTCCGTTCAGATATTCCCTATCTTTTCTAACCACCATCAAAGTAAAGAGCTTTCTGGGAAAGTGGTGGCTGGGTTGCATCTCACCTGCTTCCGTTTCCAGCTCCGCCTCTTCTTCCCTTTCTGATGAGGCCGGTCTGTAGCTCCGAGTGTGTGAGGCCTCGGTTGGGGCCTGCAGACCCTTCACAGCCCTCGTATACTTGGGGGAGCATCTCAGAACCAGTCATTAAATGACTGGGAGGGAACACGAGTACTGGGACTTTTGTGTGAAGATGGGTTGACGTTTTCTGAAAAGATCAAGAAAATGCTGCAAGAAATCTTGCAGAATGGGAGTTGAGAGTCTGGATGAAAATCTTGGAGATGACCATGGAGTGCTCTTTCAAGAACTTTCTTGATGGTAGAGGGGATAATACCACGTGGAAAACCATGGACGTTGACAGCTCTCAGTTGATGAGTGGCTTCTGAACTCTGTGTGAAGAAGCTTTTGAAGTGCCTACCCAGTTTATTTTGCTTATGTTTTCCTTTTTATTAATGCACAAGAGTAAAAAATGATTTAAAAAAAATCTATGTCTACAAGCCTGAAAGAGCTCTTTCAGTAAGTATAAAATAAAATTCTAAGTTATAAGAAAGCATTATGTTATAATTAATTAGAACTGGGTTTTGTTGTTGTTGTTGTTCTAAATGGTGCATAAAATAATGGTACATCTTACATCGATGGAATTTTGGATCCAGGAAAATATGGTTTATTCCCCACATGGAAAGAAAGATATTTACAAGTATGCAGTAATTCAAGGAATATATAATCTGCATCTGAAGAAAAGCTCTGAAAAACAACAAAACAAATGAAAAATCAGAAGAGCAAGACAGAAGAAATGAAGAGAGAGAAAAATAGCAGTGAAACCTTCATTACGTAGTTGAGGAAATGCTACCTGTTGTAACAGGTGAACCTCAGAGGCTGGCAGTGGAGGCTCATTTCTTGCTCTCATAAAACACCATCACTGTGGTGGGGGGTGGGCGCTCTGCTCCACTCCGGGCCTGGCCTGTGGAGACTCTTATGTCTTCAGTCTGTCCCTCCTGAGATTGCCCAGGGTGTCAGATGGGGGAAGAGAGAGTGTCCAGAAATTGGGGACTTTACAAGTTTGGAAAAGTCATCTGCTTCTAGACTTCTAGATTAACCTGAGAAATATTTTGAGCAACTAATATTCCATTAAAATTCAGACATGTGGAAAAGAGCAGATTAAGGGAATGGTTTTTCCACCTCCTGTTTGGGAGAAGTTGAGAGAGAGGCCAGAGGGCTGTGGGGAACAAGAGCAGGGTGTTCATCCTGAAAGCAGGATTAGGATCTCAGAAAGGAACTCTTCCAACCCCAGGGCAGGGCCTTCAGCATTCCTGACAAGCAGGCCTTCACAACCTCCGTGGACCAGTGACCACTGAGCATCTTTCAAGAATTACTTTTCTCAAAAAGGAGTCTTTTGCAGGATTATTCTGTCCCTGCTCTTCCATTTCAGATTGGATCTGTGTGGTGCGGAGGTTAACTTGTCTTTCTGTTTCTTAGGTCACTGCCCATCTGAGCCCAGATGCTCCTGAGGAGGAGAACTGAGTGTCCCTGGGGAGCTTCTGGGGCTCTGAGCTGGATGCAGCAACTAGATGACTTTGGGCTGGGTTTCTTGAAGAGATACTGAGGGTTTCTGGATGAAATGCATATTTAATGATCATAAGTTGTTCACCAAAATCCACTTCCATTTCTTTCAAGGGACACAGCAAAGCTGCATTTCTCAATCTTTCTTTTTCGCAGTTTGGCGTAGCTGTGTGCTGAGTTTTGGCCCATGGAAGGTGGTGGAAGGGATGTAAGCCACTCTGAGGCCTGGCCCACCCTGGCCTCCTCTACCTGCCAGTCAGACATTGACACTCAGGGAGCCCTCAGAAGATGAGAGGTGAAAATGGAAAGGCTTTTGTCCGTCTAGGTTCCTGAGCGAGCAGGACCTTCTGCAACTGATTTGACTTTACGTAAGTGAAAAATAAACTGACATTATTTTAGGCCTCTGAGGTCACAAGGTTTATCTGTTAGAGCAGTTGGCATTACCTTAGCTAATACAAGTTTCTGAAGAATGTACTATGTACTATGAATGATGTGTACTATGAATGATGAATGAATACTCTTGAAACAGAAGAGACCTCCTGCGGAGAAAATTCTAGTAATATTCTGGAAAATAAAGTACTAAATTATCTTAAAAACACCTAGAATTGGGATGGTGAGAAGGAATAGCTTTGCATGGACCACTCAGTTCTGTGATACTTCGAAGAGAATGAATCCTAGATTAGAATTGTGAAAGAAAAGCTACTGACCCAGCAGAAATAAAAATTTAATTTACCCAAATTCACCAAAGAAGCTGGAAACTGGAATTGAACAGTTTGCATGTAAGAGAATGGAAACAGCACCAGGACCAGATGAATTCAACTATTTGTTGAATTCTTTCTAATCCTTAAAGACCAGATAACTTAGTATTATATAAGCAATTCCACATCAAGGGGAAAGATGGAAAACTTCTCCATTTTGTGAACCCAGCATAATTTTAATGTCAAAAACTGATAATGATAGTATAGCTAGTATAGAGAAATGACAGTGATTGTATAAAGAAAACTATAGACTAATTTTATTTATTATATGTATGCAAAAATTCTGAATAAAAACATTAGCAAATGGAACCCAGCAATGAAAAAAACAATAACCATGATCAAGTAGGGTTTAGCTAAAGAGCGCAAGGATAATGAAATATAAGGAAATCTATCAGCTTCACTCATTACAGCAATGAAGGGAACAATGATCATATTCATTTCTGTTGAAAAGCCTTTCGATGGAATTTAGCAGCCATTCTGGATAGAAATGATGTATAATTGGCTTAGAATATCTGGCAGATTCTGAGGTTGGTGAATCCCAACCCATTCCCAGCCTCCTTTGTTCTTGACTGCTTCCATTATTGAGGCTGGATAAATTAGATAACTCTTTTCTTGCAGTTAGAAATCGCCATCTACTTCATGTTATCTGAAGTCCAGTAAAAGTTTTCTGGTAAAGCTTTTGCTAATCTGATAAAAAGCAATTAGTACAGTTGGTGCTGTCCCTTCCCCTTAGCTTTCAGCCTTGAACATGGCTGTGATGTCTGTAGCTGCGACAGCCATTCTGCAACCATGAGGCAACAAGCATGAGGGGCGGGTCAGACTAGCTGCAACTATTCCATTCCCAACTTTGCTGAGCTGCTGAATGAACACCCGTCATTGTCTTCCTCTACATCTCATGATTATATCTACGTGTACCAATTTGGAGGGTGGGAAAAGTTACCATTGAAATGGTCGCCAATGAATCAGGCCTCTCTCTTACTTTGACCCTGGGCCTGGCCATGTGACTCACTTTGGCCAAGAGGACGAACATGCAGGCAGATGGGGCTGGGCACTTGCCTCATGGCGGGAGTGAGATGGTTGGTGGTGGCAGGAGGAAAGTGCATGTTGAGAAAGACAGGTGGATTTTCTGTTTGAGTCACTTTTCTAGGCTTGGATTTTCTGAAGGCAGAACAGAAGCCTGGAAGTCATGGTCTTTGCCTGGTGGCTTGGACACCTAGGAGTTCACAGGGGCCGTAAACCTGGATTCCTCTGACCAAACCACTTTGGGCCGAGTCGCTGCTCTTGGCCAGCTGCTGTCTTTCGGGCCTCACCGCAGAGCACCCAGAGCAGCCTGACCAGCTCTTGCAGCCTCTGTCCGTGAGCTGTGGGAGCCTCTGCTACAATTTGTGAGAACTGGCCCTCACTGGGATGTGAAATTTCTTCTTTTCTCCGCAGAAAGCCTCTCTTGATTGATCATTCCAGTTGTTGTAAGAAGGAAATCATTTACAAGAAGGGTCACTGAATAGCAATAGCAATTAAAAAAAAAAGTCCTTAGTAGCATCCACCAACATTTCCCTGCCCATCCCGTGAGTGGGGGCGGAGAATGTGAGATGAGCTCAAGTGGAATGTCCTGGTGAAGCCTCTGGCTCTTTGACACTCAGTCATCACCTTACGAAAAAGCAGACAGAGCCAGTCTGAGGGGAATTGCTCTCAGCCCCAGACGACTGAGAACTTGAACATACAGGGAAATCATGAGCAATACAAACGGGTAGTAGAGTTTTTTTGATAGGGGGACTTAAGTTTGATCAATTCCTTTTTTTTTAATGACAGTACTGCGGATTGAACCCAGGACCTCATGCATGCTAAGCATGCATTCTACCACTGAGCTATACCCACTCCCCAAGTTTGATCAATTCTAATAGTATTTCACCTAAATATATATTATAAATAGACATTTATATGTAATCTCACAACACATACGTGCACAGCTTATACTTAAGCACTGTGTTTTAGCTTTTTTGAAGCAATTTAATGTCTATTATCTCATTCAAATCAGCACATAGATAACTACTTAAGTGAAACATTGGTTCAGTTTTAGTTTATCTGTAGGTGAAAATGATTTCATCAATTAATGATGCCATAATGCTGATGTAATAATACATTTTGGAGAAGGGACAGTGGGGGCATATGTCCCCAGGCTCCAGGCTGTAGATGTGAAACAGAGGCCCTAGTTTTGCAAATGCCAGCCTGGCAGCCCAGGTTGGTCAGTGCCCTCCCTCCTTCTGCCCTCTATGAACTGAAGGCAAGAATCAGGAAAAATACATACAAAGGGAGTTGGAGATTTCAAACCCAGCCACATTTTAAGGACATGGAATAGTAATCTCTTTGAGATTTATTTGTAGTGTTTTGTTTCAATGTTTATTTTTAAAGAAAAAAAATGCCACCATGAGTAAATCAGATTTGACACAACAAAACCAAGTTCCCAGAGTTGGTTTGGACAAAGTTCTCCTACCACGTGGCAGGGGTTTGGCATAAATGGTCTTGAAGCCTCTCTCAGCCCCATGTCCAGGGTTTCTTTGATGATGGGTTTCCATACTACTATGTCATCAAGGTACCACATACCTGATGTCAGCCAAGCCTCAGAATCCCCTGTCCTCGAGCAGGATGGCCTTGGTGTCACAGGTCAGCTGAGCTATATCTTGGCTATATAACTGGCTTATGCATTTCCTTAGTAAGTTAAGAGGACTTCAGTTCTGGGAATTTGGGACATGAGAGGGACTTAGAATTTACTTTGTCCTATCTGCATTAGGGGGCATCTATCCTTCTCATTGTTTTGCTAGGATGGGTGACAAAAACAGTAGCCAAAGCTGGGAAGGAACGTAGTCCTTGGCGTGGGAACATATGTACCATTGTGTTGTAGAGGGGGTGGTGGGAAGGGAGGGAGAAAGGTGCCCATCTGGGACAAGAGAACAGGTTTTCAAGGGTACTTCATGTGTCCTTGGGTGTGGGAGGGAAGAAAGGAGGTTTTAATGAGCCCGTCAAGCTGCCTTTTGCATTCATCTCCTACAGAAAGAACCTCAGTGTAGCTGTCGGCTTGTATCACTGGTTTCAGGGATTCAGTGCTGGGAGGGGAGGCCTTTACTCTCATGCAGGAGAAGCGAAGTGTGGAAGTTAAGAAGGTGGGGTCCGGAGCCAGACCCTTACTGGAGCATGACCCTGGGCAAGTCACTCTGTTTCTGTTCCTTCATCCATTAAAATAAGGACAGTGACAGGTTCATAGGATTAGTGTGACAATTCAATTACATCTTCATATGAAACAGGGTATTACAGGCACATCACAATCTAAGTATTTAATAAACCACTTCACAATTCACTGATTCTCACCAAGCATTTATTGAGCTCCTTCAGTGCACTTGACAGTCAGGTCAGGGCTAACTCCTAACCCCCAGAATTCATGGCTGGTGGTCCCAGTTTTTTCTCGAAACCGTTAGGAGCATTCACTGGAGGTGTGCTTGCAGTTTAAGTGATTGGCTGAATCATCATAAGCCTGATCACGTGGGACAACGAAGTGGCCGTCCCTGAGGACAGGCCGGGGGATGGATGTTGTTACCTGAACGCTGTGCTCCAGGGACCTTCAGTCCCCCAGCCGGTTCTCTTTGTTAGTGAGACTGTACTTCCCACGCTAAGGCGCCACTCGTCCATCACGTTTATTCCACCGTTACCCAGTCACAGAGCGCTGATGACAGTCGTTCATTAGTCCCGAGAGGGCTCTTCTTCGTTGCAGAGAACGGGAACTGTGCTGCTGATTGGGGAGGGCAGACATATAATCACTCAGCTCGGATTAGCACAGAGTGGGGAAGTGACAAGCCTGCACTCCGTGTTCTTACAGAGATGATGAGCTGTCTCAAACCAGCAATTTGGCTAAAAAAGAGCCCACAAGACTCCAAGTAAATTTGTCACTTTATGTTCCCCTCCTCTTTGCTAAGTGTTAATGCAAGTTTGCAGTTGAATTTCAGATATTCTGAAATCGTTTCTTGGCTTTCATTGATGCTACACTGAAAGCAGAATGCTAAGTACAGTATATCTTTCGCACTCAAAGTGAATCTTGGGACTGCAGACATGTTGTATACATATTTTTTCAATTATTTTCTTTGCTTTGGCCTTACAGTCTCCTGACCCAGACACCATCTCCATCTCATATAGTTCCTGAGGTTTCTTTGCTGCCGTTGCTACCACACCACCACCACCACGTGTGTGGTACCCAGACTTTTAAAAGAGGAGGCAGATGTACTTCTGTGAAGTCAAGTAAATCGTGTCTGATTTTAGGATTTGTCCTGGCATTCTTTAGGGTCAGAAAAAACTTCAAAGAAAATATTCAAAAGAAAGGGCCTCAAGAGGAAATCAGAAGGTATCTTTTAGAAATCTGGTCTTAAGATGCCACTGGCTGGAAAGGGCAGTGTTTCAGATCAGAGGAGGACTCAGAGCTGTCCCAAGGAGGAATTTGCCTGTGGAATCCTGACTGAGCTGGAAACGATGTAGGGTGAAAGCAGTCAGATCCAAGAAAGGAGAACAGTCACAGTCGGGAGGAGGGGTGACAAAGTTATGGGCTGGAGCCCGGCGTCTCCTTGAGATAGATAATGCAGGCTTCCAGGAGATGTAGTCTTAAAAGGGTCATAAAAAGCCATGACAGCTTGATGGATGTGGACATCATATATATATTTTTCTGACATGAAGAACGGGATCCTATAAAAGCATTTCCTAACTAGGGAAGGGATGATCTTTGTGTGGACTCACTGACTGCCTCCGGGCCCCATGCCGCTTGCTGCTGGCTGTCCCACCATATGCCTATTTACCCTGCTGTACTGTTGGGTGTTTCAAGCCTCCTTTTAATGGCAGTGGTGATGATGTGTTGTTTTCAGCCTTCCTGGACTCTTTGTGCATTTTGAGAACTCTTTTTTTATATGGGTTATTGGCGCTAATGGTGAGCATGCCCCTAGCAGAAGATAGACTTGTGAGCCTATCTACAGCTCCAGTCGAAGGCCAGGCAGGTGCCTGAGCCTTGACTGTTCCTTCAAAAGCCTACAGCAGTTCCTTGCCACTGTCAATAATGGTAATTACCGTTATAGAACACTGTCCCCTGAGGATCTCCAAGCACTTTCTAGACTCTGCGGCATTGATCCTCATCACATAAGAGTAACAGGGAGAAGAAGCGAGCATTGTCATCATTTTATAGATGGGGAAACTTCGCTGAGGGAGGCAGAAATGACTTTCTGTTCATGCGGAGCAGGTCATGGTCACGATATTTTATGAATTCTGATGTGCAGGCTAATAGTCTCACTAAAATGCACCACCCCTGGATCCGCTTTTCTCAATAAGAATATCAACACGGGCATACTGCAAAGACTGCTCCATAATGGAAAGTCATTTAAAGATAATTTAGTTCTTTTTCTTCTATTTGAATTTTCACCAAACAAGCTGTAGCATAGCTTGTTGTAAAAGTCACATCCAAGTAAGGAGAAAAGAACAAAGGCCAAAACATCATGTAACAGGCATGGAGGGGGATGGGCAGCAGTGGGGCAGGGGTAAGATAATGGTGGTGGAAAATGTGTGCTGAAGCCAGATAGTGCAATTGAGCATAGCATTTAGCTTTGAGATTCCTGGCCACGAAGGTGAAAAGGAAAACTAGATGATGTATGAAGGCCTCTATCTAATAAAATTAAGTATGCTGTGAGACAAGAGAAGTTTAGGTGTGTGATCTCAAGCAGACAAGTTAGCCTAGGAATAAAGGTTTACTTTTGCATCTTATGAAAGAGCACCTTAAAGCCAAATCACAAAGTGGCTGCTCACCCCAAAACACCACACTCATGTGAGTGCACACACACACACACCCCCTCATGTTCCTGTACTTAAAAGTTGAAGGTGAAATGTGGTTAAAATTAGCATCAAGGGTAAACTTGAAAGGAGCAATGGGCCACTTTTAGTGACTGACAGGTGGAAGACAGTAGAGAAAACATTTTTGCCAGACATCAGCCTCCATCTTTTTGCAAAATTCTGTGATGAACCCATAGAGTCTGACAGCAGCTCTTTTAGTTTCCTTCTCTGTGACTTGCAGTATTGTTTGCTTATATAGAATCTTCAACTGTGAGTGACCCTTGGGGGCAGTTATATCAACATATACCCTAGGGGCAGGCTGTGATCTCCAAATGAATACCAAACTCCAGGAAGGGCTCTTTGCTCACCGTTGTTGCAAAGTAACCAGGTTTCCAAACTCCCTGTAAATTGGGGACTGTTTAAACAGTGTTGGAGAAATATGTGGCCGGGCAGTTCTGTCTTTCTTGTTTATGCTCTTTACTCCAGACTTCCTTGGAATAACCTTGAAGGTTCTGCTTTTAGAGGTTTAGCTTTTTCAGTTTTAGAAAATGGATGAGGATGTATGGCGCAAACAAAACGTTGGCATTCCCAAAGTGTTCAGAGATCTCGAACATTCTCAAACGTCATCTTCATGAGCAATACTGCCTTCACTAAATCTTGCCTGTGGGGGTGTGTGTGTGTGTGTGTAAGAAATTCTGACAGCTAGAAATGGGGCACAAAAGGAAAAGATTAGCAAATGTCGCCTTAGATAATAGTGCTTCTCAAGCCGCTTGCTGCCTTTTTAACCAGGGGTAAAAAAAAACTTGATTTTAGTATTATTGATATTATTTCTGGCTCTTGAAGACCTATGAAATGAAAACTAAGCTTTAAAAGCTTTGCAGTTAATTGCTGCTGAGTTAAGTGTTTTTTTTTTTTTTTTAAACACCTTTGTGCTGACACATAATTTAGAAAATCAATCAGGGAGATGAGGAATAAAAATATGGGTCTAAAGTACTCCTGGCTAATTACAAAATGCTGTAATAAACTCAGAGTGGCCCAGAGCACCATGGAGAGGGGCCGAGGCTGGTGTGGAGGGATGCTGGGAGCTGGGTCACACAGCAGGGATGAGAGCAGGGGCAGAGGACAGAGGCCGAGGAAAGGGCTCTGTCTCCTCCGACGAAATCTTTCTTATTACCCAGAATCAGTCCTGGCGTAACATTTTCTTTAAAGACTGAGCCTGCCCAAGTGTAGGGAAAGGCAGTAATTGTAGAACTGGAGGTGATATTTATGCCTTTCATAAATGAGCGGACACTGTGTCGGTAAAGGTCAAGTTTCAAGCCTGGCCCTGGACAATATTATAAAGGATGTAAATTGGTCCCCTGCTTCCTCTCTACCCTTTTCCTCCTAATTGACCCCCTTGACATTACTGGGCTCCCCATTTTCCCCACTCAACAGGACATGCCTTGATGGTAAACCAGCACACCTTTAGTGTGAATTTAAGCCTGTCTTTTCCTTCCCAAAGAGGGCAAGAATGCTCCCAAGAGGGACAAAATTTATTCTTGGGAGGCAAAAAACAAAACAAAACAAAACAAAAACCCAAACCCTATTCTTTTCATGTATAAAGTGCAGCTAGATATACAATGTGCAAACAGATTCATGGTGTCTGTATATCTGTGGCATTAAAACTCCATAGATGGCGGAGCAATTAGGAAAAAAGTGTTTAAGGCTCTGGGTTGGGAGGGGGTGCGATCATGAAAATAAGATGGGAAAACATCTCCACAGGTTGAAGGGCTTTGGCCTAAGTCAAAGTAAGAGGCCATTTCCCAGAAGGCCAATTCTTTGGCAAGACTCTTTGCCAGTCCTTCTTTGGGGGGTAAGGAGGTTGAAGATATTTATTGAGAATCATTGCCTTGCTTCAGTCACCTACGGGGGAGGATAGAGTTAAAATTAGAATTCATTGTGCAGTGAGTCATTCCAGCCCAGAAAATGAAAAATTTCAGAATCATCCAAGAGTCATTAGGAAGAAAAGAAGGAGGATGAGGAGAAAGAAAAGGAGGAGGAAAAGAGAAAGAAGACAAAGAAGAAAAGCAGCAGCAGCAGCTGTGGCTTTTCTGGAATTAGCTTTCCTGCAAGGATCACGTATCCCTCTTTCTTGGCTTTCCTTGATGGAACACATTTGATGACTGATAGTGCTTTGCATTAACCTGGAACACTGCCTTGGGAACAGGGTTGCAGGAGGTAAGCGCTGGCCTCCTGTGTTCTCCCTCCCTGGAGCTCCAGCCCATCCTTCGCACTGCCTGGCAGAGTCCAGCTCTGTGAGCCTTCAGAGAACAGTGCGGAGCTTCCCTTCCCTGCCTTTGGCATCTTCTGTCCAGCTGGATCCTTAATTTGTTCTTGATCCTTTCTTTTAGCCGAACAAACTTTTTGGTACCCGATCTTGTGTCTGTCATCAGCCAGGGATCTATTAGCAGTCAGTGAGTTTTGGTAAGTCTTTGCAGATAAATAATCAGCTCTCTGATCACCATCAGGGAATCCAAGCAGCACGGATTAAATTAGCACCAAACTTTTAAGAAGTGAAGGAAGAAGTACATGGGAAATTACTAACCCATAACTCTTTATTCCCTACCTGGTAAATTGCTGAAACAATCAATGGCAGAGACAGTTTGGAAGCCCCCTTGGGAGGTGAAGGTGATAAATGTGTTCTCGTCCCATAATGGAGGGGGTGGGGTCTGCAAATGGAGTCCCTTCTCCAGGGGGACATTGGGAGGCTTCCATGGCAACCTTGGCAGTGTGCGTCTTGTGACCTGCAGGTGGGCGTGGAATGTTTTGGCCTAATTGGTTGGAACAAGCAAAGGGAAGAGTTCACTGAGTTACCGTCTGAGGTTTTTTTACGGTGGGTCATGTGAACAGAAATCCATATGTGCTCAGGCTACATGAATTTTTTAGTGATAACAAAAGTGAGCTGGGAGAGTCCCTACTGGGCAAGTGAGGATCAGACTTACTCAAACATGAGTCAGGTGTGTCAAGGCCTTATTCATATCTCCACTTTGGTCATTCATCCTTTATAGTGTCCAAAGTTTATGGTATGCTTTTAGTAATATTGGACATTAAGGGCTTAGATGTGCATGATTAATTACATTGAACTTGGTTTATGTTAACTAATTAATCCATGCCGGCTGGCGTGACACCTGGCAGTGGTCAGTCATACAAAGATAATGGTGGACAGATGGTCAGGCCCTGTGGCCCATGCATCCATGTGGATCAAAGTTTGGAAAAAACTTTTTTTTTTTTTGCTCAGAATCTCAAGTAAGCTGTCTCTTAGAGACAAGTGGGTTCAACTAGTCATTCTCAGATTCTGTGTTGGATGCCTGGGTCTCTGAGGGTGACATGAGCGACAGGGATCCCTTCGGGCACACTGTCCGAAAGAGGAAACTGTTGAGTAGTGCCATCATCACTGCCTTCAAAGCCAGAAAACCCGGCTTCAAATCTCAGCACTGCTGCACTTTAGTTGCGTGACCTTGGACAAGTTACTCCATCTCTCTCACCTGAGTTTCTCCCACTCTGTTGCATGGGGATAATTATCCGCTCCAAAAGATGAGATTTTGTGTGTGTGTGTGAAAGATCTCGGCATACAGGCATGCAGTAGGTGCTTAGTCTGATTTTTAAAGAGGCACGTGCTGCGTCCTGGCTGAGGAGTCAGCTACATCGATTCTCAGGGAAGTACATGATGCTGAAGGACTTACAGGAGAAGAGGTCCATGAACTGAACTTACTTAAAGAAGTAAGTTTAAGAACTGACTTAAAGAATCTCCCTGCTGAATGAAGCATCCTATTTTGCTCCTTGTCTTTCCAGTGACCAGGCAGAGATGGTCCTGAAGTAGTTTGCGTTATTTCTATCCTCAGAGTCAGGTAGAACTCAGTCACATGGCCTCAGCCTAGCTCACTGGCTGGACATTCACTTCCCAGCGACATCTTCGCTCCACGGAGGGGTAGGAACACACCCCTCTGGTGATCTGTAAGCTGTCATTGACACAGTAGTAAGTGCAGAAGGTACTGGTGTGTGGAGGAAAAGGATTGTGGGGATAAGAGGAGTTAAGAGTAAAGGAAAAAACATTGGTTAATCTACCAAAAACATCTTGCCACAGTAAGTAAACAGAGCTGTCTGTTTCTAGAAACTGGCCTCTTAGCCACTCTCATAAATAAGTGCTTTTAAAATCATCTCTCTCAGAGTAGTTAAAAAGCACCTTGGCAACCATTTGATTTTTTATTCATGGCAGGCATTTCAGTGCAGTTTGGGACATACCTGCTGGGTACATTGGGACATACCTGTAGAAAAATGCATTTTGACTCTGATAGGATTTGTAAGGTAGGCGTATTTTTATTCCTATTTATCATTTTGGGAAATTGATAGAAGATATTTAAGAGCGTGGGATCAAGGTTACAGGGCAGATTAATAGACTGTCAGGGAGCCGGACCCAGGAGTCCAGCAATGCCAGCCACAGCTCTTGGGACCCATTCACCGCATGGATAGACCTAAGCTCCACTTTCCAACTCCAAGTCTAAGTCAAAGGAGTCCTTTTGTTATTCTAGCCACATAAGTAAATAAATGTCTTCTGCTCCCTCTGACCTCCCATTGTGCACCGCCCCACCGGCTTCTTTTAATATTGGGTTGCATTACTTTTGTGGAAAACAACTGGCCATTTAACTGTGCTGTGTGATTGGAAATTATAAGCCACTTCCTCCATGTAATTCCCTAGGAAAATGTACAGCTGCTAGAGCCGGAACCCACAGTCGTAGCATACACATGGGCTGGGCTGGGTATACACCCTCTGTTTCTCCTTCCTCCAGATCTGGTGTTCATAAATAACATTCTGCATTCCTGGACATCAGACTTTTCTTCATGCCCTCCCTATTAAGAGCTGAGTTAAAAGGGAATTTTCTTTAATGATAGTAGGTGAAAGCAGTTTCACAGAATCAATTTCAATTTTAAGAGCACCTTGAGGATTACTGGGAGTTTGTAAGTTTTATTGTATTGAATTAATAGGCATTTCTGAAGCCAAGAGTCTAGAGTTCAGACTGTCAATTTTTTTTCCCTCTTGGCTTCACTTCAATGATCATCATAGAAAGAATGATCTTTAAATGAAACTTCTGAACAACATGCCTTGCCAATGGATGGTCCTCGTGGAAATACAATCCCTTTTAGCCAGTAGAGGCTGCTGCCATTTAAAGTTGAGGGTCCAGATCTGTATAACAAGTTCTCAAGGAATCAGGTCTTTCTTTTGGAGCTATTGCTTGTGGTTCCTACTCAGGGGGTAAAGGGACAGTAAGTGTATAAAACTTACGCTTAGGCTCAGCCATCCTAAGGATTAGTACTTCAGGAGAGAAAGTGACACAATTTTCTCTTGGACGGATAAGTGCTGCCCCAGACTGGCCCCTGTAATAGTACAAATGTTGTCCCTTTATTGAAAAATTCTTACGGTGATTTGGTCTTGATGGCTTGGATTTGTGGTGAGAAAGGATTTTGTGACCTGTTTTGAAATCTTCAGGGTCATTTGTGTGTCCTATTAAGTCAGGGATTCCAGTCTTGGATGTGCATTGGAATCATTTAAGGAATTTTTTTTTTAAGAAAGCACAGATTATTTAGGCTCCTACTAACTCTGAATTAATTTTGGGGGGGGGTGGCTCTGGGGAATTCATGTATTTTTAAAAGGTGCCTCAAGTAGACTGATGTAGCCAGTTCCTTCCATCTGGGAATCGTGTTGGTTATTCTTGGGTCCAGTCTCTGCCCTCTCTTTGCTCCAGGATGCTGACTCCATGGAGGAGCTCTCTTGCTCTCTGGTTTCTTGGATTTGATCAGTGGGAACCCTGGGCAAGAGACAAGAGGGCAGGAAGGTGGTGCATGCAGGGCATACTTTCTCCTGACTCCCCTGTGGCATCTCCTTGAGTTGGCTGTGGCCTGTGCTAAAGACCCTGCTCCTCACCCAGTGGCCTCTTCCTTACTCTCTTCTCCACATTCCCATAATGCTCCCTTTCCTCGCCTCCTTGGGCCTTGGGATGGGAACACTGGCCTGTGAGTAGCCCAGAGGGGCTGCACTGTGCCCTAGGGTTTTCCTGCACCCTGCCCACTATTTTGTAAATATTAAGTCATTCTGGTCTTCTCTTAATTTGAGTGGCCACTTGCTTTCTGCTGGGACCCTGAATGGCATAGGAATCACTAGAAAACTTGACTTTCTAAGTTAGCCTTCTTATTCCAAGAGAAATACTGCTTCTTTAAAGGTGCCTGGTAGAGGTTAGACTGTTTATTCCACAGCATCTCCTTAAAACAGTGCATTTATTTATCAGAATAACAGGAAACACAATGAATGCTGAAATAGAATTATTTGAGGAGAGTTCATTTATAAAGAGACTCTTTATAAAACTGTGGGTCTAGGAATCACCAGGTCGGTGCAGTAACCTGGAGCTCGAGGTGGCAGAATCTTTACCACCCCAGGAATCAGAGGGAGGAGGTAGGGTGGGGCGCAGTTATTGAAACCTGTGAGAGTAAGTCACGTAGTCAGTCACCTGGAGAGCAGCAATGACTTTGAATGAGGACACAGCCAGGCCAAGGTGACCCCACAGGGAGAGAGCAGTGGAATAAATACCATCAAAGAAAATCAGTTAAAGTGGTAAAAAACAGATTTTACTCAGAAACAATTGCAATAGGGGAAAAGAGAACTCAGTATAGAACTGGGCTCAATTCCAAAGATGTCACAGACAAGTGGGGATTCACAGCCAAGGAGCAGGGTGGGGCGGTGGTCAGTGGATGGAAAATTACTAAGAGGGAAACATCAGGAGTGGAGGGGATTCTGGTTAAACTGACCAGACAGGCTTCTTGCAGATGGCAGACCTGAGTGATCAGCTATTACCTGCGGGTTGGTGGAGGGTGAGGAATTTGATCAGGTGTGGAGGATGATTGGATATTGACAGTGGGGATTCTGCTAAACTGACTTGGTGGGATTCTTGCCAAGACTGGGTGATGCAAAGAATCTCATAGCCCAAAGGTCGGTGCCTAGTTAAGAAGAGGGTTCAGAGGAGCCCGACGAGAGCTTGGTCAGGGAGAGCATCTTTGTTGGTACCCTTGTCTATTTTCCTTGCTTTCTCCCATCTCCTTGCAGGGCTGCCTGCTGGCTGAACCATTCTGGAAGCCAGAGGGCAATGGAGTCTGTTAATACAGTCCAGACACACAGGTCAGCCTCCTGCGGTCGAGAAGGGCATGGAGAGCAGATTTGTAAAAAGCTGCTTTAATTCCTTTTTAAAAATTTTTTAAGAGCCACAGCTCAGTGAGTAACCGAATGAGACCAAATGGGTCTTCTACTCATCGTCTCCAGAGTTGGAGGCTCTTACTTGACCTGCCAAGCCCACTGGGGGCGGGGAAGCTCCCCCACCCAACCCAGGCAGGGGGAAAGTGACAGGACCAGGAGGAAGTCTGATTCCCTTGCGGGAGGTGGAGCTACAATGAGAAGGGAAGGTGTGAAGACATCCCTTCCTTTTAGTGGGTTCCAGATGGTTCCTTTACCCTTAGGGAAACTCATCTGAGTGAACAGTGTCTTTGCTTCTTAGACAAATAGCCAGACATTTCTCCTCCTCCTTCTCCCTCACCTTTATGGGCTCCACACTTGGGTCTGTTGTAGGTTTCCCATCATCCCATGGAAGCCTCAGTGATTGGCAGCCTCCTCCCTGCGGAGTCGAGGTCAGGGGTAAACTCTGGCCATGCAGTGCAGGGTTTTTCCTAGGGGTTTAATCAGCAAATTTCACTTTACAGGGAAAAGTCACCCAGAGACGCGTGACTGGTGTTATCTTGATTCAGTGTGAGTGCTGGATAATGCCTTTCAAAGGGTCTCACCCTCGCTGCTTTGACCACAGCGCAAGAGAACGCCCAGCAGATGGCTGCCATGTTTGCGGGTGTGGGTTTCTATGAAGAGAAGGGGAGGCCTGGGAAATGTGACCTTGGACTTAGGGACCTGCCTGTGGGTTAGCATCCAAGGTCATTTGGAATCAGGTAGTTGAGAGGGGGCATTTACATACTTGTGACCACTTCAGATCTCAGTCTTACTGTAGAAATAAAGGTGTCTCATCTTATATTGACTTCTTAGTTTCCTTTGAGAGGAGAACACTGGAGTTTTCAATTTCAGATAGAGCGTAAAAAACATTCACTTAATTTCTGACTATACGTTAGATTTAAAACCTTCCTCAGGAAAGAAGTTCAGATTCTTAATCTGCTTTGAATAGCCAGTTTGACTCAGGAGGCCACGAAAATGTGCACAAATAATTTTTTTCTGACCAGCTTACAAAAATAACCTAAACCAATTACCCCAGGCAAGAAAGTCAGCAGTTTTTACATTTTAATAGTCTGTAGGCAAGCCTTTAAAATTTAACAAGAGTTACTTTGACCACTACATTTTCCACGTGCTTAAGTTAAAACCTATAGTACCCTAGCTCCTTTCTCTCTTACCCTATATCCAGATCTATCAGTAGTTCTCTGGTTCTGCATCAAAATATATCTAGAATCTTATGATTTCTCACCATCTTACCATGACCATTTGAGTCCATCTCTTGTCTGGACAATTAAAATTAGTCACACACACACCCCCACCTCCCCACCTCCCACTGCCATTCCTGCCTTGCCACATTGCAGTCTGTTCTCCACAGTGTGGCCACAGAAATCTTTTAAAACTAAGTCAGATCATGACACGCTCTGCTGAGCACCCTCCAGATACTTCCCAGCTCAGTCAGAAAAAAATCCCTTTCTGGTCCTACCACACCCTCACCCTCCCTGGTTCCAGCCACACTGGCCTCCTTGTGATTCAGCCGCACCAAGCAAGCTCCTGCCTCAGGGCCTTTGCCCCTGTTGCCCCCCTGCTGCTGTGCTCTTCTCCTGGATGCTCCATGGCTCACACCCTCAACACCTCTTCTCAAGTGTTATCTCCTCAGAGGTCTTCCTGATCACTGGAAATGGCTCATTATATCATTCTCTATCCCAATATCCTGTTGAACTAGAGTATTTACCCTGGTATATATATATTATATATAGAAATATAAAATTTATTTTTTAAAATGTGCTTACCATTTGTCTTCCTTCACAGGCACACAGCTCTGTGAGAACTTAATTTTGTTCATTACTGCCTCAGCACCTAGGACAGTGACTGGCTCAGACCAAGTGCTCAATAAATCCTTTCTGAATGATTGAACGAAATAAATATGCATTCCTTAGCCAGCAACACGGCTGATGGATGCAGAGAAAACTTTGAAGAAACAAGTGTTGAAACAAATCAAGTAGTGTTTTCTATACAGCTGAGTGAAGTACAGATAGAGCTTCCTCTTCAATAATAGAACATACAAAGTGCTATTCTTCTGTGAGCCAATTATAGAAAGACATGTCAGAAGAGATGGGATCTCCACTGTAAATAACTTTACTACAAATAATGTTCTGATGGAACAATTGTTTAAAATAACATTTGATGGAGTGGCTGCTTTGGAATACAAAGAGGATGTGGGTGGTGAGGATATAGGGATAGCATCACTCGTGAATTTATTCACTGTGTAGTAATTCACAGTCAAACTCCTCATCTCTGCAAAGCAATTGAAGCCAAGAAGTGCACAATGAACTAGATGATATCATGGATGCAACTGATCTGATTTTAACAAGTGAGGAAGGATCTTTGCAGTACTTGGACCTAGATGGAGAATGACCATAGAAATCTCTTGTGTCACAGACATTTTGCAGTGTCTCTTTTTACAGAAGAACAGTGTTCTAAATTTGCTAATCTTTTCTTGTAGTGACAAGTGTTTTTTTAACAGTATGCTCTATAGGAGAAATTTTTTTTTAAAAGATAAAATATTATTTTTTGCCTTCATGGAAGTGATGGTGTTTGAACAATAAGCGAGAGAGTTTATAGAGTTTTGTGGTTTTTAAAACCTCATTCAATGAAGAGAACATTTTGGATGCAAATTTTAGCAATAACCTTTGCATTATTTGGGGATAGGACAGAATACTGAATATTGCTGTTTAGAAATTGCAGTCAATAATATATTTTTCTACTTGGATCTACAGATCATTTTGAGGTACCCTTTTCAGATAGGACGGTCATTAAATCCAAAAACATAAGTGTACTGAACTTAGAGCTTGACTTTTGGCTCACTGTGTTAAACTAAGATTTTTAAGAAAGAGGGAACCACATTTAAAAAAAAATTACATTGTGCTCACTAAAAATATTGCTATAGATAATTATTTTTGTGGAAGCAAAAAATGTTTCATATTTTTAAAAAGATAAAATGACATTATTATTAAGCAGTTATTTTTTCTTTGTTTATCCTGTAAAATTTCAGTTTTTGGTATGTTTTATAACATGCATACCATAATAATACATTAGAAAAAGTATCAGATTTATAAATTAAGAAATGTACCTTTAGGGGTTTGTACTCAAAGTATTTTATTGGTGAGATTTACTGTGAAAAGATTTCATAGCCCACTGACAGTAGATTAGCAATGTTCATATGTAATTCCTTGATACAATGTTCGAAATAGTCTGGATCAACTTTATGGGATGGTCTGAAGCATATTTTGTGTCTAGGTTTTATCTAGGGGACTCAGGGCATTTTTAGCTGATAAAAACTCTGGTTTATGAATAGTGATCAGATGCATCTGAATTTTATTAGACACGTGCTACATGCCAGGCACTGCACAGAGTGCTCCTATTCACCTTGTTTCATGATCACAACAAACCATTCTGTGGGGACTGTTAATTCGTTTTACAGATGAGGGGACTCTGGTTCTGAAACTCCATTCTTTTTTTTTTTTTAATTTTTTCTATTGAAGTATAGTTGATTTATAATGTGTTAGTTTCTGGTGTACAGCATAGTGATTCAGTTATTCATATATATATATTCCTTTTCATATTCTTTTTCATTATAGGTTATTACAAGATATGAGTCTAGTTCCCTGTGCTGTACAGTAGGTCCTTGTTGTTTATTTTATATATAGTAGTGTGTATGCGTTAATCCCCAACTCCTAATTTATCCCTCTTTTGGTAACTGTAAGTTTATTTTCTATGTCTGTGAGTCTGTTTCTGTTTTGTAAATAAGTTCATTTGTGTGTCATTTTTTAAAGATTTCACATATAAGTGATGCCATATGATATTTGTCTTTCTCTTTCTGACTTCACTTAGTATGATAATCTCTTGGTCCACCCATGTTGCTGCAAATGGCATTATTTCATTCTTTTTTATGGCTGAGTAGTATATATATATATATATACACATACATACACACACACACACACACACACACACACACACACACACCCCCAACAGCTTCTTATCCAGTCATCTGTCGATGGACATTTAGGTTGCTTCCATGTCTTGGCTGTTGTAAATAGTGCTGCTATGAACGTTGGGGTGCATGTATCTTTTTGAATTAGAGTTTTCTCCAGATATATGCCCA
This sequence comes from Camelus ferus, assembly GCF_009834535.1. Lineage (NCBI taxonomy): Eukaryota > Metazoa > Chordata > Mammalia > Artiodactyla > Camelidae > Camelus > Camelus ferus. The sequence continues at coordinate 6,930,627 of NC_045709.1, forward strand.
GGAGTGGGATTGCAGATCATATGGTAACTCTGTTTTTTGAGACTCCACTCTTTTAAAGTCTGAAGTAGTTAGAGCTACACAGATGGTGTGGATGATTCAAATCCAAGACCTCCAACTCCAAGTCTAGGACTTCCCCCTGGCCCCAACACTACAGGCACTATTAAGGGTGCAGAATTGGAGATCATATCCTAGCTCTGGTGCTCACTGAGTGATCCTAGGCAAGTTACTTAACTTGGTGCCTCAGTTTCCTCATCTGTGAAATGGGGCTAAAAGTTATAGTACCTACTTTATTGAATCATTGAGATTAAATGTTGCTCAAAGTGCTCATGATAGTGCCTGACACAAATGAACATTCAGTCAGAATTGGCTATTATTATCCTCATATCTCCTATTTCCCCAAATTCTGCCCTCTAATTAGATTACCATCCTTTTGAGAGCAAAGAATGGCATCTGACTTCTTCTCCTTTCTTTTCCTCCTTTCCTTTCTTTATCTCCACTACCAACCACAGTGTCTTGCTCAGAGGTGAGGCTCAAGTGTTTACTAATAATGATTTCTGTTCACTTGAACTTTTCAGTCAGTACGTATTTATTGATCACCATGACAGGCTAAGCCTGCCCACCACTGTTTTGAAGTCTTTCATCTCCTACATTATCTAATTTAATCCTCATCACAGCTCTAAATTTTAAGGACTGGCATGCCCATTCCATTATCAAAGAAACTGAGGCTCAGCAAAAGTAAGTGGTGGAGATCACACCACCAGGTGGGGGTGGAAAAGGGGTCCCACGTAGGTGCTCTGACTTCTCCTTTTCAACCACCCAGTGTGTAGGCAGATGTTTCTCTGACACGGTCAGCTTTAGAGGTTGTCCTTCCCCGTGGTGATGTAAGCCTAATCTCGGACCCCTTTTCAGGACCTAAACTCATTAAGACTCACTGAGGAAGCCAAGCATGCAGAACCCTGGTTACTTCTTCTGCTTCTGCTGCTTCTTCTGCTTCTGCTTCTTCTGCTTCTTCTGCTTCTCCTTCTGCTTCTCCTGCTTCTCCTCCTCCTCTCAATTTAATTAATTAATTAATTTTTACATTTTGTTATTGAGTGATAGTCATTTTACAATGTTGTGTCAAACCCTGGTTACTTCTTGAAGAAGTACTTCAATCAATTTATTTGGCACTATTTGGAGATCACATGCTATTTTGTAAGCATTCCATTATCACTAAGGAGCAACTAATGGATAATTAATTGAAGGGATTACACACTTAACTAATTTGATGATTTTAAACTTTTGCTCAGGTGGAAATGTACACAATCGCATAAATCACAATAAGAGTAGCACTAATAAACAAAGCCTTCAGTTTTGCCCCTGCTGGTCGGAAACATCCCCTCCCGTGGCTGCTGCTTGCCTGTGATGACAAGGTCAATTTTTTGTCTCAGAATGGGGCCAGAGACCAGGCAGTCACCTCTTTTGACCTCTTCCAGAATAAAAGAGAATTTCTTAAGAGACTGAAAGTCTTTTCCGTTGGATGTCTTTTGATGTAGCCTTGCTCTTAGATCAGGTGAACAAATTAACGAGTACTGGGAAAAGTCAGAACTTTGCGGGAATTTCTAGTGGCTCCTGGATTTGGAAGAGAATTTTGTAAGGACGGTACACAGCTCTTGAGACCCCACAAGTTTCAGGGTTATTTATGGGGACCAGTCCTGCCCATGGTCTCCTTTCTGACTTCTCCAAGAAGGGCCTGCTATCCTGTTATGTTGGGAGCCTGGGAGTGTCAGTTGCCCTGCTTCCCAGCACCGGCCACTTCCGTGGGTTCCTTCAATGGTCCCACAAATGTGAGTGATTCTTCTATCAATAGCAACTGTTCACTTCAACCAGCCGCCCTCGAAAGCTGACGTTCTACTTTTCTACTTCCTTCCCGCCCAGACTTTTCCAACGGTTGACCTGTATTTGTTGCATGATAGACTCATCTTGCAGCCTCTCTTGCTCCTCCTGGCTGCTGCCTTCTGCTTCCTCAGAAAGTGAGAGCCTATCCGAAGAGCAGCTTAGCTCAAAGCCTGGCTGGGCTCCGGCTGCTCCTCTGGCTCCAGAGTAAAGCTACCCTCTACCCCACGTAGCAAAACTAACAAATCTTCCCCAAAACGTCATGCAGTTTGGAAATGACAAGCATCGTGGTAATTTACTACACCCACGCAACTCCTCATCCCCTTCTCCACAAATGAGAAGGAGAGAAAGGTCAGAACATCCTGGCCCCGTGCTCATCTCTGACTTCTCACCAAGAGCTGCCGTGTCTGTGGCTCTCTGGGGAAGGGCGGGGGGCCTGTGCTCTCTAACGGACCTCGCTGCTTGCTGAATTTTCCCCTGAGACTCATCACCAGACACGTTGCAGGCGAAGAGAGCCGGGAGAGTCGCCGATGCGTGCTTGCCTGTTCCTTTGTCTCTGCTCTACCTGTCTGTTTAGATTAGAAACCCACGAGGCATGTCTACCTCCGTGCTCTGTAGCTCCCACCAATTGTGGATGCTCATGGAACGTGGATGATTGATGATGGTGTTAATCTGAGTAATAACAGGCGTTTGCAGCACAATCTCAAGGAAGCTTTTCAGTCCTGGGTTACGGATGCACGTGTCCTGCTGAGGAGAAAAGGACCCAGGTAATGGGCAATTGCAGAAGCTGATGCTAGGATTCCCAGCTCGAAATACTCTACCCTTAAAAACAAAAGGCAAATCAATCAATCAATCAATCAAGCAAACAAGCCGTCACCCAAGCGGCAGTACCTAGCCGTTTCGGCAGCAGCACCAGTAGTGTGTCAGCTGCTTGAGATTTTAAGTCAAAGGGAGCAAGGCAATTTTGTGTGAGGGCGGCAAAACAGTGATTATTGAGTGCTTACAAACTGTCAGCTTCTTTACATATGTTATCTCAAATTAGATGTAATTTCCTTATTTTGGAGATGAGGAAACCACACTTCTGACAGGTGGGCTAACTTAGCCAGGTTGTGGACTGAATGTTTGTGTCCTTCCAAAATTCATATTTTGAAGTCCTAACCCACAGTGTGATGATATTTGGAAGTTTGGCCTTTGGGAGTTAATTAGGTTTGGATGAAGTCTTAAGGATGGGGCTGGTGTCTTTACAAAAGAGGAAGAGAGACCAGAACACACACACACACACACACACACACACACACTCTCTCTCTCTCTCTCTGTCTCTGTCTCTGTCTCTGTCTCTGTCTCTCTGTCTCTCCTTATTTCTCTCCCATGGGGGACACAGTGAGAAGGTGACCATCTGCACCTGGAAGCAGTCTCATCAGGAACCAAATTTGCCAGCATCTTGATCTTGGCCTTTCCAGCCTCCAGAACTGTGGGAATAAATGCCAGTTGTTAAGCCATCCGGCCTGTGGTATTTTGCTACAGCAGACAGAGCTGACTAAGACACATAGTAAAGAACTATTTCTGGGCTTCCAGACTTGCACACAGGTCGGCTGTTGCTCCATGACCTTGCTTTCTGCAGCCCCCTTTATTCTTATCCGTGCCCTTCCTTTGGGTTCGGTAAAAGAAGTTCTTTCCATGCTGATATAGCAGGACAGTCCATGTGCCCATGCTTTCTTTCCTTCCCTCAGCACTCCCCCTCCGAGGACCCGGTCGGGGGGGGGGGGTCTTTGGTCCGATCACGGTGGATAATGAGTCTCTAGTCACTGTCTGCCACAGATCTGGTGGCTGCCCCTTCCCCTGGAGCCAGGCCTCTGAGGAGAAAAGGCAAAAGACTATGGATGGTATGGTTCTTCCTCCAGGGCAGGGTCAGGGTAAGGATTTTACCACCCTGGAGGGAACCAGGGGCCAGATGGCCAAAAGCATGGAGAAGTCAGGGGGACTAAGAGCAGGCAAAATAATATAGTGGAAATAATACTAAATATGAGTAATATTTAATATACATAATAGTCATAAAATACATCAGGCTTCCTAGCAGATTCCTTTGTCCACAGGGAGCCTTGCAGGGCAGAGCTTGTGCTCCTTGGCAGTAAGAGTGGGAGAGAGGGGTTCAACTGAACTTGCTGGAGATGAGCCAGAGTGATGGGCTTAGGGACCCCAAGGGTGGGCTGTATCCCAAGAGTAGTAGGACCTGCATATGTGCCAGTGACTCTGATTAAGTGAAACAGCAGATGTAAAGTACATAGCACAGGGCCGGTGTACATTATGTGTCTGGTTAATATTGGCTTATGTTATGGGTTGAATTGTGTTATGTCCCCCCAAAATGGTATGTCAAGGACATACCAATGGTATGTTGACCCCCAAGACCTCAGAATGTGACCTCATTTGGAAACAGGATCATTGCAGATGTAGTTGGTTAAGATGAGGTTATAGGATTGTAGGGTGGGCCTGAATCCTGTATCATTGGTGCCCTTATAAGAAGAGAGCAGATCCAGACAGAGGGGAAAACACCAGATGACGGATGTGGAGACGGAAGTCCTGCCACGCAAGTCAAGGAAGGCCGAGGATTGCCAACAGCCTTCAGAAGCCAGGAGAGAGGCAAGGAAGGGTTCTCCCCTGAGGGTTTCAGGGCAGCCTGGTCCTGCCAATATCTTGACTTTGGACTTCCAGCCTCCAGCTCTGGGAGACGATACATTTCTGTTGTTTTAAGCATTCAGTTTGTGTTCCTCTGCTTGGGCAGCCTCAAGAAATGAATACAGCTACTTCTCTTTCTGTTTGGTCTTCCCAGCTCAGCCTGAAAGGTGGGTGGGCAGGTGCTCCCTGGAGATGTGTGTGTAAGGAGAAACTGAATTGTGTTTTCATGCAGTGTGATAGTTAATCACTAAAAGAAACACTTGGAGAAACAGAAAACAAGTGTTGATAAGGATGTGGAAAAATGGGAACCCTTGTGCACTGTTGGTGGAAATGATGGTACAATATGGAGATTCCTCAAAAAACTAAAAATAAAACTGCATATGATCCAGGAATCCTACTTCTGTGTATATTTCCAAAAGAATTAAAAGCAGGATCTCAAAGAGATATTTGTACACTCATGTTTATGACTGCATAATGAAACCCCCATAAAAACCTCTAAACGACAGGGTTGGAGAGCTTACGAATTGGTGAACACATGGAGATGCTGGGAGGGTGACATGCTCTGCTAGAGCATGGAAACTCTACGTCCTTCTCCCCCCGTACCTTGCCTTAAGCAGCTCTTCTGTTTGGCTGCTCCTGAGCTATATCTTACATTAAAAAACAAAAACAAAAAAACAAAAAACCACTGTACTTGTAAGTAAAGTGTTTTCCTGAGTTCTGTGAGCTATTTTAGCAAATTATCGGATCTGTGGAGTGGGTTGTCTGGACTCCCAACTTATAACTGGTTAGTTAGAAGTACTGGTGGCCCAAGACTTGCTCCTGGCATCTGAAGTGGGGGCAGTTTTGTGGGACTGAGCCCTTAAACTTACGGGACCTGCCACCAACTCCAGGTAGAGTGTGTCAGAATTGAATTGAGTTGTAGGACATCCAGTTGGTGGCAGAGAATTGAAGAATTGGTTGGTGTCAGAAAACATTTCAGACTACATTTATTCCTCTTGGTCTGGAAAGAGTTCAGTTTGGATTTCTTCCTTCTTGAGTATCCACTCTGGAGAGAAGATGGGGTCTCAGCCCAGCATGGCAGTGGGGATGTGAATGTCAGCAGGATGACCACACAAGGGGCCAGTTTTGGGGCTATTGTGTGTCACACTGACCCTGACCAGCCACGTGGACACCACCAGGGCGAGCTCTTCCTGACTATCAGATGCCTCATTCCCACCTGTGATGCTCAGAGACAGACCATGAGCCTTGAAAAACACCATATTGCTTTGTGATGTCACCTCTGGAATGTTCTGAGTGTTTTGGTGACCAGCTTCTGCATAGAACCTATACCTGGCACCTAACATTGGTATGGCTTTTTACTTGAGATAGAAATAATAGTCTTAGAAAAGGTAGTAGATACAGTTATCTCTGCTCCAAAGACTTTCAAAAGGCTCTTCCATCAGCTACAGTACCTGTCTGAATTTCTGTTAGGAGATTGATAAAGCATTTTATCAGATATCATCTTTACATTCTTTCAGATTTTCATATCTAATTAATGAGGGGATAAGTGAGTAGTAGAAAGTCCTCTGTTTTTCAGGTGAGCCACTGAGGCCCAGGGGGTGGGCTGGGAAGCAGAAATCTAGTTATGTCCTCTCTTCCACAGCACTCGAGGCCAAATTTTACAAGAAAAAGAGATACCAGATCTGAAAGCCTAGAAATTCCGATCAATGTGGTTCTGCCTCAGGTAGGGATGCTCACAGAAGAATGTAACCTCTCAGTTTTAACCAGAATGACCCTCCTCTTTCAGAACTCAAGCACGATGTTGTGGAAGGAGCAGAGCGGTCAGGGGCACAAATTGCAGTTATAAGTCAGCTGCCAACCAGCTGTGTGCCTTGGGTGGTGCCGCCTGGTCACTCTGAGTCTTGAAGGATTTCTAATTAGGGGGTGGGTTAGGTGGTCTGGGAAGACCTTCTTGCCCTACCACTTGAAGTTTCTGTGGCTCTCTGAAATAAGCCCCTCTTTTCAAAATTAGATCTTTTGGTGCTTGTATTGTGTAACTATTCTGGATTTCTAGGGGAGAGTTAGAACTAAGTCTTGGAATCAAGAGCATATGACTGAATCCACAAGCAGAAAACCTGGTATGTGGACCAAGGGGTACAAGGTCATCTGGAGGTGTCAAGAGAATTAAGTCTTGCTATAAACCAAAGATTAAGTCTAAGGGGGATGGGCAGGACAGATTCAGAATGGAGCCAGTGAATGGATGACAGGCTTGAAATTCTCAGTTCTGCTGCTCAGCAGCCGTTTCCTTGGAGGTGTCCTCCTGATTGGATTGTTTCCAGTGCTGTGTCACAAAGGGGGCAGCATTGCTTCTCCACAGTCACCTAAGGCCCTGTTGGAAGATCATGGCGGTGCAACCAGAGGGGCTGAAATGTAGGGTGGAAGAGTCCAACGCAGAGGTAACTTACCTGAAAGCTCTCTCCAGGAATGTGTAGGAACAGGATTGATCACCAGCAGGCAGCCTGGGGTCTTGGAGGGCATGGAGCACTGCTGCCTGGGCACGTGTGCCCCATGTGGGCAGATGTGGCCTCATGGGTATACCTGCCAAAGGGGCACAAGTCATGCACCAGGTTCCAGACCGCCAGGGATGCTCTAGGCTGGCACTCTAGGGGAGGGGTACGTCTGTAAGTTTGGATGATCTGAACTGTGCCACCACTAGGGCTGTGAGAGGGACCAGTGTGCTTACCAGACATCCCCAAATGAGGTGGTGCACTGCTGGCGGTGGGGGAAGGACTGATATGGTGAACAGGGGGAAGAAGAGAGGTTGGCTGAGCACTGATTTGATCCCATGGAGGGCACTGGGCCATGCAAGTGTGAAAGAGAGGAGCAGGAACTGGGAACCCTAGGATGCCCACTGGTGATGGCAGAGCTAGAGTTAAAAGCTTGAAGCCAGGTCAGTGCCCACTTTCTCTGCTAGGCCACAGGCTAGGTGTCTGCCACCTGGCTGGGCCAGGTCACGTTTTAGCTCTCTGCCTCTTCCCTTCTTTTAGGAGATGGTGTCTCCTCTCCCCCCATCTTAACTGCCTACCCCTGAGCTCCCTGCATGTATCTGCTATGTCCTGTCTCCTTCTGAGACTGAGTCCATTCATTTTAGGAGGGAATTGCAGCAGCAGCTCTGTGTCTTCAGAAAGTGCTTCTGGCCTCCCGGCTCCCAGTCATGCCAGCGCTTCTCAATTACATTGCACGTGCTTATGACTCACTATTTGTTATCACCCTTAGGTCTTTTCAGGTCTTATTGATTTCCAGTTTTTCTTTCTCACATTAAATATTCATGTTTTCTGATCTGTTTCCCTCCAGCGTATTAACTTGCCAGCCATCAGTGTTACTTCCTGCCCAAGCTTTCTGCCCTCCTGGTTCCTTTTGTACATAATGATTCAGTTCTCACCGGCATTCCCACTTCCCCAGTGAGCGCTGTCTGTGAATTTCATAAAGACACTGTTTACTGCAAGGTCATTAATGAAGGATCTACACCAGGTCAGAATGAGCTCCGACAGCACCCTCCAGTGCCCCCCTCATCCCTCTCTGTTACCTTTTCTCGATCCCCTTTGTTTGGTTTTGTTCTTCAGAAGCTATGGAATCCACTGACAATGCAAATGCCTGTGTCTGAATTTGAATTTGAGTAACTGTTAGGAGGATTTCAGAAGATTCAGCATTAAACAATTAGCTAAAGCTACCACGTATGATGACAGATGACATCTTTATCCTCTTTGCTGTAAATGTTATGATTCTATCAAAATCAATCACATTGACCTGTGAATTCTCTTATCTGTTGGCATTTTATTAAAACCAACTTTGACTTTCTCATGGCACACAGGAGCCGAGTTAATTTAAAAATATAATGAGACCCAGCCTTGTCACCTGGTCTGAAAATTGGTGGTCTATCTGTCTTTTCCTTCCAGCATTCTGGGCCTCTCAGCTTCACATGTCTGGAAAGTAACCCCAGATAGCTGAATATTCTTTGATCGTAACCCTCAGTGATGCTGTTAAAGTAGGGCTTTAAAAAACTTGATCAACAGGCTTGGACATTTGGGGTACTTGGACGTCTTCTTCTGCTCTGTGGTAGCCATACTTCTCCAGGAGTGGACAGAACTTCAGTGCATGTCAGCTTAACCTGGCTCAGTGACTGCCCAGTCCTCTTCCCGAACTCTAGATGGGAGGCTAGCAATCCCAGAACTCCACCCCAGAAGGTCCCACTCCTGTTCCTTAGACACTCCTTAGCATCAGAAAGAGACTTTGGCCTTATCACCTCCCCTTTGCCCTTTGCCCTTTGCCCCTTGCCCCATCCCCCTTCCATTGGCCACTTCTTCTCCCTGGTTTCCACTTGGCATGCATGAGGCCGGTGATCTGCCAAAGGCATATAATTGATGATTTCAAGCATTTTCCTTTCAGGACCACATGCATTTAAAAAGGAGATGCCAGGGAGAAGGCCAAGCCTCATGCTAAGGATGGATTCCCAGCGATAGGTGGGGTTCAAGCACCTGAGGGAGTGCTGGTGCCCAGGGCCCTTCCTGGATGCTCGGTACCAAAGCATCTTATTTAGGTCACACCTGGGAGCACATTGCTCCCAAGGGCAGTCTTCTAATAAATCCTGTGGAAAGGTATGATGAGCCCCAGCGCCAACTGTATTCCCCTCCTGCGTCCTTCCTCATATCCCATGCTTTATGAAGAAGCCCACCTTTTCCCCTCCCACTTACTGGGTCTGCATCCCCATGTGAGGGCGTTTCCCATCGATCAGGGAAGAGACCATCCTTTCCCTCCTGGGAAACTTGGGCCAGGCTGCTCTGGGGGCTTGGATCATGCTGCAATAGGTTCCACCTCCTAGACTTAGGAGAACTTTCTGGGGTGTCCCAAGGGTTTTTACAATTTTTTTTTAATGGAGGTACTGGGGATTGAACCCAGGACCTCATGCATGCTGAGCGTTCTCTCTACCACTGAGCTATACCCTTCCCCCTTATTATTATTTTTTTTACTGAAGTGTAGGTGATTTTCCAGGGGCTTTTTATTGGCCCAGACCTCTTGTCAGCATTCAGGGACACCAAGTGCAGATTACTTTAGCCCATGAAACCAAACCAGTGATACCACTGGATGAGGAGCCCTACTGAGGAGCTGGTTTCAAACAGAGGCTAAGGGGGCCTGGGATTTTGTACCTCGAGTACCTCAAGTGTTTGCTTAGCTCAGATGCTCACTTTTTGGAAAGCCCTTTTGAAAAGAACTATATTCAGCATTTGCTATAGTGTTTTACACCAGGAATGTTTAAGCTTTACCAGTAGAACTGGCCAACTGTTTGGTCTTTATGACAGCTTGCCTACTACTTTCTTGGCCTCTCACAGTAACCCCAGGGAGTAGGCAGAGCAGCTACATTTAGGTTCCTTTTAGAGGCAACATTCAGAGAAGCTAAGTGACTTTCTTGAGAGCAAAGATGGGACTTTGTAGCCTAAAGCTACTGGGAATTTGAGGCCTCTACACTCATTGGACTATAGGTTCTGGATGGTGATGTGGACAGCCAACGTGCTTGTGTGCAGACAGCAGCTTCCTTTAGAGGCTACATAGATGGACATGGGGAAAACCCCATGATGTAACAGGTCTGCAGTTTTAAAATATGAATTGAAATGCAAAGATAGCTTTATCAAATAGACTAAATAAATATATTAAGACAAATGAAATCACTAGTTTTGTATGCCAAAAATAGTATGATGTTAACCGTTTCATGTAGTTCAACCTAAAGTCTCCTCCTTACCTTTCAGTGTACTTTGGTTGATAAATTCATTGGCAGGGACTCATTATACTTCCACTGTCTGTGAAATGTGTTGTTCTGATTTCCAGGATTAGGGATGTCAAAAAAGTAAGGATGGGTCACTGCCATTAGAGAATTGCAATTTATTCTTCTGGGGAGAAGAGGGGACAGGACATAAGTGAACCACCACAAAGTAATGATATCAATGCATATACAAAATCAAATATCTGGGCATTGTGAAGAGCAGTCAGATATCCTGGTTTTAAACCCTCGCTGGCTATGTGATATTAGAACCATGGTAGCTCTTTTCAGTAAGATATTACATCTGAAAATGGAAGTCAGTTAGCTTATCATCACATAATAATCATTCAATGTCACTTCATTTCCCTTGTTCTATACAATCTAAGGAAATGCTTAGCAACTTCTTTTCTGAATCCACAGTCACCATTTTTGCATGTATGTAGCTCTCTATAAACAAAGATGTCACATCTTCTCCTTTTATTTTTGAACTCTACAACAGACTCTGAGATAAATAGGGCAGATATTAGTAAAACTGCTGTGGATGGTTGTATAGGTTATGCACTGCAACAGCAATTGTGACTGGCACTCCCTAGAGTTGGGCATTGTACAGCCTGCACAAATATATGGCATGGCTCTGAATCATGCTAGCATCCACATTTTCTAGCTATAGGAACTGAGGTAGAGAATAGGTGATTTTGTAAAGGCTGTGCACTCATACAGTACAGAGCCAGGACTCTCTTCAGTTTTATGATGTCTGGTCTCTTGTTCTCCATACTTTACTGCCAGAATTAATGCTTGCTGCCCTTCAACCTCTCTCATTTGCACTAAGAAATAATTGGCACTATTCACTGATTTTCAGATTGACTGGACGCTCCCTGAGGACAGTGATCTGAGAACAGATACCAAATGAATGTTAGTTGATTCATTGATGTGAATGTGGAAAATTGGTGCAAGAACGTTTAAAGTGGGACTGGATTAGGGTGAGGAGTGTTCACAAGGCCAAGAAAGAGCTTTCCTTTGGGCACTAAGTCCAGCTAGGTCTGATTGGAATTGGGAAAATATGGGAAGGAAAAAATTTGTTGTAACTCAACATCTTCCCAAAGTTTAAGCATGATTCTTGGCATATCTGAAGTGCCGTGTATATATTATTCTTTCCTTAAATCTCCTTTTCAGAAGGAGAAAAGGTGCTGCTCTTTTGCCTCATCTAAATACTATCCATAGGATTGAGGGTTTGATAAAATAGGTGTATTTTCCTATTATCCATTAAAATAAATACATGACTATTAAAATTTTAAAAATATTTAAGTGTTCTAAAATATTAGGCCATGAGGCCATGCTGGACTTGGCCACCATATGTGTCCTGTCTGAGGGTAGGAGGAAGGATGGAAAGACTTTGTCATAAGAGGAGGATTTGGTCTCTTGGTTAAGGAGGTGAAGGAGAATTATTGATCCATCAATACTTTCTGGATTAGGTGCTACAGTCATGGAACAGAGAAGGTACAGAGTTTGCTTGGGACATGTTGACCATTTAAGGGAGGGAACACAATGTCAACTAGGTTGATAAAAGAGAGCTGCTGGGGCCATAGTGGTGCCTGTTTACAAACATGGATCCCTTGGACCAGAGAAGGTTAGACAAGAGGGCATGCAGAGATAATGCCACCAATCTTTCATTATACAGAAGCAGACACCAAGGTCAGGGGGTGAGAAGACGTGCAGAGGTCACCAGTGGACTGCATAAGGGCAAAGGCCCAAATACCCATATTGTCCATAGCTAGGGATCTGCCACCCACATGTTAAGTTTTTATTTGGGGACTTTATGTTGATGGGACAGTTGAAAATTCCTTGGGTACCCAGTTCAGAATGTGGATATATAGAATTAAAGGCAACTGACTGAGGAGGATGATTTAAAGGCCATCAAAGGTACTCTGAACAGGTATAAAGTGCTAGTGATTCCTCTTCGCATGTTCAGTTGGATCAGGAAGAGTATCTTTCTGATAGGAACCAATCATAAAAAAGAAATGAGACAGCCAGGGAAATTTGAACCGGTGTTTGTTGATAATAAGGGATCATTGTTAAATTTTAAAGGGATGGATAACAGTATTGTGGTTTTGTTAAAAAAATACACATTGATGTATTTACAAATAGAATAACATGATGTCTACACTTGATTTGAAATAAGCCAGTGACAGGGGAGTGGTTTTAGAATTGGGAGAAGCTATAGATGAAGCAAGTGTGGTCTTGATTTGATAACTGCTGAAGCTGGGTGATGGGTACATGGAAATTGACTAGACTGTCCCCTCTCTTTTCATATGTTTGGAATTTTCCATAATAAAAAGTTAACTTGATCCCCCAAGTACTGAAAGTTCTTTGCTCAATCATTTTCCACGTGTGTGCTTCACACGTATAAGTTCAAGGAGCCAGAAGTGGGTTTGTGATTTAGTGAGTGAACTAGGACTGGTTATTAAACTTCTCTGAGTTTCCATTTCTAAAATGGGAATAATAACAACACCTTATTAAGTCAGTGTTGTGAGGATTAAATGGATTCAGTGGGTGGAATGCACAGAACTGGGGTTCAATACTTTTCTTCTTTCCTTTCCTTCTCATGATAGAAATACACATCACTGACTAAAACTACATTTTCCATAGTAATATCTTCTAGAGCATGATGTTACTGCTGCAATGAAGACCTGCCTTGCTTCATCCTTTGAGGATGAAGAGGACCTCTCAAGAGTCACTCCTTATTGACCTTAGCTAATCCTCCCAGTCTGGGATCAAGGCCCCTTAAATTTACTAGGAAACGGTCTGGGTCCTTCCCACTGGGTTTCATTCTGATCACAGTTTCAGCCCTAAGAGCCAATGTGCTTTCCCAGTTTGAGAAAGATGAAAACCACAGAGGCTGGATTTATTTAAAGTAAATAAGGTTTTGATTGCAGAATGTCCCTGCACCCTCACTCTCTGGAAGATTAAGCACATCTTTGCAAAGTTAATGACATGTGCTTATTGCAAAGTTAACAGCATAGAACTGTGTCTTCTATTTATCTAGCTCTTTGGGTCTTAAAGAAGTCTAACCAATTTATATACCATGCAAATTATATCTACATATGCATACATATATGACATATATATATATAACATGTGGATAACTTGACTTGTTTTCTGTCTTCTCTGTCTGTAAAATTGTGAAAAAAAACCCTAAGAAATGAGGAATTAATATTTTTTTTACATTGAAGTACAGTCAGTTACAATATGTCAATTTCTGGTGTACAGCACAATATCCCAGTCATGCATATACATACATATGTTTGTTTTCATATTCTTTTTCATTAAAGTTTATTACAAGATACTGAATATAGTTGAGGAATTACTATTTGGAGAGCATTGTGATGTACTTGGATGAAATGCCTTTGGTGTATTTAAAAGTAGCTCTCACTATCTTATTTTTATTTAAATTCATTCTGCAATTGTTGCCTCTTCTTCAGGACTCAGTCCACCTGTTCAACGCTTTTTGAATTCATCTCAGAATTCCTCTAGTTAGTGAAATCTCCTTTTCTTGATAACAATACCTTACATTTCTATGGCACCTGGCAGTTTTAAATACACTTTTGCATTCGTTAATCTCATTCAGTCCTGACAACAGTGTTATGAACTAAGCAGGGCACATGTTATTATTTCCATTTTACAGGTACAATTCGCTGACTTTCAATATTGGAAGGCACTTTTAGGATCACAGAGTCTGACTCCTTCTTTTTACTAGTGAATATCTGGGTCTCAGAGAGTTTGAGAGAGCTCTCTGGTTTCACACTGCCCATCAGCAATTGAACCAGGATGAGAATCTGTGTGACCCCGCTCTTGACCCCTCGGACTTTAGCCCTGGTATAAGCCCAGGTGACTGGAAAAACTGCATTCTACTTGGCTTAGAGCAGTTCTGACCACCCAAAGCCAGAATCACCTGAGGGAGCTGGCTTAAAAATGCAGAAGGATGAATGAATGAGTGAATCACTCTTGCAAGTAGGAGGCTCTAAAATCTGCACTGAAAACTCACTCAGATGATTCTTCTGTACTGAAGTGTGAGAGCTACTGGCTTGTTGGATTTAAGCTCTGTTCCCCCTTTTATGTGCTGGTCTTGAGGTGCATGGCCACCATCATGAATTCTTCTTTACGAATTCCTTACTATCCTTTGATGTCTTCCTTATCCACATGTTAACTCTCATTGCTCAGTGATATGTCTGTGATGGTGCCCTTCCTTTCCAAAATTATCAGCTGGACTGTTTTGAGAATGATGTCGGTGGTTGTTAAAGGGGCTGCTGTCAGGACAAACTCAGGGTGGCTAAGAGTGGAGGATGAGCCAGAATGGGGCAAGGAAGAAGGTGGGACATTAATAGCACTGCCATTTTGGACAATTTGAGTGGCTGTATAGGTGACGTCAATTGTGGGTTCACATCTACAGTTTGGGTAGCTGGAGGACAGTGTTTATTCTTCCTCTAGGGTGACAGAAGTGTGCCCGAGCCCATGCTCAGTGCTTTCATCCATTACTTTTAACCCTAAAATATTTCTATGAGGCAAAGGCAGTAGGTGCAATGATCCCAATTTGAATATGCTGGTAACTAAAGCTCACATAATTTGTCCATGTTCTTGTAACTGACCAAATAATGGGGCCAGGACTCAAAATAGTTGGTTGACTCCAATGTCAATGCCTTTAACTTCCATGGTATATTGTTGACTCTCATATTCATGGATTCCATATTTGTGAATTTGCCTAAATTTTTTTCACTGAAATTGGTTTGCAATCCCAAAATCAATACTGGTGGCACTTTTGTCATCATTCACCGACATGCACAGAATGATGAAGAATTTGAGTTACCAGATACACGTTTCCAATCGCGGTGTCCTTCTTGTTTCAGCTCTCAGACTGTAAAATAGTGTGTCCTTTTCACAGTTTATGTAGTGTCACTGTTTTCACACTTTTGTGCTTTTGTTGGTGACTTCACTGTCTCATATGGCTCTCAAGCACAGTGCTGAAGTGCTGTCTAGTGTCGCCTAGTGCAAGAAGGCTGTGGTGTGCCTTACAGAGGAAACACTTGTGTTAGGTAAGCTTTCTTCAGGGATGAGTTACAGTGCTGTTGGCCGAGTTCAATGGTAAAGAATCAACAATACATTTTAAATAAGCTCTTTCAACAGAAAACAAAGTTATGTATTGATTGGTTGACAGTGTGACCAGAGGCTGGCAGGAACCTAACAGTGTGTCTCTCCTCGGAGCAATGGTTCAGTATTCGCTAATTCTGTGTTCATGGGACTTTATGGAATAGAACTGCCGTGAATAATGAGTATCAGTGTATTTCCTTGTGAGGAATCCAAGAGGCCAAGTGCACAACTGCCCGTGGTGTTGTCCAGACTCCCAGACTGGGCTTCTCGTGGGCTCTCATCTGGTCAGCTGGCCCCGGTGCATCAGCTCCTTCTCTAACTCTGGGCTTTCCCTGTTCTCTCCCGCAGAGGGGCACAGCCGAGCCCTTCCTGAGGCTCCACAACTTGTACCCCACCCCACGCTGCGCCAGGCAGGCCGCCCTGCCCAGGCTGAGCCGCCGGGTGGTCAGCCAGCACTCCTACCCGCTGAACCGCTTCTCCTCTGTGCCCTTGGACCCCATGGAGCCGCCCCACCTCCCAGGCGGACCTGGAGCTGGACTACAACCCTCCCCGGGTGCAACTCAGTGACGAGATGTTCGTCTTTCAGGACGGGCGGTGGGTGAGCGAGAACTGCCGCCTGCAGTCCCCCTACTTCTCCCCTTCCTCGTCCTTCCACCACAAGCTGCACCACAAGAGGCTGGCCAAGGAGTGCCTGCTGCAGGAGGAGAACAAGTCCCTGCGGGAGGAGAACAGGGCGCTGCGCGAGGAGAACCGAACCCTCCGCAAGGAGAACAAGATCCTGCAGGTCTTCTGGGAGGAGCACCAGGCGGCGCTGGGCCGCGAGGACAGCAGGGCCTCCTCCCCGCTGCTGCACAAGGACAACGCCTCTTCTCTGGAGGCGGTGAAGAAGGACCTGGCTCTGCAGGTGCACCGCGGCCGGGAGAGCAGCACCCTCCAGCTCCTGCGGGAGGAGAACCGCGCCCTGCAGCAGCTGCTGGAGCAGAGAAAGGCCTACTGGGCGCAGCCGGACGAGAAGGCGGCCTCGGCCTAGGAGATCAAGCAGGTCCCCTCGCCCCACGAGGAGCCCCATGGGCTGCTGCCGGACCAGGGTGCAGGCCTCTCCTCCCCCTTCGAGGAGCCCAAGGGCCCCCTGGCCCCGCAGGAGGACTCCAAGACGCTCCGGGCCCTGCGCGAGATGGTCAGCAATCTGTCGGGGCCGCCCGGGGAGGAGGCGGGCAAGGCGGGCCCGGGCCTGCCCGACGGCAGCCAGTCCCTGGAGCTGCTGAGGGAGATGAACCAGGCGCTGCAGGCCCTGCGGGAGGAGAACCAGAACCTGCAGGTCCTCCGCGAGGAGAACCGGCTGCTGCAGGAGGAGAACCGGGCCCTGCACGTGCTGCGCGAGGAGCATCGGATCTTCCAGGAGGAGAACAAGGCGCTGTGGGAGAACAACAAGCTGAAGCTGCAGCAGAAGCTGGTCATCGACACGGTGACTGAGGTCACTGCCCGGATGGAGATGCTCATCGAAGAGCTGTATGCCTTCATGCCGGCCAAGAACAAGGATCCCAAGAAGCCCAGCAGGGTCTGAGCACCCCCCCCCCCCCAACGAGGCGCACAGGGGCACCGAGTTCAAGGTGCCAAACAACATCGCCCGCCTTCCTGTGGTCGCCTCTCCCTGCGGCCACCAGTTCGCGCCCTGCACAAGAGCAGAATGAGCGGCCTGCAGAACTCACAGAAGTAATAAAGGCTGTGAGGAGGCTGGGGCCGCTGACCCCTGTGTGCTGCTCTGCCTTCTTTCTCTTTTTTCTTTTTTTTTGAGCACTTGTAGGTTCACAGCAAAATGGAGCAGAAAGTACAGATTCCCCATATACCCCTGGCCCTACACATCCACCCAGAGCCTCCCCGGCTATGGACACCCCCAACCAGAGGATACATTTGTTACAATTGATGAACCTACATTGATACAGAAGACCACCCTAAGGCCATGGTTTACATCACAGTTCACTCTTGGTGCTGTACATTCTGTGGGTTTGGACAAATGTATAAGGACATGTATCCACCACGATGGTATCATCCATAGTGTAGTCAATGCCCTAAAAATCCCCTGTGCTCTGCCTATTTACCCTTCCCGACCTTCCACCCCTGGCAGCCGCTGATCTTTTCACTTTTTACTATCACGATAGTTTTGTTTTTTCTGGAATGTCAAATAGTAGGCAGGCTTTTCAGATTGACTTCTTTCACGTAGCAGCATGCATTTAAGTTTCCTCCATGTCTTTTTGTGGCTTGAGAGCTCACTTTTTAGTGCTGAATGCTGTTCCATTGTCTGGATGTATGAGTTTGTTTATTCATTCACCTACTGAAGGACATCTTGGCTCCTTCCACGTTTTGGTAATTATGAATCTGGCTGCTTTTTCTTTTTTCTCCAGCCTCTTCCTTACCTCAACCTTCATTATTGTCTGTATTTCTCATTCATTTCCTCTCTTTTTTTCTTCCTTTCCCCCTCTTCTTCTTTTCTTTCTCCCATCTTTCTTGCTGTCTTACCATCTTCAATTTCTGAGGCCATTGTGTGTGGATGTTCTGTGGGAGAAGAGCTCATTCAAAGTCAGGGCTTTTCACCTGCACTGCTAGTGACACTGGGCTGGACAGCCCTCTGTCCGGGGCTGTCCTGTGTGTTGTAGGATGCTTAGCAGCCCACTGGATGCCAGTAACAGCCACCTGACCCCCAGCTGTGACAACCAAGTGTCTCCAGACATTTGTCACATGTCTCCCAGAGGACAAAACCCCTGCTCCACCCCTAACATTGCTCTAGGTTTCTCAGAATATATTCCTTGAAACACTAGTCCTTGAAATGCTCAGAGAAAATTAGGATTTCCATGGGGGGAAATCCTGTTAACAGTCCTCTCAGGCAGATTCATAATCTCACCCCAACTTAAAGGGTCTGAGAACTCCTGCAGTGAAGAAATCTCCTTATCTTTGGTGAACCAAAGATTGCCCAGTTTTATCTGATCTTGAAATATCTTATGTGACCCTGCTGATCACCCAGTTTGGGAAGGGGTACTCTGTGCTCTACTGACCCTAGGCTCACCTCCCTACCTTCCAGGTGCCCTCTGCTTACTCATAATTCACAGTTCCCATTGGATGTAAGAGGTGGGGCAGGTGGCTAATGTGCTCACTGGCAGGAAGTATAGAGGCTCAAGATTTGATGTCCTGGGCTTTGATTCCCATTTCAAAGTTAGACATACTTTAGAAGCAAGAGGTTGAAAGGTACCCTCAGGGGACTACAGGAGGGAGTTGGACAGAGGTTCCCAAACTTTGCTGTATAGTAGAGTACCCTCAAGGTCTTTGAAAAATTCTCATGCCTGGACTCCACCCCCAGGCGTTCTGACTTAATTGGTCTTAGGTAGGACTGGACGTTGGAAGGTTAAAAGCTCTCCAGGTGGTTCCAGTATGCAGCCAAGCTGAGGAATCACCGTGGTGAGGTGTGTTAAGCCACCTGATCCTCAATATAATGCTCCACTCACTGGTCATGGCTGTGAGTGAGTAGATAGGTGGGGGAAAGGAGTTTACTTACTTTGTTGATGGAAAACTAATCATAACAGATGTGAGTTTGAGACTGGAATACCCTGATTCCTAACCCTTGGTTCATACTGGCCCGATTTCTGAGCTCTGAGCAAGATCCAGAAGGTGAGCCAAAGACAGCAGCCCACACCTGCAGAGTTCTTTTCCCATCTCTTTTCACTTGTGACTCCCGTGATCCTCGCACCTGAAAGGTAGGCATCATCGTTCCTTCTACAGCTCTGGAAACTAACATGTTAAGTAATTTGCCAGAGGTTAGCCAGTTAGGAGGAGCCAACCTGGGACTTCAACACAGACCTAACGATGGTGGATCTCTAATTCCTATTAGATTACATTGCCAACCTGGTCTCCAAAAAAGGAGGTTAAAAATGGTTTTGATGCCTGTTTTCCAGATTTAGGAACTTAAGTCTTATCCAAAATAGCATCAGAAATTCCAAATGAGGAAGAACACTGAGATTACTTCCTCTCTCTGGGTGGTGACAACACGTCTGATCTGTACACAAGGGTGGAAGGTGACTGATGGGCATGCAGAGGCTGAGTAATTTATTATCTGTTGCCACTAAAATCTGATAAATAGGAAGTTGTTGCTAATGGGCCTCTGGCCCTTTGCAGTTTTTTCCTTCTGAATTTGGTAAGTGCATCATGCAGGACATCATGAAATACCGTACTTTGTTTACGTCAATGTACTAACCCCAGGGTGTGGGGCCTTTTTCAGTTTCGCTTTTCTGATTAAACCAAATTGTTTTCTGTGATTCTGGACAACTGGAAGGCAAAAGGCACACGCTCGCCATATCTGTGTTACAAATATTTAACTTGGATTAAGCTACGTAACGGCAGTTGGAAGCTTTCTTATAAGCTGAGGAAGCTCGGAGGACTTAATGCTATTTAACACTGTCAACATTCCCATGTCATACAGACTCTAAATGGGTGAAAAATTAGCAAGACAAACCATAAAATGTCGATTTTATGGGGCCGGGAGATTTACATCAAAACAATGTTTCATTGTGTAGTGCAATCTGTCATAGGTTAGCTAACGTTCAGTGGCAGCCAGCATCTTGTAGAACAAAGTGAAATTTCAGTCTTTGTGGAGAGCTTCCTTGAAGCATCTCTGCTCCTTATTCAACTTTTTCTGTTTTTCTGTGTCTGCCTCCTGGTCCAACCTTACGTCTTTCTCTAATGGCCAAGGCTGTTTTCTCTTTGCAGGTCAAGTCTTGGCTCCAAGCCTCTAGGGTTTGCCTTTAGAGAGTCAAGTGGTCTACCTTTCCTAGCCTCTTCCCATGTGGTCCTTGGCTCACTGGCTGGCACTCTGGGTTGCTGGAGTCAACTGTAATCCTCCTACTGAATTGCCCAAATCCTGGCCATAGGCCTATCTGGTGCCCATTAGTTGAGGGTCAGGTCAACTAGAGAACACTCAACCTAAAACCACTAATTAGTTAATGGAAACTAAAGAATTAGAACTAATTTTTGCAATAGGAAAATCATCTATGGAAGAATAGTCATCTTGAGTTGAGCAGAGTGCCAACAATAGGAACCAGAACCCAAACAATTCTGATGAAAATCTGGTAGGCTTTTGTAGGCTCAGATTCTGTTCCTGAACTCTTCCCTTTTCTAAAGACTTTTCCTAAAATGGAGTGCCCTCCACCCACATGTTGGGACTGCTTGCGGGAGTCCCGTGTTGGCTGGGTAGCAGGGGAAGCAGCCGGGAGCTGGGTATGTTGGGACAAGGTGTCTGATGGAGGAAGTTGGAGACCCTTATCAATAACCATCATTATACTGTCCTCTGAGTTGAATTTCTGATTCATTAGATGGGAAATGGCTTCCACTGAGAAACCAGATCAAGTTTAGAATATTCTGGCTATTCCAAGAGCAGCTGCTGGAAACTGCATTCTTTCCATTCATAATTTTGAGCCCCTGGGGAGTTTGCAGCAGACAGAATGTGTGTGCTGGGAGCTGCCCACCGCCCTCCTCATACACATGCCAGTCTTCTCCAGCTTGAGCTCTTAAAAGTTTCTCTGGGTAAACAGTTCTTCCCAGATCCCTTACCCTCTTTGTTCATTCCAATAATGGCCTTTGTAACCAAGAACAAAGTTAGGAGCAGGTGACGGATTATTTTTAACGCTGTCAAGAAAAATGGCTGTTTAATTTATGACCGTTCTTTCTCTCCGAGCCTGCCTTTATTCTTTGCAGATAGAGTGACTCAGAGCTCTCCATCAGAAATGCTTGAGCCATGGGAACACTAAGTCCTAAACTTTTAAGAAGTCGGTCAGTTGTCACTGTGTGGGATGGAATAGAACTTCCTGGTTGTCAGTTACATTTCAGTGGACCTATGTTTGGGTTGCCTTCACCTTGTCCCTTTCCTTCACTCATCCAGCCAATCACCAGGTCCTCTTGATGCTGTCTCCTAAATAGCCCTTGGAATCCTACTTCTCTCTGTTCCCAGGGGTGTAACCCTAGTCCTGGTCGTTGTCATCTCCTGGGTGACTGCTCCAGCTCTTGAGTTGGTCTCCATAACGCCAAGGTTACTTTCAGCCCATCCTCCATGTTGCAGCTACTGATTTTCTTATGTATGTGAATGTCATCATATTTCCTTATTTAACATTCATCACTAGCTTTCCATGGTCTCTAGGATACGATAAACTTTACCTTGGGTCCCTAGCTTCAGTGTGGATGCTACTTTATATTCTTCTGAATATTCTGAATTCAGTGAACACATCACTGCTTCTCAGGATCCCCACTGGGCTCCTTCAGAATTCAACATAATTTAATCAAATGTCCTCCTTGTCTTTGGGAGGTTACATACAGAAAGGAGAGATGCCTTCTGGGAAAAGCAGGCAGAGCTGTAGGGAAGATGTACTTGGAGTATTGAGGAAGGATGGAGACACTGTGTTGCTAGGTGGTTTTAATGAATCTTTCCTGGTCATGATTGGGCCAGTGGGTGTCAAAGCACAGTCACCCCTTCACTTTGCTCCTTGTCTTTAGTGAAGATCATCTGCTCTGAACAGCTGTGCACCAAGGACTTCAGAGTCAGACGTCTGGGTATCTGTCTCAGCTCCCCCACGTAGTGTGTGATTTTGGGCAAACCACTTAACCTCTCTGTAGTTTCTTCTTCTAGAGAAAACAGTGACACCCGCTATATGAGTTAACTCTTGTTGCATCATAAACCCATTCCAAAATGTAGTGGCTTCTGAACTGCTTAGTAGTCTGGCTTCAGCTAGGCATTTCTGGCTGCAGCTGGGCCCACTCATGCACCCATGGTCGGCTGGCAGGTTGCTAGGTAGTTCTGCTTCCGATGGTCAGTTAGGGTCCTCTGGCTCTCCTCCATGTGGTCCCTCATCCTCCAGCGTTACCCCAAGCATCGTCTCACAGCAGAGGCCCAAGAGAGAGAAAGCAGCCTTGTGCAAGACCTCTTGAGATCTAAGCTTGGAACTGGTCCACCCTTACTTATGCGACCACATATTGTAGACGAAAGCAAGTCACAAGGCCAGCCCAGATTCAATGGATAGGAAATTGCTTTGGCAATTCTGGGTCTCTTATGGTTCCATGTAAATTTTAGGATTTTTCTAGTTCTGTGACAAATGTTAGAGGTAACTTGATAGGGATCACATTAAATATGTAGATTGCTTTAGGTAGTATGTCCATTTTAAATGATATTAATTCTTTCAATCCAAGAGCATGAGACATCTTTCCATTTCTTTGAATAATTTTCAGTTTCCTTTATCAGTGTCTCATAGTTCTCAGCAAATAATTCTTTCACCTCCTTGGTCAAGTTTATTCCTAAGTATTTTATTTTTTAATGCAATTTAAAAAGGGATTTTTAAAACTTTCCCTTTCTGATATTTCATTGTTAGTGTAAAGAAATGCAACAGATTTCTGTATGTTAATCTTGTATCCTGCTACCTTACTGAATTCATTTATCAGTTCTAGTAGCTTTTGTGTGGAGTCTTTAGGGTTTTGTATATGTAGTATGTCATCTGCGTATAATGATAATTTTATCTCTTCTCTTCCAATGTGAATCCCTTTTATTTCTTTTTCTTTTCTGATTGCTGTGGCTGGGCCTTCCAATACTATGTCAAGCAGAAGTGGTGAGAGTGGGCATCCTTGTCTTATGCCAGCTTTTAGCCAGGAAGGCTTTCAGCCTTTCACTGTTGAGTGTTACGTTGGCTGTGGGTTTGTCATAAATAGCCTTTATTACGTAGAGATGTGTTCCCTCTATATCCACTTGGTTTTTTTGTAGGTAATTAGGTATTTATTTATTTATTGGTGGTATTGGAAATTGAACCCAGGACCTTGTGCATGCTAAGCACGTGTTCTACCACTGAACTATACCCTCCCCCCACTCCTCTATACCCTCTTTGGTAATGAGTTTTTTTTTTTTTTTAAATCATGAATGGATATTGAATTTTATCAAATGCTTTTACTGCATCTATTGAGATGATCATGGTTTTTGTCTTTTCTTTTGTTGATGGGGTGTATCATGTTGATTGATTTGTATATGTTGAACCATCCTTGTGACCCTGGGATGAATCCAGCTTGATCGTGGTGTATGATCTTTTCTTATGTGTTATTGGATTCAGTTTGCTAATATTTTGTTGAGAAATTTTGCATCTATATTCGTCAAAGATACTGACCTGTAGTTTTTTTTGTTGGTGGTGTCTTTGTCTGGTTTTGGTATCAGGGTGATGATGGCTTCATAGAATGACTTTGGGAGTGTTCCTTCTTCAGTTTTTTGGAAGAGTTTGAGAAGAACTGATATGAGTTCTTCTTTGTATGTTTGGTAGAATTCCCCAGTAAAGCCTTCTGGTCCTGGACTTTTCTTTGCAGGGGTTTTTTTAAATTGCAGATTCGATTTCACTTCTAATGATCAGTTTTTAAATTTTAATAGAAATGATCTCTTTCTTCTTGATTCAGTTTTGGTGGGCTGTGGGTAGAGTTTTTAAAGCAAATTCCAGATATCACACAAATGTTTCAGGGTGTATCACTGATAGAATTGTTTTTAAATATAACCACCGTATTGTCACACCTACCCAAATTAACTGAACATCAACTAATACCCAGTCCATAATAAAATTTCTCCCATTGTCTGTCTGATCCAAACAAGATCCATACATTGCATTTATTGTTATGTAAGAAACAAATTTGTTTTATAGGAGGAGAATTTTGTGCAGTTCTCAGGGCATCCAGAATTGGCTAGTGTTATTTGAGGTCCAGCCTGCCAGGGACAAGAGACAGGCCTGAGGCTCAGGGTAGAGGTACCAACGTGATTTTCTGAACTTTCTTCTGAATCTCCCAGGAAACATTGTTGTTGCTGTTTGGTGTGTTTAAAGTCACACTGCTTTAGAACTCTTAAGAAATGTGCTCCCTAGAGCTATAATGTGATGAACCAGTAATGCCCAATGGCTAGTTTTATTAATCTCCAGGTCATCTGAAAGATTTGAGACCCACACCATTATCCTGAGACCTGAAGTCTTGGGAAGAACGGAAGCAAAAGTGCTGTTTATATTGAGGAAGGCCCTCTGCAGTGTTCTAAGATCTGACAGATGACAAGGTGGCCCCAAGCTAAAGAGAATTTAATATCAGGCTGTCACACAGGAAACTGGATTTCTTTAAAAATTAAAAAAAGATTGTATCCCTTTAGGGGTTTTGGCTCCCGTAGTCAGATAGGACTTGGGGAAAGAAGAGAGGATGTCAAAAGCCCTCAGTGTTTTCTTTGCTTGTCTGAAGTAGGAAGTCTTAAAAAACAAATAAGCAAACCCTCTAGTTCTCTGTGTATGGTGTGATTAATGGGGAAAGATCTTAATCTTTTGGACAAAATAGATTTATGTGTTTACACATTCATTCAATATCCAGGCTAGAAACCAGAAAAGCTGCTCTAGACTATGTTTCCTCCCTTACTTCCTCCATGTAATAAATCACCAAATTGGGCCAATTTTTCTTCCTCAGGGTTTCTTGAACTTGTCCCTTTCTCTTTATCCACACAACCACTAACCCAGTTCCAGTCCTCATCAGCCTTTGCCTAGTCTATTGGGGTCAAATCCTAAGTAAATCCAGTTTCTGTGCTGCAGCCAGAGGGAGCCATTTAAAATACAATTCTGACTATATCATATCCCTCCTTCAGAGCTTTTAATGGGTCCTTATTTCTTTTAGTGGGCCTTCCCCCAGTGTGCTGAGTTGCATTACAGGTGTGCAGAAGTAGTGATGCCTTTGGCTCAAAGAGTAGCCCAGTTGTGAGTAGCCTCATTTATTTACCCCTGTATTCTGTCCACGCAGGTATCATTTACTACATATACCATGATGCAAAAAGGCTTATAGAATAAAATCCGAGCTTTCAGACCACCCTCTGCTTCCAGGCTCTACCTCCTGCTACTCCCCGCCTCGTGCATTTACAATACGGAACTGTCTTCAGCCCTCGTGGTATCATTCTTTGCCCATGCAGTTCTCTGTGTCTGAAACATTCTTTGAACCCTTTTGTGTCTTGAGATTCTTATTCATCCTCCAAGACTCAGTTCAAGAATCATCTGTTTCAGGAAGGCTTCCCGGAAACTCAAGGTTAGGCCAAGTTCCCCTCTTTTGTTTCTTTTCCACCAACCCCTGACCATGGGTGTCCTGTTTACTAGGTCACCCTCATACTACCCAGAAGTAGTTTGGTTTTGTATCTCTCCCTCCTCCCAGCCTGAGAGTTCCTTCAAGACACAGTTAATCATCTAGAAATTCCTACTGCCTGGCTCAGTGCGTGGCATGTAGTAGGTGCTCAGTAAATAAGAAAGTCAACAAAAAATGTGGAGGAGAGCTACAACACTCATTCATCTGCTGACAGTTTAGCTAAAAAAACAATGCTTTCCTGTCCTTTGATAATGAAGTCTGATTTAAATTGTCCACCAGCCCTGGATTATGGGGAGTTAAGTCAAAAATATCGTAATGCTGAAGTCAGTGTCATCGAAAACATATATTTGAACACTGCTCTCTAATCCTAGCAGTCGTATGTGTTTTAACAGCAGCAGATGAGGAGAAACAAGTCACCCCAAGTGGGGAGACAGAGAAGTGAGAACTGCTATGTTAGAAGGAAATTGGCCCATACTGAGATGCACCGTGGTGTATGTCATCACCTCTGCAGCCCTGAGGATTTAGTGTCATTTTAGTTGCTAGGGTTTGTAGACTATTGGTTGATAGAAAATAAGCACTTCCTGGTACAGAGTCAAGATTAGAGAATGATGCTGCTAGCTGGAGAGGCCGAAAGTTTGTAAAAATATCACATCTTGATCATGAAAACACACACACACAAACACACACATGAGTTTGGAGGATGTGCTCCCTCTAGAGATCTGATGTGTGGAGCTGGAGAGCTGCAGAAGTGTTCACCCAGGGCTCTATGTCCCGAGGTCTTCAAAATGGCGGTGTCCTCCATTGATGTCCTTAATAGAACACCATGGTTAGGTCACAGTGGCCTCTTCACCTCCCTGATCATTCTTGGTGGAGCAACGGTCAGGGAGGGAGGCAGTGATGTTTCTGCATCTTTGAGTAAGAAAGAGGACAGAGATGGTACAGCAATAATTTTTGATAAAAGGGCCCTCTTGGTATGGAGGAATTAGCTGTGCCTCGATGAGTGTTACATACTAGGCAAGGGTATAATCAGGGGGCATGTCTACACCGTCTGCTAGGTTCAGCAGATCCTTACAGTGTCAGCAAGGGAAGACGTGATCGTCACAGCCTAACTCATTTTCTTCATCTTGGGGGCCCTAGGGGTTTGCTAATGTTTAAACTAGCTAGGCATTCTCCAACATTAACAAATTTTATTATCCAAGAACTAATATACTATAATGTAGTGAAGAAAAAACTGTCTTAAATAGAGCAAGTGGCACTGTGACAGAAAATATTATTATGGATTTGAGGGGGGAAATGACCTGAAATCCCATTCTAACCCTAAATCTTACCCCAAGCTGCCAACATTCTGCTTTCTACATGTCTGTGAAACAGACAGAGACTGCTCAATGGCCCTGGCTTACATCTTTCAATATGGAGACAGTTTTGATGATATGTGTACTCATAGTTGTATTAAGTTATCATTCATCATAAAGAGCTGGACTACAGTGTATACATAAAATATATACATATATGCACACATTATATGTATATAAATATACATATATATATGTAGGTGTGTATATGTATTTTTTCAAGGCAAATAAAAAGCATCTTAAGAATATCCAAAACATGCAATCCCTATCCAATTACCCAGGACATATTTCACAGAACTAGAAAAAATCATAATAAAATTCATATGGAACCATCAAAGACCTAGAATTGCCAAAGCATTACTGAAGAGAAAGAAAGAGGCTCCCAGACTTCAGACAATACTATAGAGCTACAGTCATCAAGACAGCATGGTATTGGTACCAAAACAGACATATAGACCAATGGAACAGAATAGAGAGCCCAGAAATGAACCCACAAACTTTTGGTCAACTCATCTTTGACAAAGGAGGCAAGAATATACATTGGAATAAAGACAGTCTCTTCAGCAAATGGTGTTGGGAAAACTGGACAGCAGCATGTAAAACAATGAAGCTAGAACACTCCCTTACACCATATGCAAAAATCAACTCAAAATGGATTAAAGACTTAAACATAAGACAAGATACAATAAACCTCCTAGAGGAAAACATAGGCAAAACATTATCTGACATACATTTAAAAAATTTTCTCCTAGAAGAAATAAAAGCAAGAATAAACATATGGGACCTAATGAAACTTACAAGCTTCTGCACAGCAAAGGAAACCAGAAATAAAACAAGAAGAAAACCTACGGAATGGGAGAAAATTTTTGCAAGTGAAACCGACAAAGGCTTGATCTCCAGAATATATAAGCAGCTCATACGACTCAATAAGAAAAAAATAAACAACCCAATCCAAAAATGGGCAGAAGACCTAAACAAGCAATTCTCCAAGGAAGACATACAAATGATCAAAAAGCACATGAAAAAAATGCTCAATATCACTAATTATCAGAGAAATGCAAATCAAAACTACAATGAGGTATCACCTCACACCAGTCAGAATGGCCGTCATTCAAAAATCCACAAATGACAAATGCTGGAGAGGCTGTGGAGAAAGGGGAACTCTCCTACACTGCTGGTGGGAATGCAGTTTGGTGCAGCCACTATGGAAAACAGTGTGAAGATTCCTCAAAAGACTAGGAATAGACTTACCATATGACCCAGGAATCCCACTCCTGGGCTTGTATCCAGAAGGAAATCTACTTCAGGATGACACCTGCACCCCAATGTTCATAGCAGCACTATTTACAATAGCCAAAACATGGAAACAGCCTAAATGTCTGTCAACAGGTGACTGGATAAAGAAGAGGTGGTATATTTATACAATGGAATACTACTCAGCCATAAAAACTGACAACATAATGCCATTTGCAGCAACATGGATGCTCCTGGAGAATGTCATTCTAAGTGAAGTAAGCCAGAAAGAGAAAGAAAAATACCATATGAGATCGCTCATATGTGGAATCTAAAAAACAAAAACAAAAACAAACAAACAAACAAAAACAAAGCATAAATACAGGACAGAAATAGACTCACAGACAGAGAATACAGACTTGTGGTTACCAGGGGGGTGGAGGGTGGGAAGGGATAGACTGGGATTTCAAAATTGTAGAATAGATAAACAAGATTACACTGTATAGCACAGGGAAATATACACAAAATGTTATGGTAGCTCAGAGAGAAAAAAATGTGACAATGAGTGTGTATATGTCCATGAATGACTGAAAAATTGTGCTGAACACTGGAATTTGACACAACATTGTAAAATGATTATAAATCAATAAAAAATGTTTAAAAAAAAGAATATCCAAAACAAAGAAGAGGAATGGAGCAAAATATTTATTATGAGTGAGAAAGGCATGCTAATGAGACATATACCAATAAGCTTGTGTTTATTCAGTTAATTCAGTAATTTATCAGATATTTTCTGAACACCTAACTCTGTTCCAGCTTTGTTAAAGGAACTGGAGTTTCATTGAGGAGGAGGGCAGACATGGATTTTATATTCCAGTAGGAGAAGCAAATAATAAACAAGTAATCATATAAGCAAGATGATCTTAGGTAATGCTAAATGCTGTGAAGACAGACATGGGAAATGAGCTACTGGACTGGAAGGTATGTATGGTTTGAGACAGCATTGTCAGAAAGGCCTCTTTGAGACTTCTTAAATAAGGTCTGAGATGTGAAGTTCTTTATTGTATTCCACTGTTATTATACGGAATGTGTACTGATGTGTTGGGAAGATGTGATGTGATGTGTGATGTGATGTGTGATGTGATGGGTGAAGATGTGATGTGATATGTGATGTGATGTGATGGGTGAAGCTATGATATGATGTGAAGGTATAGGGGAAGGGAAGCATTCAATTGTCCTATAGTGCCAGCCTTTTGGTGATTTACAGGTGCTTCTCAGTCTTCCCCCTCTTTTGGTGGGACAGGATGGTTAGAGGGGGCTGGAGTTGGGTATCTCCCTTCCCCAAGGTAGGCTGGGCTCTGATGCAATCCCAGCAGGTTAGGTTCTGGTGAGACAGCTTCTCCTGCGGGTGGGCTTTGTCAGGAAGAACCTGGTGCTCTGGTGTATTTCACAGTGGCTGCTTTCCCCTCCCCCTGCTGGAGGCATGAGGGGATTTGTCTCTGATCTTCCCTAGGAGAATCTGCTGGGCTCTTGAAACTCACAAGAGCATGAGTGTTCCCCCGTGGCGGGGTCCTTCTCAGAGTTGTCCACTCAGAGCCTCCAGCGATTCATCAGTTACAGTTCAGATTTTCCTAACTCAGCGCTCGTTCTTACGGAAGCTTCTGCTCCAGTAAGTTGTGATTCTCTGGTATCCTTTTGTTGTCTCTCCAGTTTCGGGGGCAGTGGTTTTCCCTGTGACCTCAGTTCTCTGACAGATCTAAGAGGAATTTCTGATTTTCAGTTTGTAAAGTTTTTCTTGTGAGGATGGACAGGAATGACTTCCAATGTCCTGGCATGCTGGAGGGCCATCAGAGGTGAAAGGCCCCTTTGAGACGTCTCAGCTAAGATCTGAATGGAGAGAAGGAGCTGCTGAGTGAGGAATGGGGGTGGAGGAACTTTTCCAGGAAGAGGGGAATGGCACATTCAAAGGCCCTGAGGCAGGACCAACCTGGTGTGGAGGCCAGTATGGCTGAACTGAGCATCAAGGCAGAAGGTGAGAGGAAGCGGGTTCAGGATGGAGGCAGGGGTAGATCATGGGGGAGCTGCAAGGCCACGTGGGAAGACTGGAAGGTCTTACTTTGTAAATGGAAACTTATTTGTCTTGGGAATATAAGCAAAAAAAGATGAAATGGCACACTCCTGATTGCTTCTACACACACTATAGAGATATAAAATTTACAGTAGAAATTCCCACGTCATTTCATTTTTGCATGGTCTCCTGGCATGCTAACATATGACCTGAACAAGCAGAATGGAAGAGGACTCATTGCTGATGGGAATCTCTCACTCTAGTAAAGGAGCTTACACAAAGCTTGGGTAAAATCTAGTTTTTGAGGAAGGCAAAGTGTGTTCCCTGGCTAAGTAAGCATTATCTGCCAGGGTAACTGGGATTGAGTTCTGGGAGCACAGAGAGCACCCTCTCCTGCCTCTCCCCAACCATACAGAGGAGCCCGCTGTGGCCCCAAGAGGTTGCTTAGGTGACTGCACAGGGATGGGCTCCATCAAGCAATGACATCACCGCCCTCAGAATAATGTGCCCTGTTGTGTGGGTGAGGAGCATGGAGGGAGAGGAAGCTTCAGGCTAGCAATGGGGCTGCAGGGGAGCCACAGGACCTGCCCACAAACTCCCCTTGCGTTTCACCTCTCAGAGCACCTAGATGGAGACCTTTGGTCTCTGGTAGTGAGATCTTGGAATCTGTTGAAATTGTCTTTACAGTAACTTGATTGTCTTGCTGGCTGATGATGTTTTCCTAACCTCAAGTAGGTACTCCTAAGAAAGTCAAATGGATTTAAAAATCTGGGCTTATACAAACAAGGAGACAAGCAGTTTCCAGGTAATTTTGATCTGCATGAAGATCAAATGCAGATTTTTTTCAGATGAGAGAACAGTTTTACTCCTGAAGAGCAGTTTTCTTTTTCTTTCTGAATCGTTTGAATAGTGGCGGGGGTGATGCATCTCACTTCTCCTCTTTGTCTCCTGCAGACTGATTTAGTTTTAAGTGTTCTGAGTGACAAGTCTTCCATCATCTACCTATAGAAATCACTTTGCAGTCTAATTTTAGTTCTTGCAGTCATGAGCTTGTCTAAGTATTTCTTTTCTCATTTTAATTCCATTATTTTCTTTATTCCATCACTCCCCTTTTTTATGTTGAAGCTTTCTCCAAAATTTTAGGAAATCATAAAATTCTCTCTTAAGCATGTTCTGGTGCTGTAGATTTTATTCCTCCTCGTCTACCCTCCCAACCTGGGGTCTCAAGAATGCTGGCGTTTGCTCGCCGCCTTCTCCCCAGTGTAGGCATGTAGGGTTGATGGGGCAGCATGCCACGAAGATTACTGGCTGCAACCTGGGAGACAGCTCTCCGAGAGCATGTCTAAACTCTGAAGGCTTAAGAGGGAGCATCCTTCCTTGCCTCTTCCAGCTTCTAGTGGCTCTGAGTGCTTCTTGGCTTGTGGCTTTATCACTCCTATCTCTGCCTTCATCTTCACGTGGTGTTCTTCTCTGTGTCTGTGTCTCCTCTTCTGTTTCTTATAAGGACTTATTGGATGTAAAGCCCAACTGGGTCATCCAGGACGATCTTACCCTGGGATGCTAACTTAATTACATTTACAAAGACCCTTTTTCCAAATAATGCCACTTTCACAGTTTCTCAGGGTTAGAACATGGACATATATTTTGGGGCCACCATTCAACCTACTACAGTGGTCACCTCTCTCTCTCTTTCTCTCTCTCTCTCTGTCTCACCTTGCTGCCTTGGCCTGAAATCACCACCATTTAGAAACACAACTGAAATCTAAGTACTGTACCTCTAGAGGGCTCTGATTCAAAAGTAAAAGGCCACCTGAACGCTTAGTGCTCATTAGCAAGGGAGAGAGAGCGGGATCCTGGGGGAAGGGGACAGATGAGGCCACTTTTAGTAAAGCAATAAAAGGCAGGAATGATCTGGTACATGGAGCACTACAGGGGGAGGACTGGATTATGTTTAGTTGAAGACCTTGGACCCCTGGCCGACTGAACCCATGACAGGTCACCCCGAGTGAGAAGTCAGAGTTTGACCATTCCTCATTTTGCTTCTTATATATGCTGGGCTCACCTTTCTGGACGTCATAGGGAAACTGGCCACCTTCCTGCTCTCATCTGTTTGTTCCTGGATCATCCCAGAGCAAGTGTGGCGTCTGCAGTGGGAATGAGTTAGCTGTTCAAGCATGAACAGAATGTCGATAACCCCTTACCCCGTCATGAAATACAGGTCCACGAACTGAGGGTCACATGCCTAGTGAGTGAAGGAATCAGTAGATACCCCCACTTCAGGTGAGTGCTTCCCCTACAAAATTTGGTTGTCTCTAATGAGCTCAGTGGATTTTAGGAGTATGTTTCATATATACAAACCTTTCTGGTAGAATTGGCGTTTATTTAGATAATCAGTTGACATTACAAAATTCCAAATTTGTAGAGATCCCAGAGGTGTCCGCTGCTTACTCCCCACGGGGTATGGCTTTGACCTTTCTCTGATATCTTAACTATAGCTTACAAGCCACATTGTAATGAATAAATGAATGAATGGTGAATAAATAATTTAAGTCAACCTTCCCTTTCATGATTTTATATTTGCCCACTGTAAGAACCAAGGTTAGCAAATATAGTCCTGGGTAATGGAAGTCTCATTTTAAGCCTCTTCTTATTTCTGTTAATACATGGGAACCTCAGGTCTGCTAATAGAACTCTTGGTGCTGTTTGCACCGTGAGACCATGTAGAGCAGAGTGGGTGGGCACTCTGTGTTCTGGAGCCAGGCAGAATGGGTTCAAATTCTGGTTACTCCATTTAATATGCTGGGGGATTTGGGGCTAATTACTTGACTCCTGTAGGACCCAGTTTTCTCATCTATAAAGGGTGGTGGGGGCCAGTGACAGTTGTTATCTTTTAAGGCTGTCGGGAAGATCAAACAAAGCAAACTTAAAGAGCTTGAGTTTTCAGGAAGTGTTCCTTATTGTGACTTCTCTAAGGAGCAATGCTGTTCACCAGGGAGCTGTCCAAGATCAGATGGGCTGGAAGGGCAGGAAGTATTTGGTCAGTGCACTGCCCTCTGGGCTGGGGTTAGGTTAAGGAGATAACTGTTCTTTATTAAGGACTCAGTTTTGCCAACCTGGCTCTCCCCTTGAGTATTTACTCCCTGTACGCCTCCAGGCTCTGAACCTGTCTTCCCTATGATCAACTTTCCCTGGAAACCAGCTTTATGTACACAGGTATTACAATGAAATTCATTAGAAAGATTCCCTTCAGGCTCCCCAGGCACATGGTGTAGCATGTTGGTAATTATGTGTGTTGTTTGGAGTGTGAGGCATTAAGGAATGGAAATGCCATAAACTTTATCAAAGTGAGGGTGAGCATGGAGATTATCCATGACTGTAATGGTTTCCAAATGCAAATTGAACGTCTTTCTTTTGATCCTGAACGGTGGCAAGGAGTGAACGTGGATCTTTGATCCTTTGCCAGTGTCTGGAGAAACTATGAGGTCTCCAGGATGGGATAAGAGATCCTCATCAAGACTTCTGGCTTTAGGAAATTGTTTAATCTCCGTCCTCCATGGCTGTGGCTTTGAGGCAGCTGTGACTGAAGGGTCCCAAGTGCTATTGAAAACAGCTCATCAGTTCAGAACAAAGCCGATTATGTAAATTGTGCATTAAGATGCAGCTCCAATTTAATTTTACTCTGTAAATAAATATCCCATTAACATCCATCTGTTGAAAGTCAGGTAAGACAGTTCCACGACTGTATGGCTAGGACCTCAGTGAATGCTCCATAAATACTGACAGGGGAGGGATTACGACATCCAGATTCACTGTGTAGAACTTTATTATGATTATTTTTCTTTAAATGGCAAGTCAGCTATAAAATCAATTTAGAGCAAGAAGCAGCTCTGATTGGCCGAGAGAAACATTGCATCTATTTCTGGTCCTGCTCTTTTGAGGGTACACGAAAGCTTTCTCTGATTGCTGTTCCAGAGATCAATAATAATTATGGCTCGCCAATTCTCTCCAAAAATAAAAACATTTCAGCTGGTGAGAAGTGAAGCACTAAATTAGCAGCAGCTCTTTTTGCTGCAGGGCAATTTTCCCAGCCAGAAATGCTACTTCTAAGAGTTGTCTTTGCAGAATGGGTGCATCTTCCCTCTCAGAGCCAGGGGTGGAGGAAAATCCTCCCCGTCTTTGGAACCGGAACGGGAACTACAACTGGACCTGGAGCCAGCAGTAGGATTGCAGGGAGTGAGACAGCCTGCCTCCAGAGAGCTGCCCTCTTCTCCCAGCCCCATAACTGCCCTTGGCCCTCGAGCTCTAGGAAAAGCTTTGCTACTTCCATGATAGCCTGTTAGTATCAGGGGCTCCCAGAGACATAATGCCTGGTGATTACCTGCTAAGATTTTGGTGAGAATGAATTGCCATAAGGACAGGTAAGAACCTGTTTTGTGTCTGGATGCTGCTGGTGGTGGTGGTGGTGGTGATGGTACAGGAAAGAGGTGGGGGTTAGGACTGGCATGAGACTGGAGATATTTCAGGGATGACCCAACCCCAAGGAACTGTTGCC
This sequence comes from Camelus ferus, assembly GCF_009834535.1. Taxonomy (NCBI): domain Eukaryota; kingdom Metazoa; phylum Chordata; class Mammalia; order Artiodactyla; family Camelidae; genus Camelus; species Camelus ferus. The sequence goes on from NC_045709.1 coordinate 6,965,462, forward strand.
AAACTGTTGGTCACTTTTATAGGAAAAGTGACCGTGACAGCTGGTTAGGGGCATCCTTGGAGGGTGTGAAACAGAGGCTCTTCAAACAAGGCTACTAGGTTCAAGTTCACCAGCATAAATAGTGCTTTTGTGCATATTGCAAAAAGGAGGCCCATATGAGCAGAAAAATTTCCAAAAAGTGCCCTTAAGGCCCATAGATTCAGGAGAAGGTACATATCCCCTGTATCCACCTCTCTAAAGTATGCCCCTTCCCCAAGTGTGAGGCCTGGGCATCTGCCCCACCTTTTATACCACAGGGATGGGACTGAAGCTAGTTCCTCCTCTTTTCTTCTTCCTGTCTTGAAGATAGATGTGATGCTGGAGCTTAAAGCAGCCATCTCACAACCATGAGGCAACGTGCCAACCAGCTTAGGAAGGCAAAAGGAAAGATGGGTGGAGTCTGGGTCCTAAATGCTATTGTTGAATTGCTACACGAGCCCTGGACTGACTATCCCTTGACTTCTGGACTGACTATCCTTGAACTTCTTGTTATGTGAGAAAGAAATTTCCTGTTTTGAACCACTGTTAATTAAATATTCCATTATAGCCAAAATACCTGGAATGGATGCAGGGAATGAGGGAGGTAGCAGATAGGTGAATGGTAGAGGAATCTGGATTTCTGATTCTTGGCAAGCTCATCTTCAGAAACACCACTCACACCTCCTTTACAACAGGACTTTATGATCCCTTTTCCTCAGTGGTCACTGAAGGCCACATGTCTAAGTCTGCCCTTGGTATGGTGCCCTTTTCAGAATTCTCTTGAGTTGTTCATCCCAGTATTATTTTTTTTTCTACACTATCACTGTGGGTCCTGAATGAATCAAGGAGGCAGGTTGAATGAGGTATTATGGTGTTCGTTAGCCCTAGGAGTAAAATATCAGAAGTGGTTCCATGAGCAGGAATGAGGTAAAAACATGTCAGCACAGGTAGGTGCTACACAGCCAAGCTAAAAACCCCAGTGTCAACCATCCCTATGAGCCAACTTCTTTATCAGACCCATGAGCCTTGTCTGACACTGGTGAGTCTGAAGTGTCACTGGCTCTTCTTCCATAGGAAACAAACAGGTGTGTGTGTGTGTGTGTGTGTGTGTGTATGTGTGTGTGTGTTCATGCAAGTGCAGAGATGATTATAGGCAAGACTATGACATGAGAAGCATCTCCTCTGTGTCCCTTTCCTACTGTATGTCTTGCCCTACCTCCACCCAGACTGGCTCTGATTATCTTCATCCTTCTTGTATCGGTTACAATAGCCTGGGTCATGATGGGGTAACAAACAAACCCAGTCTTTGTTGCTTAGACCAATAACAGGTTTATTTCTTGCTTATGCTGCATGCCCTTTGAGGGTAGCTGGAGGGCTCTCTCCACATCACTGTCATTCCCACCCCAGTTCCCTGGTCATCAGAAATAACCTTATCTGGCACATTCCCAATCACTGTAGAAGAGGGGAGAAAAGCTCTAGGGGCAGCGCTGTCCAATAGAAATACAATACAAGCTACATATACAAGTTCAGATTTTCTAGTAGCCACATGAAAAAGGCAAAATGAAGGTGATTGAAGTGAAATTAATTCTGATAATGTATTTTATTTAGCCCAGTGTTATAATTTTCATGTGAGTGTACTTTATGCTTGTAGCACATCTCAGTTTGGAGCAGCCTCATTTCAAGTGTGCAGTAACCACACGTGACTAGTCGCTGCCATATTGGGCAGTGCAGCTCCAGGGCCTCCCTGCAATAATTACTCAGTCTAGAAGTGATTAACACATACCTCTTCTGCTTACAACTCATTGGGTAAAACTTGTCCCATGGCTCCATCCAACCACAGGGAGCCAGCAAGGGCAATCCTTCCCTATGCCTTAACACAGAGAGGTGGGAATGTTTGATACACAGCGGTTATGACCAACAAGCCCTCCTTGGCCATCACTGCCCTTTGTTGGGATATCCCATCCGGTGGTACCTCCTCTGGTATGAAAGTCTTCTGGGCCAGCAGTCTGTTTTGGCTTGACTTCCTTTCTTGCTTGGCTAAGGAGTGGAAGGCAGATATGCCATATCTTCATCTGTAACCCAGAAGACATTACTAGGCTCACATTAAAAAAAAAAAAGAGATTCTTGGAAGTTTGAGGCAAATATTAAAGACTGATGTAACTGGACAGGTCAAAGGCCAGAGTTTCAGGAAGCAAGGGAAGGTTTCATGGATTTTATTCATGCTTTCCATTTACCAATACCTTTAGCTTGCTTTCTGGCTGCCTTGTTGCTGGTGCCCTGGAGCAGCCCTCCCCCACCAATCATGACACCACAGCTAGGAGGCCAGGAGCACATTGACTGTCTCCTGTACTCTGTAGAGTATAAGATGACCTATGGGTACCAATTTTTTTATACTAGGCTCTTGGCAGTCTAGACAACAACTTACTGAATCTCTGGAACTACCTGGTACATTATAGATGCTTGGTGCATATCTGAATGAATGCATTTTACATTAACTTTTACAAAACCATTTCCTGAGCTGCTTATATTTTTAATGCCGCTGTAACTGAGACTTAGAATTGGCCCATGTGCCAGCCGTGCAGGTATTATCGAAGAGCATCCAGATAGTCATTGACTTGCCTCTTGTCAGAGCCCCTCCAGTAGTCAGATATGTACTTTGTAAAATGTCTGCAATATGTAGATGTATATTGTTTTAAATGTAGATTTTATTATTATTCAGATATGGTGAGGCTAGCAGATCAGGGGGTAATTACCATTGAAAAGATAGCTTGCTACCCACAGCTCTCAGGAGGACGGGGCAAGCCCTGCCATGCAGGGCCATGGGGGAGAGCACCTGGTAGGTGGTAGGTTAGGAGCAGAACGTGTGAGGGGAAAATGTGGGCAAGAAGCCTTTATTGGGGTTTTTGCAGGAAATGCAAGGCAGGGTAAGCAGGTTAGGGTTGGCTAGTTTGGATGATTTCATTGCATTCTGGGGTGCAGGTTCTGTCTTTAGTTGTCTGGTACCTGGTCCTAGGGGATTTGGCTCAGTGTGTGAGAGCCCAGCAGAGGAGATGGTGGGGGTGTGGGCTTTGGATTGACGAGTTTGCATTATAAAAGGCACACTTGCAGGCAAGTCATTCACTGTCTCTAGGAACCGCCAGCCCTGGAATGGGCAGTTCTTCCAGGGTTAGCAAGACCCCAGATGTCAAAGCATCAGAGATACAGAAAATAAAAAGGCATGATTAATACACAGATAAATAACTCTGTGGAGTTGAAAGGTCTCCCAGGGCCTAATAGAACACTGGAGCTTCTATGCCCTTTGCTTGGAAGTCTTCAGAAGTGGTTTTTATCACTTGACTGGGGGATTGAAGGGTGAGAATGCAAGTCTAGAAGTGAGAATCCCAAACTGTATTTGTGTATCTGAGCTACTGCAGCGGATTCCCTGGCATCCCCAGGAGGAGCCTGGAGGAGAAGATTCTGAATCTTTGGATTAAAAACAACAGAACTGTGTACCCCTGGATAGGGTAAAGGGTACTGGATATGAGTTTTACCTCAATCCATCTGACTTTAAAAAGTAAATAAGTAAACAGAGCTCTCCTAGACTTTTCAGGGACAAAATAAGGGTTAATTTATTTTCTTCTTTTTGACTATAACCCACTGAGCAGACTCACATTTGAGTGAGAGACCAGAACTGGAGGAGTTGAGTGGGACTAAGGATGCAGTCATGATTATCTGCCAAAATTTCCTCGGCGGGAATGGGCTGCCAGGTCTCCGTGTTCTGATCGCCATGTGCTTGGTCCCTAGCACCTCGGAGAGCTGCTGGAGGCCAGCAAGGGAAGCTTGATGTTCTCTGAGTGCCCGTGTTTGTGAGCTCGCTGAGCTCTGGGAGTTCCTCCAAGTGTATTATATGCTTTGGTGACAGATACTCAGAAAGTCAGGTGGGACTGAATGTTACCTGAAAAATAGTCAGTGCCCCATTTGGCTATCCCTTGAGCTTCCTTCCCTACACCTCTTAAACCCATGGCCATTCAACGAAATGGAACACTGGTCCAATCAGAAGTTAAACATTAAGCCTCCATCTCAAAAGGTCTGAATGTTTCAATATGTCCCAATATTCATGGGGACCTGCGGATACTGTATAGCAAGGAGAACTCTTAAAATGATGGTATCCGGAGCCAAGAAGAATAGCCTCTTATGGCCAAAAGCCAATAAGTGAACGTTGGCATTGTGAATTGTAGAAACCCCCGAGCTGATGCTTGTGCACCACTGATGGTGGCACAGTGCTTACAGTGAGGCCTGCCAAGGCATGGCCATCTGAATGATTTCAGCTGATGGCTAGCAAATTCTTTGGGACTGAAAAAAAGATTCTTCAAATCTGTATTTTCACTTTAAAATATTTTTTTACAGCCAGGAAAAATTTTATGTGCTTTTCAGATTTACCTGTCTAATAAAAAATCACTGACTATTTGGCTGGAAAAAATGGACTAAGGATAATAATAAATTGACAGTATTAATAACTGGTACTTATATAGTGCTAACTGTGTGCCAGGCGTTCTTCCAAGCCCTTACACTGATGCATGAATTACTTACGACAACCCTATGAAGTAGGTAGTCGTAATATTTTCTCTTGGCAGAAGACAACAACTGAGATTAAGCAATTTGCCCACAGGTTATGCAGCTAGTAAATGATGGGGCTGGGATTTCAGCCTGAGTGCATTTCTACAATCCCGACGCTGTGTTAAAGTGGGGAGCACAGACTGGAGGGCAGGCCTCTCTTTGCCCCAGCTAGTTACTTCCTTTTCAGTCCATATTCATGTCTATTGAGTAATCTCTACTGAGGGCTGTGGTATATGTCACATATTGAAAGCCCTACCCTCTAGTATCATGAGAGGGTTTGTAACTCCAGCAGGCTTCAGTAGGGCTTTAAGATCATCATATTTCTGCTCTCCAGAAATAGAGGTTTTCCTGGAACACCAGACATCTTAAGGGTCCATAATTCCTCGAAGGTGATGCCAACAAAGACTTCCTACAATCTCAAAGCTTCCAGTTTGCTTGCTTGTTCCTGGTTCAAAAGCTTGGTTGCTGAGTTAATCAAGATAAGCTAGAGTATGCTGCAGTAACAAAACTCCCAAGTCTCAGTGGCTTGAAACAATAAGGGTGTATTTTTTATGCATGATGCATGCCCACAGGTCATGGGCGTGGAGCCAGATACCCGAATGTTACATGCCTAACCCAAGTTGCCAATTATTCAAGAACCCAGGATGACAGAGCAGCCACCATCTTGGAGCTGGCAGTTGCCACACCAGAGAAAAAGAATGCTCTGGAAGTTCTTGCACCTGCAGTTAAAGGTTCTGCCTAGAAGAAACACAATTTATGGGCCAAAACTAGGCTCATGGCCTCCCGCCCCGACCTCAACCACAGGAGATCAGGAAGTGCAATCCCTACAGGTGCCCAAAGGGGAGAACAAACAGTTGTTGGCAGATAGTATTAACGACCTCCACACGTGGCTCAGTCTGAACCGCCAGGGGAAAGGGGATTTCAGAAAGCACCCAGTATTCTGATCAGAAACTGCTGAGATCTTGGTAGCATAGTGAACAGGGATCAGTGCCAAGCTTTATTGAGTCTGACTTAAGTACATTAGATTAGAAAGCACTCAGTTTAGCTGGTTGCTTTCCTAATTTCAGTGTCTGCTCCATCCATTTTCCTCTGCCTCCCTCCTTCCCTCCTCCCCCATCCACCTGTCAGGTTCTAAGATTGTACTAGTGATGCCGTTAAGTTGGCCCAAGGTAAGGCTTTGGGGAGGGGGGCAAATTTTATTCATAGTGACTTAAAAGGTTGAATGAAACTTTGATTACGAAGGGTGAAGAACAAGAACGTAGTTGTAAACATTTTTTGTACCATCCACTGATTATGTGTTCACCAGAGGGGGCTCTGTGGGACTCTTTCCCTACCCCTCATGGGACAGTCATTTAATTTCGTCTGTACTATTTTTGGTGTCTGTGAGATAACAGCTCTTCAGCACACAGAAACTTGCCATCAAATTTGATTCTGGATTGACCTAGAGCAGAGGAGGTGAGAGACCTGCCACTACGTCTCAGTTAATGATTGTGGGGAACGGCTGAAATGCAGACGTGGTTGATCTGGGTGTGTTCTACACAAGGAAAAAGAGGAAAGGGAGCTGATTTTGGACCTGCGTTGAAATAGTAGTGGTGCCACCTATTTAGTCCGTGATCTTGGGCAGATCTGTTTCTTCATCCTTAAAAGCCTCAGATTCAACTGATCTCTTTAAACGGACATAAGATAAGGAAAGCACTAGGTAGCCATGCCCTTGTCTTTGATTCGGATGCGTTAGGAACTGTAGCAGGCTTATCACAGCAATGAACCCACTGGGTTCTGCCTAGGTCCAATACATGGAGCCCAGGAGACACAAGTTTACATGAACCTGTCACCCCCGCCCCTTCAAAGAACTATAGTTAAAATATTTCAATGTGTGGTTCATATTTAGGGGTCAAAAAAATAGAGATCACTAGAGAAAAGGCCTTTCAAGGAGAGAGATGTAAAAATAGTCCGAGGTTCGGGGGCATGATATCCTCATGTTATTGAGTGTAAGCAGACTGATTTGAAAAACTACAACAGCCAAATGCATCAAAAGAAGAAAAGTCCAACCAAAGTGGCTGCTTTTATTTCATTATTGAAAAGAAACACACAGCAGTGCTGGATGAATATACTCCATTGCATTTTTCCGAAAATGGATTTAAACCGTATTTCTTATTTTCTGTTTCATTAGAGTGAAAAGTATAACAATACATGGTTGAAATAGACTCATGAGTTCTGAGGAGTTCTGAGTAAATCAATAAATTACTGGAATCACAGACTGATATCAAGGCAAAGGTCCTGTAAAATCTGTTGACTGCTCCCTCCCCAGGGAAAACTGGGGAACCTGGCAGTCTTCCTGATCATTTCCATCTATGGCTACAGTGGTGGGTTATTAGAGCCTGGGATCACCTGACTGAAGATAACTTAATGAATCAAAATCCCTGGCGATGTGGTCCAGGACTCTGAATTTTTGTAAGTTCCCCAAGCACTGATGTTTGAAAACCATTGACTCAGAGTCCACATGTGAAATCATTCCTAAACTCCATTATCAGCAGGGAGAAGCATCACACTTTTGAAGGCTTATGAAAACAGGAGGTGGAGTGTTGTGGAGCTTGACCATGGGCAGAGAGCTTCCTGAAATTCAAGCAGGTACCCGCATCTCCCATTTGTATACTTCAGCCCCCAATAAGCATCCAGAATAAGAGGTCATTTGCTGGGGATTTTCTACCTTTATTTTACATTAGTTCATTGACTTGTGACTTTTCATCTGTTTCTTCTTACATTTTTGTAAGCTTATGTCTTTCCTTTCTAATTAGAGATGACTCTCTTGGCTGTGTCTTGACACTTTGTGTTTCCTCCAGTGCCCAACATACAATCTGCACTCTATGGAGATCTATGAATGCGTTGATATGGGTGCAACTCAAGTGTCAGTTCAGTGAAGGGGTTAAAGATACCTTGATGGAGATATCCATGTCTGAGTCTCCTGCTCCATCCCTCGTGTGCCTGGAACAGTGCTGCCATGTGGCAGGTGCCCACAAAGTGCATGCTGATTGACTGATTGACTTTAGACTTGCTATCTTATTTTGGGCAATGCCTTCATATCTTTAAGAAAAGCTGCTCTTGCTGGCATCCACCTGTAAACATTCAGGCATTACTTTAGAAACGTCTGTTTCCTGGGTGGTTCTTCCAAAAGTGAATGCTACTACCATCTAACTGCCTACCCAACATCTCCTCTTGGATGTCCAGTGGACATCTCTAACTCAACATGCCCCTAACAGACCTCCTCATTTTCTCCTCTCCATTCTGCTCCGTTCCCATTCTTCCCATCATGGGTTATGAAAACCACATGTTTCTAGATGCTCAGATCCAAAACTTCAGCGTCATCTTCTGTACCATTCTTCTTCTTGTGTCCCATCTCCATCTGCAGTAAATTCTGTTCATGCAACAGAATGCATCCCGAATCTGCCCACATCTCAGCTCCTGCAGGGATACCACTCTGGTCTTGGCTGCCATCACCTCTCTCCTGCATTTCTGTAATGGCCTCATCCGTGGTCTCCTCGATTCCACCCTCATACCCCTCTAGTCCATTCTCAATACAATCCTCTGAAAACTTAGGTTAGATTATGTGACTCTGCTGCTAAAACCGTACAATTCCTTCTTTTCCTATATCTCCCAAAATAAAAGTCCAAATCCATAGTTGGGTCCTTCTATACCTCTGTGACCTCATTTTCGACTACTTCTCTCTGTATCTGCCCCAGTGACACTGGCTCCCTTGTTCCACAGTCAAGCCAGGCACCCTCCGCCCCCAAGTTGTGGCCATTCTCTCTGCCTGGAATGCTTTTTCCTTAGTGTGCCCCATGGATCACTCCCCTGCTTCCTTCACATTCTTGCTCAGACACCGTCTTCACAGTGATCCCCTCCCTCGCCTCTCAATCTAACACTTCATCCCACCAGTACTGTAATCTTAATTTCCCCCTAGCATTTACCACATTTTAGCATAACGGATAAATTGTTTACTTTACTTACTGGTCTTATCTTTTCCCAGCCAGACTGAAAGCTGGGCAGGGAATTTTGTCTGTTTTGGTCACTAATCTTTTCCTAGTGCCTGGATTATCCAGTCAATTGTTAAGGAAGGAGGGGAGGAAGGAGGGGAGGAAATAAGGAAGGAAGGAAAGAAGAGAGGGAGGAAGGAAGGAAAGGACTCTATCTTGTTAGAAGCCCTAAATATTAGATCGAGGTTGTTACGCCAAAATCAATATAAGTCCATGTTGCATAGGAGAAAAGGACCGAATTATTAGTAACGGAGGTATTTCTCACGCACCGATTATTTCTGATTGAACTCTGTATGAGTGGTCTGCAGTGCCTGCTGAGATTGACTAAATGGCTTCCTGCCTAATCAGCTCCCCATCAGTTACTTGCTATGGTCTCACCTGTCAGCTGTGTTGAATGGTGAATAGCTCCGTCTGGCTCCTTGTCTGGCTTGCAGAGCTGTGGGCTTTGTGAAGTTCCAAGGAGGGTGGAAGGAGACCATACCCTAAGAGAGGTTGAGAGAAAATCTCCTTATTGGTGGCCAAGGGTCTGCACTGTAAGTGTCCCCTGGAAGCCAAGGCCTTCTTGGGGTTAGTGGATTATGTGAACCTGATGTGGGAGCTTTTGTCCCATCACACCTGACCTGGGAGCCTCTGCTGCCTGTGGTGGGGAGGCTGGTCCAAAAAAGATGCGGATGGGTGGGAAGCTATTACTGCTCATCAGTGGTACCCTCTGTATTAGCTTCCAACAGTGGTGCTGGGTGTTAACGGGGGACAGTCTGTGGCCATTGCCAGGTCCACGATTCCCCATAAATACTGTCCTTAGAGCACTCCCACAGGGAGCATGAAAGGTGAGCTCCTCCCATTGATATCTTCCAGCCATCGGTAACTCACTCTTTTGGGTAGGGTCCAAGTAGACCTGTTGGGTTAAGTTATTAAAAATCTTCTATGTGGTTCAAAAAGGCAAGGGCTACCAATGAGGGTGATTCTCCTGGCTGAAAGTGATGGTAGTGGTTTTAATCCATGGTCACAAGTTCTTTGACACCTTCCTCCATCAAGAGGTGGGGTCTATGTCCCCGCTCTTGAATCTGGGTGGGCTCTATGACCACGGTGTTCCAGTGGAGAAAGGTGAAGTGATGCCACGTGGGTTGCATTAAGGTTAGGTCATTAAATGTCATGCAGCGTCCACCTTGTTTGTGGACACACTCACTTTTGGAGCCCCCAGCCACTGTGTAGAGTCTGACTATCTTGAGACTGTCGTGCTGGAGAAGTCACATGGAAGCACTCCCAGCGACAGTCCCAGCTGAACATCCTTAAGCCTTCCGGTCCCTGGCAGCAGACCTGTGAGCTGAGAAACCCCCTTGGAGGTGGGTCCTCAAGACACCAGGGTGCAGAGAACCTTCCCTGCTGTGCCCTTTCTGAATTCTTATCCTACAGAATCCTTGAGCACAATCACATGGATGTTCTTTCATGCTGCTAGGTTTTGGGGATAGTTTTTTGTTAATACACACGTAACAGGAATGATGGCATGTGGGGAAATAGCGACTTTGGAGTGAGTTATAGATAAGTTCAAGTGCCAACTCCTGCTTGGCTAGCTCTTGGCTGGACCTTGGACAGGGTCTGATACAGATTTAAAGTGGGGAAAATATCAAATATGTTTCAGGTTGATGAGAGGATGAAATGAGGTAATAACATGTACCAGGCCTATCATGTATTATTAGGCTTTTGAAAAAAAAAATCTTTGTTTCCCTTTTCTTCCCTTCCCTTCTACCTGGGAAGAAGAAAACAACGTAACCTAGCTGTGCCCGTGTTGGATGCGAGTACGCCCAATGCGTGTTGTCATCGCAGGTGGGTCACTCTGCACCAGAGCCGTCGGCTCGCTGGTCCCACTGCCCCACCTACCTCCCCCAGCTCCTTTAGGCAGGACCCACTGCCTTCAAACTTAGAGCTTAGCCCAGGGCCTGTCTCAAAATACTCACTTGATAAACATTGCCAGATAAATGTGTTGAAGGACTGTTTACAGGCAGAAAGCAGAACCTGTATATATGGCTTCATTGTGGGATAGGGAATGTGTGGGAATTACAGCTCTAAGAATTAAAACTGGTATTTAAAAGTCAATCACTGGACTGCCCGGGATCAAATCGTGGCTCTGTCCCCTGTGGGCTGTGTGACCTTAGCCAAGTTGTGTGTAGCCTCTCTGTGCTGACATTTCTCCGTCTACAAAAGGGGAGACCATCAACGGTACCTGCCTAAGAGGTTTGTTGTGATGAGCACACACTGTGCATAAACCACCTGTAACAGTGCCTGGTTCACATTAACACGGTGATGTTGCTTCTCAGCGTGTGGTCTGTGGACCACAACCTATGAACCTGTTAGAAATGCAGGAATTTTGGGTTCCAACCCAAACTGATCAAATCAGAATCTGCCTTTTAACAAGATCCCCAGGTGATTCATAAGCTGATTAAAACTTGAGAAAGACTGCTTTGATAAACCTTAGCTGTTATTACGGTGTGGAAGAGAATTGTCCTGCACGGGGAAAACATCTTCCTAAAAATTTTGTGCAGGGTTTTACAAAATGAGATGGCCCTTGGAGATTAGGCCAAATGAAGGACAGTGCTATTGGCCGCCACACACTTGTCCTGCAGCATCGTCTTCCTGCCCGCCCCCTTGCTCCTGTCCCGCTATCCTCCATGCTTCTCCAGCCTTTCGTCTCTTCTCGCTTTCAGGCTAACACACGCCTTGCCACGTGGCTCCTGGTTTATTCCTGGGCCTGATCTCTTTCTGCAGGTCAGGTATGGTTCATTGTCCAGTACGTGTTCCAGGTAAAGGGAAATGGTATCGTCTGCGGTATCCTATTCCGTGGAAACTTACATTACGTTTGTCAGAGGCATCTTCCTTTGTTACAACTGTAAGTGCATCTGTACTTTTATCTCGAGCCAGCAACCCATTAAAAAATGTACTCCTTGGTGTAAAGCCTTAGACAGCCTGACAGTTAACACCTCTGCTACTCTTATGCGAAAATAACAATTGTGGCCTGTTTGTGGACTGGTTCTTTTAGTAATACATACCTCTCCAATTCCCTGCATCACTGTGGAGACGGTTCATTCATACTGTTTTTTGGAATGAAGGTGATCATTACTTGTGAAATTGCTGCAAGCTGACTTCTCATTAAAACTACATTAATGCCTTTCCTGAGTGTGTTAAGTTGGATACTTTAAAAAGCATATCACTATTATATTTCCATTAATTTTGTCCACTATTTTAATAGCCCTGGAATGTTTTAATGTCTTTGTGCAGTGAAGGCAAGAAGAAGCAATGTCGAATAACTGAACAAGAGTAAACATCCTTGTATTTTGCAGTGCTCTGTCCCACTCCAACTCTAACTCTATAGAACTCAATAATAAAAGCAGGGCAGCCTTAGAGATAATGCTGGGAATTTAGTTGGCAGATTCTGCATTGGCGGTCCTTGGGCCCCTGAGTTGGCTTTTGACTGATAAGAGCCACCCAGTGCTGGGAATGCAGTTTCTTTGATGACATGGTGGTGGTGGCTGGGTCTTCCTCAAGAGCAGGTGGGCTACAGCCCCCGCACGGCTCTCTGGACCTTGTGACCAAGTTGGGAGCCATGGTGGCATTGTCTACTGCAACCCCTGCCTGCCCTATGGACTCCCCCGGCCTTCTCTGCTCATAGTTACAGCCTCTTAAGACACTGCAGACACCAGCTGTGAAGTTGTTTGGAACAAAAAGAGAAGAAGTAGCGACAGCCTCACCGAGGCACCTGTGCTCACGCTGCCTCCTCCTCCCACTGGGGTTTAATGATTCAGTTGTGGGCAAAGAAAGCTGCATGTCTTTATGTCCCCAAAGGGAGTCATTCAAATTTGCAAATTCTTCATCCCAGCCTGCAGGAGTCCGAAGATTTTCTGGACCAAACATCTCCCCCAGTATAGATGTTATTGTTTTAATATAATGAAAAATGCAGGGACATCAAGGGCTTACAATAGCCCCCATCATTCATCCTTTCAAGCCCTGCAAGTCTGTTTAGTAAACGAATAGAGTAATCAGGGAGCACAAGGCAGGCTGCTCTATTATATCAGGTTATTATGGAATCAGCAATGTTTACTTTCTTATTATAGTTTTCCAATTAGTGCGAAAGCAATGGCAATAGCCCAGCTTGGGGTCTCCAAGGACATGCCTGAAATTTTACGTGCAATTTAAAGGGATAGAAGGAGTTATCAGGGCTGCGACTTGTGCTAATCTTCTCTTTTCACCAAGGGATTAGGTGGAGAGTTGTGGATTTGCACTTTTAATCAGAGACGCTTCTGAAACTTTCATCATGGTCTCTGAATTATGCCTCCTTCCTTCTCTGATGAAATAGGTCTCTGGATCCTTTGTGCACAAGATCTAGGATTATCAGGGCTTTCTGGTATTGGCAGCTGTGTGGTCAGCTGTTTCCTGCTCTGAGTCCAGTGAACGTTTTCTCTGCTCCAGGCTCTGTGCCCCACTGTCCCTCCATGGGTGTGGCTGAGGATAGCAAACTCAGCCAGGTACCTCCCCTGCTCCAGCCAGCCTGGCTACCGCCAGCCCCTGTGCCCGTTGACTTCCCTGGAATGATGCGTCTCCGTCCTTTCTACTAATCTGTAAACAGATACTTGCTTCTTTAAAAAAAAAAAAAAAGTATGCTGAGCTCTGATTATAAGAGCAATTCATTTTAGAAAAATGTTGATAATACAGAGTATCATATAAACCACCACATATCCTGCTGCCCCCAGAGGTAATCATTTTGGCTCTTTAATGATGATTTTCATATATACATATTCAGTTATTTTCTTCACCTGACAGTGGGCCAGGAGCTTTTTCTCATGTCATTAACAATTTTTCTATAGCATTGTTTTAAATGGCAGAGCGGTATTTTATTATATGGATATCTTGTTATTGTTTTAAAGTCCATGTTTTTATTTTGGACCACTTAAGAAGCCTCTAAGATTTCCTCATATAAACTGTGCTGTGATGAATGTCTGCATGAATCTGTTGTTATTTCCTTAAGATAAATTCTTAGAAGCAGGATTGCTGAGTTAAAGTGCATGTGTATTTTGAAGGGTTTTGACCAATACTGACATTTTTATCCTCCATAAATATTGCTCCGACTTCCTTTGGCTCAGCAAGCAGTTGTATTATTATGACGGCTCCCTAGGTTCACCAGGATAAACCTGTAAGTTCCTGAAGGGTGGGGACCACACCTCCTCCTTTTGTCCCTCCACCAAATATCAGGGACTAGGTCTCCTGTCCATGTTCAGCTAATCAAGCTGGACCAGGTGAAGAACTTATTCTCAGGGTTGAGCAAAGTATAGAGTCAGATCTGGCCTTTATTTATAATACTGATTTTTTTCTTATCATGGATTTTTGGGCATCAATTTCTATTTTAAAAAATACTTCATTAAAATAGTATTTATCTTGATTACTGATTTCTGGCACCCCCTTAAATTTTACTCCTGAAGTGAATGCCTCATTTTCCCCACTCTATTCCTACCCTGTGCCAGGTTTCAAGGTCTTCTCCAGTCGACTGCCAGCTGCAGTGTAGGGACTGGAATGTGTTGTCCTGCCTGAGTGACCAGCAGCAGAGCAGTCAGCTGTCTCTCTGGTCCTCTTTCTGCAACTGTATGTGTGTCCTATTCCTTGTAGATGCAAGTGATGAAAATGATGGCTCAGGGTTGAGGTCATCTTTGCCCGACGTGTTGCTTCCCTACTGGTGTCTTCTGCTTCAGGAAAGGGAATGACTAATTCAGGGCAAGAGAACGGGGCCATACTTCTTGGTTCAGGGCTTTCCATGAGCAGAGGTTTAGTTCTGGTTGGAGGTTCAGAAGCCTCCCAGTGATCCTCCCTTCCTCCCCCAGCCTTCTAAATCCCACAGGCATCCTTCCCCATGGTCTCAATAATTTAATAATGCTAATAATTTGTCAAGCACTTACTGCATGCTCAAGAGAACACAGCCAGGAGGAGAAGGAGTCCTCATTTAAATGCAAGTCACCTGGCCATGGCAAAGTGATTACTGACTATGGCTCTGGACTCAGCCCTAAGGGGTTCAAAATCTAATTTGGCCATTTTCAAGCTGCGTGACTTTTGGTAAATAACTTAAGCCTCCTTAAGTAAGTCTCAGTTTCCTCAGCTATTAAATGGGAATAACAAGTGTCCGTCTTATAGATCATGCTTGTCAATGAAGTACCACGGCCAGTGCTTGGCACATGGTACGTGATGACTCAGTGTCAGTGTGGCAGAGGCAGGGTGATTCCCCAAAGTCTGTTCCCCTCTTTTTGTATAGTACTAGATCAGAACCTCCCATTTTTACTGGGCATATATGGCTGTACCAAATAAAGATTCCTCTTCCCAGCACCCCTGAGAGAGTGTGGTCACCCTAATTCCAACCTTTCAGAGAATTATAAGCTCAATCCCAGCACAGACGGGGCCTGAAGAATCATCTCAGTCTGTATTACACAGTACGTGGTCTGAAGCCCAGCAGTGCAGCCATTACCCACAGGCTTGTCAAAATCTGAGATTCTGTGGAATCAGAACCTGCATTTTCACAAGTTCCCCTGGGGTGATTCCGGGGATCCTAAAGCTTGAGAAGCCCAGATCTAGTCTAATCCTCAGCTCTGCCTCTCCCTCCCCCACCCCCCACTTCTCCCATCTCTCCATCACACCCCTATCTGCTTTGAGTGTTAACCGTGGGGACACTTTCTCCCTTTCCTTTCCCTCCAATGCCCTCCTCCCACATGGGGCAGAGAAACAGGACTGGCTTGATGCCACATGCTTAATAAGTTGCTTGCCTGCTAATCTAGGCTCTCGAGATGCTCCTTCCTTGCCTCACATTCTCGAGGTCCCCAGTCCACCAGACTTGGCTCTGACTCATATAGGAATGGTGACAGGTTGTGTGGAAGCAGTCTCCAGCGTCTGCAGTGACGGCAGCATTCCCAAACCCGCACGGGGTAGGGAACGTGTCCCTGGTGAGCCCTGGGGGACATACTGTCGACACAGGTGGTGGGTCTAGGGATATGCGTGGAGAGGGAGCATGGTGAACCAAAACAGCTAGGAAAACTAAGTGACAGCCAGACTGCACCAGCCGATCCTCAAATCTGCAGACAGGGACCCAGGAGATAGTATCAGCAAGGCCAAGAGGTGAATTGTGTAGAGTTATTTTTTTCAGAGTTTGCAAAAGTCAGGTTGCTCTTTGCTCTATTTCTTCATACTTAACCTTTTGCATGCTAGCCTTCAAATTCAGCTTTATCAAAAGTAGCAAATGTTGAATTGAACTCTTACTATATACTGGGCCGTGTGCAGGGCTGGAGAAGTGATGGTTCCTGCCTTCCTGTTCACAAATGGAGACAGAGACGTTTGTGAATAACTGGACCTGAGATGGAGCCTGTGATACAGACACAGAGAGGACAGAAGGGAATGAGGCCAGCATGGGGGAAGGTGGCCCACAGCCTGGCTGTCAACCCCATGACCATCAGTCTTACTTCTTCCCCAGTAACATCACCCTAATATTGTTCAGGCCTTCAAGGGAGTTGGAACTTATGTAACTTTGGCAACCTGAACAAGTGAGTAGAGAAAGGGAGGATTTTAGTTTTTCAAAAACAACACTGTTGGAAATCATCTTACCTCTTTTTCATTTGTTTATGTCTTTTAAGAATCTGTCTTCTTCCATTGCAGTGTAAGACCCTTGACAGCAGAGATTCTGCCTGCCTTGTGCAGGGCTGTTCTCCAACACTTCGAGAACAATGTCTGGCACGTGGTAGACATCCACGTGAAATCTGCAGACTCACACAGTCAGGCAACGCACTTGAATTCAGCAAACAGTTATTGACTTTCTGTTGTGTGCCAGACCCTGTTTTGGGCCCTGGGGACATTATGGTGAACAGATACAGATCTGGGAAGACAAATACAAAACAAAATACTACAAGCGTGATGAGCGTTACGGAGCACAGGATGCAGGGATCTCTAGCTGAGGAATTTTACATAATGTGGGCCTTCTGTCAAATCAGAGGTGTCAGGAAAGGCCTCCCTGTGGCTCAAGGAGGAGGGAGAATTATCCAGATAAATGGAGACTAGTGGGCAGGAGATAGAGCATTCCAGGCAGAGGCAACAGTGTGAATTCTTGAAGAGAGGTGGCACCGTGCAAGTCCCAGAGCCTGAAAGACGGTCAGAACCACAGGGGAACAGAATGAGGAGGGGATGGGTGAAATGAGGGTGACGGAGAAAGCAGAGGGGCCAGGGGAACAAAGCTGACTGAGATGGAAGGGAAGGCAGGCTGGCAATTTGAATACCTTGAGTGATACTGCCTTTTGTGATATGATTTTCTGAAATGCAGGACGATTCTTGGAAAGCCAGTGATGTAGGGGAGAAACAAGAGGATGCCATGGTGGACCAAAAAAGCCAGGGGAGGATAAGGGAAGGTGTTCAGATGCCTCTAGGTGTCTAGTCCTGGAGATGGAGAGGAGAGTGCTGCCTTGCCAGAGGCTGGGAACTCGGGATGGAAGGTTCAGTGGGGATGCTCCCGTGCAGGTAGAGGAAGCAGGTCAGCATTGACTGTGTCTAAAACTGGGTTTGAGAGGCAGAGTGGACCTCTCAGTGTAGGGCTCAGGAATTTCCCAGAAATCTCTGAGCATCACGATGCCAAATGTGGCAGAGAGTTTGAGTAAAACAAGAGGCCACTGAATTTGGCAGTAAAGCAGTAGTTTGTGACATGAGAGAGCCAATTATATAGTACAGCTGTGAGGGATGAAGCTGGAACACAGATAAAGGAAAACATTAGAGGTTATGGAAGTAGAAGCCACAGGTTTCAGGAGTCTAGATTGTTATAAGGAGTGGGGAGTGGGAAACGAGTGTGGATACAGAGTGTGTGTGTTTGTGTGTGTGTCTGTGTGTGTAGTCTACAGGTGGATAGGGACATGGAGGTAGGCATAAGTAAGGTGAATTACAATTCACTGGGCATGGATTCTATTCAGAACTTGGAGATTTATACCTTAACCAACATTTTATGAAATTTGTTGAATTAATTAAAAAAAAGTTTTTTTTTCTTAATAAATTTAAAAGGCATCTAGGTGTTGACTGGCCTTCCAGTAAAGGGGGGTAATCTAGTTAAAGGGCAACTTGGCAATTTAACTATTGTTTTCTAATGACCAGGCCAAAGGATCTCCTGGAATTGGTAGAAGATTCTGTTTGGCTAAGGCTTCCTTGAGGAGGCAGTGGGCAGATCCCAGGTACTTTTTCCATGTGGACATGGACAAAGAAAAATGCAATTTTCTTTTAAAGATCACCTGTCTGGTACTGGGACAGAAACCCATGTAGGTTTTCTTTTTTGTTTTGGTTTGTTTTTGTTTTTAGATTGAAGTATAATCAGTGTATAATGTTGTGTCATGTAGAATTTAGTCATGGGATTAGAATATGCAGGGGCTGATCTTTGCAGGTCACTCAAAGGCAACACAGACCCTCCGCCCCGCCCTTTGAGCCCTGGATAGAAAAATTCGTCTAATTCCTTTTTGCATCTCTGACCTGCTGGGTTTATTACCTTACTTTTCTCCTATTCACCCAATTCTTTGCTACAACTGAATCAAGCTGACATTTTGGTAATAAACTCCAGGACGAGGCAAGTTTTCAAATTTAGCATCTTTTTCCCTCATATGGTTTTCATTGATTCCTAGAGTTGTTGGAACAGTGGTCGGCTGTTTGACAGTCCCCGGGAAAGGGACTGGGAAGTTCTTGGGAGCCGGTGTGCGGGAATATTCTCTCTCTTTGTACTAAGATGGCTGAGATTTCTTCACGGCTTCTTCTCCTGCAACAGCTCAGGAAGCAAAAATGGATTGGGGGATGGGGCAGGGTGTCGAATGGAAACGTTTTGTACTTTCAAACAAAATAAATCCTTCAGAATGGTTTTACTTTCTGCAACGACTTAGTCCTGGGCACAAAATCTCCCCCTCTTCTTTAACCTGCATCTGTAGCCTTTTGCATTAGCTCATCACTAGCAGAAAATAGGATTTCTCACCTACAGATGGTAGAAGAGAGAAGAGGCTAGCCAGAACATTAGACAGAAATTACTTGTCAAGTTTGATCAATTCAGAGAAAATCCAAATCCCCTTTGAAAAGGCACAGTTGATATTCAAAGATTAGTGGGGATGTCTTATAGATCCATTGTTTGGCTAAATTGTCTGCATATGCAGCGTGTTTGCTAAATGAATGATACATTTGCATCTAAATGGTCCATAAATAATTTGATTCTGCTCCAGACGGGGTAATAAACAAACCCCCTCCCCACTGTTGGACTGGTGAGCTGGGTGTGAGTGTGGACTCCTCTTATTGCTTTGACTGTGCTGTTATTTGACAAGGCACCAGGGAAAGAGTACATGAATCTATTAAGGAGAACCAATCTCCATTATACGTTGATATTTGAGTGAACTGGCAGAGAAATCTTTCATAATGTACAGCTTTTGGCCTCTGGCTCTCTGGGCAAAAATTTAAAAAGAAAAAGAAATCAGAAATCAGAGTTGTCACCACTGTAGCATATCTGCTTTGCACGTGAGGCGTTAATTACCATCTGCGTGCTGCTTTTTATGAGAGTGTTAAGTACCTGTGCCTCTCACCCAGCACCTGAGTATTTATAGCACGCATGTGAACGTGGAACCTGGGATCCACGTTCAAGTTGATACTCTGAGGACTTTAGCTACTAAGTGGACACAGCCAGGTATGAGGATCGCACAGATCTTTCCCTCCATGTCCAAGCTGATGAGTTCCTGCTCTTAATTTGGAAGGCAGGGAGCTTAACGACGGCATCGCCAGTTGCTGGTTTCCATTTGCAGTTCTGTCATGCCCGTTATATGTCAAAACTGTGACTTTTTATGGCCTCCTTTCATGAGATTTGTGACGTTTCGTTCTTTTAAAGGCTCCAAGGGAATAGTATACCTTGATTCAAGAAAGCTCAATATATTAAATCCAGCTTCACGTGAAAGAAATAAAGAAGGACGGTTATTCACTTTGCAAAAGGATTCACAGTGGGATTCTTTAAGTAATAAATACTATCTGTGGCACTTAGCATGTGATTTAGTTCATTGTTTCAGGAATAGGTCCTTTGGCAAAATGCAATTTACTTAGAGGATCTGAGGGCTTCTCACTTGGGATTATTCACCCCTTGTTTCCCAGTCCACACCAGCACAGGGACAATCCAGAAGTCAGGCTGACAATCCCAGTGGTAGCTGCTTCTGATCCCCAGTTTTGTTCCTGGAACTCTAAGTCTCTCATTCTTTATTGTGACAGAGAGTCTAAGCTGGCTCATATGGTACAGAGTCCAATGCTTTCCAGTTTGCTTTCTAGAGCTATAGAGGCTGAAAGCTAAGACCTATTCTGCCCAGTGTCCCTAGCATTTAGGACTCTTCATGTGATTTAAGGATTTGATCTTCAGACAAGCACAGTGGCAGGGATATCTGACTCTCATAGGGGAGGAAAAATACCTTCCCTCCACCCTTCTGAGTTCTTACTGAGAGCCCTGTGACAAAACTCAGATTGACAAGAGAAGCACAAACAGGAGTTTATTAACATGTACACTTCATGTATACCCAGGAGATACCCAGGAAAAATGAGTAACTCAAAGAGGTGGCTAAGAATTCAGGCTTATGTACCGTCTTTATAGGAAAAGGGGTGGAGGATGTAGGCCTCTTAGAGGGGAGAAATTGACCTTTAGGAAAGATGAATGGGCCCTGAGAAGAACAGATGGGAGGTATGACAGTTTGTGACATAATTTGTCTGAATGTGGTGCCGACTTCTAATCTCCTCTCGTGTGCTGAGTCCATCTTCCCTGGTTGATGAAACCCCCAGGAAGGGATTTATGACAATTGAGTTCCTTCTGCAGGATCTGTCTTTAGGCAGATAAGGGGGGTTCAGAGAAAGTCTCTCCTTGTATTTGCTATTTCCCAAGTGCTTAGGGCATATTTTGGGGGTGGCACGTCCTGAAGTCCTACAGTAACATTTTGGGGTGCCATATTCTGCTATCCTTTACTCTTCTGAAGCAGTTATGGCAGAATTTCTGACCCTGGTATCACGTCCCCTAGCATCAAGGTGGCAAGGAGCAGAAGTCCATACAGTGGTATTTCTGCTAGAAGAATTTTGTGCTGTAGCTGAGTATTTTCTCTGCTGGTTCTGTCCCTGGCTGTGTGACTCTGTGGTCCTCCTATGAACTACCTCATATATTTTCTGTTTAAACTAGCTACAGTAGATTTTATTGTCCACAACTAAAAATTTTGACTGACATACTCACCCATTCCCATGTTCCCTGGATGGTTCACACTCAGGGCTACAGTGTACAGCTGTGCAGGTGGTGCACTGCACAATGCCAGGGGACACCGTTCACATGGGCTGAACAGCTCTTCCTTTTGAACTGCTGCCTGCTTGCAAGGCTGTTGTTGGTTTCTAAGCTCTGCTGCTCCTACTGCCTTAGTTTGGGCCTCATTCCACAGCTAGTACAATAGCCACTCAAGTGTGAAGGGAGAATTTTCTACGAAATTGACAACTCTTTCAGCCCACGTGACCTTCTCCGAGGGATTAAAACTCTTTTAGGCTCTTGTTTCACAGGCCATTCTCAGAGATAGCAAACAACTTGCCTCAGAGCACACCTTTGATATGCAGACCAACCAACCCTGAATCCACACCCCTACCCTCCTCCTTTTATCAGGCTCCTGTAGTCCGGAACCCTACCCCCTGCCCCAAGTCACCCAGGGCCAAGTGTCCAACAATTAAGAGACCATCCTTGAACACAAGAGGCTGCTGAGATGATTCGAATACCCAGTCCTAAGCCTGCTCAGCTGTTTACTCTGCCTCACCCATTCCTTTCCATGAACACTACAATAAGGGCTTTTGCCCATGATGCTTTCCCCACCTTCTGCCTCCTCATCAGCCCCGGTGCTTCCTTGTGTGGCTCTGTGTGGCATGGTGGACCCCCTCCTCTTGGGAATTATAAATAATAAACTTTTCTTTCAAAGATAGTTGTCTCTGAATCTGTCATCTTACCATATCTGATTAAAACAAATCCTGGATGTATCTTTAAACGGTGGGAAAGAAGGTATTTGAGCAGCACCACATGGTATCATATTCCAAAGTCTTTATCTCTTATGATGAACTATATTTCCCAAGACAGAACTCTTTGTGTTTTGACTGTCTTCTGCCTCAGGGAAGTTACTGGGAGAATTCCCCATCAATGCACTGCCCCTCATTGTTATAATGAAGCCATGACCCTGGTGTTATGGACAGGTCACTGACCATTAGACTCAAAGTCCCCTACAGCATTTATTTCAGAGAACCTAGGAGCTATGATGAGTATGGGTCTCTGTAGCCTTCTAGAATCCCCTGCTCTTCTAGTTTTTTTTTTTTTTTTTTTTTTTTTTTTTTTTTTTTTGGTAGGGGGAGGTAATTAGGTTTATTTATTTATTCTTAGAGGAGGTACTAGGAATTGAACCCAGGACCTCATATATGCTGAGCATGCACTCTACCATTGGAGCTATACCCTCCTCACCCTTCTAGAATTTTGAAGGCAAATACATAGATTAAGATTCTAACAGGACTCTCTTCTTTCTTATATCTGGAAGAAAGCTCAAAATACCTGTATAGTTTATAGTTGCTCTACCAAGTCTCTAAATAATTACAAATTTCAGAGTGACAGAGGACCCTAGGAATTAACTAGTCTAGATATTTCCTCTATTACTCTCTTCATTGTTCACTGCTTCTTCATCCAACTCCCTTCTTGTTGAATGCATCCCTTCTGCCATTTCCAACACTTGATCGTCCCATGGCCATCCTGTTGCATCTGTGTGAAAGTCAATTGTTGTGTGCTAGTGTGGGAGTTGATGAACTATAGTCCACTGGACAAATCCAGTCTGCTGCCTGCTTTTGTAAATAAAGTTTTTTTGGAGCACAGCCATGCTCATCCACTCATGGGTTGTCTGTGACTGCTCTCATGCCCCAGCAGCAGAATTACATGGTTGCCATGGAGGGCATGTGGTCTGCAAAACCTAAAATATTTATTATCTGGCCAGCTCCTATCCTAGCAGATAGAATGGGCTGGAGTCTTGGACATTATTTACAAGTTCTTGAGGGACAACCTCAAGTTCTTCCTTCATGAAACATTTTAAAATCATATTAGCTTCTGTCATGTTCCTCCTCAAACCATGCCAGTTAAAATCTTGATCATTTCATTAACTCTTTATTATATAAGGCTGTGTGTTGCTGTTGAGAAACAGTTGTCCGTGAGTCGCTCATGTTTCTACACGTCTAGACATGAAGAGCCAATCTGCTCTAGAACCATCTTTTTAAGAATGTTAATGTGAGCATGGAGACAGCGACTGTGCTAGAACAAATTTATTTACATTCCTGGGTAGTCAAAATAGAGCTGTTCCCTCTGCAGAGAGATTTGCTTATATTCCACACTAATAAAAATAATCTTTCTCCCCAGAAAGGAGGATCGACAGGTTTGGTAGCAACCCCGTATGAAATCAGAGTCTCCTAATCTCAGGGTTCCTCTCCCTAGTGTACCTCCACTCTGTGCACAGGGGACACCTGTTCATCATCCTACTGGGGCTCAAGGAACCTGGGCTAAAGTGTTCTTATTGCTGTAAATAATAAGTTGTCTAAATCCATTTGGGCTCTCCATCTCCTACTGGCCAAGTCTGTGGATGCGTGTAGTCCAGCCCAACCACTGCTGCTTAGCTGCTGCTAAGGAACGGCTGGACCATTTGACAGTTGCTTGATGCACATTTAAATGCATTTATTTTGCCTCATTGAGTACACTACCAAATTCCTGAGGGCAGGGACCAGACCTCTTCCCTTTGTCTCCTCCAGCAAGCCCAACATACAGCAGGCATTCAGTAATAGTTTGTTGCTCAGGCTAAAGGCACTCATACATCCCACTCTGAACTGCTCTTCTCAACGGCACATGAAGACATGGGACTACTTCTAAATTGCCATGGCTACCCTCTGCCCAGGTGCTCCTGAGACTCTGGGATCTGAGCCATCCTGGCCTTGTTAAGAAGCAGAGGCAAGTTCCAGCCCCCCAGTGCCCACCCAGAGAACAGGCCCACTGTGGATGTGGCAGCAGGGCCTCAGGAAAACAGCCCCACCTGTCCTGTGGCCAGAGGAAACTGGCCACACTCTTGGCTCCTCAGATTAGGGGCCAAATTAGCAAGAAGGGGACACACTCTCCTTGAAGGCTTGCTGCGAATAGTAACTTGCACTCACAGTAAAACAAATAGACGTTATGAACTCTTTCCTCCTGGGTTTGCCAGATTTAGCAAATAAAAATTGTCTTAATTTTACTAAGCAGGCCTGTTCTCTGCCCTCTGCTTTCTAGAGCCCATTCTCCACACTCAGGGCGTAGCCGCAGCACTAAACCAGCCTGGTGATCATGGTTTTCCTAATTCTCATTTTTTATAGGGCACCTTTCCTGGGTTGATGAAGATGCAGATCTGAATGTTTAGGGGATGGACCCAGACTTTCAGGAGACCTTCCTTGAGTTTTGCTGGCTGGCCTCAACCTTCTGTCATTGTTTGCAGGAAGCAGGACTGTAAGGTAGGTGGCGGGCTCGCCTTTTGAATGATCTGGAAGCATTTTGACATACTGGGGTGCTTGATTTCCTGTTTGTGTTTTGTTTTTAAATCTGTCATTGCGCAGGATTATGTGTCAAGTCAGATATAAACATCAAGAAATGTCTATCTCTGTGTATTAACGAAAGTTGATTTGGAATCTAGGAAGAGGCAAAAGGAAGATTCAGTTACCCCCTGGATGGGTGGTAATTCATGCCCCCAACTTTGATCCTTAATAGATGTTTTTCCCACTGGCCCCCTTACACAGGGTGTACAGAATATATCTTGTCTACCTCCAGGCTAGTAAGAAACTAGTTCAGTGATTTCCTTTTCTCTCACCCCATAGGCAAGGCTTACATGGGGCTTAGCTCTGAGCTGCTGCAGAAAGCAGCCTGATAATTCACATCCCCCACGGAGGGCCCTGAGATGGTGACCCCTGTTCAGGCATCCTGGGGAGATTTGCAGGATAAATAAATCCTCCCTGGGGATTTGCGAGGTAACTCCCTGTCAGGGCTGGGGGTAGAGATTTAAATATGAATTACCATCCCAACTTGGCAGGGATTTACAAGATGAGCCCCTTCTGTGCTCACAGGGAAGATTTACACAGTCCTTTCATCAGCACCAGTCTGCCAGGGCTGTCACTGCGTGACACTCAGCACCGGGGACCCTTCCACACTGGCTTTTGTCTGCCAGCCCTGGTCGTGGGTCGTGCTTCGTGGCTCCGGCCTCCTGCCTGCCCAGCCTTCTCTCACCCCTCTGTCCCCTCCACCGTCCACCTCCTCCCCTAAGTGACAGGAGACTAGTGTTCCCTCTACCACTTACTTGCAGTGAACTCCTACCTAATGCCCCTCTGCTCTCCTTTTTGGGCTCCATTTAAGTGTTTCCTGCTTCTCCATCTGAATGTAACTGGTCACTTCCCATCACCTCCTTTCCCACCTTCCTCCTCTTGCAGAAGGCCCTGCTCTTCTTGTTTTCTGTGGCCTGTGACCACCAGTGTGCTCAGCTCTGGATTTGAGAATGCAGTCATCAGCCACCTGCCCCCAGGAGAACCCTGTGTGTGTGTGTGGAAGGGGGCGGGTGTCCAAAATCAGAATCCTTGGCTCCACTCTGGCCCTCCCGAATCAGCGTCTATGGTTTCTGGGGCCCAGAAATCAAGTTCTGTTGATCATTCTTACGCGCACTAAAGTCTGGGAACTGGAGCCCGGCATGACAAGTGGGCCCAGGGCTGGAGGTCCCTCCCCGCTGAATTTCAGGTGGGTCGGTTTCTCCCTTCTAGTGAAGTCTCTCTCCAGCACTCAGCAGCCATACAGCACATCTTTGGGCGTATTTTGAGGGAAAGGGCAAATATCTGGGACACCACAGAGTGCACGGCTTTCCCAAGAGAGGCTGTGGCCTGAAAAGTAAACTGGCTCATGAATATTCATGCTGGCCCTGTGGTCAGTTTTAATCACTCAGATCAGTTCAAGGCACTCTCTTTAGGCCTTTGTGAGAGCAGGAAGCAGGTTCTGGGAATAAGGAGGTAGGGAAGAAGATAGAGGTTAAAATGAATTGACAGGCAATAGGATTAAAACTCTTGGTCAATCCTGATCTTTCGAGTAACTAACGGTGGCCTGAAATTAGAGAATTAAACCGTGAAGGCTCCCTTGACAACTGATCTGATAGGCCCAGAAGTAAATTTCAGGGACACTGTTGTCAGGCAGAGGCAGGGGAGGGCTGAGATGGGGGCACTGGGGGAAGGGGGGGGCAGTCAAAGCCCGTCTCTTTGCAATTCAGTGCAGGAGGCTTTGGTCCTTTTGCTCGGGACAGCACCGGATGCTGAAATAGGACTAGGGGCAAATTAGTTGCCAGGGCTTCTGTTCTCCTTCAGCAGTACTTTCCTCCTTACATCCAATTATGACTTTAAAATGGTGGCAAAAACGAAAAGGGGAGGAAGATAAGGAAACATAAGTCACATGTGGCAGCTGGTGAGTTTCTGATAATTGCACTTTCCCTTATAGCGTTTCATTTCTTTTCCCTCATGTTGCATAGTAGCCTGTGGGGAGAAAAAAAAACCCAAGAACAACAAGAACAAACAATTCCGAAGGGTTCAAGGAAACAATATCAAATGCAATTTAATGACATTTTTCATGGGAGACAAGGTAGAGATAAAGTAGCATTCTAAGTCTGCGTCTTCTCGTGGTCTTTAATAGCATAAGAAAACCTAGAAAATTGTAAATACATCAATTCAGGTTAAGTGAAATGATTCTTGATTTCCTTTCTGTCTGGTCTCAATACCCTAAAAAAAGATTAAAAAGGGGTAAGAGTGTTTATAGTGTAGTACTCAAGGTAAAATATTTTCATACACTATTGGGAGAAACAAACTCTAACCCATGTAGGTAACCCATGTGATAATCCAATTTGGGGGATAAGGAAATCAATGCTTATCTACAACAGATTTCTTGGACCTCTTTTCAGTGAAGTTTTTCTTGGCTAAGCATTCTCCAGGTTAACGCAATGGAGATCTCACCAACTCTGAAAGGATATCTCCAGAACAAATAACCTGAAGGTTCAACAGTCTACTAGGGGACTCTACTCTTGATGCTGTTTGTAGCCAAACTTTAATCAAAGCATAATTCTTTGATGTCCAGTCCACAATTCCTTTCCCTTCTACCAGAAATTGCATCCAAGCAGAAGTTTCAATAAGCCTCACCTCTTTCCCTTACATTGAAGCCACTGATTTCACTCTTGACCTTGAGTAACCGATTCACTCATGACCTTGGTGGTTCTGCCTCCTTCGAGGCACTCAGCGTGGAGTTTCCTGTGACTTTTATCCGAGTGGGAACCATGCCCTTAATTTAGAGAGAGTATTGGTCTGGGTAGGCTATGGATTATGAACAGGGTCCTTGTTGAGATGCAGTGAAGTAACCAGATTAGGAAAGGAAGGCACTGGACTCCATTCTTCACACAATGTCCCCCGACTTATTCCCTTTTCTGTCCCTCAACTTCGTGCTATGTAAGGGTCTTATTTTTGTTATTTATTTAATTTGATGACACTGCCCATTGTGTCACTCTCAGATGTTGGATATTTCCAATCTCTAATTTCAAAGTAAAATATTTCTTTAGGTTAGGTTTTGGTCTACAGGTAGAGGAAAGAAAGATGACCTAAGGAACAAGCAATAGGAGAGTCTCATTTTGTAGAGTTTGGTCTTACTTTTTGGGTTGGGATTACCAAGAGGCTGGTTTTGGGGAGCCATAATTTTTCTATGAAAGTTGTCAGATAGAATTTCCCACACTAACAGCAATAGGGAAGGATCTGAATCAGGACAGGGAATGTCCTTGAAGATGCTTAGAAGCCTCAGACTTCCTTCTCCAGAACAGTTTGCATTTCCCCAGTAATTTGCTGTTTGTCTGGCTTGGCTGTCATCTCTATCTCTATCAGTGTGGCCACCAGGAGCTTGTTTCTCCTTCCAAAGTCCCCTCTCCCCACCCTACTGTGTGCATCTGAACTGTCCAGGCAGTGGTGTACTGGTAAATGGTGAACAACTAGTTCTCCAAGTGAGAAACACCCTGGCTTAGAGCACTACCAGTTTCCATGGTGTGAACACTGCCTCCGTGACCAGTTCTAAACTATCACCATGAAGTCACCAAACACGGAGTTGGTAGCACATCATTATACAGTATGTTCACCACACACATAGGTTAGAGAGAGGTGAATAATCTCAAGAGCATAGAAAATGAAAGAGCAGTGAAATAATTAGGAAATGACGAGTTTTGAGTATTTATTACCTTTGTTTTTAATATAACATTTGATTGTAAAATTTATATAATTTAATTTTTGATAGTGGCCGTGCTTAACAATCACTTTGTAAAATTCCTAAAAAATTAAACAGCCGTTACACAAGCTAGCTCTAGCACACCACTCTGTCTTGGGCTGGGAAAAGAGGGAGAAAAAAGGAGAAATGAAAGGGCACATTTAATACTGAAGCACTAAAAGGCCTCTATGTCATTCAGACTTATTGACGGGTCCTTCTAAGCCTTGGGTCCATGAATTCCTAGAAGTGACATAGTTGATTTTGGTTGTAAGCCTGGACTTTGGAGCAAGACACACTGAATTCCAGACCCAGCTCTACCATTCGCTAGCTGTGTGACTTTGAACGGTGTCTAACCCCTCTTAGCTTCAGTTTCTCATGGGTGAAATAATGGTACCTTTTCATAAGGTTGTTATGGGGATTAAAAGAGATGATATACTCAAAGCACTTAGCCCACTGGGTCACATAGTCAACTCAGTAAGTGGAAGCCATGAGTACTATTATTATTATTAACCTGGTCCACTTCTAAAGCATCTGCAATAGCCACAGGCAGTGATGGAATCTATCCCAGATGCAAGTTCCTGCAGAGAGAAGGATTATTAACGGCAGTCTTCTCTGTATGGCCGTCCTCCACTTCCGCCTTGACCATTTCTGCAGGCTCAGCCTCAGGGGCAGGAATGCCCTTCTCTCCATTGTTAATTGTTTTTAGTTTGTGCCTTCTCTCCTGCCTGAAGTTCCCATGCTGGTAACTCATTTCTTGCTGTGAAGGGCTGCTGTCTCCCCTGGCCTGCTTTTAAAATGCAAATACAGTTGACCTTTCACATCCTTGGGTTCTGACTGTACTATGCTATTTTATATAAGGACTTTGAGCACCTTCAGATTTTGGTATCCTTAGTGAGCAGGTGGTGGTATCCTGGACCCAACCCCCTGCTGCTACTGAGGGCTGACTGTGCTCCTTAGAGGAGAGCATTAAATCAGCACCTGGGTATGCATGAGGCAGTCGGATCCCAGGACTCTGCATTGAGTGGGCTCCTGGGAATCTGAGAATGAGAAACTGGCCGTGGGCCACTGAAGACCCAGCTCCGTCGTTCCCCCACAGCCCAACCCCTGCTTCCAGTTTGATCAGTTCTTCAAGCCGAGATGCCTTTAAAAGCAAAGCCACCTCAGACTCTCTCCCTGCTCCTGTGATGTCTCCGAACCAAGACCCAGTGGACCCTGAGGCCAGTGGACCCTGAGGCCTTCTGATGAAGTGGGAACATGCTTGGGTCCGTCTTCCCATGGCAAGAACAGTACGTTTGCAGTCGGTGGGCCAGGTCCATGTCGTGGTTGCAGCCCCTTGGCTGTGATGTTGGGAAGGTCATTTCATGTCTCTGAACTTCTCTTTTTTTAGAATATTGAGGATGCTGAGGATTCCCCCAAGGCTCAAATGAGGGAGACTTTTGTGGCCATAGAGCTCAACACAGCACGCTTGGTTGGTACCATTTTCTAGTCTCTGTTCATTGATTTTAGTTTGCTCTTTCTTCCTCACATGCGGCTATAGAGAGGAAGGCCTTCTTGGGAGCATCAGAGATGGATGAAAATAACGCGTCTTTACTCTTTTCTCTGAAGGGTTTTAGGAACCAGAGATGTCATTTCCTATCTGAGATCACATACATAATGCAGCCTCATGGGCACTAATAATAACCTGAAGTTATTCTCAGTTTGGCTTACATAACTTGGCACGACAAGAAGGCAGGGGTGATGTTTGCGGAGGCACTGAGGCCCGGAGGACAGTAACTGTATTCTTACTGAGGTTTTGTTTGTTTATCTGGGCACCTGTGATGCTACACAAACGTTTTCAAAGTGATTAAGTGTCAGGAATCAGGGGAAGGATGCGGCATCCGGAGGTATCAGACTTGCAGCCAAGGGGAGTCTTAGGTTCTGGGGAAGGGCCTGTGGGGAAAGTAAGGAGCCCCGTGAGCCAGTCTCTCCCTAAACTTGCCAGCCAGCCTCAGCTTCTTCCTGGACTGTCCGTGTGGTTCAAGGCAAGGGGAGTTGGTGCCCTGGTAAGATGTTCTGACAGTGCTAAGAGAAAGGAGGTTACAGTTCTTTTCTTGGGACCACGAACCTGGCATTAACCTCAATCAGTGATAGGATGGTTATCGGCCTGCTTAAGGCTCTAACAAAACAAAACCTCAGCCCCAGGGTCCCAGCAATTACTGTGGAACTTGAGGGGACTGTGGTATGAAATCTATTGCCAGGCATCGCCCTTCTGGAGCCTGAGCTGGAGGTTGACCACACAGGCGGCTACAGGATTATCTGGTTGGTTGCGGGGGGAGGGGTGTTGCATTCCAGGATGAATTATTTTTGGCAGAGAAAAGATTGCTAATGGCCAGCCAGGGCAAGCTGCCTGAAACTAAGTACTCATCGGGAGGCCTGCCAGGATCCGACCAAGATGGCTGAGGTGAGGGGACGGGGCTGTGAGTGATGTCTGCTTGGCGAGAAGCCCGCCAGCGAGCATTGTGTGGGGTCTAGGTGCTGTGCTTGTGCTGCGACTGGAGAGAGGCCAGGGGAGAACAAAAACGACAAAAAGAAGGGAGGAGAGGGCCTCCTGGGGAGTCTTCCATGTACTCAGCTCCCATCAGAAGAGATAAAGTTGACTAAACGTGCTTCCTTGATTCAAAACCACAAGAGACTTCCACAAGAAGAGGTTGGCGGATTGTTCTGACAGCTGAGGAGAAGAGAGCTGTCTACCTAAAGGCAAGATGGATTTTCGTGGACTTTTCATTCCTGCTGCAGCAGGGT
This sequence comes from Camelus ferus, assembly GCF_009834535.1. NCBI lineage: Eukaryota > Metazoa > Chordata > Mammalia > Artiodactyla > Camelidae > Camelus > Camelus ferus. The sequence goes on from NC_045709.1 coordinate 6,996,263, forward strand.
GCTGGATGCCTACTTGAGCAGTGACAGTGTTTGTGTGCTGAATGAGGCCCACGGAGCATTTTAGAAGCAAGGAAAGGCGAGAGGACCCCCCCAGGTGTATGAGGGATGGGGCCACGCCCTCCTGGTCAGAGGACCTGGGCGCACCCTCCGAGTTGCTTGTGTTTGATGCTGCTGAATCCTGGTTCTGGTTTATGAACTATCAAGAGCACAGAGGGTTCTTTGCATGATACACAAGTGCTCCACCCTAGAGAAAGGATTGATGGATTTTATAACTTGATAATAAAACTGTCTCAGGAGAGAACGCCCTCCCAGGGGCGGGAGATGAATTTTACCTGTTGCGTTTTCAGCTGCTTCTCGTCCCCTGCCTCTTGCTCATCCGTTTCTATGACTTGCTCAGTGGAGGGCAAGGAGTTTTTCAGGGAAGCACCAAACCCTTGAAGTCTTTGATTTCAGAGCAGGAAAAGATGGCCCTGGCTGAGCACCAGCTCACGGCAGTCCACCAAAGGAGGGTTCAACATCTGCCCGCTCCCCGGAGCCCCCGGGATCAACCCAGAGGATGCATCGCGCCTCCAGCCCAGTGCCCTGGCCTTCGAAGGAGATGCCATCTCCTCCTGTCCAAGCGGTGTGGCCCCCTGAGGTTCCTAGGAAGGTGGCAGAGTTGTGTCTAGTTGGTCTGAAATATTTATCTCTGAGTTGGTGGGGTCCCCTGCCCTGATCTGCTATCTGCATGTATTTCAGAATTAGCGAACTCTGAAACAGGTTGAAAAGGGAAGGAAAAAATGATTTGGACACTAAGTCTCCTTTCAACCCTAAGAGTCTGCTTCGTGACCTTGGTGACTTTTGTTCAATTTAAAAGCAGCGGAGGAGGGAATTGGGGGTGGCCAGAAAGAACCATTCCGATTGAGTCTGATTTAAAATGTTCTAAAAAACTGTACCAACAGATCAGGACAAACACCACACCAAGATCTTGAATCACAGGATGTTTACATAATATAATGCCCATGGCAGACAAATACTAAATACCACAAAGTACCTGAGACAAAAAGGAAAGGAAGAAAGGAGGGGAGGTGGGAGGAGAATAAAAAGGAGCCTGTAGTCCTGGCATTTGGAGATCCGAGGGGCACAGGCAGTCTCTTGGTGGAGGAGTGGCTGCATGTGAGTGTCCGGTGGCCCCTTGCTTCACATCTCAGCTTCCGAGGAGCAGACCTCGGTTGCCGCAGTGATAGCGATTCCGATGGCAAGGCTGCCGTTGTCGGAGAAGAGCTGGGCCAGTGAGGTGTTGAGGACCAGGCAGTCCCCGTCGGTGATCACCGAGTCCACGCACTCCAGGACAGACCGGGGGGTGGCCTCCCATTTGAGACGCCTATGATTTCTGTTGAGCTCCAAGCGATAGGTGAAGCAGTCGGCCTGGGTGGGTGTCCCAATCAGCATCATGGTGGCAAAGAACTGGGGGTGCCCTGCATGCCTCTCCTGTTTCCTAAGCACCAGCAGAAAGTGGTGGCCAAGGCAGGAGTGCATGATGATCCAGTCGGCTGGTGCCGGGAGGTGCATGTCTGTGGCCAGGAAGACGATCTCGGCTCCCTGAAGTATGTCCACTCTGTGCATCTGCCGCAGATGGGGCACCACCACCTCCAGGTGGCCTTCCCACTGGCAGGAGAACAAGGGGCACATGCAGGGCATCACCCGGGCGGCATGCAGCCCTGCCTCCTGGTGGTGGAGGTGGTGGGGGCGGGCGTGGTGGCGGAGGTGGTGGTGGGGGCGGTGATGGCAGTGGTGGTGGGGGCCGTGGTGAGGGGGAAAGCTGCCCGGCTCTGGGGCGCTCTGAGTGATGGCGCGTCGGCTGGACACATACTGTAGGAGAAAGAGAAGAATGTTAGTGGCCCTGCGATCAGCCTGGCTGAGACTCCTCCAGTGTTCAGAGTGTGGGAAGCAGACTCTCCACTATAGGCAGAGAAAGCTTTATTTCTTAAAAAAAAAAAATTAGAACTTCCAGACTGTTTTCCAAAATGGCAGCACCATTTTACATTCCCATCAGCCACGTAAGAGAGTTCCGATTTCTCCACATCCTTGCCAACACTTGCTATTATCTGTTTTGACAAATATTTTTATGAGACAGAATTCCTTGTTTTGAATGTTTTGCCAAATTTAGATGCTGAAACATTCTGTCTTCTCCATGTCATTTCATTTTAGTGTAGGATCTAAATTTACCCAATTAAAAATAGAAGCTCCTTCAAAAGATTCATCCTGAAAGAAGAGATTTTCCAAATATATTAGTACCAAAATAAAAAATAAAGGACATAGTGGATCCTTGGGTGGTTGAGATTCTGAAAACAGTCCACGAAAATGCACTTTTTATGCCTTTCTGATTCTTTAATGAGATAAACAAATAGGCAATTTTCCTCTTCTAATAACATGCATTATGATGGCCATTAGTCATAAAGAACAAAAAAATCAATTTTTTTGCTTTTTTGATAACGTTGATATTTTTGTGCAGGCACTGGAGGTCAATGGATTTCCCCCCTATGTTATCATTTCTATTATTTTTAGAACAAATATAATTTCGGGAAATCCCCATTTGTCCTCTCAGCCCTGCCAGGGGCTGTGCTCTCTGGGGTGCCCTTCTCCTGGCACCATGGGACACAGAGCTGATTGTGTGCAGCTGGACCACAGTCCCCAGGGAGGGAGCCGCACCTGTGACTCCTAGGACTTTGCCCCACCAGGCACACGTCTGTCCTGTTTTAGGCTCACTGTTCCAGAACCCCTTGCCAGGCGCTCACCACCAGGCTAAACCCAATCAGAGATGTACTAGAAGGAAGCCCAGGAGATGCACCTGTGTGGAGACATCTGTTTCCTCCTTTGTGATGTTCACCGATCTGACCAGGCTGGGCCTCCTAGCCTGAGCTCTGATGAGGCTGATGGAGAGGCAGGGAGGGCTGATCTATGCCCACGATCATTAAGCCATTCGAGAAAAATGTATACACAACCTGACACGTGCACTGCCTCAGCGTGAACAGAGTACGTACGTACGATCCCTGTTCCTGTCTCAGTACCTCGCCATGATTGTGGATGATATAACACGATGCAAGCACGCAGTATGCAGTAGGGGCTTTGTGAATCCAGTGGGGGCGGGAGTTATTCTAGTCAGCGTGAAGTGACATTTACACTGGGTGAAGCAGGAAGGGTCAGTGCTCTAACGAAATAGGCGAAAGGCTTGCCAGTGGGGTGAATTTAGGGTTCAAAGGAGCTGGGTCTGGAAGAACATGAGATGCTTAAGAAATGAGACGTTCCAAGTGGCTGTTGCTAAAGAACCTGGCAGAGGTGGCAGGAGCTGGCCGTGGTGCTGGAGAGCAGTCGGACCCTATTGCCAGTCTCGGAAGCCCAGCTGAGGCAGGGAGGTGACCCCAGCGACCAGGGGCAATCAGTAAGAGGGCCTAAGAGACACAGCTTCATACTTTAGGGGCTCCTGTGGGCAGCGCGATGCCCCAAGCCCACCAGGGGAGCTGATACCAGCTGGCACTCAGGATGGGGCCACAGTGAGTCCTGGCACTTGTCGAAAGTTGTGGCACTCTGGACCCTCTTCATGGTCATTCCACCCAGACTCTCCTCCTTGCTTCCTTTTGGCCTCATCTTCCACTGGTCTTTCTGTTTTTTAATTGCTACAGGGTAACAGAGCAGCCAGCAGTTTAATCCCAAGTGACAAGTGAATGATATTCAAATAAAGCGAGACATTATAAACTCCTCGAGACTCCTGCACTTGCTGTGCCCCAAGAAGGCGCCAAGAATAAACACAGCCTTAATTCTTCATTTCTTCCTGCTCCATCTACTGATGCAAAATACCTTTCATTTAAACAATCTTCGGGTGAGCGAGGTCACAGGGCTGCTGGCAGGGAGAAGGGATTCTTTTAATTGGCAAAATGCTAATCGTTTTGGAAAATGAATTCTAATCTTCCCATCTGATACAGTGGATGTGTGAGTAATTACTTTCCTTCACTAAACTGTTAATGCAACATTAGTGATTACACTAATTAAAACTAATGAACTCTTACAAACTGATAAACCCCTCAGTCAGTCAGCAGATGCCTTCCTTCCATTGGCTATATTTGACTTCTCATTTGGAAGAAGGATCTTGAATTAACCTTTAGAATAATTCTCAAAATTGGGTTTAGAAATGTTAGGCTTTATGGACTGGGTATAATTCTTTCCCCAAGCATTAGTGAGACCATTTCCACTGAGGGTGTAATTGAATTTAAAAACCGCCTTCCTTAATTTCATCAGCCACACTCCCCTGGTTGGTAATGGCTATCTCTCCAAATCCTGGCCTTCAAAGAGGAACCCTCCCCCTGGAAAAATCATGTGACCCCTTCTCCAACGTCTGCTTCCCGTGGTCGGCAAGCTCCCTTGGGGGACTGCTTTGTGTTTCTGCTTGATTCCAGGAACAGTGCCCAGCTAATTAATGCATTTCATCTGAAGGAGGGTTTTGCACCCAATTTCAAATGATAGGCATGTGCTTTGAGTTTGCTTATACCTTTATTTGTGAGATTAATGAAGTGAAGTTTTCAGTACTGGGTGGAGGAGGAAAGGCAGTTATGCTATCAATGTATTTCACACACTGGAGAGAGGAGCAGGGGCGGGGGTTAACATTTCAGGGCAGGTTGCAGAGCAGTGGGATAAAGTTAAGGCCGGAACCTAGTTGGGAATCAGGTCTGCAAAGAAGGGAGAGTAACTGGACCCGCTCCCAAGTCCCACTCTGTGGTGTTTAAAAAAATCCCCTCTGTTTCTGGGAAGGATGGTCAAGGCTGAAGATTTAGTGTCACCTGTTCTGTTTTCCTGGGGCACCCTGGCTCTCCACCCTTCTTCCTCAAAACCTAGCATGACTGTGCTATGCACACAAAACCCGGGAGGACTCTGGAAAGCTGCCACCAAAACAGTTACAAAATAAGTTACACCGAGATAGAAAACAACAACGGGGTTTTTACCGCCTGGGATAGAATGTCTTCCTTAGAAAATGTATTTCATGTTCCTTTTCCCCCCGGCTTAGCTATACTTAGAACACAGATGAACGAGATCTTCATGTGGGCAGCATGATAATGTCTGTAATTTTCTTTAAAATGCTTTAGTAGAGAGAATGTGATAGATATGTGTCCGTTTTTAACCTACACTCTAGGGGCTGTCAGTTCCCTAATCAGGAATTCACACTTCGAGGTGATCATCTAGCATTTTATCGGAAAGGCCACACTCCAGAGATAAGGACTGCAGTTGCCTCAATTAGTATCTGTATTTGTGATCCACACCAGATGCTGCTAATTAACATTTCCACAGAGGTTTTCATTGGTGAAATTAGTAATTTGTTCATCAGCGTAATAGATGCTAGAAACGGACTCTCCTTGATGAAATTTGTCATTTTCAATCTATGAAGATTGTTTAGGATATTTCAGAGAGATTCTTCACTTTCGGTTTGAGCCCGGAAGCTTGTTCCCTAACTATTTCTGTATCTGGCCACTGAGTCACGGACTTACAGAGGTCTGATGCCATCTCTAGGACTATCAGAATCTTGCTTCTGATATATCACTGCGTACAAACTTTCTTCACTGGTGATAAAATTATGCAGATTGAGAAAGGAGACGTTGAGTAGCAAACACTCAGAAGCCTTCAGTCCTGAGCTATATATGTCAAGTTTTTTGTTTTCACATCATCCATATATTTCTTCGCAGCCTCTCACACAGCCAACATTGTGAAAACAAAAAAATGTGATTCAGTCCTCAAGCTCTTAGGGCCCTTCTTTAGTTCCCAGATCCTGGCCCGTGGCCGCCCAGTGTTAGCTGATTTATACGTGAATGGTTTCCTGCCTGCAGGATGGGGACTCATGTTCACAGGTCCTCACTGCTAGCACGGTGCCAGCATGTGATGGATGCTTGACACAGGGCTGTAGCATCATTGATGCGTTAGTGACAGCTTCATATGTGAGGATCTCACTGGTTCTAGTCCCTCATATCGTTCAGGTGTGTCAATCAGGGTCCTAACTGGTGTTGTCTGTTTGAAATCATCAGCCCCCATAAGATGGGGGTGCTGCTTCTCTCCCTGACCTGTGAAGTCAAACAGTGGTTAAGATCTGTCTATACAATTCACTGCTCATTTCAACTTGTTTTGAAAATCATTAGTGCTTGTCTTTCTCTCCTCAGCTAGGTTGGACGGCAGAGAGAGCAGGGACTGTGTTTAGTTTGCCTGATGCCTAGTCCAGTGATGGGCAAAGCGAGCACTTTGCAGTGTGTGGCATCTAGGGGACTCACAGTATTTGTTGCTTGAATGAATGAACGAATGAATGATTCATAAATGGAATCCTGTACTGGACCATGTCCATGGGAATGCTGTTTGTCTTCAGTCAGAGGCTCTGTCCTCTACCCTTCCTTGCTGTAGCAATATGTAGTGTGTGTGTGTGTGTGTGTGTGTGTGTGTGTGTGTGTCCACATGAGTCCATAGCTGTGGGCTCATCAGGTAGGCCTCCTGGTGGCTCCTCACCCAGAACTGGATGGTGATGGGACACAGAATCTGCAATGGGACCTGACCAGGAGCAGAGCACTGAGATGTGCCCAGCTGCTATCATGGGAAGTAAAATAACAACTGTGAAGGAGAAACTTCTCATGCCAGTGAGGTACTTTCCTTGCTTTTACTTTTTACAGAGATTCCTCAGAGCCTCAGTCATTCCCTTTATCTATAGCAGACTGTTTCTTACAGTCTGTTTGGGAGGGATGGTCTCCTGTCAACCCAGGAGAGCAGCCCACCTCCTAGATAAATCTAGACCCACTTTCCCCTCCAGCACGTCAGCAGGAACAGTGACCTAACAAAAGCCTGGATGTCCCCATACTTCCAGTTTCTGTTAACTGTCACCAGGAAGTAACTTCAGTCTAGCCAGAGATTATTGGCCCTCCCCCAGCTTTACACTTCCCCATAAGATGAGGTGCTGCTGGGTTGTGCCCACCCAGAGCCCCGGACTGGCCCTTCTAGACCCCACTTGGATATCTGGGACCCTGGAATTCCCTCCCCATGGCTCTGGGTCAGCTTCCAGGAGCCTGTGCTATTTCTGGGATCCATTATCCAGAAAGTGGACCATTAGACGTGAGGTGTGGCCAGTGTGGGACTATTTGGATCTTGGATGTGTGGGCTGGGTGTCTCCTTGCCTTTGCCTGGGACTCATTATGGTGCAGGATTAAGCCTCATTAGAAAGAAAGTGAGACAGGTTGCCAGCTGGGGGCTCTGGCCATTCAGATCATTATGAAGGAATAACGATTAAAGTCGGAGGGCAGAACATGTTTTAAGAGTCCCTTGCCTTGATCTTTACTTTTGAGTATTCAGACTTACAGTGTGTGGGCCTCCATCTGCACTTTTGCCTTGAGCCCCGCAAACGTTAGGGGTGGGCCTGCAGTCCAACCACACAGTCAGAGGATTCCTCCAACCCATTTATTCTTTGGCTCCGCCTTTCATCTGCAAGGTTTGGAGCAGGCTAATGAGTTTTATGAATCCTGTAGATGAAAGGCCTTTCCTTAAAAAGCAACCTTTTGTATAGTCAGATTCTTCTGTCTGCAATGGGCAAGGGAAACCCAGGGCCTGTGTGAGCAGTTTAAAGGTTAAAATTTAATTACCTCAAGACCCCTTAACTACAAACATCTCCATAGGATGACTTCAGGGCCACAGTGGGTGGGGGTGGCTGCAGGGCGGTGTGTCTGGCTTGCAGGGAGCACAGTCTCAGCCAATCTGGAACCTCAGTTTGTGGGCAACAGTTTTGCTCCTGTACCTAGTGTTGCTACGGTAGGATCGAGTGTCGTAACCTTGGGCAGGGGGTGGATTGCTAAAACTGGTTACACGTGCAAAGGCAAACTTCAGAAGCAGATGGGCTTCTGGCTGCCAGCTATGAGTTGGCAGAGGTGTGTCCTGGGTGGTCTGAGACATCCTGATGGCCAGGCTGTCCCAAGGCCACACAGCACCGTTGTCTGTCTGGTTCTTTAAAGACATCATGACCGGGAACTCCATAAATTCAGCTCTCTCTACCAGAACTCTTCACCTTCCCCATCCCCTCCCCCTCAGGGCACCCTTTGCCTGGGCTAATTGTATTCTTCCTTCTGGTATTTCGTACTGACTAGGGCAGGTCTGTCTGTTGCATGTTCCTTTAAAATACACAAATACTTATTGAATGTCCAGTTTTGCTGTTGGACTGTGATGTGAGCTTAGGTGGGTGAGTGTTGCATCTGTTTCTTCCCTGCTGTATCCCCAGCTCCAGCAGTGCTTGGAACATGGTAGGTACCCAGGAAATGTTTGTGGAAATGGTGAGTGGATGGCTCCTTCCCACTGAGCTGCTGCCCTAACACAGTCCAACCACTTCTCACCATCTGGCTGCCACCATTCTAGGGCAAGACACCCTCACTGCCTTTCAGGACTAGTGCGATAGCCTTCCAACTAGTTGTGGTGGGTTGAAAGGTGGCTTCCAAAAGGTATGTCCACATCCCAACCCTTGGAACTGTGACTGTCACTTTGAGGAAAGGCTCTTTACAGATATAAATAAACTAAGGATTTCAAGATGAGATCACCCTGGATTATCCAGATAGGCCCTCAGTCCAATGACAAGTGTTCTTAGAAGAGCCAGAGGAGAAGACACAGACACAGGAGAGGAGGCCATGTGAAGATGGAGGTGGAGATTGGAATGATACAGCCCCAAGTCAAGGAGTGCCTGGAACCACCAGAACCAGAAGTAAGGAAGTTTTCTCTCCTAGAGCCTTCAGAGGAGCATGGCCCTGCCAACAACTTGATTTTAGAATTTCGGCCTCCAGAACTGCATGAAAATAGATTTCTGTTATTTGGAGCCATTAACTTTGTGGTCATTTGTATGGTGGCCCTAGGAAATGAATACACAAGTCCTTCTGCATCCATTCTTGGCCTCATACGGACTATAACTTTTTTCAAAAAATATTTTCATGGTTTCCATTGATAACAGAATGAAACACAAACTTCAACAACCAACATACTCTGGTCCCTAGCTACATCTCTGTCTGTTGATGGATGTTTGGGTTGTTTCTATGTCTTGGCTATTGTAAATAGTGCTGCTGTGATCATTGGGGTGCATGTATCTTTTTTAATTATATTTTTCTCTGGATATATGCTCAGGAGTGGGATTGCTGGATCCTATGGTAAGTCTATCTTTAGTTTTTAAAGGAACCTCCATACTGTCCTCCATAGTGGCTGCACTGACATTTACATTCCCACCAACAGTGTAGGAGGGTTCCCCTTTCTCCACACCCTCGCTAGCATTTATTGTTTGAAGACTTTTTAATGATGGCCATTCTGACTGGTGTGAGGTGATACCTCATTGTAGTTTTGATTTGCATTTTTCTAACAGTTAGTGATGCTGAGCATCTTTTCATGTGCTTGTTGGCCACCTGTATGTCTTCTTTGGAGAGATATCTGTTTAGGTCTTCTGCCCATTTTTTAATTGGGTTGCTTGTTTTTTTTTTTATATTAAGATGTATGAGCTGTTTGTATATTTTGGAAATTAATCCCTTGTCAGTCACATCATTTGCAAATATTTTCTCCTATTCTGTAGGTTGTCTTTTTGTTTTGTTGATGATATCCTTAGCTGTGCAAAAGCTCTTAAGTTTAATTAGATCCCATTTGTTTATTTTTGCTTTTATTTCCATTACTCCAGGAGCTGGTTCAAAAAATATATTGCTGTGATTTATGTCCAAGAGCGTTCTGCCTATGTTTTCCTCGAGGAGTTTTATGGTATCTGGTTTTACATTTAAGTCTTTAATTCACTTTGAGTTTATTTTTGTATATGGTGTTAGCGAATGTTCCAGTTTCAGTCTTTTACAGGTAGCTGTCCAGTTTTGCCAGCACCACTTACTGAAGAGGCTGTCTTTTTGGTTCGGTTTTTTTGAGTGAGTGGATAAATTCCTTTAGGGTCTTAAACTTTTCCATCTTAGAGGACCTGGATAAAGTGCACATGCCATGTTGGATGTTGATGTGACTATGAGTCTTCCCATTCCCCCTTCCTCCACCACCTGCCCCTATGTCTTCCCATCAGAGTTTTGTCCAATTCTGACCTGGCTGATTTCTCATGGCCTGTGGTTGCTGAGACCAGGAACTTCTGGTGTCCGTGGGGAACCAGGGCGGCACTGGAGAACAGTGTTCACTCATGTGTGTCCCTGATCCTGGGTGTATCTTTGACCTTATCATTTGCAGATTCAGAGTAAGACGCAGCAGAAGCAATCCTGGCCAGACTTGAACCCGGGGCCAGTGCTTAGGTTCAGGCCTGGCTTACTGGGTAAATATCAGGCCTGCCGTCTAGGACTTTCAGTCCTTCCCCTTCCTGGCTGTCTTCAAATCTCCCTGCACTGATGAATTCCTGCCTACACACCTGTATTCCTCTAAATCTTCTAGGCCCAAGACAGCAAGGCTGTGGAAGAAGCAGGGGGTCCCTCTCTGTCTGCCTAGGACTTCTGCTCAGAATTCTGGTTTCCTTCCTGAGGACTTGCCTCTGGCCTGGAGGATTGGGACGGGGAACGGCCTCATGGTCAGGAAACACCCGGTCTACACCCAGGACGATGTCAACTCAGTACCCATGTGCTAATACCAGAGCTGCACAAATCCAGAGCAGAGAACCAGGTCACTACACACACACAAACACTTCCAACAGCAGGCTTAATTCCCAACAATCATCTTTAGCAAATTAGGCCTTCTTATAAGCCCATCCCTAAGATAGGAAGTGTGTCATTTGACCAAGAGAAGATGGAAAGACAGTGCTACAGAGTAGAAAGAAAACATTATTGAAGTCAGACCCACTGGGGGATGAATCCTGGCTTGGCTACTAAAAGCTGCGAGACCATGGGCTCATTAATTACCCTCTCCATACTTCAGTTTCTCCCTCTATACAGTGGGAATTGTAATATCTCATTGGGTGGAAGTGAGGATTGAATGAGATACAAAGTACATTGTATAGTGCACGGCCCAGAGTAAGAAGATACTATTGTTGTCATTATCCCCACCAGCACTACTATTATTGTTGTTATTGAAGAGCTAGCTGCTTGAGATGTAAGCTAAGGAAATTCACCCTCCATAATTTCTAGACTCATAACTGAATTGGATGGAATCACAAAAACATCAAAGCCCTTCCAAATCTCCCTTAAACCTCTCTGACAGCTCTCACCCAAGACCAATGTTCTCACCAGCAACAAGCCTTTTACTAAATATTTTCGTCTCATCATTGGCCAATGGCTGCAGTGTAGAGGGTAATTTAATACATGTAAAGGGCCTAGCGTAGTGCCTGGAACATAGGAGATACTCAGTAACTGATCACTATCATCTTCGTCATCATCATTGTCATCATCACTACTGGCGTTTTGGTCAGTGCAGCCCTGCTAGAAAGTTCAGGTGATCCTGAAAGCAGATCTGGTCACTGGTCCTCCTGCCCTCCCCCCAGTGCACCCCTTTCTCTTCCACTGAGCGAGCATCCCTCCTCAGGCCCCTCACACACGGTGGCTGGGCCTGAACGGCATTGCCCGGGCAATGCCTACCCTTAAGATCAGCTCTCGTTGCTTGGGAACCACCTCCTACTTTCTGTGTCTTTAAAATGTGTCCCCTGAGAGAAAGTTGCCCTGTGTGTCCTTCTGCTTCCCCAGAGCCTCACATCTGCACTGCCCCCTGCTCAGTTGGCATATGGCTCTTAAAACATAGTTGACAAATGAAAATTTGGTAAAGGCAATAATATTCATGTGGCTCTGAGCCATCATGATAAATAACATCTAAATACTCTGCCATGTGGAAGGATTCCTGAAAAAAAAAAACAAAAACAAAGGTATTGGTCATACCAGGATGGCTTAAATGAAACAGATCAAAAATACCAAGTCTTGGCAAGGATGTGGAACAGTTGAAACCTCAGACACTGCTAATGGGAGTATAAACTGGTACAATCACTTTGGGACACATTTTTGGCAGCATCTGCTAAAGCTAAAGATAGATCAGCCCCTTTGACTCAGCAGTTCCACTCCTGGGCATTTACCTGTTAGGAAACAATTCTCCGTTGGCCCTTTGCATTTCTGTACATCTTGCAAGCAAGGCATTGACTGTCCTTTTTTCCAGTCTATGTTCTCAAGGATGTCTGTGTACTGAACAGCCTTGAGATACAGAGATAGTGTCTCCCTCTGGAGCAAAAAGCAGATTTGTTTACAGCCTGGGGACATAGAGCTTGTATCTCCCTCCAGAGCTAAGGGCAGGCATGCTGACCATCTCTTATTAAAAAAACCTGGTTTCCCCAAGCATTTACAATGTGTCCTACTGTGTGTGTAGGCATCCTCTGCCCCTCTCTACTTTAATTACCCTGTGGGAATTAGGTCTCAAGGAACTGGTGCAAAAATGCACTCTGGCTACTGCTATTGCAAAGGGTGAGACAACACTCCCTTTATCTCTGACCCAGGAGTGTTGTGTCTTCCACCAGCATCCATGAAATGGGCAGGCTACTTTGTGAGCCTGCAAGTTGAGTAAAATCTCAGATCCTTTATGGTTACATTCAACACCTGACAGAAATGAACATTATGTGATCAGAAAAACAGACGCATGGGTATTTATAGAAGGATTGATTCGTAATAGCCCCAAATCTAAAATCCACTGGAATGTCCTTTCAATGGATGCACTGTGGTGTATTCCCAAATGGAACGCTACCCAGCTATCACAAGACGATGAAAGACTGCTACACATATGGATGCATTTCAGAAACTTGTTGAATAAAGAGAAGCTAGACAGAGAAGAGGACATACTTGATGATTCTACGCGTGTAAAGTTCAAAAACATGCAACACTAACCTATGATGACAGAAGCTTGAACACCAGTTACCTTGTGTGGGGGCACATTGACTGGGAAGGGACATGAGGGCACCTCTGGGGGGGCTGGAAATACTTTAACTCATGATGTAGGTGATGGTTAGATGATTGCATATATAGATAAACATCCGTTGGGCTATATACGAAAGATTTGTGTAATTCACTGCATGCTATACATGAAAACAAAAACAAACAACAAACAAAAAAGAAGAAAGGAAGAGAGCATGGGGTAGCAGGGGGTGGGGAGAGATGGGTGTGGGTGGCCATTGTCTCCAGGTCACTGTTAAAGGGCATATTGTACAGGGCTTACGGCAGAAGCCAGAAAACCTTTTCTTTCATCTTCCCATGTGTTCATTTGACCCTCTGTTGCTCTGGCTGCCTGTGATGCTAATAACTAGGGGGACTGGAGGATGAGGATGGGAGTCACAGCTGGGACCAGCCCTGGGTATCCAGGGAGAGTGAGCATCTCTTGGACTTAGAAGGTGGGGTTGTGGCCAACACTCTCAGGGAGACTGGAAACCCGAGGGAAGGGCTGAAATTACGCGCAGCTGTGCCTGGAGTGGGGCAGGCCCAGCCCTTTGGTCCTGGGGGCAGAAGGCTTCTCCCTCAGACTGGATTAGGGGTAAGGACTGAAGCTGGTACCACAGTGTGAGCAAGGATTAGAGGAGACTAATCCCCGGCTTTGGGTCAAGGCCTGGCCGAATCGACATCTCCTCTCGGCAGCACAGCGAGGCTGTGCACACCCCAGGCGGGGAGATGACCGCTAGGGAAAGCTGCTAACGGCTCCAAGTAAATCCCCATAAGCGAGGTGGGGGCAGGTGTTTTATTGACTTGAAAGATTTCCCAGTAGCTGGGTACATATCTAATAAAAATCTTAGGCTTAAGGGGGAAGACACAGGGAGGCAGAATGGAGAATTGCTGCCCCCTGGGCTTGGGAGGTTAGCAGTCTGGCCAGTCCCTAATAACGCATTCATCCAATATTCATCTTTGAGTTATTACAGTCACTGAGTGTCTCTAAGGTACACGTTTATTAGTGTCCGCTAAGATAATTAGTCCAACATACTTCAAGGCAATTGAAATTGTCCCCGTCAGTGTATTTATTTCCAGGATTCACCATGGCTGCGTTTCAGCATTGGTCCTGTTTTGTTCCCATTTCCCCCATTTCACTTTCTACAAGAGCCCCTAACTCTCCAGCTGGCCCCAGAGGAAGGAGGGCAGGTCCCCAGGCTCTAGCTCAGCTGCCTCTAGGGTCACTTTGGGGGTGGGGGGAGGCTGGCTTCCTCTCTCGCTGCTATTCCCTTGCTCTCAGGAGATGTAGAGGGGAAGTCACAGGACCTACACTTGTGTGGATCTCCCACAGCATCCATTGCAGTTTCACAAGCAGCGAAACTCTCACTACTCTGCTCCAAGTGGGATAGCCCCTCATCCTCAGACACCATGGTGTGCGTGCGAATCACTGGGCCCCTTGTGAAAACAGACTCTGAATCAGCAGGTGTGCGCCGGGCTGAGGTTCTGCGTTCCTAACCAGCTCCCGGGTGCCAGAGCTGCTGGGTCACAGAGCACACTTGGAGAGGAGCAAGGGGCTAGACCCACTCTTCCTCGCCTGCTTGTATCCTGCTGGGCATCCCTTTTGGAATGAAATAGATGATTCTTAATGACCTCAGATAGTCCTCTCAACTCTGATTCTTTGACAACATTCAAGGGTATTTTCATGATGGAGGCAACAGGTCTACCCTATTCACAGACTCACAGCTTGATTTTTCAGTCATACAGGGTCCCCGGTGCCCAGGCAGTGCCTGGAAACACAGATCCGTTTCACAGGAGGGGCAGGGGAAAAGCACAGCTCTGAGGGAATTTTTACACACAGGGTGAAAGTTGGTTTATTGTCTTTCTTTTCATAGTATTTAAAATCATTTTTTAAGGACAGAACTTAGCTTTAATTAATAAATTCTTCATTTTATTACGGTTGCCTACAATTTCCTACTATTTAGTCTAATTGGGTTTTCATGTTTGGAATTTAGAAGCAGCTTCCTTCTCTGAGTTTTCAGTAGTAAAACATAAATAAACATCACCCGCTTTAGCAGTGTCCATTGACTTCCATGCCCTTTTGCTGCCACATAGTGATCCATTCATTCATTCATTCATTCACTCACTCACTCATTTGTTCAGTTACCATGTGCCATGAGAGATGCCGGGGATAAAATGGTGAACAGGACAAATGTGGTCTCTGTCTTCATGGAGCCGACCTTCCTAGCAGGGGAGGCAGATGCTCGCAGGGGTCAGGGAGGGCTTTGTAGGAGAATGATCAAGGCTGTGCCTTGTCAAGGTCTTGCAGAGAGAGGTCTGGGTGCAAACTATCCTGTCCTTTTCTGCTTTCTTCTCTCTTAATGTTGAACCCAACAGGAGGGGAGGGAAGTTAAGAGGGAGGAGAAAGTGCCTTGGATGGGAGGTGAGGAAAGAGCTGGAAACCACTCTAGAATCTAAGGGTCTGATCTCTGTGTGAACTACTTTCCAAGAAGTAGAGTTTGTAAGGACCTTATCCTCTACCACCCCTGCCCAGGTCCCATCCCCCATTCCACCGCGGCCAAAAAATTCTTCCGCGAACCTAATATTGAGGGATATTTCGAAAGGAAGATAAGTTGATAATGGCACAAAAGCCTTCCTCTGTAAAACACAGAAATGGCAAGTCCTCGATCCTGGCCCTGCTAAAGTGCCAGGCACACGACAGAGTCAGAGAACAGAAGTCTCTTAGTTTCTCCCCTAATGTTACTGTAACTCGGCATTTCTACAGCATTTGATCTCGGCCAAGCACTTTAACGGTAATTTCCTGACTAATCTTCTCACGTCTTTATGGACCGGCCACAGGGTGAAACTTAAATTTCCTTGTGTTGGCTAAGAAAGAAACTGAGGCGTTGAGTCAAACCCCCTTCCCCACCACCGTGTGTGATGGGGAGTGGGCCAGGGCACCTGGCAGTGAAGGCTCATGAGGAGATGAGATGTGGTCCCAATTCTTCCGCTCCTTACAAAACCAAAAGCAGCTCTTTTCACTTTTCTAGGCCTTTATTTCCATGGCTGTAAGATGAGAACGATAGTGCCCACCCCTCAACCAGAGGATATGAAGGAGATGTTAAAATGTGTTTTAAATGGTGAAATGTATTTGGAAGAAAGTATTATATAGATGCAAATCATGGAAGGGTGTGCCCCCAACATCCTTGTCGTTCATGGCTGACGCCTGCTGAGGACCTGTGCTAAGTGCATTACATGCATCATCTCATCTAATCCTCCTCTGGGCTGCAGGAGGTGGGGACCATTATCTCTAGCAATTTGCATCCAGGGAAACTAGAGCACAGAAAGGAGAGGGTATTTCCCAAGACTCCAGGGTTAGCAGTAGTGAAGCTCGGTTTCCATCCTCAGGAGTCTGGCTTCTAAGCACAGGAACCGAGGCCCCCAGGACTCCCTGCCCCCTCTCTGTGTGCCGCCAAAGCTCAGTTATCTGCCTGTGGATTATCTGCACCTCATTTTTCATTTCATTCCGAGCTGACTTTTTCCTGCCATCCAGTTCAGCTCATTAGTTGCAAGGGGAGCTCAGGGACTTAGAACTAATCCTAATATTAAGTAAAGAGCAAAGCATAATTAGGAAGATAAATCTTCTGGGGGAAAAACATATGTAACATATTCCAAAGTCAAGCATGGGTGATTTTTCCCGTCTTTGAGATGATCTGCACGACTGTTCTCTTTTTCTAGCACAGATAACTGTGGGTTGATGGAGGAGTTTGTTTTAAACATTTTTTTTTTTTTCTGACTAGAAGGGAATGTATTCTGGTCAAAGAAATTTCAGAAATTCTGCATATCCTAAAGAAAGAAACAGAAAACTCAGAAGGCCACTGTCCTGTCCATACCAACTAGTGATGTTTTGATGTATACTTTCTTCAATGCCTTTTACAGATGAATATCTAAATATTATATACATTGTCTTTTAAGCTGTTTTTTCCGTTTAATAGCTTATGGAACAATACATGTAAAAAATGTTGATTAACACCATCATTTTTATTGGCTCCATTGGCCTCAGAGAACTCAGGGAGAACTCATATGGAACTGACATAATTGGTTTCATTCAGATCTGACTAGGAGAGACACTGTCACCACATGCATCCGATCATTTATTAGTTCCTTCCTTCAGCAGACCTGCCAGATATTGGGCATAAAAAGAAAACTAAGATTCAGTTCAGATCTTCAAAGAGTTCTGTGTCTTGTTTCAGAGACTCTGCATCAATTTCTTTTGTGGCACAATCTCATTGTCCTCCGTGGCCCCCTCCTCCCTCATCCTCATCGTCCAAGACGTAGCTTTGTCACTGGAAGCAGCCAGGCCTTATTCACAGACCCTCCCCCACTTCCAATCCCTTCCTTTTTTTTTTGCCTCTGGGTTTAACAGTAGCATAAAACTAATTTATAGCTCTTGCCAGGAAGAGGACAAATTTTCATCTCAGCCCGTCATGCGAAAAGCTCTAGTACAAATGAATAATTGTTGACCCATGCTACCTATTAGAGATTGTGCTGGGGTCACCTCGTTTGTTGTTTTAACACAAGAAATTAAGGGCCCTGGGAAGGGTTTCCACAGGGACTGAATTGGTAATGAGGTAGAACATTGTCTTTGTGGGTGACCTCTGCTGGTACCATGTTCACAGCGGGGAGGGGGAGGGGGCCGCACTGCCACGACTATCCCACGAGAAGGGCCGGCTCTGCCTGTGTCCGCTTTTGACTGTAGGCTCAGGGCCATTTCCCCCCAGGGTTCTTATCAACCAGCATATGCCTGAGGAGCAACTAAAATATGCTGGCCTCTTCGTGATGCGTTGGAGGGAGTGTGGTCATAGGCATTGCTATTTTGGCCATCAGAGGTTTCGCCAACACAGGCCATATGTGAAGCCATATGCTTCTGTGGTGTAAGGGTGTGTGGAGTGATTCAGGCTGCGTTCTATTCAGTATCAAATGTCTTGAGTTGTAGGAAAAGGCTTGTACAGGAGGTAACCCTTGAAACAGGCCAGAAACAGTGGATGAAAGCTGGGTGGTGGAAGGGCGAAGAGAGTGCTCCCAGAGGATGGGGGACAGGTTGCGCATGGCTCCGGGTTGGAAAGGTGCGACCGTGTGCCCAAGAGCTTTGAAAGGAAGATGAGGGGTGGGGGGGATGGCACGGGGGTTCACTTTGGATTGCTCCATATACTAGCTATATGATCATGATACACAGGATGTATTGAATATGACATACCTTCTAATACTAGTGACTAAAAATTGTAATGGAAATAAATGTCTGTAGAGCTTTTCGCACAGCCTGGGGCTCAACCGATATTGAATAACATGTTACATTATTCATTATTTTGCCATCTTTTCAGTCCCTGAACCATCACTTTAGCATTTTTAAAAGTGTTTTCCTACCCAGTGTCTCATGTAATCCCAAATATAGGGAAGGTCAGGTGCCCTTGTCACCCAGTCGATGACATTTGCTGATAGCCCCAATCCAGGCATTGGTCGAGGCCTGGAGAAAAAGACACTGAGTGGCAGGGAGGCTGAGTTTTTGTGGTGGTTTCACCTGTCCATGCTGACTCTGGAAGACATGGGTAGCAGGAGGGGAAAATGCTTTTCATGGAGACTGGGACATTATGTAATAGAATCAACCAGAAAATTGGTAAAAAGAGTTTAAAATTCAATAAAGTGGCAGAATGACAGGAATCCAGTTTTTTCCCAACCACTGAGCCCTGACCTGATGATCAGGTTGGCGAGGTTCTAGCGTGAAGGAGGGTGAGCCAGGGAAGGAACTGTTGAGTTAATCCGTCTTTTGCATCTTGGAGGAAGGTCCTGAGCAGAAGGGAGAGTGGGAAGAGCTTCTGGATGATGAGCATAATTGTCCACCAAGATACTCATCCACTAGACGGGGGAGTCACACTTGCTGTCACTATGAGCCACAGTTCATGTGTAGGGACTGGGGATGCTCTGGGGTGATGCAGAATTTTAAAGCAGAGATCAGAGGCCTGGGTGAGCTTTGTGAAAGTGCCCAGCTAGCTCCAGTTCTGCATTCAGCAGGTTGCCATCCCTAATTAATATGCACTAGGTGAGCTAAAGAAGGCAGAACCAGGGGTTCTGGGTTGAAGCCACCATGGACCATAAAGCCTGCTCAGTAGAGTGCGGGCAGGAGTGACTTACTGTCTAAGTAGTTTGAAAGTGGGAGCTGCACTGTATCCAACTCTGACCTGCTCTGGTCAGTGGTGGGTGTGTAGAGGTGATTGAGTAGTGTCTGTTGATTTGCCTAAAGCTGGGATGCATGAGTTTCGTTTTATTCATTCATTCATTCTTTTTTATTTTTAAATTTTTATTAATTAGGTTTATTTATTTTTGGAGGAGGTACTGGGGATTGAACCCAGGGCCTCGTGCATGCTAGGCATATGCTCTACCACTTGAGCTATACCCTCCCCCCATTCATTCATTCTTTCATTCACTTATCACATTTTATCAGTGATCTTCCTTGTGCCAGAAACTGTGATATATTCTGATGATAAAATGATAAATAAGACCTAGGATCTGCCCCCTAAAGAGAGGACAGTCTGATGGTGGGACACGCTGAAAAACAGACAACTGTCATACAGGTGTGGTCAGTGCTATGGTAGAAATTAGCCCAGGGTGCGGTGGGAGCAGAGGAGAGACAAAGAGATAAACCTGCCACAGGAAAGGCTCAGGATGGAGGTGATAGCTGAGCTGAGCCTTGAAGAACTAGGGGGGACTATTTTGGCAAAGGGCAGGTTGTGGGGAGAAGGAAAGGACATTTAGGTAGACAAAAAGCAAGGACATGTCAACAGAGTTGAAAGCTACAAATGGTTCAGCCAGCCTGGGATGTCAAGTTGGTCAAGGTCGAAGTGAGAATGATGAGAAGTGACACAGAGGAGGCCACTGAGCTAAGGATGCCCTAGATAAGGAGTTTGGGTCTTGTCGTGGAGGCTCTGGTGGGGCCACTAAAGGATTTTAGGTGGGAGGGGAAAGAGGTTGATGTAAACAAATTTCTTACTAAACATTTGCCAGGTAACTGTGGTGGGATGTAAAATTAGTAGCAGTTAAAATGTATATTTTTACTCAATTACATTTACCCCTTTTTAGAGATGCGTTATGTTGTATGCTGAAAACAGACTGATTGCTAAAAAATAAATTGTGGTTGGAAGTTTTACAAATAGAATGCTTTTACACATTACATTAAAAAAACAGAATCATAATCATTTTATATGTTATTTAGGTGAGTTCATTATTACTGTTCCTATTGTTAATACATAGATATAAATACATATGAATTAAAACAAATCTATTTTTAAAAAGCAAAGAGTCCTTTTACATTGCAAATACTCTTATCTTTTACTGTAAACTCATACATTCAAGTTTTGTGTACAATATCAGATTTTTTAAAAATTATATTTTTGAACTCATGTTAGAGAAAAATTGCAAAAAAGAGTACATACAGAGATTTCCCATGTACTGTGAATCTCACTTCATCTAATGCTAACATCTTATACAACCATCTTGCAATGATCAAAATCAGGAAAATAAAATTGGTACAATGCTCTTAACTAATTACAGATCTTCTTCAAATTTAGAAATAAGCTACTTCCTGAGTAGCTTGATTCTTGATTACTGTATGTTCATTCAGGGAATCACTCAGCTGGAACATGACAAGACTAAGAAGAAAATGGCCATTGCCTTGGTGGAACGTACACCAAGTGTCCTGTATGCAGAACCTGGGTTGAGTGAGCAGAATCTAACTTCTTGTTTCACATTTGAATTGATCCACCGGGGCTAGTGTGCCAAGGTGGAACACACAGAGGGTTCTCCTTTCCCCCAGAGAACAACTTGAGTCATTATTAAAGGACAGTGTACAAGTATGAAATGAGAATAAGCTCAGAGAGGAAATTCGTAGAAATTATAAAACACTCTTTTACGTCAGCCTATGCAAATATATGTACACTTTCCCTAGAAGAGATAAGTTATCAAAAGTCATCTCAGAAGAGATGGAAAATCTAAACAGATTCACTGCTAAGAAGCAATAGCTATTGCTCCTCACTCACACCCTCCCAGGATGCAACCACCAGGCCCAGATGGTTCCACAGAGGAATTCCATCTTTACCAAACAGATGATCCTTATCTTATTTAAATTGTTAAGCAGACCAAAAGGAAGTCTGATTTTTAGAAAATCATCAAAATATTAACAATAAAATTTAATGGAAATAACATAAAAAGAGAAGTTAGACTGATCTCACTTATGAATCCTGATGTAAAATTCTAAATAAAATGGTACAGAGTGTGGCAGCAGCATGTTGAGAGAATAGTATGCCTTGGCTAAGAAGGGTTCATATTAGGAATGCAATTATGATTCACTATTTAGAAAGCTATTAATATGACTTATCATATCAATAGATCAAAAAGAATTACATAATCATCTTCTTAGATGTTGAAAAGATGTTTGATAAAGCGCAAAAATGAGAGAAACTATCTGCAGATCATGTATCCAATCAGCGGCTTGTATCCAGAATATATAAAGAACTCTTACAACTCAACAACAAAAAGACAAATAACCCAATTAAGAAATGGGTTAAGGATTTGAATGTGCAATTCTCAGAAGAAGATACATAGCCAATAAGCACACGAAAAACATGTTCAATGTCATCAGCTTTTAGGGAAATTCAATTCAAAACCATAATGAGATACCACTTCACACCCACTAGGATGGCTAAAATGGAAAAGTCAGATAGTGGTTAGGAAGAATGACCAAATTCAACCACTGAGAGCACATAGGACAGTGTCTATCAGCTCACGTGCTAAGTGTCAAAAGTTTTAGGAATTTTTTGAACTGATTGTTAAACCCAGCCATTACTAAAAGTAAATCATGTAAACTGACAGATAAATTACATTCAAAACAAAGGTAGTAAATACTCAAAATTCATCACTTCCTAATCATTTTACTATTATATGTGTTCTTAAGGTTATTTATATATCTATAAATCTGTGTTTATAACTTTCTGTATGTGGTTAGAGATACTAAATAATGGTAAACATCTCTTCCCGACTTTATGTACAGTGTCATGTAGGTAGCTTGAAATTAGCCATGGTGAGAGTATTGAGGGAATTGGCAAATGCTGGAAATCAGGGCTTAATTTCCTGGGTTTGGTTTTTTTTTTTTTATATAGAGTAGATTGAGGAAAGTAATGGAGAAAATGTTAATAAGGCAAATTAAATTTAAAAGTGTGTAATGGATATAGCTGTAACTTTGTGTTAAATAGTGCAAAAAACTGAGGACATTTTTTTTTAGTATTCTAAAATTATTACCTGATTCAGCCAAGGGGACATTGACATCACTGAGGAGTGATATTCTGACATTTACCTTTGCTGTTTCACTTTTATCTTGTTAACCTAAAACAATCAAGCTGGGAAATCCCACACATTCATCAATGTTGTGGTGACTTCTCATTGCAATCTGATTTTGTTAAATGATTTTGAATTGCACCTGTAGGTTGACTCTGGGTACAAGAATTCAGCAAAACCAATGAAGGCATTCTGTGTAGCTATATGGAATTTAAAATTAAGAATACTGTATATTTTATTATTTGAAAAAATTGTGTTGCACATCCCTTATAGCAGTAAAATTTATAATAAACTTTTGTGCGCATGAATGTACATACTACCCACCTCCCCAGAGAGCTGATTGTTAAACATCTACCAGAACATGACTTCACAGATCCCTCAAAGCTTGGACACAACTCTGAGCAAAAGTGGGGAATCTTCCGCTTGGCTAAGATTAAGTTTCCACTCTTGATGGAAAGGGAATCCAAAATATATATTAAATTCAGTTATAGGGAAAAGATTGTTGCATTTATTGCATTCCTCAGATTATGAACATGTTTAAAATTTCTCATCTGAAGGAGCTTAGTTGAGTAAGAAGCTTCTGAAACCAGAGTGCCCCCTGTTTACACCTTCAGCATCATGTCCCACATGGTGAATGACTGGGCTTCCAACCCTGTTGTAACAATATTGATGGTCCCTTCCCGGTCCTGATACATAAAAGAAGTCGATGAGGGTCAATGAGTCCTGAAGCGGGCATAAATCCTAAGGCTGCCCTGCATCACCTTTGACCTTTCAGCAGCCTCTGCCTTCAGGTAATTGGCTGAGTTGTAAGGAGTTAGGGTGGAGGGAATTGGGGATGTTGGGGACTCCATAGAACTGAGCCCTTTAAATGGACTCCATAATTTCCATTCCACACTTAAGGCTACACTGGAAATTTATAGACTGTGGTTTGGAAATCATTACAAGTACTAGACATGTTTTTTTGCCTGCAGATCATTGGAATGAGAATCTCTGGATGTCATAACGAATGCCCCAGATAAATCACATGTGCCCACTGGAGATGGAGAGCTGTGTCTCATGGAGAAATTGTTAGGCTTGACTCCTGATCGTGGGCAGAATCAGCTGCTTTGTGACTGCAAGGAAAGTTTCAGCCAAGAGTATCAGTAATTTGGACTGTCTTCCTCTAGTCGGGCTGAGACTCAAGTCAGGGAACACTGGGCTCAAAAGTGTCCAGAGTGCTTACCCAAGAAGGTCCTAGCTTCATACTGACCTTTTAAAATGTTAAAATGTAAAATTGCTTTTTAAAAGGCAAGAGAAGACTGTATATGCATAATGCCATTTAATGCTCTTCTTACAAAAAATACAATCAAACATATCGTGTTAAAAATCTACTAGAAGTGCAAACACCAGAATATTAGTTGTGATTATCTCTGGGTGGGATTGATTATAGGCAATTTTTTCTTAGTGGCTTTCTATATTTTATAAGCATCCTTACAGAGCATGTGCTGGTTTGGTCATTAGAAAAATAAATGTTATTTTAAAAATAATGTGTGTAGAGGGGAGAGGAGAGAAAGAAAGACGAAGGGAAGGAGAGGAACAAACAAAGCAAAAACAGAAAAAAAGACACTTCCTCCTGTCAGCAGCCCAAGCCCAGGGCTGTCGCTCAGCCAACGGCCCCCATTTGAGCTAGTCCTGACCCACAGTGCGTGAAGTTCCTAAACCAGTACAAAGTCCTGGGGCAGTGAGCTGAAGGCACAGTCCAGCAAGGGTTACTGAAAGCTGTCAGCTTAGATCACAGTCCTCCCCTAGCAGGTGCCAGGGTCCTCCCGCTGCTCAACCCAAACTCAGACAAGCAGGTCCAGCCCTGTCCCGAGTGCACGGGGGATGCTCCGCAGTGGCTAGCTGGCTCAATGGATGGATGCTTTTCTGCTTCGCCATGGGGTCAGCTTGCACACAGGGTACTGGGTGAGGAATGGCTTTCACCAGGAGCTCACATATATCTCAACTTTTGCACATGTTGTCAGGCTGATGTAGTGCTGCTGCAAACCACTCTGTATACTTAAAATCCAGGAGGCATTTTTCAAACTCTGCTACCAGTGGCTGGTATTTGGTGGCTTAGACATGGGGTAGTGATGTGTCCTGGAATTGGAGCAAATCACTCGCAGGAAATAGAAAAATGCTGCTACAGGGACCGATGTAGGACTGGAATTTTAGCTCAGTGTTTGTCTGGAGCTAGTCAGTTTCTCCACTTCAAACCCTTTGAGAAACAATGTGCTGCTATAGTCATGTGACTGACAGGAGTTTGAAATTGATACTCTACCAAAACGATTATTTCGAACAAATTCTGCTGCTAAAATTTAACTATGCATTGTCACTTCCGATTCAGTTACAAGCAGCTCCGGAGATACAAAGCAACAAACTGTACAACTTCCCCTGGGTCCTCTGGTTCATTGTCTTTAATTAGAATGAGGGTCTGCATGTACAGTGCCTGAAAGGGCCTGGGACAGACTTTCCAGAAATCAGGCATAGAGTCAGAAAGAAAGAAACTGCATAGCTTGCATGCACATATCTTTCTGGCTGGCTTCTATGGGAGTATGGTGGAGGAAATATTCTGTTATGTCCAGGAGGGGTAAAATAGGGAAGAAGTTAAGAGCATGAATTTTGGAGACCTGGATTTGAGTCCTGATTCAGCTGTTCATTCACTGTGCAACCTGGGGAAAGTAACTTAACCTCTCTGAGCTTCATATGTAAAATTAGGACAATAAGAAAAGTTCTGTCCTAGGATAATTTTAAGAATTAAAAGAGAGATTCACACACCTTAGCCCATTGTCTGGGACAGAGGAACTGCTAATCGCTGTTGGTGGTAGTGATGACAGTGATGATGATGATGATGATGATGATGATGATGATGATGATGATGATGATGATGATGATGATGATTTTCGGGGCAGGACTAGTCAGAGGGGGTGAAGGGTGGTGGTAGTTGGTACTCTGCCCATGAGGGAGGAAATGAACATTTCCTAAGGGAAATGGATGTCTTCAGCCTAACTAGATTTTGAAAATTCTGTAATTAGGCTTTGTTGATAGGACAAATAGATGTTCTTGAAAAGCACTTTTAATGCCCTCTAAATGCCACCTCTTATGGGTGACTTTTTTTTTTTTTTTTTTAATTTCAGGAAACCACTTTAGGGTCTTAGGGCTATGAAACTGTGGTCCTGGCACACTTCCTGTCCTGAAGTTTCTTGCAGACAGGAGACAACCAATTTTGTTGTCACCTGCTCCGGTTGCTTCTTCCAAGGGTGCCCAGGGCTGTCCTATCCTGGAGTTTGCTTCTCTTGATTTACCTTGTTCTCCTCGAGTGCAGCAGCCTCTGCTGACCTAGGCCTCAGAGGTCGTTTTGGGGAAGGAGTCCCCAGAGGAGAGGTGCCAGGTGTCACGGGGGAACCAGAGAGCTTTCAGCCTGGTCCTGTCGTGACGTGAGGAGGGCTCAGGGACTCCGCACTGGAATCCTGTGGGAAACCTCCACTCAAACTTCCAGATTCCTCAGCTGTCGACTGAGGAGGGGTGGATCGCCCAGGCCTGGACTCAGAGCACAGGAGCCAGGCCCTCCCTGTGCCCTCCTTTTAGCCTAGAGCCATTCATCCAAAGGACACCTCCCAGCACAGGTGGAGATGGAGAGGAAACAAATGAGTTAGGCTCCAGCAGACCAGGGACTTCTGAGGAGGAGTGCCAGTGGCTGCCCACGCTGTTTGATGCAGAAACGTGGCCTGAGGGTTGATAACGCAGGGCGTTAATCTCCCAGGGCGTTCTCTTTTTGTCCTCGCCCAAACCCCAGGAGAGAGAATGGACCAGCCCTATGAGCCCATTTGATGCATGAGGAAACAGAGTCAGAGAGGGGACACAACTGGACAAAATCCTCACAGCTAGGATGTGGCCGGGTGATGGCCAGGATGTAGGAATAAGATGTAGTCCTGCTCCTAGTTCAGCCTTTTTTTCTTTTCCACCTGAAAGAGGTTAAAAACAATGCCTGCTAAAGAGCCTTCCCCAAAGACTTTTTTTTAACAGCCTCCCATTAATCCTCACAGTCATTCTGGAGCAGCGGGTGGCTAATATTATAATGATTATGATGATCGTTATCATGACATAGAGTCACCGGAAGCCTGAGGCACAGCTTCCTTTAAGCCATGCTTTTCTGTGACACGTGTGGGTGTGTAGATTGATAGATAGATCAGACCTCCCCATACCCACGAGTGTCCAGGTGAGGCAGCTTTCGCTGAGAGCTGAGACTGTGGCCGGAAGTCCCCGCACTTGTAAGCAGAATTCCCTACGATTTTCTGATGATCTAGAGGCACAAAAGCCTTTGTGGATGACCTGCACAGGGAGTTAAGACAATTAGAGAAAGCTGTGGGTGTCTTCACGGGCTCAATTACAGGCGCAAATAAGGGTGCTGGGCCCCTTTTGGCCAGAGATATGAGGCCAGGCTGCTTCGGGAGCAGAAGGCAGGCAGCCAGCATGCCGAGGCCCACCCAGGCCTTCCAGGCTCCCACGGGGGCAGCTGGGAAGTGAGGGGGTACCCAGCCCTTGCTCTTGGCACCGTCCACGACCGGAAGCAGGTTGGCCAGACTGAGCAGGAGGGTGGTGAGTCTGCCCCAGGACCAGCTCCTGGTTCACTGCTGGCCTCAGCTCTTTACTATGTGAGGCTCTCATGCAGCTGAGAAGGGGAGAGGCCGAGGGTGGGAAGGAAGCTGTTTGGCTTCCACAGCGGAAGGAACAAGAAGAAAACCCCAGTGCTGGGGAACCTGGATGCTATGATCTGAATGTTTGTGTCCCCCTCAAATTCATATGTCAGAATCCTAAAGCCCAGTGTGATGATACTAGTAGGTGGGGCCTTTGGGAGGTGCTCATAAGAATGGAACCGACATGAGTGGGATTAGTGCTCTTCTAAAAGAGGCTCCAAAATGGTGTTGGGAAAACTGGACAGCAGCATGTAAAACAATGAAGCTAGAACACTCCCTTACACCATATACAAAAATCAACTCAAAATGGATTAAAGACTTAAACATAAGACAAGATACAATAAACCTCCTAGAGGAAAACATAGGCAAAACATTATCTGACATACATTTAAAAAATTTTCTCCTAGAAGAAATAAAAGCAAGAATAAACAAATGGGACCTAATGAAACTTACAAGCTTCTGCACAGCAAAGGAAACCAGAAGTAAAACAAGAAGAAAACCTACGGAATGGGAGAAAATTTTTGCAAGTGAAACCGACAAAGGCTTGATCTCCAGAATATATAAGCAGCTCATACGACTCAATAAGAAAAAAATAAACAACCCAATCCAAAAATGGGCAGAAGACCTAAACAAGCAATTCTCCAAGGAAGACATACAAATGATCAAAAAGCACATGAAAAAAATGCTCAATATCACTAATTATCAGAGAAATGCAAATCAAAACTACAATGAGGTATCACCTCACACCAGTCAGAATGGCCGTCATTCAAAAATCCACAAATGACAAATGCTGGAGAGGCTGTGGAGAAAGGGGAACCCTCCTACACTGCTGGTGGGAATGCAGTTTGGTGCAGCCACTATGGAAAACAGTGTGGAGATTCCTCAAAAGACTAGGAATAGACTTACCATATGACCCAGGAATCCCACTCCTGGGCTTGTATCCAGAAGGAAATCTACTTCAGGATGACACCTGCACCCCAATGTTCATAGCAGCACTATTTACAATAGCCAAAACATGGAAACAGCCTAAATGTCCATCAACAGGTGACTGGATAAAGAAGAGGTGGTATATTTATACAATGGAATACTACTCAGCCATAAAAACCGACAACATAATGCCATTTGCAGCAACATGGATGCTCCTGGAGAATGTCATTCTAAGTGAAGTAAGCCAGAAAGAGAAAGAAAAATACCATATGAGATCGCTCATATGTGGAATCTAAAAAACAAAAACAAAAACAAACAAACAAACAAAAACAAAGCGTAAATAAAGGACAGAAATAGACTCACAGACAGAGAATACAGACTTATGGTTACCAGGTGGGTGGAGGGTGGGAAGGGATAGACTGGGATTTCAAAATTGTAGAATAGATAAACAAGATTACACTGTATAGCACAGGGAAATATACACAAAATGTTATGGTAGCTCAGAGAGAAAAAAATGTGACAATGAGTGTGTATATGTCCATGAATGACTGAAAAATTGTGCTGAACACTGGAATTTGACACAACATTGTAAAATGATTATAAATCAATAAAAAATGTTAAAAAAAAAAAAAAAAAGAGGCTCCAAAGAGCTCCCTTGCTCCTTCAGCCATGTGAGGACACGTGACCCAGAAGAGGGCCCTCACATGATCATGCTGTCACCCTGATCTCAGGCTTCCAGCCTCCACAGGCATGAGCCATACACTCCTGTTGTTTAGAAAATGCCTGGTGTGTGGTACTTCGTGTCCGCAGCCCAAATGGACTAAGACACCAGAGATGGTTGTTCTTGGGGTCCTGTGTCCAAGGCCTCTTTAGCCAGCTTGGTGATGACAAGCCCTCTGCCCAGCCTTGCAGTCACTCCTTCATTCTCTCATCTGTCTGAACTAAAGGTTCAGGAGGCTGTAGCAGAATATTATGGATGGGGTGGCTTACGGGACACTTTCTTTCTCACAGTTCTGGAGGCTGGGAATCCAAGATGGAGGTGCAGGCAGCTCCAGTGTCTGGTGAGAGCCGTCTTCCTGGTTTGCAGATGACCGTCTTCTTGCCGGAGCTCTAGCTCTTCCTCTTCTTAGAAGGAAGACATTAATCCCATCATGGGGGATCCACCCTCATACCCTCATCTAAACCTAATTACCCCAAAGGCTCCACCTCTTAGTATCTTCCCATTGGAGGCTAAGGTTTCCATATAGGAATTTGGGGGGGGAACATGCACATGAAGTCCATAGCACTCATCCATCCACTCAAGAAGTGTTTTTGAAGCCTTGTCCCCAAGGCACTGACAGTTGAGTGGGAGAAACTGACAAGTAACCAGCCATGACATTACACGGGAGAAGTGCCCTGACATGGTGTGGTCACTGGGTGTCGGGGGATATTTAAGAGGAAAACCAGCACCATCTCGGGGTATCAGGGAAGGCTCCTCAGAAGAAAGGACCTCTCAGGGAATGAGTAAGAACTAGGCAAGCAAAGAGAAACGGGAGCAGGCTTGCTGGCACAGAGCAGCACATGCAGTCTATAGGCTTCATTCTCATCTCGGCTCCTCACCACAACCCCATGCTGCTCAGATCCTTCTGGACCTCTGGGGGAAGTCATAAGTTTGTTTGCCTGTGAAGATCCGGCAGAAATAAAAATCAGTCACTCTGGGAGCTTTCTGGAGAGGGGCTGTACTGCTGTATTTCATTTTTCTGGATGTGGTAGTTAATTTTATGTGTCAGCTTAGCTAGGCTACGGTACCCAGATATCTGGTCAAACACCAATCCAGATGTTGCTATGAAGCTATTTTGGGGTTTAGATTAACATTTAAACTAGTAGACTCTGAGTAGAGTCTCCACAGTGTGGGTGGGCCTCATCTGATCAGTTGAAGGCCTTGAGAGAGAACAGACTGACATCCCCTGAGGAAGCAGGAATTCTGCCTGCAGTCTGCCCTCAGACTCAAGCTGCAACATCCACCCTCCCCTGGGTCTCTACCTGCCACCTGCCCTGCAGGTTCTGCACTTGCCAGCCCCTACAATTGTGTGAGCCAGTTGCTTAAAATGAATCTCTTTTGATAGATGGATGGATAGATACATAGATGGATAGATCAATAGATTGATAGATCCTGTTGGTCCTTTTCTCTGGAGAACCTTGACCAATACACTGGATACACCCTTACACCTTTAGGTTGGTTGCCTGATTCATTTGAAGGTGTTACATCTTTTCCACCAGGAAAGACCATGCTTTCTGGCCTTTTCCTGCTGATTACAGGTGTTCACTCTATGATCTCAGAGGGATTGGTAGAAAAAAAGCAACCCCGAATTCCATTCGTGCCCCAGGCTGATGAGTCTCTAGAGTTTAGACGAGTCAGTTAACTTCCTGGGAGTCAGTTTCTTCCTCTGTCATGCAACCAACAGCAGCTGTTAAGGCAGTTTAGGGATCCTCATCATAGAAATGACAACAGATACTACTGATGCCACGTTCTGCAGGAGCCAGGCCTCACATCATGCACATAGATGCATCATCTAATTCATTCTCACAGCAAAGCCATGCGTTAGGAATCATCACCAACCCCGCTGTGGAGATGAGGAAACTGAGGCGCAGAGAAACTTTGTTGCATCACCCAGGTTCACACAGGTGGTTGCAGGCAGGAACGAAGCCCAGGCAGCTGCCCCACTAGACATGGATTGAGACAGAGGAGCGGAGGTCGAAGCTTCCTCTGATTTGTGTTCTGTTCTGTCACATCCCACAGTCTCCAGGGGAAAGGCCACGGGAATGGTGCACCATGGTCTGGCAACCTGCTGGCCCTGTCTGCCTTTGCTGGCTTCTTCAACTTAGGATCCTGGTGACCAGACTGGAATAAGGATGACGAAGTGAGGCTTATCTAGTGTTCACAACCCAGCAAAAGAAGAGAGGTGTTTACAGCCATTTATTTCCACTAACATGTAGAGTGGAAAATTACGTGTCTGCATCTATTTTTAAAAGTGTTGTTATAGATTAGAAGAGTTGAGTTATAAAACCCTTTAGGAACGGCATTCCTCCGGATGTAAATGTCAACAGAACCCGTAGGAAACATCCCCCTTGGGCGCACCCCATAATTACACTTGCTTGAGGCAGTAACGGGGCACACTGCTGACTTGCCTGCCTCGCCTCACCGAGATGCTGAAGGCTCGTGGGGGTGTTCTCTTCAAAGTGTACAGACGTATGCGATGGGGGCTTCCACTTGCCCCAGGCCGCACAAATATCAGGGGTGGGTCTACTCAAGGTGACGGTGCCTGGGATTCCAGGGTCTTTCTGGGCAGCCACTGCCCCTCTTCTCAGCAACTTCCCTTCCTTGACATCCTGAGTCATCTCCTGGGGAGAATGGACTCTCCCACAGGGCTGCTGCTGTGAGAGTCTCTGAGTTCCTGGGGCTTCTCTTTCCCTTCCTCCCCCAGACCCTGGGGTCCTTGGAGCTGCCTCACCAGGGAACAGCTCAGCTGTGGGAGTTGTTCCTGTCCTGCTACCGCAGGTACTGTTTTGTAGGAGGCTTATCCCTGCCCCTGGGCCTTGGCACATAATAACCTGCCTCCCTGGAAAGTCCTCTCATCCCCAGACCTCACCAGGCTCTGTTGGTCCTCCTCTGTGCTCCCCTGTGTGCTTCGTACATAGATATGGGGACCATTATGGGTTGAATTGTGTCCCCCCCAAAAATGTGGAGGTCCTAACCCCCAGTACCTGTCAATGTGACCTTATTTGGAAACAGGGTCTTTGTAGATGATTAGGGACTTAAAATGAGGTTGTTAGGGTGGGCCCTAACCTAGTATGACTGGCGTCCTTATCAAAAGGGACTTTTAGGCACAGAGACACATACAGAGGAAGGAGGACGTGGAGGCACAGGGAGAGCGCCATCTACCGGCCAAAGAACTCCTGAGGCCCCAGAGTGAGGTGTGGGACAAATTCTCCCTCCCAGCCTGCTTGTTACCTTGATTTTGAACTTCAAGCTTCCAGAACTGGGAGACAATTTCTGTTGCTGGAGCCCCCTAAGTCGTCATAGCAGCCTTTGGAAACTAACACAGGTACTAATAGCCCAATCACAGCCTGTTCCTTTTGACTTCTTGTGTCCCCAGCTAAACCTCAGCTCCTTGAGGGCCCAGACCATATTCCCTCCAGGGCCTAGCATAGTGCCTGACACCTAGTAGGCAGTCAGAAAAGGTCGGTGCTCTAAGAATAATTAGACTTCAAGGTGGAGAACTGCTAGAGAGAATTTTAACTGTTGTCCTAATTAACTTTACAGAGATGCAGATTACAAACAAGCATTATTTACAGGGCTCTCGGGCCCTCTTCATTATATCATCACCTAGATAGGGCCCCAGGAAATACCTCTTCTCAATTACTGGGCTGATCATCAATGAAGTGGGGCAGAAAGGCAGTGAAGGGGGCATTTGCAGCTCAGCTAGCTGGGTAGGAAGAGACAACAGAACACATGTGCCCTAGGAGATACATGGAAGGTCTTCTTCAGGTACCAAATTGATTTCTGGTTCTTATCTTTCAGCACTCCTTCCGGGAAGCAGGGCGGAGGGCTGGGGAAGAGCTGGGAGTGATTTATGAGGGCCACCAGCAGCAGGGACAGGGAATGCATCATACCTGTGTGTTCCTAGCTTGGATTACATGCTTTTGCTCTTGGGGCATGTGTCTCCCACTGCAAATGACATGTGGGACCCAAGAAGCTCCCGGTCCAAGCTCCCAGGGTTAGCCCTGAGACCAGTTCAGCTACTCACAGGGCCCTTTCTGAAGACACTGGGGTCTCAACTCAGACCTGTCTGCTATCCTGCTCCTATAATTTGAGAAAATGAGCAGAAAAAATGCATTCTTTCTGGAATGTGATTTGAGAGTTTGTCCTTCAACTCTAGTATTGATTTCTTAGAGGTGAATATATTTCCTCAGTAATCACTCATTTTTTCAAAGTACAGGCAGACCTCAGAGAGATTGCAGTGTCGGTTCCAGACCACTGCAATAAAGCAAGTCACATGAATTTTTTGGTTTCCCAGTACATATAAAAGTTATCTTTACACTATAATATAGCCTATTAAGTATGCAATATCTTTATGTCCTAAAAAACAATGTACATATCTTAATTTAAAAATAATTTATTGCTAAAAAAAATGCTAACCATCATCTGACAACGCAGGGTTGCCACAAGCCTTCAAACCTTCAATTTGTAAACAATGCGATATTTGTGAAACACAATAAAACGAGGTATGCCTGTAGAGTAGGCAGCATATTGGATCATGTGAAAACACACTGCGCTAAAAGGATTTATTTTGTAATTAAATGAAACTGCATTTGAATTTGAATCTTTTCTGATCTGAGCTTCAGGTCTGAATTATTACTGAAGAGTGACCAATGCCATGAAAAAGTGAGCTGAAGTTTTCATTACTAAGTATGTGTGTATATATATAGAGAGAGAGACACAGATAGACAGACAGAGAATGGGAAAAAAGGCAAAAATAGTATTAATTAATGTTAATAAGAGTTGCCTCTGGGCTGTGGGATTTATGGGCGACTTCAATTTTTTTATATTAATTTCCAAATTTTGAAAATAAACATGTATTTTTTTATACAATCAGAAAAATGTTACTTTTAAAAGTGTCAATATCCTCAGTACAGATGACAAATATTTATTGTGGGAGAGCTAGATGTGTGCAGACCTGGGAGATAGAAACTCATCCTCATTCTGAAACAGGAGGAGCTGGTTTTAAAGCTGCTGTGTTCTTGAGCTCCACCTCCTGCTCCCCTATGGTCCAGCCCAGCCTTAAATATTATATGTGTTTCTGTTTACTTCCTTTATTAAAGAGCAAATGAAGGCTGGAGGCCATGTGGTCTTCCATGGACAGCTCTGCTTGTGTCACTCTAGAGAGAGAAGCACGAGGGATGCTTTTAATCCCCCCTCAGGACTGACAGCCTCTCCTTAGGTGTAACTGGTCCTTCTGTTGTAGATTAAAGCTGTTAGCTGCTATGTGAACCTCAGTAGAAGGTGGGCACCATATTCCATAATAGTCCCAGCTCTAAACATAATTACAACTCATATTTGCATGATGCTTCAGAGTCTTGGTTTCTCAGGTCTAACTGCACAATTGATTTGCCTGGGGAGCTTTTACTGCACGGCCCACCCCAGCTTGCTGACTTAATTGGTTGGGGGTGGGGCCCCCACTTCTCCAGTCTTCTGAAAGCTCCCCAGGCGATTCTGATATGCAGCCAGCGCTGAGAGCCGCTGCTTCCGAGTTTTTAAAGCACTCGTCCACTGTTTCAGCTGATCCTCAGAACCGCTACAGGCAAGGCGAGTCTGCCCCAGATTCTGAGCAAAGTCTTTTTATAGCCACTATTTTAGAAACCTTAAGTCTCATTCTACCTCTGGAGGTTTTCCA
Source organism: Camelus ferus (assembly GCF_009834535.1). NCBI lineage: Eukaryota > Metazoa > Chordata > Mammalia > Artiodactyla > Camelidae > Camelus > Camelus ferus. The sequence continues at coordinate 7,030,589 of NC_045709.1, forward strand.
ATTTTCTTTTCTCTCGTGAAACCTGCAGTTGCTATGCCTTCCAGCTTTAAACTTCTCCAATTATCTGAATGTAAACTCTCAGCCCTAGAGAGCGTGGTCTATTCTGTGATTTCCCCCAGCACTGGGAACATTTTGGTCTCGGACCTTCACTATCCAAAGGCATTAGGAACCCCTTCCTACTCCTCTCCACACACATTATCTTACCCCTCCTTTAAGACAGAGGTCCAAAGATGCAAATGCTTTCAGGGCAAGCAGGTGCCGTGAAAATATTCATCTGGTGGTTTAATCCTCTAGGCCCACAGTAGAGGGGGTGACGCTGATTTGTAGCAGGCGTGTGTCTGTCCCACCTGTGACCTTGGGCAAATTCCTTCCTGCTCTGAGCCTCAGTTTTTGTCTCTGTAGCATCATCAGGATGTTGTTTTGATGGCTACATAGTCAATCCTACAAAGTTCAAAGACCCGCTTTCTTCCGTTTGATCTACACACCCTATAACTTAGGGCAATTTTTACATCCCCTTTTACACACCAGGCAAATTTGATTTCAAGAGGTTTAAGTGACTTGTTCAAAATCACACAAATAGAAACCAGCAGAACCTGGTTTTGAAGTCAATTCCTATTAGTTCCAAGCCCTTAATTCGTCTCACTCTGCCGTATTAAGTTCCCTAAAAGTGTCAGTAGTGTTCTCTACCTCGTGTAGTGGGATTGCGTGTGGTAAGGCCTGGTGGCCGGCAGGGCATCTGCCTGTTATTGCTGTCACTAAAGCATTGTTATTAATAAAAACAGTAACAGTAACCACGGCCCTCGTACCACTCACTGCCTCTCCCATAGTCTTCCTTCTCTCTCATCCCCATAAACTCAAAGGGTCTGGGCTTGACCTCATCTTATTAAAGCAGAATCTCTCAGGGTGACACCCAGGTTTTGGCATTTTTTCTTCCTTTAAAGCTTCCTAGCTCAGTCTAACGTGCAGGCAGGGTTGGGAAGCACTGCTAGGAAAGAGACCGTGTGCTAAAATCTCTCCAGACCCCCAGACTGCGTCACCCAGAGCCTGGCTTATAAAGAAAGTGGTGTGATAGCCTTGTAAAAACAGCAAAAACAGAATTGGAAGATCCAGCTTTCAACCCCCTGCTGCCACTTATTAGAGAAAGGGACTGATTTTCTCAGAACTTCAGATTCCTTATTAAAACAGGCTGTCCTCTCCTGTCTGCAGGGCTGGGCTGAGAAGTGAACGTGAGACCCAGCGTGTGCTGATGGGCACGAGTCCCCAAGTGCCAGCTTGAGGTGCCCGGGCAAGGCACTGGGACAGCATCGCAGAGGCTTACTAAATATTTAGTGATTTTCATGCGATTTTACCTACCCATCTTTTCTTCACCCTTAAATATGAAGCCAGGAGAAATAAATAAGAAATATAATTGCACCTCACACTTCAGGACTCCCCAGGCATCTCGCATTAATAGGGCTCTTCAGCTGTCCTCTAAGTGCTAATAATTCCTGGGTGTTTTGATGGTAGCACTTTCTCCCAGAGATGAATTGACCCCAGCTAAGAGCCCAGCTCCTTCCCAAATCTCATTACAATCAGCCTTGATGGCAGACAGGCTGCAGAACAACAAAATTAGAGCTTTTAAATCATTATCTCGACTCCGAGAGTATTGCATTAATAAATGGGAAGGGAGACGATGGAGAAAAGGCAGAGAAGGGATTGCAGCCTCCGCTCTAGAGCTTCCCCCAACACTGCTCACTGTAAAACCCGGGAAGGGAAATAGATTTCACCAAAGCCAGGAGCCCCACTCCCAGCCAAGTCAGGGTAATGTGCTCAGCATCACCTCGTGGTGGAGGGTGTCAAATCTGAATTGACCTTTTCACACCTTTGTAAATTAGTGCTCCAGACAACTTCTCCTGCTGAAGGTCATGGTAGGGGAAAATTAAAAAGTCAGTGTCTTTTTATGAAACATCTTGGTGAACAAAAAGTGACTGCAACGAAATTCCCTCTTGCTACTTTTCCTGAGCTTCAGAGCCTCTCACCATCTGTTCATTCATTCCACTGCCGTCAGTGCACACCTGTAATAGGTAAAGTACCAGAGACGAAAGCCTGGCCATGTTTCTACTTCCCAGATTGACTCTGTGTTTCCCGCCACCCAGACCCCTCCGTGATGTGTGTCCTTGTCATTTCTGGGTATTTTGACGCCTCTAGAGGGTCTCTGGCTGGCAGTCTCTCCCCCAGGTGGAAGACACCTCTCCCCACTCACTCCCCAGCCAGGGAGTTCCCAAGGGTATAGGGTAGGGACCCTTGTCAAAGACCCCTTGTGTCTCAGAGGACCTTCCCCTCCTCCCGCATCACACCGCTTTAGCCACCCACAGTCTCTGGGCTTTGTCCTTATCCTGCTTTGTCCATAGGATGGCCCTTCCCCCTGCTCCCTCCTCGCTCTCTGTACTCATCCTCTGAGACTCAGCTTTCCTCCAGAGGCTCCCTCCCACACACACACACAGACAGAGCCAGGGCCCCTCAGCACTCAAAGGTCCCTGTCTTCCTCCCTCTGGCCCCCAACACCCCAGCCCTGAAGCTTTGTTTCTTGATTTCTCCTTAGGCTCTGCCTGAAATGTTTTTTTCCCCTGCGCCTTGCAGGGCTGGTTCTGGAAACATCCCCTCCATTCAGATTTGAGCTCAGGTGCCATTTGTTAAGAGAAGACTTCTGAATGACCCAATCCATAGAAGCCTGTTGTAACACTCTGTAAACCATTTAATATTACCTGTATATTTGTGTATTTGCTTAAGTTTTTTTTTTTTCTTCATCCCTGCACTAGATTGAGATCAGCCCCATGAGATCAGGGACCTGTTTATTTTATTAATATATTCCCAGAGCCTAGGACAGTGCTTGGCAGAAATGGATGGATGGATGGATGGATGGATGGATGGATGGATGGATGAATCAATCAACAGCCTTCTCTGCAAGCCCCTGACTCTCCAAGTTACCTTATTACAGGAATGCTGTGCTTTTTCTTATCACTTTCCTCATGTCTGTGTTGCAGCCTTTAGTAAGCATTAGTAGATTGCAGCAAAATCACTGCTTCTGACAGTTGACATCCTTAAATACATTTCTTCAAACTGAACATGGACTTGCCCTCTAGGAGTTCACTGTCCCACAGGAAAGGCAGGGCATGCTCAGGAAGACTGAAACCCTCTATGTGAGTTGTAAAGATGAGAGGTGAGGTGACATGGGGCCGCAGGCCCAGGTTGCGAAGGCTGCCTAGCTCCCCACAGTTCTGGGGTAACAGGCACCCCTAGATTGATACCCAGGCCAATCACAACTTCTGGATTCCTTTGGGCTGTTTCTGGGAGACATGCGTGTGGACTGGGATGAACTCAGGGCACTAGATTAGTCCATAGAGTAACCGGTCGTCTTCAGTCCTGCTCAACACCAGCTCTCTTTTTTCATGGTTAATAATACTTTGGTTTTGTTCATGGCAGCTTAGTGGCCATTTCCATCTCTGTTCTTTGTTTCCCTGCCCTTCTTGGAAATTCTGGGTGGCTGTGTGACCCAGCTTTGATCAGTGAAACTCAAGGGCCACAGTTTGGAGGTGGAATTCTGAGAAAGGTTTTGCTTTCCCTTCTGGGCATATAGTCACCATTTCCCCTTCTATTTATCTTGAATGCAGTCAGGATGGCTGGAGCTACAGCAAACATATTGCAACTATGAGGTGATGCCCTGAAGAAAAAGGGCAAGAGACTCACAGAGAGGCCAATACTGACATTTTGAGAACCTGAACTAATTTTGGAAACTGTCTACTCTTAGACTTTGTTTTGTGAGAAAAATAAAACTTCACTTGTTCAAGCCATTGATGCTTGATTATTCTGTTATTTGCAACTTATCTTATTTTTAACTAATAGGGAACTAGGCAGACATGTCCTGTCCAAACCTGGAGCTGGTCTAGAAGGTCACAGAATTCTCAGAGGAATTGGGAATGTTCCAGACAGCAAAGAATGAAACCAAAAACTGGCAGCTTGCTCCCAGGACAGACTCATAAGTCTCATTGCCTCCAGGAGTTACTTAAGCTCCTGGCTACATCTTGCTCTGGTTAAAAAGCACCACCAGTGTAGACTTGTGTCTGACTGTATGAAACCAAAGTGACATTCCCCTTCCAGTTCATTGCCATCTCTACCAATAAAGCCTTTCATTTTATCAATCTTTCCAACCAAGATTAGTCCCTCCTTCCTTCCGTAATTCTTTCTAGTGGCTCCACTCAAGGCTGGCTTCACGGGCACACGCTGTGCAGGACGCTGCACTTAGAATGCTCCTGTGCGCCACTGCCACTGCTGTAACATTCTTAATTTTTAAAGAGAGGGCCCTATATTTTCACTTTGTGTCTCACAAATGATGTAGTCGGTCGTGCCTCTGCTTAACAGACTTTGACTTTTGTCCATGTCTTAGTTTCTCTGAACCTCAGCTTCTTCATCTGTAAAATGAGACTAATCCTAACAGCTTTGCTCAACTGTAGGGGGCACTGAACGAGACGTAAAGCGAAGCAGTGCCCCCATGCCTGGGCCGAGGGTGTGCCCTGCTCGGGTTCCTTCCCCCTCCCTTCTCTTGAGTAAGTGTCCAGCCTGACTCCTGCTGCAGTTAGGTGCAGCAAGTCCATCTCCGTGGCTGAAACTCACACTCCTGATACTTCACTTAGGGCGTCGATTGCTGGTAAAGCCCTTCGAGGGCCGGTACCCTCTTTATGTCCTCACCTGGTACCTGGGATGGTCCCTTGTAATTGGCGGCGTCACGTAAAGTTGGTGTATATGGATGCTGCTCTTGAGTCTTCTGGACTCTAGGAGAAGCCCACTTCTCCTTTAGAAGTTGAAGTCAGAGGACAGCATAATTTAGCAGCAGTGTAACAAAGAAGGCATGGTCACTATTTTGTGAGACCCGAAAACCACTAACCCAGCTTACCTGAGACTGTCACAAAAATCTCTCCACCTCCTCTGAGCTTCCTGATGAATTAGATTAGAGCTGAGACATTACCGTAGGGAGTCAAAAGCAGCCAGGACCAGGCCTCTTTGGGGGGCCCAAGGTGAAGTCCACCCCAAGAGCAATAAAGGTCTTTTTCAATAAGCCAGTGTGCACGGCGTGCTTGACTTTCCCTGGATTGAATTCCAGTCACGTGGCAACGCCTGATGGCCGAAGGGAAACCTGCTTACTGTGCAGAAAAGACATCTAGACCCAAGTGTGGTTTCAAAGAAATCAGTCAGTGAAAATGAGTGGTACTGACAAAATAGTTAGATGGAGGGGAGTTCTGGCCAGAACTAACTCATTTTGTTGTGTTCAGAAAAACTGTCCCTTAAACAAATCCATACCTTTCAAAGTTTCGAGCGTGTTAGTAAGCACCAGCTTGCAGAGTGAATACACTAGGAGTTCATGTAGCTGATAGAACAGAGTGCAGAGCCAGGGTGATGAAGCTCTTGCTCCTTCTGCCTCTCCCGCAGCTCTGTGAGGTGGGGAGCTGGTCTCACCCACTGCGGGGCCGGGAGTAAACTGAGCTTTAACAAGAGAAGTAACTTGCTTGAGGGCATGGAGCTGGCCAGCCCCAGCTGACTGACTCCAAAAACTGCTGGTTTGTAAAGCGCATTAATCTCAAGTGTGCAGCTTGGTGAATTTTAACATGCGTGTGACCCAGTAACTGCCACTCAGGTCAAAATGTGGAACACTTCCAGCATTCTAGAAGCTTCTCTCAGGCCCTTTCCGGGCAGCCCCCCGCTCCCTTCCCTCCTGCCTCCCCCAGGTAATTCCTCTTCTGACATCAGTCAGTTTGAGGCAGAACAATCTTGCTTGTTTCCCTTCCTGCATGCTTTTTCCTCAGAGACGACCAAGAGCTGCTTCTCTCGTTCAGGCCTGCTAGTAAATCCTAGGTGCATCGTATGTATTCATTTGTGTATCAGATTTCTATTTCGAGTAAAAATTACCTTGCATTTCTTGAGGCTTCTGTGTTTAAGACACGGGACCTATACCCCATGATGTCCCCCTCCTGGTGGTGAGGACTTCCCTCCTGTCTGGCTGAGGTGCAGGCCTGTCCTTAACACTAGAGAGACCCCCGCCAAGGGTCAGATAGAGGCCCACCGACCATTTGCCTAGATGTTTCAGGGTTACAACTGAGCCAATAGACTGTTAAATGAAGTACTTCTGTTTTTCTCCTGTCTTCATAACACATTAGAAGACAAAGCTGAAACTGAGAGCTCTCAGACTCCTTGGAATTCTGGAACATGGTGACAGAGAGAGAGTTGGCTCTAGACTGGGCAGCCTGCCCCCACTTTTGTTCCCGTTTTGGGGTCCATCCCATTCCCAATGTATGTTTGTGGCCCCCCCCCCAACCTGTACATCTAAGTACATCCACAGTCTCCATGAAAAGGAAGCTTTGGCCAACCACCTGGCCTAGAACCATGCTCGCTGGTGGCACGGGGCCCCCTTGGAAGGTGCAAAAGACAAGCTCTGGATATCCAGAGAGAGGCCTGGACAAGAAGGTGCGAGCTCCAGGCAGGAACATGCACTTGGGGCTGCAGGTTTCTCACCCCACATGTTGGGGCACAGCCTGAGGAGGGCCGGGGGGACCTGCAGAACTCAGGGCTTCAGATGTCCTTTTACCTGGTCCAAAGGTGGTTCGACAGAATGGAGGTCATCTATCTCAATCAAGAGACAGTTCTTATCATTCTCAAGTTCACTCTGAAGAATAGGGTTTGGTGAAGCCCTTCTTTGCTGAGGGCTCGCCAGATGCCAGGTAGTGAGCCATGGACCCAGATGAACGCAACTTGCTCCCAGCTGTCCAGGCCTCAAGTCTAGTGGGAGAGCCCAAAGGGTAATAATTTTGTATCATGTTAGGAATACACACAGGAGGTCTGAGGGAGGGCTCCTGGAAGGAGATGACATCTGAGCAATCTTGATGGATGATAAAGTACTAACCAGACAAAGAAGCAGGGAAGGGTATTCTGGGGAGAGAGCACAGCATGAGTTAAGAACCGTCTAGGCAGTGAGCTCAGAGCTGTCCAGCATGGGAGGATTTGAGCAGTGACATGGGGACTGTCGGGAGAGGCCACTGTCTGGCCTAACAGGAATGGGGACCTTACCTCCGGGCCCTGGGCACATACTGAAGGCTTAAAGCAGAAGTGGGACAGGGACAAATCAATGTCTGTAGATGTGTGACTCTGGCACTGGTACAGAGGCCATGAAATGAATAGAAGATAATCCAGGCAGGAGGTAATGAAAAGTCTGCTTATTCCTTGACTGAATTGATGTCTATTGAGCCCTACAGGATGGCAGGCATGGTTCCATATTGGGGGTACTGCAGTGGACAAGGCTCTCGAGGGGTTTACATTCTGATGAGAAGGCAGGGACACCATAGGCACATAAATAAATTTTTCAGATGATATGAGACAGACATAGGTGATATGGATAATGACGAATGGGACAGCAATGATGGAGGAGGTGGGGAGAACAAGGTGGAATATCTCACTTGTTCATGTGCTTCTTCATCCAGCATGTATTTATTTACCGAGGGCCTGCTATGGGCAATGGTGCTACGGTTCAGAGACTAAACAAACACTAAACAGTCCCCGGAGGAGTCAGAGGGAGTCAGACATTATTCAGATATCCCACCGCTGGAGGTGGTACCTTGAAGAGAAGGAGCATGGGCGCTGAGAGCATCTAACCAAGGAGCCTGACCTAGCCTGGTGTCTGAAATGTCGTGTTTTGCACCGGTGGCCCAGTGGTGGGAGGGAGTGAGATGAACAGGAAGCCTGAACCAGCCCCAGGAGGCTGGAGAGTGAGGGGATGAGAGGCAGGGAGTGAAGCTACCCAGGTAAGGGGCCTGCCATGGCCATGACCATGACCATGACCAGCAAGTTCAGGGACTTGTCCTTTTTTTTTTTTTTTTTAAGTGAAGTATATCTTTTGATATGGTTAAAAATATATAGCACAGAATTTGCCATGTTTAGTATTTCTAAGTGTGCAATCCAGTGACATTAATTACACCCACACTGTTGTGCAACCGCCACCACTGTCTCTTTGCAGAACTTTTAAAAAACCACCCCAAGCAGAAACTGTGGCCATTAAGCAATGTCTCCCTTTCCCCTTCCCCTCAGCCCCTGGTAACCTCCAATCTACTTGTCTCTGTGAGCTTGCCTATTTGAGATATTTCATATAAGTAGAATCATACAGTATCTGTCCTTCTGTGACTGGCTTATTTCACTGAGCCTCACATTTTCAAGCTTCATCCATATTGCGGCATGTATCAGAATTTCATTCCTTTTTATGGCTAAACAATATTCTGCTACATGGATAGACCACATTTTGCTAATCCATTCATCTGTTGATGGACACTTGGGTTGTTTCTACCTCTTGGCTGTTGTGAAATGCTGCCATGAACATTGGTGTACAAAAAATACCTGAGTCCATTTCCAGTTCTTAGTGGTATATACCCAGGAGTGCGATTGCTGGGTCAGATGGTAATTCTATGCTAAAATTTTTGAGAACCCTCCATACTGTTTTTTTACAGCAGCTGTACCATTTCATATGCTCACCATTGTGCACAAGGTTTCCAGTTTCTCCACGTCCTCGACTGGCACTTGTGATTTTCTGTTGACTTTGTCTTTATCCTAAGAACGTCAGGTCTACACCCTCTCCTAGAACCTACTCTGACCACTCAAGTCTGGCAGGCAATCTGGGGAGTCCTCATGTGTGGTGGGCCTTTGAGCGTGTCTTCCAGGGAGTTGAAAGAATTCGGAGGAATTCTGTCCATCATCTCTATTACTAATGTCAGTTAAAAGCCGGGATGGAGATGGGGGGAAAATGGATAAGAATTGGGAAATGGGGAAGAATTTGGGACTTCTCCCAAGAGGTATTTGTGAAGTAGGGTATCTTATAAGAGTCTTTTTACTCTCTCCATGATAGAGCTGCTTCCCATAGAGATGCTTAATAAAAACCTACGCTCATAGCATTAGCTCAGTAAACAGACACATGAACAAATGGGTTACCCCATCTCTTTCCCCCTCACCCATTATCTATAGTTTCATGCTCTGAAGACCAGACAAAAGTTCAGCTCCCACCGGGGCCCTCAGGCTCCTGTCCAGTGGACCCAGCAAACCATCCTAGGTCTTTTCTGGTACTAAACACTGCTCACCATGGCAGTCATTCTACAGGGTGCTTAGAGCTCTGCAAGAAAATAGAAAATAATAGGCAGGTTGCCTTGAGTCCCTTTTAGAACAAGGAGGGCTAAGCAAACAAATAAAAGCATGAGACAGGGGGTAATTTATCCAAATAACACTCTCCCCTCACAGTGCGATTTAAAGATCACAAAGCACTTTGCCAGATGTTTTCTCGTTTGATCCCCACAACAAGCCATTGAGGTTGTCAGGGTATGTGCTGCAGTCCATCCCAGTTTTGCAGGAAGGGACAGATTGAGAAAGGAGAGGTGATCTGCTGAAGGTCAAGCTGGAGTGTCAGGGGCGGGTCTGACTCCATGCCTCACCGCCTCCCCTCCCCTCGGCGTGGTGATGACCTCCCCCACCCCCCACCACCTGCCACCTTGCTGCCCCCAAACTTGCTCAGGGCTTCTAGGAAGAGCTCAGCCAGGCTTTTAATCATCAATCAAGAGTTTTCCTGAGGCATCTGTACAGACTTCTGGCTAGTCTTCTCAGAAGCTGTTATTGCAAAATGCTTTCTGATTTTTCGCCCAATCAGTAGTGAGGTGCTTAAAAAAAAAAAAAAAAGCCCCTCCATTCTCTTTTTCTGCACCAGCCAGCCTGGCAAAGCCTGCTTCATTCCTGAGATTCAAATTAGAAACGGCCTTCTGTTCTCATTAGTTTGGGTTGTAGCGGTCATTACATTCTAAACAATTAATCCCCGAATGCCAATTTCTGTCTAGAATTATCCTGGACTCAACAACTGGTTCTCTTAGCAGCAAGGCTGAAGCAATTAGTCCTGGCGTTTGTAACTAAACATGCTGTGCTTGGCGCTTTACAATGTTTTCATCATCATTGAGTTATCAACATTTATCTCTATCTGGGGAAGGGAAAGGCTGTCCAGTTGTGAAGGCCTGGTGATCACATAGACCTGTTTACTGGTATCTGGCATCTGTGGGGCTCCCTGGGGCTCCTCCACTTGCTGAGAAGAGGGAGGACGTTCCCCCAGGCCCCAAGCCCTGTGTCTGAGTTGGGACCATCTGAGAGGTAACAGAAAACCAAGGGGAAGAGGCGATCCACCTCTGCAGTCTCAGGTTCCAGGGCTGTGGTCCCTGGGAGCCGAGAGCCCGTAGCTGGTAGACAGTGTCCTTGACCTTGTGGGGTCTGTCCCTTGGGTTCTCAGCTCATTTTCTGGGGACCATGAAACCTCCCTTCCCAAGCTGGGCAGTCCGGAGTCAGCCCAGGGAGTCTGATGGAGTCTGGGTCTTTCCTTCCAGCAGGGAAGCCAGGACTCTCTGGATGAGAGACTCTGGGACCAGCAGGTGGCTCAGCCCACCCTGGGCTGGGAGAGGCCCGCTTACCTTCGTGTGCATTTACGCAAACTTAGGTCTTCTGAAGAGTGGTGTAACAGGAGACACAGAAACAGCTTAGGGGCCAGGCTCCTGAGTTCATGATCCTGGCTCCACCCCTCACTGCTGTGTGGCTGTGGGCACATTGCTTACCATCTCTGTGCCTCATTCCTCATCTATAAGGTAGTGATAATTATCGCCCTATTTCATAGGGTTATTTTGAGGATTAAGTGAGTTAATATTTATAATCAGAAGTGTGCCTGGCTCATAGTAAATGATTTTTCAGGGTGTATTTAAAAACAAAAAGGAACTTCCCTTTAACATCTAAAGGAGCACTTTAATGTTCTTTTGTTACCTTTAGATAGACTATAAAGACAGAAAGCCTAAACCTCAAAGGCCTCTGGTTCATTTGCGTATACCAGCAAACCAACCCCAAGTCCATGTTCTTTTAAAAGCACCTGTGGCACATTCATAATAGTGAGTCCTCGGCTCTCATGAAGTGGAACTTAAAACACTTCTCTACGGCATGTAGGGCCCTGACCTTCAGACGATCAACCAGCCAGTTGAAGTTAGAGCAGTTATAATAGTGTGGATGGAAGCCAGAGCCCACCGGGTTCCTCTTTCTCCTTACACTGCATCACCGTCAGGACCCATGGACTAACATCTGGGAGTGATGACAATAGCAAGCAGCAGCAGTAGTAGTAGTTAACACCCATGCAGCATTTACTCTGTGGCAAGCACTTTGCTATATTAACTCATTTAGTCCTTACAACAACCCTAGGATGCAAGTACTACTATTAGTATTCCCATTTTACAGATGGAGAAACTGAGGCATAAAAAAGCTAAGTTGCAAGTCCGAAGTTGCATGGCTTATAGCTGCAGAAGCAGTAGCTGAACCCAGGCAGCGTGGCCCCAAAGTCTGTCACTCAGCATCATACTACATTTGCTTCTATCTTTGACCCCAACTATGAACCCAGGCCCCATCCGGGCTCAGAAACCCAACACTGTCCTGAGGTGGGAGGGATCTGGGGGACTCAGCCAAGTGTCACTGCTGGTCTAGCTGTGGCCTTATAACCTGGCTGTGCCACTCATATGAGTTTCGAGCTTAGTGTAGGCTTCGGGAGAGAGACTCTGTCTCTTCCCCTGCTCTTGAGGCTCCGTCTTGCTAACCTGCTCAGTTCTGCTTTGCCATGTTCTTATAGTTCCGAGCCTTTTGTTTATTAATTAGACCAACATTCACTAGCACCTACCGCGTGCCGGTCATTTACGCTAGACCTGGGGATACAGAGCCCTTGGGGGACTCACTGTGTGACAGGGAAACAGATGTGCAAATGGTTGCGTAGACTGAAAAAGTCTGAGAGCTGTGATGGCATCAATTCAGAGATCAGTGAGGCGGAAAGGCAGAATTGATTCGGCCCTGGGGAGAGGGGTTATCAGGAAAGGCTTCACAGAGGAGGCGGTACGGGCTGCTTCCTGCTGCCACATGTCCCTGATGCTGGTGCCAACCAGTTACCTGGAATTTTGCTGGCTGTCTCTTTGCTGGCCTGGACACACTCACATGAGCTCAGAGAGTAAGAAGGAATTGCATTTGTCATCTTTATTTTCTAAGACATCTGCTGTCCCAGCACCTGCTCTGGGAACAGGGGAACGGCAGGTCCTAGCGTCCCCTGATCCTAGTGTTGCGAAGCGTCGTGGCTGTCCGGAGTTGTGCCCCTGGCGCTGCCCCTGCTCTTCCTAGCTTCACGTGGAGAAAACATCCTCCTAGCATTCTCTGTTCTACTCCCAGATGCCCTCGGGGGATCTGAGGTAGAGAGAGAACCCCTCTTATTGATTCCACACCCAGATAACAAAAACAGGACACAGAGAATGCAAAAGACTCATCTGGTAACTTTGGATAAGTTAACTGAGTCACTCATCTTGAAAATTTGCCCCTTCCCTGCCTGACGAGGCTCTCGTCCTCTCAAAATATCAAGCTCTTTCTCATTCCCAGAGAGCCCCCTCTAACCCACTAATCAAATAATGTCAGAAGTGTTTCCTGGAGACTTCCTCATTTAACGTGGAAAAAATGAAAAGAAGAAGGAAGGAAGGAAGGAAGGCAAAAAGAAATCAACATTTATGAGGGCACTGCTTTTTGCTGGGCACCAATCTAGGTGCTTTTGCATGTATTTGTCATATTTATTCCTCCACCAGCTTCACACTGTTTATCTCATTATAGACAAGGAAAATGAAGCTCAGAGGGGTTAAGTCATTTGCCAAGGGTCATACAGCTATGAATATGGGAACTAAACTTGAAGTCACATCTGAGTCCAAAGGCCACTGATCTTTCCAGTACACCAAGAAGTGTTTAAAATACATCTGTAGAATTTCACTTTTCTACGAAGTTTCTGTCACCCAGGATAAGTGGGTTAAGCTTGTACAATTAACTATGTGCATTTACTTCCATTTTATTCACCTGTTCATTCCACCATTTGGCGGGAATTGTCTCAAACCCCTTTTGAAAAGAGGCTGCATGTGGATGAGGTCAGCAATGAAGAGCCGTCTGTGCACACCAAGGTCACCTTGGAGGGAGGCACAGAGCAAGTGTCACCTCTCACCTGACAGATGGAGAAGCCAAGGTTAAATGACTTGCTCAAGGCCCCACGGGAACGGAGCCAGACTGCAGATAGAAGCTCAGCCTCTTGGTTCTAAGGAAACCTCCGCTGGGTGTTTTCCTGGAGCGGTGATAAGTGCCTGGGAGCTCACCTTTCCGCTCTAATTTCTCTCAGGTTCTTGGAGAGCCTCATGTGTCTGGCACTTGCTTCAGTAAGCACGCTGAGAAGGGTCCAACTGGCATTTATTTAATTACGACAAACAGATATATTACTTGGGCTTCAATGAGGCCACTTTTTTTCTTGTTTTTTTGGTCTTTTGTTTTTTACATATTAATTTAATTGAACTATAGTTGATTTACAATATTGTGTTAGTTTCTGATGCACAGCAAAGTGATTCAGTTATATACATATATTCTTTTTTAGATTCTTTTCCATTATAGGTTATTACAAGATATTGACTATAATTCCCTGTGCTGTACAGTAGGACCTTGTTGTTTTTCTATTTTATACAAAGAGGTGTGTATCTGTTAATCCCATACTCCTAATTTTTCCCTCCTCTTCCTGTTTTCCCCTTTGGTAACCATAGTTTGTTTTCTATGTCTGTGAGTCTGTTTTTGTTTTATAAATAAGTTCATTTGTATTATTTTTTAGGTTCCACATATATGTGATATCATATAATATTTGTCTTTGTCTGACTTACTTCACTTAGTATGAAGTGAAGTCCATCCATGTTGCTGCCAATGATAGTATCTCACTCTTTTTTATGGCTGAGTAATAGTCCATTGTCTGTATATACCACATCTTCTTTATCTGTTCATCAGTTAATGGACACTTAGGTTGTTCTCATGTCTTGGCTATTGTAAATCATGCTGCTATGAACATTGAGGTGCACGTATCTTTTCAAATTCGAGTTTTCATCTTTTCTGAATGTATGCTCAGGAGTGGGATTGCTGGATCATAAGGTAGTTAGTTCTATTTTTAGTTTTTTAAGGAACCTCTATACTGTTTTCCACAGTGGCTGCACCAATTCACATTCCCACCAACAGTGTAAGGGGGTTCCCTTTTCTCCACATTCTCTCCAGCATTTATTATTTGTTGACTTTTTGATGATGGCCATTCTGACTGGTGTGAGGTGGTACCTCATTTTAGTTTTGATTTGCATTTCTCTAATGACTAGTGGTGCTGAGCATCTTTTCATGTGCCTGTTGGCCATCTGTATGTCTTCTTTGAGAAATGTCTATTTAGGTCTTCTGTCCATTTTTTGATTGGGTTGTTTTTTGCTATTGAGTTATATACACTATTTGTATATTTTGGAAATTAACCTCTTGTTGGTTACATAGTATGCAAATATTTTATCTTAGTCCATCATGTCTTTTCATTTTGTTTTTGGTTTCCTTTGCTGTGCAAATGCTTTTAAGTTTGATTAGGTCCCATTTGTTTATTTTTGCTTTTATTTCTTTTGCCTTGGGAGACTGATCTAAGAAAATATTGCCATGATTTATATCAAAGAAAGTTTTGCCTATGTTCTCTTCCAGGAGTTTTATGGTGTCCTGTCTTATATTTAATCCTTTAAGCCATTTTGAGTTTATTTTTGTGTATTTTGTGCATGATGTGAGGGAGTAATTTACATGCAGTAATTTACATGCAGCTGTTCAGCTTTCCCAACACTACTTGCTGAAGAGACTGTCTTTTCAATGAGGCAGCTTCTTAACGTACTCGTCAGCCCTCCTGCTTACGGGGAGACCAAGCAGGGCTAGGGGTGGTAGAGGTACCTGCAATGTCAGCGCCCCTTCCCTGGTCCTCCACGCCAACACCCTGAGGGGCCCTGGGAGCATCAGGAGTCCTGGGGGCTGGAAATGGTGGTGATGACACATTCCTCAAGTCTAAGGCACTTTCCTCACAGAATTCCTTTAGTTCCTTCACTTCAGTGTCCCCTGTGAGCCGTCTGCAGCCTCTGGGACTTTCCCCAGATGTCAGGGCTGCTGGATGAGGTGACTCTGGGCAGCACAGAGAAGCCTAGAACATACTTCACAGGATCATCCACCAAGAGCTGGAGCATCTGTGTGTGTTTGATGTATGCACACACAGGGTGAATGAGGCAGGATCCCAGCTCAGTATTTTTAAATGAAATATAATATACTTGGGTGGGGGGGTAATAGCTCAGTGGTAGAGTGTGTGCTTAGCAAGCACAAGGTCCTGGGTTCAATCCCCAGTACCTCTATTAAAAAAACAAAAAACAAACAAAAAAGAAACATAATATACTCAACATTAGTCCTATGGCCAGTTGTTTGTTGTGAAAAGAGAACACTGAGGGATGACATATCAAGAAGCGCTTAAAAGCACAGGATTTTAATTTTAAAGGGTTCCACCACAGAGAGTCGTGTAATGTTGAGCAAACTCTTTCATTTTCCTCTGCTTTGATATTCTGTATAATGGAGGCTGATAATAGTCTAGTACTTCCTAGGGAGAATTAAATGCATGGCATTTAATTTAACACAGTTCCTGGGCGGAGTGTGCTGTCAGTAAATGGTAGCTATTTTGTGCTTGTTCTTATCATTACTGTTATTATTGTGGATCACTGAGACAGGGAAAAAAACTACCGTCTGAGGGTTTCAGGATATGTAGCCAACTTAGCCTAAGTCACAATATACCTCTAATTTATAGAAAAGGAACCTGAGGTTCTGAGTGGCTACTTGCCTCAGACTTCCTGGCACATCCTTGGCCAAGTTGTAGAAGTTAGATCTGAGGGACCATGGCGTCTGGCTACAAAGCTGAGTAGATGGCTAGACTTGCTGGCTAGTCTTTTGTCAAATCTGGTATTGATCTGGATTTGGTTCCATCTCTGTGGAGCCTTCCTAGTGCCAAGCTAACCCTGTCTTCCCACTCCCAACGTGGTCTGTAATGGCCTTTCCCCTCCGTAGAGGACCCTCTCCAGTTTTGTCCTGGAGGGGGTGGGGGGCCTGGCTCTGCCCCTTCTGCAGGCCTCTCTCCTGGCTGGAATTCCCGGTGCTGTGTGGAGACAGCCATGCAACCACAGCTCCCTCGTGATCACCGGTTCATGATTAAAAATACATTAAAAGACCAAGAAATTATTAAGAGACACAGCATCTTGCAAGTAAACTGACATTTCCTGTTAGACCTCAATTCTAAAGTATCCATAAGGACCCTGTTCTTCTGCTAAAAATACTACGTTGGTGTCAGATCTGTTTTCTGATGGTGCTTTTATCCTGGGCCCACGGTCAAGATGAAAATGTAGCCCTTTGTGCAGAACTTGATCCACCCTGCTATTTGAAAGTCTGGGTTTATGGCTTCTTGGCTTAGGTGATTTCACTCGGGTCCCTCGCTGTGTATTTGTGCCAGCACTAGCGATATGAGGATCATTGCCTTTTTAATGCCCCACTGTTGCCTGGCTGGTTTACACCCTGGCAAGGTCCTGAGGATAAGGGCTCCCTGGGAAGATGCCTAGTGTGTGTGTGTGTGTGTGTGTGTGTGTGTGTGTGTGTGTGTTGGCGGCCAGTCATATTACAGAGGCAGTGTCCTTATCCAACGCCCTGGTCCCCCAGTAGTGTGGTGGCACAGATAGAACAGTGGACTGTGCCCCTCATCGGCTGTTACCTTGGGTATCACCCATTTGGGCCTCATCTTTTAGAACAGGACCTGGAACTGGAGCACCGCTCTGGTTCTCTTAGCTTGAACCTACCATGCTTCAAAATCTTGGTCACTCAGCAGACAGGTCCTTTTACTGTTGACCCTTCCCCATCTTTCCCCCAGCATCCAGTTTGAGTAGGAGAAGTTTGATCACTCTTACAAGTTGAGCAAAAGAATCTGCTCATCAGGTAACATCTCTAAGGGACTCCATTTATTAGCAGTGATTTGTGGAATGTGTGTTAGGTGCTGGGTGCTGTGTACATCATAATATTTTATAGTCATTTTGTAGTTGAGGAAATGCAGTCTCAGGGAGGTCAGGGAGATTACTCAAGGAAAGTGACAGCATTGGATTCATACCCAGATTAATCTGACTCCAAAGCCCATACTCTAGAACCTCAACTGGAATGTTACTCTTTTCTTTCCCATCACTACTTTCTCCCTTTACCTCTTTCCTGAGGCTGGTTGGATGGGGAGAAAGATCTTGTTCATCTCCGTTCTTTCACCACCAGTGCTGGGGACCAGGTTTCACCCATCCACCGGGCTTTGCATCCTGTGATCTTGCGTGGATATTCAGAGACCACTCAGAGTCCAAACAGGTTGGCATCTCAGAATTGCCATCTCTTTTGTGTGTGTGTGTGTGCGTGTGTGTGTGTGTAGATTGGAGTAAAGGGGGACTTAGCCCCATGGCCTAGCTTGGTGTTTTTTTTTAAATTGTCTGATGACAGTGGGATCCAGACATTCTTTCTTGGCTCAGAAAGATCAGAGCGTCCCTGGCCCTCCCTTAATTCCAGGGGCTGCAGCCTCCCTTCAGCATCAGACCGCTTCATCCACGCCCCGCTCAGGGGGAAGCCGCTTCCTCAAGGTAGGATGAACCGAAGGGCAGAGAGAAAGTGTCCGATCTCCCAGGGAGCGTGCAGTCTCTGCCCCCTACCTCTGCCTGCCCCACTGCATCTCTCGGTGCTGTCACTCACCTCAGACCCACCCCCTCTTCTGCATCAGGTGTCCCTCACAGATAGCTTACTCAGCTGCTGCTCATGAAAAGAAGGCACGCATAAGTCATGAGGGGCAGCCTCGGGTGGGTGGGGAAGGGGCCTTATCCACACGGCTCCACCAATGAGGGGCACCAGCTCTTCAGCCCCTGTCCCACCAAGGGCCCATGTCCTCCCGAGACCTGGCCCCTCTCCCACTGGACTTTGGGGCTCAGAACCCAAGCGGGGTTCAAGGCTTTCTTTGAAGTTAGGCATTCAGGACAAATCTGAGTTTTACAGAAGGCAAGAATTTTGTTCTATTCAAAATTCTCTTCAAGGCCAAGGGCAATTGCCTGAATACTAAGGAACAGCAAGGCCTGCAGGGAGGGAGGGACGGTGGAGAAAGACAGAAGGCGGGCTTGTGGGGAGTGGACTCCAGCTTCGAAGGAGCTGCTTTTAGGTTTTATCGTAATGACCTTGTGGACAATGACTGCCGCTGTTTACCGACTACCGACCGTCTCCTCCAGGGCAGACAGTTTCCTTCTGTGAGCTCCTTCACTCCTCACAGCCACCATGGAAGGTGGGTGTTTTTCTCCCCTTTTTATAGAGGAGAAAACGGAGCCTCTGAGAGGCTAAGTCATTTCTTCAAAGTCACGCATCAGCAAATGGCACCGCCGGGATTTGCATTCGGGCCCGTCTCCGCCAAAGCCCGTGATTTTTCCCTACACCCATGGTCTCTCCCCATGTCGATCTGGTGGGTTTACAAAATCAGCATCAAGGGCAAAATATAACGCTCAATGCCTTCGATGATGTATCTCTATCGTTTGATTTTTTTAAATATGATGCATATGCCTCTGTGTTAATTATGTTATTTTAAAAGAATTCAAAAAGGAAGAGGAAAGAAGATTTATGGAGAGGATAGCAGAATAAGGGAGGAGGAGGATGAAGAAGCTCCATCTAGGGGACTGTGGGTCTGGTGAGGGGGAGATGGTAGGGTGTGTGGTGCAGCCCTTGGGGTCATGCTGCTGGCCCAGGAAGGGGGCCCCTGCAATTTTCACACTCCTAGCTTGCACCCAAGCAACGGATATTTAGTTTGGGCAAATTGACAGGCAGCCTGGGGCGGTGCAGGGGCTGTAGGTCTGACATTAGGAGACCTACCTTCTTGTTCCAGTTCTGTCACTAAGTAGGTTGACTCTGCAAAAGTCAAGTAGTGGGTTGAAAAGATACATTCACATCGTAATGCCTGGAACCTGTGAATATTACCTTAAATAGCAAAGGAGTGAATGTTATATGACTAAAGATGTGATTAAAGTAAGCATCTTGCAATGAGAAGCTTATCCTGGATTATCCAGGCAGGGCTTGAATGCAGTCACCTTACAAGATAGACACACAGAGAAAAGAAGGTGGCAGCGTGACCACAGAGGCAGAGATTGGAGGGATGGGGCCACAAGCCAAAGAACACATGGAGCCCTCAGAAGCCAGATGAGGCAAGGAACAGATTCTTGACTGGAGCCTTGGAGGGAGCCTGGCCCTGCTAACACCTTGACTATGGACTTCCAGCCTCTTGAACTGTGACAGAATAGAGTTCTCTGATTTTAAGCTACCCCTTTTATGGTAATCTGTTACAGCAGCCACGGGAAAGGAGTTCAAGTTGCTCCCCATCTCTGGCCTCAGTTTCCTCGACTGTGAACTTAGAAGGTTCAGCCCCCCAGCTCTGACATTCTCCCCATCACGCTCTGAGTCGCCGACCCCCAGGAAGGGTGGGCTCCATTCTCCAGGCTGACCCCTTCCACGTGACTCTTAGTGTTTCAACAGGTTAGCGTTCCCCTCTGGGGAACAGAGCTGGGTGAGTCAAGATCAATTGCTAGGGGTAAAATACCACCCCAGACGGTTAATTTTTTTCTTATTGTTAATTGCTAGAAAAATATTCTGCCTTCCCCCCGGGGAAGCCGTCCAAGTAACTCAGATCTCTCTGTGGGTTTCAACGAAAGCTTTGAGTCCCGGTTTTCTCATTTCTTCGGATCAGTCCCTTCAGCTGGAGGGACAGTGGTGAAGGGAGTTCCACAAAATGTGCTCTGGGGCCGCTGGATTCAGGAGGTAATGGACTCGCCTCGTCTCCGCGCCAGCTTCAGCCTCCTCTGTGATTTCATCACCAGCACACCGCTCACCAAATGACTGCTTGGGACTCTGCCCCGAGTTATGTGACTCGGGAGCCTCATTTGCAATCACCATTAACCAGAAAAGCCGCATGACTGCTCTGTGCCTGCAGAGTCAAGCATCATTCAGTATTCACGGAAACCAAAGGGCTGAAGGAGGCGGCAAGGGGAAGCCTGTAGACTAGAACTCGGAGAGGGAGCACCACCAGCTCCGGCCCCTCCCTCATTCTTTCCCTGGCTCCATCTGAGGTGCTAATTTAGCTGTGAGGAGCCTTCAGCCTGTGCAGCGAAGGAAGATGGTGAAATGTCCAGAGGATTGGGGATGGGACCCTCCGAGGTGGCGTTGCTGAGAAGAGCTGAGTAACCCACACCTGATCTATTCAACAATCTTGAAGACTTTAACTGCCTTAAAATACGTATTCAGGCTGAACACTCCAAGGCCACTTCTAAATCTCTAAGAACAACCTTCAGGTCTTCAGCTGCCTGCTGCGCTGTGTCCAGCAGAGTTAGGAAAGCCCTGGGGCGGGCACAGGATTTCCAAAGATCACCACATGAACCTAGAGGCGATGTTTGCCTTTGCCACCCGTCTCTCCTGGGTTCCCTCCTTTGATAATCTCCGTCCTCCCCCATGCAGTTCCACCCCCACCCCCACCATCACTCAACACATTCATCCTCACAGGTTGGTCTTAGAATGACAGGCATGTGGATGCTTCAAGTAATGGTACTAAAATGCACTAATTTTAGATTTAGGATCTGTCAGTCACTTAAAGCCATGTTTGTCCCATACGCCCCTCCCACTGTGTGTATGTGCATGATGTGTATGCGCATGTCTGTCTGTTTGTCAACTCAAGGTTAATGGGTTACAATAGAAAAGAGCTCCGGGGATTGGTCCGGCTGGATGGAGGCATGGATAGCCTCCCAGCAGAGGTGGGGAGGTTACATTCTCAGGTCTGGATGCGAGGGAGGGCACTGGGAGTCTCAGCAATGATGCTGGCCTTGCTAAGGGCCTTTCAGAAGTTTGCCAGAAAGCGTTTTGCTAGACTTCTTTCAAAAACTGGTTTATCAAGTGCTAGTGGTTAAGGGAGGAAGTGGCCCAGCCAATTTCATCTTAGTGATGTCTGCTTGGGAAGCGCTGAGGACTGGCCCCATGTGGGCTCTGGCTGTCACTGCAGACCCTTTCCCCAAGAGGCCTGGGTGCCGAGACTGGCTAGTCCACCCTCAAAGATGGGGAAGAAGAAAAGAGGGCTGCCCGGGGCAGGACATTGGACAAGTAGCTAGTGTCGATGGGAGAGAAGCCAGGAGAGAAAGTCTTTCTTGGTTTGGAACCAAGCAAAAGACACGAGGGAGAAAGCAGTGCTAAATCAGGACCAGGAGCCGGAGCCCTCCTGGTGCCAGCCTGAAACCCACGGGCCCCACTTCAGTGACCTCCATGAACGAGGAAGCAGAGGGCAGCCAGCCAAGATCACCAGCTCCTTTCTGGTCCCTTTTTGCAGGGTGGGAAGAAGAAGTGGGGGGCATCAGAAGATTAGGGGGGCAGAACCCTAATCCCTTCAAGGAGCCATCCTACAGGTAGAGACAGACACACACAGGACAACACAGCATGCCACTTGACATCCACAGAGATGGCTCCGATACAGATTCTTCCTCTCTGGGAAGCAGAAGTCTCTCCTGTTCCAGGCCAGCTAGTCTAAATGCCCCGTTTAATTAGGGTGGGCTCAAGGAGTGCGGCAGCTTTACCCAGGGTGTCTGCATTCCCGGGAAAGCCCCTGCCTGCCATTTAGAAGGACAGGCATCAGCTTGCTTGAAGGAATCCCAGGTTACTGGGTAATCGCCATAATAAGATTGAGAATGAAGGTGACCTCCAGAAGCATGGTAAATACATGGTTTTCTCTGCTCAGTAAGTGAATTTTGATTATAACTCAGCACTTGCCTCAGGTCCTGAAGTACTGCTAGCATTCTCAGGAAAGCCCAGGAAAGGACGAAGTGCAAAAATGCTTCCACAAAGGAAAACACAGGCTTCCCAGCCTTCTTTGTAGCTACATGCAACCTGGGAAATTGAAAGTAAGGTTGCAGTCGCTCTGTCCTCAGGTCACCATTTCATGTACTAGCCTGTCATCATGCGGGGAAGCACCACAGATCAATAGCTATTCTGGGTTAACATTGCCGTGGCTTTTCTTTTTTTTTTTTCCTTTAAAAAAAGACATTTTCTCCCTTGTGTGGATCACAGCTCATTACATTCAAGGCATATTTCCGTGATCTGTCTATGGAAAGAAATGCTTAGAAGGAGTGCTTTTCTTTTGAGGTTTTATGCCCTTTTTCATGTAAGTAATGGGGCAGCAGTGCCTCTATAGGATGGTTCCTTTAAGAGTTCTGCAAGTGGCTGTTGGCCCTCAGGTTTGAGAAGCAGGTCAGACTCACCTGATGGGCCACTTGGAGCCTGGATGAGCCCTCCAGAGGCAACCTGGGCTGCAGAGGTCTCTCCCTGCCTGGCACAGCCTCTGTAAATCCTGAGTGTCCTGCTGGTAATAATAGCAGCACTCGATTTGATTTGTTTACCTGCAGTGACACTCATCTGAGCAAAATCTCTAAGTGGCTTTTTATGGGAAATGGAAAGTCAAATGAGGATGTGTGTGAAAAAGTGAGCCATGGAAAATAGCCCCTTTGAACATATGTCACTTATTTTTGTGTTACTTCTTATATGGTTTCTCAGTTGGCTGAAGGCTTTAAGTGATAACTTTTGAAGTTCCTACTGGAACCCTACAAATTCTGTGCATAACATAATTTGTTTTGAAGGAGGCTGTTAAAAGGCACAGCTACCTCGAGTATCTCTTTTCAGCCTCACAGAGCCATGGAGGAGGCAGGATAGAGATTCATACGTCCATTTGGAAGGTCAGGAAGAGAGGGCTCAGAGAGGCTGAGTCATTCAAGGTCACGCAGCTGGTCAGTGCCGACCCAAAGACTCCAACACTGACTTTGGACTCCTGGGTCTGGGTGGCAGGACTGCCTATCAGCATCCAGGCTGACATCACTGAAACATGCACACAGATAGATGCTTTTCACTCCCCCCCACAGCTAGATCTTAGCACCCGGTCTCCGCTGCCATCATCAGCTGCAGCCCATGAACCATATACTTTCAAACTTTGAAAATGCTAAGCCTCACAAACAACATGGAAAGATTTTAAAATGCAAAACAGGAATAAACAAAATTTCTTGCCACAGGGAACTAACTAATGTAAAGTGACAAAATAATGGGAGTTTGAATGTGGTTTCAAAAGTGGCCATAAAATGGAATTCAGAATCGTATTTTAATATGTACATCATACACTTGCTTTACCAAGGATGACTGGGGCGGGGAGGGGAATTCTCATTTATAAAACTAAGCCATGAAAGGAAAAAGAAATGAGGGAATGAGGGGAGAAAGAGAGGGGGGGGGAGAGGGGAGCGGTTGAGTGAGATGGTGTTATCACAGCTTGGGTACCACAGAAAGCCAGGTCCTAGATCAGGAGCACCATAGTGATCCCCGGGTCGTCCCTCAGCCCTCCACTCAGGACTGGCCTTGGTGAATGGCCCCAGGGGCTCCAGGCAGCTGTCCCCCCTGGGGACTTCCAGGAATTGAGGGGGTGGTGGAGTCACCCATCAGCACTGGCCTGCAGGGCTCCAGCTGAAGAGAGTCTGACTCTAGGAGTTTATAAAGTGATGACCAACAAGCAACACTTCCTGCCCAACAGCAGTGGTCAGAATGAAAAATCTATTCTTGCAGAGGCTGTTCCGTTGCTCAGCAGCAGACGTGCCCTTCCCCCGTCACTCAGCCTTGGGGATGATGAGGACAGGAATGCAACTCTCAAGGAGTCCATCCTTTATTTTGGGACAGAGCCAGTCGGCTCAGACTTTCACATTGGGGGATTTCAGCTGCACCTTCCCACCTCCCTCTACCACCCTGCCTTCCCGTCTTCTCCACCACCCCAAGCCAGTGACTCTTCATTCACTTCCCCTTCAGTCCTGGCTGTGATGTACAGTGGTCCCCCATCCCCTGTTTTGGCTGTTCTCTGAAAGGGCATTGACCTGAAGGCACAAACGCAGAGGCAGCGGCGCCAGACGCGTAGCCCAGTGGCCCCAGCAGCAAGGCACCCGCAGCGCCCGCGGTGAGTGTTTCAGGCAGCAGCCGCTCCGAGCCAGTTTCATTATGATACCATAGAAGCAGCTCTGCCTCCTCCTGTCCTCAGAGCACCGGGCGCATCTAGCTCGCAGGAAGGAAAGAATGACAAACTCCTCCTCACCCATCCCCAACCCCCACACTCACTGGGAGTCTGAGCACAAGGAAAAACACTTTGCAGAAGAAGCCCCCTCCCCACCTCCCAGATCCCTGCCTCGGGGTTTCTGGCCCCCCACCCCCGACCGACCGCAGCTGCTTCAGTGCAGCCAGAGGGGCGTCCTAAATCCATGTGCTTGCCTGCCTTTCCAGCACATGGACAGACTGCAGTTTGGGTAACTTTTCAAATCCTGTCTCCTAAACACTTGCTCACAAATATTTGGGAGAGAGAGGGGGACATCCCTACTCCCTCCACCACCCTCGCTTCTGACCCCCACCCCACTGCTAGGCTGACAGCTTAGGGAAAAGAAACAACACTCTCACTCTAGTTGCCAGGCAGGGAAACATCACACTGTCACCGAGAGCGTCCAGCCACCAAGAGAATGAGCAAGGCACTGGCTCTGGGTATCCTACTGTCCTGGCACCTGCCAGCAA
This sequence comes from Camelus ferus, assembly GCF_009834535.1. Lineage (NCBI taxonomy): Eukaryota > Metazoa > Chordata > Mammalia > Artiodactyla > Camelidae > Camelus > Camelus ferus. The sequence continues at coordinate 7,055,192 of NC_045709.1, forward strand.
GCCTTTGCCCTGAGCTCCATTGGCTTGCAGGAGGGTCAGGGTCACTGACGCCCCTGGAGGAAGGACTTGATCCCCAGCCGCGTGCACATCAAAGGATAGAGAGCGACTCACCTTTAGGTTGTGTGTGGGGTTTACAACGCAGACCAGTTGCCCAGCGGCGGAGAACACCCGTTTAGCCTTGTAGTGCTGAAAGCGGAGGTGAATGAGATCTAACACAGCCCCAAAGCACTGGGTGAAGAAAAGCATCACAACTTTTTGGGGGGTTGTTGGCACAGGAAGGCAGCAGAGGAAGCTGTAAGTCCTTGGGCTCTGGAAGGAGCGCAGAATCTGAGACACTATGCTCCAGCCCGGCTTAGCGTGCCTTCATATTCATCATCAAAATAAGACGGTTAGAATCTTGCAGCAGTGAGGCGGCCAATCAAAAGGACAGAAATGTTATCCTTGAGGTGCAGAGACAGCCAATAACAAATACCTCCCCTACCGAAACTCCCTGATGAATTGAGCCTGGCGGAGAATGTATTATTGAACATTACCATAGATCAGCACATTGCATTTATCTTGTGATTACAGCCAACCATACATAATGCTGGGGAGATAGGCTGACAAAATTGATTGCTTAATGTGTCTCCATTTATTAATTGACTTAATTTAACATGAGAGCCTTTCTTAATGCGCTGGCAAAAACGTAAAGCATTTAAACTGCCAAATAGTAAAATACCCTGCTCCAAAGTAGGCAGATGGATAACGCAGATCGTGGCTCGATTCATCAGAGCTGCTTGGGAGAAAATCAAATATTACAAGACTCCTCCGATTCCAGATAAGGATTTGGCAGCAGCAGAAACATGCATCTTTCAATCTTGTGCTCTCTCTTTGCAATTTGGATTTCAGCCCCTTGATAAATCTTACTCTCCACTCTTTATCAAAGAAAAAGAATTCCTGACAAATAAATGCATTTGGAGCTGAGGGGGGAAAACATGTATCTATATCCATAATACTGTAATTACTGAAGCCTGAAAATATTAAAGCATAAAAATGTACAGAGTATGCTTCTAAAAATAATGAAATCCCTGATGCATGAATGCACACACAGAAAAACCTACACAGAGAGGAGAGTGGCTTGTAAATCAGCAAAATAATTACAGATGCGGAGGGCTTATGCTTGTCATTCATTTGCATATTGGTGGGCAGCAAATTGCTAATTAACCACTAGATTGTTGGAGACATTAAAATAGAGATTAAGAACACACATACCACATCATTTGCTTGTCTCTGCGAATGCCAGCAGCACATTTCTGTGCTGGAGCAGGCAGAGGGCATTCCAGTCCTCAGACTGCACTCCCTCTCTCTCCAGAATGGGCTGGTGTGGGTGCTGAGCACGCCCACCGGTTCTGGAAGACTGGCCCCTGCGTAGTAGTACTTGAAGAGCCTTAGGGTGTTGGGGGACGAGCTCTGATTGCTTAGTGAGTCCTTGTAATGGAAGCAGGGAGTTGCATGTGTTATGTTTCCCGTCCTCTTTGGTTGTTTCTCCGATGGGAAGTCAGCCCAGACCCAGTGAATCTGGGTGAGCATCAGCCTTGGGTGTGAATTACGCCCAGAGTGTGAGCCCATTGCTCTTTCCTAATTGGCTCCCGCTCCGCTCTGGCTACAGTGCTTAGGTTGTAATGTAGGCAAAGCATACACACACCTGGGACACCTGTGTCTGTACCTGCTCAGTCAGTTAAACCAACTACTGATTAAAATATAGAGGGAAAAAATGCACAGGTTTCCTGAAACCAGGACAGAGTTTTACCTTGAATTTAAACCAGCTGTTTATTTTAACTTGAGTTTAAAACCAAACCAATAAGAAACAGATAAGCCAAGTGCCAATTAAAGTGGAAACTTTGTACTTTCTAAAATAATTGCACAGTCACAAAACTTGAAGATGGCAATATTGGAATTGATTAGAACCTTACAAATGTGATACTTTTATAGGAGATGAGTCCCTGGACCCACTCATTGTATGGTTCATTGATAAGAATTGCTGGCCCACAATACCAGAGTTTTCTTTCTAAAGTTTTCATTTTCCAGAACATGCTTTCACCAGTTCAGCAGGAAAACATTCAGTGTTCTTTTATTGCCATCTTTATTTTCTTTTCAAGTGAGCATATACTTCCATAGATTCCTTAAAGACACAATTCATAATTCAGGAGGGACCAGACTTCCCCTTTCTCCATCCTCTGTTAGAATGGGACTTCTGTGCTGTTTGTTTCTCCCTTTGAGTAACCTCAGACAGGTTTCTTAAAACCCCACTGAGCTCAGTTCCCACACCTGTAACTTGGGGATAATAGAAATTTATTTCTCTCTCAAGGTAACTGTGAAGACTACCTGATACATCTGGAAGAAACCAGCACAGTGCTTGACTCAAAGCAGAGCAAGATAATAGTGGACTACTGTGTTCTTGAGGGTAGGTATCCCTGGTATTACCTGGACACTGGGCTGGGAATGAGGGCTGAAGGGTTTAGGAGTCACCAGTGGTGAGAGCAGTGCCACAGACCTGCTATTAGGGATGCTTTTCCTTAATCCCAGACCTGATCTCTTGCTCTAACTGTCTATTCTAAAACTGGTTTACATCACTCTATTTAAAAATATTAAGCATACCCATCTCTTCTCAGAATCAGTCCTCAAAATAATCATCCATTGGGAAATGTCTGAAGCTGACCCTAGTAACAGATGCTCAAGTTTAATGTCCCCAAAATAGGGTGGCACCAACTAACCTTCAGGTAGAGATTTAGGGCTGTGTTTCGCCTCTTGCTGCTAGGTGTGCCCCTCTGCAGTAGCCATGCCAATCCCCTCCTGCTGCATGTGATGCCCAGGGCTTCCCTTCACCTCCATAGCCACCAGATTTACGTTTTATCTGGACTACAAAGTCTCCAACATGGGTGATCAGACCAATTTGGATTCAAAGCTTACATTGCTACTTAAAGTTACTCTGGGCAAATTATGTACTCTCACTGATGCTTAATTGTGTTTGTCTGTCAAATGAAGCTAATAGCTCCCTAGAAAAGTAGTTTAAAGATTAAGTGAGATAATATAAGTAAAATAACCAGCCCAATGAGTGCTTTTCATAATGACTTTAATGAGAAACTGTTATCATCATCATTATCATCTCATCAACAAAAATTATGTCCAAGTCAACCCAAAGTGCTGATGAGGACATGGAACAACCAAAATTTTCATACACTGCTGGAAACCGCTTTGGAAAACTGTTTGGAAGCATCTACTAAAGCCAAACATGTGGCTACCCTATGACCCAGAAAGTCCACTCCATATGCTCAAAGGAGGTGGTGTGCATGTGCCCACCAGGATGTTCATTGCAACATATTCAGAGTATAGTTTCATAGCAACTGTACTCACAATAGGTAAAAACTGGAAACAACCTGAGTATCCATCAACAATAAAATGGAAAAATTACATGATTTTTCCTCTTGTTAAATATTACATGAAAATAAAAAAGAATGAACTAATGCTACGTACAACAATGCAAGACCGTGGATGGATCTCACTGATACAGCTTTGAGGTAGAGCAGCCAGACACAAGAGAATACATCTTGTGTGATTCCATCTACATGAAGTTCAAGAACACAGAAAAGGTTATCGATGGTGTGTGAGATCAGAAGAGCGGTAACCTTGCCAAGGGGTTATAGCCGAATGGGGACGTCAGGTAGATGGATTGTTTCCTGATCTGTGTTCTAGTTTCATGAATGTTGCTGGTTGAATTGTTTCCCTAGAAGCAGTTACGTTGAAGCCCTAACTGCCAGTGCCTCTGAATGTGACCTTATTTGGAAATAGGGTCATTACAGAGGTCATCAAGTTAAAACAAGGTCATTAGTGTGAGCTCTAGTCCAACATGGCTAGTGTTCATTTACAAAGGGAGAGTTTTGATATAGACATACACACAGGGAGAATGCCATGTGAACACGAAGGCAGAGATGAGGCAATACATCTGCAGGCTCAGGAAGACCAAAGATGACCAGCAACCACCAGAAGCCAGGGAGACGGATTCCCCCTCACAGCCTCCAGCAGGAGCCAGCCCTGCTGACGCTTTGACACTAGGCTTCTCAAAAATCTCTAGAATGTCAGACAATAGGTTTCTGTGTAGTTCGTGGTACTTTGTTATGGAAGCCCTAGCAAACAATACAGTGCATATATCCATTTTGTGGAAATTCTTCGAGCTGTGAACTTACAATCAGTGCACTTTTCTATCTGTAAGATATATGCCCCCAGTATACTAAAATGACATGGATGAGCACACAATTGAATTTTGAAATAGTGAAGTATTCATAAAGATTTAAAAACTCTACTGAAGTAATCCTCAAAAGGAAAATACTTGATTACGTAAAGTGTTAAACTCTATGTCAAAGTAATGTCTAAGAACTGACATTGGAAAAACCCAAAATATTAATGGATATATTTGCAGGAATTACGACAACAAAAGATTTGTATTCCTAATAAAGAACTTTTGGATATGCATTTTAAAAAACTAAAGATATATAGGAAAAAATAGACAAAGAATATAAACAGAGTACACAGAAGAAGGAATTTAAAAATTCAAAAATGAATGATAAATGTTCAACAGAACTGGAAATCAAAGACAGGCATTAAAACAAGACAGCATCTTTTACATGTCAAATTGGCACATTTTTATTTTTGAACAATACTATCCAGGGCTCTTGAATCTTCACTGAGACTGACATTCTCATCTGCTGGTGATAAGAAGAAGAATAACACACATGTGAATGCTTGGTGGATGTCAGGCATTGTGCTAAATACTTGGCCTATGCAGTCCAGTTCATCTATAATCAAAGATCTTATTTTCCTCTATACAGCAGCCTCATCAGATATTCGTTCTCATTTCCAGACAAAGAAGCTGTGGCTCAGGAAAATTAAGTTGTCTAGGGTCACTCAACTAGTAAATAGTAAAGGTAGGATTTGACCCAGATATCTCCAGTGCCAGATACTGGGATTTCCTGCCTCTGAGAGTTATATTGTTGTACCCTTTTCTTGAAAACAATTTGACAATACGCATCAACTGCCAAAAAGATTCATAAACTTTGACCTACTAACTAAATTTCTAGGAATATAGATCTTATAACCAGAAATGTCATCAAAGATTTAAGTGTGAGGATGTTCATTGTTGTATCACATACACTACCTGAAAAATAGAAAGAATCTATGTGTCCACAGTAGAAGTAGCCTTAAATAATTTAAGGTACATCTATCCACAACATGGAATAAATTATAGGTATAAAAATACGTTCCTAGAAAATGAATATATGTATGTATATGTATGACTGAAACATTATGCTGTACATCAGAAATTGATACAACATTGTAAACTGACTATACTTCAATTTTAAAAAGCATGTTTTAGAAACCACACTTCAATAAAGTTAAAATTTTAAACCACCAATTTTAGTTTCATAAATAAAATTGGAGAAAAATGTAAAAAAAATGTTTCTGGAAAAAATATAGGAAGACATAGGCATAAAGCTATTCATTGCAGGCCTATTTGTAGTAATAGAAGACTAGAAACTTCCAGATTATTTCTCCATAGGGTACTGATTGAATAAACTATATTTATATAATGGTGGCCATTAGCCATAAAAAGAAATGACAGTTATCTCCAAAAACTGCTAAGAAATGAATTCAGGTTATATTGGTAGATAAAAAATGAAATATGTAGAATCACATGTATAATATATAAATATTTATCTTAGAATGAGGGATATGTATTTATTTGTTTATGTTTTAATAATGGAAGAATAAATTTAAAACTATAAGTTACTTATAGGGGACAGAAGGGAAGAGGGTGGTGGGGACAGAAATGAAGCTAGACTTCTCTGAATATACCTTGTTCTGTAGTTGGACTTTGAAAGTTTGAAATTATTTTATAAAATTATAAAACAGAAATAAAAAAAAAATCCCCCAAAGTAAAAAAACAAAAAACAAATCAACTTTTTCAAGTTGGTGGCATATGCACACAGAGAGGACAATTTTAACTGACTTTGGAACATAGTAAAATGACCATATATCATTACTAAATATGCTCTAAAGGCAGAAAGAAGTTCAAAATATTTAAGCCCTTTTAGCAATTTTATTGCTGGTGGTAGCGTTTGTTGTGGTTTAAAAATATATCACTACTTTCAGAAGGTGAAACCCAAACTCTCTCCCCTTGAATGTGAGCGAGATTTGATGACTTTCTCCTGATGAAAAGCGTGGAAATAAAGATATGGGATTTCTGAAGCTCGATCATCAAAGGAATTGCAGTTCCCCCATTGTTCTCTTGGATCAGTTGCTCTGGGACCAGACTTCATGCCGTGATGACATTCCATTAGCCCTCTGGAAAGGCCCATATGGGAAGGAACTAACATCTCCTGCTAACAGCTGGTACCAACTTGCCAACCATGCAATGAGACACCTTGGAAGCAGATCCCTCAGCCTTAGTCTAGCCTTCAGATAACTGCCACCTGGTCAAATTCTTTACTGCAACTTTATGAGAAACTCCCCAACAGAACTGCCTAGCTGAGCTGTGTCTCTGTGTATATGTGTGTGTGTGTGTGTGTGTGTGTGTGTGTGTGTGTGTGTGTGTAGATGGCAATTAACGTTTCTTTTTAGATCATAGATCTTCAGATTGTGCAGAACTGTACTCAAGGAGCTATACTCTAGGACACCATAGATGTCTCCCCCACCCCTGTACTTGGTTTAGTAACAGGATCCTGGACTTCAAGCTGATGCTGTAAAAGAATAAGACATCTGAGGAGTCTTTGGAAGGGGTGAGTATGTTTTACATTTATGATGTAAGTAAGTTGCAACCAGAGAGCGGAAAGAAATATGCCTGCAAATTCTTTGATATTCCCCTCTCAGTGGCTAGAGAGTAAGTCTTCTCCCTTTGAATATGAACCAGACATAGTGATTCACTTATAACAACCGTGATTCACTTACAACAACAGAGATAGACAAAACAAAGTGTGATTTTTGAGGCTAGACTACCAAAGGCATTGCCATTTACACCTTGCATTCTTGAATAACTCACTTTGGGGGAAGCCAGAAATCATGCTGTCAGGACCCTCCAGCAGCCCTCTGAGAGCCACTGAAGTCTCTTGTCAAATCCAGCATCTCTTTGGTAGTCATGTAAGTAGGCCCCCTTAGAAGCAGATCTCCCAGCCCCACTCATACCTTCAGATGACTGCAGCTCTGGCTAATGTTCTGTCTGTAGACTCATGAGAGACTCAGACCCAGATTGTGCAGCTAAGCTGCTTCTGATTTGCTGATCCATAGAAACTGTGAAATAATTAGTGTTTATGGTTGCTTTGAACTGTTAAATTTTGGGGTAATTTGATGTGTGTATTTTTTCAAACACCTTTATCGTGATATGTTCCCTATACAGTAAACTACACATATTTCAAATTGTACAATGTGATGAATTTTGATAGATGTATATACCAATGAAACCACTACCACAATCAAGATAGCTAACATTTCCATCACTTCCCAAAAGGTGCAATTTTCAAATTCCCAATTTATCCCTTCCCACCCCATTTAACCCTTGGTAACTGTAAGTTTGATCTCTATGTCTGTGAGTCTGTTTCTGTTCTGTAGGTAAGTTCATTTGTGTCCTTTTTTTAGATTCCACATATAAGTGATATCATACGGCATTTTTTTTTCTTTCTGGCTTACTTCACTTAGAATTACAATCTCCAGGTCCATCCATGTTGCTGCAAATGGCATTATTTTATTCTTTTTTATGGCTGAGTAGTATTCCATTGTGTATATATACCACATCTTCTTTGTCCAGTCATCTGTCAATGGACATTTGGTTTGTTTCCATGTCTTGGGTATTGTAAATAGTGCCGCTGTGAACATTGGGGTGCATGTGTCTTTTTAATTATATTTTAATCTGGATATATGCTCAGGAGTGGAATTGTTGGATCATATGGTAAGTCTATTTTTAGTTTTTTAAGGAACCTCTATACTGTCGTCCATAGTGGCTACACCAGTTTACATTCCCACCAACAATGTAGCAGGGTTCCATTTTTTCTATGCCGTCTTCATCATTTATTGTTTGAAGACTTTTTAATGATGACCATTCTGACTGGTGTGAGGTGATATCTCATTGTAGTTTTGATTTGCATTTCTCTGACAATTAGTGATGTTCAGCATCTTTTCATGTGCTTTTTGGCCATCGATGTGTATATATTGTTGATGAAGCAAATGAGTAACTACATTGGTGTCACTGGTGTAAGAGAAAGGAGCCACAGGTATAAGATTGATGAGGTTAAATAAAAATACTGTAATCTTGAATTCAAATGGCAGCAATTGCAATGGTATTATGTTAAGGAGTGGGTGGAGCAGAATGGGAAGGTAGGGGGAGAGCAAAAGCAGTTTCTTATTTCTATCCACAGAAAAGACGCTGAAAACTGAATAACTTAAAACCTAGATTGTAGTTTCTATATAAATTTCCCCACTTAAAAGCAAAGAAAGTAGATCTCTTTGAAGAAATGACTGGTTCTAGAGCTGGAGCAGAACATGTTTAACGTGAACCTGGAACATCTCATCACAACAGAAAGTAAGGATGCATTTTAAAAAAAAGTGCTAGAAACAAATGCTAGGATCTTCATAAGGATTCAGAAAGCAGTGTGAAGACGCGCCCTTTGGCTGAAGATGGGGCACTTGGAGCATGATTAAGAATAATAACTGCAGTGGGTTGAAACACATCAAATATGTTTAAATCTGTCCATTCATAATGATACTAGAGAAACTAATTAGTTCCCTTTGGATGATGTTTGGCACTTAATTCATAATTTTGATAACTGGCAAATAAAGGGAATAAATTAGGCATTTATCCTGCCTTTCTTCTATGAACTATATCTCAGTATAATTAAGTAGTCAAGGGGGAGAAGTTTCTCTTTGGAGAAGTACTCCAATTAGCAAATGAAGAAATAATGGTCAAATGAGAATATCACCTCTTGGAAATTCCTAATGAAATAATGGATCTGGGCAGTGATCATCAATGGCTGCTGACATCACAGAAAGACAGCCAGGTATTGGGTGCCTCCTGGGAGGTCACAGCGCTGCTTACAAAGCATCTTTATCAAAGTAACAAACAAGAATCTTTGAGATTTAGCTACCCATTCTTAGGAAACATAGGGGCCAGAGGAATGTGATAAATGACAACCTGAGGAACCAATTAGCAAAATCCAGGTTGTAGGAAACTCTACAGGAAATATGACCAGGTTCTTTAACAAAGAAATAAAACAGTGCTTAGAGAGAGAGTGATTAGGGAGAGGCAAGAGAGAGAGAGAAAGAGGGAGAGAGAGAGGTCATATTTCAAATAATTTATGTAACATGCAAAAATGCCCAATGTATATTAAATTAGGAAAATCAGAATGTAGAATTGTATTTACAAAACAAATCCATCTTATTTTTTAAAATAACATAGCACACACACAAAAAAACGTACAAAAATAGTAACGGTGTGTGGGTAGCAGGGTTATTGGTAATTTTTAAATATTGCTTTGTATTTGCCAAATCTGTTTTAAGATGCAAATATTATTTTTATAATCACTGTATTGTATCCCTTTTGGAATAAGGACAAATAGATAATAAAAATATGTCTATAGTGAGGGGAAAAAGCATATTACTTTAATACACTTGTTTTTTCGTGGGATTCTGTTTTCTCCAAGAACGCTGATTAATCCCGTTGGATTGTAGTGTGCTGGTGGGTCCCGTCTCCCTAATAACAGGTGTATATTTTATTAAGGGTTCTTTGGGAAAGACCTGACTCCCAAAGAATGCGTCAGCCCTCCTAACTTTGAGATGAGTATGAAAGTTGGCCCTCATGTAACTGTTCAGGAAGGTCAGAGTCTGAATGATAAAGTCTGGCTTTCGGTAAATGACAAGTAGGAAAAGGAAACAAACAGCCTCACCATAGCCCAGGTTGATACAGATGGTTCAAAAGCAACAAGTTTATTCTGTAATGTTGCCAAGGCAACAGCAGCTGCTTCTGGCATCGCAGGAGGTAGGGGGAGGGGGAAACAGTAGAAATAAAAGAGGCGGAATAATTCTGTACATCTCTCCTAGGAAAATAGGAAAGAATGTTGTAAAATATTGACCATTTTTCTGGGTGAACATGCTTCCATAACACTTAGAGTGTCATCTGTGAAAGGCCAATGGTGTTTTTCATATTATAATCTGCCTCAAATCCAGTAGGAGCCCAGGGCCTCTTGTCATATTGTCATTTTCCCTTCTGTGACTCCGAACAGCGGCGGACAGGGCTTTATTATAGCTCTTCCCCCATGAGTGTTAAAACACATTGATGCTTTCTTGTGACAGTTACTGCAGCATCTGTTCACGTGGCTGAAAGATGCTGTTATGTTTTGACTGTGTCTGGACTTGCGAGGGAAGGAGAGAGGAAAGGAGTAGCTTTGGTCTTCCTCCTCCTAATCTCCTCACCTTGGCTCCTGTCTCCACATCTTTTTACCTGGAAAGGAGAGGATGAAGCCAGGAGACTGTGACAGTGAGGAGGGAAAGGGAGCAGCAGGAGTGGGGAGAATAGAGATATCTTTAGCCAAGGGGCAGAACAGACAACAGGTTCCCCAGCCACAGTGCAACCCCTACAGGGACACTGGGAGCCTGGGAAGAGCTGAGTCTGGGCCTATTTAAGCAGGTCGGGAGCCCAGCTCGGCAAGTAATGGCCTTAGAGAGGGATCGGAGCTGGAGATAAAGACAGCTGCAGAGACAATCTGTGGGAGATGTTGAGCATCAAAATTGTCCTCGAACTGGAGGAACTCACAGCTCTGATGCCCTGGCTCAGGAAGATTCTCTTTCCCACCTGAATCTCATTCCGCGTGTTTGGTCTCTGGGTAGTTTTCACTTGCTCGGAAATAAAGAGAATTTAGAGCTCTGCTCATGCCCAGTTGGGACTCAATGTTTTTTCAGATGCCAAACTGCTTTTACAACAAGGCAAGATGACCTCCTGAACTTGAGAATCAGGCAAGTCAGGGGAGCCTGGCTCCCACCCCCAGGCCTGCCACTTACAGCTGCTCGTTGGAGTCCCATTTACCAGGTGAGAGGCAGGTGGCCCAGCCTCCCCGGGCCGCGGCCTCCTCTCTGTCGACGAGGGCCCTTAGGCCAAGCTCCTAGTGTTGGGCGGTGAGCTTGGCACAGTACCTGGGGCATTGCTGCTATTAGCATTCTCATTTGTCTTTGAATATGTCTTTGACAAGTGGGAGAGAATGGTGTTCAGCTGTGCTTGCTTCTTGGCTCTGAGAGTGATGTCAGAAGAGGTGGAAACCCTGACCAGAAAGGTCTGTCACAAGCTGGCAATGGACCTGCATGAGGGTTCACTAGAGAAACAGAACCAACAGGAAGTTTTATATGTATAAAATCTTCTATGTGTTCTATATTCTCTCTTTCTCTCTGTATATTTTTGGATGGGGGCTATTTTAAGGAATTGGCTCACACAATTTGTGGACGTTGGCAAGTTCAAAATCTGCAGAGCAGGCCAGCCGACTGGAGACTCAGGGAAGAGCCGATGCTGCAGTCCGCAGGCAGTCTGGAGGCAGAATTTCCTCTTCAGGGATCAGTTTTTCTATTAAGGCCTTCAACTAATCGGATGAGTCCTGCCTGCATTACAGAGGGTAATTTGCTTTACTCAAAGTCTGCTGATTTAAATGGTAAACTTATTAAAAAAAAAACTTTCACAGAAATATCTAGAGTTATGTTTGACCTAGTATCTGAGTACCGTGGCCTAGCCAAGTTGACAGATCAAATTGACCATGACAGAGCCCTGTAGAGTACCATCCAAACGTCGGTACCTCCTCACGAGTCAGCAACTGTGACCCCAGAGTCACTCACACAATAAACATGGTTCCGTTAATGCAGCTAATTTCATGGCATCTGCAGAATAGCTGGGACCACATTTCAGTTTTTTTTCATTTGTGCTGCATCCTCCTTTAGGAGAAAACCAAACAAGGCACAGCGAAAGTTGATAGGAGGAATTATGTCAAAAAGGCAATTTCTACCAAAGGTCCTGGGGTTAATACATATTTATTCCAATCTCTTAAATATTAAGTGAAAGAGGGAAATATTTAAAGGGAGCTTGAGACTGAGGATCAGAGGTCCAACACTCTACCTTGCTGTTGAGGAAAGTGTCCTAATCCGTAGCCAGGCGGATAATCACATCTGCACAAAATCAGGTAGGGAGGAGGACTTGCTCCGATTATCTATGTGAAAACGCACAGATATCAATTATCTTTGAATCTGGAGAAAGGTTGGAAGCTGAAACCTTGCTTTATAAACAGAAGTATTGCTGCTTTTAAAGCAGAAAGGAAGGAAAAAGAACCAAGCCAAATATCTCTGAGGCTGACAGCTCCCTCTTTTCTCTCTTTCTCTTGAGCAAAATTTCACTATGTCCTGACAGCCAATTTCAGCTGTTCTCTAGCTTATGGCTGCCCGCCCATCTTTCTTTGTTTGGTGCCCACAAGTGGTACAGAGCTCTTTCTGTAAGCTGCTGCCAGAAGAGGAGTGTGTCCTGGTTGGGAGTTCAAGGGCAAAGATGATACACAGGATTTTAAAAGGTACCTCTTGTGCATCTAGGGAAAAAGACTCTCTTAGACACTTGCTAAAAGTGTAAATCAGTACAAATCCTGGAGTACAGTTTGGAAATATTTAGCAAATGCCTCAAAAATGTGCATGTACCTAGCAGTTCCATTCTAAGGACTTTATCTTTAAGAAATTAACAGACAAATATGCAACTATATGTACAGGGATACTCATTAGGGTCTTTTTTCAATAGGGAAAAGCTGTAAGCAGCCTAAATGTCCAGTGATATCCAGGGCTGAATAGATGAAGTGCAATCCATCTTGAGAATGGAATATTATTTAACCATTAAAAATAACAAAATGATGATGTGCATGTGTGTGCATGCACATATATAAATATATAAAGATATTCATGGTATGTTATGGGGAAGAGCAGTCACACAATATTAAATATAGATTTAATTCCATTAAAAATAAACACAGATATGTGAAAAAGTTTTGATGATGTCTCAGTTCGTTTGGGCTGCTGTAACAGAATAACATAGACATGGTGACTTATAATTATAGAAATTTCTTTCTCATTGTTCTGGGGGCCGGAAAGTCCAAGGTCAAGGTGTGGTATCTGGTGAGAACCCACTTCCTGATTCTCTCTTTCCTAAGGGCACTAATCTGAGGGCTCTGCCCTCAAAACCTAATCACTTCCCAAAGGCCCCACGTCTTATTACCATCGCATTGGAGGTTAGGGTTTCAACATATGACTGGTGGGGGTTGGGGGGGACACAAACATTCAGTCCATAGAGATGGATATACACCAGAATATTTACAGTGATCTTCTCTGGGTCTGACTTTTGGTTGGTTGATTAACTCTTCACTATCTGTATTTTCTATTTTTCTACGTTGAGTATCTAATTACTTACATAATTAAGAAAATAAAGGAGAAAATGCCTCTCCTAGATATTATTTATCGCCATATGATCTGCCCATCCTTGACTAGAAGGGTGAGTGCTCTGTATTCTTGGGGTTCATTCAGGACATCTGGGGAGGAAAATTGTTCTTGGCATTGTTTGTTATTTTTCACCCTCCACTGGCATTTTAACATCAATGGTGATAGTAACCTTTCAGGTTGATTTTCTCTCTCCTATAAAAAAGAAAATCCAACACCAGATAGCTCCTTCTAACAAGTCTAGGTGATGAACCATTGTCAGGTAAAGCAGCCGTTTAATTCCGGAAGAGACCCTGGCACCCATACTGCTGTAAAGAAGGCAGTTCTTTGAGGTTTGTTAACAAAATTTCATCAAGAAGGTTCTGGGGTTAATGGCAAAAACCAGAAGTCAGGAATGTACACAAAGGTGTGACACTGAGAAACCTCGCCAGGTCTGTATGCGTGTGTGTTTCTGTGAGGAGGGCTGATGTTTTTCTTGCTCTTGGCCAACGTGATAGCTGATACTTTCAGCATGTGTAATGGCAGGGCTTGAAATGATGCTGTTTCTTGATATCACTGGGACATTTCACCCTGAGTGTTCAAAGGAGATGACCTAGAAAAGAACCAGCACTTTCCAGGTTAGACACTGCAGACATGCAGCATATAATCATGCCACCCTGTTCTCCTTTTGCACCGTTGACCCGTAATCAGAGATTTAGCCTCCTGACTGCATGTACGTTGTGACCACTTGTGATCTAAAAGCCTGAAACACCAAGCAGAAAGGCCAAAAGTCATTCTGTTTCTTAAAGAGGCAGCAAATAGTGAGTCACGCTGGAGGGAGAGGGGTTTGCCAGTAGGAAGGCCAACACACTGCCCGTATACACAGTGTCACATGGGCGCCAGGAGCCCAGGCGAGCAGCGTTCTAACGGGCCTCTTGCCTCTCCCCGTCCCCATGCAGCCACGGAGAGGATAGTTTTCTCTATCTCTGCCACCTCCAAACACCTACTAGCCTTTATTTGCATTTCTGTGAGGGCATTTACCTTACCCTGCCTTGAGTTGTAGTAAAATATGAAGACTTCCTGGACTTACTAGACTGCAAGCTCCCCGAGGCCCTGACAGTGTCTAAATCGGCTTGGTGGTGCTGCTGTACCTAGCAGATGTTCAGTTAAAAAAGAAACTGAATAAATGAATGAACAGTAGCCCTCAAAATTTACTCACTTTCACTGACAGAGGAAACAGGAAGTCAAAGCTCTTTAGGAAAAACAAAAGCTGATTTTTCACTCTCCTAATGGTTCAACGGATGTGTGAGTCTCCCTTCTCAAGAAAGGAGCTGGCTCCGATACCCCTGACGTCACCGCTCTGCTGCTTCCTTAGGCTTCTCCTCCCAGCAGGAAGGTGCATGTAGCAAAGCAACCCAAAGGGCTCGTTATTTAAGGGCCTATCCTCTGTCTGGGACGAGGCCTGGCCAATTTCCCTAAGTGGATTCATAAAATCAGTCCATAGGTATTTGCTTTTTTAAATTTTATTTTTATTTTTTTTGACTTACAGTTGATTTACAAGTCCATAGGTATTTATTATTCAGCTATTACATGCACAACCTTGAAAGGTACGATAGTCACATTTATAGAATTTTTGGTTGAATAGGAAAGTAAAGTGGTTTTTTATAGATTACAAGGAGTAGTATTGATCACTTAATCCATCCCTTTTACAGAAAAGATTGCACCAAGTCATTCCAAAGCGTCATCATCATCATCTTCTCCTCCTCCTCCTTCTCCTCCTCCATTCATCAGCCACAACCTTTACTGAAGGCTCCGTGTACAGAGTACAGTGCTAAATGCGTAAAATGGGTACGAGAACCATTGGATCAATCTGTGAGTATTCACAGAACTGTTGTTCACGGTGTAGTTTTACATTGTGGGCTGAAACAGAGACTATGTCTTCTATTTCTAGTGATATCCTAGCACTTTGCCACTTCTTTGAAGGACATGCTAATAACATTAGTAGAACGTACATCAGTTTGCTGGCCCCAAGCCCCTCCCTGTCTCCCAGGGTCCAAAGGAGCATGATGACAGGTGAGCTCTGGGCGTTTCTGTTAAAGGTGGTCGTGGCCTCCCTGATAGGAGCCCTTGGGAGAGGGAGGCTGCCCCTGTAATTAGGCAGCGTCTCCTACTTGAGCTCCCCCAAAAAGTGAAAGCCATGAATTTGATAACATGTACCAGCCATTACTTCCTTACTCACATGTCAACTCTGGGTCTGGCTTCAGTGAAAGAGCTCCACTCTCCTTACCCCAGATTTAAATGGAGCCTCACAAGTGCCCTGAATCATTGGGCCAAATCCTCCAGGAATCAGAAAGCAAAAAAAAAATTTTCTAGGAGTGAGTTATAGATGGCAGTGAATTCATACACTTTCTGTAGCTCCTTATTTCCTTCCATTATGTTAATTCTTCGAACTCAGTAACCTAATTCCCTGCCCCCCACCACACACACATTTTTTTTTCCCTTGGGGAAGCAGCTGATTGATGCTGAAGTCAGAATCCATCCAATTTTCCAATGGTCTGAGTACTCCATCCAGGCAGTTGCCCGCTGCTGCCTCTCTGAAGCCCACACTGAGACAAGCATGTTTTCAGCAGCTCACTTAGCGCTTCAGGGAGGGCGGAGGTGTGCATTCAGGAGTTTGTTTGCACCACATGTCTTGGACAAACACCAAGGTCGGGAGATGTATAGAGAGCTGTCCTCGTATTTCCTCTTTGATCTGTCTCAGGCTGCCTTTGGGCCACTTGGGGAGGTGCTGCTCCAGCCTGTTGGCATTGCTGCCTCGCACAGTCTGTCTTGACTCGATGCTTATTTATTATTCAATTATCAGAGTGATTGGATGTGCTCGTGGCTTGTTACCCTCTGGGCACATTTACAAGTAGGATAGGAAAAACCCACAGCAGCTTAATTTCTGTTATTACCAAGAAGTGTGTACTCACTGTGAAACATCGTCTTTGTTTCATAAAGCTTTTATGGCATCTTTATCTTCTCAAATTTTGATTTTCCTTTTAGGGGCTACCTAAAACGTATCAATGTATCTTTTACACAAAGTAGGTTAGAAGTAGGCGTTACTGAGCAAGAGGCTGGACTCAGAGCCAAGGGCCCCAGCTGTAGGGTAGAGGACCTCGTGAGTTCAAACCTGCCCCCGAAAGTGGTACCCGGCTCCTGACCATGTGCACATTTGCGTCACAGACTGTGTTTCCATACCTTTCTGGTCTTTCTTGGAAGTTTGTTCTCTGTCTTCAGTATGTGGACAAACACATATGCACGCAAGCACACACACAGACACACGCACACATCGCTGCAATATTGCAGCCTCCTGTCCACAACACAAGAAGCATTAACAGGTTCCTGGAGATGAAGGGAACATGTCATTGCAGCAGACCTCCCTTGTGGATTCTTTCCAAGGACAGAAGGTTCCTAGTATTCTGCCTTGCTGTAAACTCTGGTGCAAAAGGAACACCCTGAGAATATAGACTGACTGCACCTGTGGCGGGTCTGCTCCTCTACACGTAAGATAACGGATTCGTAGAGTGCCAATAATGCCAAACATTTCTCCTTCCTGCTTAGGAAGAGGAATGCTGGAATGAAAGGGATCTGGGAACCCAAGTTTTATTATGCTGGCTATGAAGTTTCAGTGATTATCAAGAACACAGGGGAACGTGAGAGTTCTGTCATTTCTTCTTTCTCATTTTCTCTCATTCCTGCTGTTGTCTTAGCCCAACCCACCCCAACGATTAGGAGGGGCACCTCTATGGTCAGGTGCCCTGGCATCACTACAGGACTGTCTGGAGCTCAGATGGGTTTTTTGCCCCCTCATGTCAAAGGTCCTGACCTATCAGAATCTGTGCTCCATCTTCTTGTGGTTTCGTGTGGGAACAGGGCAGCAGGTAGCTCTGACCTCTCCTGGCAGGGACTCCTGGATGCTTCATCCACTTACCTTCTCATGGCTTGAAGAGAACGTGTCCCGAAGTACTTACAAGCAGCCATAGCCAGCTGTCCTCTGGTCACTCTCTGGAGGAGGACCAGGGACCAGCTCGAGGGAGAGACCATCTGAAATAGTTCATATGGGGTTTTGCTAGATGGGCTGGGGTCCCTGGAGATAGCATTTCGTAAGCTCCCCCTCTGGCCTTTGATGGAGTCACCACTTCTGAACTTGGAGTTACAGGAAAGCCAGAGGGCAACAGGGATCCCGAAAGGCAGGATCCCGAAAGGCAGGAGACCACTCAAGCAGGTACCTGGGCGCCTTAGAGCGAATGTGCAGTTCACATGGATCTGAGTTGTGGGATTGGCTTGTTCTGCCTGGGGTCCTGTTCAACCAGTAAAAGCAGTGCTAACTTGGAAGCGCTGGAGACGAACGTTCTGAGTAATTTAGACACTGTTGGCTGGCTGTCTATTGATTTCCTCCTGTTGCTCTGTTACCTGGCCAGCCAGCAGTCTTTCACCCCAAGCCGCTCCCTCCACATAATGTGCCAACCACAACAGGACAGCGCCTGAACAAAACGCTCTTCCGTGGGAGGCTGTGTCAGAGCGCCATTTTCATCTCAGCACCCCTCATCCTTTAGATGTGCCTGCTGCCATTCCCACTCCTGCTGCAGCCGTCAGTTGCTTCCATTGCCTATTCCCTGATGATACACTTTGGTTTGTCTCTTGGAAACATTGTTGTTCCACCCTAGAAATACAGCCCCCAAACTGTTGCTTCTAGCCTTCTTTTTTTCTCAGCTGTTTGAATCAGATGATGAGGGTGCCTGGTTGTGCAGTACAGTAAGCAGCAACCACTTACTGGACTGGCTCCCTGGAGGAAAAGCCTTGCTGTTGAAATGCAAATTGCTGATGAAAAGCAGTAAATCCCTTGCAAGAACAAGATCTGGTTTTGCCACATTGGGCTTTTTCAAGTATTTCAAATAGCCTTTCTGATCTAAGCAAGGCGGGATGTTGGTATTTATCTTTAGTCTAAGGCAGTGTTCTTAAACTATAGGTCATGATCCACTAGGGGGTTCTGAAATCAGTTGAGTAGTTTACAACTAGCATTAAAAAATAGAACTGAACCAAATAAAATAAAATAAACATATGAATACACCTCTTATAATGAAGGCAGATTTCTTTGTGAAATTTTTGTTTCAGTATAAATACACACACATGGATCTATAAATGTGTGCACTGGGGTAGGACCTAAAATGTATTTCTGGTTTTTTTTTAACCTTTATTTTTATTGTGAAATATATTAAACTCCCAGCAGTGTATATAACTGATGTATTTTAAAGACTAATAAAGCAAAATCCTGAATCCCCATCACCATGGTTAAGAACTAAGGCCGAGCTGGTACTTCTTAGAAACCATCCGAATGACCTCCCTCGCTTTTTTTCCTCCCCCACCCCCCACCGCCCCAGGGCAGCCACTATCCTGACATTTATGATACTCACTCCCTTGCATTCACTATAACTTCACCACCCATTTGTCATCAGGAAAAAATAGATTTTAGTGTGACCTGTCTTTGAGGTCCTCATGACAGTTCTTCTGGGATTTGCTTCTTCCACTCAATGTTATATTTGTGAGATTTATTCCCGTTGGCGTAGTTCATTCATTTTCACTGCTGCACATGTTTCTTCCTATGACTGCATCATGATACATGTTCTGCCCCAGGACTGGCGGACATGGTGATGGTTCCAGACTGGGTGTTTGCAAACAGTGCTGCTACAAACCTTCTCGGTCATCTCCTTGGCCCATCTGCAAAGGAGTTTCTCTGGACACACAGGAGAGGGATGTTGGGTTTGTGATCCCTGCACGTTCTGCCTGGTGAGGTGCAGTTCAGTGCTTGTACCCATTGTCTCCTCCAGCACACACATGGTTTTATTCAAATGTTTTTCTTGACTGTGGGTTGTGACCCAAAAAGTTGGAAACACAAGTCTAAAGACTCCTAAGAAAAGAATGGTACTTTTATAAAACTCAGGATTTTCTCATTGCCCTGTGTGTGTGTGTCTGTGTGTGTGGGATTGGAGGACACTGGAGCAGCAGAGAGGATAAAAGACTGTTCACATTTATTGAGCACTTGTTCCCTATCATGCCCAGAGCTCAATGCTTTTCCGCTTTCCAAGTATCGTGTCCCAAATCTTCACATCAGCTTTAGGAGATGTGGTTAATCACACTGGATAGAAGGGCTAAGGTTCAGAGAAAATAAAGAATATATCCAAGGTCACATGCAAGGGACGTGCTGGAGCTGGAACTTGAACCAGGCCTGTCTGTCCCCAAAGCCCGACCACTTTCCCCACCTTAGCTGCTCTTCCAGGTGTCCCGGCCCCCCTGCCTCACTGGCATGTGACCTTGACCTATAGCTACCCTGATGCCACTGTGAGGTAGCACCATTCAGTCCAGTGAATTCCTCCCAATCTGCAGATGACCCAGAACAGAGCCCCTGGGGATACAGAGTGTGAACAAGAGAGAAACTTTTGTTGTTTCAAGCTGCAGAGTTTGGGGAGCTGTTCCACTGCAGTGGAACCTAGCCAGTCCTCACCGGTACGGATGTGTGAGCACATTTACGTGGTCTGTTTTTGAGTGCTTGTTCTGAGAGCTTAGTTGAGTGACTTAACACAAATGGAGGCTTCTTTTGGAATGAGACGTTCTCCTGACCATGAAGAGGTGAATCATGGTGGAGACGGTTCATTATCAAGGTATTCTTAGAATGTTCTTAGGATGTTCTCAAAGCTCTAACAGTTCATGCAGTAATTAATATATTCAGACGGTTGAGTCACTTGCCAGCAAAACCCTCGATTTCTATAGCACTGCTGGAGGCAGAAACCTCACAGTGTTTAACTGACTTAATTAGTAGCTCTGGGTCACAACTGAGATCATTTATAAGGAAAATGGACAAGATGAGGTGGCAGGAGGGAGCCATCACTAAAGACTGAGAAAACATGTTATCTAGGGAAATAAAATGAAAGAGTTTCCACTTAATCAAATGGAACTCACTTTCAGAGGGCCAGTCCCCACTGAATAAGGCCTTCTATTCAGCGAACTGCTCTGGAGAACTGGCATTGTCCCCATATTCTCTTCAATCCCACTCCATTCCAGAAGTGTGTCCTGAGTCCTCAGGTCCTGAACCTTCAGCTGCTGCACAGCATGGCCCGAAGAACCCTGATGGAGAGGCCAGAAGTCAGGAGAGCACAGCGCTGATCCTTTATGTACCGTCTATGATCTGTGTGTCCTATTACAGACCACATATTACATACCACATATATATGCTCTGTATAAAGAGATTTGATTTGGGGGGAGGGTATAGCTTAGTGGTAGAGTGGGTGCTTGGCATGCACAGGGTCCTGGTCCTGGTTCAATCTGCACTTTCTCTGTTTAAAAAAAAACTAATTAACCCCCACTCACAAAAAATAATTAATTAATTAAATTTAAAAACATTTTTAAAAAAGAGATTTGATTCAAGGGATTGTTTTACATGATTGTAGGACTGGCAAGCCCCAAATCAATAGGGCAGGACAGAAGGCTGGGAACTCAGGCAGGATTCCTGTGTCAGTCTTGAGGCAAAATTTCTTCTCCCCCAGGAAACCTCAGTTTTGGCTCCTAAGGCCTTCATTTCATTGGATGAGATGGTTATGGACTGAATAATGTCCTCCCCAAATGCATATGTTAAAATCCTAATCTCCAATGAGATTATATTTGGAGATAGGGTCTCTAAAGAGGTCAAATGAGGTCACAAAGGTTAAATGAGGTCACAGAGTGGGGCCCTAATCCAAGAAGACTGGTCCTTATAAGAAGAGGAAGTGACACCGGGGAGGGGCACACAGAGAAGTCATGTGAGGACACAGAGAGAAGGCAGCTGTCTGCAAGCCAAGGAGAGAGAGCTCAAAAAAAAAAAAAAAAAAAAAAAAACCACCAAAAAACCCAAGCCTAATAGCCCCTTGAGCTTGGACTTCCAGCCTCCAGAACTATGAGAAATAAATGTCTAAGTCCCCCAGTCTGCAGTATTTTGTATGGCATCCTGGACAAACTAACAGGGAGACCCACCCACAGTTGAGGGTAATCTTCTTTATTTAAAGTCCGCTGATAGCAGATCTTAAAAATACCCTCACAGCAAGTGCTAGACTACTGTTTGCCCAAACAAGTGAGCACCATGGCCAAGCCCCGCATCGTCCAACACACGGACACGGCAGCCCTAAAACGTGTGTGTCTCACACTAAGTAAGATACAGTCTATCACTAGGCTCCCTTGACTTCAAGGCAGGCTTTGCTGCCACATGAGTTTGGGAGCTAAGAATGGTGGGTAGAGGTGAAAGGAGACCAGAGATTAATTTCCCTTTCTTTACAGCTTTGATTCTGGTCAGACCTGCTTGCCAATGTGTCCTGAGGAAGTACAGCACTTGAATGAATTCCTAATCTTGGTAATAATGGCTGTCACTTACAGGTATGTAATACTCTGCTGAGTGGTGAGTACCCTTTTTCTCCTGTATCTTTCACAATAACCCTCTGAGGTACATATACTTAACCCATTTTATAGAAACTCAGAGAGGGAAAGTATTTTGCCCCAAACACACAGCTACAAAGAGGCAAAGCTTGGCAGAGCTCTTGACCAGCTCGCTCTGCTGCCGCCTCCCACGCGGAGTTGTACGCAGAAAGGGAGAAAGTCTAACCCTGAAGCCGGCATCACTGCCCATGTCCCCCCGAGTGCAGCTGGAGGAACCTTATTAAAGGTCTGGTGTTGGCATGCCCTTCCTCACAGATCCTCAATGGCTCCCTTTTAAAGACTCAACATAGGCAGTGAGCCTCACCCCTAGGACTCGGCTATGACTGGGTTTTTGCTGGTGTTTTGTTTTTGTTTTTGTTTGTTTAGCAGCACAGCATTTTGTAGCTTCTTTCCAGCCCCTCTTTACTCCACTCAAACTGAAAACCTCCTCCCTCCCGGGCAGCTGTGGTCTCTCCTCCGAGGGTGCTGAGAGGAGCTCATGGTTTGGTGGAGGCAGGGAGGGCCCTGGAGTCCTTCTGGAGCCCCATTTACCATCTGGGTTAACTTCGGTGAGTTATTTACTCCATCTGAGCCTTTTTCCACTTGTGTGAGATGCCCAGGGTTGTACCTACCTTGCAGGTTGGATGTGAGGAACTCAGATAAGGTATATAAAGCACTTGTCATGTATAAGGACTTTGAGAGATACCATTTCCTTCCCCCTTCAAAGGAGCCCTTGAGTCTGAGGCCGGAGCAGGCTCGTCCTTGCCCCGCAAGGCCAGTGTTCACTGTCCCTTTCTATGGGATGAGTGGTCTCACATCTCTGGCCACGGTCACTCCCAGAACAGCAGAAGCCCCTTCGTGATGGCAGTGATTGCGGTGCCTGTCACGGTACCTCGGATCAGAGCTCCCCTGGAAAGCTTTTCTTCCTTTCAGCTCAGAGTTCCATGATTGACAGGCTTTTTTCTAGGGGTAGAGCTGGAAATGAAACTCCACAGACTTGAAAAACTGTCAAGCGGAGTCTCCCTGAAATTGCTTTTTTTTTTTTTCATTTTTAATTTGAAGAAAACTAAAGCCCAAACCATGCCGTGGAAGATTCATTAAATAATTGACTGCACTTGCCTTTCTAAGTGGTGATTTAATACAATCCTTCAAGCCACCTTTACGGCAGAACTTTTCCCAGCCCCTCACTGGAGCCCATCCGGTAGGTAAGAAGCAGCCTTCTGGGGCGGGGGGGCGGCGGGGGAGTTCCCTGGACTGGGTGCCTGGGTAGCAGAAGAAGCGGATGCCCTCAGGTTTTCCAGCCCTGACAAAAACCAACTACATCACAGACACAGCTGTTTAACGACTGCAATTCCGCAGATCAGTGTACCTTCAGGGGTAGACTATGGGGCTGTTTGGAGAGAAAACTAAATGTGTGTTTTAAAGGTAGCCTAAAGACTTCCCAGTGTTTTATGTGCCTCAGATCCTAGTTCAAGGGGATCTGAGAGGTGGTTTGTGATCTTTCGGATGTAACAACTCTTCATTCTATCCCTGGCCCTTGAAAATGTATAGTGCCTTTTCTCTTTGCAGAGTTCATCCTGGTTACGGGTGCCATGCATATTATTAACGAAAAACCTAAACGGATTTATTTCTTCGTTTAATGCATTCATTGCATTATTAATTTTTTCCCATCTGGAATAAAATCCTCAGGAAATCACTAATGACTTTTTTTTTAATTATGGTAAAATCCAATAACATGAAATATTTTTTAAGTGTGCAGTTTAGTGGCATTAAGTACATTCACATTGGGCTCCTGGGGACAGTTTTGTACTTCCTCCTGCCCCCACCCTCAGCAGTCTGGACTCGCTAGAAGTGGCTGAGCTAGATTTTGTTGATTTCTGTTCATCCTGTTCTGACTCTCTTGGGATATCGTGCCTTTATCCTGTGATCTCTTCCCCTCATTTAAACAGTAACTCCCATCAAGTGCTTTCACTTCAGCCAAACATCCACAGAACTGAGGGATGACATCTCTCTTTCTAGTTTGTGGTCATTCTTCTTCACACAAAGACCACAAAGAAAAAGGAAAGTTATAAGAAGGGAAGGAACCGATGTTTATTGGATAGCTCTGTGCGCCTTTTGTGCTGAGACAGGGATGGACGTCCTCCCGTTTACTGTTCCCAGCTATCCTCCACCCTACTATCTCCATTTAACAGATGAGGAAACTGGGGCCCAGAGAGGTTAAGGAACAAGGTCACACAGCAGGGATTGAACTCCATGTTCAAATGAATCCAAAATCCAATATGGTGTGTGGCCTAAGGGAAATGGAACCTGGAAAGGCAGGAAGCTTCTAGGAGGGACTTGGGGAGGGTCAATGCGTGAGTAAGAGAGTAAAAGAAAAGAGTGCTAGTCTCCCTTTCCAGAAGGAATCAGCACCATTGACTTCTGCTCTTAACCGCACTCACAGGGTCTTTTGCTAACTGGGCCTCTTTTT
The DNA here is from genome assembly GCF_009834535.1 of Camelus ferus. NCBI lineage: Eukaryota > Metazoa > Chordata > Mammalia > Artiodactyla > Camelidae > Camelus > Camelus ferus. The sequence continues at coordinate 7,079,646 of NC_045709.1, forward strand.
TATGGAGAGACCTCCCAAAAAAGGGCTTCTGGGCCCTGCTCACCCCAGTTGGAAGTCTGATTACAGACATTTCAGATTACTTTGATCACTTTCATTCTCCTGCTCAAAGGGTCACTCAGCGCTGTGGGCAGAGTTTCTGACTCTGCCTCAAATTAAAACGCCAACTATTTGTCAAGATAGATTTTCTTAACCAACCTTCTCAGTGGGTGCGTTGGAATGCCTCTGTTGGGTTGAAAATGCCCCTGGAGAGTTACCATGGCAACGCTTGTCTGCAGAATGGCGGGAGGGAATCCTTAAAAGAGACTCCAAATTGCTGTGGCCACTTCCAGCCACAGGCCCACAATGGGTTTTTGTCTTGGGTACCTATCCGCCAACTCTGGGCTAAGGGATGAAAAGCCAGGAGGGAAACTCCGAGGTGGCAAGACAGGAATGAAGCCTCCCTCCGGCCACAGGAGTGAGTTTGCAGCGTCTTTATCAGGCTGTGCTGACTTCCCTCCGTCCTTCCTCCGTCTTCTGGGCTCAAGGTCAAACACTTAAAAACAGATTTATTTCTTACAGAAAAAGACTGAACCCAAGTTAGAGAAGAGGCAACTGCTCAATAAAGGTGGATAAAAGGAGACAGAAACAGTTGAAGGTTTGAAAACTGGAATTGGGTTTTGATAAGGGATTAAGATAATTTCCAAGAGAGCTCAATGATTTTTCTCCTTTTCCCCTTCCTTCCTTCCTTCTGTTTCTTGGAAATAGAATAGAAATGTAAACAGTCAAGAGATTTGGAATGTATAGTTTGACATAAACAGATTTTAAAGTTCTATGAACTCCCTGTCACTATTTAATTCGTGCCATGATTCATCTAAAGATGGCGAACAGCACACCTTAGCATTTAAAAGCTGTGCAAGCTCAGTTTCACGTAAGTGCCGGGTTTTGCGGGTGTGTGTAGAAAAGATCTGTAAATGTTACCGAAGCGTCAGGCATTTCCATTCCCTCCTGTTTGTTAAATCTGGCCACACTGTTATTTTCACCACCCAGGAGGACTCCAGGAGAGTCCATTTGCCTCCTCTCATCCTTTCGGCCTGATCCCTCCCGTCATCCCGGTCTGACCCCTCTGCAGGCACGATGTGGACCCCTGCAGTAAGGGTCTCAGAAGCACACAGCCTAAGAGCCCTAGACTCTTGGGAAATTCAGAAGAATGAAACATTGACTTTTGTCATAGGTTGGTGTATTCGTTTCCTAGGGAAGCCCTAAAAAATGACCCCACACTGGGTGGCTTGAAGGGATAGGAGTGTATTCTCTCACAGTTCTTGAGGTCAGAAGTCCCAAATCCAGGTGTCCACAGGATCGGTCCCTTCTGGAGGTTCTGAGAGAGAGAATCCTTTCCATGCATCTCTCTTGGCTTCTGGCTGTTGCTGGAGACCCTCAGTCTCTGCCCCCTTCTTCGCATGGCTCTCCCTGCCTGTGTCTATAACGCTTCTCCTCTTCTTACAGTGACTTCAGTCATAATGGATTAGAGCCCACCCTCATCCAGGATGACCTCATCCTAACTTGATTTCATCTGCAAAGATTCTATTTCCAAATGAGGTCACGTGCACAGGTGGGGGAGGGAAGGTTAGAACTTCATCATGTCTTCTGGGGAGACACAGTTCAACCTGCAACAGCTGGGTTCTTCCTGAAACAGACTGAATCGAGTTTTGAATGCAAATAGTTTATTTGGGAGGTGATCCCAGGAAGCACTGGTGCACAGGTGGAGAAGTGAGAAAGGGAAGTAAGGAAGCCAGTGCAGGAGGGCGTTGATGAGCGCGATGCTCCTGTGGGCTGTTGGGGCTCTGGAAGCCACATAGAATGTCCCACCTGAGTTGGGGTAGGTATCCTCCAACTCTCTCCTGTCAGTGGCCCAGGGCGGCTGGGGCAATACCTTCCAGCCTTTCCAGCAGGCTGAGCCCACCCTCCAGCTAAGCTGTAGCCGTGGCAGGTGGAGATGTCTGCTTGGCAGGAATCCTGAGGGCCAGGGGTCACTGCCCACAGCATCCGCTACAACCTCAGATTAACGGGCTTTCTCTCCCATTGATAATAAGGAATTTTTATTGTAAATCAGTTCCTTTTTGAATGTTGGACGGTAACCATTGTCTAATAAATTAAAAGTAAAGAAGATATTTTACTCCAGAATCACTTTCTTCAGGTGTTGCCCGGTGATAGATCATCCCAAATATTTTCAAATTGATACTTGCATCATCTAAACTTTAAAAAGCCTTGTCCCTGGGACCTATTTTTTCATCTTCCTCAAAGTTTGGTTTTCAGTCCCTTGCCTTCCCCTCCCCAGCCCTTGCCCATCCTGGTAAATTTTAAAGACCAAATCGCATCCCCGCATTGGCAACGAGCTCCTGTAGGTTGCCCAAATCACATAGCCAATAAGCAGTGGAATCAGGATTTGAACCAAGACTGGTGACACCGCGGGCTCCCTACTAAACCCAGCATTGGCGTGAAGCTGCAGAGACCAGAAGCTAGCTGGCGGGGGAAGTGAGAAGAGGTGTGTCACGTTAAGCCCTCACGGTGTTCTTTTTTAATTTTAGAATTTGAGGTCCAATTTAAAGTTTAGGTGATTTCACATAAGCCACAGATTTTTGCTTTCTTTGACAAGCAATTACCAGACCTATATTCCTGAACATTCTCAGGATGGGCGACCGTGCTCTGGCTGGGCAGGCTCCATCACTCACAGGACCTCCCTAGCTCCCCTGGGCATCTGTGGCCTTGACCGCTGCCCAAAGCTGCGTCCTCAGCCCAGAGCTGAGACCTGCAAGGTTTCTGATGAACAAAGCATATGCAGACTTGAGTTACACTCTGTCACGATGAAAAGGCCAGAATTGGCGTTTTAAAAATTCATCATCTTCTAATAATAAAACTGTATTTACAGAAAGCCATGCTTCTGAGAGCATCAGGCTTGTGCAAACATCACTTCTGGAATGTTCACAGGAGAGGCTTAGGAAGTAAGAAGGTGACTCAGACTGGGGTCTCTGCAGTAAAAAGAAGCAGGCTAAAGGAAAAGTGGCCTGTTCCAGACAGGGCAAAGATGGGCCGGAGGGATGTGACGTGAGTTCAAAGAGCAAATATTTGCAGAACACCCGCATGTACCAGGCACCAAGCAGGCACACGAGCAGGCCCGCCTTTGCCCTGTGGAACAGCTACCTCCTGGGTCCTGTGCTCAATTCTTTATTTCTTGAGTGCAAAAGAGATCGAGGCAGAGGAAACTGGTCCTCAGCGAGCCAGGAGGGGGACATCCACTTTAGTTGCTTCCTGCACATTCACCCTTGTCTTGCACCTACCCCCTTTCCATCAGGCTCTGAGGCTTGGCACATCCAAGTCCTGCAACCTGCCCGGCTGTCAAGGGCCCTGCCCAATCCTTCTGGCCTTAGCCCAGAACCCTCCCACCCCCAACTCTGTAAAGCAATGACCACATCATTGTAGAATTCTGTCCCTTTTCCCCTGCTGGGCTGTCCTCTCCTCTGAGAGGAGGGAGCGGGTTTGCTAGGGGGTGTCTCTAATTCCCGGTGCAGGGGCTCCAGCCAGAACATTCCTGGCCCTCCTCCTGCCCTCGCCATTCCTTCTTTTCAGAGGAGTAACTGCTGCTTAAAACCCATGAACCTAGAGAAGGTCCTAGGTACTGGTACCTTCCTTTCGCTTCTCGATCTGACCCCGTGGAGGAACCAGTTTGTCTGCTCTTCAGCCTGGGGCAAGGTCCCGGGCACGCTCTGCCCTTTTGGGGAGGCAGCTCTCCAGGAATGGGTTGGGCAGGTGTGGGAAATAGGAAAAGGTTGCACAGCTAAGCCACATCCTCCAATCCAGCTTTTTCCAGTGATAGAGCTAACATTTTAATCTTTGCCTGTCAGGTTCTTTTTTTTTTAATTGAAGTATAGTTGATTTACGATGTTGTGTTAGTTTCTGGTGTACAGCATAGTGATTCAGGTACTATATATATTCTTTTTCATATTCTTTTCCATTATAGGTTATTACAAGCTATTGAATATAGTTCCCTGTGCTATACAGTAGGTCCTTGTTGGTTATCTGTTTCATATGTAGTAGTCAGTATCTGCAAATCCCAGACTCCTAATTTAACCCTCCACCTCCTTTCCCCTTTGGTAACCGTAAGTTTGTCTTCTATGTCTGTAAGTCTGTTTCTGTTTCATAAATCAGTTCATTTGTAGTCATTTTTTAGATTCCATGTAGAAGTGATATCGTGATGTTCGTCATTGACTTACTTCACTTAGTATAATCCCTAGGTCTGTCCATGTTGCTGCAAATGGCATTATTTCACTCTTATTTTTTGCATTCTTTTTAACTGAAGTATAGTCAGTTTACAATATTGTGTCAATTTCTGGTGTACAGCATAATGTTTCAGTCATACATATATATACCTATTATTAGTTTTCATATTATTTTTATTTCACTCCTTTTTATGGCTGTGTAGTATTCCATTGTGTGTGTGTCTGTGTGTGTGTGTGTGTGTGTGTATACACACACCACCTGTCAGATTCTTGAATGTATTTCTCCATTGGTTATGAGCTCAGAGGATGGAAACGGGAGTGTGATTTCTTTCTTTCCCAGAACCATCGTAGGGTCCCTTTTCTAGCCTGGTGCCTAGCACACTGCCTGACACAGAGTAGGTACTCACTATCTGTTGTATAATGAATTAGTCAAAGATTCTGGGGTGGGAGGCTGCTGCTTTTCCTTCCTAACTATAGAAAAAATGCAAAGCACACCCACTGTCATGGCTCACATAGTAAATGTGCTAGGGGGTGGGGTCAGATGAAGCCCCAGATTTGATTGGCTGAGGGTCTCCTATCTTTGAGGAGATTGTGTATAAAACATAACAAGCCTCAGCTTGAAATGCCCAGGGCTAAACCCCTATGGATCTTTCTATTGGAAGAATAAAAACAGTGTGAATTTGATAAAGTTTAATTCTTTTGCAGGGATGGAAATAACTGTTCAGGTGTTTGTTTAAAGAGCGCTCAACTGTCTAAAAGTCACAATCGTTGAACTCATCCCAGCCAAGCTGCGCTCTGTGCACGGACTGCAGCCAGACTCGAGAGGCTCAGGCTCCCTGCTTTTGCCTTCCCGTGAGCAGAGCTGGGGAAAGAGAAGAGCCAGGAGGCATTTCCAGCCCTGGCTGCAAGGAGATGGGAAACCCCACGGCAGAGGTCAGGTGAGGGGTGGGACTCAGGTGTCCATTTTAATGCTGCTGAGGTGATCATTGAGGCTGTAGGACTTAATGCCACCCCCAGGGAGTGACAAAATGAGAAAAATGGTTTTTAGAAAAGCATACAATGTTTCAATCTAAAAAAAGGGAAAAAAAACATAGACGTGAAAATAGTAAGAGGGATATGAGAGAGATCTCAAGGCATCCATGTGCCGGGTGGTAGAGGAGAATGTAGAACTGTCCCCAAGAAAGTAAGTAAAAAGTAACATGAAGTTAAAAGTCAATTGACCAAGTAAGTACCCCATCATCATTCCGTATTTCTGTTGTCTTGGTGCTGAAGCTGGATTAACTCCTAAATCTGTCTTCCAAGCCACACAAAGGGTGTCTGTCTGTCCCCTGTTTTGTTCCTGGGTGTGATGTAGGAGTGATGATGGAGGGTAAGAAATGGAGCCCAGCCATGCAGGAGGGATGCCCGTGGGCAGGGAGGTGGGGGCTTCCCAGCTCCTGTGGATGTGCCAGGATTGGGAGCAGGAGGTGGCAGGTCTGCTTGATTTAAAAAAAACAAAAAACCCATATGGAGGTGGGGGAGCACATTGATTAAACACAGGTCCCATTAGGCCACCCATGACCAACTGTAATCAGATCTTAGACTCTTCTGAGAGATACATCAGGGCGATTGCCTGAATCTGCTACAAGAAATAACTCATGCTCGTGGTCACCTGATTGAACAGCTAATCATGGCTCTCCATCCCTGATTATGAAGTACAGAGACCTGAGAACGGAGAGCTTGTTGGGTAAAAACTGAACAAGCATCAGCCACTTCTAGAGGCAAAACTTGCAATGAGCATCAGAAACGGCTGTGTCTTAGGAATTAATCAAGCAATGGGTTTTTTATGATTTTTTTTTCTTTTTAAATATCCAACAGCCATCCTCAAATGTCTTAAAAACGAGGACCTGGGATAGAATATGAATCTAAAATACAGGAGGACCAAATGAGCTCTATTTAAGGTTCTAAATAAGGCGTTGAGTTTATCACTCAGTTCTGAAGATTGTCCTGTGGCTTCAGATGCCAATTATAGTGTTGACTTAATTTTTTCTTTCTCCCCTGTGTGTACTTTGGGTTTTTATTTCCCAGCAAGTCTGGGATCACTTGTGATTTCATTCTTCCCACACCACCACTCCCAACTCTCATTTCAGTGCATCAAAGCCAGGACATCTGGGTAAATTAGCTGTCACATCTTCTGATCGCTGTGTTTCTCTTGCTGCTCAGACGGGGAGCAGAGGCCTTCCTTCCTCGCGTTCCCCTAGCCTCAAAGTCATGGTGGAAGGCGGGCATCGATCCTGCACAGGTGTGTTGTGGTGCCTGCCTGCCTTACAGCATCCACTGCACACACCCACGGGTGCACGCAGGCCCCTGGGCCCGGGTCTCTGCTGACTGGACCCCAGGACGGCACCTGACCTTAGGGCCATAGTCATCTGTCTCACAGAGATGCGCTAGACCAGTCAAATGCCTTTACTCAGAAATTCAAACTAAAAAAGATGGAGACAGTGCATCACCAGCTGGTTGCAAGAGCTCCAGCTGAAAGGTCACACGGTGGAGTCGGACATGCGGAGACCTCGCCCAGGTGGAGGGCCTGCCAGTGGCTGAGCAGAGAGAATCAGGCGTGAGGTGTCGGGCCGTGTCTGACTGAGGTGGGACAGCAGGAGGAAGGTCCCCAGATCCAGACTCCAGGTGCATTCACAAGGAGCTTGGCCTGATTACGGGAACTAACTACTTCCTCCCCGAAGGATTAGGTGAAATGCTGAGGCTGAGATAGTGTTCTGTCTGGGCCTTGACTGTCAGGTGGGATTTGAAGGCTGGTGAGTGGGAGGCACCTACAGGAAGTAGTACATGTTTAGCAGGAGAGTGAGAAGCAAGAAAAGGAAAGAACACAAACCGAATGGTAGAAGCAGGTTGACGGCAGATCACAGATGATGAAAAACATCACACTGTGGAATATGGGCTTGATTCTGAAGGTAATATGATGTCACTGGAAGGTTTTGAACAGGACAACGGTGGGCAGAGCTAGCCTTTGGAAAAATCACCACCGACTGTAGGAGAGAGGGAAGCCTTAAGCCGGAAGCTGAAAGAACTGTCTGTATCTCACCAAGTAGTGGGGAGGCACCTTTTCTCTTTTCTCCACCAGAGTCTGGGCAGCCCGACCACAAGAGCTTTCCCCTCATGACAAATTCCTTTTCTCTTCCTGACGGACCTCGCCTCCCTCCACTGTAAAACACGGCCAAATGGATTTAATTTAAATTCTATGTAATAAATACATAAAGTAAGGCAAAATAAATGGGAATGCTTTAAGTAACGTCCTCTGGCATCTCATAAAGGCTTCTTAAATTGATTACATAAGAGCACATGGTGTAGATGCCAGAAAAAGGAGGGTTTTATGGGAACTCTGGCAGAACCCCAAGAAGTCGTGCGGTGGTTGCTGCAATCATAACTCTTTCCCATATCATGTCTGTGCTCGAAATGCCTCACCCTGCACAATGAGTTTTCCTTCCCTAACCGGGGCATATATTTAAAAACAAAACCCCGCAGTCATTAGCGAGTCTTCAGCTTGACCAGGCTTATTGCACTGGGCATCTGGATGGTAAAATCCTGAGGCCTGTTTTGCAATAATTGGAAAAAAATAACAAACCAGGAGTGTGAAAGAGCTATCTCAGAAGTTGGGAAAGATCTGCTTTTGTACCAGTCTGGCAACCCTGGTGGGGTTGCTGATTTTGCATGGTGCTCAGCCCCAATCCTGGAACTCAGTATGGAGGAAACTGATGCACTCATCTTGTGGCTGGAAAACCCCTCGGGAGTTGGGAAAGATTTCTTTCCAACCCCACTTCTCTTGTCTGTCCAGTCCTCTTGTACAAGATGCCAGCTGAGTGCAGATCTTGCCATCAGAACAGAGCAGGCTGGCCGTGGTTCTGGGCTGGGGCGGGGCTGACCAAGGGAACCAGGAGGCTGATCCTGCGTTCAGCAGAATGGTATGAGGACCACCTGATTGTCAGAATATTGGTTTGAGAATGGAAACACTTGGCTGGTCTTGGGAATAATTTGTGAGTCACAGAAGCGGAAGATCATTTTAAGCTGGATGTCAGGCTACCAGAGTGATGTACTGCAGACCAAATTCAAGAGGCTGATTGATGTGTTTTCTATGGACGGTTCAGATTGGTGCTTATAAGGTGCTTACAAGAACTCCCAGGGTTTGTCTGTGCCCACATGTAGCCTTTCTATGTGTGTATATCTTCTGGCTCATACCTTCTTGAGAGATAGATCTGGTCCTCATGGCTAAATCAGGAGGTTTCTTTTTATAAAACAACCTGTATTAATTTGCGGTATTTTCCCCCAGAGGGTAAGGTGCTTCCCATAAGCATAGAATTCCTCTGCTTTTTCCATTCTCTTGCCCCCTCCCCTCTCTATTTCTTTCTCTCCCCATTCTTCCTCTCTTTTTTCTTTCCTTCTTTCTTTCTTCCGTCCCTCTCTTCCCCTCTTCAGCCTTCCCCCCGTCCGCCCATCCTTCCTTCCTTCCTTCCTTCCTTTCTCCCTCCCTCCCTTCCCTTCCTTCTCTCTTTCTCTCCTTCCATATCAACTGACAGCCTACTAAGTGCCATTCTGCTATGGACAGGGGGTAAAAAATGAACAAAGCCCAGTCCCAGCCTGCCCGGAGCTCACAGTTTCAGTAGCATGATTCTCAGCAGCCTCAACAATGAGTGTTCTCTTCGTGCGCATCAGAATCACCTGGAGCACTTAAAAAAAGAAGCCTGGGCCGCAGCCCAGACCTACTAAACTAGGATCTTCAAAGGTGCAGCCTAAGAATAGGTATTATGAAAATAATCTTCCCATGTGACTTTGTTATGTAATCAAGGAGACAACCGCTGGGCCATTGGAGAAAAATAGTTACAACACTATGTGATGCATGAACACGGAGTTGTGCCAGCAAGAAGGGAACTACTAATTCAGTTGTTGGAAGGGGATTGGTGGTTAGAGAAAACTTCACAGAGGTAATGCTTGAACTGGGTCTTGAAGGATAAATAGGAGTTTGCTAGGCGAAGGCAGGATGGGGTGTGAGAGTCCTTTTAGGTTGATATGTACATGTGAAAGGAAAAATGGCTCATTGCAGGGGCTCCATGCAGCTCCACATGGCTGGGATGGAGTGGACTAATGGGAAGTGCTTTGAGGCAGGGCCAGGGGGATAGCCGGGGCCAAAGGATGCTAGCTTTAGAGGTCTTGCCAATTCATTTCTGTGTTTTCCCTGCAAGCCATAGGAAAACTAGGAAAAGAGTTTCAAAGAAGATATAATAGAATCACGTTTACATTTGAGAAGGATAAACCAGGGGCCTCGTTGTGAGGCTGAAGCGGGCAAGTTCAGCTAGGGAGTTCTTAAATGAATTTAAAAGATAGACCCAGCATTTCTTATGACCCAAGACTGTGAGGATAAGACGGCTTTATCAGACACCCAAGCAGGACGCTTCAGACCCTTTACAGATGTATCCAAGTTCATCTGTTTCCATGTGTTCCCATGGAAACTTAGTGCTTTTTTTTTTCTATAGCCCCATTGGGCCATCAACTACACACACCTGGTGTCAGAAAGGGGTTTAAAAACCTCAGCCAATCACTGCTTTTCAAGCCCGCGGTCCTCAAGATGGCTGCACGCATGGAGGTGCAGACGCTGAGCCAGTCTGCTCAGTATTTGCCATGCGTTTGTTGATCAACTCTGGCAGGTAATAACGATAGAATCAATGCCTTTATTTCATGCAAAGGAGGTTTTCGAGGAAGCAAAAGCTTTTGCTTCATGGTTAAATCAAAAACAGCTTGTTTACTGTCCTGTGACCACGTCCCCTACTGTGTTCTTTTCCCCAAATATTCCTGAACTGAGAAAGAAAATACAAGTACTGAAATACTCAGAAGTTCGCATTCCCGTAGAGTAGCATACAATGCTCCTAAGTCGTTACGAAATGGCTCAAAGATAACTTTTAAATCAAATGCTTGCTTAGATCCAAGAAATTTGTTTGAGCCTGCTCCAGAAAGCTTTGTGACCTAAAAGTAAGCCAATACAGAAAGAGCAGTTTCAAAATTTCAAATGAATGAGGTTAAAGCAATCTGTAAGAAAAAGATTCTAAATAGAAAAGCAGATTTAAGAGCCAAGTATGGAATGAAACAACTAAAAATTATGGGTCAGACCTTGTGATTGCCTGTTACAAATGAATGCTTTAGAGTGACAGTGGATACAGTGGTGTTCGTAATATATGTTGGGTTTACAAATTGGTATTATTATTTTGTACTATTTTTGTATTGTTTATAAAATAACTTGGTATAAGAAAGAGATTTATAAGCCTTAACCAGTGTACTCACTGCTTTTCAAACCCCTGGTCCTCAATCTTGAAGAATATCAAAAAGCAAAAATGGACTGAAAAATGCCTGGGAAACTTAAGTTAGGCTCATGAGCCTGAATTGTGATTTTTACATGCATAAACAATGGCGAAATCATCAAAGAGGTCAGAACAAGCCACAGGGCCCTAGAGAAGCTATTAATGGTTTAGCGTTTCGAGATCATGTGGAAATTTGAATTCCGTTTACCAAAGATACGTGCAGAAATGGTATTCATGATGATTAAGACCTGTAACTGTAAAAATGTGAAATTTATAGCATCATAAAATGGTTTGTATAAAATGCAAATGTCCCAGCTGGGTGGGCTGGCCGCGGAGGTCTCAGTTGGGTTCCTGCCTCAACTCATTACTATTCTGGGTTCAGCTTGGGCATTGGTTTTTTTTAAAAGGCAGCGTGTTATTCTTAAGTAGCGTCTTTGATTATCTTCTGAGCCTGTGATGGTCTCTTCAAATAGTGAACAGCTGTGCCAGGCAAGCACACAAGCAAAAAGAATATTAATTGGGGGTAAACTAGAGCATTTTCCTGTGTTCTTACGGCTATGAAATCGTTCAAGTTTCAGTAAATTAATGTTACGTTATCTGGTATGCAAGAGGAGGCAGACCCTGCTAAGTTCACATGTTTATGGACATAAAAGGTTGGAGGAGGCATAGACAGCTACAAGATGTAGAGAGAGTGGAAAGAGAAAAGGGGGGGGCGGGGCTTGCATTCAAAGGAGAAAAGAGAAAATAGATGACCTTGGGTCGCTGATTCCAAAAACGTGGCAAGATACTGAACACTGTAATTGGGGCCTCATGAGCAGATGTAATTACCCCTGAGAACGCCTTCCATTGGCCCCATCCTTAGTCAGTCTTTACTGATTTGTCACATTCCCCTCTGAGAATTATCCTTGTCCTTAGCTTCCATGGAAGGGGCAAGTTTGGCCGCCTCGAGTGTATCCTGTGATTGTGATTGACCATTCACACTGTCAGTCATGGCTGAATGAACCAGGGTCCGGTTTGATGGCTGCAGAGTGGTTGATCAGTTTCTATCCTGGGAGTTTGAACTAAGATACTAACGCTGTTGGAAGTGGATGCTGCGCCTATATTATCACATAGTTGGGGTCATTTGGAAATTCATGGGGGTAGTTTAGGTTGTAACAATGAGTAGGTAAGGAGATATTATGGCATTTTATGGGCCGGAGATGCTAAATGTCCAGCTACACACAGGACAGTCAGCTCAGTAAAGAATCGTCCTACCCAGGCTTCCAGGGTGTCCCCATTGTTGGGGGCAGACATGGAGAGAAAGCTGCAGCAGAGAGAAGGCGACAGGAACGATGATGAGGGGAACCTGGCCTCAGTGGGGTGGCGGGGTGGCCAAGGCCTTGCCCCTTTCCCGTTGCACTGAGGCCTGGCTGGAACTCCTGTACTTGGTTCCATGAGCTGTTCCTACAACCATTCAGTAAGGGACTTTTTAACCTGACCTCGTTTGAACTGGATTCTGTTTCTTGCGACTCAGTGATTCCAGACTAAAAGAAAAATGTGTGACACGATCCCTTCCCTGGAACTGGACTGTAGCTGTGACGGAGAGGGCCCCGTAAGTGAGGTCACAGTTGTATGTATACCTGTTGTATCTGCAGAATTATTAATAGTCCCTCCTCCCCCCCATCTCAAAAGCATCCCAGTTTAAATGACATGGCCATGCTACCCACAAGGCACTGCGGAATTCCGGGCTGCTCTTTCCTGATTCAGAACAAGGAGACAGGCTAGAAGTCCTGTACTAGGGAAGGGCCTTTGGGCCCTGGAAGCAGCCAGCTGTTCTTCGTCTGATTATTAAGGAATATTTGTTTTGCACCTTAGAAAGCCTCAGGCTGAGCCAGGCGCTGGAGGAACATGGGAAGCGTCCCTGCCCTTGGGGAGCTCAAATCCATAATGCTTGAGGTGTACTGGGGGGCAAAGCAGACAGGGATCCCTCCTCCTGTGGACTTAAATTCTAGCAGGAAGAGACAGAGGGCAAACTATATATACAGTAGATTTGTATTAGATGTTAGAAGGTGATAAATATGGAGAAAAAAAGAAAAACCAGAGCTGGTAAGGAGATTATGAGGGTGATGGGGTGTGGGAATTGAGATTATAGGAGTAAATAAGGCAGGCAGGGTAGGCCTTTCCCCCATTCCAGCTTTTCTGAGATATAATTGACGTATCACAATGTGTAAGTTTAAGGTGCACAACAAAATGATTTGATCTATGTATAGGGTAGACCTGATGGAAAGGTTTTATGTCATTAAGAAACGATCTCATTTGACAGTCTTATATGGCCAACAGGATGCTGGTGATTTCTCTGGTGCGTCTCAAACTTTAATGGCTATCTGATCACCTGGGATCTTGTTAAACTGGAGATTCTGATCCAGTGGGTCTGGAGTGGGGTCTGAGATCCTGCCTTTCTAACAAGCTCCCAGGTGATACAGATGCTGCTGCTGTGTTGTGTCTTTATTGGATTAACGTGTGTTCAGGAGCGCCCCAGGGTGTGGGATGGTGAGGTTCAACAAAAGACCACAAAGTCTGTTGAAATGGAGAGATTTATTTACCCAGAGGTCCTGGAGGAGGTACACGGCCTGCCTTGCAGGGCCAAGCAGAGCATTCAAGGCAGGATGCAGACAGAGAGAGGGGCAGGATGTGGGGCATAGGCCTCTTTAGGGTTGATGGGTGGGGTGTTTTGGGGTTCCAGGGCTAAGGCCAGATAGGTGAGTTCAAACCAAAGAGCAGGAGTTTGGAAAGCTTCTTGGGGGCCGTATTTAAGGGGCGCACAAGGGGAAGGCCGTGGGAGGCAGAGACACTTTTATCACAGGGTGATGGAAGTCATATGGAACTTACATTTCCTTGTGATGCTATGGGCTGTTACCTGGGGCATGCACTTGTATGAGGGGCTAATGTCAATGTAAGGCCCCTGTGGGTCACTTGGCCCACACGATGGATCTGAAGCAGCAATGTCATGGAGTAGTTTAGCAGAACTGTCCACATGCTGGATGTCAGACCTCAGACCCCACCTGGAGCAGCACAGACCTACAGAGCAAGGACCGTGCCTTCCATTTCTGCTGCCACTTCCCAAGCTCCCAGTCCCCTGCATTGTTTAAACAGGCGCTCTATTAATAAGTATGGAATAAAGTGCACTGAGGGAAGAGACGTGCACTAGAAGATGTCAAGCAGTATTAATGAACAGCTAAGCTATGATGATTGACTCACTTAACGGATTCTTTTTCAGCAGCAGTGCCTCGTCGTGACTGTTCGTTTGCATTTCACTGTAATAACATTTAAACCATACAGAATTAATTTAGTTTTAAATGGGGATGTCATTAGTGCTCCTGAAAGATTTCTTGCCCTGGAATTTTTTTTAATGAATTCATCATGAATTTAAATTTGTTCTATCCACAGCCCCAGGGCTGGCCCTGTGCTTAGAAAATGACCAATCTAGTATAATTTGATGGGTGCCGGAATGGGCCATCTGCTCAGAAATACTTCCCGCCCCGACTCCAGAAAATTCGCCATCATAACTTCACTTAATAAATCAAAGAATAATATGATTATCAAGTCAGTATTTACAAAATACCTACAACTTGCTGAGAACTGTAGGTTGTACAAAGATGAATAAGCCATAGTTGCGGTCTCCGGGGACCTCTCACCCTGATGTAAAGATAAGAAATAGACATTTAAAGATGTATGGATGGCATAAAGTTATCTGGTAGGAGCCCTAAACTTCTATGCAAAGGAGTAACTACCTAGTGCCTTAAGCTTTGCAATCACTACGGTGTTTAACTGGGGGAGGGGGTAGAGTATAATGATATACAGACCATGATTATAGGGAATTTGGAGTTAGTGGTGGGCGCTTCCCGGGTGCCTTTGAGTAAACTCTCCCTGTCTGTTTCCTCACCTGTAAATGAGTAATAACTTCTACCTCTGTATTCATCGGAGACTGATCAGGAATAGTCTATTCAAAGCACTTAGGACACTGATATGGTGCCTGAAGTAGACACAACCAGGTGTCAGTTCCCTAGTCCTCTAACTTGAGCAGAATAAACTGTGAGCATCACTCTTTTGTTTAGCTCTTCCTTCATCAAACACTTACCAAGTACTCACTAAGTGCCAGAGACTGGGTTAGATATTGGGATAACATGACTGTGAGTCAAATAGAACCATGTTCCTGTCCGCACACCGTCCTACAGATGGCACAGCACAGTCTGCGGGATGCCAGGGAGAGCCGGACCCGAGTGGGAGAGCCAGCGCTGAGTCTGGAGAAGAAGGCAGGAAGGGCACTGCACCAGGAGGGAAGGGCATTGCCAGAGCACCTGAGCCGAGGAGAGCAAGGCACTGTGGGGGTCAGGAGGGCAGTGGGAACAGGCTGGCGGCAGGGAGGTCAGCTGGTAGGTATTTTTGTCACCGCTCTGAGAGGTGATTAGGACCTGAGGCTAACAGGGGAGTGAGGATATTCCCGAGGTGGGCACAGGAGACCCTGCAAGGAAGGAGGTGGAAGGATCCTTGAGGAGGAAGCTATAGGGATGGCGCTGGTCTTCAGCACTGTGTCTGGACATCAGTGCCTTTAGCAGGGCTGGCGCTCTGTGCAGGGAGCTGGCTTGGGCAAGAGTCTGTGGAAGGGAGACAAGTGGGAGCACAGAGCTGTGGGCGCGTATTTTAACAAGAAAATGGGGGAGGATTTGGGTCCCAGGTGTAGATGTGCAAAGCCAGGTGCCTATCCTTCCTCCTAGAGCCCAAGCCCACCCCCTGGGCCCTAGGCTCTGCACCAGAGCAGAGCAAGGCCATTAATGAGGTCACTCCAGGCCCTTCTCCCCTCCCTCCTCTCTGCCTTGGAAAGGGAAGGAACGGTCCCTCTTCTCTGTAAGACCACCCCTCCCCGCGCTACTGATCTGCACCTGTGGCCCTGGTCATTCTTATTACCCTCCCCTGTGGGTCTTCAGTTTCACCTTCCCTATTGCATTCTTCTCTAAAAGGACGGTTTATTGTGCCATCTTTAAAAGTAACCCCAAAAGAAGCCTTCCTGAACATTGCTACCCCCTGAATTTGCTCTCTCCCCATCCCTTCAACGGAACTTTTTTAAAAATTAAAACAAAAAGTCACCTTGCCGTATATTATACCACTCGGACTCACTCATAGCTGGAAGTTGAACCTTTTGACCACCTTTACCCATTTCAACCACCCCCCTCCAATCCCCTGTGTCTGCCAACCACTAATTTATTCTCTGTGTCTGAGTTCAGGTTTGTTTTAAGAGTCCATATATTGGTAATACCTTACAGTATTTGTCTTTTTCTGTCTGACTTATTTCACGTAACTTAATGCCCTCATTGTCCATCCATATGGTTGTAAATGGTAGGAGTCCTTCGTTTTCATGGCGGAACAATATTCATTGTATAAATATGCCACATTTTCTTTATCCATTCACTGTTGTTCCCACATTGTTTCCATGTCTTGGCTATTGTAAATAATGCTGCGTTGAACAGGGGGGTGCAGGTATCTTATTATGACGGTGATTTCATTTTCTTTGGATGAATACCCAGAAGTGGAATTACTGGATCACATGGTAGATCTATTTTTAATTTTCTAGGAACCTCGATACTATTTCCAATAGTGGCTGCACCAATTTACATTCCCACTAACAGTGTACAAGGGTTTTCTTTTCTGTACATTCTCACAAACGTTTATTATTTCTTGTCTTTTTGGTAATAACCTTTCTAACAGGTCTGACGTGATATCTTATCGTGGATTTGATTTGCATTTTCCTGATTATGTTGAGCATCTTTTCATGTATGTACTGGCCACCTGTGTATCGTCTTTGGAAAAATATCTGTTCAGATCCTCTGCCCATTTTTTAATGGGATTGTTTTTTTGCTATTGAGTTGTCAGTTCTTTATATTTTTTTAATATTAACCCCTTATTAGATATGATTTGCAAATATTTTTTCCTATTCAGTAGATTTCCTTTCCATGTTACTGATGCTTTCCTTTGCTGTGCAGAAGCTTCTTGGTTTGATAAAGTCCCACTTATTTTTGCTTTTTTCCCTTTACTTTTTGTGTCAGATCCAAAAAATCATCACCAACGAATGTCAAGGAGCTTACTGCCTGTGTTTTCCTCTAGGAATTTTATGGATTCAGGTCTTAAATTCGAGTCTTTAATCCATTTTGAGTTGATTTTTGTTTATGATATAAGACAGTGGTCTAGTTTCACTCTTTTGCATGTGGCTGTCCAGTTTTCCCCACAACATCTGTTGAAGAAACTGTCCTTTCCCTATTGGTTCCTTTGTTGTAAATTAAATGGCCATATATGCATGGGTTTGTTTCTGGGCTGTCTATTCTGTTCCATTGATCTGTGTGTCTATTGGTATGCCAATTCCATACTATTTTGATTACTATAGCTTTGTAGTACAGTTTGAAATCAGGGTGCGTGATGCTTCCAGCTTTGTTTTTCTTAAGATTGCTTTGGCTATTCTGAGTCTTTTGTGGTTCCAATAGAATTCGAATTGTTTGTTCCATTTCTGTGAAAAATGCTGTGAAATTGTGATAGGGATTGCATTGAATCTGTAGATTGCTTTGTAGTATGGACATTTTTATAATATTCTTCCAATCCACTGAGCATAGAATATCTTTCCATTAATTTGTATCTTAGATTTCTTCAGTATTTTATAGTTTCATAGCCTTTCACCTCGTTAGTTAAATTTATTTGTAGGTATTTTATTCCTTTTGATGCAGTTATAAATGGAATTGTTCTCTTAATTACTCCTTCCAAGAGTTTGTTATTAGCATATAGAAACACAACGAATTTTTGTATGTTGATTTCTGTATCCTGCAACTTTATTGAATTTATTGGTTAGTTCTAATAATTTCTAGGGGAAGTTTTTAGAGTTTTCTATATATAATATCATGCCATCTACAAATAGAGACAGTTTTACTTCTTCTGATTTGGATGCTTTTATTTATTTATCTTACCTAATTGCTCTGGCTAGGACTTTGAGTACAATGTTGAGTACGAGCAGAAAGAGTGGCATTCTTGTTCTTCATCTTAGAGGAAAAGATTCCAGTTTTTCACCATCAAGTACGATGTTAGCTGTTGACTTATCATATATGGCCTCTAATATGTCGAAGTTCTTTCCCTCTATACCAACTTTGTTTAGAGTTTTTTTTCCATCATGAATGAATATTGAATTTGGTGCTTTTTCTGCATCTGTTGAGAATGATCATATGATTTTTATCCTTTGTTTTGTAAATGTGATATGCCATGCTGATTGAATGATATTGAACCAGTCACTGCACCCTAGAGTAAATTCCACCTTATCATGGTGTATGATCCTTTTATGTATTGTTAAATTCAGTTTGCTAATATTCTGAGGACTTTTTGATCTATGTTCATCAAGGATATTAGCCAATAATTTTCTTTTCTTGTAGTGTCCTGGTCTGGTTTTGGATTCAGGGTACTGGCTGGCCTCATAAAATAAGTTTGGAAATGTTCCCTTTTCTTTTTTGGAAGAGTTTGAAAAGGATTGGTGTTCTTCTTGAAATGTTTTTGCTAGAATTTACCAGTGAAGCCATCTGATGCTGGACTTTTGTTTTTCAGGAGGTTTTTGGTTATTGATTCATTCTCCTTTCTGGTAATCAATCTGTTTAGATTTTGTGTTTCTCCATGATTCAGTCTTGTTAGGTTGTATGCTTCTAGGAAATTACCTGTTTCTTCTAGAATACCTGATTTGTTGGGATATAATTGTTCACAGTAATCTCTCTGATTCTTTGTTTTTTTGTAGTATCAGTTCTAATACCACGCCTTTCATTTCTGAGTTTGAGTTCACTTTTTTTGGTGAATTGGGCTAATGATTTATCAATTTTGTTTATCTTTTCAATAAGTCAGCTCTTAGATTCACTGATGTTTTCTATTGGCTCTCTAGTTTGTATTTCATGTAAGTTCTGCTCTGATCCTTGTTAACTAACCCCTAGGGGTTTGGCCACAGTGAGTTCACTTGAGCCCTTTAAGGACAGTATCTTAGTTCCCTGGAGCTTTGTGTGATTTATGGATGCAGCCCCATTGACTTTCAAAGCTACGTATTTTGGGAGCCCACCTCTCAGGTGGATGTCTTAAAAGGTTGGGCACCAGATATGAGGTCCATACCCTTCACTCTCCAGCAAGGAGCAGGGAGTTGTGAGTTCCCTCCTAGTTGTGGGGTCACCGCACTGGGGATGGAATTTATGGTGATATTGTTTCTCAGCTTCTCCTACCTAAACCCTATTGTGGGTTTTTCCTCATTTTCCCTATGTATAGGAGACACTACTAAACTAGTTTCCAGATTTATTTCAGAGGAAATTGTTCCATATGTAGCTGTAGATATGGTGTTCCTTGCAAGGAAGTAAATTCAGGAGCCTCCTCTGTTGGCATCTTGAATTGAAAGCCTGCCTCTTCTGAACTTTTTAAAAGATAATCTTCCTTCCTTCCTTCCTTCCTTCTGCTTCCTCATCACAGCCCATTCTATTTTTAAAGCAACCTTTTGTATCCCTAAGTGTAAGCATGACTCAATTACTACAGAAATCTGGAAAATACAGAAAATATAAAAAAGAATGAAAATCACTCAAAAGCTCACAATGCAGCTATAACCACTGACTAACGTCCTAGGGGGTTTCCTTTTCAGCCTTTTTATCTATGAGACTAGATACATAAATGGTAGGTAAGTAAGTAGCTCAATAGATACACAAAATTAGACTCGTACTGAATAGTGTTTTTATATTCTGAAGCTTGATGAAACATGATATTGTAATCCCAGGTGATGAAGTATTCTTTGTAAACCTAATGTGGTAATGACCAAATAATGTTTCTTGGATGTTCAGGTGGTTTTCATTTTCTCATGATTGTAAGTAGTGTTGATGGGCATTCGTATGCCTACATCTTTGTCTGTAGCTGTGCTTAGAAATGAAATCCTAAGCCACAGGGTATGAATATTTTTAAAGCTCTCAATACATGGTCACGTATATTTATACTCAGGAGAGCTTTGCTTGAGCTGTGCTTGAAAGGGCAACGTGCCGACACTGGGTACACCCTTTATTCACTTCTTAATGCCTTTTAATCTTTGTTTTTCTTGCAACTATGCCAAAATTGGTCCTCTCCAAGTTCTCTGGTGAGTTTCTAAGTTTTGAATCCAAAATTCCCCTTTTGGTGCATGAGCTCCCTGTGTCTCTGTGTGTGTATGTGTGTGTGTCTCTCTTTCTGTGTCTCTCTCTCTTTCTGTGTGTGTCTCTCTCTGTGTGTGTGTCTCTCTCTGTGTGTGTGTCTCTCTCTCTGTGTGTGTCTCTCTCTCTCTGTGTGTGTCTCTCTCTCTCTGTGTGTGTCTCTCTGTGTGTGTGTCTCTCTCTGTGTGTGTGTGTGTCTCTCTCTGTGTGTGTCTCTCTCTCTGTGTGTGTCTCTCTCTCTGTGTGTGTCTCTCTCTCTGTGTGTGTCTCTCTCTCTGTGTGTGTCTCTCTCTCTGTGTGTGTCTCTCTCTTTCTGTGTGTGTCTCTCTCTTTCTGTGTGTGTCTCTCTCTTTCTGTGTGTGTCTCTCTCTTTCTGTCTGTCTCTCTCTCTGTCTGTCTCTTTGTCTGTCTCTTTGTCTGTCTCTTTGTCTCTCTGTCTGTGTCTCTGTGTCTCTCTCTCTCTGTGTCTCTCTCTGTGTCTCTCTCTGTGTCTCTCTGTGTGTGTGTCTGTGTCTCTGTGTGTGTCTCTGTGTGTGTGTCTCTGTGTGTGTGTCTCTCTCTCTGTGTGTCTGTCTGTCTCTCTCTCCCTCTGTGTGTGTGTGTGTGTGTGTGTGTCTGTCTGTCTGTCTCTCTCTCTCTCTGTCTGAATGTCTGTTGTGTTTGATTGCCTCATTTCCCCTTGAAACCCTCTCCTTTCTCAGTATCTAACTCTCCACTGCTCCAATTCCCCGTGACCCCTCTAGGTACTTTACTGAATACAGGAAGGGCTTATGAAGAAGCAGAAGAGGCAGATACTATCCTCAAAGGAGTCAGGCCCATCTTAAAGAAATATGTGGGATCTTAAAAACCTGAAAAATAAAATCACAGGGGGAGTGTGGTGACCTAAGTCAAACAGATTCATTAGAAGGAGGCTACTTTGGAGAAGGCGTGTGACTTGGTGAAGAGAGGGGAGGACAGACCACATTGAGAAAGGAAGTGTGACAGGCAGGTCCAATCCTAGTGGCACTAGGTGGACCCCCTGCAAGGCCACTCCTTGGTCCTGCTGACTTATCTCCTCTAGGCTGGATCTCTTGCCCTTTCTTTCTATTTAATCCCACTTCTGCTGCAGGGAAGGTGGACAGCTGAGCCTGGCCACAGTAAAGCACAGGAAACTCAGAGCCCAGGGCATAGTCTGTGTGTCATGTGCGGGCCACAGGGGAAGCAGAGGGGAGCTCCAAGCCACAACTGGAAATCGCCACTTCCCTGGGTCAAGCACCATGAACCTGAGAGTCTGTGTCATATGGCTCATGGTCGTGCTTTCCTGCACCCCAGTTAGCTCTGCTGCATGCTCAGGACAGAGTGTCGCCTTTCTCTGTTCAGTTGTCAACCAGTAGACATGAAAATAGTAAAACCACATGTCGCATTCCTGGAAATGCTGTCCCAATCCATGGTGTGTTCCTATGAAAACATCAGGACCAAGGACAGCAACACTGATTGACTATATAGCTGGGCTGAGAGGCCAGGCTCTTTTTTCCCTTTCTTCCCATTATCTACATCAGTTTTACACCAGGGGAAACCACTACTTAGAAAAACATGAGACTTTAACATTTTAATGGAAAGAAAATTATCAGTGTGATCACAATCAAAGACCTTGCTTAATGGAATAGTAATTCTTCCCTCCCCATCCCAGGCCTGTGGAAAGAGTGGAGACCTGGCATTTGCAGAGTTAACATTTGAGCCTTAGACTCTTTGCAAGAACTGGTGACCTGGAGTCAGCGACTTAGCAAGCATTTCAGTGTGGCTTTGTCTTTTAAAAAAAAAAAAACTGGTTGGTTTTATGAGGAAGATTACATGCTTGGGAGAATTGTGAAGGTCACAGAATATTTCTTGCAAATATCAGTTATATATACATTTTCATAAGGTGTTTATATTTTATTGAGTCCAAATACCTGAGTGCCTACAACCCAGTGCGTACAATGTGCCAGGCATAGTTCTGGATGCGAAGGGTGTGCTGTGATTAAGACAGACAAGGTACCTGCCCTCACTTCTGTCTATTTGACAGAGAAGGAGAATAAACAAGGAGACAGATAAGTAAGATAATGCCAGCTTATAATGTGCAGAAAGTAAAACAAGGCTAGGGAATGATTAGGAAGAGTGGTGACCAGGATCTTTGTGGAGGTGATGTTTGGGCTAAGCCCTGGGGAGTGAGGAGCCAGCAGAGCAGTCTGGCAGCCTCACCTCTCTTGGCTATAACCTGTTCATCTCATACAGTGGGGGCGCTGGGGTGTTAGGTTTCCATATGTATAAATAAGGACATTAGTTAAGCACTTAAGAGGTTCAGGGGCCATAAGCCCCTCAGCAGAGGCCAGCCTCAAATCCACTGTAGAGGATGGTGATGAGGTTTTCAGATCCCTGTTCCTGGTGAACAATTCTTAGGTGGAAGATTAAATTCAAAGTCTGTGGAAAACAGTATTATGGTTCCTCAAAAAATTAAACATTGAATTTCCACATGCTCGAGCAACTGCACTTCTGGGTATATATCCCAAGGACGTGAAAGTAGGGACTCAAACATATTTGCACAACAATGTTCATAGCAGCATTATTCATGGTAGCCAAAAGGGGAAACAACTCAGATGCCCAGCAGATGAATGGACACAAAAAATATAGAGCATATGTCCAATGGAAATATTATTCAACCTTAAAGAATAAAGTTCTGCGGGAGGATATAGCTCAGTGGTAGAGTGTGTGCTTAGCATGCATGAGGTCTTAGGTTCAATCCCCAGTACCTCCATTAAAAAAAAATTAAATAAACCTAATTACCTTCCCCCCCACAAAAAACTAAATGAACAAAATAAAATAAAAAAGAATGAAGTTCTGACACTTATGGCAACATGGATGGGCCTTCAGAATGTTATGTTAAGTGAAATAAGCCATAAACACAGAAGAACAAATACAGTATGATTTCATTTATGTGAGGTTCCTAGGACAGGTAAATTCATCGAGACAAAGTAGAACACAGGGGAGTGGAGTGAGGAGTTATTTGTTAATAAGTACAGAATTCGTTAGAGCTGATAAAGTTCTGGAAATAGGTTGTGGCGATGGTTGCACAACAATGTGAATTGCACAACAACGTGAATATACTTAGTGTCACTGAGTCCTACACTTTAAAATTGTTGAAATGGTAAGTTTTGTGTTATGTATATTTTACCACCTTAAAAAAAAAAGCCTATGGGAGGCTGAGGGGAGACTGGTCATGTAGTGGCAACCTTGCTCTTAGATTATTTAGAATAGATGGAGGGTTGTGGCGGTCAAGGGGAAGCGCACCGGGTCTCTGCAGTACCTCTCAGGTAGCCTCTGTTCCACACCCCTGGCACTGCCAGGACAGGCCTTGCAGCCCCCATCAGAGCAGGGAAGGGCAGGGGCCCTCAACCTGGGCTGGGACAGGGACAGGGGCAGGGAGAGGAGGCTTGTGCCCAGTCCCCTACACACCCGCGTGCCGGCCCTGCAGACCAAGAACCACTCGCCCACCTGCAACCCCTATCAGCACTGCCTACCTCTTCTGGTGCTGGTGTGGCTCTCAGGCAGAGGAGATCAGCACTGAACCTGGTGGGTCTCAAGATGTGGTCCCCTGGGAACGTGTTATAAATGCACATTCTCAGGCCCCACCCTGAGCCAAAACACCAGATGTAGGGCCCAGCCTTGTGTGTTTTAACAAGTCAGCTTGTGGGAGATTCTGCTGTTGGAGCTACAGTTGGAGAACCCCTGTCCTCAACCGATGCAAAAAGAGCTGGATGCTCTTCTGGGCAGTAACTCAGTGTGCTTAGTGAACGCCTCCTGAGTGCACAGCCCCAGCCTGGGTACCACGGGGGACACGAAGCAGGCCATCTCAGGGAGCAGTACTAGTCCTATGTGATGCTAGGACCCCGAGGGCATCAGAGGGCATGAGTGGCTGTGAGCCCAAGTGTGGGACCTGGGCTTGAATCACACCCTCTCCTGGTCTGGGCACATCTGCCAGGGGCCCTTCGTTACAGGCGCCATGGTGTGTCAGGGTGATGATCTCAACTCGGCTGCCTGCAGACACAAAGCAGCTGTGTTTTTTCCTCCACTCTCTGTCCCAGCTGGGTTCCGTACCCCTGTTGGGTAGAGGATCCCTTCAGAGCAGCTAGGCCAGGTGCCATAACTTTCAGGTGACTGTAGATTTTTTTAAAGTTCATTCCAGCCCCATTTGAAGCTTCAGTCTCATGGGCATTTTCTAGTTTACCTTGTCCTCTCCCCAAAGTGCCAGGACCTGCAGTAAGAAAGTAGGAAAGGCACCGTGACCTGCCCTGGAGATGCCACCTCCATCTCTTCTCGGGAACTGGGGGAGTGAAGGGAGGATGGAGCAGCGGGGGAGGCAAACTGCTCTGTACTGGGACTCAGTTGCAGGCGTCTCCTTGTTGGGGTCCACCACTACTTCTGTGGATGCCCTCGGGGAGGCAGGTGTCCCGTAAACGGCCCTTGCCAAGGCATGTGAAGACTTTTGAGTTTCTTGAAGAGCCTATAGGGCCTCCTGGCCCAGTTCCCTGGTGTGGGAGGGCCTGCTAAGCCCAGCATCATTCCCTATTCCACGTCAGCCTCCACTGGCAGAAGGAGGCCCCAGTTTTCTTGCTGCCAGGGTCCCTTGGTATGAGGATGGTTTTTTGTTAGGATATCAGCAGGATGGGTTAGTCAGCTCTCCTTCACAGTCTCCTTGACCAATAAAAACCCACATGCACCCAAAATGGAAGGGAATCCTGGATGCCCCAGTGCCACCCTCTCTTTACCCTGCCATCTCTCTCCTGTTTGTGGGACAGGGACAGACCAGCAAATCCACTACCTGGGTAGGGTCCCAGTAGAGAGTGAACTGCCATCCGGATTGGCCACTTAATTTGCAGGAACCAGTGCGAAATAGTTGTTTATCTATTTTACATGTAGTGTATATATGGTAATCCCAAACTCCTAATTTAGCCTTCTCCCCAGCCCCAACACTTTCCTCTTTGGTAACCATAGTTTGTTTTCTGTGTCTGTGAGTCTATTTCTGGTTTGAAAATAAATCCATTTGTATATTTTAGATTGGCATGTAAGTAATCATACAATATTTCTTTCTCTTTCTGACTAACTTCGCTTCTTGTGATAATCTCTAGGTCTAGAGGATCTGAAGCTTTAATTTAATTTATTTAAATACAAATTGAAAAACTGGAGCAGCATAAAATATTTTTCCATGGAACACAACATTACTATTTTGTTAGAACCGTGTATCACTTTATCCACTGAAAATCTTGCATCTGAACTGATGTGCTGTGGATATAAAAACATACCAGATTTCTAACACTTACTATGAAAAAAAAAAAAGAACAGAACATAAAAGTTCTCATTAATTTCATGTTGATTAGATGTAGATGTGATCAGATTTTTGAATGTTGGATTAAATATATTATTTAAATAGATTTTGCCTGTTTCTGGCCTTTTTCATGGGGCCACTAGAAAATGCAAAACTGTATCTGTGGCTCCAATTGTGCTTCTGTTGGAGAGCTGAGTGGTGGGAGTAGGGTCGGGGGTAGCCAAACTACCCCATGTGGGATCTTCCAGGCCGAAGTTGCTGTAGAAAGTCGGGTCAAGCTTCCATTTCTCAAACTTCCTCTTTTTCCTGCTTCCCAAATGCCATGCTCGCTGAAGGGCTGGTGGCGGTGGGGGCAGGGGGATTGTTGAGTTCTTGCCAGGGGAGGGTCTGAAACAACCAGTATGAAGAACACCCGCTTCCTCTATCACCATCCAGTACTAAAGGGCTTCTCTCACTTCTGTCCCTGGTCCAGGCACCAGAAGTGGCCTCCCCATCTCCCCTCCCTTCCTCTAGGGGCACGTGTGACATCCTTAAGATCTCAAGTCTGACTCCCGCCAGGGTGTCTTGATGGCGGAGGCGGCCACTTTAATACATTAATCTACTTTCATCCCATCTTTATCTGAAACCTGCAGACAGATCGTGTTCACAGATATACTCTGTCAGACTGGAGATCTTCATGAAATCCTCACCCACTGGGCTGAGGGTAGCAGCTGTTCCTGGGTGTGGACGGTAACACGAGGCAGGTCTGAGATAAAATCAGGAGAAAACTGACTGAAGGAAGACACCAGGGTCAGTGGCAAATCCTGGCTTTGAGGGGCCCAAAACTTACACAATTTCAAGGATCTGCATTAAAAAAAAACCACAAATTTCTTGTATTCTTAAAATAGACAAAAATATGACCTTCTGAACACTTTAAGGAGCCTGTGTGAGTGAGGGAGCTTCATGTAGCACGGGGGCCCCAGACCAGCAGCATCTGGGACCTTGTTAGAAATGCCAGTTCTTGGGCCCCACTCCAAAACTACTTAATCAGAAACCCTAGGGTGGGGCCCAGATACCTAGATGAGCACTTCGCAAGCCTTCCAGGTGATTTTAATGCCCACTCATGTTTGAGAACCACTGACATGGTGATTAAAAGCTTGGATTCTGGGATAAGGCTACCTGAGCCCAATTTGGCTGTTCATTGTCTGGGTGACCTCGCCAAGGTACTCAGTCACTCTAAGCCTCAGTTTCGCCATCTGTAAAATGGTGGAGTAATAGAACAGATCTCAAAAGTTTGTTGTGTGAACTCAGTGAGATGAGGTACGTAGTGCTAAGCATAGTGCCTGCCGTGTGATATATTATTATTCTGCGGCGAGTGTCCATGTGTTTGTTGGAGGGAAGGTGAGGAGAAGAGAGACGTGGATGTAAGAGGTCATCTTTGGACATAATCACAAAGAAGTTCAAATGTCACCATGACCCCCTTTCCCCAGGGTCTGCCGTGTGTGGTCCTCCAACTGGTCTGCCCTTCCAGGCAGTCCCTTCTTTCCAGGTTACCTGGCCATTGTCCCTCTTTTTTAGGATTCTGGGCTAGCCTTCTCAAATGGTCAAATGAATACCACAAACTTATTAAGTCTTACCCTTTGGAGAATCAAGGACCTCCTTGAAAATACAATGGGAGCTGGAGACCTCTCTAGAGGTCTGTGTGCACATAACACGTGCACTAAAGTGACAGACCATGTCAGGCAACCACTGAAGGGCAGGCCTGGAACCTTAGTCCTTAAGGTAATGATGGTCACCCAAAAATATTTAAGAAAGAAGGGGAAGGAGAGCTGGAGAGAGGGCTGTGTGCTAATAGGTCTACCTGTTTTGTGTAATGGAATTGACTTTCAGCAGATGCCTTCAGAATTCAATGTCATGTCCCAAATCAGTGCCTTAAATTGTGGGAATTTCAAGCACTGTGGCGAGGAAGATGGTCTAGGACAGGGGGTGCCTTTAACACCTTTCAAATCACATCTTGAAGCACCTTTAAACTCTTCTGTTACAGGAGGGGAATTCTATGTGGAAATATTCACTTCAAAAGCATTTATAATCCCAAAAGCACCATTTAGTGGCTGAAGATTATCTAGTGCTGATAAGAACATCAATGTGGATAAATCAGAAAACAGACAAGGCAGAGATGTGTGCGTGTGACATACTAATTTTTCAGCCTGTTTTTATCATTCTCGCTGAGCTTGTAAGTTTTGTGACATGTTTGTGTTTTATTTAGCTGTCACCCAGCTGTAATTTACAATGTTCCTTGAAATCACACTTTGGGTTGTTGGGACAAAGAGAGGTTCGCAGTGGCAGCCTGTGTGGCTTTGGGCACTTCAGGTTCCACTGATGATGATGACACTTGGTTTGAAATCAGATTGGAAAGAGAATGACACACCTTGCCCCAAACAGAAAGGCAGTTGGTCAGGACATACGGGCAGGACATATCCTCGGGAACTTGGAAACTTTATCAGGATCTCCTCAATATTCCAACTGTCTACCCCCTCTAGGTGCACCAAGCAAAGATGGGGAATGGAGAGGGGGCCTGGGAGCAGAGGGACCTGGCCTGTCTGAC
Organism: Camelus ferus; assembly: GCF_009834535.1. NCBI lineage: Eukaryota > Metazoa > Chordata > Mammalia > Artiodactyla > Camelidae > Camelus > Camelus ferus. The sequence continues at coordinate 7,107,368 of NC_045709.1, forward strand.
CTCCAGCCCACTGTGCACCGGAGCTGCCCTTGGGCCACTTCCCAGGAGGAGAGGTCAAATGCCAGGTCGTCCTGGGGCCAAGTAGTTGTGAGACAGGTGGAGGTGAGGACTGAAGCTGGGGAGGGGGGCAAACCAGGAGGGTCCGGAAGAGTCCTTGATGGAGTAGGCTGGCCTGGATGTAGGAAGGTTCTATATGCTGCTGCCACCTCCCTGCCCATCACACACCCACCCACCCCTTAATGGGGCTGGCTTCCATAGCTGAGGCAGTGGAACTCGCCTGAGAAAGCCACTCTGGCCTCCCTGGCCCCACAGTTACCACCCGACCCCTGTCTCCTAATGCAGAGGGTGGGCCTCTGCAAGGCTTCCTGGGCCGAGTCAGTGCCCTCAGGCCAGCCCCGTGCCCTCTGTTCCACGACCTCTTTTTGAACTCGGCCTGCCATGCAGGGCCAGCTCAGGGACGGGCCAGCTCAGGGGCAGGCCCACCCTGTACTTGTCCCCTTTGCCTCTTTGGAGTGATCCTGAAGAAGTGTTGTCTTGGGAAGTCCCAACACCCTCTCTAATGGAGGGTGACCCTCAGCCAGCCTTCTGCCAGGCCCCTTCCCAGGAAGAGCCCTTGAACGTCAACCTTGACTCTTGGCTCTGGAAAAAGAGAGAAAGGGAAGGGGGGGGGGTCCAAGCTGGGGTGGGGCCGCAGAGGGTGCCTTGGCTTCCTGATACTGGGGGGTCACCAGACCTTTCTGAACCTCAGGTTTCTGCATCTGAGAGGCCTGACGCGGAGGGGTGGGGGAAGACCACGCCAGTCAGCAGGTGTGGCGGCGCCTAGGGATGCCCTGTCATGATTGCAGCCACTTCCCTCTTCTTCCCGTTCCCTGGGGGTGGGAAGGCAGCAACTTAACCGTCAGTGGGCAGTTGATGAGTAGGAAGGAGAGTGGTGGCCGGGGCAGCCCAAGCCACCGTGCAGGCAAACCCAGAGTCCCTGCCCACCCCCTTGGCCCTGCCTGTCTGCTCTCCTCCCTGCCTCTTCTTCCTTCTCCTTTTTTTTTTTTTTTTTTTTTTGAGTTATAGTCAGTTTACAATGTTGTGTCAATTTCTGGTGTAGAGCACAGTTTTTCAGTCATACATGAATATACATATATTCGTTTTCATATTCTTTTTCACCATGAGCTACTACAAGATCTTGAATATATTTCCCTGTGCTATACAGTATAAACTTGTTTATCTATTCTATATATACCTGTCAGTATCTATAAATCTCAAACTCCCAGTCTGTCCCTACCCACCCCGCTCCCCCTTGGCAACCACAAGTTTGTATTCTATGTCTCTGAGTCTGTTTCTGTTTTATATTTAAGTTCCTTTGTCTTCTATTGTGTGTGTGTGTGTGTGTGTGTGTGTGTGTGTTTTAGAGTCCACATATGAGTAATATCATATGGTATCTTTCTTTTTCTGGCTAACTTCACTTAGAATGGTATTCTCCAGGGACATCGGTGTTGCTGCAATGGCATTATGTTGTCATTTTTATGGCTGAATAGTATTCCATTGTATAAATATACCACAGCTTCTTTATCCAGTCATCTGTTGATAGACATTTAGGTTGTTTCCATGTCTTGGCTATTGTAAATAGTGCTGCTATGAATGTTGGGGTGCAGATGTCTTTGAATTAGGGTTCCTTCTGGATATATGCCCAGGGGCGGGTTGCTGGGTCATATGGTAAGTCCATTCCTAGTCTTTTGTTCCTTCTCCATTTTTAAATGAGGTAGACGTAGGCAAGGAGTTGCTTACTGCATTCTAGGGGTTGAGATCTATATGTATTATTAACTAATTTAATCCATGTCCAAACACAGTTTTGTAGCTGATGAAACAGATGCAGAGTTTGAATACCTTGCTCCAGATCACAGAGGCAGTGAGGGCGGGACTGGGACATGCACATGGGCAGTCTGGCTCCAAAGTCTATGCTGTTAAACTGACTAGTCTGTCATCCAGTAGTTCCCAAAGTGTGGTTCCTGGAGCATCGGCCTGGGACTTCAATAGATATGCAAATTCTTGGGCCCCACTCACAGAACTACTGAAACTCAGAGTTTGGGGCCCATCTTCAGTGTGTTACCAGTCTCTCCAGGGCATCCTGAGCACACAAAAGTTCGAGAACCACTGCCCTCATAACTTCCAGCAAGCCCAGTGTTTAATTTCCTTAACTTGGCTACAGCTGATAACATCTTGTTTTTAAGGGTTTGGAAGGAAATTGATGGAAATTATTGATGTGGAGGTAAGAGTAGGGCTGGCTGGAGAAACACAGGCTTGTGTCCAGGTTCTGGTTGAGAGAAGAGGAACCACCAGTGCCAGGAAGAACCCTGGCTCTCAAATTAGCCTTTTCTGGCTCCTCACCTTTGACCTGCTCATGCAAAATGATGCCTTCCAATCTCTTTTAGTTTGCTGTCTCCCAGGCAAGACCTTGATCATTAGTAATGCAGCTCAGTACAAAGAGCCTGGAGGTACTCATGTTTTAATTGTTTCTTTCATGCTTACTTACACATAAAAGATCCACGTGTATGTATGTGTATGCAGGTATACACACACACACAGACACACACACACAGTCTCTCTTTCTCTCCTTACATTTCCAAAATCTATTTCTAGAAGTTTTTGAGCCAAGCTGGTTCTTCTCAGAGCTGCCGTGTATGGTAGCACAGGCTGTGCACTGCACAATTTAGGAGGTGTCATTTATAGATGCCACCACTTACCTGTCCTAGGAGGGTTGACTCCTGTTGGCTGGCTGCCTCCTCTCCTCCCTTCCTGGTTGGCCTCACCCTTTAGCCTAGGTCTTGCTTTCCTTTTTTTCTTCTGAGGCATTCCTGTTAAATGTTTGCACCAGCCGTGGGGGCTGCCTTCTCTTCCAAGATCCGTCCATATACACAGTGTTGGGTTTGCCTACTCAGAGTTCCACCAGATCCTTGGTTTCTAGGACTGAGAACAAAGTCTCCCTGGGCTCTCCTGTCTTTCACTGTCTATTCCCAAACTATTCTGAACTCCCCAGGGTGACCAGGGAGAGTGACACTGTCCTAGGTAAAGCCACAAGGAGATGGCATTTGGCTGCTGCTAAGTACTGCCAGGAAATGCTGAGTTATTAGAAACCAAAGCCTCCAAGTCTCTGTGCTTTAGGCATGAATCAGTACAAGAAGAGCCCATAAGAAGCATCCCTGGTCCTAGACAGCGCGGGGAAGTGATGACTCTGATCGTGGCTGCCTCTGCGCCTCTGATTCTGCGCACAGTGCGCGGTGGGAGAGACTCTTACACGAGAAAAGCCATTTGCTGGAAGTTTTCCTCCCTGGCAACACCGGAAGAGTTCCTGATGACTTCCTTCCCCGTGTGTTGCTTTTTCACGTGTGCGTCTTGCATACGTCTGTTTGTAAGGGCTTTGTTTGCTTTTTGAATTGGAAGATAAAAGTTAGTAAAATATCAGCTCTGAATATTGCAGATCCCTGCAACCTCAGACTCAAGGCTGGTTCTAAACAGCCATAGGCTGGGTTTTGACTGTCCGATGTGTTATAAAGAGCAGAAACTTGCCTCCCTCTCTCTCTTTTTTCCCTCCAAGACAACAAAGTCACTTGGCCTGAAAGGCATCCTCAAAGACTCTCCCTCTGGCACCAAGCCTTGCCCACGTCCGGCTCTCTTCAGGGTGAATCCTCACATCGAGGAAAAGCATTTGGCTTTCGGTTCGGCTCTGCCAACCAGTCCTGTGTCCTTAAGAACACATTTCTGAGCCAGTTGGTTTCATTGCAGGTTTTTTTCACCTGTCACTTGGAAATGGTAGTTGTTGCATTTGCCTTCTGGGGCTGTTTAGAGCAGGGCTGGCAGACATTTTCTGCAAAGGGCCCCGCAGTAAGTACTCCAAGCTTTGCAGGCCATCATGGTCTCTGCTGCAACTTCTCAACTGTGTCATTTTGGGGAAAGCCGCCAGAGACAACACACGAAGGAACAGGGCTGGGTGTGTTCCCAGTAACAAAAACACAGCGAGCAGGATTCGGCACACTGGCCATACTTTGCCAACTCCTGATTTAGCAGATGAGGCAAGAAAGGGATGTGAAAGTAAACTGTAAAGTGCCACTGAAAAGTAAGGGATGGTGAGGTATAGAGGCCACACTGTGGGCTCAGTGCACACCAGGAGGCCTCACTAGTACCGACTGGAACCGCCAGTGGAAGGGTTGCCGGGGCCGCGGTGAGCAGGCTTCCTGGCCAACAGAGAAACTGCCCCCATGAACACACTCCCTTTCCAAGGACTAAGCCTGAGAGTGGACTTTGGGAAGCTCAGGACAGAAACAATCTGGGCACCAAATGATCTGACCAGCTCTTGACAGCCCTGGTTGGGAAAGTCAGTTGCCCACATCTAGAGACCTTGGGGGAGCTTGGCTCCGTCCATCTGCTGGGGGCAGAGGAGCGTCTAGTACCTGCTGGCTCATTGCAGGCCACATGGGGAGCGTGCTCAGACCCTGCTTGTTTCTACAGATGACGAGGACAATTGTGCCACCTCCAGGGGGGGCAGCGTGGAGTCCTGGAGAGACTAGGAGCCACAGAACCACGTAAAACTGGATTCAAGTCCCATCCCCACCATATAATAGACAGTCAGCATTTGGTGCCACTTAACTGTAAGTAACTTCTCTGAAACTCTTCATCTGTCAGAGTAAAGAGTACTACTTATGGCTGTCATGGTGATTAAATTAGGTAATTATATGTGTGGCACATAGTTATCCTTCAGGAAATCTTTGTGCCCTTCTTGGAGTAAATGCGTTCATCAGATGACTTTCCACTACGAGGAAGGGGCAGTGATTTTGGCTGCACCAGGGGAGGCTGAATGGGGAAGGTGGTCCTACTTTGCTTGAGGTGATTTTGTTATAATTAATCCTAGGGAACTGCTCTCTCACCTCCACTAAGGATTATACATGATTTAATGCGCTTACATTTCAGCATGAATGGTTCAAGGGTACCTGTCAGACCTAAGAATTAGTGACTTTCGGATGAAGGAAGAATGTGAAATTGGGTATCAGTGGGGAGGTAGCATTTTCTCACCTAGAAATGTGAGTCCTGTGATCAGGGCCAGAACCACTGTCCATGTAGTCAGTGAACGGCACTGCCTGGGCTGCACCCTGAGCCCTAGCCCTGGTTCTCAAAGCACTCAGTTTAGTGGGGACACATGGAAATTGTGATGGTTGGTTCTCTGTGTCAACTTGCCTGGGCCTCAGAGTGCCCAGGTACTTGTCAAATGTTATTCTGGGTGGTTCCTGCGAGGGTGTTTTTGGATGGGGTGACCATTTTTTAGTCAACTGATCATTATTATTTTTTTCCTAAAACCATGTTATTGAGGTATGGTTTTGATATCCCCAAAGCTGCACAAATTTAACGTATACAACTTGATGAGTTTGGAGATGAGTGTGTACCCATGAAGCTGTCACACAATCTATGCCATAACTACATCTATCACTCCCAAAACTTTCCTCCCATCCCATGATTATTATTACTATTATTATGGTCATGATTATGTGTGATAAGAACACCTAAGACCACCCTCTTACCAAATATTTGAATATACAGTACATCGTTAGCTATAAGCACTGTAGGTAGAGTAGATCTCTAAGACTTGTTCATCTGGCATAAGTGAAATTTGGTACCCTTTGACTAATACCGCTCCATTTCCCCCTCCCTCCAGCCCCTAGCAACCACCATTTTTCTCTACTTCTGTGAGTTTTAACTATTTAGATTCTTTATACTAGTGGTATCATGTAATATTTATCCTTTGTGTCTGATTTATTTCACTTAGCATATTATTCTCCAGGCTCATCTATGTTGTTGCAAGTGGCGGAATTTTCTTATTCATGGCTGAATAATATTCCATTGTATGTATAGACCATGTTTTCTTTATCCAGTCATCCATCAGTAGGCATTTAATTTGCTTATGTGTCTCAAGTATTGTGAATAATGCTGCAGTGAATATGGGAGTGCAGGTATCTCTTTAAGATCTTGATTTCAATTCCTTTGAGTGTATACCCAGAAACGGGATTGCTGGGTCATACGGTAGTTATACAGACAGACCTCGTTTTATTGGGTTTTCCTTTATCGCACTTTGCAGATACTGCATTTTTCCCAAATTGAAGGTTTGTGGTAACCCTGCATGGAGCAAGTCTTATCAGCACCATTTTCCCAACATCATTTGCTCACTTCCTCTCTCTGTGTCACATTTTGGTAATCCTCGCAATATTTCAAACTTTTCTATTATATTTGTATGGTGATCAGTGATCTTTGTTATCATTCCAAAAAGATTATGACTTGCTGAAGACTCAGATGATGGTTAGCTTGTTTTAGCAACAAAGTATTTTTAAATTAAGGTATACTGTATTTTTAGACATAATGCTGTTGTACACTTAATAGACTACAGTATAGTATAACATAACTTTTATACTTACTGGGAAACAAAAAAAATCTGACCTGCTTTATTGCAATATCTGCTTTATTAAGGTAGTCTGGAACTGAACTTGCAGTATTTCCAAGGTATCCCTGTATTTCTCATTTTTTGAGGAACCTCATTCTGTTCTACATAAAGGCTCTCTCAGTTTACATTACCACCAACATCGTACAAGAATCCTCTATTTTCCACATCCCCAACAAACTTGTTATCATATATGTTTATATATGTGTGTTTATGTATAGAATCTTCATCCTAACTTGTTGAGAAAATCTCAGTGTGATTTTGATTTACATTTCCCTAGTGATGTTGAGCACCTTTTCATGTACTTGTTGGTCATTTGTATGTCCTCTTTGGAGAAATATCAGTTCAGTTCCCTTGCCCACCTTAAAATCAGATCATTTGTTCTTTTGGCTTTTTGCTGTTGAATCATAGGCATCCCTTACAGGGGGTGGGCAGTGACACTGGGACAATCAGGACTTCTGTTAGAGCCACATCCAGCCTCTGTGAAAGAGTTTTAATAACATTTATTGAGTTCTTACTATTTGTCGGATAGTGATAAGTGCTTTTCAGTTAAGTCCCCCAACAAATGAGGAACGTACCCCTTTTACTACCTCAGGAAGGTCACCAAACCTTCCTAAGATGACCAAGGTAGTAAGGCAGAACTGGGACTCAAATCCAAAGCCCTCTTGGAGCCCACGGTCCAGGGAGGAAGATAATTGCACAGGAGGTACTGTCCATGTGATGAAGGATGGAGTGATGGGAAGAATAGCGCAGGGAGGCCAGAGTGGGTGACATCTTGGCTATTTGGAGGAAGGACCACTGCATCTGAAACCCAAAGGATGAGAAGGTGTTTAAGAGGCCAAGACTAAACTCTCCTGAGTCAGCTGAGGGCATGAATAGGTTTGAGTGCTGGTTTGTAATACTATCAGATACAACATGACATTTTCTATTTGAAGAAAATATTTTTTGAGACCCCTTTTAGTAGTATAATTTACCTATACACATAATTTTTAAAAATCAATATGAAGTCCTAATTGTAACAGAAGAAACCAAGGGAAAGCAGTTTAAATAAAATGAAATGCATTTCCATTTCTAAATACCCAAGCACAACGACACTGGAAGACGGAGTGAAGTAGGCACAAAATTACACCTCTTGAAGGCGTGACAGTGTGTGGAGATGCCCGGTGGTGTTAGGCTGGCAACTCAAACACCGTGAGCAGCACTGCCAACAGCGCTGGGAATTTCTAAAATGATGAACGGCGTTTGGTAATGTTCCAGATAAAACAAAGTACAGTCTTTCTTTGATTTACATAGTAGCTGCGTCCTTGGAAATTTTGTGCAAAAAAGAAACACCCCACTGTGTTTATATGTAAAATGGAGTTTGGTCTAGGCTCAGATCATTATAACCAGTGTTTCATCTATCTCCTGTCTGGTGGGACATTCAAAATGATGCGGGTCATGGATAACTCATTTTTTTTGCATCAAACTGCTATGATAACTGGGACTTACCACACCCCTCATCCCAATACTTATGTCAGTCGCGCATCCCCAGTATGACACCAAAGAGCCCTCCCAAGTTTCTAAAAGGCCTCCTGGGGATGATGACAGCCCCCCACCACCCAAAAAACACCAAGCTACAGAAACTCCAGAGCAGTAGTGACTTACAGAAGTGTGTAAGCCACATATGTAATTGTTGTGACTATATTGAAAGAAGTTGAATGAAACAATTGAAATTGACTTTAATACTTTCTTTAACCTCATTTAGCCACAATATTTCACCAACATAGACATTAAAAATTAGGTTTTTTCATACTAAGTCTTTGAAATCCAGTATGTCTTTTACACTTACAGCACATCTCAGTTCAGACTGGTCGCATTGTACATGCTTAACAGCCTCGTGGGACTAGTGGCTGTCTGATTGGCTAGTGCAGCCTGGAAAACGTAAAGTTCCCCTCTTTGGTGGGAAGGACTTCTATTTTGAATCCTCTGTTTGCAGAACTCTGACACTTGAGGAAATACAGGCTCGAGTTTTTCAGACGGATGTGTAGAATCCTTACAGCAGGCTGGGACCTGAACTGCAGTGGACATGCTGCTCGGGGCCAGCCACACCGTCCACTCCCAGCTCCTGGACACAGAGCGGTGTGAAGTCACAGGCAACTGCTAACCACATGGCTCAGTGCTGCCTGCAAATTAAAGGCCCCCTTGAAAATGCTGGAAACAGATGTTCAGAAATCTCTGACCTCTCATCGTTAATTTCAGAATTTAAATGCCTGTTAATTTCCCCTTTTTATTGCTGAATTCCACACAGCGGCATGCTCAATGTCAATGCAATCTCCTTGGGAGACGTTCAATATATCAAATCTGAAGGTTGCTGGAAATCCGGACACTTGGAGGAGAGGACTGAGAGAGAAGGGACAGGGCATTGAGGGGACACAGAGCAAGGTTGAGAGGAGGCTTCTCTGGCTGGAATCGTGGCCCAAGCAGAAGATCTAAACGCTAGCTGCCTGCCCTTGGCCTGGGCACACAGCAAGAAGGGCTTCAGGGAGGAACGTACATGAGCCTCATTCCCTCCCTGTGCCTGACGCCGGCCTCTCCCATCTGATGACCTAAAGTGGCTTCGCAGGAGCTGTGTCCCAGCAGTGGACAGCAGGCAGACCTGGAGTCAGGCCAACCCAGGTTCAAGTTCTGTTTCCTTTGCTTTCTAGCTGGGAGATCTTGGGCACGTACCTTCACCTCCATTTGCTTGGCAGAAAATGAGAGTAAGAGCCCGCACTGCAGCTGTGAAATAAAATTCACATTTTATGGCAAGACAAGAAAAATTTAAACATTTCTCCACCCTTCGGCCTCCTCTCTCCCCGACCGTGCATCGTGTATCTGCGTTATGCATCGACCAAACCTCCCCATCGGCGGAAATACCTGCTCAGACATAAAAAGCAGCAGTCTCTTAGCACCAACAAGACAACACCTTAAAAGATAAGCTTTCTTCTTCATCTCGTAATGGGCCACGATGACCCACAACCCACTGCTGGCCAGATTGTATAAACTGTCAATAATACATCATTTAATGTCCAGCCCTTTATCTTCAAAACCTTATGTAACTGTGCTTTGACCTTGAACAGCTGGAACAGTTCTTGGAAATTTCTGAGGGGCTGTTCCCAGGTTGTAATTCTCAATTTGGCTCAAGTAAAAATTTTCCATTCTTGTCTTCGATCGACTGGTTAATTTTTTTTGTCAACACAGCTTTGAGAATTTCACGCTATAAGAGATACAGCACCTGGCCTGGTGCCTGGCACACAGTGAGGGCTTAGCAAGTGTCCACTCCTTCCCCTGTGCATCTCCTAGTCTCAGAGCCTTGGTTGGGGCACTGATGGCATTTACAGTGGCGTGACGATGCCTTCGGAGAGCTGAAGTCTTAACCATCCAGGGCGTCTCCTGGTGCCGTGCTCTGGGACATGAAGGTGTTTTGAGCCAGAACCTCTGGGAGAAGAACCAAGGCGGCTTCCTGCTCAGACCAGAGGCCCTAGAAAAGCGCTGTGGCTGAAGCACCTGACCGTTACCCAGTGTGTCCACATGATAAGCCCCTAAGCCCTTGGCTGACCTGACGCAGACCCCACACTTCCTCAGAGTGAGGGGAGGATGGTCGATAGAGAATGAGAGCGCACCCCATCATTGCCAATGGGAAGACCCCACGAGACCTCCCTGGGCCACCTCATCGAGTCTGCCTGACCAGTGTGTTCGGGATCGGACACGGCCACACCTTAGGATGGGCCCTGGGGGGAGCGGTGACCTTGACCACGCCCGTTCTTCCAAGATCCTTGGTCGTGAGCTCTCCCTTCCCCCATGAAATCTCCTCATCGAAGGCCTCCTGGGCTTTCTTTAAACATTTCTCTGCAGTGCCCTAGCTTTGCCTTGAGTTTTCAGCCAATTTTTGTGAAGGAAAGTGATTACACTTTGTCAGTACTTTGGAGAAAATACAATTTCCTTCACAAAAGAAAGGCCTCTAGGGCTTTTAACGTCCCTTCTGTAAGAAAAGAGGGGAGAAGCCCTCGGCAACCGAAGAACGCCCCAACTTTCACTTCCACGTCGTCTTCACCCTTGTAATTCAGCCCACTCCCTGGGGGGACGATGGTGGGGAAAGGATACAGACCCTGACGGGGCCTCCCTAGCGCCCTGAGAGTCCCTTCTGCGCGCAGGCGGGGAGCGGGTGGGCTGACTTCCAGCAGCTCCCTGGTGGTCGCTGTGCCCTCCGGGCGCAGGGCCTGCTGGTGGGACGACCCCATCAGGTGGGCCTGGGCCAGCTTCCCAGCTTTCTCCAGTGTTGGTGCGATCACTTTCCTCTATTGAACAGGAGCCAGAGGAGCAGTAGTTACCAAACTCCCCAAATTGGGACCTTGCTTATAGTGTTTGCACCCCTGTTTTACAGCCACCTGGAGCCCAGACGGGGGCAGGGAGGCCACTGCCTCCCCGTATTTGCAGTATACGCAGACCTCTGCGGTGGCGTCGACTGCGTAGTTGCATAGGAAAACCAGGGGCCTCCTCAGATTCAAGTGACAGTCAGTCCCCAACCTCCTCTTTCTGAGGCTTGAAGTTAGGAAGCCCTGCGGGCGTAACCACAGCAATCCTGACCATGCTCTGTGGATGGCATTGCCTGACTCGGAGGGTGCCAGGCCTGCATGCTAAGAAAGGACAGCCTCCACTGCACCAGAAGCAAAACCTTAAAAACCCAGAAGCTTCCATTGTGTTTTTTAGGCTTATTAATTAGGGTCACAAAAGGTGACTCACTGTCTCCACCTCCAGACATAAAGAGAAGCCAGTTTATCTGAAAATTTCTACCCTAGCAGGCGCCCCAGGAGACTTTTGAGCAGCTTTGGCAGTCTTGGGTTAGAGAGCCCCTCCTGACCCCACCACAGATAGGAAGCCTGGATTCCAGAGTCCCTTCTTCAAACACAATTTAATACATTAACTTACAATTCGGGCTTGGTTTTCACTCTGCAATGGAATTAAATAGCTCTGCTGACTTAGATCAGGCAGGACGCATTGCTTTCCAAAGGCTACCTTGTCTCACCTCTTTTTGCCCTCAGCCCACATGGTGTCTCCGCCTTCCTGTCTTCCTTACTTTTGATTCTTTGTTACTCGTAGTCTCCTCACCTCCTAGCCAGTCTCTTCAGTTTCTTCTCTTCCCAGTTCCCCCCAGAAGCCCACACCCACTCCATTTTCTTCTCTCATTTTTCATCTTAGGAAAAGTCAAGCACCCAGGGTTTTCACAGACCTATCTCCCTTGGGTACAAAGACAATGCAAACGGCAATGAAAGACCAGCTCTCCTGAGTCTGCCAGTGGTGCTGGGGGAAGGGCCGGGCCTGGGAAGTCGGAGGAGACGAGGTGTCCCAGGTCTGCCGCACAGGCCAATCAGGAGCAGGGTTCTGTTCTGTTGACACTGACAATGTTCAGGAATGTCGCAAATATGAGGCAGTCCATCAGCCTGAGGGTCAATGCTAAAGAATTCCACGAAGAATTAGGCAAACGCGAGAGATGAAGGAGAATGCCAAAATCACATATCCTGGCCTTTCTGGAGGTGAAGGAGCCTAAGGGCTAACCCGGAGGGAGAGAGTGATGCTGACAGATGTTGCGTCCTCAGGTGCATCCCATTCATGACAAAGTTCCTTTACTGGGGTCACTTGACGTCAGAGACCCCAAGTGACCAGCAAAGAAACCACACATAGAACATCTCTAACTTTTAGGTGTGCATGTAAAACACAGGGCAACAGGTGTTTGAAGAAGGAGCAGTAAACCCAGTGGTGCTCCTTGGATAAAGAGGAAGCAAAGTTTTCGTTCATGATAACCAGGTCCGCCCCCATGTATACTGGACTCACATACATACGAGCAGGGCAGATGTGGGTTTATTTATTCCTGTATGAAAAAGGCAATTGGCAGAGTCCGAAACCCCTGTGCCCAGTCAGTGCCCTGCTTGTTTGAAGGATTAGGTCCAGTGAGAACTTCTAAAGGGTCATCTGGGGCGAGCAAGAAAAACGGAGCAAGGGAGAGACTGCCTCATCCGTCCGGGATTAATGATTTCCCTTTCTCCTTTTCCTGCTTTGGCCTCAGGAAAGACCAAAACTGTTCGCCAGGCTGTTTCATGCAGAAGCTCCAAAGCTATGTCAAGCCGTCAGTGACACTATCAGTTCCAAGATGCTTGTCATTTTGTGTCATCCCAAGCAATGCCAGAAACACATTTTGAGATTATGCTTGTTTGGAATGATAGCACTCCATCCTTAGGGACCAGGCAGCAGAGCGCTTTGTTGATTGGAAATTTAGATAACTGCTAAGAAATGGTGGGGGAGAGATAGAATCTAGCAAACGAATTTCTTGTGGCTGCCGGGCTACTCTTCATGCTAACAGGATGTTTTCATTAGTTAATGGGTCAGTCCAAAGAACTGATAAATCTGGTTGAATATTGATCATTTGATCAGCATTATTTAGAGAACTCAAGGGACTGCACTAATTGAGATGTCTTTCCTGAGTATGGGGAAGAGCAAGAACTGAAAACAGCAATGCCAAAAAAGAAAAGAAAAAAGAAATCCTAGTGAAAAACAGGGACTATTAAAAAAATTTTTTTGTCATTGTTCCTCAGTATTAAACTAGCTGCTCTTGAGTTTCCAGTCACAAAATCATTTTATAAAGTTACTGATGTGAGTCACCATTGACTGTCATTTATCTGTGGCTCTGAAAAGTTCAGCCTTAACTTTTTAAACTTCAGAAAAAAAAAAAAAAACACTATTCAAAGGAAACCTGTTGATACAGCTGGCTTCCTGGAAAGACTGGGGTCCTTTACAAACATTACCTAATCCAGTCCTTAGAATCATCTTATTGCCATTTCTCTCCCCACTTTGCAGCTGAGACATAAAAAGACTCAGTGTCTTAGCTGAGGTCACAAGGCTGTAATTCAGAGCAAGAAGGACTTAACCCAGTTCTCAAGCTTGCCAAGACAAAGGGTTATTTTCAAAATTATACATTGACCAGAGACTGGCAGTCAGGTCACTTTTAAAGGACAGAACATAACACTAATATCAGATTTTTGAACTATAATTTTTTATACCAGAAGGTAAGGGGTAGGAAATTTAAAACATCCAAGGAAAGAATATGTAAGCCAAGGACCATATATTGAAACAAACTGACCTTCAAGTATAATAACATCCACAGACAGATTGTTATGAACACAATAAAATTTAAGGAATATTATACCCAGGAGGAATCTTTTGGAGAACCAGCTTGAACCAACCAAAATGATGGGTGAGACCCAGGCATAAGGACTGATGGTTAGTATTAAATATTTGTTTAGAGCTAATAATGTTAAGTGATGGAAATCGGGGAGGTAATATAGGAAGAACTGTGATGTGACAATATTTATGTAGCACAACCATCGAAGTATAAACAGACAAGATGGAAGGTATGTGGAAAGTAGAAAAGCTAATTGGCAGCTTTATAATGTTTACTGTGAGTAAAAGTAATATTAATTCAAGTTAAATGCTGGATGACACAGAAAGGAGGCAAGAGAAGAGGTCCCTTGCTACTGGCAAGATTGCTTAATGTATAGAATAGATGGTATCCAAAAAGTGGAATAAGAGTATTAAAAGGAAGTGTTCACTTAATGAGCAAACATACAAAACCTTCCTAAACACAAAGATACATCAGAGAGAGTGGCCGTATAACCACAGAATACGAGGCAAAGTATATTAATCATACCAGTAAAAGTGAATGAGCTTAATTTACCTATAAAAATAAAAAGATCTTCAGATTGACTAATAAAGCAAAATAAAAAATACGCTGTATTAAAAAAAAACCCATTTAAAACAGATTCAGATAGGTTAAAAATAAAAGGGTGAAAACTAGAAAACATGGCAAAGCTATTTTAGTTATGTTGTTGGTAGTAATGTTCGCATCATTATTCTGAGGTTATTACGTGAGCTGTTGGGGTCAGAAAATAACTAATTATGCTGATGTGAGTCGTTATGCTGCTGTTGGGAAGCAGAACTTTTTTTAATTGAGATATAATTGACGTTTAACATTGCATTAGTTTCAGGTGTTCAACACCATGATTTGATATATGTATCTATTGTAAAATGATTACCACACTAAGTTTAGTTAACATTCCTCATCACACATAGTTATTTTTTGCATGTGTGATGAGAACTTTCAAGATCTACTCTATAGCAACTTTCAAATACACACAACAGTACTGTTAGTCACCATGCTGTGCATTAGGTCCTCAGGACTTACTCATCTTAAAACTGAAAGTTTGTGCTTTTCAACCACCTTCACCCAATTTGCCTCTGGCAAACCACCAGTCTGTTCTCTGTATCTATGAATTTTTGTTTGTTTTAATGAGTTATTTGGGGTTTTTTGATTCCACATATAAGTGAGATCATATAGTATTGTCTTTGTCTGACTTAACTCAGTAGTATAATGGTCCTCAGTGTGCATCCATGTTTTTGCAAATGACAGGATTTCCTTCTTTTTATGGTTGAATAACATTCAGTTGTATATACCACACCTTCTTTGTCCATTTTTCCACTGATGGACACTTTGGTGGTTTCCATGTCTTGGCTGTGGTAAATAATGCTGCAGTGAACATGGAGAGGCAGATATCTTTCCAAGATTGTGATTACATTTCCTTGGTATAAATACCCAGAACATTGCTGGATCATGTGATATTTATATTTAATATTCTGAGGAACCTCCACCCTGTTTTCTATAGTGGCTGCACCAACTTACATTCCCACCAACAGTGCAAAAGAGTTCCCTTTTCACCACATCCTTGCCCACACTTGTTATTTCTGGTTTTTCTGATCATAGCGATCCTAACAGGTGTGAGGTTTAGCTCATGATTTTGGTTTGCATTTTTCTGATTATTACTGATGTTGAGCACCTTTTCATGTATCTGTTGGCTATTTGCATACCTTCTTTGGAAAAAAAAAAGTCTATTCAGATCTTCTGCCCATTTTAAAATCTGATTATTTAGCTCTCTTGCTATTAGGTTATATTTTTTCGGATCTGAATCTCTTATCAGATATGCGATTTGCAAATATTTTCTCCCAATTGGTGGGTTGCCTTTTTGTTTTGTCGATGGTTTCCTTTGCTGCACAGAAGCTTTTTGGTTTGATGTAGCCCCACTTCTTTAATTTTGCTTTTGTTGCCTTTGTTTTTGGTGTCAAATCCAGAAGGTCATTGCCAAGACTGACGTCAAGCAGGTTAGTCTCTATATTTTCTTCTGTGAGTTTTATGGTTTCGGGTTTCACATTCAAGTCTTTAATCCATTTTGAGTTGATTAATTGTGCATGGTGTAGGATAGTGGTCCAGTTTCATTCTTTTAAGGGTGGCTATCCAGTTTTTCCAACACCATTTATTGAAATTACCCTTTTTTCCTTGCATAATCTTGGCTCATTTTCTGTAATTGAAATATATTTGCACAATATATCTGACAAAAATTAATGCATGACATATATATTGCATATAAGACCATATGTTTATTTCTGGGCTCTCTGTTCTGTCCCATTGATCTATGGGTCTGTTTTTATGCTAAAACCATACTGTTGTGATTACTATAGCTTTGTGTATGGTTTAAAATCAGAGAATGTGATGCCTCCAGCTTTGTTCTTCTTTCTCAAGATTGCTTTTTATTCAGGGTCTCTTGTAATGTCATACAAATTTTAGGATTGTTTCTTCCATTTCTGCAAAAAATGCAATTGGTATTTTCATAGGAATTGCATTGAATATGTAGATCACTTTGGGTAGCATGGACAGTTTAACAATACTCTTCCAATCCATGAGCATTGAATATCCTTCCATTTATTTGTATCTTCAGTTTCTTTCATCGATATCTTACAGTTTTCAGTGTATATGCCTCTTACTTCCTTGGTCAAATTTATTTGTATGTATCTTATTCTTTTTGATGCATTTATAAGTGGGATTGTTTTTCAAAAATCTCTTTGATAGTTTATTATTAGTGTATAAAAATGCAGCTGACTTCTGTGCATTGATTTTGTATCCTGAAATTTTATTGAATCTATTGGTTGTAGTAGGTCTTGTGTGGCATCTTTAGTGTTTTCTAGATACAATTTCATGTCATCTGCAAATAGCGACAGTTTTACTTTTTCCATTCTGATTTGGATGCCTTCTATTTCTTTTCTTTCCTAATTGTTCTTAGAACTTAAAATACTGTGTTGAATAAAAGTGGCTATAATGGGAGGAAGCAGAATTTTTAATGTGAAAAAAGGAAGACGATACTGATATAACAGAAAAGATTAAGTGAAAACTTTATAGTTCTGAATTGAATTGTAAGCATCAGTTGTATCAGTATGAACTCATAATTTGTTTTATCTTTCTAAACAAAGATACATATTTCCTAGATCTGTCCATTGAAAGGGCTCAGAGAGAGGATCTTGGTCGTTAAATACCATCCCCTACTAAAAGAAACAGGGATATTTGGAGAAATGGCTGATTCCAAGTCTTGACAAGAAATGTACAAAATAATTGAGAAACATACAAGAAAAGAGGGAAACTTTAAAAAAAAAAAAAAAAGAGTTGTATCAAAAAGAGTTTAAGAGCCAATTCAAAAAGGTTCCTGTTGGCCAGAGATGATTTAACTTCAGCATCAATAAGAATAATAAATGCATTGGATTGAAGCAGATCAAATATGTGTAAATGCATGAGTATTTGATTATATTTGAAAAGCCCTCAGTTACCTTTGTGGGGGTGTCTGGTAAATAGAGGGGAAGAGTAAGTGCTTATCGTGTTTCTTCCTGCATGAATTGTACCTTACAGTAACCAAATAATTGATGAGGAAAGTCTCTCCTTATAAAAGGCTTCCAGTTTATAAATGGAGAAAGAAGGATAGAATCAGACTATTACCATTTTGCAACATATAATGAAGTCATGGATTGAGGCGATAATTGTCTTTGGCTGGTATCATCACAAAAAGAGAGACAGCCAGATAGCACATGCTTCCTATTGGAAGTACACTCCACTACCCATGAAATATTTTTGCCACAGTAACGCAGTCTCATTGTATTCAAGCCTCTGTTCCTCAGAGAGGTTCCCACTTTATCTAAGAATGGCACTCTTGCTCTATACCCAGCTTCAGTTACCATCATAGTACTTATTATGTAAAAATGTATTTGATGATTATTGGATTGACTTGTTCATTGTCAGTTGACACTACTGGATTATAAGCTTTCAGGGACGGGGAGTTCGTCTTTCTCCTTCAACATTCTGTTCTCAGCATCTTGAATACAGCTTGATACTTAATAGGCACTAAGTAAATATTTGGATCAATGACTCCATGACTCCCAAAGGATCAGTCTGTCATCAGCTAATACCTTATTGATGATTAGTGGTAAGCAGTTGAGGGTAAAATTCTGCAAGTGTGGAAAAGGGAACACAGCTGGAAGTTTGGAGTCAAGTAGAGAACCTGTAGAGGGTGGGTGAGGAAAAATGGAGGTTTGCGGGGGAAAGAGAAGGAAGACAAGGCTAACTTCAGAATTTGAACGACAACTTCACAACAACGAATCCTTTTAAAATGTGGATTCCTCTTTGCAACCCTGGTTTTGCTTTGATGGGAGCATGTTTCTTGCATGAAAGCTTCTTGGTGCACTGGTGGAAACTATGCTTTGAAGTCTGGTAGTTGTAGCTGTTTGACCTTGAGCCATCACCTAATTTTTTTGAACCTCCCATTCTTCATAAGAAAACTGGTGTTGATAATATCTTTCTTTCAGGTTTATAAGAATTCGATGAGACGCAGAATGGGGAAGGGCCTACCACATAGCAGTCACTCAGCCCGTGTTAGTTTCTGTGCCCATTGCTCTGGGGGAGGAGGGTAGTCGGTGCTCACTGAGGACAACGCCACACGCAGTTCATGGAGTGCTTTAGAGAGCAGTTCGCAGTTAGTGAAATTGAATCTTGACTGTTGTGGACACTTGTCATTCTTTTGGCTCAGCATCTTTGAACGTCTGTCCTGTGTCTGGGGAATTCTCTGCCCAGTTAATCTCTGTTTCCCCCCAAAGTAGAGGAAAGAAACTCTTCCCCAGCCTCCTGCTGTGGCTGGTGCCAGGCTCCTGACGAGGCTCCAACATGAGACTCGTTCAGAAGCCAGAGAAGGAAGAAGCAGCTGCCACACAGTCTGCATTCTCCTTCTGGGAGTGCCCTGGGCTCCGTATGTGCAGGGCAAGCCATGGGTTCCACACCCAGAGACACAGGCGTGACAGCTGCATGGGAGTGGCCCTGCAGTGTGATTTGGGCTTGACTATTGGTTGTATAAACTTCAAGCTTGTTTGTTGACCCTTCACAGCCTTTCATAAATTCTTTTTAGCTTAAACTGGAAAGAGTAGTATGTTGACCCATATATAGACCTTCTGTATTAGTCAAGATGGGTCCACTGCTGTAACAACCCACATCTCAGCAGACTGACACACTGGTGTCTCTCCTCCAAACAATGACTTGGGGACCTAGGCTCTTCCTTGCTTGTGATGCCGTGGCTCTGTAGTTCTCAGGATCTCCTGCTGGATTCTCTGTTGGGTCTAGACAGCTGCTGAGCAAACAGAGTAGAGGCTCTCATGGGAGTTTGTAGGTTCTAGGTCCATCCAAGTGACAGTGACATCCATCGCTTCTGCCTGGTAAGATGGTTGGATAAAGTAGGAGAGCTGTGTGCCCAAGAGAATGTGGCTTCTTCCACCGTTGACCTTGGGCAAGTGAGCATCCCTTTTCTCAGAGCCAGAATGCCTCCCTCATTGGTCACTCCAGTCCATCAGGTGGATGGGAAATGTGATAATGTAGGCAAAGGGGCTGTATAAACTGTAACAGGACTATTGCAATAAGAGGAGAGGGGCTATTGCAGTGGGGAGAACTGCTCAACCGTAAGATCAGCAAACATCTCAATGGTTAGGCAGAAGAGGGCTTCTCTTTTATAGGGAGGAACAAACAGGGCTGGAAAGGACAAGAGTGGGCACTTGGGATGAACAAGGGTGTGACTGGAGAGTTAATTAGGGAATGTTTTTCCCTCCAGCGGGCTGAGCCTCAGGAGGCATGTAAGGAGTGATGGCTCCTTGCTCTTGAAGATGAAGGGTGGGTCAAGATCCAGGGGTTTGTGGAAAGGGGAGAAGAAGCCTGGCCGGATTCAATCAAGTTAAATTAGTGGGTACGTAGTGCAGATTGGCCAGTGGGAGCCAACAGTTCAGCTAATCATTTATGAAATGAAGAATGGGGATTTGGAGGGTCCAGCTCTAGACTAGTCATAGATATCCAGGGGGTCCTCCCTGTGGGGAAGGTGGGTCTTTGCAGTAACGCCATTTCTGGGACATAACAGGGTGAGGCTCCAGTAAAGTCCAACATTGTCAACTGAATACCAAGAATTATCTAAAATGACTATAATAATAGGAATGTGAGAAAGAGTAACAGTTGACACTGGTAGTCAACATTCACTTCTCTGATCTATTTTAATACATCATAAAGCCAAGTACAAGAAAGGGTGTGCATCCAAGACAAACTGCATCGTGTTTAGGAAAATAAAAGCTGAGCTATGAAATAATACTGAGTTACATCTCAAGGTTATCCACAGAGCCCCTGGCATTTGGGATTTTCACTTAAATAAAAATAGAATTTCAGCCTACTTGTGGTTAAGATTAGGTTGAAGTCTTTTTGATTCAATATAGATGTTTATAGTTCCCAATTTTCAATGTTTTAAAACTGTTTCCAACTGAATGTCTTAAACCCAGCTTAAGTTATTTACAGCTTAAAGTCTGCATGTAGTTAGATTTCAGAGAGTTCATTATCTAAACTTGAATTGTACTTTATGAACTCACTGTTAGTCATTAAAGTCAGTTATTACTTATGCTCAGCAAGTTCATTTCAATTCTCAGTATTTTAAGCTGTTCTCACAGTTAAAAATACCAAAAAGTCTTACTCTACATTATGTACCAACAGCAGGAAAAAAAACATTTTCATAATTGAAGTAACTTTCAATTTATGTATACAAAACACGTTCAAGGTCAAGGAAGTGCCTCCCACCCATCCTATGTGTCATGAACAGGAATTTTCTCTTCTCACATAAAGAGGAAAGAAATTTCCACACAGATGGTTTTTGGAGTGTGGGCGGGGAAAAATGAGAACGGTGTCAATGGCCAGCAGTTATCGGCCACTTCAAAAACAGGCATCTCTACCTTACCTGTGCTTATAAATCTCCTTCCTGTCGTGGGATCCGGCGGGCCAGTGCGAGGTAAAAGAATTTACCAAAGACAAAGGGTGAAAATAGAAAAGGAGTTTATTAGGTACGCTATCACAGACACCAGCGGGCCACACGGATGCGAGGTGCCTGTGTGAGCACCGATGGTGAAAGCTTAAGAGTCTTTTGTGGGGAAGGGGTTTGTGAACACAGTGGGTTGGGGTCTGTGTGATCAGCTCGTGCACAAGTTTTTAATTGGTTGGGGGCCAGTGAGGAAGTTAGGGTCCGTGAAGGGGCGGTGGAATTTATGACTCCAATAAGGAGGAGACATGGGTTGAAACAAACCAGCCTGAGCTGTTGCGAGAGTAGCCATCTCCTAAGGCTGTTAGTTCTGCTAAGGCAAACGCACGTCAGCAAAGAATGTACTTTATCTTTTGAGAGATTGTAGGCAGACATTTGGGAGCCCAGGAGTGGGGGTCATTGGACTTTGAGGGGCGCCAGTTGGCCTCACTTCCCTGCATATATCTGACCCTAGTATGAAGGGTCCTTCCATGTTTCCATGGATAATTCTATTTCACATTTCCCTGGGAAAGGAAGCCAACGCTGAGGTCCTGGGACACACGCTAGGGAGTAACTTGTTACCAGTGTGCATGGAGTGCCGGTACAAGCCGTGACCCACGTGGTGGCTCCTGTCCACATGTGAACCCCATGTGACAGGCCAGTGCAAACAGGACTCCCCCAATTAAAAAAACCTATCCAATATGATCTTCCTCTGGTTTAATTACATAAAGTTTTGGAAAGAATTTTTTCCAACCTAATGGATCCTTGATTGAACAATGACACCACTGGTGTGTACAGCTTCCCATCCCTGCCAAAGTCTGCTCGTTAAAGATAAGTGCTCCAGGTTTAATTTATGCCGTATCCTGTGGAGTCTGATTGAAAATAAAACCACTATTCATTTAAGAATTGTAATATGAGATTCTTTTCCAAAGGAACAGGCCAAGATCTTCAGGAGGGATGGTAATAACATCTCTCATGTAGCCACTAGAAATGTCATCGACTTACTATGAAATTATCTACTAGCTCTTTTAATTCTAAATGACTAAAAGAGCTTCTTGGTTGGATGGCTAACTTTAATAGGAAACCTGTCCACATTTGCCCTTTAGGGAATTCACATTCTCTGTGAACCATCAAATTCAAGGATGAACCTATTTAACTTTTTCATTAGCACAATACAAAGATTAATTAAGCAAGAATCTCTTCATGGCTGCTCACCAGTGGTTGTTACCAGGTTTGCTAGTTAACTTCTGGAAGTTAAATCCATGGTGGTGAACGTTCTAGGCAGCTGGCTAACCACAGTAACAGTTTTGACAAAGCTTATTGCTGCCTTCAATTGCTCTTGATGGTTTGAAGCCGTTGTAATGAATTTATAAATATTACACATGAGACAGCAGTGCAGATGGAAGGAATTGGCATTTATCCATGGGAGGCCTGAGACAGAGCAAGAATGAAGATAATAACTGACAGGAGTACTGCCACAAATGTAAAAACTGTATTCTAGTTTTCATTTTAAAATAATTTTATTGGGTGGGGTAGAGCTCAGTGGTAGAGCATATGCTTAGCATGCACAAAGTCCTGGGTTCAGTCCCCAGTACCTCCACTAAAAAAAAAAAAAACAACTTAAAAAACACTTAAAATAATCTTATTGTTATTTTTAATCATTTTGTTCCCCCCACCCCACCCCATCACTCACCAATGAAACTTAATTGACTTGGAAATATAATGCAGAGAACTGAAATCTGGGAACTAAAGAGTAAAAATTAATGAGGCCTGAGAAATCTCCATGACCCATATTTGCATGTTAATATGAAAAAAAAAAAAAAGCTATACTCAAAGGATGAAAATTTAAGTGGACTCAACTAGAACCTGGCCAATTATAGTGGTTCTATCACAGAACTCTTGTCCTTCCTTAAAGGGATAAATCCAAAGGAAAAAATGATCAGACTATACTTCAATTTAAAAAAGAAAACAAGAAAAAATATCCACACATTGTATAACAGACTAGTTTTACCTACTACACCACTGGATTCAGTAAATGTTTGGAGGTTCACACTGTTAAAGGATAAATGGAAGCATGTTAAAAATCTTGAGAGATTGACCAAAAAAAAAAAAAAAAAAAAAAAAGTTTCATGTGAGGCGGCGCTAAACGGGCGGTGGTTAGGGGCCCCAGAGGGCTCTGCCAGCAGGAGCTGGGACGTGACTTCTATGGGGAAGGCGGAGGCGCAGCAAGGAGATGCTTTGATTGGCTGTAGCCTCGTTTGGGAAAGCTTGGTTGGCTGTTTGTGATTGGTTGTCCTTAGGTTTTGACCTCTTTGGGGCACTTCCGGCTTAGGTGCGGGTTTGCTCCGCCTAACAGCCGCCTTGTTTGATTTA
The DNA here is from genome assembly GCF_009834535.1 of Camelus ferus. Classification (NCBI taxonomy): domain Eukaryota; kingdom Metazoa; phylum Chordata; class Mammalia; order Artiodactyla; family Camelidae; genus Camelus; species Camelus ferus. Next base: position 7,130,462 of record NC_045709.1, read on the forward strand.
ACACTATGTTCAAGTGAAAAAGCGTTCGCAGCACAGGAACCAAGTGGGAACGGGGACTAAGAAGTTCAGTTAAAAACAGTCGCTCAGTCCAAGTTGTTCATAATCTGGAAAACCACTGGACACCTGTCTGACCAAATAGAATGTAACTGTTGGAGAAGTGACATAATAGGGACACTAATAATTGCAGTAGAGACGTACTGTTGTCACTAAACACAAGTTCATGCGCCGAACACACAGTGAGGCCAAACAAACCAAAACGTTGGAGTTTGGAGCAGAGGAAGGTTTACTGCGGGGCCAAGCAAGAACGGGTGGCTACTGCCCCAAAACCCAAGCTCCCCAGTGGTTTTCTGGGGGTTTTTAATAGGTAAAATTTGGCATGTGGGCTGCTGGGTGTGTGACTTTCTTCTGTTGGTGGGGAGGTCGCAGGGCGGTGCTCCAGGACTCTTGTGATCAGCCTGCAGTTACCGTCCTCCACCTGGGTGGGGGCCTTAGTTCCTGCGGAAGAATTCAAAGAAATTGTTACGTACATCCCTTGAGCAAGAACCAGGACCTTGCTTAATAGCTGCAGTATTGTTTCTTGATTGCTCCTCCTTTGTTTCTGCATTCCCTCACTTCCCTGATTAGCAACTGTTTGAATCTGCTCTTGGGAACTTGGGGAGGTCAAGGAGGTGAGTGAAGCCTTTATCCTGCAAATAAAAAGTGGGGACACAGAAAGGTTTTGTGCCCAGGAGGGCCCCACTCGATTAAGGATCCTGCTCAGTTTCACTATGATAAACAAAAACAAAGTGCACAGAGGCGGGACTGTTTAACTTGGAAGAGAAAAAGAAAAAAATTCACTGAAAACGTGGCATTTGAACTGTGTTTGAAGGATAAATACAAGTTTAATAAATAATAAAGGTGGCACGGGAGTGATGAAGGGCAGGTGGTATTCTGGGCAGAACAAGTAACTTCCAACATTTATTAAGAAACTACTATTGTTAAGCACCAAACAGCTGTTACCTAATACATTAAAACAATTTTTCGGATCCTTTAAAAAAAAAAACAAACAAACTACTTATGTGTCTGGCACTGTGCTGTAGGGGAGGAAAAAGTTTTCCTCAACCCTCTTTGGCTCCCTGGCTGGGTCTGAAAATTAAACTGATAGATAACAGGAGAGAAAAGTATTCCAGTTATTTAATATAAATTTTATGTGACACAGGAGCTTTCATAAGAAAATGAAGACTTGAAGCAGTAGTTAAACTTGAGCGTTTTTATGCTGGCTTTGATGAAGAGTGGAAAGTTGTGGAGAAATAAGAGAGGAAGAAGTGGGGAGGAGATAACTGTAATAAACTGGGGGAAACTTTGCAAGACCTGCTTGTTTGGATGCTTCTTGGCATCCCAACGTCTTGGAGATAAAGGAGGGTGCCTCTCCCATCTGAGGGTCTTGTGACCTCTTTCAAGGGAAAAGGGTTGGGGGAGGTCAGAGATCTTCTTGCGTCTGTTGTTTCTCAGATTCCTTCAGCTTAACATAGTCAGTACACCACAGTGCCACATTTGGGGGTAGCGTGTTCTGAACCCTGTCAGTGTCCTATACTGGCCTGCACAAAGGTGGACAAGACACATTATCCAGGATGCTCAGAGTCTCACAGAGGAAGAACAAGCACATGGAGCAGTGGAGGTCTATTGGGTGTAAAAGATGAATCGTGATGGGAGGGAGCTGCAGCTAGAAGGAAGACTGGGGCGAGATTGTGAAGAGCCTTCACTAGACCAAGCCATGTGTTTGGACTTTGTTCCATGGAGAACAGGCAGTGCTCATGGATTTTTAAGCGGAGTGACAGAGAAAGTTCTGGAAACTTAAAATTGCCTACAACCCAACTCGCTTACTTTATAGATTGAGAAAGTAACACTCAGAGAGATTAAGTGGTTTCCTTAAGCTTATTACTTGGCTGTGGCAGGACCCCAGCTGGAAACAGGTCGATCACATCTGTATTTTAGGATAACATAGATTATTCTGGTGGCAGTGTGGAGAATGGATTAGGAAGATGGGGCGGAGGTAGGGTGTCTGAATAATAAGCAGCATGGTCCAAATCCAGAAATGGGATCTAGGATTTAGTATTAATTTTTTTTTTGGTGTTTTGATGTTTTTGTTTAGTTTTTAAACTTAATGTGCTATAAAATCAGAATCATTCTTCGTATTCATTTTCACGTAATTCTCCTGATGTTTTTATCACCTGTTACAGATCAGAAACAAGGTGTAATTCCCCATTCCCTGCCTGCACAGTGCTAGGCGGCATCTTGTATAAATTAGTGTTTTGCTTTAACCTGTTTGTTCTGCAACAATGAACTACTGTTGGGCTTAATTGTAGATAGTTTGCTGTGTGGTATATTTAAAGGTTATTGAATGCAATTTGCAGTGCTTAATAAGAAAGTTTATTCTTTGAGTATTATAAAAATAGCAAACCTATGCTTGAACTGTGGCTGGAAACGTATGCAGGATGGAAAAATGACAGCACTGAACGCCAGCTGTATCCATTTGCTAAGGCTGCCGTAATGAGACACCACAGACTGAGTGGCTTAAAAACAGAGATTTACTTTCTCATAGTTCTGGAGGCTGGAAGATCAAGATCAATGTGCCAGCAGGGTTGACTTCCTCTCTCCTTGCTGTGCAGATGGTTGTCCTCCTTGCTGCCTCTTCACACGGTCGTTCGTCGGTACATCACACCCCTGGTGTCTCTTCCTCTTCTTATAAGGACACCGATCATATTGCATTAGGATCCCATCCTGTTTCATTATAACTTAATCAGCTCTTTGAAGACCTCATCTCCATATATGTTGCATTCTGACGTATTAGGGGTTGGGATTTCAATATATGAATTTGGTGGTGGGGACACAGTTTAGCTCATAACATCACTGGAAAAAACTGGTTAGGTGAAAATTAGATAGCTGTAGGCATCTTGTATTTGTGTAGTAAATTACAGTTTACATAGCAATTTTACATGCTTATCTCATTTAATTTGAATAGGCATTTATTATTTGGTCCAAAGTTTTCCTGGCTCTAGTTGCACCTACAGAAGAATTCTTGCTGCTGATTAGAGTTTATCCAGAATGATTAATGGATGCAGGTTGAAAGATGTGCAAATTATATTCCAGTAATCTTTAAATCCTAGCTCTCTCTAGGTACAGCTTATTCTGAAGATAATACGTAAACAGACAAATGTAAAAAGTGTGATTTGAATGCTATGTCTTTTACCTCTTCTGATAAAGGAACAAATCCAGTTTAAACTAAACTAAATTAGCCTAAAGAGTTAGAAGACTTGAAGGCTTTGCTGGGGCTGGAAGATCTGTTTCCAAGATGGTGCACTCAAATGGCTATTGACAGAAAACGTTGGTTTTTCACCACATTTCGTAGAGTGGTTTGAAATGTTCTCATGACATCGCAGCTGGCTTCCCCAAAGCAAGTCATCCAGGAGAACAAAACACGAAGCCTCTTATGGACGTAGGCTTGGAGTCACTCACCTTCACCCTTCCTGCATTCACACTTCCCCATTCGTTAGAAGTGAGTCATCAAGTCCAGCCCACATTCAAGGAGAGGTCCCTTCATTACTACTTGGAGAGGTAGGTAGGTAGGTAAATAAGTAGGTGGGGAGATAGATAGACAGTTAGATTTAATCTATATTAATGGCAGGAGAAAAATCTGACCCAGAAGCCATCTGAATTAAAGTTTGTGATGTAGGAAGAAGACTGAGAAGCGCTGAAAGATTTTTGTAAACAAAATCCTGTCCTGTTGCTCACTGACAGCTGAGCAGTGAGCCCTTTCCTATCCTGAGCTCTCTGCTTCTGACAAGCAGACTGACATACCTTTGGCATATCTCTGAGTCATCATATAGTACGTTTCTGTCTAACTCTTATAATTCTCTGCCACCTGCTTGTTTGATAGATGAGGAAGCCAAGGACAATGGGGACAGTGGCTTGCTCAAGGTCACACTGCCACAGCAGTGCAAAAAGGCTCCCTTTTCTCCACATCTTCACCAACACTCGTTGTTTCTTGTCTTTTTGAAAATAGCCATTCAAACAAATGTGAGGTGATATTGTGGTTTTGACTTCCATTTCCCTTATAATTAGTCATGTTGAGCACCTTTTCATGTACCTGTTGGCCATCTGTGGATCATCTTTAGAAAAATGTCTATTCAAATCCTCTGCCCATTTTTTAATGGGGTTGTTTGGGGTTTTTATTGGGGGGTGGTCTATTGAGTTGTGTGAGTTTTTTTTTTTTTAACATTTTTTATTGATTTATAATCATTTTACAATGTTGTGTCAAATTCCAGTGTTCAGCACAATTTTTCAGTTATTCATGGACATATACACACTCATTGTCACATTTTTTTCTCTGTGAGTTATCATAACATTTTGTGTATATTTCCCTGTGCTATACAGTGTAGTCTATTCTACAATTGAGTTGTGTGAGTTTTTAAAAAAATATGTTTGAATGTTAATCCCTTTTCAGATATATGATTTGCAAATATTTTCTCAGTTTGGTAGGTTTCCTTTTCATGTTGTTGATGGTTTTCTTTGCTGTGCAGAAACTTTTTGGTTTGATATAGTTCCACTTGTTTATTTTTGCTTTTTTTGTCTTTGCTTTTGAAGTCAGTTCCAGAAAATCACTGCCAACTCATGTCAAGGAGCTTAGTGCCTATGTTTTCCTCTGAGTTTTATGGTTTCATGTTTCGCTTTGAAGTCTTTAATCCATTTTGAGTTAGATTTCTTTATGATGTAAGATAGTGGTCCAGTTTTATTCTTTTGCATGGGGCTGTCTGGTTTTCTCAGCCCCGTTTATTGAGGAGATTGTCCTTTCCCCATTGTAGATTCTTGACTCCTTTGTCATAAATTAATTGACCATATATGCATGGGTCCATTGATCTGTTTTTATACCAATACCATACTGTTTTAATTACTCCAGCTTTGTAATATAGTTTGAAATCAGGGAGTGTGATATCTATAGCTTAATTCTTTTTCTCAATATTGCTTTGGTTATTCAGGGTCATTTGTGGTTCCATACATACTTTAGGATTGTTTGTTCTATTTCTGTGAAAAGTGCCATTGGAATTTGGTAGGGATTGCATCGAATCTGTTTTATTGGTTTGGGTAGTATGGACATTTTTACAACATTAATTTGTCCAATTCATGGATTATTTTTCTATTTATTTTTATCTTCAGTTTCTTTTTCTATCTTTATAGTTTTCAGTGTACAGAATTTTCACCTCCGTGATTAAATTTATTCCTAAGTGTTTTATTCTTTTTGATGCAATTATAAATGAGATAGCTTTCTTAATTTCTCTTTCTGATAGTCTGTTGTTAGTGTATATAAACAGCAGATTATTGCATATAGATTTTGTATCTTGTAACTTTACTGAATTCATTTATTAGTTCTAATAGTTTTTGATGGAATTTAGGATTTTCTCTATATAATATCATGCCATCTGCAAATAGTGAGTTTTACTTCTTTACAATTTGGGTGAGTTTTCTTTCTTTTTTTTGACTAATTGATCTAATTGTCTTGTTCCTGATCTTAGAGGAAAAGCTTTCAGCTTTTCACCATTGAGGATGGTAACTGTGGGCTTGTCATATATGGTCTTTAGTATGTTAAGGTATGTTCCTTCTATACCAACTTTAAGTTTTTTTTTATCGTGAATGGATGTTTCATTTTGTCAAATGCTTTTTCTGCATCTATTGATAGAATCATGTAATTTTTTATCCTTCATTTGGTTAGTGAGATGTATCACATTGATTAATTTGCTGATGTTGAACCACCCTTGCATCCATAGAATAAATCTGACTTGGTCAAGATGCATGATCCTTTTGATGTATTGTTGAATTTGGTTTCCTAATATTTTGCTGATCTATCTTCATCAGGGATATTGGCTTGTAGTTTTCTTTTCTTGTAATGTCCTAGTGTGGTTTTGGTATCAGGGTAATGCTGGACTCATAAAATGCATTTGAATGTGTTACGTCCTCTTATATTTTTTTGGAAGAGTTTGAGAAAGATTGGTAGTAATTCTTTAAATGTTTGGTAGAATTTATCAGTGAAGACATCTGGTCCTGGACTTTTGTTCATTGGGAGGGGTTTGATCAATGATTCAGTCTCCTTACTGGTAATCATTCTGTACAGATTTTCTGTTTCTTAATGATTCAGTCTTGGAAAATTGTATGTTTCTAGAACTCTATCCATTTCCTGTAGGTTCTCCAATTTGTTGGTGAATAAACACAGTAGTCTCTTATGATCCTTGGTATTTCTGTGGTATCAGTTGTAAGATCTCCTTTTTCATTTTTTATAATATTTATTAGAGTCTTCTCTTTTTTCTTGGTGTGTCTAGCTAAAGATTTGTTAATTTTGTTTATCTTTTCAAAATAAACAGCTCTTAGTTTTACTTATCTTTTCTGTTGACTTTTAAATTTATTTAAATTCATTTATTTCTGCTATGATTTTTCTTTCTTCTTGTCTGGATGATCTATCCACTGATGAAAGTGGGGTAGTAAAGTCCCCTTCTATTATTGTACTAATGTCAGTTCTCTCTTGTAGGTTTGTTAATATTTGCTTTATTAGGTGCTCCTATGTCAGGTACACAAATATTATAAAGTGTTATATTTTCTTGTTGGATTGACCCTTTTATCATTATATAATGACCTTCTTTGTTTCTTACTACAGTTTTTATCTTAAAATCTATTTTGTTTGAGATAAGTATAACTATTCCAACTTTCTTTTGGTTTCCATTTGCATGGAATACCTTTTGCTGTTCCTTCATTTTCAATGTGTGTGTCCATACATCTGAAGTGAATCTCTTCTAGGCAGAATATAGATAGGTCTTGTTTTTGTTGTTGTTGTTGTTGTTTTAATCCATTTAGCTCCTCAATGTCTTTGGATTTGAGAATTTAACCTATTTACATTTAAACTAATTATTGATAGGTATGTACTTATTACCATTTTAATTGTTATCTGACTGTTTTGTAATTCCTTTGTTTGTTTTTTTTTTTCCCCCCTCTTCCCTTGCTCTCTTCCTTTGTGATTTGATGATTTTCTGTAGTGGTATGCTTAGATTTCTCATTATCTTTTGTGACTCTATTACAGGTTTTTGCTTTGTGGTTACCATAAGGCTTATATAAAACAACTTACTTATCACAGGCCTTTGTTTGTTTGTTTTAAAGGGAGATTAATTTTATTGAATTTATCAAATCTTGGATTTTACCTTCAGGAATATTTGTTAGTTATTTGCAAATAAATTTGAAATCAGTCTCTGTGTGTCTTAGTTCAAATCCTCAAGAGACAGTATGATTGGCAGCTGGCAGGTCAAATCTGCTGCAGCAGGAAGGAGGTCCATGTGGTAGAGCCTGGCCGCCCTGCTCAAGGCTGTGAATGGGATGTGAACTAGAAGCACAGCAAATACAGTTGATTGACAGCTCTGCTTTGGGGGCACACCACGTACCACAGGCCATTTTCAGTTGATAACAACTTAAGTATGAACTCAACCTAAAGCTCTACATTTTAATCCCCACCATTTTAGTGTTATAGTGTGTATCTCTCTATCTTGTATATCTATTAACAAATCATTATGGTTATACTATTTTTACTAATTTTGTCTTTTAACCTTTATACTAGCTTTATAAGTAAGTAACCCATCACTGTTACATTAGATTGTTCTGAATTTTACTGTACAGTTACCTTTACCAGGGAGATGTACACTCTCATATGTTTTCCTGTTAGTAATTAACACCCTTTCATTTCAGTTTAAAGAAGTCCTTTTAACATTTCTTGTAAGGCCAGTCCAGTGGTGATTAACAACATTAACTTTTCTTGTTGAGGAAATGCTTTATCTCTCCTTTAATTAAGAGGGACAACTTTGTCAGGCAGAGAATTCTTGGTTGGCAGTTTTTTTTGTTTTTTGTTTTTTCTTTTCAGCACTTTGAGTATATTTATGTCACTCTCTTCTGGCCTGCAAAGTTTCTGTTGACAAAATCTGATATTCATAGGAGGGTTCCCTTATAGTATCAAGTTATGTTTTTTCTTGCTGCTTTTAAGATACTCTCCTGGTCTTTAACTTGAACTTTGTAGTGTGCCTCCAGTGTGGGTCTCTTTATGTTCACGTTGTTTGGAACTCTCTAGGCTTTCTGGATTTGGATGTCTGTTTCCTTCTCCAAGTTAGGGAAGTTCAGCCATTTCTTCAAATTAGTTTCCTACTCATTTTTCTCTCTCTTCTCCTTCTGGGATCCGTATAATGTGAGTGTTGGTCTACTTGATGTTGTCTCATTAGTCCCTAAAGCTATCTTCACTCTTTCATTCTTTTTTCTTTTTGCTGCTCTATTGGGGGAGTTCCATTGCTCCAACTTCCAAGTTCACTAATGCTTCCTTTCGCTTCATCTATTCTGCTGTTAAACCCTTCTATTGGATTTTTCAGTTCCTATTCTATTCTTCAGCGTTGTGATTTCTGTATGGTACTCTTTTACATTATTCATTTCTTTGTTGAGATTCTCACTTTGTTCATGGATTATTCCCCTGACCTCAGAGAGCACTTTGACCACCATTTTTAACTCTTTATCAGATAAATCACTTATCTCCATTTCATTTAAGTCTTTTTTTTTTTTTTTTTTTTTGAGGTTTTATCTACTTCTTTCACTTGGAATATATCCCTCTGTTTCTTCATTTTTCTTGACTCTGTCTTGGTTCCCATTAGAAACAACAGCAATCCCTCCTACAGTTGACGGAGCGGCTTTGTGTAGGAGATGAACTTTAATGTTCAAACCCTGCCCTAATTCTTATTTGCCTGTCAAACCTCTGTGATTGTCCAAGTAGCCTACTTTCTTTCTAGTGGCTCCCAATAGTTATGGGTGGGTGTTCCAAAACCTGTCAGTGTCCCAAATAGGATCTCTTTCAGCAACCTAGACTCAGTGATTGCAAGACAGGCCCTCAGGCAGCAGCTTTTAAAGTATGTAAATATACCTTTATCCGGGCAAGATTGGGAAATGGATGTTGCTGTCTGCTCCTTCTCCACTGAGCCCTCAAAGAGAACCATTTCTTTCTTTGCTACTATCCCACTGAATCTGTGGACACAAACCCTGCCATAAGGGGATGTGTCCTCTGGTTGGCAGCCACAAAAGTTGGGGTGCCAGACATGCACACAGTTTCTTTCTCAGGGACACCAACAACCTGGAGCTAGGCAGAGGGAGAGCGCATAGATGGCACCTACACCAGTCTCCATCCCTAGAATCGGCCCCTAGAGGTGAGCCAGACCAGAAGCCTGCCCTTCAGGCTGAAACTCCAAGACAAGCAAATAAGCCTTTTTCACAGAAAGACTTGGAGATTGTTTCAGTCTGCTGTCTCTGTGCTGTGCCCTGAAGGTGACAGCCAGCCAAGAACTAGTCTGTGTGTTACAGACCCATTGGGTCCATGAATGCAAGCCCCACAGGCCACCAGAGCCAGTCAGTCAAGGGGTGTCTCCAGGGCAGCAGCCAAAACTGTGGCACCAGACACATGTACAAGCTTCCCTCTGGGAGATACTGGTGGTCTGAGCACAGCAGAAGGGAGTATGTGAAGACGGGGCCTGCCCTCCAATGTCTCTGGAGAGGATTCCAGTTGGCCCTTAGTGTGTGTTTAATTAGAAGCCTGTCCCTCAAGCCACAGCTATGAAGATAAGCTACTAGGCCTCTTTTGCAAAAAGACTGGGCGCTCAGTCTGTTGCCTCTCTGTGGTGCCCTGGCGGTGGTTCCTGGCTGAGAACTTTCCCCATTTGTTACAGTCCTGTGGGACCCACAGGCACAGGCCCTACTGGCCATCACACCCAGGCAATGTAGAGGTGTTAACTGGGCAGCAGCTGCAAAAATTGGGGCATAGTTAAGTGTACAGGATCAGTCTAGAGGGATACCAGTGAGCTGGAGCAAGGCGGAGAGCAAGTGCGAGGCTGGTGCCTGCTGGTCTCGGTCTCTGCAGTGTCAGGACGCTGCTAGACGTGTTTTACATTAGAGACTGCCCCTCAGGCTCATGTGCTAAGCAAATAAGCTGCTTTCACAGGACTGGTGCTGGGCCCTGGGGTAGGTGGATACACAAGCACCCTTTAAGATCTGTTTCTCAGCTCTGGGTCTCATGGACAAAAGCTCCCTTGACTTGCAAAGCTAGTTGTTTTGGGGAGCTTGTCTCAGGGGCAGGTCTTAAAAACAGGCGTGCAAGATGTGGGGTTCCAACCCTTTGCTCCTTAGGGAGAACCTCAGGGTTGTGAGTTCCCTCCTGATTGTGGGTTTCCACACTGAGAGCAGAACTTATGGTGAGATTGTGTCTCAGCCTCTGCTACCAGCTTCAGTGTGGGTTTTTACTTCCAGGAGTCGTTCAGCTAGTTTGGATTTTTTTCCCAGAGGACACTGTTCTGCATGTAGCTATAGGTTCAGTGTGTCTGCGGGGGGAGGTGCTCCTCCTGTGCTGCCATCTTGAACTGGAACCCATACGCCTTTTAAAATAAGTTGAGGTTCAGATGCTGGCTCTTCTTTCTGAGATTTAAAAGCATTATTAACAGTATAGAAACTATATACTTTTATCTTTACCCAATTAAAGAGTAAAGAATAAGGTGGGGTATTCTGATGCCACAAGCTGTCAAGTTAATAAAGGTAAGTCCTAAGTAGTCACGGGGAAGGATGGGGAAGACAACCTGCTGTTACTGATCAGAATAAAGAGAAGTAACAGGTCAGATTCTTCAGCATGTATTAAGTCACTAGCTGAGTATAGTTACAAATTTTTGTGACAGTTACCAGCTATTGTAAGTTACTACAAGACTTTACTGAATAGTGAGGATATCTGTCCCCCCAAAATCAAACTAACTCAACAAAATAAGTATCTGTTAACTCTCCTGCTACTTATTTTGCACTGCAGACATCCTCCTGCCTCCCTTCCATCTAGACCACTCCTTACCACTAGCAGCTGGAGTCCAGCTGTGCAGTGAAGGCAGTGGACAAATGTGATCCATCAATTATGATGACCTTTAACTTTACCAACAAATAATTTATAGATTTGGAAGGTGTTTTCAGGAATGCTGGTTTCATTGAGACTTTTAAGAGCTTTTATGGAAAATTCAACACAAAAATTTGCTTTAGAAGAACTTTATGGGTATATGATTAGCAGTATATAGAATGTTTGAATTTAAAAAAATTATGATTTAACAGTACATTCCATCATAAAGCTCTGAATACTGTGACTAAGCAAAGGAACAGTTTTTAAAATTTCTTTCACTAAAGAACAAAAAGATATTCAAAATTAAAAAGGCAACATATTTTGACTGTACAGCAAATTTACCTAGTTTTCATTCTATAAATAAATAACTTGTGAAATACTCTAAAGTCAGTGGACAAAACAGAAAACCGTTATTTTTTGTTACATCCCACAATTCTTAGAACTAAGACTAGAGGTTCCTGGACTTTGAATCTTTATGCTATATAGCATATACAGTGGGCATTCTCCACTTGTATCAGGAAATGGTTTCCTAAAGGGGTATTCATTCTCCAGGCCATTAAATAATTTTATCTTTTTTTCTTTATTCAAAACATTTACCAATTAGAAGAAGAAAGAGACCTGAAAAATCTACTTTTTTGTGGGTTGTTTTTTTTTTTTTTTTGCTACTTGCAATTTTCTTTTACATGCTTTCATAGTCATTTGAAAATAAGATCATTTCCTTTGGGTGTTATGTACAAATTAAATGCACAATGAATGTTTCTTCAAATGAACATAAACTTTCAATCAGTAAGATGTCACCTGTAGCAAAGAGGATACCAAACTATTGTGACAGGTAACAAAGGATTACAGTTTTTAACAAAAACCTGTCAGAGGCAATCATCCAATTACAATTTTGATGGGGTTCCTTCATTATTATTATTGTCTGTCCATAAATCCTGCAGCTTGGAGTCCATTTCAAATCCTTCTAAGAGTCCACTTCATGAGTTAAATATGTACATACAAAATAAAGCAGATATACTGTCATTTTTAAAAAGTAAATTATTTTACATATTCTAGGCTGGAGGCAGGTTAATGTAATCGAAGGTTATCGCTCTGAAAAGTATGATGGTAGGATTTTACAGCTCAGGTTACACAGGTTAACTCTTGGTTTATGTCAAGTATCACTGAGCTATGTCTGAAGGACGTCCTCACTCCTGTCACATTTATTTACAGTTGTCCAATAATAAGCACTTGAGCGGTAAAAATATTTCCACTATGAAATGTGTGATGTTGAAGACAAATGTTTCAGAGCATCAGGAATTAGATTAACAAAAGAGCAAAGTAAATCTAGAACAAGGAAAGGGAAGTTACATTTATTAAAAATAAAAATAGAATCTCTGATAACAAAACCATTTAGAATCCAAACATCTCCAACGTGCACTTAAGAATGCACATGTATTTAAAAAACCCACAGAGCCGTTAAGTAGTTTTTTTGTTTGTTTGTTTGTTTTGTTTTTAGAATTTTAGAAGCAAAAAAGAGCTGGGGCCGGCGCCTGCGGGAGGCCGGCCCGCAAACAGCGGGCCCAGCGCCCCTCCCCGTGTCCAGTCGGCGCGGAGGGTCATTGGGTGAACGCGCCGCTGCAGGTGGAGACGGCAGTTCTGGAGGGCTGATCCGGTACGTAAGTCAGTGGCTCCATTTCATAAAAAATCTGCAGAGGCTGGAAGAGCAGGGACGACCGTTTTCAAAATCTTCAGCTTTAACAGAAGGTACAGAATAAACTACTAAATCTAGAGGCTTTCACATTATTTTGCCCGAGTATCAAGTACTGTGTAAAAATTCCTGTAAAATCTTAAGTTAGACAAAACTAGTCTCTTTAAGCTTTAGATCAAAGCTCTTCACTCTGTCAGCATGGCTGATCAATCTTTTCTGCCTCTGTCACTAATAATGCTTGTCAAAGCAAGGAACTTTGAGAAAGAATGTGCACGGCTGAAGGAAAACAGTACCAAAAATGCCACTGGACGCCGTCCTAAGACACACACAGCTCCTGCTGGATACCGGGCTGTGAGAGTTTATTGTCTTCAGTCTTTTCCTGTCCTGGGGCTTGGCAATTAGTCTTCCGCTTAAATAATCGAAGGCTCAATCGTAACAATTCATTGTCCACCACAGGAGCATTCGTATAAGCTTGTTTTATGGTGCCCTGTTTGGAGAAAACAAAAACAAAGGAAAAAAACAGTGTACATGTTAGCTGAACAGTAGATAACAGCAGTAGAAAAGACAGGTTACCTGCTAACAAAAGTATCCGTTATAAGAAAAATTAATTTGGGATGGATATTAAATTAGCTGTATTAGATATTTAAAAGCAAAATTAGGAAAAGTTTTAAGACTCAAGGAATCTTAGAAAAGAAAGCAATCTTTAAAGGGTACCCAGTCTAACTTCTTGCTTAAAGTAGGAATCTTCTCAACAATCCCTCATAGGTCATCACGTTTTTACTTCATCATTGCTAATGATAAAACAAAATGACAAAAAACACACTACACATCCTACTGTTGAATGGTACTTTATTTCTTTTCAAAGAGTCCAGCTCTTTGGGATGAAATAAAATCTCTTCCCAGGAGCTACACACTAATTTGATTTTAGTTTCACATGACAACCTTTCAGTTCTCTGAAAAGAAGCACCAAACATTCCACACCTTACTATCTCCTTTGTTCTAAGATGTATGTCTCTCTCTACTGGAACTCAAAGCTACATTAGCATTTTTAAAAGGTATTGTCAGGAAATTTTGTTAAATGTTCTCCAACCATGTGTATGATGAAATAAGGTAAGATTGGATTATTTCCGGCATTCCGTTGTTTCTCTTCTAGACTCCTTAAAAGGAGCAGTAATTCCTTGATCACATCTGCACTACAAAAAATATTTTATAAGTTGTGACACAGTAAAATTGACTTATGTGTAGTTCTGTGAGTTTTTACTGATGTATACATTTAAGTAACCAAGTCCACAATCAGGATAGAGAAGATTCATCATTTTAAAAACTTCATTTATTATCCCTTCATATTCATACTTCTTCCCAACTCTAACCCCTCTAATGGTCTGTGCCGTGAATTAGGATTATAAGGTTGCAAACAAGGGTTCTCAACGAGGGGTATATTAGGGTGTCACAATTTTTGAACGGTACTAAATGGCGTATCAGAACACTAACCAGGAAATCCTACAAAATATTTTTTATAAAAAGGGGGCATGATTCTCATACCACTGCAAACCACAGTCTTTGCCAACTGGGGTTCCTTACCTGAGATAAACAGAAGTTAATCTGAGTTTCAGTTTCCTTTATTCTTAAGTAAATACTTACATAAATAATCACTGGCTTTTCCTTTCTTTGATTTGCTCTATTCACATAAACACTGTTCTTGCATATATATAAAATTTATATGCACACACACACCTCCTCAGAGATAGAAGGTAGCTAGAGGTCTGTCTGTCTATGAGGAGAGTCAGAGATCTGTCTATGTATGAGGAGAGAGAGGTTTATCTCTCCTCATAGATAGGTAAGTAGACAGACCTCTCTCTCCTCAAAGACAGGTGAGAGGTAGACAGATGGACAGACAGACCCCTGTCTCTCCTCAAAGGGAGATATTAAACGGACAGACTACTTTCCTTATACTTAGAGAGAGAGACAGACCTCCCTCTCTCCCCTCACAGTAGGTAGATAGATGATATAGATACGGAGACAGACAAAGATAGACAGATCGATAGGCAGACATCTCTCTCTGCTCTCAGAGAGGCTGACCCCTCTCCTCAGAGATGACAGAAAGAAACAGAGACAGACAGAAGTATAGACAGACCTTTCTCTCTCCTCACAGATAGATCTCTCTCTCTGTCTGTGTCTACCTACCTACCTGTTATGCAGACAGATAGAGAGACCTTTCTCATAGACACACAGACAGAAAGAACTCTCCTCAAAGAGAGATGATAGAAAGATAGACTTCTCTCTTTCTTCATACTTTTAGACAGACAAAAAGATAGAACTTTCTCTCTCCTCATAGATGGATAGGCAGAACTCTCCTCAAAGAGAGATGATATAGACAGATCTCTCTCTCTCCTCATAGATAGGATAGAGCGATAGACAGACTTCTCTTTGCTCCTAGAGAGATAGGGACGGACAGAAAAATACAGACCTTTCTCTCTCCTCATACACAGAGAGATAGACCTGTCTCTCCCCTCAAAGATAGACAGACACAAACAGAAAGATAGACCTTTCTCCTCTCCTTATATATATGTATATAGATATATAACATAAGGAGATAGATAACCCTCTCTGTCCTCATAGACATCTCTCTTCCCCCTCATATATTTCTCTCTCCTCTTATCTAGCTGTATGTCTGGCTATCCATCAGTTTTTCTCCGTGTGTGTGTAGATATATATATATTTCTCCTCACCACTCTGGGAATTTTTTCCCATTGATTTTCATTTTAAATAAATTTCTAGCATATTATCTAAAGAAATTTTCTAAATTAAAAATATTTCTCAATAGAGGATTTTAAATTTTCTTTATGTACAAAATTTTGACTAACAATTTGTTATTCAACATTAAATGTCCTTCAATTACTATTAAAAGTAAAGTATTATAAATTCTGATAGAATTCCTTCTTTTGCATGTAAAAGACTGAAAAACCAATCTCAAAAACAGTTAAGACCTTACTTAATCTCACTTCAAGCAAATGAAAAATGTGTCATCCATACTATGCAACAAACACTTAGCAACTCTTCTCAGCAAACGACAGTACCTTCTCATTTTTAACAAGCTGCTTTCGGATTGCAGAATCCCTTCTGAAGCATAATGCTTTACAACATGGGCCAAGATCACTAAGAAGACTCGCTCTTTCCTCTTTTCGTAGTAATGCAGCCATGTTGAGAGCTCCCAATTCATGTTCAAAAAGACTGTCTGCATCTTCAATAAAAAACAAGCATGCATTAATTTTCTGTAAAATAGAAGTGTTAACCGATTGCTTACATGAATATTCCTCAAAGAATACTTTATCAAAGTTAACCAGTATTGGTGGAAATTAAAGTCAATATACTCTCTGCAATGAAACTTCAACATGTAGTTTTGCTGCTAGTCTCAAAAAGAAATACTCTGATAACCACTTGAAGACAGACACTGACTGCTAACTGGGAAGAAAAGTTCAAGCTAAGAATTAAGTCAAATTCAGTATACTACTTACCATTCACTACTAAATTCTAGATTCAGAATTTTATTATAGCAAGATTCAAGTGGGACTATATTCTGTGACCTCTAAAGAACTTAGGAAAGTGATTAGGTATTAATTACCTAATCTGCAAATTTTATCCAATATTTGGTCACTGTAAAAACCTGGGACAATGTATGAAATTAAAATCCAGTTAAGTTACAACATTCAAGGTAGGGAGAAAACACTTACAACTTTATGAAAATAGAATTAAGGAAACGTTTGATTAAAAATAAAGAGACTGAGTTAAAAATAGACAAAAAGGAAGTCACAATAACAGAACAGGGCCAAATAACAGAAAGAGTAGTAACTTCAAAGCTAACATTTTAAGAGCTGGTCCAGTACCAATGGTACCAGGGTACTGTTTCTGTATTAAGCAGATTGTTACTCCTTTCCTTTGTGAGCTCTAGTAACTAACACCTAGGTAGAAGCAAAACAGACACTTTGACTGAGAATTAGTGGCATTACACTACATATTTCATTTCCTAAACTTGCAAAGCATAAATAATGAGATTAGACAATTAACAAGAAACTTGTCTCATGTAATAGATACCTAGTGAATAGGTTTATAACATAAAAGCATAAATGTAAATAAAAACTCAAAATTAGTAAACTGATGTCTAAGAATCATCTGAGGAGCTTTTTAAAATACAGTACAGCAGGGCTCTCGCACCAGAGCCACAGACTTCCCACAGCTGGAACCAGTACACCTGAGGCGGGAGAAGGCTGTTCCTCAGGTGATTCACACATAACGGCATTCGAGCCAACCAATGACACAGTCATATAATGCACACTATTAAAACGGAAAACAATCCCCAACATTACCAGTTTACTACAGATACAAATAAGTCTGCACTGAGTCCATGTACTTCCTTGAAAATTGCTTAACAGGACAAATTTTTTATTTAAATCATTATCTGCTGCCTTCATAACAGTAGAATATGAAACACACACTTGGCAAACCTCCCTATAAAGCGTAACGTGGCTAAACCTACAGTCTCTCTATGGTTTTGAACTGACCAGTACTAAGTTACTCAACAGACAGGTTAAACACATATGTAAGTACAAGTAAACCAAAGGAACTCAAGTAACTGGGAAAGTTTAGCTCAAAAGAACTTAATCATACTACACTCATGAAAACCCAGACAAAAGCACTTAAAATTTCAGTACACATGCAACTTTTCTGTTTTTAAACCTTAGAATTAAAAAACTACATATGGAGTGGGGATATACTTCAGCACTGTGGCACAGTAATAGACCAGCTGGATTAGAAAAAAAATTACCAGTTATTTCACAAATGTTTATTGAATGCCTACTATGTGTCAGGTACTGTTCTAGGCAGAAGCATAATTAGTAAGAATAGATTGTTTTGTTACTGCTGTATCCAATGTCTAAACAAAAAATGTCTTATTCTTTAGGGAACTTACATTCAATATCATATATTAATTCTCTAATGAAACTATCATAGCACCAAAACACAGGACTACTTGATAAGGAACAATCAAATCCCTCCTTAAAGTGTTTATTTTCATTTAGATTAAAGTGATCATTAGGGACACACTATAGTCTGATTCTGCTAACTATGCAATAGATTTTAACTTGAAATGCCATTAGCAAAAGCCAGAGGAGCAAATAGCTTTAGGGGTAGATAAGATCTTACGGGTTTCATTACATCATTTTATGCTCACAGGAGTTAAGATCACAGGCAAACAAGGTAAAAAGAGTAGGGCAAGAACTCAAGACATTGGTCATTTGTCAGGCTAACACACACTCACTATTATACTTTAAGTTTCTTACACGTACATTCTATGTATATTGGGCCATCTTAAGATCAAGAGTCTTACTGCTTATGCTAACAGTTAAAGTAAGAACATGAATTTATGAAACAAAATTTCTTTCAATTTTTTTCAACTTTATATTAGTAAAAAGTCAATTCATTTAACTAAACTTTTTTATTCCCATGACATAATATGAAATAATCTTATTGCTTTCACCTTTTTACCTCCTTTCCTTCTTTTTACACTCCTCCTCTCCATTAATAAAGCATTAATAGGCTTCCAAAACAGAAAAAAACAATCTATAAATTAAATAGTGTTCTGGAATAATGAAAAGCCGTAGTAGTGAGGTATAAAACCCATGTGATAAAATATTTTCAAACTAAATAGTAGCAGTTAATATTTAATGAGCATCATTATATGTCAGAAAGTAAAGTGTTCTACTTGTAATAACTCATTTGCTCCTTCTAACAATCATATGAATTTAGTGATTCAATGATTCTTAGCTTGTAGGTGATGACAGTATCACGTAGATTAAATAGCTAGTGGTATGCCTACTGGAATCCAGGCCATCTGGCCCAGAGACTAAGCTCTTAACTACTTTGTTAAAGGCTCAACCTAAACACCTGCATTTGAGTAGAATCCCCCAGTTCCCAGGGGAAAGGGTTGCCAAGATACCCAATTTGCTTAGATATGAAAAATACCTAGTTCACTTTCCCAGGCTCTGCTTCATTTAGCCCTGGCTAAACTACTGAGCATTCTGACATTAGACCTAACCTGTTAAAAAGTAATTCTGATACAGAAAGATCATTCTGCTGTTTTTATAACTTTTCTGCAGGCTTAAATTTTTCTCAAATTAAACTCTGACCATGAGAATTAAATAATGAATATAAGCGATTCCTCAAAAACAAACAAAATTTTTAAAAAGTTCCTATAGTATAACCGCTATGTGAGGACAGAATAGAATCCTTTTCAAAATCCTTAATAGTTATGTGAGACATTATATAGTTAAAGTGGGATAGAATTACCTTTGGGTTTTTCCAAAAGTCTCTGACACGTTTCTTTGACTTTGGTAAAGAGTTCAGAACCAGCCAACTTTTTAGAAATCCCAACTCTCAGCATAACAGCTCCAGGTGTGAATTTTAGGAGTGCAGCCCCAGGCTCTCGTGGTTCTTTTGGATGCTTTGGCATAAGACCAGACCAATCCACATCTATCACATCTAACGGATCTATAAAAAGTTAAAGAACAGAGTTTTATTACACCAAGAAATACCATTCTTGTTATCTATGGACAAATATATAGATTGCAAGACACCAAAAGCGTTAAGTAACAAGTAATTTAAATTAAAAAAGCATATTCTTAAAAGCTTTTCTATAAAAACTAATATTTAAAAACCTCACCAAAAGAAAATAGACAAAGAGGTGGCAGGTAAGCCATGCCCCTGCCACCCCCTACTCCCCACCATACTGCTGCTGTTTTCCTGACCACCTGCGAGCTCCCATGGCCAGCCCACACAGGGGATGCCCCTTGAAACTGGGCTCCAGTTGCCAGGGGTGATTGTGTTTCTGGGCCCAATGGGTCTAAAACAATCAGAGATAGTCAAGAGGCAAGCAAGAACTTGGGCATGGTTAAACAATAAGTTACATCATCAACAGTCTCTTCAAGACTGAGAGCAATACCTGTTTCGCCTAACACATAGAAACAAACAAACAAGTCAAGCAAAATGAAGAAAGAGGAGTATGTTCTTAATAAAAGAATAACACAAAGATCTTCCTCCCCTCCAAAAAGCTTAATGAAATGGAGATAATTTATCTGATAAAGAATTCAAAGTAATGGTCTTAAAGATGCTCACCAAACTCAGAAGATGGATAAATAGAGAAAGAACTTCAACAAAGAGGTAGAAAATATATAACAGTACCAAACAGAAGCCACAGAGCTAAGGAATACAATAATTGATCTGAAAAATACAACAGAGGAATTCAATAGCAGACTAGATAAAGCAAAAGAGAAGAATTAGTGATCAGGAAGATAGGGCAGTAGAACTTACCCACAAAGAGCAGCAAAAAGAAATAAGAATTTAAAAAACTGAAGACAGCCTATAGGACCATGGGGCATCATCAAGCAAAATAACATGCACATTACAGGGGTCCAAGAGGAGAAAGAGAGAAGGAGAAAGGGACAGAAAAATTATCTGAAGAAATAATGGCTGAAAACTTCCCTAAACTGGGGAAGCAAGGAGACATTCAGACCCAGACTGTTCAAAATAAGATGAATCCAAAAAGACCAATAACAAGGCATAATATAATAAAAATGTAAAGAATAAGAGAATCTTAAAAGCAGCATGAGAAAAACAACTTAATATGTGCAAGGGAATCCCCAATAAGACTAATTTCTCGTGGAAATTTACAAGCCAGAAAGGAGTGGCATGATATATTCAAAGTGCTGAAAAGAAAAAAACCACTAACCAAGAATACTCTACCCAGCAAGGTTATCACTGAGAATTGAAGGAGAGATAAAGGGTTCTCCAGACAAGCAAAAGCTAAAGGAGTTCATCAGCACAAAACTGGCTCTACAAGACTTGTTAAAGGGACATCTTTAAGCTGAAAAGAAAGAGCAACAATTAGTAACAAGAAAACATATGAACTTAAAAATCTCATTGGTAAAGGTGAATATACAGTAAAAGTAGATTAATCACTTATAAAGCTAATATGAAGGTTAAAAGATGTAAGTAGAATAACTATAACTACAATAATTAGTTGAGGGATACACAAAATAAAAAGATGCAAAATGTGACATCAGAACATAAAATGTGAGTGTAAGGGGAAAGTAAAAAGGCAGTTTTAGACTATGTTCAAACTTAACCTGTTATCAATGTAAATAGATACAGGCTGCTCTATATGAGCATCCTGGTAACCATAAAGCAAAAACCTAAACAGATACACAAAAGATAATGAGAAAAGAATCCAAGCATAATACTGTAGAAGTCATCAAACCACAAGGGAAGAAAGCAAGAGAAGAAACACAGAGCAACCACAAACCAGCCAGAAAACAATTAACAAAATGGCAATAGTAACTCCATACCTATCAATAATTACTGTAAATGTAAATGAGCTAAATTCACCAAAGACAGAGTGGCTGAATGGATACACTAATAAGACCCAATTATATGCTGCTTACAAGAGACTTACCTCAGATGGAAAGACATACATACATAGAAAGTGAAGCGATGAAAAAAGACATTTCATGCAAACAGAAACCAAAAAAAAAAAAAAAAAAAAAGCTAGGGTAGCTATACTTACACTTGTATCACACAAAATAGACTTAAAGAATGTTATAGAACACAAAGATAGGCATTACATAAAGGGGTCAATCCAACAAGAGATAATATTTGTAAATTTGCACTCAACATAGCACCTAAATATATAAAGCAAATATTAACAAACTAAAGTGAGAAATTGACAATAGTACAGTAATAGTAGGGGACTGTAATACCCAACTCAAATCAATGGCTAGATCATCCAGAGAGAAAATCAACAAGCCTTGAATGACACATAACACCAGATAGACTTAAAAGATATCTGTCTATCCACATAACATTCTATTCAAAAGGAGCAAAATACACAATTCTTCTCAAGGGCCCAAGGAACATTCTCCAATACAGATCATATGCTAGGCTGTAAAACAAGTTCCAATAAATTTAAGACTGAAATCACTAAGCATCTTTTCTGACAGCAGTGGTATGAAATTAGCAATCAATTACAAAAATAAAACTGGAAAAATCACAAATATGTGGAGATTAAACAACATGCTACAGAACAACCAATGAGTCAAAAGAGAAATCAACGGAGATGTAAAAAAAACCTTCTGATATTTATACTGCAGAAATACAAAGAATCATAAGAGATTACTATGAATAACTATATACCAATAAAATGGAAAACCTAGAAGAAATGGACAAATTCCTAGAAATGTATAATCTCCCAAGACTGAAACAGGAAAAAAATCAAGAATATCAACAGACCAATTACCAGTAATGAAACGTCATCAGTAATAAAGACTCTGCAACAGAAGTCCAGGACCAGATAGCTTCACAGGTAAATTCTACCAAACATTTAGAGAAGAGTTAATGCCTATCATTCTCAAACTATTTGAAAAAATTGCAGAGGAAGGAATACCTCTCCAAATTCATTCTATGAGGCCAGGATCACATTGATACCAAAAACCAACAAAGATACCACAAAAAAACTATAGGCCATTATCACTGATGAACATAGATGCAGAAATCCTTAAGAAAATATCAGTAAACTGCATTCAACTATACACTAAAAGGATCAAACACTATGATCAAATGTATTTACTCTAGGGATGCAAGGACAGTTCAATAGCCACAAATCAATCAATGTGATATACTATGTCAACAAACTGAAGAATAAAATCATATGATCGTCTCAATACCAGAAAAAGCTTTTGCCAAAATTCAATATCCATTTATAATGAAAACTCTACAGAAAGTCAATATATAGGGGGCATATATCAACATAATTAGAGACCATATATGACAAATCCACAGCTAACATCACACTCAATGGTGAAAAACTGAGAGCATTTCCTCTAAGATTAGGAACAGGACAAGGATGCCCACTCCTGCCACTTTTATTCAACACAGTATTGGAAGGTCAAACCACAGGAATCAGACAAGAAAAAGAAATAAAAGGCATCCAAATTGGAAAGAAAGAAATTTAACTATCATTACTTGTGGACAAAATGATTATATATATAGAAAATCCTAAAGACTCCACCAAAAACTATTAGAACTAATAAATGAATTCAGTAAAGTTGCAGGGTGTAAAATTAATATACAGAAATTGACTGTATTTCTATACACAAACAACAAACTATCAGAAAGAGAAATTAAGAAATTCTCATTTACAATCATATCAAAAAGAATATAAAATACCTAGAAATAAATTTAACCAAGGAAGTGAAAGATCTATACACTGAAAACTGTAAGACATTGACAAAAGAAACTGAAGAGGACTAATAAATGGAAAGATATTTCATGTTCATGAATTGGAACACTTAATATTAGGATCATGCTCCCTGATTCAAACTATACTACAAAGCTATAATAATCAAAGCAGTATAATACTGGCATAAAAACAGACACATAAAATGACTATAACTCCACAAAAAATGTTAAATAAAAAAAAAAGAAATGCTGGCATTCTTTAGAGACGTGAAGGGCAGAAAGCACAGTGGATTCAGGATTAGGGAATCCTGCCATGGCATGCCTTCTGAAACACAGCTAAATGGCAAAACCACCAGTTGGATGGAAACAAAAAGAGGAAACTAAGGTGGACAAAAGTCACATTGGCTGTGTCATTTTGGGATACCATTTAGGGCGTGCTATCTCGGGCAGCCAGGTGAACAGGGGCAGAAGCTAGTTGACACCTTGACCATATTTTATGAACCAAAAATCAGAACACATGATCTGACAGATAAAAATTTACTCGTGGGATAGAATATTTTAAACTAAAACTGATCAGAAAACTCCAGAATGTGTGGTGACAAAAGAATAGAGCAACAAGACAAACTAAGTTGTGTCTACTCAGCGAACTCCACAAAAAGGCTAACTGAAACTGGCTCACACACTCCAACTCTGTTACATGTTTGTTTACACCCACAAAAAGAGTGAAAAAAAAAATGAAATTTAAGATGCTTATTTTAAGATTTCCTTAGTGGGGAGGGTATAGCTCAGTGGTAGAGTGCCCACTTGGCGTGCACAAGGTCCTGGGTTCAATCCCCAGCACCTCCATTAAAATGAATAAACCTAATGACCTCTCCCCCCTAAAAAATAAATAAATAAAAATAATTTAAAAAACAAAAACAAAACAGACACATAGATCAATGGAACAGAATAGAGAGCCCAGAAATAAATCCATACATATATGGTCAATTAATTTATGATAAAGAAGCCAAGAATATACATTGAGGAAAGAAAGCACAGTCTCTTCAATAACTGGTCTTGGGAAAAGCAGATAGCCATATGCAAAATAATAAAACTGGACCATTATCTTATACCATACAAATTAACTCAAAATGGATTCAAGATTTGAATGCAAGACCTGAATCCACAAAACTCCTACAAGAAAAAAGAAGCATTAAGCTCTTTGATATCACTCTTGCTGATATTATTTTGGAACTGACTCCAAATACAACAGCAACCAAAGCAAAAATAAAGAAGTGGGACTACATCAAAAAAGCTTCTGCACAGCAAATGAAACCATCAACAAAATAAAAAGGCAACATACTGAATGGGAGAAGATATCTGCAACTAAAATATCCATTAAGGGGTTAATATCTAAAATATATTAAGAACTCATACAGCTCAATACCCAAAAAAAAAAACAAGCAATCTCGTAAAAAATGGGCAGAGGATCTGAATAGACATTTTCCCAAAGAAGGTATATAGATGGCCAATAGGCATATGAAAAGAGGCTCAACATCACTAATCATCAGGAAAATACAAACTGAAACCACAATATTATCATCTCACACCTGTCAGAACAGCTATTATCAAGAAGACCAGAAATAATAAGGATGACAAGGATGAGGAGAAAAGGATACTCTTGTGCACTGCTGATGGAAATGTGAATTGGTACAACCAGTATGGAAAACAATATGGAGGTTCCTTAAAAAACTAAAAATAGAACTACCATATGATTCAACAATTCCACTTCTGGGTATTTATCTAAGGAAAATACGAACACTAATTTGAAGAGACATATGCACCCGTCTGTTCACTGTAGCATTATTTACAATAGCCAAAGTACAGAAACAACCTAAGTGTCCATCAACAGATGAATGGGTAAAGAAGGTACACACACACACACACACACACACACACACACACACACGATGGAATGCTACTCAGCCATAAGAATGAAATCTTGCCATTTGAGGCACATGGATGGACCTCATCCCACTAACTGAAATAAGTCAGAGAAAGGTAAGTATGATTTCACTCATATGTGGAATCTAAAAAAAACCCAAAAGAATCAAACAAAACAAAAAGAAAACCAAACTCACAGATACAGAGAATAGACTGGTGGTTTCCAGAGGGGAATGGATTTGAAGGTTAGATAAAATAGGTGAAGGGTATCAAGAGGTGGAAACTTCCATAAAATAAAATAAACAAACTTCTATAAAGTAAATAAATCACGGGGGTGTAAAGTACAACATGGTAACTATAGTCAATAACACTGTATTTCAACATTAAAAGTTCCTAGAGAGTAAAAGTGGAAAGTTCTCATCACAAGAAAAAAAATTTTGTGACTGCATGGTGGCAGATGGTAACTAGACTTAATGTGATCATTCTGCAATGTATACAAATGTTGAATCATTACACTGCATACCTAAAATTAATATAATGTATGTCAATTATACTTCAATAAAGATCCCCAAAACCAAAAAAACGGGCAAGCAAACAAAAGCCTAAGCAAACCCACTGCTACAAATAAACTGCTTGAGAGATCCTCAATGAAAGAACTCCATTATTTCACTAAGATAAGGTCTGACATTTTGCAACTTGGTACTAGAATTCTTTCAAGGTTTAAATCTAGGAATATATTTACTTTGTATGTGTGCATGCATACACAAACACACACAGGCATACAAATAATTCATTATGAAATTACTTTAAGAAACATGCAGTGGCTATGATTAAAACAGAGCAAATGGCCTATCCATTGATAAGGAACAGTTTAGGAAATTAATAAAACAATATTCTATTTAGAAATACCCAATAGCTGATGATAATAAAAATAACACTCACATATGTTATACATTAGTAGAAAAATTATAGAATATAAGAACAAATTTAAGTCAAAATAAAAATTTAATATTCTACATACCCAAAGAAAGCAAAGACCCTCACTGTGATAAAAACGAAAAAACCCCCAAAAGAACATTAAAGATTGTTGCTTCTTAGTGTAGTCACTGGAGTACATTCTGGGAATAAATAAAATACTATAAGTCAAAATAATGACTGGATTCAGAATATTGATAGAAAGAAGTATATAAACAGTGTTCAAATATAATTTCAACCTTTGTAAATTTCTGAATGGTTGTTTCAAAAGTTGGTTTGTGGCAGCACAGTTGTGAAGCTCTGTATCATACACCGATCATCTAGAACACTGCTAGACAAGCAGGGTTTGGTTAGATTCCAGGTCATATAAAATGAATCTTAAACTCTGGAAAGGAAATCTTACAATTTTAATATTTTAAATAATGCCCTTTCAAATCTACAGGCAATGTCTACTTAAAAATGAGCAGAGCATATTAATTTTCATTTTATTGGCCTTTCAAAGTTAATTAAAACATAAATGGGAAAATTCTAACTGAAAGGAAACAAAGAATACATCAGTACCATAATTAATTCTTATGTTCAGCTACCTCTACAAATGATTACCTGGCATCTTCTCTTCATCCTGTTGGTCCTCCCTCTTTTCAGCATCACCTGCCAGAATTTCATCTAGTTCATCATCACTGATTGGCTCATATCCTTCTCCAGCACCAGATCCTAATGAATGCACATCATCTAACTTGGATTCATCATCTCCTACTAAATAGAAAAATTAATTTCAGCTCAAAGAGAGTGTTAAGGAAAAGGCACAGCTAAGTGAATCCAAAGAGGAGAGGCTGTGCACACTAAAAAAAATTTGAAAAGCATTTTTTTATTTGAAAACTGTATTTCCTAATTATTCAAAACACTTGCTAATTACAAAAGAAAACTTAAAGATTAGTTTAGTTTTAATGGCAAGAACACAATATGAACAGCAATATCAAACTAGGTTATAAGATTACAATTAAAATATGAGAAATAAAATCTACCACTAACATGTTAATGTTGATTATGTTGTATTAATTTTTTATAATAAATCTTCAAGTAAATCCAGAGAAATCTACTTATTTCAAAAGGATGCATCAATTTCTTTACTGAAATAAACTCATTAAAGAACTTATAAGCGAATTAGTAAAATTTATTTGAAACTTTTAAATCTTAGTTCATTAATACTTCATTCATGATATGAAGAACTCCATAATGAAGTAAAAATGTAGAAATGCCATTTATTTCCCCCATCTCCCAATTTATCTTTCCTATTCCAATGTTTTCTTTTAATTAATGAATGGAAGTTTTAAAAGAATGTTGTCAAAAAAAAAAGTTGTCATACAATTTTAAAGTATTTCTGTTAGTAACCACTAGTGTACCTTCCATTTCTTACTTTACTGGTTTTTCTCAACTACCTCGGCTAAAGCTTTGTTTCCTTGTGAATTAGTTTTGAATCTGAACTATCATAAAACCACATACTACACTATTTCTAATCAGGTGTTATCCACACACTTTTCTGAGTTTGTAACACTAGTTTTCAAAATGCAACATATGCTCTATACATATAAATTGTAGCAAATAAAATACAATAAACTAT
The DNA here is from genome assembly GCF_009834535.1 of Camelus ferus. Lineage (NCBI taxonomy): Eukaryota > Metazoa > Chordata > Mammalia > Artiodactyla > Camelidae > Camelus > Camelus ferus. The sequence goes on from NC_045709.1 coordinate 7,157,918, forward strand.
GAGATATTTTTAGTCATTCAAATAATTTTCTACTCTATTAAATTCTGTAATAATCTCATACCACCAATTCACCTCTAAGGTAAACAATTTTAATAACTTCATTATATAAATATACATCTAAACATAAATACAAACAATAGGATTTTTAATTTTTCAACCTTATCAAACTAATTTTCCTACTTTTATGAATAAGATTTTTCACTTCACAATAGGTAAATTCACCCATAAATTTCTACCCTATGTTATCTGTGATCACAACCAATGAACAGTATGTTTTAGGGATGAAGGGCACAGACTCTAATCATGAGAGAATCATTATAATGATCAGTTCCATTATATTCAACTATACCCCAAGACTGTACTGCCATTAGTACTATGGCTCACAAATTGATGCTATTTAAATTCAAAATTGAGATTAAAATGAATGTGAAGAAATGTTTGGGTAGAAATGTTTTTGTCAAGTAGAAAAAATATGTAACAATTGGCATACTAGAATATATCTAATCAAATAACCAAAAGATACAAAGATGCTTATAGTTTTAAAAGAATGTGAATTTTATTCTGGGACCAGAGCTATAATATATCAAATGAAAAGAATAATTAAATATTACCGCTTATGTACGTAATATCCCAGAAGTTTCTTGGGGGTTATGTCAGAACAACAGTGGTATCAGAATTGGACAGTTCATGGAGGCAGAATTTCCAGGAGAATTCTCAGGGAGGCCATTACTATTGTTAACCTGGGCTATAATTCACCAAAGAATAAGGTATGGTGCACGTATGGACAGGCAGAACATACCTCCTTCCATCAGCCATTACTGTGCCCCTGCTATAGTCTCCATGGTAAAGAAATGAAAAGCTATGATGCCTAACAAAGAAGTACAGTACAGTGGGGAGAAAACCATGGGAAAATAATTACAATACAGTGCAAGGATGCTATTAAAGATGTATAAACAAGCCGCTATGGCAATCTGAGAGTAAGCACCTTTAGCAAAGGCAGCTCATAGAGGAAATAATAACGGCACTCGCAGGTTGAGTAAGAGAAGACAAAGGGAAAAGGTCTATCAGGCAATGGGAAGAGAGGGCACGGAGAAGGCTGGAGAACGTAGCCCATTCAGAGAATGCAGGGGCACGAGTCAGTCTGCAGAGCATATCGGGGTGAAGAGTGGAGAGCAGATGTTCCACACAGCTGAGGCTGGCTCTGAGCGGGCAAAAGGGTTGATGTGGAATTCTCAGGATCCCCTTCTAGGAGCAGGGAGTCATTTAATAAGGGACCTGGCACCCTCAGGTTTTAGTATCTGTGGAGGGCTCTGGAATCCATTCCCCACAGATACTGAGGGACCGAGGGATGACTGTAATCTTTTATTCCACTTAGGCACATTTGAACCAAGTCTATCTTAATAGTACCAATGAGGGGAGCACACTTCTAAAGTATCATAGGGCTTTTCCTTATAAAATCTAGTTTCCCTAAAAAACAATAGAGTCAATACGCGTATCAGATGACCTTTCAAAACAGAAATACTTGTTAGCTGTGAAACCTGAAAAGGAACGGAGTAGTGTAACAGACAAAAAGCATGATACTCACCTTCCACACTCTCAGTTCTTTCAGCTTTATTGGTATCTTCAAATCCCTGCACAGATCCTAAATCTTTATCCATTCTCTCCTTGTCCAAAGCTACAGAGTCTCGGGAAGTGCCTTCTAGGTCTCTTTCATGTTCATTCTCCAGTTTTGCTTCACTGCGTTTTACAGACTCAATTTGAGAACTCTCAAAAGTTCGGTCTCTGTCCCTGTCCCTTTCCATGGAGTCAGAGATCAGTCTCTCTCTTTCCCTGTCCAAGTCTCTTCTTTTGTCTCGTTCTCTCTCGCGTTCCTGTAGTCGGTCTCGGTCCCTGTTCCGTGGCCAGTCTTTATCGGCATCTCGCTCCCACTCCCTCTGCCTTGCATCTCTCCTCTCTCTCTCCCGCTCTCTATCATGCTCATAACGTTCACGCTCCTGAAGCCTATCTCTGCTATCAAACGACCCTGACCTTGAATGGACCTGTCGATCTGACTCAGGAGAACTTCTTCTTGAACTATGGCTTCTTGAATCCTGGCGATCTAAAATAAATATACCATATTTATACTAAAGAGTTAACATGTGATAAAATAAATAAAATGCTTCATTTTAAGGTCCTTTAAAACTTACAATTTATCCATCCCTTTCTCAATTAAAGTGCTAATTAAAACATGTAAAAAGCATGTTTCCTTGTTTATTTCCACTATAACCACAAAATATCTTCAAAGAAATAAGTACATAAAATGGTTAAGCAGTAACAGAAAATTGATCATTTCATTATCTGATCTCTTCCTGTCCCCCTACCTTATTTTCTGTGGTCAAAAGACAAAGCATCAGCTGCAGGAAGAACAGCTGGAAGGTTAAAATTTCAGGCATCAATAGAGGACTTGAATACATAAATGTTTCCACCAAGCATTCCAAGTGTTTCTACTAAAATCTTGATATTAAACCAATTGACATCAGGGTTTCTACTAAAATCAGCGTTTCTACTAAAATCCTAATATTAAACTGACTGACATCATTGAATGTACTTCTACTATAACACTGATATTAATGTAACACGTAACACTTTGGTGGGATGGTTAAGCTTTTACTTCAAGTTCCTTGAAATTTAAGGCAGTGTATAAAGTAACCAATTTAGCATTTACTTTAAAATTATAATTTATATAAAACAGTAAACTATAAAATACACTAACATAGGAAACACTGGTTAGATTATAATTCATTTTATTACCTGAAGAAGTACTTCGACTGGGTTCTCCACGCTTTAGCTGGTCAATCCTAGATTTCCTCTCTCCTGTGACTTCCAGACTTTTCGTTTTTTCTCTGTCTCTTGAGCCACTATGCAGTACTCGCTTTCGACCGCTTTGGTCATCTCCACTCCGATGTGCAGAATCATTGGATGGGGAGCGTAGGCGGCCGGATGTATGGCTACGATTACTCCGATTGCTGCCAAGGCTGCTACTCCTCTTTTGATCCACTGGCTTGCGATGTGGCGCATCGTCTATAGTAACATGAGGTGCCTCTACTTTTTCTACTCGTGTTCTGTGGCATTTCCTATGTGAATCTTCACTGGTTGGATTGGTGGTGTTGGTAGAGGTGGCAGAGCTGGAAATGGTGGTGGCAGAGGTGAAGCTGGTGGAAGCAATAGCAGCAGAAGTCAAAGCAGAAGCTGGAGGAGGAGGAGGAGGAAGCGAAGATGGAGAAGGAGTCCTTCCAGGAGTAGCAGTTGTGGCAGCATGCTCTGGTTCTGTCACCTCTGCACGGTCGGGCACGTCCTCATCAGACCAGTCACTGAATGCTGTGTCTTCCTTTTTCTGAAGATCCTCTAGCGTGCCATCCTTATCATTGGAAATTTCAACCAGTTCCTCTTTGGTTGTTATAGGGGGAGTCCGTGGGCCTCTTTTCTTCTTACTCTGCTGGACTGCTTCTTCATCAGAAATATCAGAATCCCCTCTGGATCTCTTACGCTTTTTTTCAACACTTTTCTTCTTTTGTCCTTTTTTTGGTGAAAATACTTGACCATCTTCAGATGCTGTCTCTGTGTTACCCCTCTCTATTCCAATATCATCCTCTTTCTTTTTCTTAATAGGTTTCTTTTGAATTTTTGCTTTTTTCTTGTTTTCATCGTGGGCTCGATCAGATGTGTCTCGGTCTTCAGACAGGTGGTGTCCGATCATGTCTTGTACACGAGATCTTGAGCTCTCTGGGATTTCTGCCTGGTCTCTCTGCTTGTCTACAGAAGAAACTTTCTCTTTGAACTCCTGCTCCTCATAGCGCCTTGAACTTTCTTTTCTTTCTGGTTTACGATCTTCTTCTTTCCATCTTCCCTGCCTGTCTTCTGTAAGGTGTGATGGACTAAGAGAACGAGATTCGTGAGGTCGAACAACCTGGCTCAAGAGTCTGTGTTTTTCATCTATTCAAAAAGATAAAAGTAATCACACTTTCACCATGCTAACATATTGCATGTTACATATAAATAATAATAAACCAGTCTCTCACTTTTCATTTTAAAACTTTAAAAGTAACAGTAATTTCAGTAAAAATTAAAATATGGCTTTACTACAAATAGCAGGAAATAGTGCCATTATGATAAAATGGCTGTATTTTCAATATACACTTTAGTGACAATGGGAAGTATTCAAAGGCAGTGGAGCAAGAAAAAATTTTAAACCTTAACTCATCATTTCCTACTGATGTCAAAGAATGGTGTCATGGCTACAAATGAGTATGACTATGGAAACACAGAAAACAGATTCTGCTTACTTTTGTCATCTCCACTGTTGTAAGTGTCACTGTCAGGGGAATGTTCCCGCCGGCGCTTAGGTGACTGACGAGGGCTAGGACTCCCTTCATTTCTATAGCGCTTCCTAAATCAGACAAACGTAGTTTATAAAATTCCAGGGGATGAAAAATAGATTTATTTACTACATTTTTACTATTACTTCTTTACTTATAGTAACTAGAATATATAATTGTAGGATAGCAATACTGTCAGCACTATTTATATCATACAAAGGGTATTCAGCATCTTTAATAAAATTCTTCATTTGTTAAGACTAACAGCTGTGGACTTAAAATACATGGCAATAGTTCTTTTTTCATTATACATGTAGAAATACTCAACTGAGATTTGCCAGATTTAATTACTGCAAAGTGGTAACATACAGCTGAGGAATCAATGCACCCTCTACCGAAACTCACTCATTAGTTTTACCTTTTTATGGTGCAGAAATACCTTATGCTGGAAAGCCAAATGAGAAAATCTAGTACTGGCTCTGGAGTCAAAAAAAGACTTGAGCTGAATTTATAGTCATGTTACTTATTATGCAATCTTAGGTAAGTTCCTAGAAGTCACTGAACCTTACCTTTTCCATCTGAAAATAAGGGAAAAAATGAGAGTCCATCACATAAAACTGCAGTGAGGAATAAACTAGTTATGCCATAAGCCCAGGGCCAGTCACGCTGTGGGTACACTGTAAAAACTGGTTCCTTCTTACCTCTTAGAACTAACACACCTGTTTGGTGACAAAATAATTCATACGTTCACTTTATTTCTTGTTCTTCAGTTAAACTTTAAATGACTAACGTATATCTCTAGGTAGTTAAGTTATTCTAGTGTTTACTTATATATTTTCATTAAATCTTGACCACTTTTTTTTTTTTTAAACTCACGTTGTTTGTTGAATACTACGGCCAAAAGCTGAGAAACACTGCAGCACAGGAGCACAAGAATTTCTTTGACCACTCTTTTATGTAGATGAGCAACCAGGTGGAAAAGAAGGAGGCCCCAGGTGTAGTATGACAACTCACAGGCCCAAGCTTGTGCAATTCCTTATCCAAAGCTCCTGCCATCATTAGGCCATATGTTTCCCCACTCTCTGAATCTGGGTTGGCCCAGTGACTTGACAAGAGGATGTGGTGAAAATGACACTGTCTAAGTCTAGAGATTTAGGACTCAAGAAGCCTTAAAGTTTCTGCTTTTGCCTTCTTGGTGTGTTTCTACTATTATACACAAAAGCAGAATTTATACTACTGGAGGATGTGAAGTCAAGTGGAAGAGAAAATAAGAAGTCCTAAGCAACAGCCAGCACCAATTGCCTGACATGTGAGTGAGGCTATTTTGGGTCATTCAGACCCAGCTGAACTGCCAGATTGACTGGAGGAGCAAAAGTGATGCCAAGTGAGACCAGGAGAAGACCCACTCTGCTGAGCCCAGCCAAAATGCTAACCCACATAATCATGATCAAATAAATGGTGGTGGTTTTAAATTTCTAACTTCTTGTGCGGTTTGATACACAGCAAGAGATAACTGATAACACAAAAAAATTTAAAACATGCAAAGAAGAAATTTAATTTCAAGGAAGTATCTTCAGAAACAAAATTACAGTAAAATAAATACTATGGCAATTCAGCAAACCTTCTACGTAACAGTGGTTAAAAACAAAAGTACTGTATAAATCCGGCTACTAAGATGACAATACGATTGATAAAAACATCAAGATATTAATCTCATATAATTAATCTCAAACAACTGGTTATTTTATAGAACTGTTGACTTTTAAGTTTCTTGGGCCCTTGTCAATGCTTAGAATGTCTAGCTGTGAAAAAACCAAAAAAACTTTGGCTATGGTAAACTGAGATCAGATGCACAGAAAATATAAAAGCACAGGACTGAATAGTAAATAAATAACAAAGATTTAAGACTTTTAATCTTAGAAGACAGCTAAAGAGGTCACACAAGGAAAGAGAAATAGTATGTATTATGTGCCTATATGTGTTAAAGGTAATATCTGAATTTTATGTTAATGTAAGATTTTTTTTTTTTTAAACGTGGGGAGAGGGAAGCCAGAGAGTGAACTACAGAAAACCTTGGCTTCAGACTGACGGGAAGGCAAGACCTGATGAAAGAAGCCTCCACTTCTATGCTAGGTTGTTTGTCTATAACCATAATCCATAATAGAAATGAAAAAAGCCTAAAGCAGAGAGCTGTATTCATCATGAGGCAAATGAGCTGGAGGTAAGGGCAAAGAAATTAAAAGATAAATAAATTATTTCCAGTTTGTTTTAATAAACTTAACTATACACTTTATTCCAGTTGGTTTTTTTTTTTTAAAAAAAAGCACTTAATTCCAATAAGTTTGGGTTTGTGTCTATAAAACCTCAAGATGACCAGTCAGAGCCCAGAATTCTCATGGCTAAGGTGATTGGCTTTGCTCCCTTGTCTATTTCTCAACTAACAAGAGTGCCAGCACAAGGAGGGATGCTGAGCTGATACGTTTAACTCTGGGGCCATCTTAGCCATCATTTGGAGAAAACCTTCCTGAGTCTAAAACTAATACAGAAGAAAATAGTGGAGAGATATCATTCTTGATGCTTTGTTTGAGAAGCTGGATACAGTTGCATCAGAACAAATAAAAACTAATCATGACTGCGACATTAAGCTGTACACCAGAAGTTGACACATTGTAACTGACTATACTTCAATAAAACAAACAAACAAAAAACTAACCCTGGACTTCACAGATACCTGAACAAATATATTTTGGGGGGTATTTTAAAAAAGGGGAGATGAGAGAGAAAAGAAAAGAGAAAACACCCTTATATATATCGGATAGTAAAAACACATCTTTTGATTCCAGTAACCTACTACAACTCTACCGCCCAAGAGATGCTTCCTCTCTCTCTCATCTTCTTCTGGCTAGGCAGTGGTTACAGGAATTTCCTCAGTTCTAAGACACTGTGAATGCTTCTGCAGCCTGGGGGTAGTCACCTCAGACTTCTAAGTACACAAAACTCATGAAGGATTATCAAGAATAGCACAAGCATTATCTCCTGGTGATAAGCCAACTCTATTAACTAGTTATAAAATGGATATGATGGGATATAAATCCAATGATTCCACCACTTTTAGGTTGGACTCTTGTTAAAAAGAAGTCTATAGTAGGCAAATGAACCAGTGTGCCATCAAAAATGACTGTAATCAAACAGTGAACAAGAATTATTAACGTTATCCCTTGGATACAGAAAGTAGAATGAGAAAACTTATTTTTTTTCCTAGACAATTCAAAAGAGTTTAAACACATAAGACTGAAACACAGGAAACTACAGAGGAACAAGAATTAGCAGGCTATGAGGGGCACGCTGAGAAGCATTAAATGGAACTGTCTGAATTCCTCACTGAAGTATCTGTAAAAACCTGGTTCAGCATCACTCTTACTTTGACTTCCTCTCCTCGTGTCCATCTCTTGGATTCCGGTCTTCTCGGATATCTTCCCGCTTTTCTCTGCGGTCATCTCGTCCCTTGTCTTTGTCTTCCCAGTCCCTCTGGCGCTCGCGTTCTTTATCCCTTTCTCTTGCCCTTTCTCGTTCCCGCTCTCGCTCCCGCTCCCGCTCCCGCTCTTCTCGCTCTCGCTCCCGCTCTTTTTCCCTGTCTCGCTCCCTCTCTCTTTCCCTCTCTCGATCGTGGTCGCGATCTCTCTCCCTCTCCCGGTCTCTCTCTTTCTCTCTCTCCCGCTCTCTCTCCCGCTCCCTGGCGCGCTCTCTCTCCAGCTCTCTCTCCTTCTCTCTCTCCCGCTCGCGTTCCCTCTCTCGCTCTCGCTCCCGTTCCCGCTCCCGATCTCTCTCCCGCGCCCTTTCGTCTCTCCTGTCCTCCACTCTGTCTACTCTTCGTTCCTCTCTTCTTTCATCACGCTCAAGCTCGTCATTCCTCCCCTGATGTCGAATTGGTGAGCTTGGTCTTTGATCTACAATGAAAATCAAGTTTTGTCAGTGATTAATTTGATAGATAACCTATTGGTAAGACAGTATGGCAAATCTTAAATGTTATCTGTGTATAGGGTCACACTAGCAACAAATATAAATCAGGTACTGTATTTACTTTTACTTTATAATCATCCAAATAATCACCACTAGATGTTTAATAGTATTTTTTTCTTAAAGGTAATTTTGATTTGCCCTCTAACTACTATGTTTTCTGCTTCCCATCAACCCCACCTCCCACCTCCCGCTGATCCACCTTTGATCTTTCTCTGCATGCTCCCTACCCTACCTCCAGCCCACTGCTCCAACCCCACTTTCTGCCATCTCTACCCTTCACCTCTGATCTTCTCTGTCCCCCCAGCAGGACCTGAGAACACTGGTGGCAAAGGATAGGGGCAGCAGGAGGTGTAGAACATAGGAGCTGAAGGAAAAAAAAAATTTCCCTCGTAAGTCACACCTCTAGTTTCAGGCCGCAATATATACACATCAAAGTGCAGCTACTATGTGAGGAATATATAGTAGAACAAAACATCTATTAATATTTGTTGCTGCAATATCAATGTATCATAAACTAGAATACTGAGGGTACTGATGATTAGCAATCTTGAAATAATCAAATGTAAAGTGTTTCCTATTAGTGGTATGTATTTATAACTAACAACTAATAAATTAAAATTTTTATGTAATTATATATAGCTGATTATCAGAAGAAGAGCTGTTTTCTTAAAATGTTAAATGATAATCTCATCATATATATGTATATATTTTTTTAAATACATGAATCATATAAACAGAAACTGCATGCTGCCCAATATGCCCAGTTGAGCAAGAAATTAGCCTGGGATCAAAAAATGTCTAAGAAAATGGCATGAACTTTTCCACAGACATAGCCATTTCTAAAAGTAGCTCATAGTGCTAGGATCTAGGCTACTATGATCTTTTTATTTTCATACTACATAGTAATGTTTATTGGTTAGTCATAAAAGTCAGACTACAATATGGCCAACAGGTTTGTAAGTGGAATCTCTAACATTAACTTATTCAGCAGAATAATTTTAAGGATATTTCCAGGGAAGGATTCAATACAGCAATTTGAATTACCTTTCTTATCACAGAAGAAAAAGATAATTATCCACATTTACTCTGTAGAGGTTATAGATCAAGATACAAAAGTTCATAGAATTTTAAAGCTAAAATAAAACTAAACATTGCAAGCCCCATGTCCCCTTTTCTTCTTAAAAACACAGAATTTATGGTCCAGAAGCTGACTTGTCAAAGTCACAGAGTTGGTAGACACATCAGGACATCAGGACTAGAAGTCAGTTCTTGTAAACTCTATTTTACTTTTGCTGAAACCAACCTAAGTTTAAAATGGTTCTATGGTACTATTCTTTGGATTCCTGGAATGCTATAAACTCATGTCTTACACTGTCTGAATTCCTGGCTTGGGGGTCATACTAATGTCATAACAATTACACAACAACCTGAAGCAAATTCAATACTGCAACCATAGCAATTTATACTTGAAATTTCTGATTACAGCAATGTCCGGGAAGAGACTACTGAGGCACTCTTTCTTTGTGTGTGACAAATAAAAACTACTTTCCCAATGTCAAGGTTGGGACTGGGTTCCTACTTTAAAGAAAATGGAAAGGATATAAGAATACTACCTTAATACATCTAAAATATCTTCCCTTTCTTTCCCCTAAAATGTGTTCTTCAAAGATACGCTTCTTTTCATGTATTTCCTTGTTTTAATGAATGACATACCCATTCATGAAAGCTGGAAATCTGAGTTATCTAAGTCTCATCATATTCAAGTACCATCAATTTCACTCTCAAAGTATTTCATTATTCCATTTCTTCTCTCAATCCCTACTGTTAACATGATTAACTCAGACTTTGATGAGCTCTTCTTAAATGCCCAAATCAACAGTCTGACTGGTTGGTATCCTTGTCTTCAATCTTTACCCAGACTCTCTGCTTTTTTTTTTTTTTTTTTTTTTGATGGAAACTCTATTTTTATCCAGCTGCTTAAAAAAAGCTCATTAAAAGCAGTTATCTTATGGGAAGTGAAAAGGCAATTAAATCCAAAAATTTTAGCCTGACTTCTTAGGCCATTTACAACCTGGCCTTCAGTCTCTTGCCCATGCTTTTCCCTAGCTTCTTTCCTTCCCTACCAATTATAGCATACTCTATTCCAACCTCGTAATTCTTTACTACTCCAAAACATGTTTCTTTCAGTCCTGTGTGTCTGCACATGCTGCACCCTCTCCCTGCAAAGTGTTTCTTCCATGGTTCTTTCTAGCCAACCCCTATTTATCCTTCAGACCCTAATTCAGATGTCTCTTCTTTAAGAAGCTTTTGTTGACTACCTCAGAATTCTGTTTGCTCTTTATCTTCTCACAGAACTTTACCTATTAGTAGTATTTATACCTCAATTGCCTATTTGTACCCTAATTAGCCTGTAAGAACCAAAGGGAAGATTTAAATTCTTGAGTGCAAAAACAAGGTCCTAAGCACATCTCCACCTTCAGTCTCTATTTCCCTATGCTCAGCATACTCTAGTCATCCTGATCTTCTTTCAAACTCTAGGCTATTTCCCATCTCATGGAATTGGCAAATACTCTTTCTTCTGCATGGGATATTTTTACCCTCAATACTTGCAAACTTCTTCCCCTGCATTTATGCCTCTGCATAGATGAGGTAGGTCCTTTTCTTGTCCTTTATTTCTAGTTGGATCCCTTGTATGTTTACTTGATAGCACCCAATAACCATTTCGTTTTTGAGGGGGTATATCTCCCCCTTTATAAAGTTCTACAAGCACAAGAACAGTCATACTCCAAAAAAACTTACAAAGTGCATGGGTACTCGATAAACATTTTTAGAATACATCATTATCAAAAATGTTTTTCTATTTCAATCATACAACTGATGTTTACTTAAGTAGTTATAGTAAAATAAAATAGAAAGAGAATAGGACTTGTAGTCAGAGGAACTGAGCTTGAATTTTAGCTTTAGAACTTAATTCTCTGTAATATTGGAAAAATCATTACTCTTCTCTTAGCCCAAATCTCTTAAAATATGAAACATGGATTCTTTTATCATATCTATACTCACAGGGATATTGAAAGATAAAAAGATTTAAAAAATACGTATCTTCTGACTTAATATTCTTAATATTCTTTACAATATTAAGTCCAAGAATACAAAGCAACTATCAAAGTTCTTCTTAGTAACTCAATACCTGGTTGAACTTAAGTAAAACTGAAACCAAATGTTACACTGAATTCAGGCATGAGATGAGAAAAACCTGAGCTAGGATATGAAACTAAGAAACTAAGGGGAAAAAAATAAATTAAAAAATGCATTACCAGGACAGTGTTAGATTAGAGAGAGTAAAGATTGGTGAATCAGGGTTAGGGAAGAATAATTTCAGATATCATCACAGAACACATCAACTCCAGCGTCATTTGTAACTAAGGAAACCATACACATCTTCCAACTCAAATGCATTACACTTACCCTAACAAACTGAACTCAGCCAACTCTTATCTATGTCTCTGATCCCATCTACATGCCCAAAAGCACATCATGTCTTAGAGATTTTGTTCTCCTCTCATTACTACCCGTATTAAGGTAAATTTTACCTCTTTGATTCAATTCAGCCTACTGTGAAGCATCAATATTCAATTCCTTACTCCATTTAAGTTTCATACTGTATTAACCTCAGCATTATAGCAAACCTTACTTTAGTAACTAGCAAAAGTAAGTAAGACTTTTATAAGGTCATGAATATGTACAGACACATAAGCTTGTTAAAGAAAGCTTATAACCCTTCTTAAATGCCTTCTAGTAATCCTGCTTCAAAACTGCTTTAAGAGATCATCTAGTAGAGTAACAAAATTTTTAGCTTAAGATATTCAAGAATATAAAACTAGCAAAACCAAGTGTTACATATTCTCAGGAAGAAGCATGAATAAAATATTTCACCAAACAACCCCCAGCCCTATCATCATCAGTTTTTTCTTGTTCTACCCTGGCAGTCCTTACAAGACTTTATCACAGCTAGCGAGCCAGTGGCCAGGACACTCAAATGAGAAACTTTAAGTATCTCCTGAATCAGAAGTACTTGAAATGTCACCCAAGCATCTATATTCTTTGAAAGGTTGTCAGCTACTTGGTTAAGGTGAGAGACATACCGCAGGCACCTCAATTCTTGGAGTATGCAAGTACCTACTAAATCAGCACCTGCTCTGTTGCTAAGTAGATACCGGTAGCTAGCTATTTACATAATCTCTCCTAAGCTAAGTTGAATAGGAAGATTATATGAATAAACATAATATTTTAAATGGATCAGAAAGTAAAATATCTTAAAATATTTTTATATTAAAAAGTAAATCGATACTGGTTTAAAAAAAAAAAACCTCTCCCAATCAATGTTGGTCATTATTTAATAATACTCCATTTGACAAACCTCTCTCTCTGTTGTCACGACGGTCTCTCTCTCCATGTCTTCTCTCAAAAGAAGAATCTCTTGCTTGATCTCTGTTGTCTCTTTCAGGATATCTGTCTCTTTCAGGATAGCTACTTCGAGTTTCCCAGCTGTCATGATAGTTGCCACTACTACCGTGACTATCAATTTGAGAACCTCTTGTGCCTCGACTTCCTAAACAAAGGATATTCACACAAATATTTAACACATACACTTTATTCAACAAGTTTTGTCAGTCACAATCTTTCCTCCCAAAAAATATATAAAGATGTGTGGGGTTTCTTTGGTTTTGGGTTTTTGTTTTGGTTTTTTTGGTATTTGAAAGTGCAGTAATCACTGTTGAAAAGAGTAAGTACTGGATCCAAACACCCAGTGTTTGATGACTGACTCAGGTAAGTAAGCTAAGTCCCAGTTTCCCTATCTATAAAAAAGGACATATAATGGGATCACAAAGCAAACAGACTCATTTTAATTAATACAAAAAACAAAAAAACAAAAAAATTAAAACTATTGATTCTTATCTAAACCAAAGAAATATAAAAATAATATAACATATGTATATGGATATATTGCATTGACTTCAGTCTATAGTAAAAACATTCCAAAACTGGACTAAGGTACTGTGTTTACATGAGGTGGTACCTGAAAATTTTCATTAGAAAATTGGGAAATGAATGTTTATAGTAGCTTTATTTGTTATAGCTGAAAACTGGAAAGTGCCCAAATGTTCTTCAGTGGGTGAATGGCTAAACAGTTTATCTTGCCCACAGAATAGCACAAGGAACAAAGTACTGAGATGCGACAACTTGGATGAATCTCAAGGAAATTATGCTGAGTGAATCTCAACAGGATACATATAGCAAGATTCCATTTATGTAACATTTATGAGATAACAATTATAAGATGAAGGACATATTAGTGGTCGCCAGGGATCAAGAATGGGGAGAGGATTTAGAGGGAAAAAAAAAATGGGGAGAGGATTTAGGAGTGGCCGTAACTTTACACAGGGAGTCCTGTGATGGTAGAACTGAGTATCCTGATTGTGGTGATGGTAACACAAGACTACACAGCCACTATGGAAAACAGCACGGAGGTTCCTCAAAAAATTAAAATTAGAACTACTGTATGATCCAGCAATCTTACTTCTGGGTATATAGCCAGAGGAATTGAAATCAAGATCTGAAAGAGATATCTGCACTCCTATGTTCACTGCAGCATTATTCATAATAGCTAAGACACAGAAGCAACATACTGCCCAATGATAGATGAGTGGGGGAAAAGCGTGATTAAAAAATATGTGTGTGTGTGTGTGTGTGTAATGGATTATTCAGCCTTTAAAAAGAAGGAAATCCTGCCATTTTCAACAACATGTGTGAAACTGGAAGACACTATGCTAAATGAATGAGAAAAGGCAGACAGAAGACAAATACTACAGGATACCACTTACACGTGCAATCTAAAATAGTCAAACTTATAGAAGCAGAGAGTAGAATGGTGTTGCCAAGGGGTCAAGGAAAGAGGGAAACAGGGAGGTGTTAGTCAAAGAGTACACAGTTTCAGTTGCACAAGATGAGTTCAGTCCTAGAGATCTACTGTACAACACAGTGTCTATACTTAAAAATACTGTATTGGAAACTAAAAAATTTGGTAAGAGGGTAGATCTTATGTTAAAAGCATTCTTATCACCGACAACATAATGCCATTTGCAGCAACATGGATGCTCCTGGAGAATGTCATTCTAAGTGAAGTAAGCCAGAAAGAGAAAGAAAAATACAATGTGAGATCGCTCATATGTGGAATCTAAAAAACAAAACAAAAACAAAAACAAACAAACAAACAAAAACAAAGCGTAAATAAAGGACAGAAATAGACTCACAGACAGAGAATACAGACTTGTGGTTACCAGGTGGGTGGAGGGTGGGAAGGGATAGACTGGGATTGCAAAATTGTAGAATAGACTACACTGTATAGCACAGGGAAATATACACAAAATGTTATGATAACTCACAGAGAAAAAAATGTGACAATGAGTGTGTATATGTCCATGAATAACTGAAAAATTGTGCTGAACACTGGAATTTGACACAACATTGTAAAATGATTATAAATCAATGAAAAAGTTAAAAAAAAAGCATTCTTATCACATACACACGGATAAATAATTAAGAGAGTGAGAGGAAACTTTTGCATGTTAATGGCATAGACTGTGGTGGTAGTTTCAAGGGTGTATACTAATCTCTCAGCTCAAGTTAAATACATCAACTGTGTGCAGTTTTGTGTGTCAACCATACCTCAATAAAGTGGTTTAAAAAATGCACAGAGCTACACACATACATATACACATAAATGTGCCTTACACATACTAGACTAAGCCCTGAAAGAATTATAGCATAATTCTAAACTTTAACAGGGGCATTTTAATAATCAAAATGCCTGTAAAGAATTATTTTAATAATTAAAGATCAAAAAGAAGAAATTTAAAACTCTTTTAAAAAGACCACAAATGGGCAACATATTACATCTAGGAATGAAAAGTGTAAATGTCAGAATAGATGCTGCCAAGAGAAAATTAGTAAAAAATTACATCTAAGGCTACAACTCAGGAAATGAAAGAGATGAAGAGAGGAAAATCTGAATGAAAAGCTTAAATGTCAGAATAGATGCTGCCAAGAGAAAATCAGTAAAAAATTACATCTAAGGCTACAACTCAGGAAATGAAAGAGATAAAGAGAGGAAAATCTGAAAGGAAAGTTAAAAATCAAGGAAGATTCAATGAGAAGATTCAACATATGTCTACATATGTCTAACTATATGCTCTTTAGAGTCACGTTTAAAACAAAAAGATGCAGAAAGGTTGAAAGGATGGAAAAAGATACATTGTACAATACTAACCAAAAGAAATCTGTGAGTGGGATCATTTTTTTAGTCAAAAAGACACCATTTGGAGGTAAAGAGGCTCATTCTGTAATGACAAAAGGAGTAATTTGTCTTATATGTATCTACTAGTAGAGCCTCAAAATATTCAAAGTAAAAATTTGATCAAATTACACAAAAATCAATAAATTCAAGATGACAGTGGAAGATTTAACTCACATCTCTGTTATGATAGAAAAAGCAGACCAGAAAAAAAATTAAATGTAGATTTGAAAGCATGGCTAACAGACTTGACCTTAGACATACTATATACATGTTGCAACCATAAAAAGCATAGGCAGAACACATGAAAACTGACTGATGAACCACAAAATAAGTCTTAACAAATACAAATGCCAAAAAACTGACCTCAGTCTTCTCTGACAACAATTAAAATTGGGGGAGGGGAGTTATTTTAAAAAGCATGATTGGAAAATTAAAATCCTATTTCTATACAACTCATGAATCAAAGAAGAAATCATATTAAAATTCAGAAAGTGTTTAGAACAGACAAATATTATCAAATTGTCAAAGAACAGATAACTAATCATATATACATAAATTGTTCCAGAGAAGAGGAAAAAAGAAGCAACACTTTCCAACACATTTTATATGGCTAGTATAACTTAGGTCCCCAAACCAAACAAAGACAATATAAAACAATAAAAGCTACGCAGTGGTATGCTGGACTGACTCACACTGGCTCCAAAGAGCCAACTGTGCCCATCTCTCCCATCTCCACACTGAGTGATGTTGTTTAGTAGCTCAAAATCTGTTATGGCAGGAGGAATTTATACCATGGAAACTGGTATTAGCTACAAGCCGGGGCTTTTTTTTTTTTTTTTTTTTACCCTCTGAAGAGGTAGTTGTTAAATATCTACCATCATACCACTGATTATATGCCAATTACACTTAAAAACAAATGCTTAATTCAAAATTAAATTTTAACAAATCTATTCTAGAACTTAAAAGGTGCATTTATCTTAGAAATGCAAGGATAGTTCTAAATTTTAAAAAGTATTTTAACTTAAGTAGCAAAGTAAAAGAGACTGACTAGATGACTATATGATCTTCTCAAGATACAGACAAACAGGCATGATAGAAGCTGTCAGCTAAGTTTGGAAAATTAAAAGACATCCTTAACATAATAAAAAGCATCTGCTAAAAATCTACAAACACCATGTTCAATGGTGAAATGCCAGCAATAACTCTTTAAAATCTGAAACAAAACAAAGAAGCCCATTACATCACTTGTAGTCAACAGGATACTGAAGAGATGCTCAACAGACTATTGACCAGAAAATAAATTATATTCAGAAAGGAAGAGCCAAATCTGTTTCCAGACATAAATGTTTGAAAGAATCTAATTAGATTTACTAAGAAAATACAGCAACAGCACAGTGTAAGATTAATATAAAAATATCAACTACCATTTCCATACACCAGCACTAGCATCAGAAAATAAAAGGCTTTAAACTATATCATGTAGTGCACCTGTACACAGTTACTCATTTAAGTGCTATTCAAAAGCAAAAAAAAAAAAAAAAAAAAAGATTGGAACACTTAAACATTCATCAATGTAGTATATGGTATATCCTATAATAGACACTACATGCGGAAAGAAGGAACTGGCTGTTTACCAAGCTGATTGATACGAAACGATCTCCAAGATACTTTTTAAGTGAAAACAGCAGGGTATAGAGTATACAGTTCTTTTCTTAAATAAAAAATAATTCTAAATTATACTTGTAAAACAGAGGAGAAAATATATAGACATACACATCTGATTGTGTAGAGTATTTTTCAGATGGATATATACAAAATTGGCAAAAGAGAGAACCTGGCCAAGGTAGGGAGGAAGGTTTTCACCATACACCCTTTTGTAGCTTTGAATTTTGAATCATGAGAATGCATTATTAAAGAAAGAGAAATCTTTTTAAAGTACCATTTACAATGGCAACAAAAATAGAGGATACCCAGGAATAAAACATGTATTAAGACCTTAGTAGAAAAAATTATAAATCAATAAATTTAATGTATTTGAAATAAAAATCCAACAGTTTTTCATGAAATTAAAAAGAAACACCCTCATTTAAAAAATATATATGAGAAAGGAAAGGGCCAAGAAAAGCCAAGACAATTAGAAGTAGAAGATGAGAGGCCTTCATCTTACTGTGAAAGTGTAATACTGACCAGGATAAACCAAAAGGCCTATGGAAGGAGTAAGAGTGATCAGAATTCTGCAGCAGTGTTTTGGGGGAGGGGAACGAGGTGGGTAGAAGAAAAGAGAGGTCAAAGCCAATTCAGTCCAGGCAGTTTGGAGACAGTCAAGTACATTTAGGCAGGTAGTTATTGATGATGGTGATGGCAAATGCTCTTTAGGGGAAGAAAAACGGCTCAAGATCCTGATATGTGATGTTTTGAGGTGGTTCTGAAGCAAGCACAAATACTGAAGGATACACAAATCAGTCATTTCTGACACTACCAATTTTGAAAGGCCACCATCTTAACCCCATTTTAATGATAATTTTATCATAGGTATGTATCTGTTTATTAGAAATTACTTCTTTTTGATGCTCCTTTTTTGCCTGATAGCATTTTCTTAGTGTTCCACATTAATCAAGATGGTAGGCATGACTGGACATAATTAAACCAGGGGGTCTACGTCAGGCCCCATTTATCTTCTGCTACTTAAGCTATTAATTCCTATTCAGAATTTATAGGGAAGATCACAAATTCAATTAATTGAAAATTACTTTGACAAAATGATAATGAATGTGAGAAATAATATTTTTGGAAAATAAATCTTAGGAGATTTAATAATTTCTATATGAACATACAAGATGCAGTTTACTGTCAAGTCAAAAACCTTACCCTTTTCAGGCAACTCTGGACCTCTCCCCCTACTTCGGCCCATCCGGTCATTCCTAATTTCACTTCGAGACTCATTTCTGGAATCATTCCTCATTTCAGTGCGAGAACTTTCTTCTCTCAAATGGTTTCTGCCATAACTTCGGGATTCTTCCTGATAGGCATCCTCCTTTCGATGAGCATCTCGGCTCTCACGCTCCCTGTAGTCATGAGCATCACGAGCAGACCGAGAATCTCTGGGATCACGGCTCTCTTTGTTTTCTCTGCTATAGTCTCTCACCTCCCTGGAGTCCCGAATGTCTCTGGAGTCTCTCAGTTCCCGTCGGTCTCTAGTATCTCTAGCGTCTCTCCGATCCCGCCCATCTCGAGGTTCTCTGTCATCTCTGTGGTCTCTAGAAGAGCTCTGATCCTGTTCATACTCTCGTTCTTCTCTTGTGTCCTTTTCTCTATCCCTTTTGCCTCTAGTCTCTGTAATGCAATTTTAGAAATACACCGAAATTCCTTTCACAAAATTTTAGGAAACTAGGCAATGTATTTAGTACGGAGCTTTAAAATTTTTATTACGATGGTAATTCGTGTTCTTTGCAAAAAATAAAAGGAGAAAACATGAACAAGTAAGAAAATTAAAACCATCCATAAGCTAAAATTCCAAAGGTAATTTTATTAACACCTGGACAACTATGTTCTTGGTTGAATAAACTTCTGAACATGTCTTCCCCACCACAACTTACCCATACTTATAGATCTTAAATAACTGAAATAAGTACATTGATTTCCTATCAATGATGGCTTACTTTTTAGAGATCACTTTTACACCCAGAGGCACACAGTGACTTTAGTCATCTCTACCACGTATCGGCCACCCATGACCACTTCAAATGTACTTAAGCACTTGGGAGTAGCCTACAGTTAGTAAGATGGCTGACAAAGAGATGCTGTTATACACTCTCTTTTTTTTTTTTTTGAGCTGTTTAATAGAATCATACTGACTCTAAAGTTTTTCTCTACGTAATGCATTTTCTAATCTGTCATAGAAAAATAAAATAATTTCAGTTTTTAAAAAGCTGGAATGACCCTCAATGATTATTTAATACAATTCTGTCATTGTATAAATGAAGAAACAGAAACCCAGAGCTTAGATGGTTTAGTCAGCCCCATACATCATGGAAATTTGCAAAGATTACAACTTATTCTTTAGATATACCTAGAAGAGTACAGATTGATTACAGCATAATCTGATATGAAGTCAAAGAATTAACAAGAGACCCTCAAAGAGCAAATCATATACTTTTTATCAGACTCCTTCATAATTTGCTCTTACACTCTGGAATTGCCCTGAGGTCTGAAGCCATTTTAGCAACTGCATTATAAACTTACCCCCTTTTCTCTTTGTCCCCAGTGGCTAGGTCCACAGACTTTCTCTATATAGTATCCACAAGACCCCCTAGATTCTCATCAATAATTTATCTCCCCTGCCAATAACCTTGCCTATAGCACTAGGCAGGAATGTGACAAGTCTCCATCTCTTTTTGTGCATATCTATCACTTCTAGTCCTCCTCCAATGTCAACTGTGCCTAGAAATTTGTTCACTTAGTGCCAGACTCTTTTTTTATGATGCTCCCTGCTACCTTTACAAATACA
Organism: Camelus ferus; assembly: GCF_009834535.1. Lineage (NCBI taxonomy): Eukaryota > Metazoa > Chordata > Mammalia > Artiodactyla > Camelidae > Camelus > Camelus ferus. Next base: position 7,178,157 of record NC_045709.1, read on the forward strand.
TCTAGTTACTATACCTTCTTCTTTACCTACCTTCCCATCCTTCCACTAAAATTATTCTTATTTCAAAAAAAAGACATCGAAATAGAGAGGAATAAACACCTACTGCATGTCTTGTATGATTAAAGAAACATCTTCCTTACAAAGAACCTAAACACAGTAAATAAATAATATCCAGGAAGGAAGAGCCAAATCTGTTTATTATTAAAAGGATTCTTCCTATAACATAAGCCCCTCTTACCACAAAAAAGAATTCCTACAAGACTCGACTGCATACTAAATTTCCCCATCATTAATAATTATGTTCTGAAATAGTAAAGAGTATTCATTCAATAAGCAGTCACTAAATGTATACTATAATCCTAGTCAATTCTAGTTAATAAATAGTTGAGAGAATTTTCCCATCTTACCAATGTTCCATAAATACTGCTGTGCTGATCTGATTCCGAAATCATGTACATAAAATAATTCTCTAGAACAGGTGCTCTCTCCAGTCTCTACCTATGCATCCATCATTTCTTGAATAAAATAACTTGATTAATTACTGCTTGCACTATTGATTGGAAGAGAATAACTAAGTTCAACATGTTTCATAAGAGATGGCTGTACTATACCCACAGAGGCTTTAAAAATGCATATTAAACAGAAGTGTTGTTGCAAATAAGTATTTCCTGAGTACTCATTATGTTCAAAAGCTAACTTAGGAGGAGTTAGGAAAAAAACTTGTTAACTTATATAAACAAGAGCAAGAAGCTTAGAGAAGTACAGAAAGAGATGAGAACTATTAGATGGTATCTCCAAGTAATAATAGCATCTCAGGTTGAACAGGGAGTAGCAATTCCAGAGTTCCCTTAATTCTCAGGGAGCTAGGAAGAAACACTGCTTTACTTACTTCTTTACTGAGTTACACCTGGAAAACTGATCACTTAGTTCGTACTGACCTTCTGAAGATTACCCCAGCCCTCACCTCTTGTCGAAACATTTCTGACGCACTCACACTCTGCCCCCATGGTTTGCTGCTCTTCTTTCCTGCATCTCTATTGTTTTCAAAGAATGAGCTAAGCAATTAGCGTGACTCTAAGAATCAGACAGCCCCAAATTTCTAGGACTTGAGAGTACTCAAGTAAAACATCATAACTAAAGAAAGCACCAACTTAGTATACAAATACTTACATATATTTAGCAGCTTACATTTCCATGTTAAGCACCTCCTATTGCCCTCAAGAAATCTCATACACATGATACAGAAGACTTAATATAACACAGTTCTCTTCTACCCTTATTCTAACAATAAACCTCAATGTCCAATTTTTTAATAAAGAAAATACCCACTTAAAGAATTCTAAAAAAAGTCACAATAAAGTACAGTACTTACCCTCCCTCCTTTCATGGCGCCGATCATGAGACTGTGAAGTCCGTTCGTGATCGTGCCTCCCTTTCTCTCTCATTGGAGAGCGATGTCTTGGGGGACTTTGCTTTCTCTGAGGAGAAGACAGAGAATGTGAAGGGTAGGGAGAAGCAGAGCGGCGTAAAGGTGGAGTTATCGTCCTTTGGTAAGACGGTGAAGGAGTTCTTTTTCGGCGAGGAGAAGGAGAATGTCTCTGAATGGATGATCCTGATTGTGAGGAAGATGAGTGATGTCTAGAAGATATAGGAGAATGGTGCGGTCCTGCTGGGGAAGTAGACCTATGAAGAAAAACAACAATTTAAACAAATGTGTTCAAGAACCTTCATTTCTAGCCAAACGAAAACCTCCTTTAAAAACAAAACAAAAAAATGAATGTAAAAGTTAACGCTAAAAGTGTGAATAATAATTCCAGGATAAGTTTTAATTCGCAATGATGTAAAATCTTTTATACGTTGATTTTTAAGTTAGCTTGACGCACCAGTTCTGGATGAGACATGAGACATACCTGGCCCTTCTCCTGAGCTTTGGCTCCAAGGCACGCTTCCTTTTCCAGGTGACATTCTCCCTGAGCACAAATGGTCTTACTCTCATATAAAGTCAGGAACTCACTCTTACCAGAGATCATGGCTGACAGTGTGAATAGGTACTTGGGGAAGGGAACACACCAAGAGCTAACGAGAAAGTACTTCCAGTCCACTCTAAATAGAAAGTGGCTATAATGAACCTTGTAAATCAGGGCTGTGGGAGGAGGGAAAAGCAATCACCAGTTAAGCCGAACCTAAAGTCTGCACTGCCTGGGTCGAAATTTAGGATGGGGGAAGAACGCTAGGGCTAAGAAAAGGACATACTGTCTATACTGTGTTTATCTTAAATAAACTGCCTTTACTCTTGCTTGGGCAGCACAAACTGAGATTTAGTTCATAAGCTTTGGTTTAACTAAGGCTTCCTCTACTCCCTTAAAATCACCTTCTTTCACTGCTGCCAAATAACTGACAACCTCATGAAGCACATCTGAATCACTCCTACAATCTGTTATATCCTGGCTCTGTCTATAGTGAACATGCAAAAGGTGTGTGTGATGGAGAGCTAGAATACACACATTTGTGCAATAACTAAAAAGAAACAGGACTATTGTTTAAAAAACATTCCAGACATCACACTCAGGTAAGTATCGTATTTCTCAAAGCAATCATTTCGAGGGCTAGATGTTCAAAAAAAATTCTGAGTTCCTGTCAAAGTATTTTAGAATTGTCTTCAGTGCCTCTGATAAATGTCTTTTAAGATCTGCAATTTTGGCAAAATCATTATTAATCCCAAGCCAGGATTTCTCAGTCTTGGCACTACTGACATTTTGTATTCATGAATCTTTTGTGGTGGGGGTGGCCCTGCACATTGTAGGGTGTTAAGCAGCACTCCTGGCCTCTCCCCACTAGCAGCTAGTACCATCTCCCTCCCGCCCCCATTCATGACAATAAAAAATTACTCTAGGTATTTCCAAATGTCCCCAGGGAGGTGAAATCAAAGCTGGTTGAGAACCACTGCCCTGAACTATGCTGCTTATAAATGATGCCTTAGAACTTCTAACAGTAAAAGTTTTAAATCTATAAAACACATGTTACTATCAGGAAAGGGATCCAACTATACTGGAAAGAATTTTGCAAAACAAGAAATTAAGCAAGTAAATGAAAACACCTTTTGGATAACAGTAAAAATAAAAGCCAGCTAACTAGAACACCACATTTACCTAAACATTCTAGTTATCTGTGATTCCACAAAACCTTCATGCTTTTAATAAAAACTGTTATTCCCTTCTCATATTAAAAAAAAAAAAGACATAAACCACTATAACTTGACTTCAAGTTGAAATTTACTGACTTACAGATATGAGCAGAAATGCTCAATGAGTCTTACTTAAATTTGAAAACCATTTATGATCAATGGCTATTCAAATCACTGAACAGAAAAATCATTACAAGATTGAGAAATTCTAATTCTAATCTGACTATTGTTTGGTGATTTCCCATTTTAATTTCACTAGGTTCTAGTCAAGTTGGAATACCTAAATTTATAAAATAAAGAATGTTGCTCTCCACTGAACTGACATGTGGTTAGTTTTGAGTTTATTTCTGGGATATACTCAAAATTGTTTCAAGAATGTTTACAATACCCTTTGGTAATCTGTTCACAAAACTTAAATAAAATAGTTCATAATACTATCTTTAAAAAACACATTACAGTCCAATCACATATCTATTCAAATTTGGTGTCTATAGCATGGAAGAAAAACTTCAGTTCAAGCTTAGATAACCAAATTATCATATTAAAGCCAGAGCTTCAACGTGTTGTCAAGTTGTATTTTCAGCATTTTAACCATATTTTTCTTCCTACCTATCCTTCAAGGAAAAAAATTAAAAGTTTAATTGCTAATTTAATTATCTGTTACTGGATGGATGTTTGTGTCCCCTCAAATTTATATGTTGAGGCGCTGGCTGTCTGAAGGTGGGGCCTATGGGCTCAATTAGGTTTAGGTGAAGTCTTGAGGGTGGGGCTGCCATCATGGGATTAGTGTCCTTACAGGAAGAGGAAGAGACCAGAGCTCTCACCTCTAAGAGGACACAGTGGGAAGACAGCCATCTATGAATCAAGAAGGGAACCCTCACCAGGAACCAAATCTGCTGGCTCCTTGACCCTGGGCTTCCCAGGCGCTAGACCTGTGAGAAATAAATGTCTGTTATTTAAACAACCTAGTCTATGATATTCTGTAGTAGCAGTCCAAGTTGACTAAGGAAGACAGCATCTTTACATTTTCTTCTGTTACAATCCTTTTAAAAGTCTAAAGACTGCAGAATAGTGAAAAGAGAAAGAGAATCTGTTACCAAAACAAGACAGATCAAATTACGGACGTAAGCCTAACTGGATCCAGACCTACATTCACTTGCACATATAGAAGGTGTGACTCTAAATAATTAAACTGTCCTGAAATCTGACCCAAATTACTTAGGCTTCTAGACTATTGCAGAGATACATTAAAATACATTTCTACTTAGAATAGCAGTAATTTCAGATTAACTAGTCTTATGCTCTAAAATTAGCTGGTTTCCTATCTGAGGGGAAAAAAGAGTTGACATTCAGAATTCAAATAAAGAACAAAAAGTCATTTAAAAGTCCACAAATGATAAATTCTGGAGAGGATGTGAAGAAAAGGGAATGTTGGTGGGAATATAGTTTGGTGCAGCCATTATGGAAAACAGTATGGAGATTCCTTAAAAAAACTAAAAATAGACTTACCATGTGATCCAGCAGTCCCATTCCTGGGCATATATCTGGAGGGAACTTTAATTCAAAAAGATACAAGTATCCCAATGTTCATGGCTGCACTATTTACAAGAGCCAAGACATGGAAACAACCTAAATGTCCATCGACAGAAGACTGGATAAAGAAGTTGTGGTGTATTTATACAATGGAATACTACTCAGCCATAAAAAAGAATAAAATAATGCCATTTGCAACAACATGGATGGACCTGGAGACTGTCATTCTAAGTGAAATAACCCAGAAACAAAAAGAAAAATACCATATGATATCACTTACATGTAAAATCTAAAAAAAACAAGAACAAAAACACAAATGAATTTATTTACAAAACAGAAACAGACTCACAGACATAGAAAACAAACTGACAGTTACCAGGGGGGCGGAGGGGGGGAGTGGGAAGGGATAAATTGGGAGTTCGAAATCTGCAGACATTAACTACTATATATAAAATGGATAAACAACAAGTTTCTACTGTATAGCATAGGAAACTATATTTAATATCTTGTAGTAACCTATAATGAAAAAGAATATGAAAAGGAATATATGTATGTATATGTATGTATATGTATGACTGAAACATTATGTTGTACACCAGAAATTGATGCTACATTTTAAACTGACTATACTTCAATAAAAATAAATTTTTTAAAGGAAAACAAATAACAAAGGAAAGCTTATTGCACAAAGAGAAGCCTCAATACCTTAAAACAGAAATCTGTATACTGTCAGCAAGGGCACTGTGATTTATAAAACATAGGGAAAACTGATCTTTAGCCTGACTTGATTCCAATCAAAAGCTTTTTAATGCTGCCATAATTAGGATATGATGTGGAATGAGAATATTCAGAGTATATTTCACTTTGGAAAGAAATATGAAAAGTTAAGAAATTTAAAATCGAAGATCCTTTCATTCAAGATGCAAGTAATTTCACCTATAGATCATTAAGTTTACCCTGGACTTTCTTAAAATTTGTAACACCAATTTTTCTCTCGATAAACGGTTTCTATTTCTCAAATATGAAAATACGCTTACATAATATAACATTTGTAATTCAACCTTTAAAATCATCACGCAAAAAACATACTTTAAAAAAACTAATCGGGTATGGACACTATCAAAATCAACTCTATTTTCAGTGGTAAAATGTAACACATGATACACACTTCACACTCAGAATATCTGAGACAGAGAGGACTGAAAATCAGTCTGCCTTGATTGCAAGAGTCCTGAAGTAGCCCATCAACAGTAGAGAAAGCCAATTTCAGCTAATTCATGCAACACAGAAGTCCATAAAACAAGAGTAATGGAATATAAACTGTTAGGCCCAAAATAAAAAAGTACATCAGGGGGACTACAATAGGTTGCTTGGTAAGGAAAGGGTCTTTACTGAGAAGATGATATTTGAGCCAAGAACTGAAAATCCAAGGGAAGAGCTTTCCATGCTGAGGACTCAGTAACCACAAAGGAGGCAGGAGGGAATGGTGATACACAACAAGAACAGAAAGAAGACAAGTGTAACTACAATTTGTGAGAGAATAAAAAGTCTTATGCGAGAGGGTAGGAAAGCAGACAGAGGATATAGAGTCTTCTAGGTCATGATATAGTTCATGTTTATTCTAAGTATAAAAGAAATCACTGGAGAGTTTTGGGTAGGGAAGTGTCATTCAAAACCTAGTGATATCTTACTTGCTTAAATAAATATGTAAGATGGAGAAAGAAAATGCTTCTGCATGGTGATTTGTTTTAGACCTAGTAGCTTGCTGTCCCTTTGCAGCAGGTGATAAATACTCCCCAGAAGGGGAATCATTTCTAACTGAACGACCTACGGAAACCAGAATACTTCTTCTGTCTGTGGCAATCTTCTGAAAGGTGTCTCCTCCATAAATAAGTGGTACTTGAAAAAGAGGACTGATTCAAGCAAACTAATAAGAAGTTTCACATAATACAAGTAAATCTAAGCCAAGTGCTAACAACTTTGGTTCAATTTCATTTTTGCATTGATGTAGAAATAAATTAAATTCAAGAATCTCAATTTAAGAACAAAGAATGTTAAGATAACCCTTACATCAGCACATCCTTCAGTGGTATTCAAATCCACAATTATTTATCATTTAAATAATACAACTTTTAAGGATCTGGTTCAAGAGCCTTACAAGGACTTACATATTTAATCACATGACTTAGTGAGCTAAAAACTGTACCACTGTGATGAAGCGTCAGAAGAGACAGACACCCAGTACCCCTGGCACACAGAGAGATTGCTTTTAAGCTCTAGGAGTAGGAGGGTCAGTATTCCAAATGCAATAAAGCTCAGAAACAATTCACACCAGCATTAACACAAATGAAGACAACTGGCTCCTATCTGCTACCTGGTAAAGCAAGTTAAAGTTACTACTTTCTCCTGGGATGGGATGGGACAGGATGGTAAGGAGATGTAGGAGAGGTCTAGCCCACACCATGAAACAGCAAGCAATTCAGTCTTGGGAAAAAGCAAGGTGAAGAATGCTTCCCAAGTCCCTAGTCCAATTTCTCAAACACAAAATCTCTTCAGCTTAGGCCGACAAAATAGGTGTCAAATAAGTGAGAGTCTTGAAATCCCTGCCACTGTCCTGGAAGTCCTATCCAGTCACAGGTTATTTAACTGTCACTAAAAATATTACCACCAGATGGCACCAAACCACAGCTAGACAGAGATGGATTTTGACAGGGTAGCTGGGTATGTTATTTCATTAATCTCACTACATGCAACACAGCCCCACATTTTTACTGGACTGAATTTTTGATTCTATATGCCTGTTATGCATTTCTTATTGGACCAATTCTTAGAACAGGGCTAAACTTCCCAACCACTTCCTGTAACTGAACACCTCCAAAACTGCCTGAGAACAATTTTCCTCTCAAGTCTCTAATTCCACTAAGCACGTTACACAAAGGGTTAAGAGCACAATTTTTAGGGACATAAATACCACTCTAGATTCTGGCTGCAAAACAGAAGCTTCTCTCCTGAGTTCAACAAATTTTCCCAATATCACACCTACAAAAGAAAGCCAAGCCTTGACCAACTGGACTAAATGTAAAAGCCCTCAGGCTCATGCAATTGAGTTATTTTGATATTTATAAAATGATTTCCTTCTTAATACAAGTCTACCATGAATTTAGTATATTATATAGTTATGTTCAGCTATATTACAAATCTCTTTAGAAGTGCCTTAATTTTACACCCCTAGCATAAATTAGAACTCATATGGAGGGGAGGGTATATATAGCTCAAGTGGTAGAGCACGGCCTAAGCATGCGGGAGGTCCTGGGTTCAATCCTCCTCTAAAAAGTAAATAAGTAACCTAATTACCTCCCCCTCAAAAAACAAAATAAAATTTTAAAAAATTCACATGAAAATACTTTTTAGGTCTATAGATAGGGCTCAATTAAATGCAGAAAAAGACAATGCCTCAGATCAGCAATTCCCAACCTGAATACAAAGGTTCATTTTAATATTAAAAGGTCTGCATATCTTTCACGATATTATTTGTATTACTGTCCACTAACTGGGAAAATACTATAAAAGACACTACAAATTCATCCATGCTTTTAAAGTTTGTATTTAAAAACTACATTATTCTCCTTTTTTCCTTTTAGGTGTGTTATAGGTATAGTAATTATAGATTTTTATAAGTGTTCTTCTCTTTTGGAGATATATACAAAATTATATATGGATGAAATGAAATAAGATGCCTGGGATTTGCTTCAAAATAACATGGAAAGCAGGAGGTAGAGAGGGGTATAGATGGAACAATACAGATATGAGGATCATTCTACTATTTTGTCTATTTTTATATCTGTGAAATGTTCAATAATAATAATAATGTTAATGTAACATTTTTGCATCCTGTATACATAACTGAGCAACACTAGTACACATTTACTCAAGAAACTATCAATTCAGTTACAGAAATGTATGGTGCACATGCGTGGTGCACACACGATTCCCCTCTGCCCTGTCACTAGTGGCACAGAATGAGACTTACCAGTACAGGTTATGGTATTTGAGTATGAGTGACAGATACTGAATGAATCAAAGAATTAATCCAATAGGTAATACTCTTCATCAAAGGTCTGAAAGTCTAATTTTAATTATTTTGAGGTGTGCAATCACATATGAAAGAAAATAAGACTGTCAATTTAGTGGTAATTCACTTACTCTACCAAGTTGATGTCAAAGTCAACGAGTTTTGAATGATCACATCTGTCCTTCAAATCTGGGTAAGACTCAAGCAGGTATTTATACTTCTATCCAGAAGTATTCAGGTAAGTATAATAAAATTATTTTTTAAAAAACAACTTGCTATTCTCTTAATGCTATCTTATTAAACCACAAAATTCTGCAACCTAGTATTCTGATTAAAACATATTACCCATCATAAATTCATATTCAACCAAATGTCCAGCAGAATGAACTATATGCAACTGTTAGCTAACTTGTCTGGTTAACTACCATCCAAACAGTTTTTGTGTTTGCTTAAGCCCTTGTCCCTAAACTACACTAATACACCGGTTCACATTCCTGACTCAGCAAAGAACACAGAACATAGATTTTCACTGGTAACGAAGATACTACTGGCCTATCGATGAAAATACCCAGTTTAGAATTATCTAGATATAGTCTGTTAGGAATACCAACACAAAATATTTCTTTCACAAGTTATTTTCTGACTAAATATCCAACTTGAATTTAATCTTCCTGTGAGCTATATCTCTTCTACAACAAATTGCAGAATAAAAATGATTTAGTTAAGTTGAGTTCCAAGTAATCAAGATTTTACTGTTTTCAGTACAGAACAGTCATGGAAAATTTATTTTTAAAAGTATCATAAGAAATTGCTAAATTTTCTAAAAGCAGAGTAACAAAATAAATCTATAAGCCTTTGGGGGGGATAAACAAGTGATATTCAGGTTTTGATCAATGTTGTATAAATAAATCACTGCTGAGTAAAGTCTACCAGTCACACTGAAAAACACTGATACAAAATTCCTTTAAGAACTGTGACCTACAAACTATTCGCTTTAAAAGCAACTATGTGACAGAATTTAGTGTTATTCAAATTAACAAATATTCTGGGAACACAGTATATTCTTAACTAGGTTGACAAGGTCAACAAAGGTCTGGGAGGTAAGTACCCAAATCCTCGATGCCAGTTTAGTGGCAGAGGCCCAAAGAATGACTAATAATCCTTAAAAATTTTTAGAGAGTGGGGAAATCATGAATTTTTCTGGGAAGTGATGGACATTCTCCCTCTCATCAAAACATACACAGGTAAAATTTTATTCACAAACCAATAAATCTGTAGACCCCTAAAATCCAGATTAGCAGCCCCTGAGGTAGAAGGCTGAAGAACTGAGACACAGAAGACAAGGAGAAGGACTTAAAAGTCATAGGATCGTGTGGCTTTGCTGCATCAAAGGTCTCACATATATGCATATGCATTTGGGAACTATCCTTTAAGAAATGTAAGCAATCCCCTATATCCAATAGGCCTAGTAAGTCTTCCTTTACTTGGAAGAAAGGGGGGAAAAAACCTATATTGGGAAAGATATTTTACACACACATGATTATTATATTACTTCCACCTGTAGTAACAAAGCTTTTGACATTTTTGTTCACTGCTGCATCAACTTTTGACAGTGTCTACTACATACTAGGTATTCAGTAACTGTTGAATAAACGAATTAGCATACTTTTACTTAAGCATAGCACATCCTGATAACCAGAATACTCCCAATAAGACCACTGTAACATCTAAATTAATTTTAAAGGGCAATTTTCTCCAAAAAGAATTTAGATACTAACCTTTAATTACATACCCCAGAATCTGAAAGCAGTGACAAAGATTCTTAAATACACTGTTTGGTTTCAGAATAAATTTTTTAACATTTTTTATTGAGTTATAGTCATTTTAAAATGTTGTGTCAAATTCCAGTGTAGAGCACAATTTTTCAGCTATACATGAACATACATATATTCATTGAAGATGAAGATGTGGTATATTTATACAATGGAGTACTATTCAGCCATAAAAATGACAACATAACACCATTTGCAGCAACATGGATGTCCCTGGAGAATGTCATTCTAAGTGAAGTAAGCCAGAAAGAGAAAGAAAAATACCATATGAGAGCACTCATATGTGGAATCTAAAAAAAAAAAAAAAAAAAAATGGAACATAAATACAAAACAGAAAGAGACTCACAGACATAGAATACAAACTTGTGGTTGCCAAGGGGGTGGATGGTGGGAAGGGACAGACTGGGATTTCAAAATTTGTAGATACTGACAGACATACGCAGAATAGGTAAACAAGATTATACTGTATAGCACAGGGAAATATATACAAGGATCTTGTAACTCATAGCAAAAAAAAATGTGACAAATAAATTCCTTATTCACAGTAATGGAGGTAAATTAACGACCTTGCCTTAAAAAAGAAAAAAAAAACCTGGAAATTAAATCAAATCGTCCTAAAGCAAAATGTTCCTTTCAACCTTGTCAAATATGGCTTTAGAATTCTAGTACAAGTCAGGTACCCATGCAGCCCTTCAGTACTCTGCTTCTTCATTTCCTCAGACAAAAGAAATAAACGAAGTTCAGATCTTTCTGTATACTGAGCAACAAGTGAGCCCTAGGCGTATCTTACTGCTCCTGGTAGAGACAGCCAGGGAGAAAAAATAGAAAATGAAGAATCAACTGTAATATTCAATTCCTCATAATACAAAATGTGTTACCGTTTCAATGGTGGACTACCCAGGTGACATTAGTTAAGAATCACCTCTCACAGATTTCGGGTTAAAATAGCAAAACAAGAGCACAAGAACCATTAGAGAAGAATAAAGACTTCTTATAATGTAAATCAGCAAGAACATTTTACTAATTTCTATCTTATTTACATGTCATTTTCAAAAACAAACCCACTGGATTCAATAAGATAAAAGTTTATCTTAGGAAAATATGTTCAAGAATTATGGATGCTCCAGTCAACCATTCTTATTGTTCCAATAAGACACAATGTTGCTAGATCCTAGCAACCACTGATAGAATCATTCTGGTTCTTCTAAGTCACCACAGAGGGGAGAGGGGGAAAAATTAATTCATCTAAATAAGTTACAGAAGATAATTTCTTATCAAGACAAAGAGAGGGCTAAGCTTATCACCAAAATCTTTTTTGGGGAAAAGACCAAGTTTCATTGAATTTATGTATTATAAAGCTATATTAACTCTTAGTAGGTAGATAATTCATCCTGAATGATACTACCAACACCAGTTCACAGAGTTTTCCACATAAAGTGCCAGATAACACTACTTTCACTCTGATAATCTCATTACTTAATAACGAACAGAAATGGCATCTTGCAAGCATAGCAGAAACTGCAATAACTTATCCCAACACCTGTCCTTCTTCTTGCTCCTTAGTAACCCCAATTTTATTTGGGTCAGTTATATGCCCAGCTAAGAATACATTTCCAAGACTCCCTCATAGCTAAATGTAGCCATGTGACTAAATTCTGGCCAATAAGATGTAACAGGAAATAGTGAGTGCGTGAGACTTTCAGGAAGATTAGGCTTCTTTCCCTTCATTTTTTCTGCTGCCTGGAATATGAATGTAAAGGCTACAGCATCAGCCGTCAGAGTCAACCAGAGATAACCCTGAAAAAGGAAGCACTCACAAGGAAGAAAGAGAATGGCTGGATCTTCAGTGACTTTGTGGAAGAGTGTATCTATCAGTCTTGGATGGCCTCCCACTGAGTTTCTTTAAATGAAAGAATAAATCTCAATTTATGGTTCCCAAACCCTGCTAACACTAGAATCACCCAGTGAGCTTTTAAAAATCTGGACACCAACGTTGCTCCCCATAGTAATTAAATCGGAATATGTGGGGACTAGCATCAGGCATCGATATTTTTTAGAGACTCTCAGGTGATTCCAACGTGCAGAAAAGTATGGGCACTATTGCCTTATGTACTTAAGCCTCCTAAACTGAGTCCTTACTACTAACTGCTATGTAAGTATCAGAGAAGAAAAGTTAGAAAAAACTAAGTATCTTTATGGCTACATTCTACAACTATGCAGCGCAAGTGAAAATCTGCAAATGGAAAGGCATTTTTAAATATCACTATGCTATAATTTATTACTAAAATAGGAAGATAAAGAGTGTATTTACTGAGCACTTTGCTCATTTTTTAAAGCAGTATTTCATTTAATCCTCACCTCAACCCAATGAGGCAGTATCATGTATATTTTACAGCTGAAGAAATACAAGCTCAGAGAAAACAATTTATTCAAGGTCTCACATCAAGTAACTGGCAGAGCCAAAATACAAATTCCTATTGAGTAACTTCAAGGCTTGTGCATTTTCTATTACACTATAACTCAAAAAGAAAAAAGATTGAGAGCCCTCCAAAAAGTCAGTTTTTTTCTTGAGAAAACATTAATTTTATGAAAGAATATATTTTAAAAACTAATAAAAAAGAACAAGGGAAAATACCCTATCAAATCTGTAAGAATTTCGTAAATCTTGTGAACTGAAGAAATATTACCTGCATGTTGATTTTTATAAAAAGTTTGTTCTTAAAAGGCATTAAATAAATGCATTTTAAAAATCAAGAGCTCATAATTTGTCAGTTTCAAAAAGAGACCTTTAAGAAACTATCTCTAGAATACAGAAAAACTGGTTTATGAGAAAAAATTAAAACACAGAGACTCTAAGTAGTCAATTGAGTGATCTAAATTCTAAATTTTAAAACAATTACTAAATTTCAAAGTGAATAAATTTTCAAAGGACTCTCTGCACTCTCTCCAGTCAGATCTTTTTTATAATTTCATTTATCTAAAAAAGCTAATGTTTGTTAACAGATAAAAGAACAAGGAAATACAGGACTGAACAACACCACAGGGTAAATGGACCTAACAAACATGTACAGAACACTCCACCCAACCATAGTAGAATATACATTCTTCTCAAGTGCACTCTGAACATTCTCCAGGATCCTCAACAAAGTACTAGCAAATCAAATTCAATATGTTAAAAGGATTATATACATGACCAAGCAGAATATATTTCTGGGATGCAAGGGTGGTTTAAGCACTGGAAAATCAACCAATGTACTACACCATATTAACAGAATGAAGGAGGGGGGGAACCATGTAATTATCTCAACAGATGCAGAAAAAACATTTGACAAAACTCAACACTTTCTCACGATAATACACTCAACAAACTTTATATGGAATTTCAAGGGATTCCAAATGGCCAAAATAATTTCAAAAAGTACTAACAAAGTTAGAAGACTCACACTTCCTGATTTCAAAACATATTACAAAGCTACAATTACAAAAGCAGTGTGGTATCAGCAGAAAGACAGACAAATAGACCAATGGAGTAAGTGTTTGAGCCCCCAAATAAATCCTTGCATATATGGTCAAATGACCTTCAACAAGGGTGCCAAAAGACCACTCAAGGGGGAGAGTTCCTTCAAAAGATGGTGCTGGGAAAACTAGTGTTCTACATGCAAAAAATGAACTTGGACCCTTATCTTAAAACATATACAAAAAATCAACTAAAAAGGGATTAACTTTTGTGACTATTTTAATTTTATGGCTTGTGGCTACCCTGTTTTGTACATGTATTAACCCATTATTATTATTGTTTGTTTTAAACAGCTAGTAAATATAAGCTCAAAACCATCCTACTGAGAACAAAAAATTATAAAAAAGAAAAAAAAAAACTCCGTATTTTCTTGCTCCCCTCTCCCACCCTTAATGATTTAGATGTTCTCTTTTACAATTTCATGTTTATTCTGTTGCAATTCATGGTAGTTATCGCCTTTTCAATTATGGTTTTCTCCTTTCTGTAGCATCCTGCTCCTTTTTTATTTAGGGTAGACCTTTTAATATTTCTTTTAGCATAGGTTTAGTGTTGCAAAATTCTTTTAGTTTTCCTTGTCTGTGAAGTTCTTCATTATCTCACATACATCTCAGCAATGTTCTCCTAGGGTGGTCTACCCAAGAAATAGAAATAAAAGCAAAAATAAACAAATGGGACCTAATTAAACTTAGAAGTTTTTGCATAGCAAAGGAAACCATAAGCAAAACAAAATGACAACCTATGGAATGGGAGAAAATACTTGCAAAAGATGAAACTCACAAGGGCTTGATCTCCAGAATATATAAATAGCTCATATGACTTAATAAGAAAAAAACAAACAACCTGATCTAAAAGTGGGCAGAAGACCTAAATAAGAAATTTTCCAATAAAGACATATGAATGACCAATAGGCACATGAAAAAATGCTCAACATCACTAATTATCAGAGAAATGAAAATCAAAACTACAATGAGGTATCACCTCACACCAGTCAGAATGGCCATCATTCAAAAGTCCACAAATAAGCAATGCTGGAGAGGGTATGAAGAAAAGGGAACCCTCCAACACTGTTGATGGGAATGCAGTGTGATGGGGTGCAGCCATTGTGGAAAATAGTATGGAGATTCCTCAAAAGACTTACCATATGACCCAGCAATCCCGCTCCTGGACATATATCCAGAAGGAATCCTAATTCAAGAAGACACCCGCACCTCAATGTTCATAGTAGCACTATTTACAATAGCCAAGACATGGAAACAACCTAAATGTCCATTGACAGATGACTGGATAAAGACATTGTGGTATATTTATACAATGAAATACTATTCAGCGACAAAAAATGACAACATAATGTCATTTGCAGCAAAATGGATGTCCCTGGAGAATGTCATTCTAAATGAAGAAAGCCAGAAAGAGAAAAAAAAAATACCATATGATATCACTCATATGTGCAATCTAAAAAATAAATAAATAAAAGAAGAAGAAGACAAATGAACTAAATGAACTTAAATATAAAACAGAAAAAGACACACAGACATAGAATACAAACTTGTGGTTGCCAGGGGTGAGAGGAGTGGGAAGGGATAGACTGGGAGTTTGATATTTGTAGATACTGACAGGTATATATAGAATAGGTGAACAAGTTTATACTGTATAGCACAGGGAAATATATTCAAGATCTTGTAGCAGCCCATGGTAAAAATGAATATGAAAATGAATACATGTATATTCATGTATGACTGAAAAATTGTGCTGTACACCAGAAATTGACATAACATTGTAAACTGACTATAACTCAATTAAAAAATGCAAAAAAAATTTTTTAAAGTGATTAAAGACTTAAATTTAAGTTCTAAAACTATAAAACTCTTATAAGAAAACACAGGGGAAAAATCTTCATTAACAGTAGAGTTGGCAATGATTTCTTGGTTATGACACAAAAAGTGCAGGCAACAAAACCAAAATTGATAAATGGGACTACATCATACTTTAAAAACTTTTGTGCATCAAAAAACACCATCAATAGAGTGAAATTCAATGCCACCTACAAAAAGGGAGAAAATATTTGCAAATCTGATAAGGGGTTAACATCCAGAATATACAATGGATTTCTACAATTCAACAACAAAAATCAAATTAAGTCAATATAAACTGTGTAAAGGACTTAAACAGACATCACTTCAAAGATGATATACAAATGGCCACTGCTTTTGCATATGAAAAGATGCTCAAGATCCCCAATCAGTGAAATGTAAATCAAAACCACAGTTATCATCTCACAGCAAAATGCAAATCAAGAACACAGTATCAAAATACAGAAAATAACAAGTGTTGGTGAAGGTACAGAGAAACTGGAAGTCTTGTACACTGTTAGTGGGACTATAAAATGGAGTAGATGATATGGAAAAAAGTATAAAAGATTTGCAAAAAATTAAAAATTAAAATACCATGTGAGCCAGCAATCCCACTTCTGAGTATAATTCCAAAAGAATTGAAAGAAAGGTCTTGAAGAGATATTTGCATATCCATGTTCCTAACAGCACTATTCACAATAGCCAAGAAGTGGAAGCAACCCACATGTTTATTGACAAATGAATGGATAAAAAATGTGGCATACAGACAATGGAGTATCATTCAGCACTAAAAAGGAAAGCAATCCTGTTATATGCTACAACATGGATGAACCTTGAAGACCTTATGCTAAGTGAAATAAGCCAGTCACAAAAAGACAAAATGATTCCATTTATATGAGCTATCTAAAGTAGTCAAATTCATAGAAATAGAAAGTAGAACGGTGGTTATAAGGGGTTGGGGAGCTGGGGGCTAAGTGGGGGAGTGAAAAGGAGTTGTTTAAGAGGTATAGAGTTTCAGATTTGAAAGATGAAAAAGTTCCGGAGATCTGTTTCATTACACTGAATATACTTAACACTACTGAATTGTACATTTAAAAATGGTTAAAATTGGGAATTTTTTTTAATCATAATGATTTGTTATGTTTAATAAACATATTAATGTTTATTAAGTAACCATAATTCAACATGGTAGTTGTTAAATGTACATAGTTATAAACACTAAAAAAAAGAATCCATTGTATTAATGCCTAAAAGCTTCTGATAATATTTCAGATTCTAAGAAAGTAAGATGATTAAAAATATACAGTCCTACTTACCTTGGCTTTTCTCTTTTTTCTCTTTGTCTTTCAAAATCTCGTCCTCTGTCTTTTCCGTCTCTTGGTTTCTCTTCTATCCTGTCTTTTACTTTATATTTTTCTTTGTATTTTTTAGCCAGAGCGATATCTTCCTGTATAGGAGGGGGTGGGCTAGGAGTACGAGGTCCTTTCTTCTTAGTTTGGTTGCTTTTTGAATTCCTGAAGGTAATACAAATCATCAGAAGCCCAGGTACTTTTAGAAGGTCAAATGGATTTTTTTTTCATTTTAACAAAGCACTTTTAAAAAATGGTAGCCTCCCTTTCAATAACTTGCCTTTTACTATTCTGTATACTAGTAATCAATATCCAGAAAAAAAAAAAAAACACAGAAATGAGGAAAGATTTACTTGCTACTCATTTTGTTAACGTTGCTTATTATATAATTTTAAAGGGTAGATTTCTGAGAAAAAAAATGGAGGTGGAGTAGAGATTCTTCCAGAAAAGAAACTATAAAATAAAACAACTACAAGAACTGAACTTTCTTTTTTTTTTTAAAGCTTATATAGAAAAGTAGATGGAAAAGTAAAACTCATCTATAATTCCACTATCCAAGGATAGCTTGGATTCCACTACCTTCGATGTATGTCCATACATTTTCCATGCCTCTTTCCTCTTTCCTTTCTCCCCACCCCACATGTACAATCATAATACCAAGTTTCGTAAAATTTTTTGTACGAAGTATAGCATAGGTATCTTTCTATAACAGTGAATTTCAATAAATTATTCTTATGGACTGTACAGAATTTCTTTCAGTAGATATATGCTCCGACACTTCTTTTAAGTAATTTCACATTGATAAGTTTTTTAGGTGACTTCCACGTTTTCAGCATTACAAAGAACAATTACATCATCTATCAATGAAATTCTAAGCATTGTTAGTAAATATTCACTTAAAACTACATAGCTAAATAAATGCAACACTCTAAATTTTTTGTTTGCACATGCCACTTTTCAGTGTCCACAAAAACCCAAGAAAGTAGAGTCACGTTCAGAAGGAGCCTAGTTACTGAATCTTCACATATAGGAGAGCCACCTATTATTAATCAGAAACACCCATTTCTTATTTGAGTGAGAAAAAAACTTCTGCTGTGTTAAATTCACATTCTGGGAGTAAGCTATTATAACAACTAGGATTATGCCAGTATACTCACTAAAGTGCACAATTTCTTCAAATATCTTCAAAAATATATGTGGTTGGAAAACACAATTGTGTTACATACATAGGGTTTGCAAGTGCCTTCCAACTGAATCGCCCGGAATAGGTTTTGTGCATTCTGAAGTCAACAAGGTCTTTCAACTTTAAATCAACTGACTATTCTTTAGTGGCACAGTGCCCACTTCCTATTTGTGGCACAGAGATCAATTATCTACTTCTATCAATTTTAGAGCCTTTTTCTCTCTCACCCCAAAACTATTTCTTTTGAACAGTTTTTGACATACTTCACAAGTCTCTGGACAAAAAAACTATAAAGAAAAATTTATTTAATAAAAACTAAGAAACAATACAGATGAACAGAATCAATAATACATTTGCTGATTCTAAGCCACACTATCTCACAGATCAGCGTAATGCTTACTAATCAGGTTATAGTTATCTCCTACAATGAATGTCAAATAAAATTGCCAACTTTCAGGGAGAAGTGTAAGTTTAATTTGTCTGTGATTATCTCTGCCTCCTCAATATGATAACCACTTAAGACCAAGGAATTTATCTGATTGTCAACTCAGATGATTTACTAGCATTGGTCGCAATATTCCACTGAATTTTAACTGAAATTCTAATCATTACTTGTTGAATGTCTTCAGTCTATACTATGATCCACGATGCAACTAAAAGTTGATCTGACACACTCTAGGCAATAAAACCTGCATGACCATAGAAATGCTATATTCAATATTTTCTTTGTACCTTGAAAGTACTGTTTTCCAAGTCTTTCTGTTATTATTAAATTAATGGTTCATCTTAAAGTCAATACTTTATGATACAGGAAATATAGTAGTTAAATCAATGGGAACAATTATTCATGCTCAATATTCATTAAAGAATAAGTGAGTTACGAATAAAGCACTAAGAGACAACTACATGAAAATAGAACAGTATAAAACCAACCATCTAAACAGTTATCAAAACTGTCTATGAAGAGATTAAATTTTGAAGATTTTATAAACAGAAAGGATAAGAAAATGAAAAGGAGTATTTCTCATATGCTGGGTTTTTGGGGGGAAATGAGTGGAACTGAGGGACAGTTATATAATTTGTTAGTCAAAGGATAACAAGGAAGTGAGGTGAATTGCATCACTCTATAGCTTTAATTTCTTTCATATCCTTTTACTCAACCCCAAGAGCAAAGGAGAGAGTCAAGTCTCCTTGCAAAATAGGTGCTGTGAAGAGACAGAACAGTGAACCATCAAGATCCCAATCTTCAAGGAGCTTAAATTTAATAGAGGCTGTAAAATATGTATGCCACAGCTAAAACATAATGCAAACAGCAATTAGTATTAAATGAGAGGTGTAAATAAAATCTGATAGATATACAAAGGGAACAGAAATTAGGTTCAGTAAGGAGAAATGGGAAAACTAGAGCTAGAAACTGAAGGACTGAAGGTGGATGAATATAGGAGGAAGATTGGACAAAAATATGGAGAAGACTGAAAAGACCAAAGTATGAATGTCATTCTTAAGAAAAATCTGAATTTCAGTCAACAGAATGGAAAGCTACTGAGTTTTTCACTGGTGTAATAAATTAATTGGAATTGTTCTGTAAAGTAAAGGGTTAGGGCAGCTGAAAGAAGATCTTTATATGTGTGGGGAAGTGAACACTAGGTAAAGTAAATGATATAATAATATAATAATCTAGGCAAAAAGCAAATGGAGTCTAGGAGACAAATATGAGTATCATTATGGGTTCAAATAGACAAGTGTTTGCCAACAGGTCAATTACTGGGAAGAGGTTTTCAGTTTAGCCTTTTTCTTAAGTAAAATTAGTGTATGCCCTTTATTAAAATAAAATTTAAGTAGTCCAGAGTGACATTAAATAAAAAGGTGTCTCCTGCCTTATTCTCAATCCCTTGATGTAATTTATTTCTATTTTTAGTCTTTCAATTGGCCACTACAATAATTCTAAATAATATATTCATACTGATTCATATACATCATAAAGAATTTAATCTCTTGATCATGTATACAAGGAGACAAGAACAATGTTCACTGTACATAACCTGTAACAGATAAAAACTGGAAACAATTTAAATGTTCAAGAACAGCAAAGTAGATGAATATATAATATGAAAGAAATATAGGTACATATGTCAATATAGACAAATGTAAAAAATGTCAAGTGAAAAAATAAGCTATAGAAGGAAAGCTATATCTATATTAAGAGTAAACAGATGAAAATGATACTATACATTGTAAAATAATATATATTATGAAAGTATAAACACACATGCACAAGTATCATAAATACCAAATTCAAGAGGGAAGGACAGGAAATACAGCTGCTGTTTATCTCTTTAAAAATAAAAAGCTCTGAAGCATATATATATGTGACAGAGACCTTTGTTTCATTGTTCTCTTTATTTTCTTTTAAATGGAAACTAGTTACACTTTTTCTCTATTAGGAAAAAAAAAGTTTACATTAAATACTTAATGTATTAAAAGTATCTTCATGGGATCTATTAAGTAATTCTTTTGAATATCACTTCATAAAAGCTATTTCGTCCTGGCACTATTTATTACCCTACTAACCTCTGCTGGTCCAACAAGGGAGAGGATATTGCAGTTGCCTTCCTATCTTTCTTGCTAGTTGAAGATGATGACTTAGGGCTTGATTTTCGCTTTGGAGATTTGCTAGACTTTCTTAGAGAAGGTGATGGAGATAACTTTGATCTAATCACTTCTGGTGAAACCTTCCAAAAGAATTCAATAAGTTAATTCAGAAACACTTTCAATCATGTTTGCTATAATCAGACAACAAAGCATATGTTTTGAAATCATACCAAACTTCAAATGAAATAGTGTTATGATAGCCACCACATATTTATATTAGTCTGACTCCTGAATCTATGCTGTTAACCCATATGCTAATTAACTGCCCTCACATAATACTAATATCAATAAAGCAAACTAAAATTATAAAATTTCAAACTCTCCTCAGAAAAATCATAAATTATATTCCAATAAATTTTATCTCTTTCTACTCTTAAGAAACAAGTGTTCTAGAAATAGCATGGGCCTAAAAACCAGATATACATAGATTCAAGACCCATTTTACATTAACTAGTGACTCTAAGCAACAGAATCTGTTTTATTTACCTGTTGAATAACAAAAATATGTCCTATTTATCTAACAGAGTAACGTGAAGATTAAATGATTAACATATATGAAGTGACTAATATGCAGTAAGTTGACCACGTATCAACATCCTAGCAAGCAGCTCATGAGTTCTCTGCTCAATATCCATGTTGTTAACTACTAAAATATTTCAATAAATAGCATACCTCCTTTTTAATAATAATTTCTTCTCTTTTCTCCATGTTTTCTTGTTCCAGCTTCATTAATTCCCTCTGTATCTTTTGACGCTTCATTTCCAACGACAACTCATGAACATAATCATAATTAATATCTCCATTGTCAGAATCTTTAAAATAAAAACTTAATTACTTTTACTTGTCAGAAACTACCCTAATTATCTATATTAAAAATTAGAGGAAAATTTTTGACTATTTTTATACAAATTAAAATGGCAGATTCTTTAATTAGAATAACATACTTCTAAAAGATAAAAGAAACATATGCTACAAAGAACTAAAATAGATATGGCTAATTTCTTTATGAAAAGCCAAACATTTTTTAGGTTCCTGAGTTTTCTGTGAATGTTTCTGGGTTGTTTGGGGATTGAGTTTTCAGTTAGGAATGGATTTTTTTTTCCCACAGACGTAAGTTTTAATTTATCTGGGACAAATGCCCAGGAGTGAAACTGCTAGGTCATACAGTAAATGTATGTTTGTTTAAGAAACTGCAAACTATTTTCCAGAGCATTTTTACCATTTGACATTCCTACGAGCAATGTGTAAGAAATCCAGGTTTTTGCATCCTTGCCAGCATTTAGTGCTGTCATTATTTTCTCTTTTTTAAAGTATAATATATATGTAGTTCTTAATCCAGTCATAATTAATCACAAATTCTTTTTTTTGCAGATGAAATTTTTAAAAGATACAATTAAAACACTCAGCTATAAATTCTAAGCATTAAAGATACCAAAGCCTTCAATATTTCATGCTGCATATGATGGATTCATTATCTTCTTGATTTTCTTAGACTCATTAGTATTAAGGTTACATTGGGTGTACAACATTGGTTCCATAGTTTTTTTAATTAACATCATAACTGATCTGTATCTAAAAATAATTTTAATGTTAATGTGTACATAAGCTAATTTCTGAAGGATCTATAACATTTTCACTAGTTCCTTAGATTAGAATTGTTCATCTCTTCAATGGACCTGATATTATGTATCTATTTTTATTCATCTTTTCTAATGAAAAGAACCTGAACGTTGGTTAAGGGGGAAAAAACAGGAAGAGTGGTGTGCAGAGGTATTTCATTACAATATGTAGAAGTTTTCAGTGCCTACTGGAACTGTCATTTTATTTGCTATTAATGCCAAGAAACCTGTTGCACTGACTTCTGTCTTAACACATGACCACACTGGGCCTGACTGATTACAAACTGAGGTCCGTTCTCAAGCCATACTTTTAGCATTTAAGATCATCATTTCTTAACTTGGGGAAAAGAAATAAAATGAAGCACAAAAAAAGAAGGAGTTCTACTTGATTGCTTAAAGCACACACATACAAAAGAACATCACTGACTTATAGGTAAAATACATTAGAATGCAAACCATTCATTTTTGGGGACTGAGAGGATAATTATATATCCATTATCTGTGTCCAAATCTTGATTATTCACCTTACTTTGGTGTCTGATGACAATTTCTCAGTAAATATATAATACAGACTAAATCATACTTTTCAGTCAGAAAGCAATTACTAAATATTTATAGGCACACAGTTTTTATCGGATAAAATGCTAAAGATGCTGAATTTAATTAAATGAATAATGGGTATCTCTAGTTGCTATTTTGTACTCCACTGAGACATTTTACATCAGTGAATAAATAATGACCTGGTTTGATTGTGTTCTTAAATCATTAACAGATAATAGCACAGGGAACTATATTCAAGTAACTTGTAATAACCTATAATGGAAAAGAATATATGCTCACACACATATGTATAACTGAATCACTATGCTGTGCACCAGAAACTAATGCAACATTGTATATCAGTAATACTTCAATGAAAAAAATCACTAACATAAAATTTCATTACTAAATACTAAGGTAAGACAAAAGAAAGAGTAATTAATTAAGAAGAATGATTTGCAGTGTTTCTGAAGGTATTATTAATAATGTTCTGCTCATCTAAAAACTGCTATCTGGAAGTATCACCCATACAGAACACATGTGAAAAATGAGAAATTGGCTTTCAATCTTCAATTCCTGACCACCCAACCAAGGAGGGGTGGGGATAGGGGTAGGCCTGAGCAGTTAAAATATATGTCAAAGCCAATGTACTGTAGTTAATATATTTTGCTTACAGGAAAAGCTCTCAAGTCTTTACTCAGAAAGTATTTATTCTAATTTTATCTATTACAATCAAAAGTAAGATGTTTTCCTAGCCTATAAGAGATATACTATGAAGTAGGCACACTGCACCTGATGGTCTGACAAAAGAAGAGAAATTCGAAAGCACAAAATATTAGGATGGAACTCAAAAACAGTCTGAAATCATTTAATAAATTTTGAAAATACTGCTCATATTTTATAGCTTAAGGTTATAATTACAATTAGAACAACTGATTCATATAGATGATTCTAAGTCATCAGGAAAATATTCAATTAGAACAGCACATTTAACTAGGCAGAGATTTTTAAAGAATATATACCAAAAGCATATGTAGTATATAACGTTGACACTCTGTACATAGAAAGAATTCTTACTGATTAAAAGAAAAATGGACAGAAGACATGAACAGGCAATTCACAAAAAGAAAGGAATGCAAATTGTTTATAAATAAGACTTCTTCATGCATTAAAGAGCCATTTCCCCCCTAATTATAATATTTGGTACTGGCAAAGGTACAGATAAAAGGAATGTTCATTCTCTGGAGGTAGCAACATAAACTGTACATCTAGCCTGGAAAATAATTTGGCAATATGGGTAAAAGCCTTAAGAACATTCATACCCTTTAATACAACAACTTTACTTCTACCAATCTATTGTATGCAAGTAATCATAGACATAAACATAAGCCTTTCTATTTATACTCTTCTACACACACTGCCTTATAGAAAGATTTTTTTCCATGTCATACATAAAGGTCAAACACCTTCTTTTAACATCTGCAAAGCATTTCATGATACGAACATATCACAGTTTATTTAATCATTTTCCTTCTGACAAGACATTTAGTTTGTTTTCAATATTTTGCTGTTATAAACAAGATTTCGATTAACATTTTGATACCTACCTTGTTTCACAAGTGCAAGTATTTTTTTAGAACAGATTTCTCAAACTAGATTTGATGGATCCTAAGATAAGCATAATTTTTATTTTTAATATTGCCAAACTATACTCCAAAACAGCCTGACCAATGTAAACTTCCTTCAGAATACTAGTTTTTTCATTTCTACCAATCTGATGGGTGAAGAATGCTCTCTATTTTCACTGGCATTCCCCTGTAGTAAGGCTGAGCACTAATTGGCCATTTCTACTTCCTCTATGAATTATGTATCCAATTTTGGGATCTTCTGTCCAGTTTTCAAGTGGATTATCTTTCTCTTATGTATCTGTGAAGTTCTCTATATGTTAACACAGTGCTTTTACTATATGCTTACACATTACACATGTCAAATATTTTATAGTGATCTATTTAAAAATAGGTCGCTTCTGTATTTTAGTTATACAAAAAATTTAAATCCTTAATCCTTATGTAATCAAATCTTTTATGGCTTCTGGGCTTTATGCCTTATTTTAGGAGGATGTACACACCTCCAAGATTGCCAAAACATGTTCAGACATTTTCTCCTCTACTACAGTAATAGCTTTGCTTTTTATATTACCGCATTGGTCCCCACAGCAAACACTTATAGTAAGTTTAAGGAAATAAATAAAAAACAAAGACTTGGGAGTGGGAGACTAGAAATATAGGAAGCAGTTGGATAACGAAAAGTTTTGTAGGTATGTAAGAATTTGTACTTGATCCTCAAGGCAATGGAAAATCAGAGAATTTTAAATAGGGGAATAAAGTGAACCAATTTATTCTTTTAAAAGCTCACTCTGTAACTGACGGAGTGAGAGAATATACTTGCAATACATATATCTGATAAAGATCTCATTCAGAATATATAAAGAATACTCAACAATTTAAAAACAGCAACACAATAAAAAAAAATAGGGAAACGTCTAGAATAGAGTTTACAAAACAGGCTGTACAACGGCCAATAAATTTGAAAAAGTTCTCGACTTCATTACTCATTAGGGAAATGCACACTAAAACCACAATAAAATACTACCTTACACTTCCAGAATGGCTAAGATGAAAAAGGCAAAAAATACCATCGTAAGGAGAACCACTTATGACTTCACATTATCTACTAAAGATAAACATATGCAGACTTCATGGACCAGCAATCCTACTCCCAAGCATAAACTCAAGAGAAATGGGTACGTGTTTGCCAAATGATGCAATTAGGAATAGTAACAGAAACTCACTCATGAGAGGCTCAAACTAGAAATTACTCAAAGGGTTACTGTAAGTAGAATGAATAAATTATGGTGTAGTCATACAATGAAATACTATATGCCGGTAAGAATTAATGAACTGTAACTATGTGCAATAATCTCACAAACATATTGTAAGCAAAAGAAGCTAAGCACAAAAACAGTACATGCTATAGATTCCATTTATACAGAGCTCAAATCAGACAAAACTAATTCTCGGTGGTAGAAATCAGGACAGTTAGTTACCTTTGTGAGGTGGGGGCTGAGAGGTAGTGACTAGAAAGGGAGTACAACTGGGCTTATGGGATAGTAGTAATTTTCTATTCATTGACCTGGGTCC
This sequence comes from Camelus ferus, assembly GCF_009834535.1. Classification (NCBI taxonomy): domain Eukaryota; kingdom Metazoa; phylum Chordata; class Mammalia; order Artiodactyla; family Camelidae; genus Camelus; species Camelus ferus. The sequence goes on from NC_045709.1 coordinate 7,204,688, forward strand.
TGTTCAAGGTTGTCTGTCTGTGAAAACTCAGTAAGTTGCACACATGAATCAGGAACTCCTCTGAATGTATTATTATACTTTAGTAAAAAAAAAAAAAAAATTCTGAAATTATTCTGGCTTTCAGTGGAGAATGACTTAGGAGATAAGACTCACCTCAAGGCAAGAAATTACAAGGTTATTTGGTAAAATATATTTACAGGCAACAAACATCTTAAGAACTACAATATTAGCAGTAACTGAGAGAAACAGATGGTTCTAAAAGACATTCAGTAGATAGAAATGTTCAGAATTCTATAAATGTCTGGGCTGAGGAGAAGAAGGAATATCAACAATGACTCTCAGGCTTTTGGGAAACCAGTAGGAAAGTGGTGCTCTTAAGATATAGAATTTAGATGGAGACACCCGGTTGGTAGATGCCTCTGTTAAGAGCTCCAGGTACTGGAGTCATTAATACATAGATGTTAATGATGCCCTGGGAGCATGATTTCACCTGAACAGAAAACTTGAAAGTGAGAAAAAAAGAAGTCTTGGTAAAGGGGAAACAACCAAAAGTTCTAGAGGCCACTTCTAGAGACAAATGGTTCTCAAAGAGTGGTCTAAGGACTCCTAGGAATTCCCAAGGCAATTTCTGGAGTTTCAAAAGACCAAAAATATTTCTATAATGCTACATTATTTGCCTGGTTTACTCATTGCCTTATAAGTATATAATGGAGTTTTCCAGAAGTCACATGAAATATGATGTCATTAACAAATTGAATGCAGACAGATAAGAAATCTAGATGTCTTCTATTAAGCCAGTTAAGAAATTTACCTTAACTTTAAGAAGTTAAAAAGAAGTTTAAAAGATTTGTAAAAATATGTAAAACACTGCCACCTGTTCACACTTTTTAATTTTGCTTTGCAAAGCTATTTTCCATAAAAGTATATGTTAGATTTACTACTATCATTGTTAAATAAATATTTTAAATTTTTCTTAGTACCAACTTCTATTATAGAAACTACTGAAACAGATAATCCACAAAGATAAAAGCTCTTTGGAGTCCTTAAAAAGAGTGAAAAGTGTCCTGGGACTGAAAAGTTTGAGAAATACTCATACAGACCAATTTCTTCCGAGCCTAGCTAAAATTGCTATTTACTTTAGACTGAAAACACAGAAGGTAAATCTATTAAATAAGTTCAATCTCACCATTTGACTAACTCCATGCTTCAATATTCCCTCAAACAGGAAATGTTAAACCACAGGGATATCACAATAATCAGAACCTATGAGTTTTGATCAAGAGAAAACATAAGAAATAGCCATGTGGCTATTTCGCATGTAAAATTAGTATAAAAGACATTTACTCATCTTTGAAAAGAATTTTGCATATAAAAGGCTCTTGTGGTAAAAATCACTTTAGCTTTTTAAAGATGATAGTCCAGAGCAAAGCCTTGGGAATCAACATTTAAGGGATAGCTAGCATATAGGGAATCTCTATGTAAGACCAAAGGGCCTGAACAGGAAAACAGAAAACCTGAAGAGTGATAGAGGGAAGCCAAGGGTAAAGTGTTTCAAGAAGATGGAAGCTCTCAGATGTGTCACATGTTGCAGGAAGGTTACAGAAGAAAGAGACAAGTATGTCTCCATTTATTAAAAGAGGTTACTGTGACCTTAACGTAGTTTTAGTGAAGACATGGGTCAGAAGACTAAATAAATACGGTGAAAAAATTGAATTTAGTTGTAAAGTAGGAATAAGCAGGGTGATGGCACAAAAAAATATGGGGAGAAGAGAAAATGTGCCAAGATGGATGTTAAAGATATAAAAGAGGATGTAAAATGAATGAACAAGATTGCAGAAATGGGAGGAAATCAGAGGAGCATAACTTTATGCATCAGGAGGAAAGCCTCTTACAAAGAATAAGAGGGAAGTAAAAAGTTTAAACATGAACAAAACACTAGTTTATAGGTGTGGTGGCCGGAAGTTGAAATTGTGGATAAAGAATTCCATCATCTCTGTGTTGTAAAGGGCAAGCAGGAGAGAGGAGTTGGAAGGTTGGAGATGTAAGAGGTTGAAGATTTATGGAGAGGGTTTGAAATAGCTACTATGAAGAAAAGGAGCAAACTGACTCAGGCTTTTCTGAACCTTTAAAATGTTCAACAATTAACACACATTATTGTAATGGGAATAGGGAAGTTTCTCTTTTTAAAAATAAGAAGCATCCAATATATTTCAGAATGTTTTTTATCCACAAATAATTAAAATGAAAAGAATGTTAAGTGTGTTGAGTTAATCCCTTAGTATTTAGGAAAAGTTAGCTATTCAACCTTTAACAGTCAAGGCTCGTAATATTTTATTTCAATACATTAACTGATTAATCAACTACAATGGGATATTATAGCTGCCTTTATTGCTAACTTATAGAAGGTATTAGATTTACTTATGAAATTCCTGTGAACTAATCATAGAGAAGTTTCCTATTTGTTCTTAGAAGCAACTTTTTAACAGACAATACTGTACAAAGATGGAATGGATTTCCTTAAAAAGTACTGATGTTCAAATTACTGGAGAGTCATTTCAGGTACTTTTCAAGTATTAGTCTGTAAGTTTTCAGAGATAGTTCTTAAATACAGTAGCAAGTATTTTAGGCTTGCAGGCTCTTAGCTGTCACAAGTACTCAACTCATCCATCATAGCTCAAAAGCAGCCACAGAAAATATGTAACCAAATGGGCATGGCTGTTCTCCAAACAAAATTATTGCAAGAACAGATGGCTAGCCCACAAGCTATAATTTTCTAACCCCTGGTCTAAGTTTTCAGCTTACTGATGAGGAAGTGGCTTATATTCTTAAACTCTTGGTTTCTGTCATCTATAAGTAGAGTAACAAAGCTATTGAATTAATCAGGTGATTATATAAATTAAAATGACTATTACACCCAACACATTCAACAAACATGAGTTCTCTTTCTTTATTCATTAGGATGAGGCTATAAGTGCTCACCTTTCCAAAAGATCACAGAAGTAGAGAAGAGAGAATATTTATGGTGTAGAAAATAAATGCTTATTTGCTAAGGCAATAACTCAAAGATGATTTTGCTTATACTTCATGAACAAATTCCAGGTCTCAAATATCATCTGATTTGGATTTCTTCCAAAAGATGGAAACCAACAAATTATTTCTTGGAAATAATTTTCTTAGGTCCTTAGGTTTAAAAATTTCACTTATAATATTTTATGCAAAAATAGCAAACATAAATTAAGACTTTTTAAGAACTTTGGTGTTGAAGAACTTAAATTTACAAAGGTAATAAAATTCCAAAGGACTGTGATGCTGTACAAGTTCTAGGGGGAAAAAAAGAGTGGGGAAGTTGCAAAATGCAGTATAAATAGCTTCTGCTTTTGTTCTGCTACTATATGTCATTTTCTGCCTTAATAACTCACTAACACAGAAACAAGTCAATTAGATGATACTGAAACAACAGGGAGATCATAATTGAAAAGTGTTCTGAAGCCCACAGAAAGTCTACAAAGTGAATAATCAATAAATTGACTATATAAACAAAGATTTTTTTTTTTTTTTTGAAACTCACCATCTCTATTAGTTTCCCATTCTACATTTTCTTCTTCACTTTCTGGAGTTCTCTCCTTAGTGATTTTTATGTCTTCCTTTTCCCTATGTCTCCCTCTTGAAGATTCTTTCTAAAAAGTACATACATACATGCAGGTTATTACATTTATAAAAAGTATTTGAGGTAGTGCTACAATATAGAATACTTTCAACTTCATTATTGTTTCATCAAAGAATCAGTTTTGCAAATAATCACTTATCCGCTAAGTAGAGGAAGTAACAAGTTCTAGAGTAGCATCACAATGAAAAGATTGTACTATATTTTAGTAAAGAATGGCAACTTGGTAAACGTACCAAGTAACTAAGATTTCAAAATACACAATGCAAATCTAATACTTTAATAAGCATTTGATAGTATACTACATACTCAGTTTCTACATGAAAATCAAGGGGTAAAGTTTAAAACAGATAAAAGACAATTGGAGGATTTTTAAGTGACTATATTTAAAAATGACTAGAAAAGGGTTACACTGTTCACAGTGGGTTCTCAAAAATTACTGCTGATGTAAGACTTATATACACTAATGTAAGAGCATTTTCCTACACCTAAAGATAAATTCAAACTGATTTTATAATTTAATAAATGCTTTAAAAAGAGAGACTTTCACTATTTTGATCAAATCAAAATGTAACTAAAAGAGTTAGAAAAGTTGTCCTTACATTGCAGCTAAAAAACAAAAACTTGAACATTTTATTCCAGGTATAAAAGTAGGCCACAGATAAAGCAGGACAACAGTAATTCAGCTTGTAAAATTTAATTAAATATCCTATTATGTACAATAAAGACTCCAAACCACATTTTACTAAGTGTAAGAAAATAAAGTAATCAACATCATGGAATTGTTATCTTCCCACCATGGTGTCTCACTTTTATTAACACTCTAAATCCTGACTATGGGGGGGGGGGTATAGTTCAGTGGTAGAGAGCATGTGCTTAGCATGCATGAGGTCCTAGGTTCAATCCCCAGTACCTGTATTAAAAAATACATAAACCTAATTCCTACTCCTCCCCAACAAAAAAGCAAAATAACAATGAAAAGATTTAAAAAAAAAAAAATCCTGACTATGAAAGACACTAACACACAAGGACATTAAGTGCTGAAAGTTCTTTCTGGGCATTACCAGACATAAAATTAGACTGCTTAAAAACACAAATTAATTTCTCTTTGAAGTCTTCTTTTTAAAGAACTCTAGTATATTAACTGCCCCTAAATTTTACAAATGTAGTATGAAGTCATGTTGTAAGCAGTACCTGCTAAATGACATACATAGTTTCTGATAAGACACTAGAGGCTGACAAAAATCATTAAAAGATTATATAATAGAACCAGCCATTACAAAATGGTTAATGGTCAAAAGAAGATAGAAAAAGGAAAAATTAATTAGCTCCTATTGTACATAAGACAAAAGGAGAAAAAGAAACACAACCTATTTTTATTCTTAAACTATACTTTGTGGAATATCCCATGCAACTTTTGAATGTTCTATGGATTAAACCCACTATAAATATACATTAGCACGTGCTATATCAAAAAAGGTTTATAGAAAGTTACCTCCAAATTACTGCATAATATATTCTGTGCCTTTTGTCTATAAAGTATCATACAACATCCAACTATAAATGTAGTTGAAAAGCAATAGTGCTGGTACTGAAAAATAATCTGCAAATTTGTAACAATATTTTTAACAGATTTAGACCCAGTGATGTAATAATCTCAATGAATTTAATTATTTATGTAAATATTTCTTAATATGTATGGTATATACTGAAATTATGTAATTTTTGCACTGCTTATTGTTTTTCAATATAACTCTGACACTGTTCCGAGATCATCCTGGAACATGTACATGCTGAAATACTTGTTAAAGAATTACAATCACAATATTTTAGCCAATACCCATGGGATGAGATATTTTAAGAATTCAGAATTATTTGGATTTTAAAATATATTACGTGGCAATGCCAACAGAGTCTGGAGCAGTACCTGTGATCAAATATACTAATACTTTTGCAGCAAAGCATGGATTCACCACCTGGGTAAAGACTAAAATAAGCTTTCTGTCAATTAAGATGAGGTTTTGTTGAAAAATCAGTCTATGCCTAAATTGCAAAAAATGCTTGGTTTTAAAAGTCTCTTACATTTCAGAAATGCAATGAATGATTGTAAACTTTAAGTTTCTTTCATTTTATTTCTACTTTAGATTATTCATATTAGTTTCTTAAACATTATATGTATGGATGTATTATTTATTATAAATTTTACTTTTAGCTAGTAAGGAGGCAGCACCAAGGATATGATCTAAAAAGAAGTGTTGACTGTATTTCAATAAAGAAATAAAAAGATTTAAAAAAAAAGAAGCGTTGAGGCTAAAAGAACTGAAAACCAATATAATAACTGGATTAACAACCATAATAATAAAGGTCTTTGAAGGAATATAATCCAACTTCCTACCCCATGTAGGAAAATTTTTCCTAAACTTTGCATAGTTATAGAAGTCCTCTATCAGAAGACTTCAGGGAAAACAAATTTACTCCCAAGGTCTCCACTGACAGCTTTCCACTGTTGCATCCTTTGCTCCCATTTTCAGACAGTTCTGATTATTAGAAGATCATTGCTTATACTGACTACAACTTTCTTATACCTCTGCAGAATTTCTATTAATTAGAACTAGTTTTGATCTCTGGAATTGTGCAAAACAAATCTAGTAATTCTTCCACATGATAGCTCTTTAAATATTTGAACACTGTTACTATATCTCCTGAATATCTTCTTTTATCAGGCCAAAGACACTCTACACATTGGTGGTACATTAACATTTCATGCTTTTCAAACCCTTCACTACTCTGTCATCTTCTCTGGGCATATTAATTATTCTTGTATTAACGAAATTGTTTTGCAGGGAAGGAGTTTGGGGTGGAATATAAGAAACTATAATCTTACAAGGTACATAAATTTAAACTACCATCTCACACAGAATGAAGTCTAGAAATAGGGTAAACGTCAAGGCTGGGTGATCTAGTAACACACTGAAATCATCAGAGACCAAATTTTCCTGCTGTTTTACTTTCTCACAGCTTTTCTGTTTCTAGTGTTGACTACACATTAAAGTCTATTTCTTTTATTACCATACTGACAAGCAATCTTGGTTCACCCAGTGTGTGCCTCTCTCCAATCAAAAAAATGAATTTTTTCCTTCAGTCTGAGTAAGCCAACTTCAGACACATGGCCAAATCTGAATCAAAACTGATATCAAGATAATAGCCACAGACTAAATGACTTAGACCTGGTTCCTCAATCAACTGAATTAGCAAGGAGAACTGGATTTTTATGACTAGATTAGACTAATAAGGGCCCAGCAGTGAATCTAGGGTCAAATCTCCAAACCACAATGCAGCTACAAAATGAAAAAGTGAATGGACTCTGGGGAATTCAAAGTAATTTACACTATACCTTTGCTACTATGCTTCACCTCCTCAAAGATGTCACATTTCTGACAACTGCCTAGGCCATAACAAAACACAACCTAGTAAACATTTTCTCTGTTCACCTTTACTAATGCATTTTGGACCCTTCTTCTAAGGTCATTTCCCATCTTCCTGATGTATATATCCTTTTAAACATTCTCTGTGTAGTGAAGGTCTCCTGGAAGTCAACACTCTCAATTTTACCATAGAACCTCTTTATTACATCCTCATTCTTGAAAAACAGTTCTGCGAGGCACAGAACTACAGGCTCACAGATTTATTCCAGCTTTGAAACTATTATACCACTGTCTTTTGGCTTCCACTGTTGTTATTGGTGTTGTCAGTCTATCATTCTTTGTAGGAAGATTTGCCTTTTATCTCTGGGTGTTTCCAGTATTTTCTCTATGCCTCTTGTGCTTTGCACTTACAGTATAATATTCTACTTAAGAAGTATTGTGCTTTCTGTACCTGCAGGCTTATATCAACTATAGAAAATTCTCAGCACTATTTCTTTCAAAACCACCCTTCCCATATTCTATTTTCCTGAGATTCCAAATAGATGTACATTAGATTTTCTAAGTACTTCCCCCACATCTTTGAACGTCGTCAGTATTTTCTATAATCTTGTTTTTATGAGCTGCATTCTGGACAAATTCTTCACCTTCATCTTCCAATTTATCAATTCTCTCTTCACAGGTGGGCCCAAGGCTTAGTCTCTGACCAGCTCTGATATTTGTAAAAGCCTTAAAGTCACTACCAGCTTTCATATATGCTGCTCAATCCTTGGTTTCAACACGTTCTCTGTTTTACTTTCTTTGTTTTGCTGTTCTTTTGCATTCTTGAGAAAGCAATGATGCATTAAAAATGTATATTGTTGTTGCTCATTCAGGATCTAACTGTATTGTAGAGGGAGGACCCTCAGAGTATATAGTCCATAATAATGCTGAAAGGGGAAGCTAAGATTAACACTTCTTTAGCAATCATATCAAACTTTGCCTATTGTTCAAAGTATAGTCAACTATTGCCCCTTGGACTTATCCACAATTATTGACAAATCAAGCCACTTCAATGCCATACTAGTGCAACTGACATTTTGAGCCTAAGATCAAGTCTATATTTACCCCTAAGATAAGTTTCTACATGGTTAATGGCTGGGAAGAGTATAATGTATATAAGATATATTAGATGACACAAAGAAGATGGGCAAGGAAAAAAAACCTACTTCAACTACCTCTTCCATTTATCATCCATATAATCTCACCTCTTACGCTGGATTCCCTGCATCTTTCCAAAATTACTTGAAGAAACTTCCTTTGAAATTAATTGATAAATACTATCTCAGAACATTTAGTCAAAGAATGACTCAATTATTTCTATACCAAAAGTTTTTATTAATATTCCTTTAAAAACATTTATATAATTTGTCCATTACTAGACTAAAGCTGCTGCCATTCATAGTTAATAATTCCCTATTTATTATAGAAAAGAACATTAAATTTTTAGACATTCAATGTTTTACAAAGTTATTTTTCTTTCTTATCTTTTATTTTTAAAAAATGATTCCAAATTCTATTGCTCTGAAAATATTCTTAATTTCACAGAACACTAACATTATCAGTGAATTCCTGAATGTTCTTTCAGCAGCTCTAGAGTTAAAAGTTAATGTTAATCCAAAGTTTTCTTATGTCATTTACTACCATATATTATATCAAAGCTATCAAAAATTCAAAAAGCTATTATTAATTTTAAAAAGATTGTGGTTCTTTCTCACCCTAGTGTTTTCAAATCTTTTCAACTGGACACTTCTGCTCAAGGCTGAAAACTTTAAATAATGAAAAACAATGCTCCACTGCAGTTTTTGGCCTGAACATAAGCCCAACAACAAGCCTATGGCTTTAGGATAGATATAATCGACATTTTGCAATTTTTAAATGATTCACAAAATGTGCAACTTCAGATCCTTTTAATATTATAGACAGACAGTAAAGAAACTTAGATCTGCACTTAGGAAACTATAGTTTATTTTGTTTATTCTATACTGAAGAAAAATCCCATAATAGGGTTATCAGAGATTTTCATTTATGAAGTGGTCACAAAAATTGTATTAGCTTGTCTCAGAATAAGCAAAGCCACAAATAAACAAATAAGATTATAAACTTCAAAAAACACTCAACAGATAACAAAAATCAAGTCATCTACAAACACTGCATTTTAAAAACCACAATGAAGATAGAATAGTTATTAACCTATCTATATATCCAGTAATACAGTACTGAAGAGCACAAACCATAGGAGATGGAGAGAGAACACTAGACAGAAACATACTAGTAAGATACTTTAAAAGACATTCTCAAGCCAAGATAGATCAAGTAGACAAAGATATGAAAAATACAGATCAAAACAACAGATGTTTTAGATACGCTTTAGAACCTGAAAACCAAAAACAAAAAGAAAGAAAGAAAACATACCTTCTGTTCAAGGACAGAGAAAATTCAGAAAGACTGACCACATCTTAGGCCACAAAGAAAATCTCATCAAATTTTAAAAATACATAGAGAAATAAAACAGAAGTTTTTTTTTTTAATTAAAAGAACACACATACACACAAAAGGTTCTTCAACCTGAAAAATTTTAAACATGCCATTAAGCAATCATTAAATCACAGGTGAAATACAAACCTAAAGAGAATTCCTTAAAAATAGTGACAATGAAGCATGATACATGAGATCCATGGAATTCAGCTAAAGCAGTTATCAGAAAAATGCTTATAGCATTAAATACTAATATAATTAAATACTGATACATGAAAATAAAGAAATAAATGCTCAACAAATTCAAAAAGAAAAGGAATACAGTAAACCAAAGAAGGAATTAATAAAGAAAAGAGAAAGAAATGTGTTAGAAAAGAGAAAGAATAAATATATAAATCCAAAAGCTGATTCTTTGAAAATAAACAAATCATTGACTAACCTAATGAAGAAAAAAGGGAAAAAACACAAGTATTCAAAATCTGGTATGATAAAGTAAAAACAGCTAGTAAACAGAGAAAAATGAAAAACATGAGATTTCTTCATACAACTCTATGCAAACAAGTTTAAAAACCAAGATACATAATTTTCTAGAAAAACAACTTAACTAAGTAACTAAACAGAGTCAAGAGTCTAATTTCCACTGAAAAAATAAATTACCTAAAGAACTTCTTCATAAAGTAGAACCAGACTCAGGTGGTTTTACATGGGAATTCTACCAAACCTTTCAAGATCAGAAAATCCCAATACCACTTAAAATATTCCAGAGCAAAGAATTAGGAATATTTTGTTATTATAAGGTACTTGGACTATCTGTGAAGTGCTATAGCGTTAGTTGAAAGTAGACTTGAATTAGTTGTAAATGTAATTGCAACTCTAGGGCAACAACTAAAAAAAGGTAAAAAATAACAAGTATAGTTGATATGCTAAGAAAAGAGGGAAAAAGGAATAATACAATCCAAACTATAAAAGGCACAAAAAGATTGGAAGACAAAAACCAGGAACAAAAAACGATGGTATAACAAATAGAAATCAGCAACAATTACAGTAGGTATTAGTACAACTGTATCAATAATTACTTTAAAAATTAATGGGCTAAACACAAATTAAAACAAAGAGATTATCAGAGTGGATCTAACAACAGTGTCAAAATATATGAAGTAAAAACTAGTATCACTGCAAGGAGAAATACATGATCCACTAATACAGCTGGAGACTTTAACATCCCTCTAAGAGAAATATGGAGATCCAGCAGGCAGAAAATTAGCAAGAACACAGCTGAAACCAAAAGCATCATCAATCTACTGAATATAACTCACATCTATAAACTACCTCATCCAATGATAGTAGAACATACATTCTTCTCAAGCTCACATGGAACATTCACCAAGATAGACCATATTCTGGACCAAAAAACACACTTTTAAAAGAACAGAAATCATATAACGTATGCTCTCAGACCACAATGGAATTATAACTAGAAATCAATAAAAGAAAGATAGCTGGATAATCCCAAAGTATGTGGAGATTAAACAACACACTTATGGTGGGGAGGGTGTAACTCAGTGGTAGAGTGCTTGCTTAGTATGCATGAAGTCCTCAGTTCAATCCCCAGTACCTCCATTAAAAATCATCACCACCACCACCACCACCACCACCACCACCACCACCACCATCATCATCATCATCATCATCATCATCATCATCATCATCATCATCACACTTCTAAGTAATACATAGGTCAAAGAAGAAATCTCAAGAGAAATTTCAAAATATTTCAAATGAAATGAAAATAAAATACAATTTATCAAACTTTGTGGGATGTAGTGAAAGCAGAGCTTAGAGAAAACTTTATAGCAATGAATCTATACAGTAGAAAAGAAAACTCTAAAATCAATGATCTAAGTTTCCACTTTAGAAAACTAGAAAAAGAAAAGCAACTAAAGTCTAAAGTAAGCAAATGAAAAATAACAAAAATTAGAGTAGAAATCAATGGAACTGAAAATAAGAAATCAACAGAGAAAAATCAACAAATACAAAAGCCAGTTCCTTGAAAAGATCAAGCCTCTACTCAGGCTAACTAAGAAAGAAGAGAGAAAATATAAATTATCAATATCAGAAAGAAAAGAGGAGACATCACTACAGAATCCAAGGATGTTTAAAAGACAATAAAGAAATACTATGAACAATGCTATGTCCACAAATATGATAACCTAGATGAAATGGACTAATTACTTGAAAGACACAAAACTCACACATCAGGAATAGACAATCTGAATAGATTTATATCTACTAAGGATATTGAATCAAGAATAATCTTTCAAAACAAAAAGCACCAGGTCCATATGAGTTCACCCATGATTCTATCAAACATTTAAGAAAGAAATTACACCAGTTTTCTACAATCTCTTCCAGAAGACAGAAGCAAAGAAAATACTTCCTGACTTATCCTGAGACCAGCATTAATACTTAAGTATCTAATACCAGACCAGATGAAGACACTACAAGAAAAAAAAAGAAACAGATCAATATGTCTCATGAACATAGATGCAAAAATCCTGAACATATTAGCAAAATACTAGCAAATCAAATCCAACAACATATAAAAAGAATTAAACACCAAAAATGAGATTTATACAAGGTACGCAAGGCTGGTTTAATATTCAAAAATCAATTAACATAATCTGTCACATCAACAGACTAAAAAAGAAAAATCACATCATCATATTAATAGAGAAAAAGCATTTGACAAAATCCAACAGCCATTTGTGATAAAAAAAAAAAAAAAAAACTCTTAGCAAACTAGAAATAGAGGAAAACTTCTACTTGATAAAGAACATCTATACAAAACCTATAGTGAACATCGTAACCAAGAAACTGGAAGCTTTCTTACTAACATCAGGAACAAAATAATGATGTCCCTCCCCTCTTACCATTGCTTTTCAACATCATAGTGGAAGTCTTAGCTAATGCAATAAAACAAGAAAATGAAATAGAAGTATACAGATTGAGAAGGAAGAAACAAGCATCTCCATTCACAGATGACATGACTGTTTATGTAGAAATTCTGAAAGAACTGACAAATCTGTATGTTGTTTTGGGTAGTACGGGTATTTTAACAATACTAATTCTTCCAATTCACGAGTATGGTATAGGTCTTTCACCTCCTTGGTTAAATTTATTCCTATGCATTTTATTCTTTGTGATGCAATTGTAAACAGAACTATTTTCTTAATTTCTCTTTCTGGTAGATCATTACTAGTATATAGAAATGCTACAGATTTCTGTATATTAATGTTGTATCCTGCAACATTACTGAATTCATTTTTTAGTTCTAATAGGTTTTTTGGTGGAGTCTTTGGGGTTCTCTATGTACAGTATCATGTCATCTGCAAACAATCATGCATACATATGTTAAAGTGGCAGGATAATTCAGTAACTTAACTTAGGTTATCTATAGGGAAAAAAGTAGAGCAATCAAGAGATAAAAGGTAGACTTTTCTGAAAGTAACCTGTTATGCAGATTTAACTTTAAAATCATTAAATGCCTTATTAGCACAGTAGGCATAAGCCTCATAACTGAAACCACGGAAATGTTTTACATATCTAAAAAACAAAGTTAAAATTGAAAAATCCTAAAACTAAGATCAAAATGAAATAAATCAATTCAATATACCAATTTTGTGGTTTAACCACATAGACAACTGTTCAAGAGACTCAAAATGCAATAATTTGATGATATATTCCTAACAAACACATTTCACAGATATTTCCCTCACTTAGGATATATCCTAAGAACTACAAAGACATCTTAAACTGTTCTAAGTAATCATATCATTAGTAATACTATTGTTAATTGTTATTCTGGACCTATTAAATATAAGATAATGCAAATGAATGTCAACAGGGATTATTCAGCAAAAGAGAAAACTGATATAACCGTAGAATCAAAGAATTAGGTTAAAGTCCTGCAATTCTATATTTGAATTATTTGAACTCAAGTTTGTTTGCATGTTTTTAAAGAGAAGATACATATATATTTCCTACGTGAAATACAATGAAAAGCCCTAAAAATGACTAATCTAGTGGTTTCCAACAGCAGTGGTCCTGAATACTATCTCCCAATTAAAGAACCAGGGTTGTAGGGGAAAAAGGCTAATTCCAAGTAGAGGGTATAAAAATACACACAATGAGCTGGGAACATCTTATCTTAACAGAAACAAACTATCAAGGACTACTGAGGCTGTGTCAATACAAGGCAAGATATAACGGGACTTCATCAAAATTAAAAATTATTTTTAAATACACCACGAAGAAAATGAAAAGGCAAGTCACATACCAGGAAAACATATTTACAATACATATATCCTACAAATGACTGGTGGTATTCAGAACATGTAAGAACCACAAATCTGTAATAAGATAAATAGTCCAATTTATAAGCAAAAGACATAGACACTCCATGAATGACTGAAAAATTGTGCTGAACACTGGAATTTGACACAACATTGTAAAATGATTATAAATCAATAAAAATGTTAAGAAAAAAAAGACATAGACATTTCACAAAAAATATATAAAAGGACGATAAACACATTAAAAAATGCTCAACATCACTAATCATCAAGAAATGCAAATTAAAAATCAGTATACTACCCACTGAAATAATGCCAAATGTTAGCAGGAATGTAGAGCAACTGAAACCCTCATACACTGTGGGCTGAAATGTAAAATGGAATAACTACTGTACAACTATTTGGCAGTTTCTTAAAAGTTACACATACCATATGACTCAGCAATTCCACTTCTAGGTATTTACCCACAGAAAACAAGTATCTACACAAAGACTTGTACACAAATGTTCATAGCAGCTTTATTCATAACAGTCAAAAACCAGAAAACAACTCTAATGTCTATCAACTGGGGGATGGATAAACAAATTTTGATATATCCATATAACAGGACACTAGTTCACAATAAAAGGAACAAATTATTGATACTTACTGCAACATAGCTGCATTTCAAAAGTATTTTGCTAAAAGAACTAAGACACAAGAATATATTTATCTGATTCCATTGTAGTGACAGATCAGAAGTTGTCAGGAGCCTAGTTTGGGAGGGGACTGACTCTAAAAGGACATGAAGATATGTTCTGGGTTGAAGGAAATGTTCTTGTATCTTGATTGTGGTGGTGGTTTTAAAGGTGTGTACATTTGTCAAGACTCAAATGGCACATTTAAAATGAATGTTTTATTGTTTGCAAATTATTTACAATAAAGTAAATTTTTAAAAAATGCTCAGGATCTAACATAAAGACCTCCCATAACCTAAGGAAGGGACATTTGAATAACAACAAAAAGAATGGAAGAAAAATAGTGGTACTAGATTAGAGACATCAATAAGAACTCATGGTTAGCTTAACATAGATACAGATGGTTACTAGTAATATTTATAGGTAAGTGTGTGTATGTATATGTATATGTATATGTATATGTATATGTATATATGTGTATATATATATATACACGTGTGTGTACGTGTGTGTGTATATATATGTGTGTGTGTATGCATGTGTATATATATATATATAAAAAGGTTACTATACACACATTTATTTCTTTGCTCTGTCAGCTGAGAGGGCCTAAAACAAACACCACCCCAGTAGGAACAAACACACCCAGCACCCAGATTTTAGATCTCTCTTGCTCCTAGCCATCAAGAGAAAAAGCCCATTCTATCCACACGGAGAGAAACAGGTCTCCAGCTGACTGTCAGCATCAACAGTCAAGAGAGTGAAGAAATCTTCAAATGATTCCAGTACTTTAGCCGAGGTCCCAGACATAAAGGAAGATCTAAGCCATGACTACTGTATCCTTTCTGATTTCCTGACAGAATCCATGAACAAAATAAATGGTTGTTTTATGCCAAGGTTTAGAAACTGGAATTTCTTTTAATGCTATCAAAAATACATTTGCAGATCATATCAGGCTAAAAATGTATTAATTTTTTATATGAAATGAACATTTTTATCTACATTTAAAAATCACTATAATCATTCCAGTACTATACACTATCAAATTTCTACCAGGTGGTATATATTATATTTCTATTTATACCCTTACCCTTCTGTCGTAAATCTTTCCCTTTGAAGCAGATAAACAACACTCATCGGTTCTACTTAATCCTACAGAGAATCACTTTTTTAATTTTTAGTTTGGTGACTCTCTGCTCTTCGTGTTTTACATTACTGTGTTTTATTCTTTCCAAAGAATTTTCACAAGTACATCCTCACTTGGTTCTCACCATAACTTGTGACATACTGGTGCAGGTATCTTTATGTTAGAGGTAAAAGGCAAAGCCAAGAGACTTAACTCAGGATAGTCAGTAAATCTGTTAATAAGGCCTGCTAACTTAAAGTCCTCCACTGCATCAGTCAGCTTTGTATAACAGATATAGTCCTATCTCCTCCCTTAGTCAGTATCACTTTTTCCTCATCTAGCCAGAAATATCAAGATAGAGAAAAAGAACAAAGTAGGGGATTGGCTGGGGAGGATGAGGAGGGGGTGCACAGTAGGAGAGACAGGAATTGAACTGTGTAAGTAACTATGAAGCAAAAGTAATCATTATGTGTATAGTCTGGGAGTTAAGAGTTCCCGGAGACAGGAAGCTGCATGCTAGAAATTAGTTCTCAATTCAGAACATCAGAGAACCAAGCATTAAGGGTAGGTAAAGATCTGTTTTAGTGTGTAAAATCATAATCAATGATAGACTATAAAATATCTGAAAAAGGCTGGAAGCTGAGTAATCAACTTGAGATTCAGCTAAAGACGGCAATCTGAAAAAGTAATCTGCATAGTAGTCATCTTAAACAGATCCAGAGTGGAGGAGAGAATAAATATCAAGACTAAATAGATTCTCTGAAGATAAGTCATCAGGTTGAGGTAGGGTAGGAAATAGGAGCAAATGATAAAAATGACCCTTTGAAAAAATACTGGACAAGGAAAAAGGAGTATCATTCTGAAGTCTCAAAAGAAAAACTTCTGAAAATGACTTATTATTGAGACCAGAGAAGGTCATTAAAATGACAGATTAAGAAAAAATATTTTTAAATATATTATACACATCAGTTGAAACATTATTCCAACTGTTTTAATTTCACATATGAGAGAGCAAGCAGATTAACAGAAAAGATAAAATCATGAAAAATACTGGAGATGGATGATGGTAATGACTGCATAACAATGTGAATGTACTTAACATCACTGAACTGTACACTTAAAAATGTTTAAAATGGTAAATTTATATATATGTTTTACAATTTAAAAAAGAAAAAAATTTTGAAGATCAATATATACAAATAAACTTAGACCACTGCCCATCTGCTCTGAGGTAAGATTTTAGGTGAGCAAAGGATGCGCACCTCACATCTCTAAATCCTAAACTAGATATTGTCCCACACTGATGAATTGTTTAATCCTTTCTTGAATGTAGCTGCAAAGCTTCTCCGAAGAGACAGGTTTCCCGCATAGCACATGCATGCCCTGATCACCAACAAATGCTTGAATAGTCCTCCTATCTGATTCTATATTCAGAGGTCTAATTTTGCTTTCAAGGCTGTTTTCTTTATGCTTGAATTACATAAAATAGCAAGCCTCTGCTATAGAAGAAAAAATTATTACATTTGAAAAGTTCTACAGACTGATTCAAAGTACCTAGTACAATAAAAACACATAAATTGTTTCATAAATGTTTTAAAATACTATTATTGTCCGTGCAAGTAAAACAGTGCCAAAAATTAGTTGTCCATGGTGCCATGAGCCTAGTGTACTACAGGGACCACAAGGCAATTCTCTCTCCTTTCCATCTCAGTTAATGGCATGGGAAGCCTGTATTTAGGCTTAACACCTCCCCTCCACTTCTTTTGGTAATCAAATCCTATTGACTCCACCTCAAAGAAGCCTCTTACTGTTTAAATTCAGTTCCATTATGTTAAGTTTGACTCAGCTCACCTACACCAGCCAGTATGTCCAAAATACTGCCAATGCCACATATGATCAACATAAAAAATTATTAACAAGATATCTGACTTTCTTATTTTCATACTAAGTCTTTGAAATTTAGTATGCATTTTACACTTATAGCACATCTCAATTCAGACTAGCTACACTTTAAGTGCTCAATAGCTACTAGACAGCACAGACCTGAGACTATCAGGAGTTCTGAACACTGGCTGCATATCAGAATTGTTTTTCATTTATTCAGTAAGTGAACTTACTAGCTCCACGGTCTACAGGTGAACTGGAAGAAGAAGACACATCTTCAGCCCTCATCTCACATACACATACTATTAATTCTTCCATTCTAAGCACACAGCTTCAAAGGTTCTCAAACATACTAGTCCTTTCAAACTCCTTATTGTTACTGCGTTGGTTTTCTTCCTCTTCCTAGACTTTAACCTCTTCCCACCCAGGGCAACTGTCATTTCTCTCTGTGAAGTGTTCTCTGGTTCCCAGGCAGTTACTTATCCCCTCCATTGTGTGCGTGGCTTATCTCTCTGACATACTATCACAGACTAGAACTACAATTTATCTATTTATGAATTTGTCTCTCCACAAAATCAGGGGTTATCAACCTCATAACTCAGACACACTGGAATTGAGGTCAGTGGT
The DNA here is from genome assembly GCF_009834535.1 of Camelus ferus. Classification (NCBI taxonomy): domain Eukaryota; kingdom Metazoa; phylum Chordata; class Mammalia; order Artiodactyla; family Camelidae; genus Camelus; species Camelus ferus. The sequence continues at coordinate 7,222,957 of NC_045709.1, forward strand.
AGAGAAGCAGTAGAATTACAGTTAGTTGCAGAAAATCACATATATCCTATTTTAGCTATGCTGTTATCTATGCTATAGTTGCCCCTACCCAAACTAAATCTGTTTTCCCATAGAAATTCATTATGTGAAGATCAAAAGTCACACGTTACAGTAGGTAATGTATCACAAAAATGACCAGCACCTGCTTTTGTGCCAGATCCATCACTCAAAATAATTAACACCTGGTGCCTGAGTTTATTAACAGTTTTCTCTAAGTTTGTATAGTGAATTCCCTAAAACCTGACCATTCTTGAATCTTAGTGTGCATGAAGCTTGGTGCCTTTGAGGGCTTTCTCATCTAGGAAAAGCAAGAATTGGGCTTTAAATTTCTTAACAAAATACCAGTTTTGCTGTCTACAAAATGATATGCTGAACATATAAATCTTTATGATCAACAACCACTTACACTGAGATACCTGTTAAAAACCTAAATTTCCAATGCTTATGTTCATTTCTTATTGAGAGCCTGAAACCAACGTATGTTAGAAAAGGCTAAGAACTATTCTAATCCCAGTACATACTATTAAGCTGTCATCAAGGAATAGCCAGTCATATTATTTGTTTTACATGTATTTTCTTCACAGTAACACAATAATACAGCTATCATATCCATTTTACAGATTAGGAATTTTTATTTAACTCTACTATCAGTTTCCTTAAGTAATGTGTTCAGAATATGAACTCCAGATGTCTGCCCTTTACCTTAACTACAATCCATGTCGTAGTGTGCTGGAGCCAGTTCACAATGACTCATGGAAGACAAGTAAATTTTAAGGAACTGCATAAACTATAATTAAAAATTAAATTATATAAACTAACAATTAAATAAATAATATTAATAACAAAGGTAATACTTATTCAAAATTCACTTCCTAAATATTTTAGTACATTTTATTCTTGTGGCTAATTATATTTATTATATATATGTATGTATGTTTGTGTGTGTATTCCCACACTTCCCAACTCTGTATTCAGTGATACCATTTTGGGAGCTTGAAATTGACCATGATGAGAGTATTTACACCAAAGAAACTGGTAAATCCTGCAAAGTTTTTTTTGTTTGTTTGTTTGTTTTCTGAGTGTTTGTTAAACATCTACCAGCAAACCACAGAGTCCATTCATTATACTGAAGTAATACTCAAAATACGCACACTCAGCTCCTACCTAGAAATTCGAATTCAGCAGATCAAGGGTAGAGTAACAGCATGCATATTTTGAAAAAGACCATCTCTCCTCCAGAAGAATTTTGATACATACCTCCAGCTGAGAACTACCATTTGAGATTTCCAAAATGGTTTTATGTATCATATCAGACATTAGAAAGCTACATACCTAAAATTATATTACTTTAAGTCCCCAAATATGTCTTTACAAACTATGAAACTGGGACACAGCTTTTTTTCAAGGATCAGAATAGTCAAAAGAAGGTTTCTATATATCTTAAATTACAAAAAGGTTGCTGCTTTACATAATTCAATAACTTTCATAAAAAGACTACAATGAGACATCCAGATATCCATATGCAAAAGAATGCAGTTGGACCCTTACCTCACACCATAAAAATTGACTCAAAATAGGTAAGTGGTTTAAATGCAAGAGCTAAAGCTCTAAGATTCTTTGAAGAAAATCTGGGCACAAATCTTCATGACTTTGAATTAGATAACAGTTTCTTAAATATGACACCAAAAGCACAAGGAACAATAAAATATAGATAAACTGGATTTCATCAATTAAAAATTATTTGTTTTAAAGGACACCATCAAGAACATGAAAAGACAACCCACAGAATGGGAGAAAAATTTTTGCAAATCATAAGGGGCTTGTATCCAAAATATATAAAGAATCCTTAAAAGTCAACACTAAAAAGACAACTCAATTTGAAAAGGGACAAAGGATCTGAATAGACATTTCTCCAAAGAAAATATACAAATGGCCAATAAGCACATGAGAAGGTGTTCAACACCACTAGCAATCAGGGAAATGCAAGTCAAAACTACAAGGAGATTACCAATAGGATAGCTATATTAAAAAGTTAGATAATAAATGCTGGCAAAGATGCAGAGTATTGGAAACCTTACACACTGCTGGCAAGAATGTAAAATGATGCAGCTGCTTTGAAAAACATTCTAGCAGTTCCCTGAAAGGTTAAACATAGTTACCATATGATTCAACAATCTCACTCCCAGATATAAACCCAAGAAAAATGAAAACATATGGTCACACAAAAACTTGTATATGAATGTTCATAGCAGCCTTATTCACAAGAGCCAAAAAGTGGAAACAACCCAAACATTCATCAACTGATGAATGGATAAACAGAATGTGATATATCAATACAATGGAATATCATTCAACAAAAACAAGGAATGAAATACTGATATATCCTATAATCTTTCATGAACCCTGAAAACATTATGCTAAGTGAAAGAAGCTAGTCACAAAAAACCCTACCTATTAATATGATTCCATTTATATGAAATATCCAGAATAGGTAAATCGACATTGACAGTAAGTGGAACAGTGGTTGCCTAGGACTGGTGGTCAATTGTGGGGGTGGGGAGATGACCACTAAAGGGTATGGGTTTTTTTTTCTGGGGTGATGAAATTGTTTTAAAATTGATTATGGTGATGGATGCATGACTGTGAATATAAGAAAAACAAGTGTACACTCTAAATGGGTGAACTTTACCTCAATAATTATGTTGCAAATGTACACACAAGAGCATGATAAATTTCTTTAAAAAAAAAAAAATTAGCCCTGGGAAATTTCCATTCCTGACAAACATCTATATTTTCTTTTAATCAATAAACTACATCATAAATTGTGCTTCTCTTTTGGCTTCATTGCCAGGAAATTCACCAATAAATTTTGTTCTTATCATGTTTTTCTTTTCTTTACCTAAGTTTTCTAGTTCAGTTTCTGTCACCACCATGCCTTGCCTTCATTGTGTTAATTTAAGAGTGTTCTACTGTCAGCCACTTCAATCTTTCTTGGAAGCAGGCAGGAGATGATGGCTGGCTGAATTCTGAAAACTTAAGAATACATTTAGATACTCATAATGTCCACCAAGGTACAGAAGCCCTATGAAGTTCAGCTTGAGATCTGTCAACCAATTCCCTTCACCTTAACTACCACCGAGAACTAAAACAATCAGAATTAAGAATTCTTCCAGAGGACTTTTTCCCTCTAAATTACATTATCCACATAGAACATTATAATCCAACAGTACACATTTACCATGTATTTAGCACACAAGATAGTATTTAAAATAGAATTTAAATAATAAATCACTACTGAAATTTAACTTTGTTTCGGGAAATTCATTCCTACCCTAACAGGTGAGGATGAGTCCTCTGTATTTCGTTTCTGGGACTCAGTGTCCACATCTTGGCGCTTGTTCTTCATTCTTTCTCTAAGATCCCCTGTAGGTCTTTCTGGTGACCTTTGAACCAAAAAACAAAAACAATACGAAAAACAAAACAAAACAACAAAAATCTATATTTATATGACATTTTATAAGAGTTTATTTACAGAAATAACCTCATAAATCTCTATTTTTCTACTTTCCATGGCTCCTAAAGTTCAGAAAAAATAAATTTCAGCTTAAATATTAATACATAAAAGATAAGAGCATAACTTACAAGTTTTCTCCCAATGCCAATCAAAATGCATATATTAAAATTCCATGGAGTGGCAGATATTGGTGATATTAATAAGAAACTATGTATGACCTGAGAGAAAGGAATTTGTAATTAACAGCTTAATGTATTTTTCTATTAATCAAAAAGTAGGAAGATAAAGTTTTTAATAATACTGCAAAATTAATGTAGAAGGAACAGAATTATAATCTTCACATGTGTGTGGATATAACATCAACAGCTGAAGAAATATTCTATGCACCTCAAGAATCAAAGCAAATATAGGAGTTTGTGTTACTCTCGTAACTCTTCTTAAATTTGAAATTTTTTCAGAACAAAAAGTAGTTAAAGAATTTAAAGCAAGATTTTCGACAGTTATTTTATACTCTGCTGTAGACAGTTTTCAATTAAGGAAAAAAATACATATTTATATTCAACACTGGTAAAGCTTCATAATTTATACTACCAATTTGATAAATGCCTGTTCAATTTTCATACCATCACTAATTGAGAAAAACAAAGCAGAGATAGAAAACACACTGCCTTTAAAGACTATTCCTAGAGCACCTTTAAAAGAGGGCAACAGATGTTAAGGAATATGCCCCTCTTTGGCCACCAAAAATGCTGTGTGTAATATTTTTTAGAAGATATAAATAAATTACATAAATATTCACATCTATTTCAGTAGTTGATCAGTCAAAGCAATTCCTTTAATTTATAAATCAATACAAATCACATGGTTAGTGAAAAAAATAATTTCAGTCAATTCACTTTAAAGGATATCATTAACATTTGCATGCATAATTTATAGATCTATATTAAGTGTTTTAACAGTTAAAGCTGAACTTGTAAATGGAACTTCTTATTAAGAATCAGCACTTAAATGCTTTAAATTACAATGTGATGCACATGTAAATTTTATGTGCCCTAATTTCCTTATATAATAAGACAGTTTATTATAAACTTCTTCCCATCCCAAACAGCACCTAATAGAGTGCTCAATGACTTAAATGACTTGCGACTAAAGCATTTCTGAAATACATTGCTTCTCTTTTGGTCTTCGAATCACACTATGAACTATATTTTTATTCCTCACAAAAAAAGGAGAAAATACACAAATATAAAGGAACTTATCAGGGGGAAAAAATACACAAAATAGCAAAATTATAACAAAAAATCCTTTATTCTAAATCTAGTAATGACACCATTTTTTCTATTTTAGACAAATTTCTCTGCCCACTTTCCTCACAACCATCACTTGTATAAAAATTTTGAGTCAGTTAATAATAAATTTCAAAGATGAAGTAAAGCATGTATTAAAAATTCAGTAATAATATAAGCAAAACATTAAAATTACTGAAACAGTTTCCCCAGGTATGTGTTTATACAGGTGTTAAACTTACAAAGACTAATTTTCCCACACTGACAGAAGGGACAGATGACACTCTAAATACAAATAAAACAGAGTATTCAGCATCACAAGTAAACTAAAATGTACAACAGTTAAGTGAACAGAAAGTCAGCTGATGCTAAGGGTGTGAATTTTAAATTCTATGAAACTTCAAACTTTATACACATTGACAAAAATTCACCCACTTAAAAAAAAAAAATCTCCAAATGCTAATGTTCAGGTTTTATACTGTTGTTGGAGCCAAAGCAATAAGCATACCTAATTCTAGGACTGGGTAAATTATCTGTTTACCAATCAAGTTTAAACTGTTTTTGTGATAATCTGTACATATGTTACATCTTTAAACACCATAACAAAATCATCATGAGGGGACCAAAAGAAAAATAAGATTTTTATTAGGAAAGTCTAATTTGCCTTTTTTAAAGGCAAAATGATGTTCTAAATAGGTAGTACATTTATCCGCATATAAATACATATTTTCATTACATCAAGATATTGTGGTAAGAGATTTGGCAAATGCATTTTAACCTACAGAGCTTGTATCAGATTATCTTTTGTCAGTAAGATTTGAATTTAGAACATCTTAAAAAGCTAAAATTATATCCTATTTAAATTTTAATATTTTAAGAGTTGAAAATAGTCTCTCCTCACGAAAAACAAACCCCTGAAATTCTGCTCTCTTAAACAGCACTTAAATATATGATGGGGGGGAGGGACACAAAAGTAACTCATACATATATTACAAAGACAAATTTTTGAGCAAATAAGTTAATTTTAAAGCAAATATTTTATTAGTCTTGAAAGTAACAACTAAAAAGATCTTATTGATCTTTGACTACCACAAAACAGAATATCTGACCAAATACATTGTTGTATTTCAGATTTTTAAACTAGATAAATTACAAAAGCCATCTTCTAATAGTATATGAACGATTCAAAGTTCTCAATTTACCTTCTATAATTGCTGCTATAACCTTTACCACGGGGTGAAGGGCCATGTACGAATCTACATGTGTTTCCATAGAGGCAGTTGCCAGTCTTCAGCCAGTTACGGCACTGTGTCTAAGAGACAGATATTACTATGTAAATTTCATATGTATTCATATTTACTTCTGGAAAAAAGATGCTAGTGGGACAAAATTTAAATAAATGCTATCAAAATTCCAGCTAACTTGAGATATACTACTCCCCAAATAATAAGAACATCAGGAAAAAAAAAAAAAAAAGAAAAACCCATAAATCCAATTGCTCATCTTACTCCTTTTCATGAAACACATTTTTAAAAATTTACTTTACCAATATTCCTACAACAACCTATGCACTCTTGTGATAGAAATAAGAATTTGATGACAGGAAGCAAGAGAACCCCTGTGACTGTACTAGTGACAACTCACCTCTGCTGTACTGCCAGTGCTGGGTCCAAGCCTCTCAAATACACTGGGTCTTCGGGATGTGCTATCAGATATGGTCTTGGTATTTTCCACTGTGACCTTCCTTCTAATTTTTGACATTTTGTACTACTTTAACCAAAAAAGAGAGAGGCAAAACTGTGAAATTCTTTAGTTTGAAGTAACTGAGCCCATAACTTACAAGTGATAAAGTAATAGATAACTGCAAAATGACAGGGGATTTTCCTCAGAAGAAAAAAAGCCATGAGAGGTCACAAGTAAATACAGGCTACTTCTAAGACACACCTTATTAGTGAATTAGTGAACCACTCTAAAATCTTTTGGCTAGAATTTCACCTCTTCTGCAGAGTGAAGGAACATGATTCTACTCACACAGTTAAGTTTTCATTGTACATTCAGGTTTAGAAAACACACTATAAAATGTTCAGTTTCTAAGTTCCTTATAAAAGTTGTTTCCATTTTTTTAAACTATCTTTTATGAAAGATAGTAGAAACTATGTTATGAAACATAGTAGAAACTGTGTTTTATATAGTTTAAATGATGACAATAACTATGTTCCAAAAATCAACCTAGGAGAAAAATTCCATTTAAATATTTTATTTATCTTACAGAGCCCAAAGGAAAACAGTCTAATCAGAGATATTTATTTTCCAATAATACAAAAACCAAAACCAAAACAAAACTCAATGTTGATAAAACGACTTGCTTTCAAAATAGGACAAGTTATAGAACTAGAAAAAGTGAAGACGTTTTGATAATCTACACTGCATTGACACAGAAGTCAAAGGTGCTAAAAGAAATAGAACAGACTATTTTACAATTATTAGTAATAAGAAAAGACAAATTATAAATATATTTTACAAAAGTAAATAAAACATTAAAAATTAAAATATACAATCAGGTGATTCAACTGGAAATGAAAATATCAGACAACAGCACTATGATATATGTTAGAAAACAACAGTAAATTCTAGACCTAGAATAATCTAGAATATACTACCATGGGAAGTGAGTAGGAACTGCCTAAGAGAAAGAAAAAGGAACTGAACTATATCACACGTTATACACTAAATACTAGTTGAAATTCTGTTAGTAGTGAAAAGTTACTATAATGAATGATATCAGCTAAGGAAGTAAAAGCTCCATTTGATAAAGAACTGATCTCTACAAAGTTCACAAATGCTCTTTAACATAGTTTCAAAGTAAAGTCATATCACTTGAAAGGAAATTAAATCATGGTAGTACAGAATCAAAACTTCTAAAAAAAAAAAAGCATAAACAATGTTTGGTTCAGTTAGATATCTTTTCAGATCACATTTTTAAAAGGTCCAAAAAATAAGGACAACATCTGACAAATGAACAAAGATAATGAAACAAAAGTAAAATATGATATGATACAACATGGTAGTTTTAAATTGGAAAAATGTATATCCTTATTTTTTAATGTACAATGTAATCATTCATTACAATTACAATTTTTAGTGATTCCAAAAAGTTAGAAAGTAACTTCAAAGTAATCACAAATTTTTAATTATGTAGCGAGTCACATAAGTGAATAAGAATTTGCACAACATTAAATCACTTATGTATCAACTGTTCTTCAAGTAAGGAATGATAGGGTTTGCTTTATATATTAGAGTTAGTATTATAAGGTAATCTTTGATATAAGTTTTCGTAGGCTCATTCCTAGCCCAAATGTGAATTTATAAAGGAAAAGTTGGTATGATTTACTGAACATTAAGAACTAAGGAGCTGAGAAAGATCTAGAAAATGTAGAGCTTTAACTGAGAAAACAACTTTTTCACAATTTATAACTGAGTAAGATTGAATAAGAAGTAAGTATGTAACAAAACATGTGGAAGAAGTTAGAACAAAAACAAATTTTTAAAGTGTCATTATATGTTACTATAAATATTAATATAGAGATGTACATTGAACTTCTCATTCATCAATTCAATTTTAAAAACATTTATTAATAAACTTAAAAATGAATGGGTTCTAAAAGTTCCTTATTAGCTATTATTAGTTATCTAGAACTTGGAAAACAGGCACACCATTCCACCACATTGCCTCAAGATGACTAACCCCAACCTTATATTTTTCCTTCCAGTATCAGTGGAAATAGTTAGATCTACCCCACTCCCAAACCCCCATCCCCAACATGCCCCTACTCCCAACACACCCTCTTCCACAAAAATCAACAGTAGTGTCTTCCACAATTGGGGCAACAAGCTGTTTATTATTATACTTGAAACACTGGTCATCTATTACCTCCTTTCTTGTTTTTCTGAGGGCTCCAGGTATTATTCACTCTGTCTCTATTCCCATCTATAACCTGTTGCTTGGATCAGCATTCCTCTCTTTGACCTACTGCTGGAAAGCATGGTCTCACAGCTTCTCTCCAAATCTAGATCCCTAACATAAGCTTTGAAGACTTCAAAGGATTTGAACTACGACAGACAATCAAGTGAGAACTAATGATCCAATCTTACCCCTCTTCTATTCCTGTCACTAAAAAAAGTTACTTCCCACAAAGTTGTTTTACAGGTGAAATCAAAAACTACTCAAGATTCACCTACATAGTGATTATCCCAGGAATTTTACTTCTGCTACTGTTGAATCTCCCAACTTAGGGAAGAACAGCAATGAAGTAAAGATGTATTCTTCTCTTTTCTCAGAGTCCAAGAGTGTCAGACCTTGGCCTAAAATGACACTGAATTTGAGTACCAGGTCTAGGTTACAGGGAGGTCCTAGACAGAAAAAAGAGAAGAAAAAAAAAAATCTGAGGCAAAAAGGGAAAAAGCAGGAACTGAAGCTTTCTAATTGATAGAGGAATTCTTCTGATCATCTATCTAGGAACTTCTAATAGCAGTCAACAATAGCAAATTATCTAAATATTATTATGAAACATTTATATTTTTGCACAAAATAAAAAGTTTTATGCTTGCAAAGAACATAAAATAGAGTATTTTAATTCCTATTTGTCTAAATATTATATACACATAATCTACAATGTACCAGAAAAGCATTTGCTCATATATATTCATTAATTAATTAAAAACTATGTTACTATCTAATGTGACAGAATATTCAATCTACAAATATGGGCCCAAGAAGAAGGACAAACTGCAACAGAATAAAATGTAGATTTGACTTGGGGGCAGGAGGAGCACTTTTTCAACTAATGTCTGAACAGGCTTCAATAAGAAGCAAATGCTTCAAAGTATGTGAGAAAAATTAGAAACAGTAAGACAAAAATGTGTAAGTCTTCCCTAGCTCAGAGACTTGAAGGTTTCCCCTCTAGTTTTCAATTTATTCTTCAGTTTTAAGTTGCCATTGACTTCTACTCACATTATCAGGTCTTTCCCAAACACCAGCATTATCAAAGCCAGAGTGACACTGGTGAGTCTATTGTATTACTTTCCTATTTCTCCTCTCCATTTGCAGAGTAAATAAATAATGGAAGTTTTTATATTTTCAATTGAAAAAGAAATGAAAAACAGGGGATATAAAGTTTGAATACACTAAGATACAACAAAAAGTCTTAATAAATGGGAAATGTCCCCATTTCACCAGAAATTTACAAATATCACAATGTACTCATAGCTTCATACTATAAATACGGCTAAGAAAGGAGAAACATACAAAGATCTCTTTCTCACTCTTCTTTTTAATAATTTAATAACTATTTCTGAAGCCTAATTACTAAAATCTTGCCAATAAAACATTAGTTCTAGTATTCTCACTTCAATTCATAATTAAATCTTTTGAGGTCTCATCTTCCAGTAGCATAAATGAAAGCATAAACTACTTCAATCAGGATAAACAGCACCATTAGATTAGGAAACTGTCAAAGAACTAAGCATTTAAAACTACATAATTACTGGTACTAACTGGTAGAAAAATAAACCCCTATCCACTGACATTCTAAAATTAAAAGAGTTATATTAAAAATAAGACCCCATCATATTTATATTTCTTATTTTTGAAAGAAAAAAGTTTATTTGATATAGTCTGAGAACTTTTTAACAGAACTTCTTAAAAAAAAAAAAAACTTTCTTGAACAATCTTGCAGATTGCTCATCTGTAGACTAAAACAATTTCAAAAAAAATTGTCAGAGCTAAGATGACTACAGAGGGATGAGGAATGCAATACTGTAGCACTGTGCAAAAAATACATTTTGTTAAAAAGCCTAGGCAGGGAGAACATAGCATGCCAGCAACTACTATAAAGTGAAGTAAGCAGAACTGTAACAAACAAAAGCACCAAAAAGAATAAGTGAAACTTTATATACCAACATCAGTTAACATTTCAACTGCTACTAAGTATCTGCTGAAATAGCTCCAACCCAACTCTATATGAAAAGGAGAGTGAAGGTTGGGGGAGGTAAAAGACTAATACTCACTGAAAACCAATTCTATAAATAAATACGTTAAACAATTTTGCTTTCTAAGTGTAAATGCCAATGCATAGTACAATACAAATTAATACCGATAGCTTGTTAAATTTTTAGTAACTTGTACATAAATTAAAATAGCATCCACCTGTTGGATTTTAGTTTTAATTTACAAATACAAAATTAGATAAACTTTATCTAATTTATCTAGTTTAAACTGGATATAATATGCAATCAACGTTGATTTCGAATCACCAATAATTAGTAAGCCAGTAAGAGGCACGCATTTCATAAAACTAGATCCCCACAGTAAAAGATTTAGTTTCAGGATGCAACTATTTTTACAGACACAAATTGTTACATACCTGCTTCTACAGTCTTAGTCTCTTTGAAATTGTCATATCATAACTATTTCATTAAATTGGAAATTTTCGAAAATCTAAAGATATGTCCACAAAACTGCCCAAAATATTGTCCCTCAGGTACTAAAGTCAGCAATTTCAAACTAGACTCCTACAATTGGCAACATAACGGCATGGATTGTACTGCATAAGCATTTAGATTTACTGAAACCGTATTTTTTTTTTAACTTTGAAAACTTGAGGTATGTAGACTTTTCCAAAAGTCTTAAAAGTATTTTTTTAAAAAATAAAAAACCTGAAGAGATTGCATACACTCATAATTTTCAAAGTAGTTCAAATGATCTGAAAACCTTGAAATAAAACCGAATGGCTCGACACTACGCTCCACAAACAAGAACCTATTGATATCATTCACGTAATATCAACTCTAATTAAAATTTCCAGCCACATCAATTATTTTAACCTATTTGGAGAGAGATACTGCCAAACATCAGATCCTCTCCTTTCATTCTACCTCCCCCGGTTTCTGACAGACAGTTGCCAAAAGTAACAACCAAGGGGCTGGGAAGATAAAGTAACACTCCTCAACTCTGAGGACCTAAGTCATTAAATTATTACCGCCAGGAAATAAGCAAGACCAAATATAACCAAACGTAAGATACCTTTGTGCAAAAGGTCTGCGTAAAGAGGGAGCTTCTAAATCTAAGACCACATTCCGGCACCCTCCCATCGCAGACAAACGCGAATACCGCGCAAGGGTTCCCGAGCCCACAACAAATGGTAGGGATCCAGCACCGCCTTCCGTCTGAATCCACCGATCCCTTGAGGCAAACTCACAAGATCAGAACGAGGGCGAGAAGCGAGGCGTGAGCACAGGAATCTACTACAGAGTTACGGGTGGAATGCTCAAAATCCTGACGTGACCCAAGCAGGGATGGGGAACAAGCGGGACCTCCCCATCCCGGGCCCGCCCAACCCCTTTTCTCCGGTACGCGCACCAATTCACAGAATTCAAGCTTACCTCCTCCCCAAGCTCCCTTCGCAAGCGCAGTCCGGAGGCGGCACCACCGCCACGGCTCCGAGGAGCGGGGGAGACGACTCTGTCCCCGCGCCTGGCCCCGGGAAGACGACGACGACGAAGAGAAGGAGGTGCGCGCGCGGCTCCCGGGAACCAGTCCTCGGCTAGCGGGGGGCACTCAGGACGGCTGGGAGGCGGAACCCTCCGGCCGCTTCGCCAGGGTCAAGCGAGCCTGGGACGCAGGAAGAAAAGGAACGAAGAGTGACCAGAAAATAAGAAAAGACAACGAAAACACTTCCAGGCCGCTAAGAGGATCCCCTCAAAATGCCGCCGGAAGTCAAAGGTTTGCCCTGTTCCTCTGTAGACCGAGGCTGCTTCCGGCCGCCAGATTAGTCGTCAGCGAGCAGGCACCGCCCCTTCGTGGGCACGCCCCGCCACGGGCGTAACGTGCGGTCGAAATTACCAAACTCTGCTCTGTGAGTGTTCCCTAGAGAAGAAGCCCGCAATCCCGGAGAGCCAGAATTCCCAATTAAAAGTGAATTCGAGGGAGTTTTCTCCTTTAGTTACAGAATTTCTTAACAATAAACAGCTGTTGTCAATGTGCAAGTCGCCACATTTGTTATCGAAAGTAGCTGTAGCTATTTATACGCTCAACAATGTTTTTATTGAGCAGCTGAACTGGAGCGGCGGGAGGTGTTTGTCCTGTTTTTGAAACTCCGCTTTCTTGGCCATCGCTTGTTGCAGTGGAGTAAACGGAATGCACGATTGTGTTTTTAAAGGCGCAAGCAGAAATTTATTGAAAATTTGGAGCAGAAATCTCTCATGAACTTCTGACAAACTTTTCCTTTTCTTGTTTAGGATCTAATGATCTGCATAAAATTAGTTGTTAAATTGCTTGAGGTGGCTAATCAAATGTCGCCAATTAAAGAAAAAAATCAGGACTTCTTACAAATTAAAAAAAAAAAAAGGAAAAGGAACCCTTGTCTGCCTTAATTTTAAGGTAGCATTTATTTTGTTCTTTGACAAAACCAAGAAATAGGAAAACCTTTTAGCAAAACTAACGATAAAACTTAAAAAGAAACTGGTACAATGACTTGGTATTCCTGGAATCAGTCAATTAAAATATGGGAACAGACTGAAAAAATCAAGGGCATTAAACATTCCTGATGACATGCGAAGCTATCTTAGAGACAGCAGCGAGAGCTTCTGTACAAGTAGGTTTGATGTAACGCTCTGGCAGCAAGAATCCGTATCTGCCTGTATCTCGAAGTTCAATTGTAAATGAATATTTGATGCCCAAGTCATAGATCCAGTCATCCGAACCTCCAGGAGCTAGATCTACAAGAAGAAAAAAAGAAATTACGTTTTTGAAATTCAGATGTTTCAAGTTAACTAACAAAATGGATTTTTTTCCCTAAAAATGAAAAATAGCTTTGCTTTTCTGATTATTAAATAACCTAAGTTTCTGAAGGAAAACAGGTTAAGGAAGAAAATATAAATTACCCATATATCCCTACCAATGAGTGATAATCATCATTTATAGTCTAGAGCTTTTTTTTCAGTGCATGCTTTAACATAATTTTTTCCTATGTAAGATCATTCTATGCATGCTATTAGGTAACATTTCTAAATATAATCTATCATGACTAGCTTTATGTATTAATAAGTTCAAATCTACCTTATCATTTTTAATGATCTCACAGCTTTGCATTATAAAGTTAAATGTAATTAATTTTAATAACTATTTATTTGAAGGGCTTTAGATTTCTTCTAATTAATATAAACAATTCTGCAATGAACACCTTTGTTTATACATAATTGCTTCTTTGTTTCTTTAGAATATTCTTTCTGAGAAGATTTGCTAGTCTAAGGGTATATAACTTTTACAATTGTGCTACATGTTGCCAAATAGCCTTCAAAAGAATTGAACCAATTTATATCTCCATTAGCAGGGCATGAATGTGCCCACTTACACTTCCCACACCATCTCTGGAAATGATGCATTTCTGGCAATTTTATGGGTGAAAAATAATATCAAATTGTCTTACCTTATGTTTGATTATCAGTGAGTTGAACATTTTGTTTGATATATTTATTGTCCATCTTTATGTTTTTGGTCAATTGTCTTTGCTCATTTTTCTTCTTGATTCATTTTATATATTGTTTATTAAAGCAGCATTAGTGTTATTAGCCTGTGTAACATGTGGATTTTTTTTCTTACTTGGTAATTTTGCTTTCAACTTAGTTTATGGAAGGGTTTTTACATTAAAATATTTTATGTATCCGAATTTGTTTTAGAGAAAGACATGTTAGTAATCCAATTTTTAAAAATTTTCTAAGTAACTTTCCAGTGTTTCCAACCCTGTTAATTGAATAATCTAACATTCTTAACTATTTGAAATGCCTTCTTTATGAGATAGTAGATCTTATATATCTGAGTGTCTTTCTATGCTCATTATTCTATTTATCTGTCTCTTCCAGGCTCAGTTCCTTCACAATGAACATCATTAATTATACATAATTTCTTGTTTCTTTAAAAGTACTATAATTAAAACTAAACAAAAAACTATACTACAGGTTTATAATGTTTTGATACTTGATTGGAGCAAATTCTTTCTTATTAGTCTTATTTTTCAGAATTTTACAAACTCTTCTATCAAATATATTCTTTCAAATGAAGTTCAAAGTCATTTAAGTGTTCACTGGGGTTGCATTAAATTTACAAACAATTTAGAACGACAGACACATTTTTTAATATTGCTTTCCTATTCAAAAAAAAGGTAGGTTTCTTCTTTTATGTACACCAGTAAAATTTTCTAGATTTTTTCATAGAAATCATATGGATTTATATGTGTGCACACATACACAATAAATCTATATACATATGTATGTATCTATATGTACATGTCTGCATGTGTATACATGTATATGTAGGGAACCAGTAAGAGCTTTTTTTTTCATTTTTTCTTCCTGATTATTTTTGATATATAAGAAAGTTATAGATTTGTATATATTTAGTTCATAGTCAACCACCTTACTCAAATCTTTGTTACTAATATTTTTGGTTTTCTATTGTTTTCCAGGTAGACAATCATATAACATGCAAAATGATCATTTTTTCCTCTTTCTAATAACTATACTTGAATTAATTACAAAGATGATTACTGAAGCATTGTTTATAGTATTGAAAAATATCTATCAACAGTGGATTAAAGTTATTCATTCAGCAAATCTTTGATAGCTATTAACAATATTTGTCATTTATTCTTCCAGCTATTTTTCTATACTTAGAGAAAAGGAGAGAGAGAGAAAGAAAGGGAGAGAGATTTGTGCTGAATGAATGAATTCATGGAGATGGAATGATTTCATCAAAACAGGGAGTTAATCTATAAACTCATTCCAGCATTGAGGCACTATGTTCATGCTTTGGGGGAAAACAGAGAAGAGGATGGGAGTCAAGAAAGCTCTAAATTATGAAAGGAAGTTGTGGGGTTCCTCTGTGACAGAGCAATGACCTGCGTCAGCAAAGGCAGTATTAGACCAGTGACATCAAGAGACAAAGAAACCATAGGGACCAATCTGGCCCCAGGTTGTTTTAAGATAATTTGGGGTGATTGAGGAGGAAGAGGAAGATTCTAGGCTTTCTACTAATAGAGCATCTGGTGCTCAGGCAATTTACTGAAAATAATATGAATGTGATTATTAATGTGAATGTGTTTTTACCCCCTTGTAGGTCATACCTGTTAAAGGAAACTCTGGGACTTTGAATATATTGTCTCAAAGTATTTTCACAAGCCATCCCTTCTCCCTGGTTTTCCCACACACCCTTGTTTGGCAGCCACTTACCAGGTAGATCTCCCAGACAGGTCACCTACCGAGAGAGACCTTCCCAGGCCACTTGAGCTAAGTAGCCTCTCTCTCTGGCAGTCATTCACAAACCCATAAACCTATTTTATTTTCTGTACTTATCAGTAAGATTATACTATATTGTACTACTTAATTGTTTACATTAGAGATTGGCAAACATTTTCTATAAAGGACCAGATAGTAAATATTTTAGGCTTTGAGGGCCATGTAGTCTATGCCACAACTACTCAACTCTACCGTTATGAAAGCTGTCACAGACAATATGCAAATGAATGGGTGTGGCTGTTTTTGAATAAAACTTTATTTGTGGACACTGAAATTTGAATTTTATATAATTTTCACATGTCACAGAATCTTATTCTTCAACCATTGAAGACATGGAAAAATTCTTAGCTCACAGCCTATATAAAAGCAAAGAGAGGACTGGATTTGGTCTGCAGGTTATAGTTTGCTGACACCTTGTTACATGCTTCTTTCCATTCCTCTTCTCCCATCTCCTCCTCCAGTTTCAAAAAAAGAAAACCTGTCTGTCATCCCGTTGTGGATACAAAAGAGTCCCTCCATAAATATCTTCCAGCAGAAATTAATTTAAAATATTTGTTAAGAATTTGCCATGTACATTTTCTCATCAGTGTGATACAAACACAAGACATTAAACTATAGCGTGCTATGAGCTATACTCTTGGACACAAGCTGTCACTAAAAAGCATCTAATGTAAATGGTGTTCCTAGGTTTGAATAGTGTTCAACCTGCACAACCATACATGGTAGCCCTAGGCATCTTAAACATTCTTTTGATCCTTTATGACCTTTTATGCTTCACTCAACTAGTGTGATACCAATTCTATAACCCCTCCTCTAGAGCAATGAGCATAATTTCTTAAGTATCATTTTGGTTTCTTGTTAGTATATTTATACGTTAATACAGCCTTGTTCAATGCTGTCATAGCTATTATGCTCCCATTTCTAATTGTTATACTCCAGTTGTTGTACATGTGACCTTGTTTAAAGATTCCACTTAGAAAAATTAAACCCACACAGAAAAACCAAACACACAAATTTCTTTAGTACCTCACAGTTCTCCAAGATCTTAAGAAGAAATACTTACATAAACTTTCTGACCCACTGCCATGTGTATATCTGGTATTTCTATTAGTATTTGCAATAGCATGGACTGCTTCACTGGCCACCAGAGACTGAAATCAATAGTAGATGGAATTTCAGTTAATGTGCAGCTTTAAAATAGGACAGGTAGAAGTTTCTAAATCATACATTAATTGAATCAAACTGTATATATGAAGAAATAGAGAGTAGAATGGTTGTTGCCAGGGGCTGGGGATGTTAGGGAGAAAAGGGAGATGCCAGTCAAAGGATAGAGACTTCCAGTTACAAGATGATTAAGTTCTGAGGATCTAAAATACAGCCTGGTGACTATAGTTAGCACTACTGTATAATACACTTGAAAATGGCTAAGGGAGTAGAGCTTAAATGTTCTCACAACAAAAGAAAAACTTGTAATTATGTGAGGTGATGGACTGTTAATTAACCTTATTGTGGTGATCACTTCACACTATATGTGTATCAAATCATCACATTGTACACTTTAAACTTCTACAGTGTTATAAGTCAATTATATCTCAATAAAGCAGGGAGAAAGGTCTACATGAAAAATCTGCATTTATCCAAGAAGTAAATTGAAAAGAATAAATTAACTGTTAAAAATATTTTTCTCTTAATGGAAAATTACAGTTGGGTGGCTTTAAACATAGACTCTTCCAATATATTGAAATTTTTATTTAATTTGAACAAAAAAGAATTCTCACATGCCCTTTTCAGGAATTCATTTATTTTGTAAAACATGATATATAAAACAGAGTTATACTGTAAAACAAAGTGTAACTGTATTTCAAAGGCAAACAGCTTGGGGTTATCCCGTTCCTGGGCAAAATGATCACCAAACTTTAAACCCAGCTCCTCTAAACAATATACATACCCGAGGCATGTATGATTCCCTTTCCATCCTTTTCACAAACTCTATTTTCTTTTTGTGTAAAATGTCTAATAACTCCCAAAGACTCATCAGACAAAAAAGATTATGTACCTGGTGTGCAGCAGAATAACAACTCAGTCCCTTGTATTCCACTACATTTGTTTCTAGCTTATGCAGGTCCTTTCTGAAGTTGGCACTAGCATTATGGGTATTTATTGCCACTCTCTTCAATGACCCAAGGACTATCAGTGGATATCATGCTGTGCCATTTCTTTGAACTTCCTGTATCATTCACCACATTTCAAAGAAGAGGGAAGGTCCTGTCTCAATGCTGAAATTAGAGTTGCTTTTAATAGGACCAAACCCTGCAAGTTAGGAAGATCAGAGTGTGAACAATTCTCAACGCTAACATCAAATTGGTAAGTGCTGTGCTGGAACTTGATCTTGGCAGGCTGTTGTAGAAAGCTAGCAGCCACAAACAGACCTACAATGCTAGAGACTCTTGTCTTTGTCCTGGTTCGTATGGCTTCATATGCAGAGCAGGTCAAAGTGGAATGGTTCCCTCCTGACGTTCAAGGAGCTTGTCTGACATTTTCCTAGAGAGTCCATCTGCTGGACTGAAGTTCATGTCCTCAAAGTAAGGCACAGGTTTTATAATTTCTCAGTGAACCCTGACCCAGGGTGATTCTGAGTAGAGTTAGATCAAGACATTAAGCAACCTACCCTTTGTCTTCTAGAGAAGAACTTTTCCCCCCAAGTTTTTGATTACTGAACTAGGCTTTTTTAAATATTGTTTTTGAAATGCTAATAAGAAAATGAATCAAGCAGCACTTACCAGTTCCTCGTGGTCTTTGGTTTTGCTTCTATTATAGGAATATGGAAACACTATCTTCTGGGAATATGAATGCATGCTGATGTAAGCTTTAATGTGGTTGATGTTTCTTCTCAAGAAATCAGCCACCGCCTTCACTTCTGGTTCCGACTCTGGGTAAAGTCCACAGTAGGTTTCCGAGCACGAGAGACTTGAGGCACCTTCCTCTGTAGTGAAATTGGTAAGAGTGGAATTATGAGGGGACACATCACAACCCACTGTCACTTGTGATCTCCCTGACAGTATCTACGGTGTAACGTTTTTAGATAAATGGATTCGCTCAAGCTCTGTAAGGTACATATTCTGATGTCCACTAAATGTTGTTAAGGTTTATTTTGAATTCAAGTATTTATACGCCCTCACAGCCAACAATCCAACAGTTACTGCCTGAGGGCAGCCATCTGGCAGCCTTGAGAAAGTGGCTAAGAGAGTCTCAGAGATGCCGGCCCTGCCTTCAAACTTGTGGTTATGTGAGAAAAATAAACCCCATTTTCTTTAATCACTGTAAGTTTGGGTTTTCAGATGTATATAGTTTGAAACTTACCAATTAATATAGCCCATCGAAGAAAAGTCTCATTTGGGAACTCAGAAAATGCAGTCTGTCTTCAGTGCTACTTCTAATTTGCTAAAGTAGTTTAGTAAATAAAATGGGACGGTGATATTTGGAACCAGAACAATACTTGTTCATTCCTTTGAGAAATTATAGTAAACATCACTTCGGATGGTGGCCTGACCCCCAGCACTTCTCTTTCCCACACTTAATTCACAGAGGTGGAGCCCCCAGAGAGCCACCTCTGACCCAAAATACTGTTCCTTCTTGGAAGCAGTCTATTAGCTCCAGACTGGGTCCTTTACTTGTGTTCTGCCAATCAGAATCCCTCCACTGACAATTTAAAATTGAAATGCAGAGTCTAGTTTTAGTCCAGTTGCTCTCTTGAACAAATAAGATAATGACAATAACACTGCCGGCTGACATCCAAAGAGCACATGGTATATATGTCAGGAACTCTGCTAAGATTAACAGGCAACATCTCATTTAATCCTCAGCCAACCTATGAAGTAAATGCTGTTATTTTAGGAGATGCAAACTGGGCACTGTTGGTGGTAACCATTCTTTACAATAAGAGGTTATGCAGCATATTGTGAATCACTCAATCACTTGATTCCAATCTTGGCTTTGCCATTTAATAGCTATGTGGCTTGGGTAATTTTTTTTTACCCTATGAGTCCAATGTTGATATGATACAAATTAGTCTTTTATAGGAATGAATAACAGTAATGAAAGATGAGGCCTTAAATGGGACACCACTTTTAGACTTCCATTATGAGGACTGTTTGGAATCCCCATTCTACATAATATCAACAGAACTTTTGTGGCCCAGCAGGGAATCTGAATTGCCCATATGCTCTTCAGCTTCCCGAAGCAACCAAATCAGACAAATTCTTTTAGTTCAGTAAGTGCTTTACATAATGAAAAACCACTTGTGGCACAAGATGGGCATCTGGCACCATCAACTTCTAACATGCTGGAAATTTTCATTTCAAATATATTTTTATTTTATTTTACTTTAAAGAATGCCATTTACTAATGATGTGTAAGGCACTGATAATTGTTAAGACTCAATGGTGATTTTTTTAAAAAGTTCTAGTCTTATAAGCTGTTTATTTTCTGTCCTCCCAAAATTCCTATGTGGAAGCCCTACCCCACAACATGCTATATTTGGAGACAGAGCCTTTAAGGAGGTAATTAGGATTTAATGAAGTCATAAAGGTGAGACCCCGGTCTAAAATCTTCAAAAGAAGAGAGAAACACCAGGGAGGCTCGCAGACAGAGAAAAGGCCATGTGAAGACATAGCAAGAGGGTGGTGTAAGCAATAAATTTCTCTTGTTTGAACCACCCAGTCTGTGGTATTGTATTATGGCAGCCCTCTCAGACTAAGATACCCCTCCCATATTCCCATCTTAACATACACACATACACACACACACACACACACACACACACAATTTTAATACAGAGGATGGGTAAAATGAACATAAAATGAATAAGAAGGCTTGATCCATTACTTCCTGTTAATAAGTGAAGTATTCTTTTAGATTCTCTACAAAGTATAAAGGCACATTCTAGTTGCAGGGTCAAGGAAGAGATAAGATTTAATTCTTCTTTCTCATTATCTTGCCCACATAGTACTGAAGAGACACTCAGGCACTTAGCCAAAAAAAAAAAAAGAGAGAGAGAGTTCCTTACTGTTACTTTTAGTTTTATTTAAAACTCTCTCTTGTCTATACGCTTGTTTTTGACTCTGGTGATATATATAAGAATACAGCACCAGGCCTGATTGGGGCCTGAAATATTTCTTGATGGCAATAACAGAAGATATTTTGACTACTGGGCTATTCCAATTTGGTAACATTGCTTTCACCATGAAAAACGTTAAGTAATATAGAGAACGAACTCACACCTTCCTCCATCTCCCTGAAAGCAGACAATATTCCTGAGTGCCTAAATCAATATTCACTGAGAACCTTAACTCACTCAAATCAAAGAACAAGGAACTCCCATTGTAGTAGACATAAGTTTCTCTTTATGATATTCATGAAAGAACTGAAGACAGTGAATAGTGAACACAAAAGAAAATGTTTCCAAACACTATAGAAGTAAATATTTTCCTGTGCAATTGAAAAGGAGAGCTACCCACCCAACCTTAGTCTTTGATATCCTAATAATGAATGTTATCTGTTTATGAAAGTAGGAAATTTAGCAGTCACTTCCTTATGATTCTAGGGAATCGATCCTTATGATTCGAATTTTAGAATTTTGAAGCTAGAAGGGAGCTTAAAGAACTGGTCCACCTTAAGAGCGTGTAAGGGTGATTTGCTTATTTTAGTCAACTTTCATAGCATTATGTTTAACCAAAAATTTATTGTATGAATTGTTTCCTGATTCAGGTAGGCCTCCCCTCTAATTAGCTCGAATTAACAGGTATTTATGAATATCACCTTTTAAATGAAGACAAATTGCTCAAAATAAAGCAAACAACCTACCACACCAGTGTTTGGAAGCAAAGTTCCTGTTCAGGTCTGTTCCGATGCAAGAATTATTTTCATGGAAAGAACGGTTCTTTCTCCACATTCGATTCTAAATAAACAAAACACAGGTAACCAGGGCGGTCATGTCTGCAGTTCACAAAAGATGTGACTTATAAAGCCTAAGTGGACAGCATTGTGTTTCTCTCCTGCAGCTCCGTGGCTTCACCCTGTAACTGTCCTCACAGCACCTTTGCACCACCCCTGTTCTGTCCAGGTCTCAGCCGGGTTCACTCAAACTATTTTAGTTTGAACCACATGAAATGGTATTTGATGAGTTTTGACTCAACAAAATTTTTTTCATTTGGTTTTGCTAGGCTGATTGTTGGCCTTCTTGTTTGGTTTTGTTTCCTTTAAATTAGTTTTAGGCATTGTCATTTTGAGTTCCTTCTAAGAAAAGTAAAATAACTTTGTGTTTCAACTCAAATTAAAACTATATCATGAGTTCCTTTTTTTAATTGACATGTACTTGACATATAACATTGTGTAAACTTAAGGTGTTCAACATGTTGATTTGATACATTTATATATTATAATATGATTGCCATTGTATTTTTCAACTCCCTGCTCCAAAAGTCCATTTACTATATTGTCCTTGGATAGAGGATGTATCAGATATTAAAATGATAAGAACAGATACTACACTGGATCTTAGCCAAAAGGCCGAGAAGCGATTGAGATAACTTTTTCATCAATCTCCTTCACCATTCCCATCTCTTCTGCTTAAATTCCCATCTACATAAAATAATTCCTTATGTTTCTCATCACTGCAATTATTCTCATTCCCCTTAGTGTTTGTATGTGCTATTCAAGTAAGTTTTTCTGGACCTTATATGTTCAACTATGTTTTTATGTGCTTCTCATTAAATTTTAAAAATTACTGCACTTCATATTGCTTGAGTAATTTTACATGAATCATGATGAAAGATTACCAACAGTAATGGTTCCCAGTACTATAGATGAGACTGACCATGATACTCATACTATGTTTGTTCATGACTAAGTTAAAGGGTACTAAGTCTTAAATTTGCACATTGGTTAGAATGCAATTTTGTTACAATGCAAGTTCAGTTAGAATGCTGTTCTAATTCTTGCAATTTATGATTTTACAAATCAAAGTGCCATTCAAATAATTCCTAGTAAGAATGAATGGATGTAGGCACTGTGCATCAAATGGTAGCTAACATCACAAAGAGAGATACAACTAGATATTATGCACCTTCTGTTGGGAGAACACACTATCACAGTGAAGTAGTCTTGCCAAAAAAGTCAAATCTGCGTCTGATTAAGCTTCTAGAATCCAAATATCAAGTTTTAGAAAATACAGAGGACAAAGGAGCATGTTAAACTGCAACATGGCAATGCAAGAAGGAAACCCAGACAACGAGCAACTCTTTTCTTCAATGAAAAAAACTACAAGGAAATAGAGAAAAAGAGATGGAGAGAGAGTTTATGGATTACAATAGAAATAAAAGGTATCAACCAATCATGACATATTAGTCTTATTTGGATTCTGAACCGAAGAAATAAACTTTTTTAAAAAGTTAGGATACAATTGGAAATTTAAATACTAATTGGAAAGTTTATGATATTTAGTAATTATTGTTCATTTTAAAGTATAATTGTACTGTGATTATTTTTTAAGACCCCTTTTAGAGATGCATCCTGAAATATTTATTGATGAAATGACAAGGTGTCTGAGATTTGCTCCAAAATAATATAGGTAAGGTAGAAGTGGGGCGGGGATATAGATGATAAAAAGATCGGCCATGAGTTGACTGGCTGTATGATAGGTAGAGTTTACCATATAATTTACCATACAATTACCATATAATTATTTACCATGTAATTTACCATATAATTATTCCCACTTATGCATGATTGAACATTTCCATAATGAATTTTTAAAAATTTTTGTAATAAAACTATTATGCCAGGATCCAGGATTCTATAAGTAATTCAGCCTGTGTATACTATATCCCCGAAAGGGGCATGTTTTGTTTTCTTTTCCTTCACCTACCTTTTTCCATGTGTAGTCATAACCGTCCACATTAACCACTGGCATAACATAGAAATCCATATGCCTCAGAAGGTTGGTATACACCTTCTCTTTCTCGTAGAACTGAGTTACCTACAGTTTAAACCAAGTATGTTTAATAATGTATCTTTTAAACTCTTATAAATTTTGTTTCTTTTTATAAGTTGAGATATAATTGACATACAATTTTATATAGTTGACCCTTGAGTAACAGGGGTTTGAACTGTGTGGATCCACTTGTATGGAGATGTTTTTCAATAGTATATACTACAGTACTACACGAACTGTAGTTCATCGAATCCACGCAAGCAGAACCATGGATATGGAGGGCTGACTATAAAGCTATGTGTGGATTTTCAAGTGTATGGAGGGTGGGCTCCCCTAACCCTTGCATTGTTCAAGGGTCAGCTGTGTTAGTTTCAGGTATATAACATAATGATTCAATATTTGTGTATATTGTGAAGTTATAATCTTGTTAACATCCATGTACTTAACTTCCACTAAATTTAGTCTATTTCTTTTCTTTAAAAAAATATTTGGCATGTCTAGATTTTCAGATTTAACTTTCAGGAAAAAAATATTAATTCCTTGAAAAGTCTGAACTTAAGGTAATATGCTGCCAAGTGGTGGTAAATGCCTTGGACATGGGACAGGTGGTAAAGTGCATGCTTAGCTTGCGCAAGGTCCTGGGTTCAATCCCCAGTACTTCCTCTAAAAAATAAACAAACAAACAAACAAACCTAATTACCCCCCCCATTAAAAATTTTAAAAATTTTATTGTTTATGCTGACTTGGGCTACAAAAATCAGCCTCACAGTGTTGGGGCAAAATACTCGACTATGAGCTTTTTGAGCTACATTTTGTTTCCCATTGTATTTCCACAGTCTGGAACCTCATAGGCAATTCATAAATATTTGTGAAATCAAAAATTTCATCTTACAAAGATTGAGCAAGTGGGTGTGGGGGGGTTACATGCAATAGGAGGGAAGACGTGTCAGGGTAGGAGGGACAGCAATTAGGGACAACTTGACTGATATGAATTAGAGTCAATATGAATTGGACTTTCTTTCCTGTCCTTTTCAGGTTCAGAACTAGAATGAAAAATGAATGTTCCTTCCCTCTTGCTTTGCATGCTGCTCTCTCCACTAACTGCTGCTCCCTTCATTGTCTAAAATGAATAAAACTACCCAGTTTGGGGAAGGTTCCAGATCATTGAATAACTGGGCTGTGCTTAGGGTCTGGTGGTAGGAACTTTTCAGTAGGCTCACGGATACTGTAGCTCCATTGGTGGGGGAGAGGAGATGGTAAGGCAAACAAAGGTAGGTAGAAATGTATTTTTCTACATACAAAGACATTTGCGTTGATACAGAGACAGCAATAACCATTATCAGAAGGACACATATTTCAAGTTATTTTTCCAGTGGCAATGGCTCTTTGTATAAATCAGTGTAGAGAACATATATGCCCATTTCACAGGATCTGAAGCATAATTTTTTTTACTGTTTTCATTTATTATAGAGGTTTATAGTCATTATAATATTTACTTTTATGACATACTCTTTGTCTTATATATGAATGTTTATATGCCAAGGCCTTCTTCAAGGACAAAATTCCCTATTATACATGGAAAAGTATAATCTGCTTTGTCGTGTTGTACTTTATGGTAAGTCTCCAAGGGCTGAATATGGCAAAGGATATCTGGATAATTCAAACCAAAAGAAAAAGAAATTAATTGGAACTCACCTTAGATAATTGCTTCAGTTCCTCCCTTCACTTTGTAAACATAATACAAGTGCATATGTTTCTTAATTATGTTCCAGTGTTTAGCCTCAGCCAGAAATTTGGAAAGGATAAGGCAGACAATCTTCAGGGTGATCTAAATGCTTAAAGTCATGGTTCTCAAACTTATTATGTGTAAAAGTCAGCTGGGAAGCTTGTGAAAATTGCAGATTCCCAAGACTCACCTCCAGAGATTTTAGGTCGAGAATTCCAGGATGTGAGCTGGGAACACACATATTTACTAAACAGGCCACTTGATTCTGACACAGGTGGTCCTAGGATCACATGCAGAGAAACTCTGGCTTAAGAGAATGTGAATACTCACGTAGCCTATGAACCACAAGCAGAAAGCAGGAGAGATCCATTCTCTGGCATGGATTCCACAGTCAATCCACATGGCATTTTTGGTCCTTTGTTCTTTTCTAGAAACCTGCGCACAGAAAACCAAAAAATAAGAAGAAGCTTCACGATAATAACGTGCTATAAATAGTGCTTCTATTTAATCCTTTTAGAAAATCTATTAGACGTGCATTATTCTCTGCGTGTCTTTGAGAATTCTCAAGGGAAATGAAAAGCTGGTGTGATTAAAAGATACTAGCTAAGGTCACAGAGCTGGTGAGAGTCGGTACTGCGGTCTGAAGCCAGGACTCTTGATTTAAACTCGTTTTATTCCCCTACAATTACCTGGTGATACCAGAGCTGCATGAGGAAGTGTAGCGGTAAAGACCAGAGAACTAGGGCTTCGGTCCATGTTGTCACACTCCAGTTAGAACTAAGCGGCTATGTGCTGGATAGGCGGCTTTCTGGGGGAGGTAGGCAACAGAGAAAGGCTTGGGAGAGGAAAGCCAGTGATGCCCGAGATAAGCTTGGATTTCTTCATCATTTCCCCAGGGTGCACACTTTTATTGTGCAGATTATTTCCCTATTTGACACAGAAATAAGCACACATCTAACCTCACACAAATTCGCACCAACAGATCTGGGGACAGAGGCCTCGTTCTGATTTACAATATGGGGGGGGGGGGCAGTGTAAGCTGCCAACTTTCTGGAATAAGAACTCCCAGCCTTTCCTCAGTGATAGCCTTTGATGTCTTTAGAAGAGTTCTCTGAACAAAATGAATCACAGTTTTTTCAAAATTAGAGCACAATTTTAGAGCATGGAGAATGGAGAAGAGTGCTGCAAAATCAAACAACTATGTGGGGCTGGAACTCCAAAACAAGAAAAAGAGAGTTAGATTCTGAAATTGCCACCTACACCACTCAGGAAGGTTTCTTCTTAACTAACCTGGAGCTAGTGATATTTCAACGAGAAGGCAAGTGAGAACATCAAATGGCATTGGCCACAAAGGGTCTAGTTGGACAAAGAGGAGAATTACCTGGCTGATTTAATCTACTCAATTTAAAAGAAAATCCTGAGTTGTCCAGACTAGCTGCCTTACTCAGCCTTCTGGCTAGCTGTGTTCCGCAAACTCTCTTGGTACCTGTCCTGAGACTGGAAGGATGGAGGAACCCCAGAGACTCACATGATGTGCATATCCTTGACTGAGTAAGATCGGGACTAACGCACGCAGGAAGCATGGTTTTCCCACATGTACACCTAGGTCGCAGAAACACAAGTTCCAAAGAATACACACAGCACGGCTGAAGGCAACTGTCGTAGGTGGGTATGCCACGATTACATGGATCCAGTCTGATTAACCATCTCAGCTGCCAAGAGGACCCAGTGTTTCCTATGTCTGCCTTGAGTTTACCCTGCAAATTCTTGTCAGATTGAACAGATTAAAACCCAGAAACCCTGACTCAAAATTTTATCTTTGGATGATCAAAGAGGCTTACCTATCACAATTAAGATAATGTTGGAAAAATATGTGTAAATGTATTATATATACTAAATCAAATGTATTTTTCCAATGATTAAACTTTTCCAGGGCTTCTTTTTATTTTGTTTGAAAAATTTGGGGGAGAAAAGAGTGGTAAAAAAACAGAACTGCAGAATTAGAAATTAACATACAAGAATTAGTTTAGTTTCATGGCTCCCAATATTCTTTCTGTAGCCAAATTCACTGACTTTATTAAAGCCAATTGATTCAACTGAAAATAAATAACCAAACAGATGGTGGTTGAAGAAGCTATCATATCAGTCCTACCGCCAAGGATCTCAGCATTGCCCTAGTTCCTATCCTTTCTGGGTTTCATTGTTAAACTCTTCCTTTAGTTCCAAAAATTGTATCAATGTCCATATTCGTCCAATACCAGATTCCTCTCTCTCTTTTTCTTTCTTTCTTTCTTTCTTTCTTTCTTTCTTTCTTTCTTTCTTTCTTTCTTTCTTTCTTTCTTTCTTTCTTTCTTTCTTTCTTTCTTTGCTAAGTAAGCCAATCAGAGGTGGTGGTGGCGACGTAAATAAAATAAGAATTTAAAAAGTAAACCAGACCACTGCCCTCATTTTGTGAAGGTAGGCATTGAAGCCCAGGAAGGTTAAATGGCTTATCTATGTCACATAAACAGACACAGAGTTGATTCTAAAATGGAGGTAATTACTCTTACACCAACGCTGCATTGGTAAAGGGGAAAAAAATTAAAGGTAATAGCCAATCCCTAAATAGCTGGATATTAAAGTTGAGGAACACTTGTCTCCAGAAGTTAAATTAAAATCAAAAACGAAAACAAAAAAAAAAAATCGAAGTAATAACAAGGATTGCTGGAGAAATAACATATTCCCCAAAGTTGAAAGATCAACAGCTCTTCCTACAACATACCTTTAAAACATAAAGTGGATACTTCTCATATGAGGATCCAATGTGGATTTTTTCAATCATATCAGGATACCGCTCACTTATAACTTCTATCCAAGAATAGATCTATCAAAACAGAAACCAGCAGTCAGTCTCAGGGCAAATTCAGAGCATCTCTCTGATCAAAGGAAACAGACACTTTCTTTGAGGGAAGGAGATCCCTCTAAAACCTTTGTGTGTGGAAAAACGAGGAGCTAAAACACTGGGGACAGGGTGTTTCTTCCATTGCTTAGGAAAATCGATGAAATTAAAGTTTTTTTTAAAGTATCAAGGTTTAGAGAAAGTGGAAAAGTACTAAGAAACTTATGAAGTAGGAACAGTTAGTCTTTAAAGCATGGCTTCTTAAGTTATTTTCAAAGGCTTGTCACAATGAATCCCTGCTCTGTGTATGAAATCCTCTTTACCATTCATTCAAGAGTTCATTTTTATATGAGGTTTTTTTTTTTTAATATTCACTTTTCAAGAGTAACCTAAGGAAGCCCTGGGCACTGTCTTTGCACAAGGTAAATGGAGGTGTCATTATTTCACACTTACAGTGAGATCTGTGAAATGATCAGAGACAAAATGGAAGACAATCTGGAGAAAAAAGAATTCTCTTCTACCCTGGGAAGTAGTTTGATTCTGGACCTCTCTTCCAGGTAGGAGTCTAGTGGTTTCTGATCCTATCAAGATTCCAGTGGAAGGAAAAAAACAAATAAAAAATTCTAAGCCTGACTTTAGGCTGGTGTCCACTTCGAAGCCGGTGTTGAGTGATGGAACCTGGTCATGTTTTGATGTAGACCAGCTTCTCAAGGGCCATATTTCAACTCTGACACCTTCTGCAATGGGAGTAACCAATCCTTGGCCTGATTTCTGGGAACTTTTTTAGAGGTAGTTTCAAATAGCAATCCTAGCTGAGGGGAATTGGAGCATCATTTACCTTTGGATCCTCTCAAAGTGCCATAACTAGGGTGAGTGGTATGTGCGAGAACTTGTCCTGTGCTGGGAACTGAGATGCTCCTGGGAGGCCTTTGTGTCCCAAGCACCCCTGAGGTCAGCGTCTGAGGTGCTGGAAATCTTTCCTCATTGGGCCCCTGTTTACCATCATTCTTCTAAGGCATGAATATATCTGAGAGAACTACTACATCAAACTATTTTATGTTACGGCATTGATGGTTCAGTAGACGTCCTCCAGCAGCAGAGGATGTGCTATATAAAGGCAGCTCTTTATATGACCTTTATTCACAATCTAATCTGAGGTAATGAAGGTCACATCCTTTGAATAACTCTCTTCTTTTGCCATTTGTTTTAAGAGGTGTATTTTGGCTGTTTGTTTTTCTCCCTACAGTGGTTTACTTAAAATTTGAGAATCAATGACAAAAGAAACCCCGCTTGACCCCCAGGTGAACTTGGGGGGAGGGCTGAAGGAGAGATCAGCGGTGGAGGGGAAGAAAGGGCTTGGCAGAATTTCCTGAGAGCAAGACTGTCATGGTTCCCACAAACCTCTTAGAAAGGACTGGGGATGGGAGGGAGGAGAGGTGCAAACTACTTTCTGGAATGTCATTGTTATGAGCTGAATTGTGTCCCTCCCCCATTCATATGCTGAAGCCCTAATCCCCAATACCTTAGAATGTGACTGTATTTGGAGATAGAGCCTTTAAAGAGGGAATTAAGTTAAAATGAGGCTGTTAGTGTGGGCTCTAATCCAACCCAACTGGTGTCTTTATAAGAAATGGAGATAGACTGGGATTTCAAAATTGTAGAATAGATAAACAAGATTATACTGTATAGCACAGGGAAATATACACAAAACGTTATGGTAGCTCACAGAGAAAAAAATGTGACAATGAGTGTGTATATGTCCATGTATGACTGAAAAATTGTGCTGAACATTGGAATTTGACATAACATTGTAAAATGATTATAAATCAATAAAAAATGTTAAAAAAAAAAAAAAAAAGAAGTGGAGATTAGGACAGAGAAAGGCCAAGGATGTGCACACACAGAAAAGGCCACGTGAGGACAGAGCGAGGAGGCAGCCATCTACAAGTCAAGGAGGGACACCTCAGAAGAAACCAACCCTGCTCACACCTTGAACTTGGACTTCCAGCCCCCAGAACTGTGAGTGAATAAACTTCTGTTGTTTAAGCCACTCAGTATGTGGCATTTTGTTATGGCAAGCTAATACTTTTTTTTCCTCCCATGTCTTTCCAACTCTTTCATGGGAAAGAAAAAAATAACCTTTCAAACAAAATAGTTAAACTATACCAGAAAAATATTTTAAAATACTTCTATTTAAAGCACTCTTCTCTCCCCACCAAACCCAACACAGCAGCGACATAGTTTCCTTTTCCATTTTGCAAGTCGTGCCTACCCACTCAACCCTGGGCCTCAAGTTTGCATATGCAGGACTGCAGGACTGATGAGGGAGGTGGTCCAGGTGGAACAGACTAAGGCAAGACAGGAGAGAGAAAGGAGGGGGCCGCAATTTTAAGATCCCTGACAACCAGCGAGGCACATTGATTCTAGGAGCAGACTGAATTCTGATTTAACTAACTGGAAAGGAACAGATGCTTTTGAAGATTAAATAGAAAATTGATTCTTATTACTTAAGTCTTAGACGTCTTAAATATGGATGGGGACCTTAATAGTTTCTGGGCACCTAGCCAAAGATGATAAAAATGCTTATATTAAGGAATATAGCAGCATACTCCTATGAAAAAAATAAATGGTATCAGGGGATTTGTACCACTTGGAGTGCATTATATTGAAAAGAAAGTGCTCCGGGGGTTTACCCTCTCAACTAACAAATATGGGGAAACGGCTCCTGCAGTATGATGTGAAAGCTTACTTCATTCAACTAAACAGCAATATCTTGCTTACATTCCTTCTAGACAAACTGGAACCTAGAAGGGTCAATAGAAAAAAATCAATTTCTTAAAAATTAAAACAAGGCATTATTATTTTTTAAGGCATTATTATTATTGTTACCATTTTAAATAGGTTCCTTTTATAAGTCAACTTTATACTACATATAAGTGAATAAATCCCTTTCATTCAGTGAGATAATGTGGTGACTATTCAATAAGGGTACAATCAGGATAATGGTCTGAGGAGACATTATTAATTGGACTATTAATTTATTTGTGGCAGTTTCAATAAAAAGACACCATTTTTAATTTCCTGCTGTTCCTTAGCATGTTACACCTAGCAGTTTGAGATACTCTTAGCTGTGGACAAATATCCTGCTCAGGGGCAATTTACCAAAAATGATGCAGTCTTCCCTGGCAGGATGTCTACAAAAGGATGAATTACCCCTGGTAATCAACCCAATTGTGATTTTGTGATTTTTTTTTCACCCTCTTCCACCCATTAGGATTCTTTAATAATTTCTCATGGCTGAAATGGTAACACTCGTTAAATGAAAATGGTAATTTCGGAGAGAAACGCAACAGCTTACCTCATTTAGTGAGTGATAGTGTTCATAGTAGGAGGAGGAGGCCCGGGGGTTGAGCGTGTCCTTGGTCGTCTGCTGCTGGATAAGATCTTCCACATTTTCCAACAAGACACTGGGTGATGAAACAGAGGGTGAGCTGGTTTCCAAACAAGGCCCTGAGTTTCCCACATGGCCGATCGCAGGCACGACAGGTGAGCATGGGGGTAAATCACTAAGAAATCTAACAAGGCGAAGTTCATCAGGGTGAAAACACCACCAGCTAGTGTCACGGGAAGCCGAAACTCACATACCCCGCGGGCTGGAAAGAGTGGGTCCTAGTGATACTGTTTTTCAGGGCCTCCAAAATCTCATCCTTTCCCCACCATTATCAACATTTCTCAACTGTGACTCGTTAGTGTCTTTTATGTGAACATGTAGGTTAATGAACAACTTTCTTTAATCCAGAGTAACATTGTATTTTTCTGTTTTCAGCTGAGGACGGAGGAGAAGCAGAAAGCTTTTTCTTTTTGTTTTCCCTTGTGACAACCATTGGCCTATATCATATGTTCTGCATGGTCAAATCTCTAGAAAAATAAGAGCACAGGAAAAGGGAAAGAATGGGAAAGTGATCTCATTTAATTTCTCTTGAAAAGTGCCACAGAGTTAACCAGGCAAACATTTTAATTAAGGCAGAGTTGAGCCATTCTGTCACCTGGGGTGAAAGATTTGAAAGTTGGTGGTCATTTTAATAAAGCTTTCTTTATTTTTATTTAGGCCAATAGTAAAAGTCTGATAAAAGTCAAGGCTTTCACATCAGAAAGGTCTGAGTTTGACTCCCAGCTCTGCCTTGTCTGGCCTGTTGAACTTGAGAAATTCCTTTGTAAGTTTGAAAAATGGTTTCATCTGCATCATGAGGTTAGTATCTACCTCACAGGGTTAAATAAAGATTAAATGACACAATGTATGGAAAGGCTCAGCACTGTTCCTGGAAAGCAGTAAACACCAGCAACATGTTATTAATAATAAACATAGTGTATTATCCAAAGGTCTCCCACTGATACACAGAAGAGAGCATGGCCCCCAGGAAATTCTAGGGCGGCAGGAGGACACTGGCCCTTGGGCAATGGATACAGAAAGGAGACGCTGGACAGCAGACCCCAAAAGGAAGAAGGTGTGGATGCTGAACAGAAATCGCCCCGATACAATTTTTAATTTACAGCCAGACATTCCAGAATGTTTACTGACCTTGTGAAGGAAGCAAAATCCCTTGTAGCTGCTGCTTTTTCAAGAGATACCACAAAGCCTACAAAAGGGAATGACAGTTTTGCTCCCCAAGTCCAGGCAGACAGAGCAGAGGAACTCTAAGAAGGAAGGGTCTGGGGTATTGTAAGGGGCTCCACAGTCCTTTTCAGATAAGGGACTGAGGTCATGAGAAGTTAAACCACCTGTCCAAGGTCACAGAACTAGCCACCTGGGCTTCATCGTCAGTGCACTACAGAGATTTCCACGTTGCCATGTTTAACACGTTTATTTTTCCAGGAAGCAATTATACCATCCACTAGCAACCTGCATCATAGTCACTTATAATAGCTACTCGGTGAATAGGGAGTGATGCCTACCTGAATAGAATTCTGCTCTCATTTAAATGGGCTTTCACATTGCTTACATCAGACGCATTCACAAAAAAATGGACTTCTTTCTTCTTCGCAATAAATTCAGCTGTTACTGGCTGCCAGAGAACAATCTGTGGTTGCAAGGGGGAAAATGGATAAAACAAAACAGTTGTTCACGGCATTCTCATCTGCAGCTAAAGCCATAAAAGGGTGTCTATACGGGAAATAAAAAAGACATTTCCAGATCACTGATCCCTCTTCACACATGTGGTAATGTAAATGTTTATTTAGTGTAAACGCTATTCATTTTAGTCTCCTCTGTAACCCCAGTTGCTGAAGAGCCTGGAACATCGAGGTATTCCACATATTTGGTGAGACAATGAACTAACGAATGAATGTGTGAATGAATATATTAAAGGCCCAACTGTCAAACTAGGAGTGTATGTTGAATGTTTAAAGAAAAATGAAAGTTTATCTAGAAAGAACGTTGATTCAATGTTGTTTTTCTTTAATAAAAATTCCATACCCTTGATACAATGATTATGTTGGTGTTCCTTTTCTTTCAACTAACTAATGGCCTTTCGGTGATGCCTGCCCATAATATTTACATTTTTTTTTTCTAGTTCACGGTACTTTTCCAAAGCACATTCACACTCCTTGCCTTTGATCATTGTAACAACACTTTCACATAGATGAGGCATGTGTGATTATTTTTATGGTGCAGATGGAAATAAAGGCTCGAAGCTACATTGTCTAAAATCACACACCAAGAAGTGGCAGAGGAAGAGCTAGATTCTGACTTTCTGGCAGTAGTTCCTCTGTCCATGGTGTGGTGGCTGTGAGAGTGCACAGGTCAGCTCTTCCGTGGGGAGAGGTTTGTTGACTGACCTTCCCAGCTGCTGCCCGTCTTGATCCACCACCGGCTGAAGCTGTGCTCCTCCAGGGCTGCAGACAGCCAGTGACTGAGCACTGCAGTGCATTCCTGCTAGGTAAGGGTTTCCTCTGACAGGTGACTTTGGCTTAAGGTCGTATCATGGCCTAGTCAAACTGTCATTGGAACTGCCCTGCTGTCTAGAGGTTGTCCATGCACAGCCCTCCTTTCTGCCCAGGTGTCAGAGCTTCCCGATGGCATGAGGATGCTCCCTGCCACCTCCAGCTCCCTCCTCTTCATCCTTCACAAGCATCCCCCTCAACCAGTCTCTCACACCTCTAGTCTGGTTTTGACTTCCGCTTCTCGGAGAACCCTAACCCAATGAACATGGAGCTGTTAATTTTCTATCATGATATTTTGTTACTCTTAGCAGTTTTCTACATTCTGGGGAATTGGGTCCCAGGCATGAAAATTTGCATATATTTTCTTTTGTGGTTTTGATGCTTACTCCTTGGTTAAGAACTATTAACTTTTAAGCAAAGTTCTGTTGGACTTCTGTTATTGTAGTATCTTTGTTAATTCACACTTTCAATCCCAAGATACTATTACGCAATTGACTGAAAAGCCAGTAGCACAAATGAAGAAAGTTTGATTTTGGGAACCAGCAAAATCTTCTGATTATAGAAAGGAGGAGAAGGCTCCAAGAGCAGCGATTTATTCCAGCTATGCATAAGTGAGAGGGTACACGGGAGAGAATGTGACACACCAGACTTGTATAAAATAAAAACAAGATGAAGATAAATGAGGGAGAAATTACCTCATATGTTGTAGTAAGATTCTGCAGAATCTGAACTTGCCTAGAGGTTCTAGGAAGTGCCGATAACACCTGGCCACTGGGGAAAAAATAAAACAGGATATTGATGTTACATAAAAAGTGAAAATGAGATAAATTATACCGGGAGGGGCTTCTAGGTAATTGTAAAAGGGAAACAAAATTTAACTGTTGAAAGGAAAAAGAAGCTCACCACAAAGTGTTACAAAGATTATCTTGTCATTTGTGACAACATGGATGGACCTAGAGGGTGTTATGCTAAGTGAAATAAATCAGATGGAGATAGACAAGACCGTATGATTTCACTCATATGTGGAACATAAGAATCGAACAGGGAGGGTGGGTGTGTATAGCTCAGTGGTAGAGTGTATTAGCATGCACAAGGTCCTGCGGTCAATTTCTAGTACCTCCATTAACAAACAAGCAAACCAATGAACACACCAAACCAAACCAAAACAAACATCTAGATACAAAGAACAAAGTAGTAGTTACCAGAGGGGAGGGGAGGGGAGGGCGAAATGGGTAAAGGAGGTCAACCGTATGATGACAGATGAAAAATAAATTTTTGGTGGTGAGCATGTGGTAGGGTATATGGAAGTAGAAATATAATGTTGTACTCATGAAACTTGCGTGATGTTATAAATCAATGTTACCTCAGAAGAAAAAAAAGAGAACATATACTCCATTATTCTCTCTGCTCCTTAGCAACTGCAAAATCAACAGCTCTCTTAAATCGGAGTCACTTTGCAGAGGGTTTCTTTTCCCGTGTGTGCATGTGTGTGTGTGTTTTAATTTTAAAAAATATTTGACGCATGAGAGAATATTTATGCTAACACTAGTTTATTACATAATCCAATGAATGCCTGTGAACTTATTACCCCACTTTAAAAAGCCCAAGTTCATTCTGTCCTTGAGTTCCTTGGGGTCTCCCCCCAACCCTGCTCTCCTGCCATGTCCCCAAAGGTATCCACCACCCTAAATTTTCACTTTTGCTCATTCCTGTGCTTTTCCTACACACAGGTATGGATTCTTAAACATTATGTTTAGATTTGCTTGATTTGACCTTATGAAAATGGTATCCATACTAT
Source organism: Camelus ferus (assembly GCF_009834535.1). Classification (NCBI taxonomy): domain Eukaryota; kingdom Metazoa; phylum Chordata; class Mammalia; order Artiodactyla; family Camelidae; genus Camelus; species Camelus ferus. Next base: position 7,259,477 of record NC_045709.1, read on the forward strand.
ATGTACTGTGTGTTTTTTTTTTACTCAACATTGTATTTTCACGATCATCATCTGTGCGGAAGTATCTAGCCTTAGTTCACATGTGCAAGAATTTGTCTACAAGCAGAGTTGCTATTTCATACAGTACATGCAACTTTCATTTCACCAGGATGGTGTCAAATTATTCCTCAAACTTTTTGTATCAATGTATAGTTTCACCAGTGGTAGGAAAGATTTCCTACAGCTCCTCCTTGCTAACAATTAATGCCGTCTACTTTTTAACTTCCCTAATCTAATGACTGTAAATGGAATATTCTTGTGATTTTAATTTAAATTTTCTGACTTACTAAGAAAGTAGAATTATTTCCATTTGATTATTGGCCATTTATATTTTCTCTTATGTGATGCACTTGTGTTGCACAATTCTTATTATATCTATTCTAGTAAGTTTGTTTTTATTTTCTAAATGATAACTTTTTAATATTTCATCTCTTAGTTCTTAATTGCTGACACATAGAAATGAAAGTGATTTTTATATTGCTTTTCTATCCAGTTACCTTCATAATTTTGATCATTTTTATGTAAATTTTTTTGGTAAATGATCATTACAACTGCACATATTAAGTTTTGCTTTTTTTGTTTAAATAATTACAAAGGTTTCCTTTTTTTCTTTCCTCACTTACTGTATTGGTTAGGACCTTTAGTACAGTATTGGATAAGTGGAAATAAAATGCATGATTCATAATTTTTAAGGAAAACTTTCTAATGGGGTTTTGGTAGATCTCTTTTATGAAGTTAAAGAAATTTCCATCTGCTGTCTGCTATGAGTTTTTAATCACAAATAGGTGTGCATTTTATCATGTTTTTGGGAAATGAGCCTAAGGGTTTTCTGGTTTAATCTCTTTATGTGGTGAATGACATTAATAGAGGTTTGTTTGTTTTTTTTAAGTTGACGCTTGGTTTAATTTGTTTTCTCACCTTGGCTTTGTCATATTTCTTTCTGCCTTGCAATGCTTTCTAGGTTAAAACATCCTGAGCAATTCTTGCAAAACCAAGGCAATAGGATAGTGTGAGTCAACATGTATCTACTTTATGTTCACATACCACTTCATCAGAAAGATTTTCTTAGTAAATTTTCTCATATTTGCAGCTCTCCCTCTTATTTTTCGCAGGTAAGGGAGGTTCGGATAGAGAGAGAATGGAAGCAGTAAGGTGAGCGATTCCAGGCGAAATACATGGAATCCATGAACTGCAATATCATTCTCAGGTTTCCAGTATCTCTCTGATAACCACACAAGGCTATTTTATTTAAGTTTAAATTAAGCTATGTTGGTGACAATTGCCAGAGGGGAGCCATTTTTTTCACTTAGAAAGACTTTTCTTTTATTTTTGGAGAAATATTGCCCCTGAAATGTGAGGATAAATATTTTTTCAATCAGAAAGAAAATGTTTTGCTCTTCCTTTATTTAAAAGTAACCTTAGATTTTGCTTCCATTCAAGATGGAGAAACAGGGACCAAGTTTACCCTCCTGCCTGAAACAACTAAAACACTGGACAGCATCTATAAAACAATGGCACTCAGGAAACTGAACATCAGCAACATGATGAAAGATCGTCTCCTGGATTGGATCTTGGAACGGAATAGTGGAAAAACCGGTGAAATCTAAATAAAGCCTGGAGTTTAGCGTTGGTTTCTCAGTGTTGACAAATACACCATGGTAATATAAGATGTTAACAAGAAGAGAAACTGGGTGCAGGTATACAGAAACTCTCTGTAACATCTTTGCAACTTATCTGTAAATCTACAAATGTTTCAAATAAAATTTTATTAAGCAAATAAAACAAAAACATGTACCAAGAGCTCTAGAAGCTCAAAAGGTTATGATTTCTTCTACTTACTATTATTAGCAAAGGCTTCATGGAAGAGATAGCTGGGTAAATAAGCAGTGTAAAGGCAGAACAGCAGGAGACAAAGAGGCGTTGTCAGGAAAACAGCAAGATGTTTATTTTTGCCAAGTGTAGGATTTAGGTATTTAGAGCAAGAGAAGAACGGTAGCCAAACAGAAATAAGTTTGGAAACTTATGTTAGTTCTCCCCTAGAGAAGTTTTCCAATGCATGCTGAGAAATTTGGTCTTTATCTTGTAGGCAGTTAGGAGTAAGGAAAGTGATGTCATTTGACTTGTGATTTATAAGGATAACTTGGACGGTAGGGTGCAGCATGGTTTATTTTGGATTCTAAATCCCAGAAATAAGCCTATGACGATTTGATTATCAAAAGCGGGAAAGAGTTGCTCACAGAAACGGTGGATTCAGAAATTTCGAGTCAATCCCTAGTACAGTTTAAGCATAAGCCATTCAACTGGTGATTAAGGATTCAAGGGAGAGGGTATCGCTCAGTGGTAGAGCACATGCTTAGCGTACATGAGATCCTGGGTTCAAGCCTCAGTATCTGCTTTAATAATAAATAAGTAAACCTAACTACCTCCCCACTGCCAAAAAAAAAAAAAAAAAAAAGTAATGGGGAAAAGGACAGATGTTCAAGGATATGTATTGCAGGATGATTCCTAGTAACAATGACTAAACCACACGAGTACTTACTGGTAACAGAATCCTTGAGTGTTGGTGGTGTCTCCACATTCTAGAATATTTTGTAGTCATCATAAAGACTCAATTAGACTTTTAATAGTTAATTTGGGGGATATTTATATGATGTATTAAGGGAGAGAAACAGCAACTGTACGAAACAATATTCCATTTTTGTAAAAAAAAAATAAGAAAGAAAAAGGAAAACTATGTGTTAAAAGCAGGAGAAAAATTAGGAATAAATAAACAGCCCATTGTTAATATGGATCTGAATGGTGGGGAATGACAGTTGAAGGACTGCATAGGTGAGGGCAGGGAACAAATAAGATTGTTTTCAGAAGAAAGGTTTCTGTACTGCTGATGAAAGATACAACATTCAGCTAATGTAAACTTACACACGGGTGTGTATAAATGTATAGAAAAATGCACGAAAGACTGATTACCAAAATGTTGATGATGTTTTCTAAGGATGATGACATTTCAGTGTTTTTATCCCTGATTTTATGTTTTTCCATATTATTTACTTTTTTTAACCAAAAAAGAACTCATTTTATTTAATCGGGAAAAAAAAACTATTAAAAAAGTTACTCTGTGAAAAAGCCACTTCCCAGCTTCCCAGAACAGTGATGACTCTCGCACAAGCACATTCCTTATTTTTTTTTGAAAGTCCTCTGAGCCTATCAGTGGAGCATGGTTACTGGTGGGTTTTCCAGCCTTTCATAGTATTTTCATTCCAGCATATCCCGCCCGGGGAACTTTTTGTTCCTCTTTTTCACCATCTGCTGCAATAGTTCTGACACTTCTAGTTGAGTTAGTGAAGGCTATTATTTTTCTCCAAGCTTCCAAGAACCATCCTAGCAGCAGTTAGCACCACCCCCCAAGGATCTCACTAGACTGTCAAATCCTGTATCACGGGCAAGTACACCTCTTTACGGATAGAGCCTCTCTTCTTTATTACCATCTTCAGCACTTCCACAGCCAGATTTGGTCATGACTTAACCTTAGCTGTTGGTTTGGAGGCCAGGAGAGGAGGTGGGAGTAGATCCTGAAGGCTGACAGTCAGAGATGATGTTATAGGATGGAGCTCATGGGGATGATGTAACAAAAGCCAGGTGGCAGTGCTTAACCACCGGTAACAAGCTAGCCACTGTCACTGTAATAAGCAGCAAGGTCAGAGTGGTAGCCAGAGGGGCATGACCCTTGGAAAACTATAGAGCTAGTTGAGAGAACACAGAGTTCTTAGGGGCAAGACAGATGGCAGCCAACAAAGATATTGCCCAATCTTTACAGTCAAAATAAGCCAGGGATGGATAATGAGAGTGGCTAAGTACAGCCATCTCAACCAAAACTCACAATCCGTTGCCCAGATCTTACTCAGCCCAGAATCTGTTGCCTGAAGGAGGAGTCAGGTCCCCACAAGAAAGACCCTGTAGCAGTATAGAGAGGGTACATGACCATGACTTCCTCAGTCCTTTTCCAAAGGGGTCTGTGGCAATTTACTCAGGTAACTCCGCCTGTGGAGGTGAGGGGAATACTCAAGCTTGCTGACGTCTTTTATATGTAGGGTCCAAGTTGACACTGAAATCTGGGGATCTGGAGTCCTTGTCTAGCTCATATGGGGTACCCTGGGCCCATGGGTCCTCCCATGATCATTTCTTGGCCCCCAAATTTATAATTGAGATGGGCATACTTGGTAGTTGATAGAACCCCCACACTAGTTCCTGGCCTGCAAGAGCTATCACAGGCCAAAGAGTGAAACTGTCCAGTCCCCAGCCAAGACAACAAAACTAAAAAAAAAAAAAAAAAAAAAGCAAGCATACTGAGGGAAAATGGCAGATATTAGGATCACCCTTAAAGACACCACCCTTAAAGATGCAGGGGTGGTGGTTCCTGTCAAATCCACCTTAATTCACAAGTTTGTCTCCCACAAAAACCAGGTGGATCCTAGAGGATGACAGTGGACAATCAAACACAACCATGGAGAAGTCCCCTTTGTAGCTACTGTGCTCAGTGTGGCATCTTTGCTGGGCTGAGCCTCAGGTGTGTGGGATTCAGCTAGTGTACCAGATCAAGAGATCCACTATACAACAAGGAGAGAGCAGAAATGGGCACATAACCACGGGATCCACTGGGCATACCATATATCACACCACCAAGAAGCTGCTAGCCTGATACAGCAATTAGTATGGCTCGTTGAAGCATCAGCTGAGGTGCTAGTTTGGAAATGAACAACATCCTCCAGGATACAGTATACACTTTAAATCAAGAATCATTATATGATGCTGTGTCTCCACTAGACAGAAGACATAGTTCCAGGAAACAAGTTGTAGCGAGCAGCCCCATTTTAATGACTCCAAGTGACCCCACTTTCAATCTACAAATATGAATCTGTAAGTTTAAAAGTTCTGGTTCCCAGAGGAGAAATGCTTCCACAAGGCATAGGAAGAGTCCTTTAAGCTTAAAGCAGTTGTTGCTACCCAGTCAGTTCAGTTTCCTTGTGACAAGAGACCATCCAGAAGGAGAGGCGTTTTTATGCTGGACAGAGTAATTGATCTTAGTCATCAGAGGATACTGGGGGCTGCTTTCAAAATGTGAAGGTGGAGGGGGAAGGGTATAGCTCAAGTGATAGAGCACATGCTTAACATACACAAGGTCCTGGGTTCAATCCCCAGTACCTCCTCTAAAAATAAATAAGTAAACCTAATTACCAACCCCCTCACCAAAACAACAACAACAACACACACACAATTTTTTAAATGCTTCCTGGGGGAAATTAACCCTACAGCAGTAAATCAATGAAGTTAGAATATTCCCTCACACCATACACAAATATAAACTCAAATTGGTTTAAAGACATAAACATAAGACATGATACCATAAAAACTTCCAGAAGAAAACATAAGCAAAACTTTCTCTGACATAAATCGTAGCAATATTTTGTTAGATCAATCTCCCAAGGAAAAGGAAATAAAAGCAAAAATAAACAAATGGGACCTAATTAAATTTAAAAGCTTTTGCACAGCAAAGGAAACCAACAACAAAACAAAAAGACAGCCTACAAACTGGGAGAAAATATTTGCAAATGGTACAACTCACAAAAGCTTAATTTCCAAAATATATAAACAGCTCATACAACTCAGTAACAAAAAAACAAATAACAGAATCAAAGAATGGGCAGAAGATTTAAATAGACATTTCTCCAAAGAACACAAGTAGCCAACATGAAAATATGCTCAACATTGCTAATTATTAGAGAAAAGCAAATCAAAACTACCATGAGGTATCACCTCACAACAGTCAGATGGCCATCATCAAAAAAATCCATAAATAATAAATGCTGGAGAGGGTGTGGAGAAAAGGGAAACCTCCTACACTGTTGGTGGGAATGTAAATTGGTGCAGTTACTATGGAAAATAGTATGGAGGTTCTTTGAAAAACTAAAAATAGAGTCACCACATGATCCAGTAATCACACTCCTGGGCATATATCCAAAAAAGACAAAAACTCTAATTCAAAAAGATACATACACCCCAATGTTCATAGCAGCACTATTTACAAAAGCCAAGACATGTAAGCAACCTAAGTGTCCACAGACAGATGAATGGATAAAGGAGGTGTGGGATACACACACACGCACACACACACACACACACACACACAGATTCAACAGAAGGAGAAAGAAAATGTGACGGTAAAAATTGTCATCCAAATAGTTCTCTTTCTTAAGAAGAAGAAAAAATTAAATATAAAGAGTAAGTTAGGAAATGTGGAAGAGTAAAATTATGAGGATATAAATTGCCATAAAATATGTTCGACCAAAATGCCAACAGGATAGCCTCAAATAATGAGATGGGGCGCAGTCAGATGCTTTGCGGCCCAGGCCCCAGGCGCAGAAACTGGTCTTAACCACACAGGCTAGCTGTGTTTTATCAACAGGATGCCACGAAGGCCCAGGACAAAACCAGACTGTACTGGCTAAGATCCAAGATAAAGGACAAAAAAGGCTAAAGGTTACTGCTTTCCTTGCCTTGATTTATCTCTGTGTATAGAAAGTACCTGCTTTTGGGCAGAGACGCTTTGCAGCTGGGCTTTGAGAGATCCACGGTGGTCAACTGCCTCTGACGTGACCACAGGAACCTGCCCACACAGATGAAGCCTAGATGTGTCCCAGAGTTATCTTTGCTTCATTTCCCTGAGAAGATCTCTGCCCCAACGAGGGAATTTGTGCTCTGCTAGGCACAATCTGAGCCGTGTGCTAAGGAGCGTGGAAGACTGCGCATGCGCGACTGCCTCCGCAAATCTCCGCCCCTTTTCTCCAGCCCTGTTCACCTTTCTGCCTTCAAACCCTTAAAATTCCCTTACTCCCCACCCTTCCATGAGAAGATGCCTTTAGAGCATGAGCTACCCTTCTCCATTCTCTGACCATTGAATAAAAGCCTGTTTTCCTTGCACCAAACTCAGTTTCATCATTGGCAGCATGAACCTGAGCCGGAAAAAGGTCCCTGGCCCAACCAGGGGGGCTTTGGTTCAGCCAGGGCCCCAAGAAGGAGGGCCTTGCATCCCATTCGGTAACAAGAGCACTTAGGTAGAGTTTACAATTTTTTTTTTCTCTGATTACTATTTTTTAATGGAGATGCTGGGGATTGAACTCAGGACCTCATGCATGCTAAACATGCACTTGACCAGTGAGCTGTACCCCCTCCAGTGATTAGTGTCTGAAGATGAGCTTCCTGGCTCTGTGCGCCCTCACTTGGAGATGGGGGCAGGTCTTCAGAGCAAGTTGTTGCAATTCTGTCAGTTATTGCAAGGGAATGAGGTTTTAGGGTGTTACTTCCTTCAACACAGCCTCCTTGGTAGAGAGGATGATGGGAGAGTCTAAACATGTTCCCTCAAGTTTACAGACACAAAGACTGGTACCTGAGTTGCTCCCGGAGGAAGCTAAACCTGTGTGTGTGTGTGTGTGTGTGTGTGTGTGTGTGTGTGTGTGTGTGTGTGTGTGTGTGTGTGTGTGTGTGTGTGTGTTTGTGTTTGGAGAGAGCGCTGAGGAGTTGTTTTCCTACAAAGCTTGAGAACTTTGAACAATACCTTGGTTGGATTTGACATTCTAGTGTCTGAGTTGAGGTTTACATTAAAACATGACCTGGGAACTATTACTTAAGAGTGAGCTAAAAAGCCATAGAATTTTCTTTCCATGCAAGGGCAGGGAAAGATTACCCCACCACATAAAATGTATCGAGGCAATGGGAGACAAAAGAATAAATGTGTTTTGACGACACCTCTGAAGGGATACAGTTACAGGATTTAACCAATAACCATTTGAAAAAAAAAAAAACAAAACAAGCTTGCACCAAAAATAGAGTGAAAAGCATGATGAAATAACAGGTCACTTTACACAAAAAGTAAACATGGGCTCAGAGAGGACTCAAATTGTTCAAGACCAAATGAGCAGCAGTCCTGAGGTTGCAACTCAACTCTCCAGCTCCTGAGTTTTTAATACCTAGGCAACATTTCCTCTGCTGCTTTCCCCCTACGAATAAGATTATACTCATCAATGTCTGTCCCCTGCTATGATTTACAAGGATGGTTCACACTTACCATAGTACTGAGAGATTATTTTTGAATGTAAAAAGCTTGTGCGATGCCTCTGAACAATGGAATTTAGCCCAAGGCTGCAATTTTGTTCTAAGCATTACAGCATTTTAAAGCCACTAGTGCCCTGTTCTCTAAGATGAAAATAATATATCAGTGGGAGATAAGTGAAAGAGAACAAGCCGGTCTCTAGGTGGCAGATAGTATATGAAGTCAACAGAAGGAACATTTCCTGTGGTCTATTAATAATTCAAAAGCCCTCTATCCTCAACCCTCCTCTGCTCTCCAATTCCTTTTCCTTCTTTTCCTTCCTACTTAGCCTCAGCTGATTGGCTGCACTTGGGTAATCAGAGTACAATGCAATTAATGACTGTTTACCAGATTCTTGCTAGTATTTTATTTTTACCCTTTATAGTGTTTGGCTTTTAAGAGTAAGTGAATATGGAGACTTTTTTTTTTTTTTTTTTTGGCTGCCTTTCTCCTTGGCAGATGGTATTTATGCCTTTAAAACTTTTTTTGTTCTTGTTCCAGGGCATTTCACTGATGAGATTTATCAAGATGCACCTACAAATCAGCCACTAAGAGATTGCCTGAACGCAAAGCATTTTTAGGAAAATGATCACGACAAGAAAACGATGACAAAGAACAGCTTTAGGAAAAAGCCAGACCCTTAGCTCTTTCCAAGAGGGGTTATATTTTTGCCCCCAGAAAAGAATTCATCAAAGTCTGTCGCCCTGAATAAAATTAGATTTTTCTTTTAGCTTCAGTCATAGGCAATTCCTGGAAAAGCAGTGCTCAGAAACATTTGGTTAAAAAAAATTATTTTTACTCACGGAAAGAAGCATTTGTAATGTTATTTCTAGTGGAGGGATGGGACCCAGCAATCGGATAAGCATCTGCCCACAAAGCTGCAGCTCCCCCTCCTCCAATGCATGGAAACCATCACGCTACGCACAGAGTATTAAGTATGTTCAATATGATATGATGTCATTAAAATATATGTGAGTCATAGTCTCAACCCTCTCTTCAAGCATGGGTATCAATCAGACTTCAAAATGTATGTTGAAGCAAAAAATAGTAAGAAGAACCATGCATGAGGGAATTTTCTCATTCATTTCTTCACTGTTTTACTTCTATGTATTTCCTTTATTCCGTAAGGCTTAGTCCCGTTGACCTGCTACATGCTGATTCATTTTGCAGCAACACAGTAGAGCTTTGGTGTGTGTTGCTAACGGACGTCTTATGAAGGAGCTTAGTCCACCATAAGGTCCAGATGGCAGTCTGGGGTGAGCCCGCTAAGCCCGGCCGCAGCCGGCTATGACGATGCTCGTGCCGGGCTGGCGCTGAGGCCACCTTTAGACCTGCCGTCGGTGAGGACCTTGAGACTGGACCTCCAGCCCCGGCTTCTCTTCCAGGCTACCTTCCAGACCAACTGTCTTCTCTGCCAACTCGCTGTGACTAAATCACTGTGACCTCCCTTCAAATTGGCTCTCTTCCTAATTTCTATAATTTTTAGAGGCCACACTAGTCCAGTGAGAAGAGTTGAAATGAGGCAAACATGGGGTTTAATCCAAACTCTCCAGTTATTGTTAGATATGGGGGCCAATAATTTAGTCCTCTGAGGCTCATTTTCCTCCTCTGTAAAATATCGGTAAAGATTGCTAGAGAATTGTGGGCATTTAATGAGCTAACATTTCTGAGTTCCCAGCCCAGTGCCTGGAACAACACAGAAGCTAAATAACCAGGCACAGCCTCCGTTTCCCTCTCTAGCAATGATACCTCCACTGTCTCCAGGATCCAGATTGGACGTTTTCATATCAGTTTTTTCTCCTTCTCTCTCTTTTACCCTTAATTAAAGCCAATCGCCAAGTAATGGTATATTAGAACTGGCAAGAACCTTAGAAATCATAGTCATCTGATTTATTGATAATACATAGAGACAGAAGTCACCAATAATCCTAGCAATCTGACCCCCTTTTCAATTTCAGGAACAATCACTTGGTGATGGAATTTGTGGCTTGACACTTGACAATCATTTTGAACAAAAAAGAATCAACCAACTATACCTGGTTTAGTGATGATGGGCAAACACAGCTTCTGGCTCACAAGTCAAGCTCTCTTTTCTTAAATGCTGTCCTATGGCTCCTTGTAACTCAGGAACATTTTTTTGGTAGAATTTTCCTGCCCTTGGTATGTCCCTTCCCTCTTTGCCATTTGCTAACATGGAGAGAGGAATCTGCCTCAGATAATTGGAGAAGAAAAAGATCACAGAAGCAAAACAAAAGGAAGAACAAAATAATTCCAAAGGAAACAATATCAATGTTGAAGAGCCTAAAAATTGACTCGCTAATCAATTAGAATAATACATATAACCCGGGACTATTTACAGCATGTTTTATATAGGCTGGGGTATGAGTTCGTTTGTGTTCTTTCAAGCGGTTTATAGTAGAAATTCCGATGGGAATCATTCTACCAAGCAAAATAAGAATGAGATGTGTTCCTGTGTGTGTTCTTTATAACACAGCTTTTCTTCCTTTCGTATTCCATGCTGAATACCCATGCTCAACCCAGACCTCCTGTTTGATACATTTATCCTCTTCTCCCTCCCATGTTTCATGTACAAGAAAAAAAAATTATCCATAGTTCATACAGTGGTATCTGTGAAGGCAAGAAAAATATAAAACGTGCAATGCGATAGGATGTAACTAAATATATTTTCAAAAATCAGAAGATTCTATTCCTCTCATTTTCATAGCCACTGAATATACATATCATCCCAAGTTTTCTCAGTAATAAAACTAGAGCCAGAAAAGAAAAAAAGACCTTAGCTCTAGTGAAATCCTCATTATACTGACATCTACAATTTGGAAGGGCAACACGGGAAGTTGCAGACAGAGCTGACCTTCAAACCTGAACGTTTTGCTCCCTAGTCCAATGCATGGACTGGATTCCGTTGGGGGCAAACAAGTAGAGGAGATGACCCACCACCATCTAGGGTGCTGCCAGGTTACCTCTGAAATGCGAAGCCATGCTGCTCACAGAAGAGGATGGTGGCTACAAGGACTCCAAAGCTATAAAGCTTCATCCCAACAGCGATTTGCTATAAAACGAAATTCTCTGAAGAGAAGGGTCCGGATAGCTGATTACAGAAGAGCCTTCTTTACACACTGGTTAAAATATAATGCATGTTCCCTCCCATTTCTGTGATCAATAGACTCAGCTTTCTTTTCCACTCTCAAAAAGAAAGTAGGGTGAGTGTTGTTGTTCTCAGTTTAGACTTCCTAGAAAATATTTAACTCTTCTGAGAAAACGAGGCCAAAAATGAAAAGATAGTAACACAGCGGGAACACGTCTGGTTTACTGAAGAATCAGAGTATTGACCAGTGGATCAGAGCCCATGCTGAGGGAGGCCTCCAGTGGAGGACTAATACGGTCTTCCCTTGCCTTTGTCTTTTTCAGCATTTTCAACTTAGATGAAGCCAGAGAAGGCGAGTTTTTCAAAATTATGGCTGATACAAGGCTGAGAAGGAGAGCTTGTATGGAGGGTGATAAAATCTCCATTCAGAGAGATTTTTTTTTCTTGTCCATGTGGAGTAATGGGTCCACCCATAAAAGAACAGGAACACTAGTTGTGGGGAGCTCTTTTGAGAAGTAAAAAAATCAGGTTGCTTTGAATCATGTTTTTTCAGAGAAGGTCACCCTAATAGTCATCGTCTAAACCAAAGCTTACCACACATCATTCTGCAGGTAGCACCGTGTATAGCAATTTATCAGATAAGGGGCCACATCTAAGTCTCAGGAAGTGGAGGGAGCCCTGGTCCTCTCCCTGCATTCCCACTGGTAAATGCATTTGAATATTCTTGAGGTCAGGGCAGGAAAATTTACAAAATAAATCAATCACCCCACAGTGGACTTCTGAGAAGGAAAGGACTGAGATTTCAAATCTCTCTTTCTGAGATTCAAAGCTATTGAAACACATTTAATAGAGCAAGGTGAACTCCACTAAAACTACCTTTTTTACAAGAAAGGAGAAACAAGAAAATACACGTGTATCTGCTCATTTGTGGAGGAAGAAACACAGGAAGGATGACCAGAAATCAACGAGATGGGTTATCTGCAGTGAGTGAGTGAAAAACGATGGAAAAGCGAGAATAAGAACAGAGTAGAAGAGATGGGGGGCATGGGGCAAGGGGGAAAGGACACTTCTTTGAGTAAAACTTTTTGAATACCTCTGAGTTTTCGAACCAGTTTCAATGTTTCACATACTCAAACAATCCCGTAAATAACATGAATACAAACAAAACCAGATGAACTTAATTTTTTTTCCAAATAAATAACATAACCACACTAAAGGGGAGAAGGGGAAAGAAAAACTAACCCAAGTGAACTTAACCTTATTTTATAAACACAAAAAGAAACCTTAAAATAACAGTCAACAACAGTTAAAATTTACTGACAAATTTTATCAATTTTTATGCTATTTTTTTTGTATCCTATGTTTTCCCCCTGGGTTTACATTTCTTCTTGAAGCAATCTTGAAAAAATTCCTTTGTTTAGTTAAGATCCCATGGTGGTAAATTCTATTATACTCTGTATGTCTAACAGTAATTTTATTCTGCCCTCACTTTCAAAGACTAGTTTGGAGGCAATGGTCTAGTGTGGCAGGTCTCCAGTTGTCTTTTGGCATCTACTGTTTTGTGGTTGGAATCTGCCGCCTAGAAGGTGTTCCCCCGCAGGTCAGCTTTCTTCTCAATGACTTTTAAGGGATTATCTTTATTTTTGGCGCTCCTCAGATCCATTACTCTGGTCTAGATGTGGATTTACTTTTTATCATCCTGCTCAGTACACAGAATGTGCTTTTGATCCTAGGATTTAGATAGTTCTTCAATTTTGGAAAATCATTTTATTATTTCTTCAGCTATTGGATCTCTGCTAGTCCCTTTTAGGGGCTCCCTCTGGAGTTCCTTGATCTGCCCTCCAGGTCTTGAAACTGTCCTTTCATGTTTTTAAAAACCATAATCTTTGTCCTTGTAGGCTGAGTTCTGGGTGCATTTCTCAGCATTATCTTCAAACACTCTAATTCATTCTTTGTGTCTTGTTTAGACTACATTATCCATGTTGTCTTTATATTGTATTTAAAAATATCATTTAAATTATTTCATTGTTTGATTTTTTTTATGGTTATCATTTTTTCAGAGCTCTTGCTGAGACCCCAGAACCTTGTCTTACACTGGTTTTCGGAGTTTCTATGCTGTGATAACATCGTGGCCTTCAAAGATCCAGCCACCAGTCAGGTGATTTGACTTAGTTACTGGTTTAGTTATTCCTGGTTTACCTATTCCTTGTCTCCTACAGACCAGCAACTATTATAAACCAGTCCTAGGTAACAGTGGGCAATGTCTTTTTAAAATTGAGATACAGGCAGTGGAATACACAGCTATTAAGTATACAGTTAGATTAGTTCCAACAAGCATGCGTACTTGAGTAACCCACACCTCTGTCAAGGTACAGGAAATTTTCATCACTTCAGAAAATTCCTGCCTGTCCTCCCAGTCAATTACCCAACAGACTCACGCAGCAGCTGTTCTGATTTTATCACCGCAGATTAACTTTGCCTGTTCTAGAACTTTGTAGAATCACATGTTGTCCTAGTCAGTTTGGGATGCTAAAACAAATACACTGTAGACTAGGTGGCTTAAATATCAAACTTTTTTTCCCTCACAGTTCTAGAAAGTGGGAAGTCCAAAACCAAGGCACAGGCTCAATACATGGTTATAACCGATCAGGATCCTGTGGTGCCTTCTCAGAACAGATACCGGCCCCACACCTTCCTCCGAAGTACCCAGTTAATAGTATTGTTATGGAAACGACAGGCCAGTCAAGAAACAAGCACCACTCGGAGGGTTGGAGTCCTCAGATGTATTACGCCGGCGGGCTCAGAGGGGCTTCTGCTCCGAAGCTCTGAGCACCTCCAAGACATGCGCATGAGGTTTTATAGGGTAAAGTACAAGCTTGGGGTATTCGGCCAATAGGCATGGAAGAGCTTTAGCAGCATTATCATCACAAAAGTGGAGGCGGGGAGGCAGCAAACCAACATTCCAAAGCCAGATATGTATTTTTGAAAACCCAGCTGGCTAGCAAAAAACATGAACAGCAAACCAACACTAATTAACCTAGATTTACAAGTTAGTCTAGCAGAACTCAGATCAGTATTCCAATACTTAGACTTGTGAGTTATCTTGTTAGACCAGCCCGGTTTTTCCTTCACAGTATCTTATGTATATTTCCTGAGTTTTTCAGATGCTAAAAAACCCACCGCCAAAGGGAGGAAACTAACTACTTGATGATCGTGAGCACGGGGCCCCCAGACCTTCTGGCGCCTAGGGGTTGATAGTGTTGATCATCCCTGTTACCTCAACATCAACCAATCAGGGAATTGTGCACATCTGATCATGTACCCTGTGACCCCACCCCCATTTACCTGGCCTTTAAATATGCTTTGCTGAGACCCTTTAGGGAAGTTCAGCGTTTTCTTGGATATGAACCACCCCGTCTTCCTTGCTCGGCCCTGCAGTAAACCTTTCTCTGCTCCAAACTCTGATGTTTCGGTTTGTTTGGCCTCACTGTGCATCCGGCACAAGAACTTGCGTTTGGTAACATTGTGAAGAGCCCCTTCTTGCTGCATCCTCACGCAGCAGAGAGAAAGCTGGCGCGGTCTCTGGCGTCTCCCTTATAAGGGCACCAGTCCCATTCACGAGGCTGCCACGATCATGACAGTCACCTCCTAAAGGCCCCACCTCCAAATACCATCACACTGGGGATTAGGTTTCAACAAAAAATGAGGGGAAGGTCGGGGGAGGTAACACAAACATTTAGTCTAGAGCATAGAGCATGTAGCTTTGGGTCAGGATTTTTTTTGCTCAGCATGTTTCAGTAATTCTTTCATGTTGTTGCATGTGCCAGCAATTCATTTGCTCTTTATTACTCAGTAATAGGACACTGTTTATCCATTCTCCTGGTAATGGCTATCCGGGATGTTTTCAGTTTGGAGCTGTTATGAATAGAGCTGCTATGAATATGCTTATGCAAGGCTTTTTTGATGGCTTATACATTTTAGTTTGTGTAAATATGTAGGGATGGAATTGCTAAGTCATGGAGATGTTTAGTTTTAGAGGCAACCGTTGTGCCTTTTTTCTTTTTTTTTTTCCCCCTAACAGGGGCACTGGAGATTGAACCCAGGACCACATGCACACCAAGCATGTGCTCTACCAATGAGCTATGCCCCCTGCCCCCAAATGAGTGGATGCTGTGCCTCTTTTCAAGGTGGCCACAGGACCGCATTTTACACTCCCACCAACATATATTAAGAGTTCTGGTTGGTCCACATCCTTGTTATTTGATGCAGTCTTTTTCATTTTAGCCATTCTAGTACATGTGTGGTGGTGTCTAATTTGGGCTTTGATTTAAGTTTTTAAGATGACTAATAAGTTGAGAAACTTTTCTATGCTTATTGGTTATAAATGTGTGTGTGTGTGTTTAAACTGTTTGCTGACTTTGAATCAGATGCTTTGTCTTATCACTGATCTATAGGAGGTATTTATATACTCTGGCCCCATGAAAGGCAAGATGACAGAGACAGGAAATAGGTTAGTTTTTGCCAGGGCTGGGGCTGAGGAGGAAGAGATTAACCTACAAAGAGGTACAGGAGAGTTTTTTGGAGTGGGGGAAATATTCTCTATTTTGATGGTGGTGGTAGTTACACAGTCGTGTACAGCCCAAATTCCTCAAATTTAACTCTTAGGAGTTGACTTTATGATATGAAGAAGGGTGGTGGAGGGAGAGAAAGGGAAGTGAAAAGAACACAAGAGTTTGATCAGATGCTCTCCACCCATAGCTCACAGGCAAATCTCTTAGCTTCTCGGAGGTGCCGTTTCCTCTTCAGGAAAATGAGGTTAATGATAACCCACCTCTGAGGGCTGTTTGGGGACCCAATGGGATAACATCTGCAA
Source organism: Camelus ferus (assembly GCF_009834535.1). Lineage (NCBI taxonomy): Eukaryota > Metazoa > Chordata > Mammalia > Artiodactyla > Camelidae > Camelus > Camelus ferus. The sequence goes on from NC_045709.1 coordinate 7,275,638, forward strand.
GTGACAGGCAGAACAGGTGCTCAGTATATCCCATTCATAAAAAGAAGACAAACTAGGAAGAGAGCTGCCAGGTGCTAACGTGTTCTCTGCTTAGAGCCTTTTCCAGGTCATGGTGACCTTGGGGACAGCTGTCCTCTCCTCTGCTGATCCCAGAGTTAGGTGGTGAGTCACTGCCCGGAAGGCAATCTAGTCCTGGGGGATCTATCTGGCTGACTCATGCTTCCTGGGGCCCAGCTAATTTGCCCATTTGTTCTCCAGTCAATTTGGAACATGAGGTGGCAAAAATCATATAGCAAGTGTTTTTATTCAAGAGCCGTAACCCTCTGCCTTTATTAAGATGGTGCCTAAGAAGGTAACCTGCCCTGTGAGGGGTGGCTGCTTTGCCTTCTTGATTGGAGTGGCCTGAGGATAAGGCAGCGTGTTAACTGTAATCTGGGCTGGCCCCGACTTGGGTGTGCAGCGCAGCTTACCGTTAGGTAAGCACAGAGAGAGTCAATTAATTTCATGGCATTTTAGTATGAGTTCAGGGGCAGCTCAATTTACAAGTTTTCCTTTCAAAATCATTCAGCCATTAAAGCTGCATGATCTTGGGAGGTTTAGAAGACACATCGTTGATAAATGTTTTCCTTTCCTCTACACATTCTCTCTCATGTTTATTCATGCAGAGCGAAGCAGTTTTATAATTTGCACAAAGGTTTGGCATGGCTGGCCCTCTGGGTTTCTGAGATGGAGGAAAGATGATACCTCAGGAGCTGCTGCAGTGGGGGGTTTGAGGCTTGAAGGCAGAGGACTCCATCCTGGGTTCTGAGGCCCTCGCTTTGGCTAGAAACACTGAGCCTGAGCCTTGTGGCCCCAGGAGTGTTATTTGGCACCCAGAGAGGCAGATGCTTGTTGGCTGGATATGACAAAAGCAAGGTTTGTCCTTGGAACACTTCCACCCCTTCACTCTGCCTTTCTAAACTCCCTTCTATTGGTCTCTCTGCTTTTTAAGATGCTCCACCTGGGCTGGCCCTTTGAAGAGTACGCCAGGCTGTTGACTACTAGTTCCCAAACTTGACTGCCAATTAGAGTCATGTGGGCATCTTTTAAATGTCCAGCTGCCCTACCTGCACATCAGATCAATTATACCAGAACCTCGGAGGGAGGGGCACAGACATCAGCATCTTATAAAGCCCCTGAGGCGAGGCCATTGTGCAGCCAGGGCTGAGGAATAGTTGATCAGGACAAGTGCTTCTCCAAGGGTGATCTGCGAATCCCAGAATCTCTGGGTGTATTTGTGGGAAAATGCGGACTCCTGGGCCCACCAGCCCTCTAAAGCACTGAATCTCAAGGTGGGATCTGGAAAATCTGTGTTCTAACAAGCTTCCCCGGGTGATTTTCAAGCACCCTCAAGTCTGAGAACCATCCCTAAACCTCTCACTACTCCATCTGTTTCTCTCCATGTTTCATCCTTTTTTCTGTGATCGGTGGCTGTTTTCACTTTCCTTCAGCCATGCTGACCTTTCAGTTCCTCAAGGACAACCAGCTTCTCCCATCCCCTGGACCTCTGCATGTGTGGTTGTTCATTTGGAAGGCACTTTCCTCTCTCTTTGCCATTAGGGACTCAGCGAAGATAACAATGATGAAGCTATACCCCTAGAAGGGCGTTGTAAAGTGCATGTTTTGGAGGAGAGAAGAGTAGGCACTGAAGGGCCATGATCTGCTCCCTCTGGGACAGCTTGGTTCCCTAAGTCACTTAGCTGTCACTGGAAGTCATAGAGAGATTGCTCTAGAGATGGTGGGAGAAAAGCCAGTAGGTTTGATGTAGGTAGTGAAGGAACAGGAGCAAAGATTTAAGTGATGTGGTACCAACTGGGTCAGATACATTAAAGCGGCAGCCCTGGGCAGCCAGGGAGAGAAGGCTGTGCCAAGAGGCACCTTAAGTGTAGCCAGCAGGACCAGGAAGATGCAACTTTCGGCACCTGTGTCTGGGAGTGGGCGCCACAGGGAGGAGAGGGTCCAAGGAGGAGAGGGACAGCAAAAGGCAAGGCTGGGTGACGAGGGAGACACCCAAATGGAGGGCAGAGTTCCCTGGCTTCCTCAAATGAACAATGATGATGGGAATAGGTTAGTGGAGGGTGATTTTAATCTCTCAAGTCTAGCGTAATTGAGAATGTGTCATTTAATTTAAAGCTGGTTAAAATTTAACTGCCTATCAACTGTAGACCTTTTAAGAAGAATGCTCTTCTTTTAGGACAATGTTTCTCAAACTTTAATGCACACACAAATTTTTAGTAGGTCTGGGGTGGGGTTGAGATTCTGCATTTCTAACCAGCTTCCAGGTGCCCCTGGCCTGAGTACTACGCTTAGAGCAAGGAGGTTTGAAAATTCAGACTCTTAACAGTGGGGCCACGGTATAGCCCAACCCCAAAATGCCTGCCAAATCGTTAACTTTTATGTTGGATTGCCCAGGGCTTTAGAATCAAATATTTGCATGCATTCTAATCCTCTAAAAATTGCTATTCCAAAAATTAACATAGGGTAACTTTTTAGTAACCTAAATACTTGCTTAAATGGAACTCCCCAATTTTGACGTGCCAGGTAATACAAAAATCACTGCCATTTTGTGGCCCTGTTGAGCTGTTAAAAGTGCGACAGTGGATATTGACTAGGTTATCTGTACCTAGCATAAGATGGGTGACTAAGTCTACGCAGACTTCAGACGTGAAAAACATTTACACAATTTTCCCCCCCTTTTTTGGTCACCCATGCACAGCCTCAACTGGTAAACTCTGCCTTCCAAAAAATAGAGAGAGAGGACACTGAGTAAAGAGCAGTCCTTGGCAGCTGAGAGTTTGGTTACTGGAATTTTGTTAGGAAACTGTCTGAGTAACTAGATTTCACAAGAGGATCGGTCAGCACTGCTAACTCGTTCTGGGCGTCCATTCTGGCTACTGGATCATGATGTCAGCAGAGACGGGCAGTGGCAAGTTCACTGAGAGCACTGCCGGGATTTAATCCGAGTGCACACTGGGGTGGACAGAGAACAAAGGTCGATTTCTCAGCAGCTGCTGTATGACTACAGCACAGTAACTGCTCGGAAGGTGGGCCTCGAAGCCGCGCAGGGACACTGGCGCACAGGGGAACGTCTCCCACGCGTTAAGCGTCAGTTTGAAATGGGCTAGTGGAAGGGGGGCTGAGTTTACCTACTTCTTACAATTGAGACTGTAATTGTGCTCCAAGGGACAGACTAGATTGTGTGTGCGTGTGTGTGCGCGTGTTTTTTTAAACATTTTTTTATTGAGTTATAGTCATTTTACAATGTTGTGTTGAATTCCAGTGTAGAGCACAATTTTTCAGCCACACATGAACATACATATATTCCTTGCCACATTCCTTTCACTGTGAGCTACCACAAGATCCTGTATATATTTCCCTGTGCTATACAGTGTAATCTTGTTAATCTATTCTACATTTTGAAATCCCAGTCTGTCCCTTCCCACTCACCGCCCCCTTGGCAACCACAAGTTTGTATTCTATGTCTGTAAGTCTGTTTCTGTTCTGTATTTATGTTTTGTTTTGTTCTGTTCTGTTTTAGATTCCACTTATGACTGATCTTATATGGTATTTTTCTTTCTCTTTCTGGCTTACTTCACTTAGAATGACATTCTCCAGGAACATCCACATTGCTGCAAATGTGTTGTCAGTTTTTATGGCTGAATAGTATTCCATGGTATAAATATATCACAGCTTCTTTATCCAGTCATCTGTTGCTGGACATTTAGGCTGTTTCCATGTCTTGGCTATTGTAAATACTGCTGCTGTGAACACTGGGGTGCAGGTTGTGTGCATGTGTTTAGATGGATAAAATCACTAGGTTGGCTAAGACTTTTAAAAGCCTATCTAGTAAAATGCATTGCATCAGTCTGGCTCGAATGCCATAATTCCTAAACATACAGGAATCCTCCTTTTCTAAAAACTCTGCGGGTAGGTCTATTTCACAACTTTTCCCACAGTGACTTCTCTCTGTTTGGCATCTCCCTCAGTCAGGAAACATTTGTTTATGTCTAATACAAATCAATTTTTAAAAAGGTATCCAGTTCTTACTAAAAATCTAGAAAATGCTTGGCTCTGGAGGGACATCAACATGGTGAGGCGTGGTTCCTGATTACTTCTCATTAGTGGGAGGTCAGCTCTTCTGCAAAATTTTGCTAATCCTTCGTTCAGAGTTAATTTTTGCCCTGAGCTCCCATACTTTATTTACACACTTGTTATAGCATTTATCAGTCTGCTTTGTATTACAGTTTGAATGTACATATTATCTCCTTGCTGGATTAACATGCTTCTTCAGACCTGAAATGGAGAAGTTGGGATGAGCTCAGGGGTCCATCCCAGCTCAGGATTCTTTGCCAAATACTTTGAGGAAACCTCAGAGGAGGATTTAGGTGTTACTCTCCAGTGTTCGATGCCTTTGCTAGAGTACCTTTTATATTAAAATGACCATTCTGTGCAGAAGTGGATATAGTATTATTCACTGTGGCTTTATTTGCTGTAGCAAAGGATTGAAACAACCTAAATACCCATTTATAGGCCCCTGGTTAAATATAGGTCGGCACATCCATGCAACAGAATAAAATGCACCTGTTGAAGACTGAGGCAGGTCTATATTTGACAGTATGGACCAATCTCCAAGATAAGATGTGAAGAAAGTGAGATGCAGGGTGAATTGTATGAAGTGCTAATATTTGTAACAAAGGGTGTGTGTAACATGTGCATAGAATTTTTCTAAAAGGATACAAAAGGAATTTGTAACAGTGGTTGCCAACTGGGAGGGGAACTGAGGCATTGGGACAGTAGGGGTGGGTTGCTAAACCAGATCTCAGGGGATAAAAACCCCTATTTGTGGTGTATGAACATTTCTGTGGTGGAAACACGCCCATCATGGCCAATTTCAAGCTAACAGTGGTTTAACACTGGAGCCAATGGGAACCCATATGAGCGGACTCCAGAACACACCACGAGACACGGGGGTGGGGAGGTGGCCTACCTTCCACTGGAGACCCTTGGGGACAATTTGACTTTCTGATGCCACACTTGGTTGACGAAAATGTAATCAAGACTTTTAAATTTAGAAAAATGATCATGCTTCCACTGCCGCATTCCTTTAGCCTCTCTTCCCCCAGAGTCTTGGTTTTCTTCCCTTGGTAGTGTTTCTTCTGTTTTCCTGTACCCGTTCAGCCTTTCTGTCCAGGAACCCATCAGTGCAGTCTACACACAAAGAACACCACTCACCATTGGCAGCCTCTTGATGTGAAGGGAAGACCGCTACCTCCTGAGTGTAGAAGCTGCAGGAATAGTCCAGCCAGGAAAGAGCCATCTCCCAAAAGCGGCCACTGGTGATGCAGGGGCACATACAAAAGCCCAGCCTCCTAGCAGCTGTGTAGGTGAGTGACACGTCTGCAGGTCAGGATGTGACCATGCCAAACAGAGGCTTTTCTGTCCCAGCAGCCCACCCCCTGGAGCCGGCTGCAGCAGAACCCCGCAGCCGACCCCTCCCTCCCCCACCAGCCCAAGCTAGAGAGGAGCCCCCAGGAGCTGCTGGCCTCAAAGGTTCCTCCTCAAATCACCCTAGAAGCCATTTCACACCAGTCCCCAGGTCTGGCTTTTGTTCATGACTGGGTTCAACGTGTTTCTGAGAATTTGTGTCTTACCTTTAGTTTTCTCCTCTTCTTGGTCTTCTTGGTCTAACTTCAGTTTTCAGCTAAAATACATCTCCTTAGACGGTTTCCTCTCTGCTAAGCCTGTCACGCCCAGCCCTCATTAATCACTCGTTACACCTGTCAGTTAATTGTTTAACAGCTTTCTTTCCTGATCAGCTGAGCGCAATGCCGGCCTCATTTACAGGCATGTTCCCCAAACCCTGCGCAGTGCGCAGCACACATCAGGCCCTTGGTGCATGTTGGTTGAATGAATGAACGAGTGAGTTATTGTACACTCTTATGAAACCTTCAGAAGACGTCCAACAGAGGGAGGATTTTATTTGGAGAGGTCTTGAACATTAATTCACCTTCATTTACCCTTAAGGCAGTAACATTCTTCCTGGAGGCAGATGGGGGAGGATCATCGGAGGCTACATTAAATGCAGATTAAGACAAAGCCAACCACTTTGCATTCAGATGCAGCAGAGACACAGGGGATGGGCCCAAAGAAACCACGCACTGGCTTCCTGAGCCCACTACCAGGGAATAGATCCAGCGTGAGGCATTTCAATTGCTTTGGAAAATGGCCAAGTTCCATTACATAGCACCCCTAAAGAGGATACCTCAGTGATGAGCCCTTTCACCACGAGAGAGGGGGGTCGAGTTGTGGGTGCCCAATGCTCTGCTGCAATTTAGCCTTTGGTAGGTTTTCAAGGAAATTGTTTAATCTCTCAGAAGTGCTCAAATTCACACTGTTCCTTTGCTTTTGTTTTGGAATTCTTTAAACATCCAGTAAATTAGCTCTTTGTTAAGCAACTCAGCCAGCTAAGTCTGTGTGTATATAAGTGTGTGTTGGAGGGAGGGGAGTGGGGGCACCGTTTGTTGGCACGTATTGCCCCTGGGAGCTTGGGGGTATCAAAAAAGTAAACACTGATACTATGTCCTGGAAGCAATCAGATACAGGAGGATTTAAATGCAAATGAAGTCAGAGCAGGATGGTTCCCAGGCACCAGAGATTTAGCCATCCCACCATAACTAGACGTAATAGCAGGGCTAAATATCTGGAGAGGCAGCACCAAAGGGCAGATGCTCTATTATGGCTCCACACTGCCCCCCAGTGGCTTTCTGCTCAATGACACCCTCCTTGGATCTAACTTTCCGCGGAGAGAGTTAAGAATCTATCTGAAGGCACAGTATGCAGGATGTTAGATCTAGTCTGAGCCCAGATCCTAGGGCTAAAAACAGAGGGCTTCCTATTGGCTGAACAAACAAAATCTGATGACATTTGGGACCCTCGTCCTGAGAAAAGGCTCTGATGACGAGTCTTCTGCAGGTTACCAGAGACTCTTGGGACCCCAACAGCCCGACTGATTTGTCAGATGAGCCAAGTGGCCCAGGAAGGAGGCTGGTCAGCAGAGCGGGGCCGTGAAGAAGGCATAGCTCTGAGAGGGCGGAGAGCCAAGCCACAGGCAGATAGAGTGTAGGGGAAGGGCGACGCGAAGGAGGCTGCAACAGATCAAACGCTGGCCTCCAGAAGCCGGTTTTAGGACTGGTTTGACGATTCTCCCCTCCTGGTTCTCACCTTGAACAAGAAGGCAGCCACATTAAGCTGGCTGGAAAGATTATGTTAAAATTAACAACACTGCGGCTTCTCTACTTGACTCCAATGGCAAAAGCTGGGAAGGGTGCCTCGATAATAAGTTCTTTTTTTCCTCTAGATATTCAAAGAAGCAATCAATTCAATGATTAGAAAAAATTTGTAAGAGACTGGATCTTTTGCAAAGAATAAAGCATTTTCTGTTAAATACACGAAGGCTACTTGGCTGCACAGATATACCCCTTTTGGAATCTCGTATCATGTCACCAACTTGAAATCTTTGGAAATGCTTGACGGGTCCCTGCGTTTCCGGGGAGCACCCAGGACTGAGCAGTCAAAAACGCGCATGCGCCTCCAGCCCCGCCCGCTGGGTCCTTACACCCTCTTCATTCCTCTCCCCATGAGGCAAGCAAACACTGTCATGACCATCTTGGGGTTCACTTCAACCAGATCTTCTGGAAGGGCATACACTCTTGCTCCAATTTTTCGGGCCATGGAGATGGCATACCTAAAAGAGAAAAGAGGAAGAATGAGGGGACCCCTCAGGATCAGTTACAGTCGTTCTATATACGCCATCTCTGTGCTATACACTCCAAACCATAGACTACACATAGAGCTCACTCCTCGCGTGGCGGGAGCAGATCACAGGCTCCCTCCCACGTGTGTGGGCCGATCTGGGTTCGACAAAGCTCCTGACTCCATCAGACCTGCGGTCCGGCCTCCTGCTAATTACCAAATTTATTATTTGTCCTCAGAGAGTTTCCTAACTCCCTCCCCTTTTGATGCCGACACCATGCTTATTCTCTTGGGCTGTCCAGTGGCAGAAAAAGTCATAGAACTGAACAAGAACGTGTGCGAGGGAAAGTCTGCAGACTATGTTTCAACTGTAAGAACATTTGTACAAGGAAGAGGAAAGGGGACGTCTGTCTGTAATACCTCGACCTTATACATCAATTCTTTCACTCCTTGTTCCTTTCTAATCCTTGCCTACATGTATGTGTATTTATTTATGTTACTGTAACAGTAGAATAACCGAGTTTTACATGACACATTTTCCACATAAGATTATCATAGCTGCATCGGAATATTTTTGCTCTGTTTATGGTTAGATGAAGATAATTTTTATTAGTTGTAATCTATTTTCAAATGAGCCCCCGCTGTTACCTGGCAGTTCTTTTACTCGCTTCATTTATTATCTGGTAATGGTTACTACAGAGCTTCTCCAATCCACCCGAGTCCCACCCCTCCCTCAGCTCTCCTAAAATACCTTTACTCTTACTCTGGCCATCAATTAAATTAAGAGCATCAGGCAGGAGTAGTTCCCCATTCTTTCTCCTTGTCCATCTCTCAATCACTTCTTCTATATTAATTATTAATAAAATAAAATTTATTTTCCATTAAAAATATAGAGGAAAAATTGTTCAAAAGTTAGAAACTAGAGCTTAAAAAACAAAAACCAACCATGCTTAATCTTGCCACCACAGCCACTTTTTAGCGTTTTATATAATTCCTTGTACTCATTTTTCTAAATAATTTTGTATCTTTTGCCCTTTCAAGCTAGTGCTTAGCAACCTGGGCTCTGGAGTCAGACTTTGAATCTCAGCTGAACAACTTAAGATTTGTTAATCCTCAAGCAAGTTCCTTAAACCTATCACATCCCCCTTGAACATTTAGGCTCAAGGTCTTTTTGTTCTGTTGTTTTTTAAAAAAATGTCTGGGTCTTCATCTATGTCCTTCCTTCCGCTGCAATATTCGTCCTACCTCTCTCACCTGTTGGGCTCCTCCTTACTGGTCCTTTCGATCCACGCCAGCTTAGATGCTACATAGCAGGGCTTCAGTTCCCTTTCCATCCCCTCCGGAGCACCCGGAATCCTCCTTCCACACTATCCATCACACTCTTCTGTAACTGCTGTCTAATTACTTATCTTCTCTCCACTAGATTGTGCATCCGCATACCAGGAACCCACATCCCCCACTGTTCCAAACTGGGAACAGAGAGAAGGGCGCTGCTGGGAGTTACTGTGCAAATGGCAGCTGCTCTCAAGCTGGTGAAGACTCTGGTCTTGGGCCCCACCTCTGCCCACGCACATCCACGGATACTCACAAACAGGGGGGTTTATATTTGTGGCCACTGTGGACTTTATTTAGGAAGTCTCCCAAAGGTTATGATTAGGAAATTGGTTTTCTGAAACTAGAGAATTGCCTATCAATCGAAAGAGTCAATTGTTTTCCATTTCAATTGTTTTTAGTTGTTTTTTGTCTTGTGCCTGTGAACACTTGGGGCCTTAACCTACTATTGCATGGTATGGAAAATAATGATGGTGGGAACGCATAAGTCATGAGAAGAAAAAGCATCAACAGTGAAACTAAAATGTCTGCACAAAGGCGCAGGCACTAGACCTCACAGCTGCCCAGCGGCCAGTTGGTTCTCCCCCCCGGACCTCAGGTTTAGTTACATACTTTGCATTGTTGAGTTTCTCTTCATCGTTCAGGTTTTCTGTCTTCAGAAGGTCATAGTTAATGGAACCTGGCTGGATGGCGTCGATGAGATCCAGAACAGGCAGACTTGTGCTAATCTTTGGATCCTGCACAGAGAGAAAGCATGGGTTTCATCAATATGCCTCCGAGTTACTTCTATTTGGCTCAAGGGTCATGGGTGGTTCTTTCCTCTTAAAGATGAAACATATACATCCTGTCTGGGAAATGCCACATGTGTGTGGCACATGGTGGTTCCAACTCACTGTCGTTTCTGTAGGGACATCCGTAGCCTCCCGGTGGCTCACTAAGCAGAGGAAACCCATTGTCTGCCAACAGACAGAGGGCCATTCTCAAATAGTGAATGGAAGTTTGCACAACTAGAGGAAAACAGAGGGGCTAAAGTATGTTTTATTTAACTACTGGTTATTGGTAGAGGAAGGGATGATTTGAAAAAAAAAAAAATCAGAAAGGAAAGACTAAAGATATTAAGAGGAATCTTGCTTCATTTGAGAGAGGAACATCCCAGGGGTAACGGGCAGGGACAGTGACGAGGTCTCAGTTGGACAGGAGATTTCAGTAAATGGTCCTCTCCTAGGGACCTCAGGGAAAGAAAAGAGTCTGGGAGACAGTGACAGCAATTATATTAGATGCAACGACAGTAACTAATATTTGTTTGTATCTCACGGTGTGCTCAGCACTTTCTATAGATTATCTCACTTCTTGCCATAGCCTTGGATGGAGGCAGCTAATCTTAATTTACAGCGAACAAAGGGAGCTTCTGAGGTCAAATGACTTGCTGATAAGTGGTGGGGCTGGGATTTGAACCAGCTATTCTGACTTAAAATCCTGGGCTCTTTCTTTGGCACTTTGTAAGCGGTTTGATGGGCACACCCAGAGCTGTGAATGCTTCTAAGGTGAGAACGCACAAAACTCTGCACCATCTTTTCTCTCTCCCCAGGGACCTGTGAGTACAGACATGGAGAGGCAACTGCGTGTCACCGTCTGAGCAGTCAGGTCCAAACACCTCACACCTTGAGGGTCCATATCAGAACCAATTCTAAGCAAGAAGCAAGACATAGGACCCCTGCTAGAGGCAAGGTCTTTGCAGTGGTCCTCTGTAGACACAGAATAACATACTTTTAAAAAGTTTGTTTATGTATTTATTTATTTATGTATTTATTTATGTATGTATGTATTTATTTATTTATAATGGAGATCCTGGGGATAGAACCTGAGCTTCTATCTCCACAGAATTTTTTGGTGAAGAAGCACAGGGGAAGCCACACGGAAAGACACGAGTTTTGCCTTCATTCTTACTTTCTTCCCGCAGTCTCGCTGGGCTGACGGGCAGAGAAACGGCCAGCAGCTGGCCACGTTCATAGGTGAGGGACAAGGGCTGTTTCCACTGTGGTTGATCAGGAGTGGGCTGTGTTTATTTTTTAAGGGTTTCACTGAAAAGCAGTGTGGGGCTAATTTGACATTTTCCTTTTGTGGTCCTTTTTACCTGATCAGTTCTGTAATGACTCAGTGAGAAGACAGAAGAAAATAAGCCCAGAGCATCACAAGGAAAAATAAAACCTGTCAAACATTTCCATGAATCCTTACAGGACCATCCCAGAAGCTTCAGGGTAACGCAGTGGGCAGCATCACTGCCAAGGGACAGCTGTTTCACAGAGAGATGCACCCGTGGGGCTGTTTAACCGGTCACTGCGTGGCCATGGTCACGTGACCCATCGATACATTCTGCTCTATAGCCTCACCTCGCAGCTAAAAGGTGTTTTCCCCTCTCAGATGGGTCACCACCTGCAGTTACCCGCTGTAACCTCAGGAGTCACCTGAGCTCCAGTTCCCTGACTGTAAAAATGGGGAAGTGGTGAAGCTGTCTTCACTGCATCTGTGACGATGAAATGAGGAGCCCCCAGGACAAACAAGGGGCCCCTGGTACCCAGAGCGCGATCCAGCCTGAGTGCCTTTCCCCACCGCCTTTCCAAATCCCGCTCTCTTTATGGAAGAACTTGCTCACATCTGTCCCGGCCTCCACTCCCACCTCTCCTCAGCTCCCCAGATGCAAGGGATGCTAAGTGGAGGGGGTACCGAGCTGGCTGTTTCGTGTGCTGAGCTCACCAGCCTAGAGACAGCCCTTCTGCCCTTTCTGGGAGGGGAGAGATTTCCACTTTTTTCTTGATTTTGAAGCAGAGGACTGATATCATGATGAACTGCCTCATCGACCCTGTTAACATAACGGAAGGGGCCCCTCCCCCGAGTCTTGACCTTTAAACCAGAAAAATGTAGTTGAGATGCAACACAGACATTCTAATATGGACCAAGGGTGCAGGGCCCTTGAGGAAGGATCCAACTAATGTATAAAACATGAGCTGAGAAATGTAATAAAATATAATGCTGTGATTAATAAAAAGGGGATTTGGATACAAGTAAACAACTGCTTTTTCTCAAAAAAAACACCGCATGGGAGCTCTTTAAGCATTTTACATTTCACCTTCATTATGTTAATAATCTGAATCATGGAGCTGTACACATTTAAAAAATATTATGTTTCTTACTCCTTCGGAAGAACGATGCCTAAAATCACATATAAAATGGGTTTTTTAAATTGGTTATTATGGGAGAAAATGACAAGAAATTCATCAACGAACTGACCTAGGAACATCAAAACAATGCTTGGGTCATTCAAGCAAAATCAAAATGGGAGGGGAGCCTCAGAGACCTCTCCCTGGAGGTCGCCCTTGAAACCAGAGTGAACACAGTGAAGATGAGCATGAAGCTCTGGTGGCCGTGAGCAGCAGACAGAGCATGTTACCTTGAAACTAGAGATGGATGAACTTTTCTCCGCTTCCTTCAGTGTCTCATTCACCCAGTTGACAATAATGTCATCGTTGACCTTCTGCCCGCCTCCAATGTCTTCAAGAATATTCAGTGTGTACCTGAGCGAAATCAGGAATGATTTCTCTTTTGTAAGTAAGTTCATTTGTGTCTTATTCTTTTTTTAATACAAAACAGAAACAAACAGACATAGAAAACAAGCTTATGGTTACCAGGGGAAAAAGGAGGTGGGGAGGGATAAACTGGGAGTTCCGGATTTGCAGATACTAATTACTATACACAAAATAGGTAAGTAACAAGTTTCTACTGTGTAGCACAGGGAACTGTATTCAATATCTTGCAGTAATCTATAATGAAAAAGAATATGAAAAGGAATATATGTATGTATATGTATGACTGAAACATATGCTGTGAACCAGAAATTGACACAACACTGTAAGCTGACTGTACTTCAATAAAAATAAAAAGAATGATTTCTGGAGAAGAGTTGCTAAATAATTCTTTATCACAGAGAGTTGCCAGCATAGAAAAGTTCTTTTTTTCCCCTGGGTCTGTCACAGAAGATGGCCTGGACAACATTACATTTGAGGATAAAAAGAATATATAACAATATTAGTTCCTTTTAGAAGTAACAAAATGTAAATTTATGGTGAGAGAGAGATGCAGAGGGAATAGCACTGTCATTGTCAGATGAGAAAGCAGAAGACAAGAGAAGGAAAGAGAACGGAGCCAAGGATTTGAAGCAGTGATGCTTTTCTTAAAGGAACCATTACCATCAAGGCACAATTCAATGTTAGAAAAGCCCAAAGGGGTCCTTCTGCCACCTTAAGGGAGATGCGGGGGGGGGGGGGTGTTAAATGGAATCAGACGCCTGCTTGTGAGGACATCAGAACAACAAAGGGAGGAAGGGTTAGTATCGGTTGGAGACTTCATTCTAGACAGTCCACTGGGCACCAAGTGCAAATTCGAAATTTAAAAGATCAATTTGGCTTGTGTCTACCTAGGATTTTCCTTGTGAGATAATCACTCCCTATCATCAAACACGTTTGGGGGGAACTGTGCTATTAAACGGAATCTTCCAGGTAAGATCTGGATGTTGCTGGTGTTTGCGCACCGCGCTGGGCTGAAAGGCCCTCTGTCAAAACACAACGGCCCCTGCAGCCAGGGCCTCACCCAGCAGTGGAGGACGGGTCGGGTGTGCGGCTGGAGGGGCCGTGATTACAACTTACATGCCTTCCTGGCATCGGACACTTGTTTTATTCATTTAACATGTGACTCAGAGGGACAAGCCTCGTTCTGTTTTTCCAGGACCTGTCCCAACTTTACTGCCCACAGCCCGCTTGATTTGGGGAGCAGCCTCTCTTTTGCCTGCCTCTGACTCTTGGTTCATTCTTGGTAACATATCACTGCCAGCAGCCTTCTTGCCTCAGGCTTTTGTCTACAAATTTACACACGCAACATGCCAGCTTTCCATTCTGAGAACGATTTCCAGGCTACTGAAGGGGAAAGGGAGGTTTCAGCTTCCATTTGTACTTAGGGGGAAACAATGACGTGCAATTTATTGTCCAGATAAATGACCAAATTAGCACATCTGTGCAATCTAATGAAATAAATTCCAGCTAGAACTGGCTCTAAATTGATTAGATCTGTTACTGTGTGGCACAGAGAGAAAAAAAATTCCTTTCTGGTGGTATTTACATAATTATCAGTCATTTCATTGCCGTCAATAGTAACGTATTTCTCCGTCCATTTTCTCATAAGCACAGTTCTTGTAAACACTCACGAGCAATATGACTTATTAACCAGCTGGAGACACAGCAACAAACTGGACTTTATCATATACATACCAGCCTTAAACAATGACATTGGGTTGCATTTTTAGAAAACTTCCAAAACAAAAATCATATTACAAGGTGATTTTCAGATATTATGAAATGTGAAATAGAATAGAGTTGTCCTGAGTTATTTTTTAATCACAAAAATAGAAAATATCAAAGATTATTTCAGCTCCAAACCCATGATTGATTTATCTGCTGCAACTAAAGACTTTTGCTTTTTTTTTTTTTAAAGCAATCAGTACCCAAAGTCAATCTGTTAAGAATTAAAAGCATGTGTGAAAGAAAATAGAGACTAGCTCAGAAATCATTTCCGAAAATATACTGGTGAGAATGTCCATTAGGAACTTTCAGTGATGTTCTAGATACATGCAATAAATAGAAGCTAGAGGTAAAGTTTCTTTAGCGCTAGAGTTTTCTGTGCCAGAGAAGCCTTATGACGTCTGCCTTCAGTCATTACAGAGATCCCAGTTTAGAAAGGGGGAGTGGAGCACCATACTTGATAAAGCAAATGTAAATCAGGTAGCTAAGTTGGTTATGATCACTTCTGATTATCCTTCCTTACCTGGAGACACTAACGTAATTACTCCAAGGACCATTATAAATATTAGGATCTGCAGACAGTGGCTTGGGAATAAAGCTCAAGTGCTTAGGGACAAGACAAATCCTGTCTCTGCTATTACCTTGTTAGACATAATGTAATGTGACATATGGTTTCCAGGGCTTCCTTCCAGGTAGGAAAATGAATGCAGTCACACTAACATGGGTTCTAATTAAGGAATGGAGGACTTCTGCCTGCCTCATGCTTTCGTATGCAACATGGCTTATTTTTCTCACCATTTATTTTCTATCTGTATACTTTGTTATATTCTACCGTTGTTTAAATAATACAGCCACATAGCTCTCATGTTAATCAAATTTTTATTTGGCTCTAAAAGATATCTAAAGTTCTCTGTTAAAGAACTAGCAGGAAATTCTGCTACTTGTCATGATGCAGTAACAGAGACCAGATTACTCATTGCCTTAAACACGTAAAACACAATGAAAAAATATGAAACAATGCTGTTCAGCCACTGGACAACAGGAAGTGTAAAACAGTGGTCCCCAAGAGAAGGAAAACAATTGTGGTGAGCCCTGACTGTCCCAGCATGTTGCATGGAGAGGGTCCAGGCTGCAGTGGAGGGAGAGAGAACTCAGACAGAGCATGGCCATCCTCCTGAGTGGAGGAGACAGGGCTGAGAACTAAAGGAAGCCAGGGCACCAAGAATTTGAGTGGCAGAACAGCAGGGAGCAGACTGCTGCCTGGAGAGGACCAGTCACCTAGAAAGAAAGCTCTAGAGATCTTCAGAGGGTTGGCGGCAAGTCTTTAGCTGAGTACTACTCAGTGCACGCATGTGCGGGAACTACTGGAGGCTGGGAAAAGAACTTTCAGAATGAATGGACAGGATAATTCTTGGAGCTCACACAGGCTGGAATAAATTGGGTTCCCACCAGTCAGAATGGAAAAATCTCATGAGACATGGAACATTCAGTAAAATACTCAGAAGAGCGGATCTCAGTATTGAGAGATAAAATTAGCTCAAGACTAATTAAGCTTTTAAGCAAGCCTCGAAAGGATCAAACCGTGTTTAAGTAACTGCATCCCAAGACAAAATTCAGGAACGTTTAAAGGGTTACAGAAATATCCAGCACACTGTAAGATAAAACTCACAATGCCTCACATACAATGAAAAATTAGTAGACATGCAAAGAAGCAGGAGAATGTGACCCATAATGAGGGGAAAAATCAGTTAACAGAAACAGACCTAGAACTAACAGTTATTGTAATTGTATTGTATATATTCAAAAAGGTTAACGAGATATGGGAGATGTCAGACCTAAATCAAATTTCTATACATGAAAACTATAATGTCTGAGATAAAAAAACATATACACTGAATGGGGTTAACAGTAGACGTTGCAGAAGAAGAGAGTGGTGAATTTAAGACAGGGCAATAGCAATCTCAAATGAAACAGAGAGAGGGAAACGCAAAGGAAAAAGATGATTTGAGCATCAGTGAACTCTGGGCTAACTTCAATGACCAAATATATGTGTACCTGGAGTTCCCAAATAACTAGGGTGGGTGGGTACAGGAGTCATATTGGAAGAAATAAAAGCCCCAAATTTCCCAAATTTGATGAAAACTATAAACCCACAGATTCAAGAAGCTCAACAAACCTCAAGCTCAAGAAAAACCAAAGTATATCATAATCAAATTGCTTAAAATCAGTGATTAAGAGAAAATCTTAAAAGATGCCAGAGGAAAAAAGATGTATTATATACGGAGGGACAAAGATAAGAATGACAACAGAGCAACTAAACCTCAATTTAAAAAAAAAAAGGAATGACAACAGATTTCTCATTGGAAACAATGGAAGCCAGAAGTCAATGAACATGATCTTCAAAATACTGATAGAAAAAACTATCAGCGTAGAATTCTACACTCAGAGAAAATATCTTGCAAACGTGAAAACGAAATAAAGACGTTTTCAGACACGAAGGTGAAATAATTCCTCACCCATGATCTGCACTATTAGAAATACTTCTAGTAGAAGGCAAATCATATTAGGTGGAAATCTGTATCTACACTATACAAAGAAGGACACCTGAAATGACAAATAGGGCATATTTCTCTCCTTAGTTTGAAAGTCCTGTTGAAAGATAAGTGACTATATTTACACAAATCAGTTAAAAGGATGGAAAAAAGATATGTCATGCTAAACTAATCAATAAGCTGGAGTGGCTTTATTAATACCAGGAAAGGGAGGTTTCAGAGAAAATGGTATTACCAGGCATAAAGAGGGTCACTCTGCATTGAAAAAGGGTGTTTCATTGAGAGGACATACTCTAAAACACTGATGACCCTAATAACAGACTTTCAAAGCACCTGAAACAAAACTGATTGAACTGAAAGGAGAAAGAAAAACAAAAAAGCAAAACAGGACACCCCCACAACAGTCCTTTGGTTTTAAGTTTAGCTTAAAATATAGTTTTATTGGATTAAATCACATCCCTGAAATTTGCTAGTATTTTATTTTGCTAGATAATATAACCCATTCAATAAAATACCATTGCCCTGAGTTGCATTACCTTCTCATCAACTGCCAAATCAGGGCCAGTGTTAGGGTGCGGTTTCCTTCATTGAGATCTTGCCCACCGATGCCAACCAGGGAAAACTTAGCTTGATTCTTCCCCAGTTCCACAGCATAGTTACAGTTCTCAAGCTGTTAATGAGCAGGGAGGAAAACAATGAATGTCATCATCTCTATGATGAGAAATACCAGAGAAAGTAAGATAATAAAATAAAGCCACAAAAGGAAATAACTTAAGGGCAGATCGAATGATCTCTCAAGTCTCTCCTGGGTCTGCAATTCTGGATTCTAAACTAGTCAAATAATTTTCCGCCTTTTCTTCAATAGAACCCCTCACTTCCACTAACAAAAATATTCATAGTGTACTTCAAGTGCAGAACCCAAATGAATGACTGTTATAAACATTTTCATGGCTATATCACACTATGTAACTGGAGGGCTATAGTTGGTAACCTGTCTATAATATTCCTAAAATGGTTAAATTCAAAGAGATTGAAATGGCAAATCTGGATTCTTCATCCTGTACGCACACAGTAGACTGAGATGTGGGACAGGTATTCCTGTGGCTACTATGCCTAGATCACTAGGTTACAGAGACAAGAAATGCAGGGGAAGGTTTGCCTCAACCCCATGACTGCTTTTACAAAACAACATGTCCTCATTGCGTTGAGAGTAGACATATGATTTGTACAAGTCAAACTGTTAGTACCCGGCTTCAATTCTTTAGAAAATTAGAATGAGGATCTTGCTGAGAGAAAAGCAACCCTGTAGCTCTGCTTGCTCTAATTACCTTAATTAGAATTTTTACATCATAACATTTAAAGACATCCAACATGGAATTATAAATAAGTAATCAACTGAAATAATGAACCCACTTTAATCAAACCATTCAGATTCCTGATTGCTGTACTATAATTGAATCCCTGGATAAACATTTCTTATCTAAGTTTGGCCTCCTGATAAAGTATTCACAAGGCGCTCTTGCAGGCTCGAGGCTTCACCTGCCTACTAGAAGGTCAGAAGAGTCGTTGTTTACCTTCTTCATATTACCCCCCAGTTTGGGGTATGGCGGTTTGTTTACTCTGTTCCAATCAACAGGGACTTTAATCTTTTCATAGAGCTGGAAGATGACCAGGGCATCTGACAAGTCACTGAACAAAAACAAACACAAGAGAATTCTCAGATCCCCAGCATTTATGAAGGGCCTGCAGTGGGCTGGGCACTTCCTTACACCTTAGCTCAAGGCACATTCACGGGAACTTGGTGACATCAGTAGCTCTATCTTCAGAGGTGAAGAAACTCTGACTCAGTTTCAGAGAAGGGGAGGAAACTTACTGGAGGTCTCCCCCGTGTGAGGGTGGGGGTGGGGTGCCTATGTCCCTTCAACAGAAACATGCTGCCTCCGGGAAAAGAAATGTGATCTAACAAATGGCACAGGAGACACAACCATGAACTTAACATTGACTGTCTGGCCTGCATGTGAGCAGATCCTGGGTTTACAACGTGTATCAATTAGTCCTTTTGCTGCTGGGGTATGATTTTGTACTAAGCACACAGCAAAGCTGACGGATGGAAGTGAGTTCCTCAGATGAAGATTCAACATCAGTCTCTCAGCTTGGCATTTCCCCCTGCTCATCCAGGTGCACACATTTTGTGAAGAGCATTGCACAGGGGGTGGTATTTGAAATCTTGGGGATCTTTCCACATCGTGGTATCTCACATTAAGGAAGAGTCACCCAATATTCTTACCTGTACAAATGATTGACTCGAGGGTTAACACCCAAGGAATTCATCCAGTTCCTAAATGTCCGCTCTTCTCTTGTCTCACCTAAATGAATGAAGACCGGTTATCTTCCAGGCACCTAGAAACACTCCTTTTTTTTCATGATCAAAATTTAATGAAAGAGGCTGTAATAAACACTGAAAATAGAATGAAAAAATATATAAACTCTAATTGATTTGGATGAGGGTTTCTATTCTCTTTGTTTTTTGGGGGGGTAATTAGGTTTATTTATTAAATTTTTAATGGAGGTACTGGGGATTGAACCCAGGACCTATGCATGCTAAGCACGCACTCTACCACTGACCTATACCCTCCTCCTCACCCAAGAGTTGCTACTCTGTGTTAATTTTTTTCCATTTCAATTCAACAAGTGTTTCTATGACATCTGTTAGTAGCATGCAAGAGCCCGTGTGGGGAAACTGTTACGAGTTGGCCCTTAAAGGCTTACATTCCTTCTGGAAAAAACAAGACTTTCAGGCATCAAAGAGGGATCATGCAAGCTAGAGGACTAGCATACGAGGTAGATATATTTGCTACTTGAGTTGAAATGAAGGAGAGACTTGTAGGGGCTAAATTCAGAGGGAGTGGAATTTGAGCTTTATCTTGTAGGGCTAGTAAAATCTGGAGAGGAGAGAGGAGAGGATCTGGGCGGATAAACAGGAAATGGCAGTAGGAGACAGTGTAAATGTGAACACAAAGGGAGCGACAGGCAAGGTCTGTATTAAAACCATTAGGGACTGATTTTTCAGGGGTCTGTGTTGTACAGTTCACAGAGATAAGGCTGTCTAGTGGCTGGAACCATAATCAGGGATCTCTGAATGCCAGGTAGCAGATTTTTGGTTGATATATTAGACAATGACAGTCATTATGGGTTCTTTATTTATTACTATAATAAATTCTTGAGCAAGGCAGAGAGATATAATGAAAGCAGTACTGTGATGTGCCTGGCAGCAGTGTGCAGAGTTACTGACAGGCAATATGCATTTAAATTAAACACACCGAGGGGACAGCGTTTGACACTGGCACATGGGCACATTCAAGTGCTTGATGGATGGAGGACCAGGCCCCTCAGACCTATTGAAATGGTTGGTGTATGATTTAATAAGAGTCCAGAAGAGCAGAAAGGAAAAAATAACAATCTCAAAGTCATTCTGTAGGAAGAATTATTAGTACTTGCTGATTCAATAGATTTAGGGGCAAAGGAGAGGAAGATATCAAAGTGGAACCCAGGGTTTTGGTGACTGAAGGGGAAAAAAGGTGGTATGATGAAAGGAAATGGAGAATTTCTATAGGAGGGTGGATGGGATGGGGGTGGGGCAGGTGGAAAGGCAGTGGGGGAGGAGAAATGATCATTCTGTGTTGTACATGCTGAATTTCAAGTGACAGTGCCTTCAAGTAGGAGTGTTCTAGAGGCAGCTGGAAATGGCTGATTAGAGAGCTTGATATATATATTTGGTAGCCAACAGAATGCATGGACCCCCTGACCACAATTTATCAAATGATACAAATGCAGCAATGTTGGAACACGGATTGATTTTGCATTTCCAGCTAAAGCTGAAGAAAAGGATCAACCAATACTGGATTTCCCTTCTTTCGTGATACTCATTTATTACTACTTTGGTATTGATTTTTCTGTCTCAGTGTTGGGACTAATTCATGACGAAAAAAAGAAAAGTAAACATCTCTGGCACTTCTTTCTGTTAGAACTTGACTAAAAGTGTGTGATTTTTGTCCAGTCTTAGGGCATTAACCCCCAAAATATAACTGTCATGGATTTTGCGCCAGAAATATTATTTTGTGGTCCTTATTACCGAAGTCAAACAAGCAAAACAAAAATCTCAGTAAGTACCTCTTAGCGTAAGTTAAATATCATTTTTAGATGATGAGTGGCTGCAATTTCTTGCCTCTAGGAATTAACATTTAGTCCATTAAGTACATAAATTAGGTTTTTGGAGCTCAGGATTTATTTCATCCGATAATTGAATACATTGTCTTCCCTAAAACATTTAATTCTGGTAATGGATGGAGCCTATGTATAATGAATGTGATATAATGGTATTTGATTATTCTTGCTTGGCTGTAATTGACTTGATTAATCTATTTATTCTTTGTTATGTTCCAGAGAATTGATGACCAGTTTGCAAATCTTCCGTGTGAGGGGCTTATATTTGCTTAGGAGGTGATTTTGAATGGTCCCTGAATTAGAATTGTGAATGTTTTTCTGAACACTTAAGCAACTGGTCTCCAGTTACCTTCAAGAGCCCCCCAGTCGATGTCCTGGTTCTCTGGTTTGTGCAGGGCAGGGTATCTGTTAAAGAGGTTGGCAATGAAAGCCAAGTTCAACTTGGGGTTCCCTCGGACGACATCTGTGGCTGTGACAAACTGTCGGCAGCCCAGCCTCTCCGCCTGCTGCAACATGCATTCTGCCCTCTGGATGTCATCCTTCTCCTGCAATGAGAAAGGACAGACGTCTCAAGGCTGGGTCAAGGCTCTCCAGGCACAAAGTAGGCACTGATAACATGAGAAAGAGATGGGAATCTTACTGAAACCCTTAGTATTTAACCTCAGACATACACTTAGTCACAGCAAATTATTACCTGCATTTGCCTGAACCAAAATCAGAAAGTCACAGTAAAAGGAATGGTAAAAGTTAAGTAATCGAGTCCTCCCATCTCTCTACAGAACAGAACCATTTCAGGTGAATGGTTGTTTGTCTTGTTTTCAAAGAGATTTAGTAGATTTTACAATTTTATCATTTAAGTTGATCTTTATTTTCAACCATCAGGTTTCCTTTTTCTTATCTTGCATAGACCTCACGAAAAATGTTTATTTATTAAGTAATAAATTACATTCCTGGGGGTTGGGGGTGTAGCTCGGTGGTAGAGCGCATGTTTAGCATGCACAAGGTCCTGGGTTCAATCCCCAGTACCTCTGTTTAAAAAAAATTACATTCCTATTTTCAGTGCAAAGATATTTCTATCTGCCAGAAAGAACTTCTGATTAGCTTAACCACCTTTCCTACCCTGACTTGCTATACTTGCAACTCAGACAAAATAAACATGATCAGTAAGTTAAGCTACATAGTGTCATTGATAAATATATAATATCAATTTAGCTTTTGCAGACTTTAGACTGGGGATCACTCAGTTAACAGATTAAAAGTCTATTCAAATAGTTCTGGAGAATCTCCAGGCATTTGTAAGCAGACTCTTATTAGAAGACTAAAGTTTTGTTGAAATATATTATTCCACTGCCCTTAACAGTCTTAAAAGTCTATGAAATCACCAATTTTCAGAAAACAGAAGTTATTAAAACTGGAATTATTTCTTACTATAGGTTATACATTATACATTTCACAAGCTTTACCTCTTATTCAGGAATGAGTTAACTTTAATACCAACTCATTGGATTTAACCCTAATGATATTAAATGAGGTGCAAGAATGAATAAGGCAACTTCTGTAGATCAACACTGAGGTGTTGGCAAAACTGAAGTTATAATTGTGCCCATTGTTTTTATTAAGTCCTCACCAGACACCAGTAAGAATTCAGATGACCCTGTCCAGTCATTTTCTCCCATGACCCTCAATGGTGGTATGAGGCAGGGCTGTGGTGCGTGAATTCTGGAGCCATCCTTGGCTTAAATCCTTGCCATGCCACGTACTGGCTTTGTGGCCAGGAGGTGATTATTAGCTTCACTAACCATCAGTTTTCTCAACTATAAGACAGAGTTATTAACACATACTTCAGTGACATTTGCAAGGATTAGAGGCTGTGTAAGCAACGTGCCCAGCATATATACTTGGCGCATAGCAAGAACTCAGCTATGGGGTTTCTTCTGATTATTATTAATAGAGGAAAGAACCCCAGCTTCCGATCACATAACTTCCAATAATCTGTCATGTGATCTTGGACATATTAAAGAACCTCCCCAAGTCTCAGTTTTTTTCACCACAATAGTGGGAGTTTACCTATTTGTATTAATACCCCACCTATTTCCAGAAACAATATTCAGGTACCAAAAAATGGAAAAAATCATCCTTCTTGGTGTCACAGAGCCCATTAAACGATGGGACTTACGCAGAAGCGCCTCCGATGGTTTACGGCATTTAACTAGCGTTAGTTTCTTTCTTTCCTTAATGTTTATTTCCCGATTCCACTTTCCACAATTACCCCACCCCCACCCCCAAAACTGTTAACAGTTTTTCACAACTGAGCAGGGCTCTAAGCAGAGATGTGCACTCAGGGAACATGGAGTCAGGATCACCAGGGCCATGGCAACCGCCAAGGCAGCGGAAGCACCGCGTTCTCCTAACACGGCTCGGGGCGTGGCCTTACCCTTAGTCCTGACATGTCAATAACAACAGCAGGGACGCCTTCTTCATCCCCTTTAGGAGCCACCTGTTCAAGCAGGTGGTAATAAGCTTTGGAGTCCTGTGAGAAATGAAGAAATTACAATTTCAAAATGGCACAGCTAATTACATACTTAGCACAACAATAATTTCCCCCAAGCAAACACATTTCATTTCTTATTCAACTCTCATTCAAGAATGCAACTTAATTAACAAAGCTGGAAATATTCACTAATTGGAATTTTCTATTTGTCTCTTTACGTATTATAAATATACTTTTAAAATTATATTTCTTTTTAAAAGGAGTATAACAGTTTGTTTTTTTTTTAAAGGACATACATAAAAGGCAACCCAAAGAAAGAAATACTATTCTGTTGTCCTTAGGGGAGAAAAATAATTTATTTACATGTATTAAATTGTATACAGGAAAATATATATACCTTTATATTGCTGTAGAAGTCAGTCAGCTAAGGTTTAATTTAAAAAAAAAAAGTGACAGAAAAAGGAAGCAGAAGTTTAAAGCAGAGTTTAAAAGTACATTTACATGGACAATCAGCAAAAGAAAAAGATTTTAAAGACAGAAAATTGAAGCATTCACAAGCAGTCTTTATGTAAAAGGAGAAATGTTAAGTGCATTTAATGTTTATTGAGAAGCTAGAAAAAGTGGCTAAATTTACTTATTGCAGAGTGGATATAGATATTGAATTCTCCTGTTTTCTTAGATTCTGGAAATAAGCTTTTTGACAAAAAATTCTCTGAACCATAGTCTTCAAATTGTGTTTATTCTCACTCAATGAAATCATAAAGATTTTCAGGTAATTTATTTAAATCATTTAAAGACTGAAAAATCAGCTGTTGCTCTGTTTGTTTTTTAAAACTGGGTGGGGCCTGAGGGGAGCAGAGGTAGCTCATGACTTTAGAAAGATGAGAACAGAGCACACCAGCTGTGGATGCTACACCCAGGAAACTGATTTTCATCTCTTTGCTCTACCTCCCCCATCTCTTTCTTTTCACTGTAGCTATTTTGAAGTCAGTGAAAGTTCTGTGCAGGTGTTAGGCATGAATAAAATCTGTCCACTGCACATTACCTCTGTTCAGCTTTGCTAAGAGTCCTCTCATTTCACCTGACCCTAAGAAATTTTTCTCACTCACTCTAGGATGGGAGCTATGCCCACCTTCGCTGACTTTGAATCATTTAAGGGCACCTCCCAAAGCTGCTGTACGCTCAGATTTACAGGTCACAGCACCAACCTTGGATGAGATGCAGCTGCTCCCTGAAAACAGGCACAACCACTGCATAAGTGCTCAGCTGGCCAGCTCCTATCTCATTAAGCCCAAAATGGTAATGCTTCTAAAGAACACAGCCTTTCAGTGAGAGGAAATCAGGTCCATTTAGGGCTCCAATCAAACATCTTAATTTTGTCTGCAAAGTTTGAGAATTTTGGATGAAATAATTGCAGAGCCTAACTGTTGAGCATCAGAGGAGATAATACTGTCCAGCTCACATTACATTCCAGTTTGGCTTGTGGTGCTAGAGGAACGTTCATAACCAATGCAAGTTGCACAGTAAGAAAAAATGATTTCGGCATTATTAGCTTATGTCTCAAGGAATGGGGGACTTTCCATTTAGAAGTTTCACTCTCACTGGCACTGGGCCTGGCAGACCTTGAGTTCTAAACACCATTGAGTCCACAGCAGGGGGAAGCTGTCACTCAAAGAATTACAAGCCTGGATTGACTCTTAGTGAGTCACGTGGCCTTTCCTCTGACTATTGCTTTTCGCAGAAAATGTCTTTAACTTTTGAGAAAGTGGAGACAAATGTTTTTTCTCACGTTGCATACCTGCAACTCATACCACTGGGGACAGACGTTTCTCCCTAATCCTTAAGCTCTATCTCTGTCCATCTGCCATCAATGCCAACAAGCTGTTCCTTTCACCTTGACATGGAACTCTGCACAGACTTGAAAACCACGGTGCCTGCTTCCCTCAGCCCTTCCCCTTTTGGATCTCTGTGGTAGGACTGATTGTGTCTTCCACATTTTCTGGGGTTAATTCTCATGGCAGAGAGTTTCCAGAATCATTATCTTTTAAAAACCACCCTGGTTTCTACAAACAAAAAGCTTTCAAGAAATTCACGAGTCATTTTAGAGAAGCAGTATGGTGGTCCAGTAATGCGGACCATGGAGGTCAACTGCTCGATTTGAGTCCTGACCCCATTCCCCAGCTATGTGAACTTGAACAAGTTACTTAAATTCTGTTTACCTCTGCAAAATGAGAAAGCAATAATCACTATCTCAAAGATCTGTTGTGAGTATTAAATGAGTCAATCATGTATAAAGCAGTTACAACAGTGCTTGGCATGCGGTACACACTGTTTGCTATGATTAGTATAATTAGAAGAGTAATCCTAGCTTAATTTTTTTTTAAAGGAATCCTCACCTGATGCTTCCATTGATAAAATCAGAATGACAGACAATCCTACTCAGACTCGCTTTACCTGAAAATCAGTCTCATCTCTTGCCCTTCCTCTGTCTCACCCTCATCCCTCTATGTCCTGATATCAAAACTCCAGGGACACCCTTCTGATGCTGTGCAGTCGCCAGGACCCTGGACAGATCTGCACGGGGCCCAGCACTGGAGATGCACATGGACCCTTGACAACAGCGAGGGCTCCAAACAGCACCGGCCAGTCTAACCCTAGAACTTCTGAAGAGACGAGGCCCATACCTCTGTCTTTTCTCCATTTATGCCCAAATCCCCTTCACTGTGGTGCTTAGCCACGTTCAAACGACACCCCTCCTACCTTGATGTCGGTGCTGAAGTTGTTGATTTTGTTGCAGCCTGCATTTTCCAGGTGGTAATTAGCCCACCGCAGCAGGAGCTCCTCGGGGGAGAGTTTCATCAAGTCCTCCAGGCTCTCCCCTTCTCTCAAAAGAGCAACCAGAGCTGAAGAAGCACAAAAACCAAAGAAAAATAAGTACAGGGCACTATCTGAGGGGATTAGTTATAACAAACTGAACTCTGCCGAAAAGTCAAAGATAACAATGTTATCTCTCTGGGATAAAGGGACTTATAGCCTTTCCCATGGAACAAACACTTAATTATTATTCCCTAAAAAGAGATGCAAGGTATTGTGAGCTCATTTATTATCCCCATTTTTCAGGTGGAGAAGACAAGTCACTAATGAATGTCTGTGCCTTGACTAACAATACAGTGGCAGAGCCCAGAACATTCTGACTCAAGAGTCTTGGTTGGGTCTTTCAGACCATGTTTCATGATACGACAATATTTTACTTTTAAGAGGTCAATTTCACAATAATGACAATGTCCCCTGGTCTATTCCCATAGGTGTTTTATATTTCAAGTGCTTACTTGCATAATTATAGCATCTCAAAAAGTGTAAGCAACTCTTTCCTCTATGTTTCTCAGATGAATAAATAATTTTGCTCAGCTGGAAGGTTTAAACTTAGCTGAGATCATTATTTGCAAATCAATATTCTCTCTTGTGGGTTCCAAGTTTCCAATTTGCTCTCTTCTTCTTCTTTATATTCTGTTTAATATATTGGTTTTAAAATGGTATCCCAGGATTCTTTCCTGGTTATTTTGATTAGGAGACATAAATAAAATGGATACAATAACTAAAGGTTAGAATTTGGCTACAGATTTCATATTAGTAAGATCCGTACAGGAAAAATGAAAAGTAACTGTGTTTCACATACTTATCAAGGTCTACTACTACTATCTAAAGGACTGGCTGTAATTTAAATGCTTAAGATACTGACAGCAAATGGAATAAGATTGACAGCTACACTGCAAATATTAACTACTGTATATAAAATAGATAAACAAAAAGTTTCTTCTACAAAGCACTGGGAACTATATTTAATACTTTGTAATAATCTGTAATGAAAAAGAATATATATATGTGTGACTGAAACATTATGTTGTTTCAGTCACACATATATAGTGTTTCAACAACACTAGAAATTGACACAACATTGTAAACTGACTATACTTCAATTAAAAAAAGAGAAAGACTGACAGCTACAACACTTAGCTGAGAACTCTGAAACCCTAAATGTAATTTCCTACCACCTTGGTAAGAAAGAGACCGAGTTTCTCCGAACCGGGTGCTGAAAATGAATTTGAATCGCTTTATAATACACAAGTTTAAAATAGCCTAATTTGTTCACATAGTGTCTAAAGGCAAAGTGAGCTCAGAAGAGCTATTGAGGTTGGAGTCCCAGACAGCTAGACTGAGCTATGGGTCCTAAACAAGTATTATTATTGGTCTGTGGTCTTAAAAAGCTTTTGCTCTGTCATTTTATAAAGTCTGCTCGGTGTGGACAGAATCAGTGCAATGAACACAAGGGACTGGATATAAGTACAGGTTCCAAAACTGAGGACTCTGAGCCTGACCTTCCTGACGTCCTCCTACCGCCCACACACATGAATTAGTAAAAAGCCGAGCCGTCAACGTCGTCTGAGGCTTTGCTCATACCTTCATTTCTGCTGAGTTCGATGTCGGCAAACAACCCAATCTTGATGACTTGCCACAACAGTCCCAGCACCAGGTAAGGCTTCCCCTCCTTTAGGTCCTCAGCCCCAATATTAACCACGTGGCACCCGATGGCTGAGGCTGAGTTCAGGGCCAGGTTCAAATTCTCCTGAAGGAGAAACAGGAGGCAAGTTTTGTTTTGGACTTTGCTGATGTCAGATGATCAGGACTGATTGGAGGCAGCAACAATGCTTTGCTTCTGGAAAGTTCATAGGTCTAGAGGCATTGCTATTCACTCGATTTTTAACACAGAAAAAAGACAGTGAGTGACACTTGGAAGAGAAAATCCGGTCACCCAGACACTGGGCTCATGCAGGGCCTGGTCAGTTAAGCCAGAACCTGGAGTTGGAGGCTCATTCTGGTCAGGATGAAAGTAATGAATCTGACTTTTCCACACTGTTCTGTGATGGAGTCTCCATACTCAGTATCTTTACCAGCCATTAGTAAAGGGGCACTTTTTTTTTTTTTTTCTTAATGGAGGTACTGGGGATTGAACCCAGGACCTCATGCATGCTAAGCACGTGCTCTATCACTGAGCTATGTCCTTCCCCCAAAGGGACACTTTTGAGGGCAGTCATTGTCTTGTCACTGGCTATCATTAATCACACAATTGTTGATGTAAATCAAGTTCATAAAAGAGAGGAACAAAATAGCCCTTTGACTTTCAGATTGGATATTGAAGGAATGAAAAAACACAAACCAAATTCCTGGAAAAGACAGAGTGGTTTTTACTAGGACAATTTACTGGGTATCCATAACATCTAGGGACCTTGAGTTCACACACAAACACATGCACACGCACGTACAGATTATATGTTCTTACAACTATTAATAATGTATGTAAGGTAACATATATGATTGGAATAGGGTCAATGAAATTTTCTGTCTAGCGTCTTTATAGAGTTGACCTTTGAACAACACGGGTTTGAACTGCTTGGATCCACTTACATGCAGGTTTTTTAAAATACTACAGTACTACATGAGCCACGGATGGTTGAATTTGAGGATGCAGAACCGTGGTGATGGAGGAACCAAGTATAGAGGGGCCAGACTATAAATTATATTTGGATTGTTGACTGAGTGGAGGGTTGACACCCCAAACCCCACTGTTCAAGGGGCAACTGTACCATTATTTTTGGGTCCACAAAGGAGGAGATATCAGAGTCAAAGATGTACAAAACCTGTTTTAATGATAAATTAAAAACAAAACAAAATACAGGCCACTAATGAACTGGGAAGGGGACTATCAGAAGAAAAGTGGGTTTTGCCTTAGCGTAGAGCTCAAATGACCAGTGAAAAAGATCATGTCTACTTACGGCTGAGATTAAAATTTCACATCAAGATGAAATTTATCATTAACTGCCCTCACACACACTTAATTGTGGTTCCCACCTTGGTTACGGCTGCCATTTTTTAAGAACTTAGGGTTGCTTAAATCCAAACAGGACAAAATATATTGTTCATGATTTAAGTAGTGAGACATGGTATCTGAGCAGGGAGATTACAGTGATGTTAAAACACTGGAACGTAGCACAGAAATGCAGCTTACTTACCATCAGTCACTGTTGCAGTTAATCAACAAATTGAAGGCATAAAAGCAAGTTACATTTATCACACTGGTGGCTGTAGCCAATACTGCTGTGAAGGCTGCCAGGGCACTTCCCGTTCTGTACCCCCCCACTTCTTAGAAAGGCTAATATTTTCAGATAAAATGCTGTGTATCTGGCATCAGCTCAAAGACAAATTACTAGGGAAAGTTTCAGTTAAAACTTTTTTAGCCAGTGTGATTTTTATTCGTGAGTGGCCCAAACAAAGGAAGACTGCCCCAATTACTAACACTCTCTAACCTTCCCCTCTCCGCTATATTAATAAAAGACAAAATAGAAGTTTGCCCCCTGTTCCCACTAGTCATGACAAATCACCAGCCCAAAGCCTGGGTTTTTGGGAGTAACGTCTGAGCGCCTGGAAAAGGCTGACTCAGCAGTGATGAGCACGGTCCTACCTTCAGGTCACACCGGAAGACGTACCTGGATGGTGAAAGGGGTGAGTTTCCTTTTGTTGATTGTTCTTTCGTCAATTGTATCCGGCACTGATAGGTTGATCATTTTACTGAAAGACAAAGAAAGCAGGCTTCTAAATGAAAGAGTCTAGTGACAATGAATTAAATTCTAGCAATGCCATAAGGAAACAAGACGGCCACATAATCTGTGCTACCCAGGGTTCAGGTATAAGATCAAGTTGTGCAATTTTGACTGGATTCAAGCCATCTGTGGGAAAGGTCAGTGTTCCTTGAAGTCATGCCAATATACTGAGGCAAGAAATACGGATCTTACTTCATTCATTCACTTAAAAAGCTGGAAGATTATTCTGGTTCCCTTAGCACGTCAGGAAATTCTGGCTGGAGAACCAAAGCAGATTCTCCATGAGTCCTTTACTTCCGCAGTCTTGAAAATTGTCCCCACTATATGAAAGATTATTCTGTACTCTTTTGCGCTATTTATATAATGTCTAAATTGCTACTTGACACCTGGTCAAACTCTACTTCAACTAATTATATGATAAAATGTTTCATTTCCGCCTGTAGTCATTATAGTACCAGTACTTTAGGAACTTCTCCCACTTAAGTATCAACCTCCCACACTGACCAGACATCCAAAATAAGCAGTAATTATTTATGAAAAACTGATTTGACCCGGTTATCATTGGTTTAACATATAATGGGGCATTAAAAATAAATTTCCTTACAAACTACTATTATAAAATTGATAAACAACAAGGTCCTAATGTATAGCATAGGAAACTACGTTCAATATCTTGTAATGACCTATAATGAAAAAGAACATATATATGTACAACTGAATCATTAATGCTGTACACCAGAAACTAACACAACATTGTAAATCAAGTATTCTTCAATTTAAAAATAAATAAATAATTTTCCCTGGGTCACTTCCATCTTATTTAAAGAAAAGAAGTTAGGGGAAAAAAATCCAAAGGAAAAACAACAAAATCAAAGAATAGTAAACTTGAATTGACTATTTCTTTTTTTTAATAAGAGACATCAGCATTAACATTTTTTTCCCTAACAATCTTTAAGCAACTACCTTTTCTTTTGGTTGTTCTTTAAAGATTTATTTCCATAACTTTGTCATGTGTGTGTGTGTATCATATATTTAAATAAAAGGCACTTTACTGCAATTTAGGGAAAACAAACCCCTAAATCATTATTTGAAAAATATAAAACGATAGTGAACTAGAAGCTCTGGGAGATGGCAGTGGGGAGGGGTGGCTTAAAAAAAGTATAGGATAGCCCTGCCCTTGAAAGGCTTATAGTCAAATGACAGAGACCAAATGCACTGATACAAAAGTTACGTAACAGCTCAAAGCAGAACATTATAATGGCTCCCAAAGTATTATAAACAATATATGCTTTAAGAATTCAGTGGAGGGAGTGATCCCCCGGGGCTGGGCTAGACCGGAAATGGTAATGGATTTGTGTAGGAGGAGAGGATGTGGAAGGGAACTCTTAAAAAGGAAAATAAAAGTCAAAGCCAGAGTTGCAAGTTGTAAGCAGGGGTGTGTGGGGGAGAGTGAGGCCAGCTGCTGACACGTCCGGTCATTCACACGCCCCTTCACTAGCACCTGGCCGGGTACTTGAGTCCTGGGGGTCTTGGGAAGTAAAACTGGAAACAGATTGAGGGAAGACCAGGGGGTGTGTTGGGTGTCGACTGGAAGAGTCAGGACTTGATCTGAGAGGCTAGGTTTTAAATGTCTCTTTTAAGCAGTGGGACTTTCTAAAAATGAAATCTCTTGGTGAACTCTAATAAATAAAATACCCAAAGTGAATTCTGCAGAGTAGAGGAGAGGGGGCTCAAAGTCTTGACCACACACCCTTCCCTCCAACTCCAGAGCCCACCCGAGATGGGGCATTTCAAGCTTCCTCACTCACACCGCTTCTTACAGTGACAGAGAGGCTGCCAAAGACAGCACCCTGAGAGACCAACCGTGCTGAGAGGCCAGTGCTCCCGCAGAGAGAATACACCCCTCCTTCTCCAGGTGCCCTTAGCATCTGTGCACCACCCAGTGGTCCCCGTGCTTAAGGACTTGCACTGCCCTGTTTCAGTCATCGTGCTGCTATGACCCATTCAACTCCATCTACTCTCATGGCGGGCCAGGCTCAGATGAAGCAAAATGACATGTATTCCAAAACAATTGCTTTGGACCTCGTGTTACTACGTCTCTGTGTTCACGCTTGTCTCTGTGCTGCATATCCCTCTCCTCCACCCACGTGGTAACAGTCTTACATTTCTCATTATGAGTTGCTTTCGAAACCAGTTTGCTCTCCTTGACCTGCCACGTGAAAGTCCAGAAAAGCATTTCAGATCTGGCTCAGCACCAAAGGAAGTGGGCCCAGGATAAATACAGAGAGTTGTGGATATTCCAGATATGTTTAGGGAAACCTCTGGAAGCCAAGAAGGTAGTGTTATTTACCAAAGGACAATGCCATCTCCAACAGCGCTGAAGAGATCATTGGTGTTTGGATTCATGGGGATGACGTGCCGGCAATCAGGGTCATTTTCCAGGGCTTTGTTTATCCAGTTGACAAAGGCATACTTCTCTTCCTCTGTAAGTAAATGAGGCAGACGACTTATTCGCAAAGTGAAAATCTGATACAAACAAAACCACACACATGGATCTTAGATTCTCATGCCCAGGAGAGACATTGTGAGGCTAATCTTGGTCTGTTAGCCTATCATCTCACATTTACTGACATTTAAAAATCTCAAAGGACTTGGCAAATAGGCACAGAATCTCTGTTCACTCCAAGTCATAAAACATACATATAGCAAGCAGATTTAGAAGCTACGTACGTGAAAATATATTTAGAAGCAAATATATACAGATCTTATTTTCTATATGTAAATATGTACATAATTAAAATTTTAAATTAATATTTATGTACACTTTATGTATGTGGCGTAATGCTTACAGGATAAAACTCAGGGTTCTGCCTTTAGCCCTGCTGATTTAGATGTGGGATGATCACAGATGATCTTTGCAACGTCTGAGCTTCTTTATGCAATTACAGGTATCCCCCGCCTTTTGAAAGTTTGCTCTGTGCCACCTTGCCTTTACAAAAGACCTACCTTAGTACCTGTTTGTACTAACCAAAAGAAATCCGAAGAGGATTTTTACTTTTGCAAAAAAAGGTGAAAAGCAAAAATAGCACTGAGTGCTTGCTTTGCAGTGAGCTCTTAGAGAAGCAGTGGGCACCCCTCGTAGCAAGACTAGTCCCATCCAGCTCCATCCCCAGGAACTCCAGGCAGCATCTCAGCATCGAGCTGCCATAGCTTTGAACTGTATCTGTGAGCATCCGTCTAACCTCCATTTATTCTGTTCGTCAGCAAGATACGCCCTAAGGTAACTGCTGCTTCGCTTCACATCATTTTGGTTTATGAAAGGTTTCATAGGAACTCTCTACTTTCAGAGAACAGGGGTAAAATGTAAAATGATATTGCTATGAAATGACATCACTTGTGATATGATCTTTCTTTCCTGTCAGTAAAGCTTCCAGAAGTTGATTTTAGAAATTTTAATAAAGCCTCAAGTGATGCCTTACAGCCCAGCACTGTGTTTTCCAAGTTGCGTGTCACTGAAAACTACGGTGTCCCTCAGAAGAATCCTGCGTCACAAAAACACTGCACAGCAGAACATTTTCTTGAAGATTTCTACTGCACATTTGCATAGCAAAAGGCTGTGAAATTTTCTATATTTAAAAATAAAGGGCTGAACTTAATCTTCAAAATTCCAGATGTCACGGAACCATGAACCGATCTTTAAGATCAACTAATGTTTTGAAGGTCTCAGGTTGGGAATTCTTGCATCACTGAACTGTTTGGGCTGTTAGAAGTTTCCAGTGGCTGTTGGATGGCAGCCTTCAGAATAAATAAACAGTTTTCCTCCAAATCAATGAAAACACAATTTTTTTTTGGCCCACTCAGCCAGCATTTAGAATAATCATGAATGTTTGAGGAAGAAGCCTGGGTAGCTCATTTTGTCCAGAAGATTTACAAAGGAATTTTGGCAGCCTTTGATGTATTTTTTTTCAATGCTGATGAGATTATCCAGTATTGGACCTGACCTAGAGCCAGAACTTCTGGCCCACTTGTGCATCAGAAAACAGGCAGGCAGTAGTCAATAAACATGTTAACTTCTGTCTTTCTTTGCACCCCTTAGGTTTGAACACTGAGTTTGGACTCTGTAACCCCAGAAGACAAGGCTCCCATTGAGCTGGTTCCCTCTCCCCTCAGCTCACCCCCACACTCTCTCCACCTCCCCTCCCCCACTGGTTGGTGCACCCACCTGAATAGGAGTGTTGGGTACCAACACTGGACTGCTCTGAAGTGCCTCCGATTGCACAAATCCCTTCCTTCTTATTGATTGCTTTTCTAAAGGTCTTGGCAACATCTGTGCTTTTTAGGCCATGAAAAACCTGCAAAAACATAATGTATCTTTAGAAGCCTGATCTGTGATTGAGAAAAACCACAAAGGAAAGAATAAGTAACGTTGAAGCCAGGAGGGTGGGAATGCATTTCTGGTTATTTTTTAAACTGAACTTGTAAGGTTCAAAGGCAGCTCCTTGGATTCTGTGTCATACTCACCTTGATAAACTCATCAAAGCTGATCTTCCCGTCCTGGTTCAGGTCACCTGTAGCCATCAGGTTTTCTGTAATTTCTCTCACTCTGTACCCAGGCAGAGGCAAGCAGGCAGCCTTGAACAAGTCATTCAGCTCATTGCAGCTGATGTACCCATTGCCATCGGTATCTGTAAGGCAAATGAGGAGCTGAAGGTTCGGGGCAGTTCGGGTCACAGTACAAAGAGAGATGAGAAGGCTGGATGGGAGGGGATGGGCAGGAGAGGGGTCATGGATGGCCTGACCCCATGCAAAGTCAGAATCTCACAAGAGGCCTGTTCTATTGGAGACAGGCATTAGCATCACTTGCAACATACAAGAGTCATAATTTCAGCAGAGGTTCTGGCAACAGACCTGAAGAGACGCTTACAGAAACAGATGGGAAAATAAATCACAGGCTGAGAGCCACAGAGTAAGAAAAAGCGTGGAATAGTAGAAACACAAAGGAAACCAAAGAAAGCAGATGAGCTATAAAAGAATAGACTTAGAGGCCATTTGCAGGAAAAGCTACAGGTGAGAAAGGGTCCATATTCTATGTTTTGATAGAAAAAGAAGTAATTTCTTGAAGCATAGCTTTCAAAAAGAAGTCTCCCCAGCTCCTCTAACCAATACCACTGTATTCCAGTTCTTTCTGCTATTTGCTTATGTCACCATTTCATTGACTGTCCTGAAGCTACTAAAAGAGAATTGTGTGACTTGAGGTATCAGATCTACTCACCAACTTTGGCAAAAGCTTCTCTGAGCTCCATCATTTCTTCATCGGATACTGATCCTCTGGCCATTTTTTATTGCTTTAGGCAACAGATCTGCAGAGAGGGGAGAACACAGGAGTGACTGCTGCGAATCTTACTTCTCAAAGCATCACACTGAGAAGCAATTCCCATTTCTTAAGTGAAGAAATAGTCCTCTGCATCCCTCATGACTTACAACCATCTTTCCAACATGTGGGAAGTAGCCTTTTTCTTAACCCTCCATGGTGGTCTCCAAAGATGGTCCTCAGCCACTTCTCTCCTCCCCGTGTGCACAGATGGCTCCTTACACTGAGAGATGGAGCTTATTTCCCTCTCCTTGAATCTGAGCTGATCCTGTGACTGCTCTGACCATTTAGAAGCCTGGAGAAGCCATGTCTGCGGCTGGAAGCTTCTGCTTCCTGACTTTTAGAATGCTCATCCTGGGGATGTTCCTCTTGGAACCCAGCCGCCGTGCTGTGAGGTGTCTAAGCCACATGAAGAATGAGAACTGGATGCTCTGGGTAACAGTCTGTGCTCCCAGCTAACATTGAACATTCCAGCCCCTCTGAGCCCCCAGATGAACACAGTCCCAGCCGACATCACATAAGCAGAATTGCCCAGCCACCCAACAGAATCAAGAGATGATCAAATGGTAGTTGTTTTAAATCACGACCTTTTGGAGTAGTTTGAAACACAGAAATATACAACTAAAACGCAACTTATATATACATGTCTTTTTTAGGGATATTTTCCTGTTCATATTTAAAATGAATGTTTGACTAAGCCAACAGATGAATTTTATAACTTCAAAGGGAGTTATGAAAGTTCTCTAAATACTTAAGAGGAAGGGAATCTAACCCTCTAATAATTCATATATGGGAATTTGAGGGACTTTTTAATGTGTTCTCAGAAAGGCCAGCATTGGCTAAGAAACTCAAAATGCTAGTGCTGGAGAAATTTCCCTTTTCCTGTGCATTATTGCTGCCCTCTAGTGGGCAGAAAGAGAATGCAACAGAAAGTGGATTATATTCTTGTCTCTAGCTAATCCACTACCCGATGTTTCAAATAGGAGCTTCATTAAAGCTTTCCGGATTTCCTGGTGGGGAGGGGCTATGTGGGGTGGGAGTGTGAAAGATGGGGTATTCCTATGTATGAATATATTTTGGGCACTTTAGTGAAGTTACTGATTTAAAAAATATTTAAAATTTGTGACAGGATGTTGTTTCAAATGGATTTCCCTTTCTGTATTTTCACATCATTTTATAGTGTTGTTCTTGTTCTTAGTGACAATGAACAACCACACAAAAAAGGGCAACAGTTTTAACCCTTAGACCTGTAGGCCAAAAATGCATTACACTCAATTTTGCAAATCCACATCCATTGTCCACCAACTCACTATCCTGTCACACACATACACCAGTGGTTCCAAACTTGTGTTTTCCCAAGCAACTCTCTGTGAAGAGAAACCTTACTTGTAAATAACAGTGAACAAATAAAAAAAATCACAACTCTTGGGAGGGATAAATTAGGAGTTTGGGATTAACAGATATACATCACAATATATAAAATAGATAAACAACAAGGATTTACTGTATAGCACAGAGAACTATATTCAAAATCTTGCAACAACTTACAATGGAAAAGAATCTGAAAAAGAACATATATATGTATATGTATAATTGAATCACCTTGCTGTACACCTGAAACTAACACAACATTGTAAATCAACTATACTTCAATCAAAAAAAAAAAAAAAAAACAAAAAACAAAAACCAACTCTCAGAGCCTTTGGTTGAAAAAACCCAAATATCCATCCATACCTCCACTATCCCTCCTCCTTGTTACCTTACGCACTGGTGGGAACTCCAGGGGGCTTGATTTAAAAATCGTGGAACTACATATATTATTATTTCAAATCATCATGTTGTACCCCTTAAACTTATCCAGGGTTAAAACCATCTTTTATTATCAATAAAAATGTATTGCATTATTATTTACCTTATATCTAACAAGATACTGGTCCACTGAGTTCTCTGATGGAAGACGGAAACTGTTGAGGGCTTAACGGTATAAGGAAACGCAATCTCACTTACCCATCACAACACCCCTCAGAGGCAGGTACTGGCTACCTGACTTTCTTGCTCTCATCCCCTTCCTTCCTTTTCTATTTGTCTGTTTCTCTCTCTATCTCTCTCCTTCCTTCCTTCCTCGCTCCCTCCCTTTCTTCTGTTTCTTCTGTTTGTTTGTTTGTTTCTTTTTTTTAACCAAGCCTTGTTCCAAAAACATTTTGAGCCCACCTACAAAGATATATCCAAACCTAAGACCTAAACCAATCAAAGCATGTGATCAGTGAGAAGGAGTAATTAGCATAGATGAAATAAGAAAGCAGGGAAGAGCTTTAAGATTTCAAACACATGGTTAGGTCTGCCCATTTTGCTAGAAGTAGGCTGAAAATCTAGCTCCGAGTCCTCTAGATGCTAAATGCAAAAAAGGAAACACATCAGTTACCTAACCCCCGCTGTCTACATGAGACAAACCAGTTTTCTTAGGGCAGCAGGACTGAGGTCTGACAGCAATATCTCCACTCTGGAGAAGAGGACGCTTGTAGGATGTAGTAAATACAAGCGTTGTGTTTCTTATAATGTCTCTCATTGAAGGCTGATGGCTTAGGCACCTGTATTCCTACTTTAGAGAGCAGGAACCAGAAGCTCAGAGAAGTTAAGGTTCATCTCTGAGATCACACAGCTGGACAGAGGAGCAGCAGGATTCCAAGGCTCCAGTCTTTTCTCCTCTCCCGCGCGGTCTGCTCATAGTGCCTTCGCATTGCCATTAGGCGCTCATTTCATCCATCCCTCCAACCGTTCATCCAGCAATTATTCATTAAGTATAAAATATGTCTAGCCCCATGGGGGCTAAAAAGAAATCAAACTCTTTTGGCATGCCCCCACCCCCGCAAATACGATATTATATACTTGGAAGGGGCCAAGAGAGTAGATGTTAAACATCTCACCACACACACACACACATACACACACACACACACACATATACACACACACACAAGGTAACTATGTGAGGTGATAGATGTGTTAACTAACCTTATTGTGGTGACCATTTCACAATATATACATATATCAAATCATCATGTTGTACCCCTTAAACTTATCCAGTGCTATATGTCAATTCTGTTTCAATAAAGCTGGGGAAAATTTTTGTAAAAAAAGAAAAAAAAAGAAATCAAGGCTTCTGTTGTAAGAAAGTAGTATATAACTTTCTATAATACTTCACTAAATTCTCAGCTCTCCTTTATAGCAATACTCCATAGATGCACTAAGAGAAGGCTCTCTTCCATCATATTTTAGCAAGGCCTTTGACGAAATCTAGTCTAAAGCCCTAGACCTGTCTTGCCCTTCTTGTTGTGGAGTGTCTTTTTTTTTTTTTTTTTTAATGGAGTTATTGGGGATTGAACCCAGGTCCTTGTGCAGGCCAGGCATGCACTCTACCACTGAGCTATAGCCTCCTGGCTTGGGGTGTCTTTATTTCTTGGTTCATGGATGTTCATGGGATTATGAGATAAATTCCTTCATTTACAAATATTTATGGCTGACTACTGCAAGCCAGGCATCGTTCTTCCTTTCAGGTGAGGCATATCTGTGCTGCCCTACACTCTGAAAACATGAAATAATGTTAAAGGTAAAGAGAATAAACAAGGTCTCTGAATCTAGACTCGGCTTTTCCTCTGACAGGAGTTTTCGATTTTACAGCACAGTGAGAAACTGGAGAGAAATACACATAAAGGCAGAAAATAAGACTGGATTTTAAGGATCAAGGGCAGGGATGAGGAATAAAGGAGAGAATTACAGTGTTGGGTGAGAAAGAAAATTAAAGATCACAGTACAGTGAAAAAGCAGAGGAAATATTTTAGCATAAAAATTGCAGGACCCGTTCAAATAAAAGAAGGGGAAACAGAGTTAGTTTAAAACCATGTGATTTTTTAAACCATGGCAGGTAGGACAAGATGGAAAACCTTGAGCATCTGGAAAACCACAGTTTTCTAAGACATTTATAAATGAAGAGGATCAACTTGGAGAAGCCAAACAGCCTTCAAACTAAAAAAATCCAAAACCCTTCCGTGATTTAATAGCTAAAGGAAAAGAGAACAGATTGAATTAGTTTACAGGGTGAATTGGAGATGGAATAGCCAACAGCCTAAATTACTGTGATACAGTTCGTTGTTTGTTGGGCTTGGACATGAATTGATATCTGGAGAGAAATCTCTTTTACCATCAGAATGAGCTGTAAGTCCTGGAAACACAGCTCCAACATTTAGAGACAGAAGGCGCCTTAGAAATAATTTTTAGTACAACTCTCTCATTTTATAGATAAGGAGACTGAAGTTCCGACGAGATGAAATGCTTCGTCTAAGCACAAGTCCTCAAAGCCATGCCAGGCTAGAGTTTGTAAACGCAGTTGCTCAAAGAGCAGAGCAGGAAGAGGGACCATTAACAGAGCCGTTAACAACCAGAACTGAGAAGAGGCCCTTTACCTAATTGAACTGAGTGAGCAAACGGCTGCAGTTTCACAAAGCAGCGAGGCAGG
The DNA here is from genome assembly GCF_009834535.1 of Camelus ferus. Taxonomy (NCBI): domain Eukaryota; kingdom Metazoa; phylum Chordata; class Mammalia; order Artiodactyla; family Camelidae; genus Camelus; species Camelus ferus. Next base: position 7,315,916 of record NC_045709.1, read on the forward strand.
AAGAGGGCGGGGAGTAATTAATGCAAAAACAAGCAGATCAGACCATTTCTAAGAATGATATTGCTGGGGTTAGAATCAAATATTAGGTACGTTACACTGTATTAATAAGGTTTATCTAAAAAAAAAAAACGCATCTGTTTTAATTCTTGCATATTTGATGGTTTGGGTTATAATAACATTAGTAAGATTCATGAGGATAATTGACAAGGGTTTGTTCGCAAATTACTGGCACCTTGTTGGTAGCTGACCCTAGAGGGGTCCCTGCCCTCACAGGATGGGCTGTGGCATTTGGACCAAAAACTAAGTGGCTGAGGAGGACAGGCGTGTCCCTTCCGGAGTGTGAACAAACAAGCAGTTTCTTGGACTCTGTTTTACCACTCCTGCAGTACGGAGGCCCTTTTAAATGACCACATTCACTGTATTTTGCCAGGAACCGTTTTAAGGTCTTTTACAAATCAGTGCTCAATTTTGGAACCCCATTTCAGAATCACTGCACAAATCATAAATCTAAGAAGACAAACCCTAAATCATTCATCTAAGTCGCATCTTGCTGCTAGTTTTTCTGTGAGCACTTATCTTTATTAAATCAATAATGATAAACTCCCAGGACATTTGGCCAAAGAAAGTACCAGTTATTCTTTTTTATAAGATTATTTTTACAGTCATAAAAAAATTAAAAACTGCCCTCCCCCCACCCCAAACTGCAAAAGCCACAAAACCTGTTCATTCCTTTAGGTCAGCGAATTTTGAGTCTCTGTTTAAAGGAGGCTGGTATTTTCCAGATCGGTAGTGAAAAGAGACTTTCTGAGAATGACTTCTTATAAGAAAAGCACCTGACTCAAATTCCCTGAAGTCTGAATGGAGAAACTATTTGTAGGCATTTACTATAGAACCCAGGGCTGCAGAATTTACAGAAGGAAGGGCATTCTCTAAAAGTAAAAATGGAAGCTGAATTTTCTCTGAGGCGTTTCATAACTGACAATGAAAAGCAGCAGAAAGGTTAATAAAAGGTGACAGAGTGCCGGCAGATGTGGAACAAAATGGCTCATGGGCTCATCATTTCTGAAAGGAGGTGATGCTATGCTGGTCAGTATTTTGATTCAATGGATTGATACCCAATTATATAACTGCCAGGATCAGAGCAGCATCTGTAACCCGGCATCACATTGCCAAGGGACTCTTTTGAATGTGCCCTACTTTTCCTGCAACTTGACACAGTGGGTAAAGTAAAACTGGAAACTCAGGACCCAAATTCCAACCTTTACCTCAACAAGTTCAGTCCGTATCCAGGGGGATATTGCAGAACTTCCGAACACCTCATTGAGCAGTAAGTAACCCCAAACAACACGTCACCCAGAACGCATTAATACTGCAACTCTTAACGTTAGACTATGACGGTTAAAGAAGTGAAACATAAAATACCTGGGACTCCAAAGCCAAATAAAATCCCCATAAATTTTTTTAAAAGCCACCATGCTGAAGTTACATCAGATAAGGAAGGAGTTTGCCTTCCACCTAATCCTGTTCCCTTCCTTTTACAAAGCAGAACACTGTAGGGGGTCTAGCCGTCAGTACCTTACTGTGTGTGCTTGGGAAACTATTTCTCTGTGGACACAGACGTTCCAGACTTTCACATAAAGGTTGATTCTGAAAATGTATTTTTAAAATGCCTTTGTTTTTAAGAAACCAACTAATTATTAATGGCCTCAAATACAGATGGCCACTTAAAAGAGGCTCTTATGAATTCTTTTGTCTAAAATCTCTTTTAGATTGTCTTTTCTCTCCCTGCAGATACACTGATTCTCCCAAGGCGGCTGCAGAGGGCGGAATCCTCTCTGCAGTCTTGGAGGTAAATGTGGCAGGAATGAGGCTCGGGAAGGCTACCCCAGCACAGACCTGGCAGATCTCCTCTCTACTGTGGGTGTAGACACTCCTGGGAAGCCAGCAGCCCAGATTGCTCCAAACAGGCCGAACCTGATGTTGCTCTGTGAGTCTCTGTGGTTTGAACATTCAGTTGAGGGGCCCCTGAAGCTGTATTAGCCCCGCACCCAGAGCCCAGCTCTGTCCCCAGCTGAGGCACACCCAACTCCCCGCCTCCTCCATGGCACACCCTGATGCCTCTTCTTTACCAAGTGGCCCAACCCTATTAAGGATGTGACACAGAGCAAACCTCTTTCAAGCAAAGGGGATATCCCAGGCTGGGGTTGGGGAGCCCCTCACTGCCTTGGCTTCTCCTTCCCTGGGTGTAGACAACAATACTCCTGGTGTTTACATCTAGAAAAGCCACAGCCTCCCTTCATTTCACACTCACCACAAGGACTTAAGATCTGGCCTTTCCCTGACTGAAAGCTCAGGGGACCCCAAATATATCTTTTCAAAAAGCTGGATATTATCACGGGCTAGTTGATGATCCACCATGACACTGTTATCTCAATGTCAGACATCACTGATTCATTCATTCATTCACTCCACCTACAAGTCTGCGTGCAAAGCACTGCCCTGGCTGCCGGGTTACAAGCACAGGGGCCACAAAGACTGAGGCTTCATAACGCCCACGGGTAAATGTCAAGTTTCAAAGGCAACACAGAGACTGCAGCTCGTTACTGCGAAATAGCACAGTAAAAAGAGTTCTGAAGATCAACAATGAACAAGTGAAAAGGCTAAACACAGGGCTGCGAGGGGATAAAAAAAAGATTAGATAAGAGTAAGAAATCACAGAAGCTTATAAAAAAAATATCGAACATCTCAATCAGCCCATGCAATACATTTATACCCGTGGACATCTCCAGAATGAAATAACTGGCAGGGAGTGGAAGAGAGAGCGTGGGGTCCAGGAGACCTAGGCTGCTACCTGTCTGTGTAATGCCAGGCTCTGTTTTGCCTCCTGGGACCAAAGTTTCCTCATACGTAAATTGAGAGATGAAGTCCTTTCCATGCTAAAATTTCCAAAAGTTCCCGAGCCGACAAGTGCGTGCACAAGTTAGAGCCAAGGTAAGGTGTATTTCAAATGAGCCTAGAAATAGGGCCAGGAGCCATCTGGAGCTGTGGCCATGGCCCTAAGGCCTCTTCTGGGGAGGTCCCTCCTCTCAGGGGGACCCAGCGTCTCCCAGCCCCGCCTGGCTCCTGCTCTTACCTCAGCTGCAAGTAAAGCTCTGTCCTCACGCATTCTCCTCACTGACCAAGGCAGATGCCCACTGCTCAGCCGCTCGACTGCTCAGCACAGAACAGGGAAGTTACCAGAATGGCACGTGAGGTCTGCTTTCTGGGCTGCCACCGCGTCCATCTTAAGTCACTCTGACCCAGTTCACTCTGAGTGTCTAGGCAAACCTGTATACAAACTGCCCCAGAAAGAGAACCATCTGCTATTTTCTAAAAAATATCCAAATAAGGAAACCCTACAACGTCTCAGGTGTCTCACATCCCTACCCTGTAACCTAAGTCTTTCCTGATACGATTAAAGCTCCCTTTTCTTGGGCTGTTCTCAGAGGGAGTTACAGAAGCTGCTCAATCCATAAAAATTCCGTCACATGCCTTGGTGATTGCCATGGGGCCTTTAAAAAAAAATTCTTTTAACCTGTTTTGGAGTGGCTTTTTCCCCTCCAAATCTTTAATAGTTTTCTTTGCTATCTTCTAGGTCTATTCCAAGCCCCTTAAATGACAGAAGAATAACAGAGTCATAGGATGTAGAGGTAAAGGGACCTTAGGGACTTTCTATCTGGCCACCTCCTCCTGTCACAGAGAGTGAAATGACACCCAGGTGAAAGGGTGTACCCAGCGTCACAGACCCCGCTGGGACTGGAGTCCCGGCCCCTTATCTCTCCTCTTGCCTTTATAATAAGTTTTCAAACCTAGAAGGGCATGCTCTTCTTTAAGTAAGACCCACTCAACATATAGTAAAGTATAATTCCCCTGTGATTTCGAATATCTCATGAATATAATTTCATGTACGTTTCCCGCACACGAGGAACTTAATCTAGGCATTGAGAAGGCAGCGTCCAGGTCTGGGCTACAAACAACGTGTGTCAAATACCACATACACAGCCTACTGGCACCTCCTGGGTGACAATGACCGAGGCAAAGTGAATGCTCCCTGTATTCACCTGTACATCCATTCTTGACTTTGCAGGAAGGACTACACTAAAATAACTCACCCCGAGGCAGTGTTCTAAAGAGAAAATGCCAGATTCAAAGATGAATACTAACATGATCCCTTTAAGACTTCTGAAATCAGCAAGGTTCAGATGCTCTGTTCTTTTGGCTGCTGAGTGGGGCTCAGTGAGCCTTTTCTCCTCTGAGCCCCGGCTCAGACCTCTGCACCCTGGCCCCCATGGCCACATCCATTCCTTCCAGCAGATTATGAGATCACAAATGATAAGATGTCTCACAGTAACGCCACGTGTCTGGCATCTGGCAGGTACCCAGGAAATTAGCTGTAGCCAGGAGCAAACCAACCCATAAACTAATGGTACCCAAGGCTTCAGAAGGCTACTATCACATTCTTGGAGGAGTTTAACAAAAAATATTCTTGTGTATATTCTTATCAGATCCCTCCCGCTGAAAGATACAAACATCAGAACAAAGCAAGTGGATGCGTCAAGTTTACAGGAAACCACTTTGCGGGACAAACGACTTTGAGGAGTTAATATGGGGACCAAAGAGTTGATATAGGGCTAGGGTCCCTAGGTAGTCTTTAACTAGCCTGGGAATGCTTCCTGGCCCCACCCAGCCAGCCACCCCCAGCCAGCCACCGGAGGGTTCTGTCTTGGGTAGCGGAGCCCCAGGCTGGGCTTCTTCAGGCAGTTTCTATAAACCCTGCTGGCCGCCGCAGATGCTCTCATCTCTACCTGCCTACACAGTGTCTGACTTGGAGCTAAGTCCTGCCAAGGTGGGAGGAAGGGGATTGCGGTGTGGAGGCAGAGCAGGACTGAAAGGAGGGTAAAAACCAGCCAGGATGCACAAACTCCACACAGGAACACACAGGAAATAATTAGGATTGGCTGTTAGAGTTCATCTGAATGTAATCTGCACATCACTATCTGGACTATGAAATCCATCCTCTGGTCATTCTAAGTGTCTGCCACTCGGTGGATTCATACATTTATTTGTACATTTCTTCTTTCCACAAATATCTGCCAACTACCTACTCTATGCCAGGTCGTGGGTTAGATACTGGCAACCAAAAGATAAGGTGGGGCTGACCTGTTTATTAGGGGAGAGAGGCACCAGTCACTAGAATTCGGGGAGACTTTTTAGATCCACAGGAAGGGGCAAAATAGCTCTTCCCTGGGGAGCCAAGCATGGCGCCCGGGAAGAAGTGACATGTGACCTGGTTTCCACAGACAAGGAGGAGATTGTGCAAAGATCAGTCAGCCTTTTCCTTACTCATGTAGAATGATGCATCTGTATTCTCTCCGTAGAAAGGTTATCTCTGCTAGAATCAGAGAAAACAAGAGCTAAAGGAAGAATGAGAAGACCAGTTAGTCGACGCTAAACGTTTCACGTGCGTTATCACATTTAACTCCACCATAGCCCTACGGAGCACTATCATGATTTCCTCTTCATAGATGAGGGAACTGAGATTTAAGTAACTGGCCCAGGGTTACGCTGCCCTGAATTGGGGGAGCCTCACACTTGTGCTAGGTGGGGACAGCACCCGACACTGGCCTCCAGGCTACTGGCGACATGGACGTGGGCCTTGCTGGAAGCACCTTTCCTAGCGCCTCTGGCCCTTGAATTTCTGTGTCTCAAGGTTCTCTTCTCTCCTCTGGGGTTACTCAGCTCTGAGCTCATGTAAATCGGGCACACACTCACACTTCTGCAAGATGACTTATGACAGGGGCTATTCCTGGGTTCTTTTAAGAAGTTCTAAGTTCTCTCCAGCTCCTCAGTATCTCAAGGAAAGAGCTAAGAAGAGTAAGAACCCACCAGGATTGATCTTGCCCACTCCTGCCTGGCTCCCCTGCCTCCAGTGGACAGAGGGATCCTCTCCGTGAGCAGCCTCTGCACCTGTCAACCCCTCACTTTTAATAACGCACTGGCCTTGTCCCAGGCACTGGAGATCAAAGATGACTAGCAAATAGTCCTTGCTCTTGAGGGAACACACAGTCCCGTGAAGGAAAATGTGCCACTTAAAAACCACAATCATCTTAACACTTTAAAGGTATTATTATCGTGGTGTTAGGGGAGCCCAGAGCAGGAAGCACTTAACTCTGCCCTAGAAGAGAGGGGAAAGCTTTCCAAAGAAGGTGATGTTGACTCTTGAGCTACATCTTAGAGAACCAATAGAAGTTTTCCAAAGAGACAAAATGGGAAAGGGCACTTCACTTCATGTAAGAGAAAACAGCCCTACAGAGTGAGGAGACAGGCAGCAGCCCATGGAGGAGACTGCTGGGGGTTGAGTCTGACTGGCGAGGGATGTGGGAGGCAGAACCCCAGGAGGGGAGCTGGGGGACGTGCCACCGTGGTTCCTTTCCTCACTAGCTCATTTCCAGAAGGAAAACCTTGGTGATCTAGGCTTCTCTCCCCTGGCTTTCTTCAGTTACAACGCTTACTGGAATACAAATACTCCTCCACCTTCTCAAATGGCAAAATGATTCTGCCCAGAAACCATTTCGGTGCACGTGTATACACACAGCTGCCTCCCTGTGGCACCATCTCCCGTTAGACAGAGTGGCTCTGCAAAGTGAGGAGGAAACTGGACATGATAGAAAATGGGAAAATGGGGGCCCTGAAAAGTGAAGTTGCTCCCCAAAGCCTCAAAGTGAGTCAGTGACTAATCGGAAAGGAGAAGTAGCACCTCTGGAATTTTAGTTTGGTCTAACCAAAGGGTGGGAAAAACACAAGTCAATTTCCATTTAAAGGAACCTAGGGGTTTAAAAAAAAATCCTTAAGACGTACAGTCCATGAAATGTACTTTACATCTTCCCCACGGGGATGGAGAGGAGAATAAAGGGAGGAGCCTCTTCCCTGTGTTTCAAGAACAGCAGAGTCTGAGTTTACAGCTTCACCTGTGCTAGAACATGACTCACCCTCTCCCAGGCTAAATGAGTGTGGAGGCAGTTCACGTGTCCCACAAACCTCATCCAGATGCGAACGATTTTATCTTCCTTTATGAAATTAAGCTTGCTACATACATAAGAAGAATTAACTAGGAAGCAACATGGTGTGCCGAAAAGATGTCTGATTTTCTGATGCAACAGCTTCTTGCTGTGGACTTGTGTTCACGTTACTTAAATTTTCTGAGCCTCAGTTTCTTCATATGTAAAAAGGTTTAATAGAAATCCTCAAAAAAGTAAGCCAACCAACAGAAAAGAAAACAACAGTTAAATCCAACAGAAGAAAAGTGAGGGACTCTGATGAAGACGACGATTATTGAATTTAGAGACTGGAACTTAATGGAACAATTCTAGGATTTAATACTTGGCAGAAGTTAAGATCTGATTGAATGTTTACTTTGTTTATTGTCTATATGCCTTATATGCCTTTTGAAAATAAACTTCTTATGCAAACTTTAAAAAGAGGAAATATTAATAGTGCAACCACAGTGTTCACTCCATACAGTTGCGTTAGAATTAAATGAGGTAAAGTGTTTAAATTGTATACAACAGTGCTTGAGAAGGAAAGAAGGAAGGAAGGAGGGAGGGAGGGAAGGAAAAAATAAATAAGAACCAGAACTTCTACAAAATCAACTTGGGGAACAAGGCCAATTTCCACTATATATTGTATGAAATAGTATGTAGAGTCACGGACTGAAATTCACACCTAACTGGATGTATGCAGTGTGTGTGGGTGGGTGGAAATTTAGATTTCACACCAATGCTTTTATCTCCAAATGTTCTTAGCGTGGCTTCCTCTGGCACTTGTACCACATTTCTCCTCCAGAGTCCTTGAAGTCATTTTCAAAAGGTCTTGCGGAACTAGTAGGTGACACCAACTAGAAGCCAACAGCATTGGTGTTGGCTGATCTCGTGTTGAGTGGTCAAGGGACTCCGGGCTTAGTCTTGTCTGAATACTTATTGTGGAAAGTACCTTTTAACAGTTGAGGAAGTGTGGCCAGAGTGGGAAAATATAGAGCAATCTCAAGAAAAGCGTGACCACATCCACTGTGAGTCATGAAGAGAAAAGAGATCTTTGGGTATCTGTGATGAAGACCATTGGGCTACATCTCCTTACGCTCAGGTCCTCCAGTGCTTGGGGACCGAACCTGTTAGCCTCTTCTCTGCCTCTGTGTGTTATCCACTCCCTAACTCTCTAGGCATTTTCTCTGTTGTAGTTCGAGCTGGAAAAACACTAAGACGATGTGCAGCTGACACTTGTATACTGGCAATGACAACAGAAGCTTCTATTCATTCTCAATAATGTGACCTCATTTTCTATGGGCTCCTTGGGGGAGTTCTTTTAGAATTTCTAAAAACAAGTTCGTTCTCACAAAAAATGAGAAGCTACAGATAAACTGAGACAGGATTTTGTATTAGTTGAATGGGCTACACTTATCTTCACTTTGTTGGAAGCCACAGTTTGGTTGGCAAAGATTTACCAATGCCAATTTACAGAGGGACATGCTATAACATTTCTGTTCAATTTTACAACAACCAAACAGCCTAGTTGAATCCCTTCATTATTCTTATTTTGAGGACTTTGTAAAATAAAATCCTCAAGCATTTATTTGTTTGTTTTTTCAAATATGTTTGGTATACTAGCAGACCCATCAAAAGTAGAGCATTCTACCTGATGGAAAATTAGGAATAATCATCGAATATTCAATCACAGAAAAGGATATTCAGACCTATTACAAAGTAGACGGTGGATCATGTTAGAAAATGCAGTGCAATTTAAACAGATATGGTTTACACATTTAAGAAACTGTGAATATTAAAATGGAAAAGAGACAAAGTGTGAATCTTGGCTTTGGCACTTAACTGGCTCTGTGACCTTGGACTTAATCCTCCCTGAACCTCAGTTTGGTCATCTGGTATAAGAAGATGGTAACATCAAACTTATGCAGCTTTTGTGTGGAAATATGAGAACAAATATATGTCAAGTGCTTAGCATAATCTAGCCAATAGCAAGGGCTCAATACTTAGCAGTGAGGATGCGTGCAGCAGAGCGAAACACGCACACAGACAGATGAAACAGGGAAATGGGCCCAAGAGCAGACCCAGGGAACAGGCAGGACTTTTCCTGATTTTGTAGATGAGGAAACCAAGCTGCAGGAGGCTTCAGAGACTTGCTCAGGCACCACATTTCATAAAAGGCTGGAAAAGGAATCCAAATTTGCCTCCAAATTTGCTCTCTTCTTTATTCCACACCTGTTGTCTCGTGCACAGAAACTGCACTCAGACTCACAAGCCTTAAAAAATTGACATTATCTATGATATTTAATACGTTATATATTATACACATTATATTCAATCAGCAGACAGATTGTGTCCCAATTGTCTTTCCCTGTGGTCATAGGAAAGAAACAGAATCAGGGATATTTTGATGAAAAAAAACTCAACTTGAAAGACAATGAGGGAAGGGAAAAATCTGAAAAAGTCCTCAAAGGTGTCTGCGATATTTCCAAAGGGAAAAACTGTAATGTTATAAAGCATTGGAAATGACAGGGTAAGTGCATCCACGTCTTTGAGATGAAGAAAGGGGGCTCGATAATGCAAAGCTGCATTCCTGCTCCTCATGTTCTCTTCACATCTACTATGTAACTTTCTCCATAAGGGATGCATATTCCAATCTTCTTTCTTGGTCTCGCTCTCCTGGTAACAGTCATGTGGGCTGATGGCATCAGGGAGGTGCAAGGATCCACATTTTAAAATGTTACACCTGAGGTTAACAAAGATGCAGTTCGAAGTCTAAATTTTGCCTGAGGAACAGCAAAAAGGAAGAGGATGCAAATTTTACACAAATGCACTTGTGCACCTCTTTACTTCATACATTTGGATACACCGTTTGGACCAATTTCGGTGACAATGACTAGACTGAGGGATCAAAATGCAGGGTATTATTTAATTGTAAAGCAATTATTCCATCTATTCACTTCCCTCTTGAAAACGCAACCAGAGAAAAAAGGAAAACAAATTATCCGGGAGAGTGCAATTCACATGCAGCATTCATTTGCCTGCCAAATTTGGTGTCTTGGCTTTTCTGTCTGTGGAGACAATAATCTCTTTTCCATTTTAGTTCAGTCAGTCAAGATGGTGTGTGTGTGTGTGTTTGAGAGAGAGAGAGAGGGGTTGGGGGAGAGAGAGAGGGACAGGTAGACACAGAGAGAGGGTGTGTAAGCGTGTCCATCCGTCCATGTAGCTGGTGCTAGACTAAAGCAAGAATCAATGCCACAACCACAAACTGTGGCTTTCTTGGCAAGTTCCTCAATTTAACATCTTAGCTTTTCCTTCCGCCAGAAAAAACAACTGACCATATTTGAGAAACAAGCCTCCTTAGAACTTAAAGTGGGGCTGAGGCAGGCATGGCTCTGAAGTTGAGCAAAACTTATTTTAACTCAGCAAGTGGGTCACTTTTTACCTCTTTTTACCTCTATTCTTCAACTCACAATTAAAACCATCTTCCATTCTTTCACAGTTTTTAGAACACCTCTATTTGGCCACTACCATGTAATTATACATATGTGTGCTTAGGTATAAATACTAAATTGTTTATTTGTGCCTATCAGTCACAACAGTTAGAAAATGTGAGTGCCACTTGACTAAAGTGTTGTAACCCTTTTTGACTGAAAACTTTTCAAAGCTTTTGAGGGCAGAGAGCATGTTCTGTGACCCACGCAGAGGCATCTAAGTTGGTAAAAACCAAACAGTCAAATGCAAAGAGGGGCTGAATAAATACTGATAATGATGATGTTGATAAAGGATAGTCTTTAATAAAAGCAATTTATTTGGGATAAATTACGATTATTTGAGCTCAACTCAAGAGTTTAGGTAGAAATAAGCATGGTCTGCTGCTTGTTTACTCCAGGAGGTTCCCCCTGGAATTCGGCAGTTAATACAAAATTGATTCAGTTGTAGAAAATTAAAGTAATAAAATATTTGAATGAATTAACTTGCCTTCAGAAATGAAGGTAACACCAGTAACTACCTCTCAAAATTGTTGTGATGACTATATGCATCAGTATAGTCAAAACACTTAGAAAAACACTCAATTCAAAATGAGTAGCAGACAAATCTTTGGCATTATTATTTGGGTGATAAATTCAAATTCTTTGTTCCCCCTCTGCTGCTTGCAGTATCTTACAAGATGGAGCGATTATGAAATTACTGGGAAGACTGATGTAATGACTGAAACTGACAAAGCAAAACAACGAGAACAGTCAATAGCATAAGGAAGTTGAATCAGGAGGGAACTGAGGAAACGGGGACCTGCCATTCGGGGAGCCCGGTGGTCACAGCAGCTGTAGGGAGATGCCCCTAGAAGATGCGTATCTGATGGGGTGGTAACTTCTTAGAACTTCAACATGAAAACAATGTGAAACATGAACTCTGTTGACTTAAGGAGTGCACTGCCATCTGGCAAAATAGGGAACCTTGAAACCCTTGGATCCTGCTGGCACTGATTAGTGTTTTATTTTGGTGGACTCCAATTCTCATTTGTATTTCTGTAGGGTTCACTATGCAGATGGGATAGCATCATTTCATTTGATGATATCTGTGAGCTGGGAAACTAGCAGACAAAAAAAAAAATCCTTTAACAATTAGAGTAAATAGCGTCATTCTCCTGCAAAATCTAACAGTCATAAAGTCCAAAGCCTTCATAATCTTACCTTATAAAATTTTGACTCTTCATAAATATAGTCTTATGAGCAAATTTCTTATTTTTTTTTTAACCTAACCTGATTTAAAAATTCATTTGGCATCTCTCCTGTATACACAGAGTGGCCTTTACTCTTTAGGTAACAAGAAGAAGTTGCCTTGAGAATAATCCAAAGTGAATAAGTTAAAAGTTAATGATATCTGTTCCCTGTGTTCTTGGTCATCAAAGAAGCCCATTACAGGTACCTAGTTTTGGTAAGGGTAGCTAAGTTTTAACTCAATTAATGTATTTAGACTAAAATAATGAGATTATAATTTTGCATGTTTGCTATGGTCATTGGACAATTTCTTACATTTCTTGAAGTCAATGTCTATCTAGTGCTTTGGGGCTAAAATGAAGAATAGTGCTTTGGCAAAAAGGAAGCATAATAGAAGGCAAAGTATTATATTATCATTGTATCCTCTCTCATCACAGTCACTGGGGGAACTCAGTAAATATCAACAAATGAAATCAAAGAAAAGAGTTCCATGCATATCCAAGGAACTGAGAAAAGACACTTGTGACAAATTTTCAACTCGGTAAATACCTTGAGCACTTGCTATGTGCCAGGAGAGACAGAGAAGGAGCTCAGGTTGTCGGCAAATAGTGATTACTGCTCTACTTACTCTAAAATCAAAGCATTAAGCAAACACACATAGAAAAAACAGTAGAGCCAAGAAAGGTGGGGGCAGGGACCAGGAGGTAAGACCTACAAAAGGACATATTTCTTGAAGTGAGCCTTGAAAAAGAATCAGACGTTTTACAAATGAAGAAGAAAGCAATTGGAGAAAGAACTGGAGTGAAAAGAAGTGAAAGAACATGGAACTTTCTCATGGCTTGTGGTCTTGTGCACCCAGAACATGGGTAAGTGAAGGGGGAGAGAAGGAGGGGGAGCTAGAGCAGAAGGAAACGACAAGAAATAAGGTTGGGGAAGTGGTTAAGGCAAGTTTGTGAAGGCACACAATTCTTGAGTAAAATGATGCATTAATTAAAAGAAAATGCTTCTATTATATGAAACCCACAATGATATCTCTTATTTATGAAAATAAAAATGTTTCTGGGTTTTCTGCAATTTTTTTTCTGCTCTCTCTCTCCAAATCATGAATGCCAAGACTCCTTTAGTCAGCTTCAGACCTAAAAGCCTGTAATTATCGACACCTGTAATTATCGGAAAAGTATGCTGGTGTAAAAGGGAGGATCTGGAATAGACAATGCTTACAGGGAGGCAGAATGGAGCCTGAAATCCTGGCTCCCTACTGCCTCTCGCCCCCTCCAGCTGCCCAAGGACCTTGGGCCACTTCCTTCAATGATCTAAGCCCACTCCTCATCTCTATAGGTGGTGGAGGATTAAATGAGGTCATGCAAAACGAGTGGTTTACACAGTAAGTGCTCATAAATACACAGTGTTATTACCACTTGTCCTGTCCTCTCTAATTTAAATAGATACATTTGAATGAGAAATTTACTTGTTGGCCTCCCACTCCCCAAAGGGTTCGGCAAAAGAATTAGAAATGGAGTTAAAACACCGAAATTGTTTCCCAAATCACCGATCATCAAGGCATAATTTATGAAGGAGACAAAATTTAAAATGTGACAAAGGAAAGCACCCCTAGGGTAATAGCTAATGAAGTGTCCCACCTCAGCTGTGCTTGTTCAAGGACAAGACCCCGAAGATTCTTCCCTGATGTCACTGGGAGTGAACAAGAGTGAAGAGGGATGGATATTTTACAACATACCAGGTTGATGTGCTAACAGTCTAAACTTGACTTAAATCAAGAGACTTTTTTCTGCTTTGAATTAATTGTTTCATACTGTTTTAGTCCCTCCCAATGTAAGAAAAATGCTGACATACTTTTGCTTCCTAATTCATTTTATTCTCATTAATATTTTCACTTAAAAGAAGACAGCACATTTTTAACCTGTTCTTTTTTGGGGGTTCAAGTCCTCTTGCCCCAGTTCCACATTTTTGCTAGTTTAAAACTATTTGGGTGAGATGCGTAACACAATATTGATGCTCACGCTTTGCAACGTCCATAAATTCGCATTTATAGGTAAATGGTCAGTTCCATTCAAATCTGCCTGTGCGGATGCTCTTTAAACCACTTTAGTTACTAGAAACCAATTATGACACATTTATGTAAATTCAAAATCCACCAAAAACAAAGGATACACCACCTTCGTTTAATGATATTTTTTAAATTGTCCTAAGGAAGTAATTTTAGGAAAAAAAGTTGCTATAGTTGATTAAGAAAAATTAGGTTTTGATAAGTATGCTGATAAATGAATCCATTTCCAGTCCTAACGGCTTCTATGTTTATTGTCTGTCAATGGTTCTTATAATATTGTTGAATAATAATTAAATAAAGGCTGATGAGACAAGAGCATGCTACAAAGTCTATGTTTCAACAACGTTTCTGGAGTAAATATCCCATATCAACTTTATACAAATGAAGACGGAATTGTAGACGGAAGGCTTTCCTCCACAAGTTAGTGATCATTTGTATGGTCATAAGGATAACAAATAGTTCAGACAATTCTATGAAACAGCACAATTAAGCAACATAAATTGCTTTTATTTTTAGAGATGAAATGGAGAAGAGGCAGCTTCTAATTCCATGTGGTTACTAAGCACACCTGTTAAAAACCGTTGGCGCCAAAAATCACTCAAATAACCAGTATCACACTCAGTAATATATGACTCAAGATGTTAATATAGCCACCAAAGTACTGTGCAGAAGGTTTTTAGAAAAACAGAACCACAGGAGCTAAAATTAAACCATCCCCATTAGGCCAATGAGCAGCACAATCTAAATGATCGATACCTGCTTTCCTGACAACATTTGAAAGTAGCTAAAATCACAGCAAATAGCCTTCCTGAAATGAAGCCATAGACATAAATCCAAACATAGTTTGGTTTAAAAAGGAAAAAAAATAATCAGATTTTTTTCTGGGGGTGATAACTGTGGATCACTGGAGAAGAAGCTGCTCCAGAGAGCACAGGGGAGGTGTCCCACCCTGCCTGGCCACATGAGGTGACTGCAGCTTTGCTGGCCAGTTAAACGGTGGCGGTGGCGGGGCTCACACAGGGCAAGGGTGACTGACAGGTGCTCAGACCTCTAGTCCCCTGGAGGCAAAATCCACAATCCACAGAAACAGCCGCCCAACAAGCCAAGCATCATAAGCACTTAAACAAAGAGACATAAAGAAGATTTACCTCGGAGAAAAATTGTCCTCAGTGGTACTGGTGTGTGACCAGAAGCCCCTTCTTTCTGATCTGCAGAACAACTCTGTCAACCCCGGGTGTGTGGTCACAAGGCAGGAAGTGACTAGAATGACAAATCATCAGCCAGGGAAGAAACAGATCTTGTCTTTATAAGGACATTTTACTTAACTTTTTTTTTTATGTCCCCTCCCCCGCAAAAAAATCACCTGACAGGTCACATTGAAATTCAGAAGCCTCTTACCACTTCCTCTTTATAAGCATTTTTCTCTCTCCTTCCCTCTTTCTCCTCTAACTGGTCTCACAGGCCTTGGGCTACTTAAACCTGTCTGATTTCAGATAACAAGGCAAGGTGCTCTGACCCTAGTTGTGAATGCAATGCTCTGGTGCTTAGCTCCTTACGGCAAAGATAAACAAATTGTTCATTTTTAATGAAAGAGCCAAGGAGAAAGGTGGCAGTCCACCTGAAACAAGCTAAAAGGGATTTCCCTGGGAAAGTTCCGCCCCAGGCAAAACCAGACGCCTCTTAAGAGTCCTGGAACAATGATCTTATTGGTGCAAACAAAACAAAATGATCTCTTTAAGGGGAAGGGCCCGAAACGGAAGGTCACCATATTATTTACTCATTCTTTTATTTATAGAATATCGATGTACTAGGGATCTCTTTAACCCAATTAAAGATTTCAATTATTTAGATGCTTCTTACAAAGAGCACCAGCAGATCACGTGGGCAGCTGCTCTAGTTAAATTCCTTCCTACAGACCAGCTTTATTTTTTGAGTGCATATTTTATAAAATTAGCAAACGAATTTTAAAAGTTCTATGCTATGCCCAAACCCTGAATACTTGTCCTGAGGGCTGATTCTCTCTTCAAATGGAAGTCCTCAAGTCTAACAGCGGTGAAGGTTGTACAGCATCCTGAGTGATGCTGACCAACCATTATGCACAATGTGTCTCCACGTTGCCTGGAGCCTGTGCTCGGCTCCAGCAGCCAACCTGCTGTTGAGGAATGAGAATATGAGGCTGTGTCCCAGGTCTGATGGAGAGTTGAAGATGTTCTTATAGTTTAATAGGCGTCTGTATTTGCCAGGGGCTTGGGACCCAGCCAGGGGGTGTTCTGGCTGGGGCACAGGGGTTGGGGGCGGAATGCTGCTCTCGTATGTCTTTGGCTTTTTTGACTTCTCCTCTAGAAAGTTCCTGCTTCTGACCTCAAATGTCAGGCCCAGATGTTCTGGTCTCTCTACTTCATTAGCTAGTGGTGTGGCAACATCTTGGTCAGAACCCTACAGGAGAGGGAGGGCAGAAGAACAGGAAGAGAGGGTGGATATTTGGTCCGTTCTAGAAGTGGTTCAGCTCACAGAGAATGGTCAGGCCTCTTGTGACTCCGCAGGGAAGACTGAGGGAATAAGTCGGACCCTATTTGCTCCAGCGCATAATCACTCCCAAGTAATACATTGTGGGGCAGAGCCAGGGGTAGGGTTGAGGCAGGGGGAAGGGGTCAGGGCACAGCCATTCAAGGAATGACACAACAATTAACACCAAAATTGTGGAAGATTCAACCCCCAGTAGAGCTTGAGGCCCAAGATAGTGGGAGATTTGACTTCCAGTAGACCTTGAGCTTCATTATACACGCATTGTAATATATTAACATGATAAATAACATGCCCACAGGTGCCATGACAGTTCCAGGACTCACCATAAAAGGTCAAAGAGTGAGTGGTGGCCCAATTCCTGGGAATCCCAGCTCCTTCCCCAGGGTAGTTGGAATAATACTTCCACTTGGTGTGTGTGAAGCTACCAAGCCCATAAAAACTGGCACCACTGTGCCTCATGGCCTCTCTCGCTCCCTTGTCTTCGAAGATAGTGTGCACTCTGCCTATGGAGTGTGTATCTACTTTTACTTTAACCTGAGCACCCAACCCCTACACCTCGTGGCCTTTCTCTCGCCTTCTGAAACAGCCTATACTCTATGTAGTATGTATCTCTCTAAATAAATGTATCTTCACTCAACTGTGGCTCACTCTTAAATTCTTTCCTGTGCAAAGCCAAGGAACCACACTTGGCAGGGCATGTCCCAGGGACTCAGCTGAGACCTGGGACACAGCCCTCCTCTTGCCTCACATTCGTTTTGCCTGCATCAGGGGCGGTTC
Organism: Camelus ferus; assembly: GCF_009834535.1. Lineage (NCBI taxonomy): Eukaryota > Metazoa > Chordata > Mammalia > Artiodactyla > Camelidae > Camelus > Camelus ferus. The sequence goes on from NC_045709.1 coordinate 7,333,081, forward strand.
AAGAGGCACCTAAATTCTTTCAGGACACCAGAGACACATCATGTATCATTGTGGCAGGACTGATTATGCTACAAAGCAGCCAAATGCTGGTGTTTTTCATCCTGGCAGGAATAATCATCAGTCAGGACCCTGCAGCAGCACAGATAATATCTTGATGGTTTTGAGGATGAAAAAAATGTGAGATTGAAGGAGAATTTATAAAATGGCCTCATTTAGGCTAACAGATTGCTTATTCTTATGCTTGCCCTTAAAATGGTCAACTAACCTGACTGACCAGGTTGCTACTCACAGCTCCAGGCCTGTTGTTAAAATCAAGCTATTAATTTTACTGTTTCTGCTTTATTCCAGTAATTGAAAGTAATAATCATACTTGGTTTCTGAGTTGCTCTCCAGGGAGGTCATGGAACTGTAACCTTACAAAATAGCCTGAATTACCAAGAAGACCATGCCTTGGGTGCTTATGAGATAAACAGATCGACAAAGTGACAACCACTAGCCTCTACAGGATTGGTCGCCTGGAGACATCATGATGCCACTCTAAGTCTTATGACAAGAAAATGATTCTGTTGATTGTTATCAATGTTTTATTGTTTGAGCTATGGCTATATAATCACCCTGCTCCATCCCCAAGGTGGGCTCACAGTTTTGAAGGCACCAGCCTGCTGTGAGTCCCCTTTGCCCAGTAAAGGAATAAAGCTGTCTCTTTTCTTCTATGCTCTAAGATCCTGTCTCTGAGTTTCAGTTTGGCTTGTCAGGGACAGGAGCCAATCTTTTGGCAACAAATTTGTGGTGCCCAACGTGAGTTGCAAGACCACCCTCTCTCCTAAGGGGCTTCAGGTTCCACCCCACTGCCTGGTCAAAAATGCTCAAACGACTGACCCTCCGTGCCAACAGGAGGGACAACGGAGGATGCAGCCCAGCAGCTGCCAGAGCCTATTTTTTTCTGGGGATCCTTTTGTCCCTTGCCCTTCTGCCTGTCAATGGACCGCAGTCGGCTGAATTAACCCCTTGGAGGGAGAAAAGATGGCTCTGTTTCTTCTGAAGCATTGCATCTGATTAGCAAGCCTAGGGTAAGTTCCCGGTGATGACCGAGGACCCTTGATCTCCCATTGGGAGTTCTAATTAGACAGGTGGGGAACTCCCATCTGAATCTGAATAATGGGTACCCATCTGTAATGGAGATCTCAGGTTAAGAGAATTTGGAATTGAAAGTAGAATTTGAATTATTTGTAAGTTTGGAATTTGAATTTGCTTTAGCCTGTCATTTGTAATTTTGTGTTTCCATCTACTGACAAAGGCCTGATATTATAATCTGAAATCTGCATTTGTATTTGTATTTGGAATAAGTTACTATGGTGGGGGGGGGGGTGCGCCGTCTATTCCATCCAATAGCCCATTAGGTAAGATCTTGAATGATTGGTCTAATTATAGTTATCCACCTATGACTAAGAAAATGAATGGTTTTAGGAGCCACTTAGAAGGAGGCCCAATGTCTAAATCAAGGGAATCTACAAATGCCTGTGGTAGACGTGGCCGTTCACGCTGCCAAGCCAAACTGGGACCCCAATACCACCGAAGGTCTGATGATGCTAAATCATTACAGACAATGTGTTCTAACTGGCCTCAGAAAGGGCTTCCAGAAACAGACTAGCTTACCAAGGTACAAGCCCTAAAACAAGAGCCAGCAGAAAACCCATCCACTTTTCCAGAACGGATCCGTCAGGCTTATGAAAAGTACACCAACCACCCTAAATCCTGACTGATCCAAAAAATGTGCACATGGTGAATATGACTCTCCTAAGCCAAAGCTCAGATGACCCAGGGTGCAAATTAAACAAGCCTGAAGGAGCCATAGGCAAGAACCCCGGGGAATTACTGGAAATTGCCTTTGAAGTCAGTGAACGTTCTGATAGCAACTCACCCGGGGGCCTTTAGTAAACAGAAGCCCAAAGGGCAAAAGGGAGATAAGAAAAAGCCAACTGTGACTATTAATCAGTCTGTCTGTTGCAAAGAGGAGGGACACTGGAGAAAGGATTGCCCAAAACTAAAATCAAAGAAAGAAAGCAGGAAGAACAAGCACCTTCCAATGTAACGGTCACCTAAGGAACCACAGACGAGGAAGGTGATGACTGATGGGGCCCAGGGCTCTTGGCCATCTTAAGGACTCCCATAACAACTGCCACGCAAGAGCCCCGGGTACAACCGACAGTGGGCTCTCAACTAGTGGACTTCCTAGTGGATACTGGAGTGGCATACTCAGTTCTGAACTGTAAATTGGGAATACTGCTAGAAACTTCTGTCCCACTACCAATGACTCAACCACTGTTACGACCTCTGGAATGCAAATTTTGAGAAAGTGGGTAAGTAATTTGGAACTTGGCTTGTCAAGAACAAATAGAAATCTTAAATGTCTTTCATAGAAGTTAGTAAAAATGTTTAGCTATTTAGCCAGGAAACTTTGATTTGTTCCATCTGCCAGAAACCCAATTTGAATCTAACCTCTTGTAACTGATGAATCTTACATTGTTGTACCTGATTCATGGCTAGAATCTTGGAATGGGAACCATGAGGTTTGTGTGTCATAGATGTATGCTATAGCCAAAATTAATTTGTAAAAGAGCTCTATTTAATTAGCTTAAAGAGAATTAAAATGATTATATAAATACTCAGGAATGTAAACAAAACTGGCGAGAATGAAAATCAGGTTCACGTGATCTAGAAAATATTCAATATGGAATTGATACCAGGTATTTGAAGCTAGCTTAAGCTTATTGGTTTGATTAATATAGACATGTCTTTAGATTCATTAATGTTAAGCATAAAAATTTTATTGTACTTAGGTTTAATAGAAGTCCAATAAGACCTTGCCATACCTGCTACAAATTAGTCAGGAAGAAAAATAACTTCGTATAATATTCTTATCAATAACTTAATGCAAATAAGAAAGATCCTTTGGGTAGACTCTTTAGGAATGATTATTTCAGGAATGTCTACTCAAATGATCTCCCCAGATAGTTGATAATTTAGCACAATTTTAAAATTCCAAGTTAAGTTAAAGGATGGAAGTTTATTAAACAGGTAGGTCACTTCCAGATAAAATACGATACTGAAACATTAATTACTGAGTATTAACTTCCTCCTACAGAGAAACTAAAGGTATTTAGAAATATTAGTAACTGTTTGGTGCCTGAAATATTCTCTATTATTAAGGGAAACATCTCAATATGCTAGGAAAGTAAGATGAGTGTTTTCAGTAAAAGAAGGTATGAGGAATGGAATTGTATTTTCTTAATGGAAAAAGAGTGATTTTGTCCTAGAGCTGGTTGCTTCTAAACGGAAAAGAAATAAGGGACAAAATAATATGGATACAGAAAGTTGTGGAAGGTTTATGGAAGAGGAACCCTGAGAAAAGAGTTTTGTACATGGTTGGGATTAGCTAAGCGTAGAATAAATTTAGTTGAGTACATAAATCTTTGAAGTAAGCTGGTACAAGACTAGATTTAGTTTTCTCTGTTAAGAGGACAAAATTTTCTTAAAATGTTAATCTGCCTTTAGTAATAGATTGTGAAGTTTCTTTTACCCCTAAGTGATTTGTTCTGTATCTGCCTTTAAAATATTTTTATTGCTATCTTGGGAATAAGTATTGCTTCATAGTGACCTATGCTTTTATCTGATCATGTGTTTTGAAACTTTTTAACAAGCTTCCCAAATATCAAATTTTAATCAGAGTTCTTTTGACCTCTAGCTAACCTTGGGATGCTTCAGAGGGCCCTTGAAGCATCCCAAAGAGCGATTTTAAACTAGTAAGTTTCATTCGGTATGTTAAATTACATGGGAAGTATTGTCAAACGAACAAAAAAATCTTCTTAGGTTATATTGTATGGGAAAATGTTAGTAATATAGATATTCTAAAAATTATATAGAACTTGGTTAGTTGCTTTCTGAGTTGTTATCCAGGGAGGTCATGGAACCCGTAACCTTACAAAATAGCCTGAATTACCAAGAAGACCATGCCTTTGGTGCTTATGAGATAAAGAGATCGACAAAGTGACAACCACTAGCCTCTATAGAATTGGTCGCCTGGAGACATCATGACACCACTCTAAGTCTTCTGTCAAGAAAATGATTCTGTTGATTGTTATTGATGTTTTACTGTTTGAGCTATGGCTACATAATCACCCTGCCCCATCCCCAAGGTGGGCTCACAGTTTTGAAGGCACCAGCCTGCTGTAAGTCCCCTTTGTCTGGCAAAGTAATAAAGCTGTCTCTTTTCTTCTATGCTCTAAGATCCTGTCTCTGAGTTTCAATTTGGCTCATCAGGGATGGGGGCTGATCTTTCGGCAATAAGATCACCGTGGTCTCCCTAACTGTGAAGCATCCCTGTGGCTTCAGGATGGAATGGAGGTGTAGAAGTAACACTTCATAAAGAGGAACAGAGACTCATTTCATTTACCTGGGAGGAGAGCAGCAGCATTCTGCATCTACTGGTATCTGGTCATCCGAGATCTGAGGAATCTAAAAGAGGAGCAAAATATACTTGTGCTTGGGTTCGACAAGTGTTGGAGTGCCTGTCTGGAGGCATCAGTGATTCAGAAATGAATAAGATGTAATTGCTGCTCTCAAGCAGAATGTAGTCTGTAGAGGAGTAAAAACATGTGAGTAGATAAATGCCGTTGACTAGAAAAGAGGTGAAAAAGGCAGTGGGACGTTAAGGCAGGTGCAGATGTGAGCAGAGCTGATGTTTCAAGAGGGTGAAACACGTGTGGTTATGCCTAACAGCTGGTTCAAGTCAAAAAAAGGACATTGGATTCCAGGCAACACCTAGATTCTGGGACATGAAAGCCGCTGAGTTGTGCTGCTTGCAACCACCCTCTTGCAGGAACCCTCTCCTCCAGCACCAGCTTTGGCTCCACCTCAGCCACCCCACCACCTCACCCACATCCTGAACCAATACTTCAATCTTTATCCTTTTATCTGCCTCATGGTGGCATAAGTCTACCCAGTGGCAGGCAATTGTTTAGGTCTTAGACCAAGGTTTTTTGGGGGAGGAATATTTTATCACTGTTGATGTTTAGAATTGCCTGTGCATCATGATCATAAACAGCAGGCTGATTTTGGTTTTATTATTTTTACGTTCTCTGCAGACCTTGCGCCCAGAGAGGATCTCTCCCACCTCCTACCCCACTATCCACATGCCTCTCCTGCCACCTCTGCTACCTCACCAGCCTGTGCTTTGCCTTCCCTCTCTCTCTGCTGCCCTCCTTGCTCTGTCACTCCCCAGGCTGCCCTGGAGCCCACTGCCTCCGTCCCCAAAACCGCCTCAGCTGCTCCTCTCCGGCCACTACATGCTGCTGAAGACAGTCACAGAAACAGACTTGAAATGCTATCAAGCTGCTGGCCTTCAGAGCACCATTTAGAAATACTTTTGCTCAATTTTATTCATTCCTGAGGGCAGGCCTTCTCAGCCTGGGGTCCATGGGCTCCTAAGATTGTACGGGTAATTGTGTGTGTGTGTGTGTGTGTGTGTGTATATATATATGCTTTTTTTCCGGGTCCACCCATCATACTATTCATCACAGTATTCAAGAGATCACAGAACCCAGAAGTTAAGATATTTATTCCAAATTCTCTCCTCTTGCCTCAATCTCCCATTCTCCCCTTCTGCATCTTTCCTGACCTCAGATTCCTCCCCTTTGTTTACTGAGATGATCTGAGTCATCCAGTATGAGCTTCTATCTCTCACCTCCTCAATTCTCACAAGATCCACTTCTCCCTTTCTTTCATTCTTAAAGGAGGAGATGTTTTCCTATCTACCCAAAGTCAATAGTTCCTCATTTTAATCTTTATCTTTTATTTTCTACTTAGATATCTTGCCCCATCAATTATCTCATGTTTTCCCAGTATCTTTAATCTCTTATACTCTCTCCACTTCCCTCTTCCTGCACTGTGGGGTTTGGACAAAGGGAAAGACATCTCTACTTCACTCTGCTGCCCATCCCCTCCCCCTGATATTTGATGGGCAGGGAATAAGAGGGATTAAGATGAGCACAATATCCGCCTTTGTAGACTCTCCACTGAGGTCAAGGATGCAGACAAGTGATAAGCCAGTGGTCCTCAGAACCATGACAGAAGAAGAGCTGAGTGACTGCAGGAATACACAGCATCCAAACCCCTGGCCACTACTGTATTTTCTGTCCCTAGAGATTTTGCTGTTATGGACAGTTCACATAAATGGAATCATGCAACATGTGGTCTTTACTGACTAGCTTCTTTGACTTAGCAGAATGTGTTTAAGGTGTCTCCATGTTGGGACCTGTATCAGTACCTCATTCCTTCCCATAGGAGAACAGCCACTGAATGAGTGTACCTACCACATTTAATTTATCCAGTCATTAAAGGACAGACATTGAATTGTTTCTACCTTTTGGGTAATGTTGCTATGGACATTTGTGTACATGTCTTTCTGTGGATATATGTTTTAATTTTTAATAAAGTAATACATATATACAATTTTAGAAGTCAAGTGTTACTCAGGGTTTATAAGGAAACACCAGTCTGTGGACACATGGCTTCTTCATCACCAATTCCAATTCTCCAGAAACTACTATTTTCAACAGTTTTAGCTATTTCTTCTGCTGCTCCATATTTCTAGATGCTTATACTATGTCTTGACTGTTCAGATTCAACTTTTTTTTTTAACTTCTTACTGGGGGAGGTGAAGATTTGACCCTCTCACTCTCTCAGAGAGATCACACCAGCCCTCCCACCATCCTCTAAAACAGGTTATAACACCTTTAAACCAACGTTCAGTTTTGACAATGATTATGCAAATATTCATAGCTGAGTTATGTAGAGCAAGATGTTTATATTTCCTTTTTGCATTTTTTTTCATTTGTTAGGTTTCTATTTGCATATTACTAATTCTGTACCAAATTCTCCAATAGGGCTAAAATGCAATTTGAAACACCAGGAAATGAATCCATTCCTCCTTTCTTTCCCCTGGAGAGGTCCTTCCTAGAGTCCTCTGTCCTGTGTCTGGTCCTGCCGCCTAGCTTCCATCTAGAAGCTTCCCTTCCCCACCACCCTGGGAATCCCCGTCTCCCTCGGGGTTGGATTTTCTGTTTCTGGACCACATACCTTCCACTTTTGTGGTCTACTTCCTTGTTTTAATAAGCACATCCTCTAGTAGATTCCTGAGAAAGATTGTGTGGGACATAAACTTCTCAAGACATTTTATAGCTGAAAACACGTAGAGTCTACCCTTATTCTTAGAAGTCCACACATTTTCTTTCAAAATGCTAAAGGAATCGTTCCAGTGTTCTTGAGAGGTCTGCTCACTTGTGGTCCTGACTTATGGTCCCTTGCATGTCATTCTTTTCTTTTTCATTTCTGGAAGTATTTAGGGTTTTAACTGTATGCCTGACATTCTGAAATTTTATGGTCTGTCTTAGAGTGGGCCTGTTTCCATCCACTGTGCAAGGGACTCAGTGGGTCTCCTAATTCAGAAATTAAAATATTTCAGTTCTGGGACTTTCTCTCTCTCTCTTTTTCTCTCTTATTTCCTTTCCTCTGTCTTCTATGTTCTCTTTCCTTAGGATTAGATTTATTTGGATGTGGGACTTCCTGAATTGAGCCTCTAATTTTCTGCCTCTTGGCCTTCTTGTTCTACTGTCAGGGAAGTTTTTAACCCTTTCTTCAAAACTTCTATTGAACATTTTATTTCCTCTATCATTTTTTTAAACAGTCAAAAGCTCTTTTTCTCTGAATCTTCCCTTTTTTAGAGGAAGATAGGGCTCAGGATGGGGTGAAGAATGTCTTGCTGCTTCTTATATAAGCTTTCTACCAACGCTCCTGTCTTTCAGCTCTATCCTGTACCCCTGCCTTCAAAGGTACGTGGTGCCTCAGACTTCTGAGCTTTGCTGAGAGTCTGTGGTGGGATTTCGTTGCTTCTTGTTGTCTCCTTACAGGCTTTGGGTTCAGCTTTGCTGTGTGTGCTCAGGCACTTCCCACACTCCATCGATTCTATAGCCTCCAACATCCTGCTGACATTGTTTGTCCACTGCTGCCCCATTTGACAGTTTCTCCTACTAGACTGAGAATCCCGTGAGGCCAAGGGCTGTGTTTGTTTTCTCAGCTTCTAAACACTATACCTGGCATTTCAAAAATACCTGTTGAATAAATAAATGAAGAGGACTAAGCTGAGACTCAAAGGAGGAGATGGAAAGAAAGGCAGAAATACACTCTCACCACAAGGGCATGGCATGTGCAGAAGATCGCAGGTGATGGAAAGCAAGGAGCATCTAGAACCTGACAAAGCAGAGCACCCCTGCAGGGAAGAGTGCAAGGCAGCAAGGTGGGAGTGGTGGAGAGCGCAAAGCCAGAGGAAAGGCTGGAGAAGGGAGCAGAGACCAGACGGCAGTGGGTCTTTTAGCTGTGTTAAGGTGTTTGGGCTTCACCCAGCAAGCAGTGGGGAGATCTTTTAGGGTCTGTATTCATGTGCTAGGGCTGCTGTGACAAAGGGCCACAAATTGGGTTGTTTAAAATAACAGAAATGCATTGTCTCATGGTCCTGGAGACTAGAAGTCTGAAACCAAGATGGCAGCTGGGTTGGTTCCTTCTGAGGCTGTGAGGGTGAATCTGCCCATGCCCCTTCCCCAGCTTCTGGTGATTGCTGGAAACCTTTGGTGTCCATGGTTTGTAGAGGCATCAGATCTCAGCTGTGTCTAAATTTCCCCTTTTTATAAGGAGACAGTCATATTGGATCAGGGCCCACCCTAATGACCTCATCTTAATGTGATCATCTGCAAATAGCCTGTTTCTAAAGAAGGTCACATTCACAGGCACTGGGGGTTAGGACAGGACTTCATATCTTTTCTGTGTGTGTGTGTGTGTGTGGTGGGAGGCACAACTCATAACAGGATCTTAAGCAGAAAGGGACACAATCAGACCTGTATTTTAGAAAAATCTCCCTACATCCAGTGAGAAGAATGAGATGGTGGGGGCTAGGGTTGGGGAGGGGAGGATAAAGATCAGACCATTCCAGAGGCCCTTGCCTTCAACGTGGTATAAGGTGGTGACGAGTGGTGGCGGGACAGATAGAGGTGGGTAGATTCAAGGGACACTTGGTCAGCAGAAAGGACGAGAAAGGACCAGATTCAGAGGAAGAAAGAGACTGAAAGGGGGAAAGAAGGAGTTAAAGATGACCCCGTTTCTGGATGGGAAGCTGGGTAGAGGGTGAATGGTACCATTCAAAGAGACAGGGAGCCGGGGAGGAGCGGGTTTGCAAAAGAGGATTATGAATTTAGTAAATGCTACCTTATTCCCTCAATTCCCTCACAGTTGTTTTTGTTTTTTTTTTCAATCAGGCTGCTCCTTTAAAACTGTGATCTGAAGGACTTTACTTAGTCTTAAGGTCTTCGACCTAATGCAACATTTAACCGCCCTTTGTCCAGACTGTCTTCTCCATGAACAATTATTTATATTTCATTGCAAAATGAACAATTCTACTCTGAAATCCTGCTATGATCTCAAATACCTAAAACTGACATCATCATTCTTCTGACAAACAAGCCACTCCCTACCCTATTCCGTACTTCCTTAGTCCAGCCAGAAGTGCATCACTGGTCCAGGATAGTCTGGAGTACTCCTTGACTCCTACTTTTTCTCTTATTCCCACATGAGGTCAAAGTTGCATCTGTTTGACCACTCAGAGTCTTTCCCAATTTTGTGCATCTGTGTCTCTTCCATCTTACTCAAGCCCTTGTTACCATACCCTTGGGCTTGTGATCAGCTTCCTGATTCACTGTTTCGTGCCTTGCCGCTCCTTACCCTCTCCTGCATCTCACCACGTTACTCTTTATAAAGCTACACCCTCCTCCCGCCGCTCTCCCTCTCATCCACCATCTGAGAGTACTCATCACTTCCAGGAGTGTCCAAATGTTGCCTTGATCCATCTTTTAAGCCTGATACTAACAACACAAGCTCTCTGGTGCTCGAGTGGGTCTGTTAACCCTGCGACACGTCTGGCACAATTCACTAAGCCTGTGAGATTCCTGTCTCTCTTCCCGCCTGCCCTCCCCATTCCCCATTCCAATCAATCTCAATCATTCTGGAACCAAGAACAAGACTGGCTACATAATTTGTGAACCCTAGTGCTAAAGAAAAACAAGGGGCTCTTTGTTCAAAAATGATTAAGAATTTTCAGACATTGACAACAGAGCATAAAACCAAGTGTGGAGGCCTTCTGAGCACAGGGCCCCATGTAGCATGGTCTGCATGCCCATAGAGTGGCCCCGGATCAAGAATCCTTCCTTGACCACCAATCTATTCTTCTTCTCCTAAATCTAAAGTGCTTGTTTATATGCCATTCTTGACATTGACTGCATGCTACCTTTCTTTGTCAATTAATGTCTGTGACTACATCTCTGTGTTTGCAGCATCTCTGTTCATTCATCAAGCTCTTATTAGGAATATACTGCATGTCCCGGCCCTCAGAAAACAAAACCAAAAGACTCAGTCTCCTACACTCAAGGAGTTCGAAATTTAGAAGGTTACCAAATATACTAACAATTATAATACTCTGTGATAAACATTGTAATAGAGAAGCCCAGGGTACCAACGATATGGGGAGGAATGAGAATGCAGGCAGGAAGGCATCTAGAAGACGTATAGCTGAGTCTCCAAAAGTGTGTAGAAGCTGGTCAGGCAAAGAAGGGGAAAGAGAGCAATAAAGACAGAGGGACTAGTTTATGCAACCAGCGTGGGCATGTTCTGTGCAGCTCCCACCCAAAATGTCAGCTTCCAGAGGACAGGAAGTGCACCCTCTCCTGGCACCTAACACGAGTCATTGCTCATAGGACAAATTCAATAAATATTTGGTTAGTTGAGAAGGCAAATTGATTCTATAAATAATATGGCATTTAAAAGTTAAACCAAAGAGCAAATGTAATTAGATATTTTAAGTATACATCTAAAATTCACTCTCTAAGCATGATAGTATGTCTAGAGAATTTATATATACAGATGCCATATAAGGACTGACTTTCACAGCTGTTTAATGCTTTCTGATAACAAGGCAATGAAAGCTGATGATAACTATTATTATCAGGTAGATTATAGAAGGATGAGGGCTGTTTACAGCTGCAAATTTTATGTTCACAAAATGTCAAGTACATAAAAATGTTATCTCTGCAATATTTCTAAGTATTGGAAAGTTGAATGCAGCACACTATTAGGGCTTTGACCATCTCAAGAGTAGAGACTTTGCATACCTTTAATTTATCACAACACCCTAGATATTCACTGATATTTATAACCCATCGGCACTAACAGAGTCATTAAAACAGATGCAGGCTGAACCGAATGTCTGCTACTTACATTCAGCTTCCCACACTGGAAATACAGTATTTTACCAACTTTTGTAAACAGATATGCTGCCGCTGTGGCTGAGACCACGTTTGAGACGTTCCCAACTACCAAGAATGCAAATACAAGGACAAAGGTTTTAAAATAAGCACTGGAAAACAACAAAAGAAAAAGAGTGCGGATCAAGTATTAAAATGGAAAGCCATGAGCCCTTCAACAATGCAAACCTAAAAATAACAAACATTTTAAAAACTAGTGAGAAAAACATTTGAGGGCAGTACACAGGAAAAGCTAAAGACTTGAAATTAGAAATCTTAGGGACAAATCCTGATGTCAGCATATGCTGACAGAGCCTGAGTAAGGCATTGCCCCCTTCCTTGGCTAAACTTACGTGTACACTGGAGAAAATACCACCTATATCACAGGGTTAATCTGAAAAATAAGTGAGATAATATATGCTAACACACCCAACACAGTGGTCCTAAATAGTGCTGGATTTTAGCTGAATCTGAATTTCTCAACTGTGATTTATTTAACATACTTACATATTTCACTATATCGATTCAATTTCATTCATCCAATCCATCTTTTTTTTTTTTTTTTAAGATTCAACTGGAATTTGTTTTGCATCTGCAAGTGCCCTGTGCCGGGGACCATAGCACATCATATTTAATACCTCCAGCAAACCCACGATATAAGTGGTATTTACTCTATTTTAAAGCAAAGAAACTGAGGCCCAGATGAAGAGGTTTTGTTTTTTTCTATTTATCTGCAGCTGCAATATGAAAATACTTCTACTCAAGTTCTCCATTCTTTAAATAGAGATATGAATCAGCCGCTAATTCTCTGCACACTAGGCCAGAGGATAGTCAGAATACAACAGAGTTCCCGGATTTCAGTCTTACTGACTGAGCAAGTATTTACTGGGTACAATGGAGTTCCCAGGAAGACACAGAACAAACCCAGGTAAAGAGGATCTTAGAGAACTCAGGCAACAGAGTGTAAAACAATGAAACTGATGATGTAGACTAGTCTGGGGGCAGAGAGTGGAAAGTGACTGGAAGCAGGGAGGAGCATTTGGAAGACACGACTATTGACAAGGTAGGAGGCAATAGTGGCCTGGCCTGGATGGGGGCAGTGGGCAACCGAAGCAAGAGACAAACGTGAGAGACGTCTCTGAGGCTGACTGTCTCTAGAGGATTAACTGAGATGATGAGTCAAGGGTGACTTTGAGGTCAGTCTGCTCAGGGAAGAGCGACATCCTGGATGGAAGTGTGGCACTGAGGGAAGACAAGGATGAGATCCACTGGACCACAGTGAGGTTAGGGCCAGGCTGAAAAGGCTCGGGAGAGCTCACCTGTGCAAAATGCAAGCTCTGTAACTGGAGTGTGGGCTAGGTCAAGGCAGAAGATACAGACTTGAGCCTCATCAGCAGGGAGACAGCTAAAATCATGGGCTGGCGTCAGCCCTCTAGGAGGAAGCACTTAGAAACACATGCACGGAAGTTCAAGGGCTGACCTCTAACACTAAGAGAAGGAGAAAGAAGAGCCAACGTGACCCAATTTGGGGGCATGTACTGGAAAGTATTTAGACAATATTATCTTAGCTTTCAGATTATTTTCAACTAAATTAGATAATAAAGGACTATGTTTTATTCTTGTTTTTCTGTGCCCAGCAAAGTTTAAGTATCAATAAAAGAGAAGGCACGTACACTTTAAATTCTGGCCATTTTTAAGAAGACTCATATTCAGAGAAAGGGAATCATGGCTGAAAATGTAGCCCCATGAACCAAACAGGAATATTCTCATCCATTTCCATTTCCACCAACGTGGAAGATCTGCTCCCATCAGCAAGCCCCTGCGAGTGTGCCCAGCAAGTCTGAAAACTGGTTTCTGCCTGCACTGATCCCAGCCTCCAAATTCATTCACTGCTTTCCTCATCCATCCTACTTTCTGCAAGGCACTCACAGCCAGACGTTGAGAGTACGGTGGTGGATAAGATGGACACACTCTCTGTTCTTGAGGAGTTCATAATCCAGTCTGTGATGGCTTATATCCTTTCTCCTTGCTTCCAATCTGAAGTAAGCAGGACTGAGCCTCAGTGACATTTCCCATTGTCCTTTGGCCACGTAATTTTTATAGACGGAGGCTGAGTGCTTGTTAACCAGCAGGTGGAAGTCTTCTTTCAGATGAATCATAAAGGAGCCAGAAAATGTGACAAATACCTGCCCCAGTGGTCACACATCTTAACCTGAGTAGTGTGTGGTCCCTGTTACCACTCCAGACGGCTGTGTCGGTTGTCCACACTGTGAGGCTTGTGGCTTTACAGAGGCCTCCTTGTCCTTTATGACTCCAGCCAGAGGAACGAGAACATGGGAGGGAGAAGCCTTCATCACCTCATCTCCTTCCTCACTGCATTGCCCTTTCTTATGTAAATCAAGAGAAATGAAGGGTAAATGAAAGATAAATATATATTTTTAAATTAAGAATAAAAAAAAGGAACAAGCACCAGAATGAATGGGCTTCTCCAAAACGACTCTTGGTGGTAGGTTTACTGAAGCTACTGAATTTCTACATTTTCATTTTGTAAGTGTTCAGAAATAGAAAGCAAAGCTTCAGAGGAAGGGCACCAACTTGGCCAACTCTAGTAGGTGGCATTGGTGGGCATCAGTGAGCACACAGACTTGTTTTAACCTCTAAGCCATTTTCCTACCTAAGGTTTGAGTCAATCTCAAGTACCTACAAGGACCAGGCAGGTAACTAAACTGAGGGAAATGGGCCAAGTGCTAAGTGGCAGGGACTGACACACACTGGAGAATATGTGTCTTGTCTTAAAGGTAGTAACAAAAGGAATGCAAATTTGATTGTTCAAGAGAAACCTGGAAATCTGGATTTTTATGTGAAATCATCTAATTTTTTAAAAAATACTGGCAATGAATTAAAACAATTAAATGTCATGTTGGTTTATCTGTAACTGATTCATCCCGAGGTCATTAACTTACAAACTCTGGTCAATGGCAAGTTTGCTGTTTGTACCAACATGGAAGCCACAGCAGGTTTACAAACATGATTAAGCTTAGCATGAGCAGTCAATGCAAAAGACTCAAGAATGTTGAAATAACCTAAAGGAAGAGGCATGCAGTTACAGTGGAAATGAAAAGAGAGACAAACCTAAGAGTGGTGAGAAAATAATGACCACTGCTGGCGCTTATGGGAGGAAGTTTCAACAGTAAAAATGATACTGAAATGTTGATAACAAATCATGCAAAATGTTGAAATGGGCTTGACCTATGTAATCATCATCATTATCAGTCAGAAACTAGGGGAAAATCTTTGGTGTGATAAATATTAGACACCTAATATTAATTCAGAGGGAGAAGGCTAGGAATTTCAGTAATAACATACCATGGAAAACTGCATAGAAACTTGTTGCAAGGCATGAATAAGACTATTGGTTCAAAGCTTGTTTCGTTAAAGTTTATGTTGAGGTTTTGGTGCAGATTCCTGCATCCATCGATTCATTCAACAAATTGAGCACTTACGACGTGCCAGGTACCACCAGAGGCACTGGACATACAATAGTACATGAAACAGACAAAAGTACTTGACTTTTTGGAGTTGACATTTCAGTTAAGAGAGACAGACAAAAGTCAAGGTAATGAAGTATCTAATGTATCAGACAGTGATAAGTCTTAGGAAGAGAAAAATTAAGTCAGGGAAGGGGAAAAGAAGTTTGCATTCTTTTGTGGGGAGAAGGGCTAAACGGAATTGAAATTCTAAAAGAGGTCCACACTGTAGGTTTAAATTTGAAGTCATCAGCATACAGATGGTATTTCAAGCTGTGAGACTGGATGAGATCACCTAGAGGGTGATGATAAAGAAGAGAAGTGGGCCAGGCTCTGCGCTTTGGGGCACTCCAGCATAAAGGCTCAGGAAACGAAGAGGGGCCAGCAAAGTATACCAAGAAGAAACTCTCAGAGAGGTGGGATATAAATCAGGTGATTGTGATGCAGTGGAGGCCTGGGGAAGATAGATCGCAAGTTGGGAGAAGGCTCAACCTCTGAAAAGCTGCCGGTGGTCATATAAGGACAGACAACTACTGAGCACTCTATACAGAAACCTGGAGGCCATTCGGAATCATGTGAGAGCAGTCTGGTGGAGGAGTGGGACGGAAGTCCCACTGAAGAGCTTTCCCAAAGCAATGAGAGGGAAGAAATTGGAGACAGCAACTATGAACAAATTTCAAAAGATTTATTGTAAGGGGAAGAAGAGAACTGTTGCGGAAGCTCGTTCAAGGGGGAAGTGGACTCAAGAGATTTTTTTTTTAAGGCAGGAGAAATAACAGTATGTTTCTATGATTCCAGGAATTATCCAGTGGAGAGAAAGAAAAAAATAATACTGCAAGAGACAGAGGGACGATTTGCGGAAGCAATTTTCTTGACTCGATAAGAGAGGGTGAGCTCTAGGGAAAAGCAGAGGGCTCAACCTTGGCTGGGAGCAGGGGCAGCTTATCCACAAAGACAGGAGAGCAGAGGAAACGGTCACAGGTGCTGGAAGGTGGGCCTGTGGAGATTCTCCTGACTGCCTCTGTTTTCACACTGAAGGATCTGGGGGAAGGAGCTACGCAAGGGTTGCAGAGAAAGAAGAGTGTATGAAATAGCTGCCTAGGAGTTAGGAAGAGTGGATGCTTTGGGGCATATGGATGATGGCTGAGCAACATTCAAGGCTAGTGATCACATTTAAAACATTTTTTTTTCTTTTAATTTCTTACCTTTTCATTTTGAAATCATTTCAGAATTGCAAAAAAAAAAAGGTGCAAAAATAGTTCAGAGAATTCCCATATGTCCTTCACCCAACTTCCCCAAATGTTAACACCTTATACGACCACAGTATAACTGTCAACATCAGAAAGTTATCACTGATCCACCACTCTTTACTGAACTACAGGCCTTTTTCACATTTAGTAGTCTGTCCTATGAATGTTATTTTCCTAGACTAGGATCCAATCCATGGTCCCATATACTATTTACTTGTGATGTCTTCTAGTCTCCTGTCATCTGGGACAGCTCTTCAGCCCATATTTCATCACCTTGACACTTCTGAAAGGGTTAGCCATAGAATGCCCCTCAGTTTGGGCTTATCTGTTTCCTCACAATTTAAATCAGGTATGTATTTTTGGCAAGGATTCCAAAAGTGACGTGCCCTTTTTAGTGCATCGTATCACGGGGCACACGATGCCTGCCAGGGTCCTCCATTGTAAGCTACTATTTCCTTTGTAATTAATAATTAGGTGATCATGGATTTAAACTACGAGCATGTCACATGGTTTTTCTCCCACTATTCATCTCCACTGGTGCAGGTCCTAAGTACCTAGAGGGATGATTTTATATTGTGGTTTATCAAGTGAGGACCTTGGCCAAAGTATAAGCTAAAACAGTTGCTGACATCATCAAAAAGAAGGGTTAACTGCCTCAATAGATTTTCAATGTAGACCAAGACAATCAATTATAGAAAAGGATGCTTCATAGATTGTATATCAAAAGAGATAAACAGGGGGTATAGCTCAGGGGCAGAGCATTTGACTGTAAAAGAGATAAACAGACCCAATTTTAAAGTTTTCCAGGGCTGATTGATTTATACTCATCTTTATTGGAAATACTTCTAGGGACTTCTGGGAAATACTTCTTAAATCCATTTTTGTCATTATAGACTTATGTACAAGTGTACTTGAAAATAGCCTTCAGAAATCAAACCTGTTCCTAAGTAGAAAAGAGTTTCTAGATTTTCATTCATCCATCCAACAAATACTTATTGGACCAATACCTGGTCCAAAACCATCTGAACAGCTCGTTTGTGCCACAGGCGATAGAGAAAATAAAAGATGTGTCAGATATCTAATTAAAACATTCCAGGGGCTCCATGAAAAAGCAAAGGTTTTCCCAAATGAAATTGAAACTATGATTGAATATTCTGAACTTCTAGTATAGTAGATGTGCCTAATTAAACATTTTTCTTGCAATAGGATCTTGAACTCCTCTGTGGCTTCAGCTATCTACTTTCAGAGGTGGACAATATATCAGACCACAAGTCAAGAGATCCTGGATCTAAATTTGGCTGTGTTTCAACCTGTGTGGTTAGATCACATCCGGACAGCAAGGTGGTGAAGAGCACATGCTTTGGGGCTGCAAAGGCTTGGGTTCCTAACCTGGTTCCTAGGTTTATGGTCTCTGTGCCTTCGGACCAGCTTCTTAATCCCTCTAAGCCTGTTTCTTCATCAAAAGAGGAAAAGGAAACAGCAGTCGCATCCTAGCATAGTTACAAGAAGAGATACTTGGAGAGCACTGAGCATAATGACCAGTACACAGCATATGCACCAAAAGTAAGTCATATTTAATCATTTTTATTATAATTACTATTATTCTTAGTCACCTTTCTGTGTTTCATTTTACATAACTGTAAAATGCAGGGAATCATCAAGACCAGAATCTCTCCAACATGAATAAATATCTGGAAAAATTATCCCAGACTTCCAGAGCTGTCTTTTACTATTTCTATCACATGTGCAAATATAAAACTTGGCATAAACTGCTAAAGCCGTTAGATCCTAACCATAAATCCAAAATCAGCTTAAAATTAAGTTCAAAACAACAATACCGACAAAACCAAATTAAACCCTTAAGGAGGGTAGTGGTGATTTTCCGGAGTTAAGTCACCCGGTGAGCATGGCGCCATGCCCCCGGGATGCAGGCTCTGTGTTCACTGCCCACGTGTCTGCTGTGTTCTGCAGTAGCTCATTTCTCCCACTCAGCTTTCTTTGAACTACAGCAACCTTCAGTGACATCACTGCATGAACTCATGATTTATTTGGAGCTGGTTCTTTTCTCATTAGCTCTTGAATTTTGAAGGAGGAATGTGGCCTCAGTTTCAGATGCAACTCTGGAATCCCACAGATTCCAAGTTCCAAATCTTTCAGTAGCTCACTACTGCCTGTCAAAACCCTGACATTTTAAAGTCTCTCCCAGGCTTACATTTGCAGCCTCGTCTACCCAGATTCTTCTCTAGTCAAACTAGGATACCTTCTGCCACAGACTGAATTTCAGTGTCCCCTCCAAACTCAGATGTTAAAGCCTAGTCTTCAGCGTGATTTGGAGGTGGGGCCTTTGGGAGGTGATCAGGAAGTAGGGCCTTTGGGTGGAGCCCTCATGAACGGGATTAGTGCCCTTATAAAAGAAACTGCAGAGAGCTCCCTTGCCCCTTCTGTCACGTGAGGACACAGCAAGAAGAAAGCCATCTGTGGAACAGGAGGTGGGCCTCACCAGGCATCTAACCTGCTGGTGCCTTGGTCTCAGATGCCCCAGCCTCCAGAACTGTGAGAAATAAATGTTTACTAGACACCCAATCTACAGTAGTTTTATTATAGCAGCCAGAATAGACTAAGACACTTGCTAAATATCCTTTTAGAATCTGCTGAGATTTTCCTTATGGCCAAGTTTTGGCATCAATCTTGGTCAGTATTTCTTGTTTACTGAAAAGAATGTGTGTTCTCCGTTTATTGAGAACAGGTATCTACAGATGTCTATCAGATCAAACGTATCAATTGGGTTTATCAGATCAAACGTATCAATTGGGTTATTCAGATCTTCCATACCCTTAGTAATCTTTTTGTTTGCTCAGTCTCCCAGTTACTCAGAGACATGTGTTTTTAAAAATCCTCATTTTAGAAGTGGATTTATCAATAACGTTCTCCTTGTAATTTTGCTAATTTTTGTTTCATGTATTTAGAAGTTATGTTTTTAGGTGCAGACAGTCTCAAGTTGGCATATTACCTTGATGAATCATTTCCTTGCATCCTTGAAATACAAGTCCAAGCCCACTTTGTCCCATACTCATATATTTCTTCCTCAGCCTGATGCTTCACTGGCCAAGGTGTAGATTTTTTAGCTCCAGAGAAAGAGTCTCAGTTTTGAGGCTCTTCACTTCATGCAGGGTGTTCTGATTCAGTTCTCTGCCCGCTGCAGACTACAGAGCTCATCTCTGCTTCCTGTGTAGGTGGTACAATCCCAGTGTCCAGCCCCTAAAAGCCCATGTTCAAGTCAGATACCCCTGTGGAAGACCATGGCTTCATCTCAACCTTACTTCACTGCCATTAATTTCTTTTTGTTTCCAACACCTGGGATTTCCCTCTCTGTTCATCTTAACTACATATTTTATTTGGCATGTCTATGTATTTGGGGTGGGTAGGAAGCTGTCCACATCAGCACTGGTAGCCACAGGGACTGAAAGTCCTAGCATCGATTTCTAACCAATGAAACAAACTACACATTCTCAAGCAAAAAACAAATTTATGACTGTTCCTATATATACGTGTGTGTGTATCTACAAGTTCCATTTTAGTGTAAGTTAGCAACAATAATCAAATATTAATTAAAATAAGATGCTATTTTCTACCTATTGGAGTAGCAAAGATTAAAAAATTAGCTCCCAGGATCCATTGGAATGATGGGAAATAAGCACTCTTACACACAGCTGGTGGGAGCTTAAATCTGGATTTCTAGAATAGGGAATATTTAACCAAAAAGCTTTAAAATACTTATGCCACATGGAAAAAAATTCTCATATTTTTGAGAGAATAATAGGGTTATAAAATAGTAATGGAACAGAATACTTTACAATTATAATATA
Source organism: Camelus ferus (assembly GCF_009834535.1). Taxonomy (NCBI): domain Eukaryota; kingdom Metazoa; phylum Chordata; class Mammalia; order Artiodactyla; family Camelidae; genus Camelus; species Camelus ferus. Next base: position 7,353,126 of record NC_045709.1, read on the forward strand.
TCTATATGTGTATATGTGTGTATCTGTATGTATATAAAATGCTTTTAATTATATACAGTATATCAAAATGTTGACAATAGTTATCTTTATATGAAAGGATTACAGGAAATTTTTTCCTCTTCTTTAGGGGGTTATCTATATAATTTATTTTTCTACAATAAATATGTACTAATTTCATGACTCCTAGTTCAGTATTTTTTAACAATACCTGGACAGACTGAAAAAGCCAGCTTCTGAGCCTGCAAAATCAAAGGCTGGGATTGGAAAAAGTAAGGTGGATCTGTACTGTCCTGTAGGATGTCCAAGATAAAATGTCAGATGGGAAAAATTAAGTCACTGAATAATATAATGTAATCTCTTTACATCAAAATTGTATATATGATTATATATCATATGTATTATATAGAATTATAAATACACATAAATTCTGGAATGTTACACACCAAGACATTTAGGATTGGGGAGAAGACATAGATGACATTTACTTTCTATCCTTCTGAATTATTTCCCACCGCCCTAATAAGCATTAATTACTTTGTAATTAAAATACTCAGTTAAAAATACAAAAGTCAGAGGAGGAGCTGATCAAAACCTATAAAGCAGACACCTGATTTTGTTCATTAAACCACGGAAATACCAAACTCAAGTGCTTCCATCCACCAAAGCTTAACAGATATTATTTAAGGGCAAAGAAAATTATTCAGTCTAATACTTGAAAATCAAATAGTTTTATAGACATTTTTACTCCAAGAGGGGTATAGGTGAAAAATATCAACATATTCAATAATAATTTAAGCTACACTTATGGCTAATCGATCAATAATAGTTCACGAAGGTAAATTAGTACTAGAACCACTAGCTTGAATATGGAAGAAGGCTTACAGGTGAGGAAACTGAGGCTGGCAGAGGTTAGCTAACTGAGGCTCTAACAGTGCGCTGAGTCCCAGTTTTAGAAGCTTTCTAGATTGATAACAGATGACAACAGTCCCAACAGCTCTCAGGGCTCTTCTCTTGGAGACTCAGGATGGAGCTATCCTGGAGTAAGTGACTTGGTAATGATACTTCTTATGTACATTTCATGATCACACAATTCGACAAATATACCCATTGTTTAAAAACAATGTAAAACCATTATAAAGGGTAGTTTCCTGTTTCAGGAGACAGGGTCTTGATCTTATCTCTGATTAGGGCTGTGTGACCTCCAACTTCCTGTGCTTCACCCAGACCCCATCAAAAGTCTGTCCCTTCTATACTGGAGGGGTACTCTGAGGTACCTGGAAGAAAGGTGCCTGTTAATCTTTGTACAGAGGAAAGGGCAGAGGTCATTTGGGGGAGGTCTAGAGTCAAGCAGGAGATCAAGTCCTCACTTCCATTTCAGCCAAAGCCCTTCTCCTCTGTGGTTCCTTTATCCTCCAGTCAGAACAGGTAAGTAACATATGGAAAAATTCCAACCTCTTACTATCCACACCTCCACTGCTGTAAGAACTTCTTGAAGCATTTGTTGTTCTAATTCTTCCAACACCCTACAGAAAACACTTCCCTTTGAAAATGACTTTTTCCCCTTGAAAATAACAAGTAAGTGAAATGCATGTATTATAAACACTCTGGGCCAAGTCGAGCCCTCAGGTGTGGGTCTGAAAATCACAGCTACTCTAATTCATCACAGCTCGTCTTACAGCTCACGGTACAAGATGAGAAAAACCGGCCCTTCTGGTTCCTAACTAAATAATTCCCACTAAAGAAATGGTGGCGAGCCAGATTTGTTACACCTGTGGTTCCACTTTCACTCACTCTGGTCTGTCAGTTCAGCTCCTCACTGACCCCATTAGTGCCATCTCCCTTTTCCCTTCACTGGGGGCATCAAGTGACTCACAACTATGTACTCAGAAGAAGCAGAGAGTGAGTGTGAAGATGAAATGCTTTTCCTCCTCCCAAGAAGAATCACCAGGGCAAAGTGATGCACGAAGGTACAAATCCTCTGGAAGGAATCCTTTCAATGTTGCGAGTCTGGGTTTGGGAAGTGGGGCTTGAAGAAGAAGGGGACGGTCTGGTTTCCTTAGCTCCTGCTGAAAGAAGTGGTGACTAGAGACACCTCCTTATGGGTCTGGTTTGGGTGGGCTGGGGAGTGATGGGGTGTGCAGGGTTCCAGGTACAATGAAGGGACCCCACCAGCAATGGCATCCAAGATGCAAGGTCCCCAGGACACAGGGCAAGGTACCACCCAACAAGAAGCAGTACAGACTTAATCTCATGTTGTTTGGTGGTTTGCATGCAAATCTCTTGTAGTTAATGAACCTTTTCTTTAAAGCAAGTCTTAAACAGAGCCATGTTAATATGTCAAACAGATTAAAGAATAGTGCTCTGCTTGGAACTGCAGTGGAGGGAAGCGTAAAGCCTGTAATCTGTCCTCCCCATGGCTCCTGAACAGAGCGGGACACCGTATCTTTTCCCCTGGAGGTATTACTCCACCCGGAATAACTGGCAAAGGAAATGAAGGCACAGTCTCCACATCAAGGCCGGGACCAGGTGAGGAAAGAAACAATGTCCTGGGATCTCCAACATCAAAACAAAACGGTAGGAGACTGAGATTGTTGTAAATCTTGAAGAACTGTCAAAAGCATGCTAAACTCACCGTGTGATATTGAAACAAAAGTTACGGCTCTATTAGTCCAGTGGTGGTATGAGAAATGCACCATGACATGTCCAGGCAATGTGTGCTCTTCCCTACCTGCCATCCCCACATACACTTTTAGCCTCACTACACTTAGGACTGTGAGCATAAAGCAGAATGACAGGTTTGAAAAGCAAATCCATTGTATTTACTGTTTAAGATCATGAATTGCTATTTGCCTTAGAATGAAGATGTCATTACAAAGCATTTCTGCTCACCTATGGTGCTAAGTGCTAGAGGTCTCTTTTGAGGACTGAACAGAGGGCATACAGCTCAGACACCTCATGGGCATGACACATGCTCCTTGTAAGTTTAGGACTAAATTCCAGCCGGTCCCAAGGACTCTGTAGATTACACTCCCAAATTCTGGTGTGCACATTAGAAAAAATCCCAAGAAAGATTATATGCTTTCAGAACATCTTTCCCACTGGCCATTCCAAAGAGGGTCACGCTGCAGCCCTTTGGCCTTTTCCACCTTTGTGGCTCACAGCTGGCCTGGAGGACACCGAGAACAAGACAGCTTTCATCCTTGGGTCACGGGTTGACATCACCATGGATTCAGTCTAGCTCAATCAATGCTGACGGCACCTCGTGGACTCAACTCATGTGAGCAAAATGAGTCAAGGCCTTCTTACTTACATCACTGCATTTGGACTCTCAGGCATGAGCTGCCCCACAGTTCCTTTGCCGTCCAGAGGAGGGTAAGGACCAGTGACAGGATGCGGCGACCTGCCTGGAGAATGCACAGCATTCGTTCACAATCTGAGAGCTGCAGACCTGGTTCTCCAACATACCGGAGACCTTAGCAAACCAAGTGTGATATTTTACGGATAAATGCCCAGGATTTAACCCTCCAGACACTTTGGTTAACATCAACTATCATCACCTAATGCAGGAACAATACGGATAGGAAATCAGAGCCGTTTGTCTTTAACAACTAGCATCTCATGAGGACTCATCTGTACCCGGCACAAGCCTAAGTCCTTGACACAAGTTCTCTCTTTAGCCCTAGAAATATCCTGAGTTAGTTACCATTTCACCCCGTTTTACAGGCAAAGAAACCACAGGGGCTTAGAGAGGCTGAGCAGCTGTTCCAAGGGCACAGAGCTAGCAAGTGGCTGCCAGGAATTCGAACCCAGCTGAGCGGAGCTATGCGGCCTCTGACTGACATTTGATGCAGACAGTAGACTTCAATTAACGTGGTAACTGTGGAGTAAGATAAAACATAACATCAACACTTAGACCACTGCTTTCCATTAACATTTTACCGCTCACAGCACCAAAGGCAATGTTGCTCAGTCATTCTAACAGTAAGAAAACAAATACTATTTACCTTTTTCCGGTGAAGGACACAAACACACAATATACACAGATATCTAATATCAGGTGGGCACAGACAGTCTAAGACAATCACGAAGCTAAGGAAATACAGATCTGTTTCTGAGTATTCGGGGTAGTGTGAATAAATAACACTATTCTACTCCAGGAACATAATAAAACAATGTTAAAAAAATTTAAACCTCAAGTAGTTATAATTTCAGATAAATAAAGCCTTTGAAAATGTTTTAAAATTCCATTTTGCTGTCTAAAATTATAAAGCCTCAAATGAATCATTATATGTTGTTTAAAAAAACTTTAAAGTTTAGCACCTAGCAAAGAGCCTTACACATAGGTTCCAATAAATCAGTGGAATGAATGGCTGAATTCATGAATACACTTTTAAAAACAGATAGACATTGTTCTTCCGTTATGCTTGGGAACTTTTTTTTAAATGCGTGACATTTCCTTATTAGGAACTTTTTTTTTTTTGAAAGGAATCCCAGGATCAATCTCTAGTTCAATAAAGGAAACGAAATAACTATCATCCTGAGAGACAAATAGAAAAAAACTAAATAACTGGCCAAAAAATTAAGAAAAGAAATGGCAGATTTTGCCTTTGCAGTGAGATAGGAGAGGTAAAAAGAAAAGCAACATCTTCAAAATATTTTTATTAACATTTAAGAAAATATAAAATTGTTCTCTTTGCAGCAGCATGAAAACACACAAAATAAATGTATGCATTTAAGCCACTGTAACTGGTATAAAGACATTTCCCAGTATATAAATAAGAAAATGGTTGGGTAAGCTCAGATCAAGAAAATATCTCTTTCTCAAAGGCATTTTCATGAGTTGGGTTACCCTCGGGATTCAACAGTTTATTCCAATGTGCTCTCAAAAATAACTATTCATTTTAAACAGAACTTCTAAAAACTAATATGAGCAGAAAAATACAAATTACTCCAGTTATTTCCACACAGTCAAATGTTAGGTTAAATCTACACTGACCAAATGATTCAGTAGACCTCTGTCCTGTAAAAGGAAAACAAATAAACAGAGAGGTACACAGAAAATAGTGTTGATTTCTAGCAACAGTTTCTACACCATCCCAACAGAGCTGTGTCTTTTCCCCAACCACAAATCTGAGATTCCCCAAGTATTCTCCACTCATTAGGAAAATCAATAGCATTACCTGTGGGGTGTGCAGGGTTGCTTTTGCAGGAGGCTTTTATCTCAGTTTAGCAACATAAAAAAAAAAAAAGAAAGAAAGAAAAACACAGGATGTATACAACCTTGGCACTCACCACGACGGTGACCTCCTTAATACAATTTGCTAAAGGTGTTGCAGGTTCAGTTTGACAAAGCTGATCTCATGGTTCTGCCAAACTGCAAAGCTAATGGGACAAACAAAGTGGCTGATTGGACTGTACATCAGGTAAAGGAGACCCTTCAAATCAAAGAGTTACATTATTTAAAGAGACATGGTTATTTTTAAAAAGGAAACTGAGGTAGCAATATTTTCAAAAATAATTAAAAATAAATTTTAAAAGATGATAATCCAAATTGAATATGATTTGTACTAACTCCAGCCTGCACTTGTACATCATTTCTGTAGATGAAGCATGAATAATTTGTGTTAGAAAAACTAATATATACATATAAAACACACCAAGCCATGGATGGGTAAATGTTTGGTGCTAAATAACAGAAATAGTTCAGCAGCAGAAAGCAAGATATTCACCCTTAAGGAGGTTACATATTAAACAGCCCTGGGTTCTGCCTGGTACTTGCTAGAAGGAATCTGCAGGGAAAGAAGGCTGATGCCTGATTCGATGTGTGACAAAGCATTTAAAAAAATAAAACAAAACAAAAACTATTGGTAGGCTCATTGCCTTGATTTTGACTATGGAATATAAGCATAAATATTAATGGCCAAGCATTGGTTAGTACAACTGAATCCCAGTAGTTTTCATGGTTCAAACAACTATTAAGAGGATAGGAACCCGACTCAATTTATCTATTGGAACATAAACATATTTTTTAGGGTTAAAAATACAAACATTTTTCACGCTTTCAAAATATGCACAACAACTATTATTTGAGACAAAACCTAGCAATCCGATCTGTCTGTTGTTGTCAACTGTCGTGTTTTTCTGAGGAGCTAATCACTCTATGCGGTAGACACAGGACAGACAAAAGTGGAATAAATTCATGATCTGGGGCAGCAGTATAACTGGGACGCACTAATCTTACAAGGAAAAGAAACTACATGACAATAATCTACAAAGAAGAACAAGATGCATAATATTTCCCAGAGTCTGATGAAATAGTTTTTTACTTTTCCACTTTTTCCATTGACTGTTTTAAAATATATGCTTGTTCCTAAGGACAAAAAGGAAGACTTGCTTAGGGAGTAAATCCTGAAAGATGCCAGAGCTACAAATATTTACACAGAAGTCTCTCATCTTCCAACAACTGTTACTAAAGTTCCTACATTTGTATTTATAAAATAAAGCAAAACAAAACAAAAAACAAGACTGGAACCACGCTCCACCTACTTTATTGAATTGGGATTTACACACCTACCTAATGTGCTCGCACTCTTACCCTCAACTCTCCAGAGAAACATATGTACATACATGCAAACACACACGATGTATCAATCACTGTACGCACAGGTTCATCCAACCATGACACAGGACACAAGCCACAATAGGACAGTCAGAACACATAACTAGGACAGTTTGAAATGGGTATCCTTTAAAGCCCGCCTGGACCCTTAATGCCCTGATTCCTACACATTTCTTCTTCATTCAGGAAATTTAAAGGATCAGAAAGACAAAATACGTTGCATTAAAGGAAGAGAAAGAAAACAGCATGTTCGCCTTTTGGGAGGCACTGCAAAATCAGCCACGCGACCCAGCTGCGCAGAAGTGCAGCATTAAAGAATGCCAGCCGGGACCCTAAAGACCCAAGTTAAGCACCTTGCAAGCGAGAAAAGTAAAGTAAATAAGTAATAGTGGTCATTGTCATTAAGAAGAAAAACAGTAATAACGATTGTCACCACGGGGTTCCGTACAGCAGTTGCACGTGGAGCGGGCTTCTCCTGCAGCCCCACGCGGCGGCTGAGAAAGGCCAGTGGGCTCGGCGCGCGCCGCCCGCTGGGACTGGACCTGCTGCGCGGGCTCCGCGGGCGCGCGCCCCGCCCGGCCCCGCCCTCCCCTCCCGCGCCTGCGCATCCCGCGGGCGGGACGGGTGTGTTGGCTTCGGGTTGCTAGGGCCTGTCTGCGTGGCTTCAGGCCGCACCTGGCCAGAGGGTGAGGGCGGCCTGAGTGTTTCCTTTCCGGATAGCATCCCGCGGGAAGACCCGCGACTTCCCTTCAGCTTCACCTTGCTGCCTATATTCCCAGGAAAAATAAATACAAGAGGAAAAGCCGATTGTTTTGAGAAGCAGCTGATTGCCCTATAGGATATCATAGGAGTCCAAAGTTTCCAAGCACTTTTTCCCATAATACGAAAGGAAAATGACCGGCATCAAGTGCGAAGCACACCTTGAACGCTTGTGCGCAGTTATCTTTGGGGGATTAAACGGCCCATTGGTACAGCTCCAGAACGTAGCCTTCTAGACTGTCAACGGAATAGTGATGTGCCCAGCACTTTGAGAATTAAGCGCATATTTCTGGTTCTATCTTCTGGCATCATTTCTAAACAGCATTAACTGGCACTGCGATCCTGTGAAATCTCATTAGATTGAAGACCATTTTATTTTTGGATTAAATAGTTATGGCCCAACTATAGTGGTTGAAATTTAAAATAAGTAATTATGACAGAAAGAAAACAACTTATTTGTGAATAGTTAGATATTGTGGTCCTTCAGAGGCCATGGAGGGACTTCCTCACCTTTTTGATCAAAAATTCTTTCCAAATTTATAATTTGGAAAATGTCAATTTCCAATTTTTCTTTAGAGAAAAAAATGATTGTCATTTCTATTTTGGGGGGAAATCAGTATTTACTAGCTGAAATTACACTGACAGATTGAACTTTTTGCTAACATGTGAAATTTTAGAATGATCTTGATATATGTATGTATTTTTAAATTGTGTATTAGTTATAAACCTGAATTTTATCCAGATTCTTTCTAGAAGTTTTAAGAAATTTCATTACCCTCTTTTTCTTTTATAGGAATTCTGCTTGGACTCAGTATTAGGGCAGAATGATTTTCATTAGGACATAGTCTGGATTCTAATAAATTATTTTTCAGCAACAATTCAAACATATTCAAAGACTTTCCAATTCTCAACCAACAGCTGTGAAAAACAGTGCTTATTATTAAAATGCAAAGCCACCCACAACTTCTTCGAAGACCTTTACCTCCCAAACTCCCTAAGCTGTCTTTATGTAAGAAGAAACCCCGCACAGGTATGTATATTAATCAGATATATTATTAACTTTATTTTCATAGAAGTTTCTCAACCTGCACAGCTCAGAATCATAATAAAGACACTGACTAATAACCAGCAACTTACAAATGTTTGTTGTAAGATAACATCCAATTCATTTCTACAAGTACAGTTTATCCTCATTGTTTGTGGCATCTGTAGGAGTGAATTTACCCAACTGCTAGAATCTATTTGTAACCCCCAAATCAGTACATTATACTATATTTTGTCTTTTTAAGTCAAAAATACATCACAGAGAACACTTTGAAGCATTATACAGAGCTCGAAAGAAGTGAGAAAATCACTCCTTTTATAATAGTGAAACTGTACAGGAAGAGGATGTCAATGGTAAATCTTGTTCATTCGTGGATGTGTGCAGGGCAGTGAGAACACACGCATTCCCAGCTGAGGTCAAAGAAGGCTACAGCTCTGCCTTCTTGTTTTAGCTCTCATATTGTAAACAACTGCCCCTTCCCCGGTCTAATCAGTGCCATGCTTCCTGAATTATGTACTTTTGTTGGTGATTTCACTGTCTAAAATAGCCCCCAAGCACAGTATTGAAGTGCTGTCTAGTGTTCATTAGCACAAGCAGGCTGTGATGTGTCTTATGGAGAAAAATTCATGTGTTAGATAAATGTATGTGTTAGAAAAATGCACCTTCCTTCAGGCATGCATTACAGTGTTGGCTGAGAGTTCAGTGTTAATGAATCAACAACACATATTAAATAAGGTATCTTTAAATAGAAACATATATAAAGCAAGGTTATGTATTGATTGGTTGCTGATAATGTTCAGACCAGAGGCTTGCAGGAACCTAACCCTGTATTTTTCCCAAGAAGCAATGGTTCACTGTTGGATAACTCAATGCTCACTGGGACTGTGGAACAGAGCTGCCGTGAATAAGCAAATAATGAGAATTGACTGTATTTATGAGCACATTGCTAAAACCTGGGGGTAGAGTAGTGAGCAGAACAGACACTGCCAGTCCTCTTTATTAGTTACCTTTTGGTGGGATCAAATAATCATATAACTGAATGTCAGATTACCCTGTGATAAGTGCTGTGAAGTAAAGATAAGCCACTTTTGTGATTATAACTTGATATAATACTCTTAATCCTCTATCTCTATATATGGTTATCTATTGACTCCTAACTTATAAACAGTGATAAAATTAGCATATTTCCTCTTCTTTCCCCTTTCAGTCTCCTCTACCATCTGATTTTAGTTGATTATATTAATTATTTTAGTGTCAACATTCATACTGTTAAAATATGCCTCATCTATAACTTGATTTACAAGGTTAAATTATTACCTTTTGATCCATTGCTATTCAAGATGTGTGAATCAACCTACTTATGCTACCTCCACTTTCTCTCCCACCTCCCTACCAACTTTTGTTATAGCATTTCTACATTTCTGTAATGTTCCACCCTTTCACATTTCCAATGTGTTCTGTAATAGTAATAGTCACAGTTCTATAGATATACTGCTCACTACCAGTTCTTTTGTCATAGTGTTTACATTCATCTTTTGGTTGAAGTTTATCCTCTAGTACAGAGTTTCTCATTATTGCCATTTTGGGCTGGATAATTCTTTGGTGGGGGGAGCTCTCCTGCTTTTGGTACCTTTGAGATTCTATGACTTAACTCTTGTTAATCCTGTGTCTCCAAAGGCTCTTGGCAGAGTGTTCTGCTTATAGCAGATGTTCAAAATATTTATTGAGTAAATGAACTAACACTTAAAATGACTGAAGTACAATTTATAAAAATGAATATTCAAACACTGAAATCACACCTTGAAATAAATATCTATAATTCACATACAATGCTAAATGCTGTAGGGAATTAATGACACGACCGATCTTGTCCCACCCTGTCAGGACCTTTCAAGACCTTTAATGAAGCTCTAAAGATGAGATACACATACAGTAAAAACCTTAAATAACAGTACAAAGCAGCACAGAAATTATGTCCAATTAATAGTACAGACAGGAGTAGTTCATAAATGTGAGGAACTCTGGGGGCAGGAATGGGGTGTAAACTAAGACTTGAGGAAAAGTGAAATGAAAGATGTTTAATTATAGAGGAGACGTGTGTAGTTTTTGATGGTAGAGGAGACTATTGGAAACATAGAATTTTAACACACTAGAAAAAAAAAAAAAGAAAAATCATGGGGAAATGTTCACAACGTAGGGGAAGTATGAATGGAGAAGACAGAAGTCATCTTCATTAGGAAGGTTTCCCTAAGCACCTCTTCTCCCTCCACCCAGTCAGAGGCACTCCTTTATGCTCCCATGGTACCCCACCCTCACCCCCTACTGAGCATGTATCGTTCTCTGGTATAACTGTTTACCTGCCTAGTTTCTGCACTACATTGTGAGATCTTTGATGGTAATAAGGTTTGTGCTGTGTGATTGTACTCTCAGCTAGCAGATGGTAGGTGTTAAATGCTTGTTGAATTAATTAATGAGAACAGTAAGTTGGTTTCTCTGAAGAAAGATAAATATTGTATAAGGTTTAAGATACATAAATTGAGAAAGAGAGGAGCATTTGCCAAGACAGGAAAGATACATTGCCTGAGTGGTGGGAATGGAGAAATGACAGAGTGTTTTCATTGGAGCCAAGGGAAGAGTGAATTTTCATGGAGAACAGAGTGGGTTAAAATATCAAATGCTAAAAAGAGGTCAAATAAAGATAAATAATGATGTATATCCATTGGATTTAGTAATAAGATGTCAATAATAACTTTGTGATGGGTTTTGATAGTAGTAGAAGTGGCAAATTCCAGGTCATAATGTTCTGAAAAGTAAACGAGAGAATTCCAGTTTCAGGTTCAAAACGTAAGGAGATTAAAAGTAATCACTCCCATCCTCACAAGAAAAAAATGAACAAACTGATAATCAGTGAGTTTCTTAGACCCATCAGAGAATCAGGTCACAGAGCAAATCACCATCCTGAAATCTGGAGAGACAGACAAATAGAGAGACTCACAGCGATCAGCTTATTAGGATCAGAAGATGTTCAAGCCAGTAACTGGTAGGAACACGTAAGTGCTAATTTTGACAAATTACTGGAGGTTGAGTGTGGACTAGTTCTGAGAGTTAAAAACTCCTGAGATCCTAGTCTTTGGCTGGGGCCTCTATGCTGCCATGGGTTTTACCTCAAAGAATCCCACAAGGTTCTCATGAGGATCAGAGAAAAAAATTTTCCTGTTTCCTCCAGGAAGGACAAAGTAACCTTTTTTTTTTTTTTTTTTTTTAACACTCCCAGAGTATTCTCCATTACAAATACCTGCCCTGTAAGGGAAACTAGGTTCCAGAGCCTTGCCTGACCTGAGGGAAGGGCAAATTAGATAACGCTAACCCCCAGGAGCCTGACTTCTGTAAGGGGAGGAAAAGACTAAGAAACACTTCTGAAAGCCACAGCCCAGGGACTTCGGTACACTAAAAAACTCAGATTTAAACATAAGAATATAGAATGATTCCTTTCTCCAGTACCTTTCCACCATATCAGCAGGGCTCCAATATAGTAACAGTGGATTACACCTGAGAGAGCTGTAAGATGCAGAATTTAAGAAGGAATTTGTAGGGAAGCCCAAAGGCAACAAAGGAGGAAAAAAACAAAACAAAACAAGGAAACTCAAGTCTCTGACACCACAGCCACAGTTATCTCAGTTCCTATTACCTGATACATCAGTCCCAGCTTTCAATTAAAAAAAATTTACAAAGCAGGCTTAAAGGCTAGGAGAAACATGGTTGAAGAGAAAAAGCAAGCACCAGAACCATACTGAGATATTGCACAGATTCTGGCATTATCAGACAGCCAATTGAAAATATCTATGATTGTTATATTAAGAGTCTTGATTGAAACAGTGGATAATATGCAATAGCAGGTGAGTAGTGTACACAGAGATATGGGAACTGTAAGGAAAAATCAAAAGGAAATGCCAGAAATTTAAAAAAAACTAATAAAAATGTAAAATGCCTTTGATGGGCTCATCAGTAGCCAGGATATGACTGAGGAAAGGGTCTGTGAGCTTGAAGATAGGTCTACTGAAAATTCTCAAACTAAAGTGCAAAGAATAAAAAGAGTAGTAACAAAAGAACGGGATAACCAAGGCCTGTGGGAAAATTACAGAAGGTGTAACATACATGCAAGGGGGAATACTAGAGGGGATGAAAGGGTGAAGACAGCCGAAGGACTACTCAAAGTAATAATGGCTGAGAATTTTCTAAAATTAACGACAGATCAAAAAAACCACAGATCATCCAGGGAGCTCAGGCAACACCTACTGGAATAAATTAAAAAAAACAAACACACTTTGGTGCATTATATTCAAACTGCAGAAAACTAAAACCTTTGTTTTTAAACAAAGAGAAATTCCTGAAAGAAGCCAAAGGAAAGGGAGAAAAAGTATCTACCTGTAGTGGAAAAAAGATAAGAATTACATTGAATTTCTTATCAGAAACCATGCAAAGCAAGAAAAGAGTAGAGTGAAATATTTAAAGTGTTGAAAGGGGAAAAAAAAAATAAAGCTCACTAAACTAGATTCTGTATGCAGTGAAACGGGCCAGAAACTCAGATCTACTTAGAAGAAGAGTGTCAGAGAAGGAATAAGTGATCCTATTTGGTCTAACGGAGAACTGTTTGTTCTAAGCAATAATAGCAACGATGTAGCAGGTGATTATAGCACAGGGACAAATGGAATGAATGACAGTGATGCTCTATGCAGTGGGAGGGAAGAATGGGGAATACTATGTTAAAAGATGCTTGCCATACCTAGTAAGTGGTGGAGTGTTAACTGAAAGTAGACTTAGATTCGCTGTAAATATAGATTACAAACTCTAGGGCAATCACTTTTAAAACATTTTTACAAGTCTAACTGGTATGCTAAGAGAGGAACGAAACTGAGAAACTGAAGGAGAGAAACTGAATAGTAAAATTCTCAATTAAAACCAGAAAAGACAGAAAAAGAAGGGAAGGTTTTGAAAAAGAAGCAAAACAACTGCAATGAATAGAAAAGTTTCCAAATGTGGCAGATGTTAAGCCAACAATGTCAGTAATTTATTAAAATGTGAATGGTCTAAGTGTACCAGTTAAATGACAGAAACTGTCAGAGTAGATAAAACACAAGCGCTAACCATATATTGTCTGCAAGAAACTTGCTTTAAATATAAAAACACAGAAAGACTGAATGTAAAAGGATAGAGAAGTATACCATACTAACACTAATCAAAAGGAAGCTGGAGGAGCTGTGTTAACTGGGTTGTTTTCTTATTGTTGAGTTTAAGAGCTCTTTATTTTGGATGCAAGTCCTTTATCAGATGTGTGTTTTGCAAATATTTTCTCCCAGTGCATGGCTTGTCTTTTTATCCTTTTAACAATGTCTCTCATAGAGTACAAGTTTTAAATTTTAAGTCCAACTGAACCAATTTTTTCTTTCATGGATTGTTGTTTTGGTGTTAAACCCAGCATCACCTAGATTTTGCTCATGTTATCTTTTTTTTTTTTTTAATATAGGAGAGAAAATAAAATTGAAGATAGTAGTAGTAACCCTTTTATTGAATGAGCTGGCTTTGATTAGTTCCTTATAAGGAAGGAAGCATTAAACTCACGTGGCACACATAGCTCTCCCAAGGCTCTTCCAGTCACGCTCATCCATTAGCCTCATCTCCTTTTTAGATATTAAACAGCTAGTCCAACCTAAATCAGTGCTTTCATCTCGCATGCAATTAAACCTTGCCCTTTCTCCCAGCTCAGGCGAGGTCTGCTCATTTTTAGACAAGCCAAGGGAAACAGGGGCCTGATAAGTTCTCCCTCCTTGTTCTTTTACTTCTCTTCCCTAAGTCAGAGTTTCTGGTATCTTCGTAGGTGGGGCTCGGAGTGGGGAAGAGTTAAGGAGTTCAGAGTGAAGGTGAGAGTCAGTCATCAGCTTCTGCACCCCACTGAAATGCCCGCAGATAGAGGTCCAGTAGTTGTAAGGATGCTCTCGCCTCGCCACAGCTGTGCCACAGCACTGGGGGGGGGGGGGCAATCCATTTTTGCTATCACATAGGTTTATGGAGGGGAGGGGAATGCCGGTGGGAACGGTGAGATGTTCTCTTCTCCTTGTGGCTACACTCCTGTTCTCTAGAGATGGGTCTCTAAGAGTGGGACTCTCACTTGGCTTGAGGTGGGGGTCAACCCTCCTCCTGCACCCACTGTGAGGAGGGGAGGGTCAGGGAAACACACAGCACTCCAATGGCTGGATTCTCTCTCAACGCAGATCGTCCTCTAGCCACCTCTCCTATACAGACAATGGGTGAGAGTTGGATTTGCTTTGACCATCTCTTTGCAAATCTTGCCTTAATGAATCTATTATTTCCTCACTAGAATGTTGACGTCCTCACCATTTATTGTACTCAACGGAGACAACACACGAAAATGTCACGGAACATTCTGAGACCCAGGAAAGAGAAGGCATCCCTTGATGTAGTGCCGCTCCCCACGCCCCCCAACTCCCCCCCAGACTTCCTGCGCTCACAGACTGCTGTTGAACAGAACTGCTGGGGCAATTTTATCTTTTCTAGGCTTCTCTTTTTAGCAGGCCCTTGGCGTTTCCACCCTGTGCGGGCACATTTTTTTTTTTTTTTAAAGGCACGTTTGTATAAATAGCTAAATGGCAGCCAGCACACTGTGAATGTTAGACTGCTGGGTTCAGAGTCGTAGTTGAGCATCCTTCATCCAGAGCAGCTGAGTGAAATGTGCTTCTATAGCCATAACCAGTGTTTCTTTACATAAATGTGACACCTGTTCTCATGAAAAAGACTTCTTTACAACAATAATAAATGTTGTTTAAGAAAAAAAATAATGCAGGCACAGTGCATTTTCTGGACCTAAGAGAGAAAGGAACACTTACTATTGTAACATGAATGAACCTGTGGTTCCTTGTAGCCTGTATCAGAATGTTATCATGTTCAAAAGACACCTGGGTCTGATATCTAGCATTGAAAAGAAACGTAAATCTTTGCTCAAAGAAGTTTCAAATGAGAAAGAGATAATGGTAAATGATAAATAGGCAAAACTTCATCGAGTCATTTTTGCCCTTCCACATGGCGAGAGTATTAGCAGCAACCACTCAAAAGTCTCCCTTTATGTCCTGCTCTTCTCCGCCAATTCCGTTCTTGCAACCCAATTTAGCCTTTTTAGTTCTCCAGCTGATCGCTCAAACTTTATCCCAGTCGGCTCAACAAACGTCCTGATAGCTGAGAAAGTATACACAGAAACATTTTTAGAACCGGAGAGAGGACAGGTGGATAAAGGAAAGCTATGAATGCTAAGACATTAATAGTTTTGCTTCTGACACCTTGATAAGTATAATCTAATTGTGCTTTATTTTTTCTTTTTCTGGTTTAGTCAAAGCTGCTGAAACAAAGCCACCACGTGCACGGTTTGTTCAAGATAAAACCATTTTAACTGAAAGAGAGAAAACTCGTTTTCCTGATGTTGTTTCAGGAAATCAATCACAACCCCCTGTCAATATCCAAAATCTCCATCTTGATCATCATGTACGAGAAAGAGTGACTACTCTTTCAACACTCAAGAAAACTTCTAAGAACGTCTATTGGCACATTCCAGAGACTGCTACTGGTTCCATATTTTTCCCAATGTGTCCTTCAGCTTCAAGTCGAGTTTTTGGGAAACAAATAAGCAAGATAGAAAGTTCAAGAAAACCAGAAGAGCCATCAAAAATAAAAAATACTTACGCCGATAATATTTTTAAAGACATTATGATTGTCTCCTCAGAGTTCCCCAGATGTCCCTGTGCCCCTTCTTCAACGCCTACTCCCAAACTCAAGGAAGTTCATGCTGAGCATCTACTTTTATGCAAGAGCACTACCTACAGTTTTAAGCAGCCCCTGTTGCGTCTAAGTGCGGCAATCCCTGTCCCAAGGACTACACCTGTTAAAGCAGAAGGACAGTGGTTTCACTGTTTACAACAAAAGCAGGCAGCAACACTAACTATTAGTGATTTTCCAGGTCCCGTTTTCATACCGTTACCAATTTTACCCAGGAAACCTCTAAGACAGTCTGTGATAGGTAAGTCCAGTCTCAACATGGTCGGTAATGATGAGGTCAAGTAGAGCGAAGGGGAGAGAGGGCGTGCAAGCGTATGGTGGCTCCCCCGTTGGGTTTGCAGGATGGGCTGCTGGGATCACTTTTTGCCTGTACATTTACTACGTGGGACAGAATGCAGTAACAGAAATCCTGACCCTGCAGGTCTGCCAAGGACAGACTGGGCACCCCACCCAGACTGGGCATCACCAGATGGTGGTGATGGGAACCAGACAAAGTAGTTCAAAGGATCAGAAAAGCTAATACAAAGGAGCAGTATGAATGAACAGTCATTCATAAGGTGGTCCACATGAACTCTAGATGGAGAATGCCAAGGCTGATGGGCGCCTTCATGAGCACATTTCCATGGATAATCTCAATTCACTAAAAGATGAACAATTATAATGAACTCATAGCACCTTCAATATGAATTTTCACATGTATCTAAACATCCCGTTTTTAGACTCACAGACGTAGAAAACAAACTTATGGTTGCCAAAGGGGAAAGGGGGTGGGGAGGGATAAATTAGGAGTTTGGGATTAACATATATAAAATAGATAACCAACAAGGGCCTACTATATAGCACAGGGACTCTATCCCATATCTTGTGATAACCTATAATGGAACAGAATCTGAAAAAGAATAGATTTACATATATATATATGCACGCATGTGTGACTGAATCACTTTGCTGTACACCTGAAACTAACACAACATTGTAAATCAATCATACTTCAATTAAAAAAAAAATCCTATTTAAAATTTTTTTCTAGAAACTCGTGTAGCACAACATGAACGTAAAGAAAGTATCCCGAAGCAAAGCATGCTAAGCCTACCTGAAGGTAAGTGCTAGGTTTATATCATTCTTTTAAAAACTGTATGTACGATTATCTCTCCACAAAAGTATTTGTGATTTTGTATCTTTGTATATGTGTGTGTGAGATTCACATTTACGGCCCTCCTCATTTTCAGTTCCTTAAGCTGTTTACTCAGAAACAATTTTTAAAGTGTTGACTCTAAACCCAACTTTGTACTGATGCTGGGAACATAAAAGCTCAAGTCTTATTCGGGTGGGGAAGATAGACATGCAATAATGAGGGTTAACTGCATGCCATGTGACCTAGCAGAAACAAATGAAAAATCAGCTTTAAAGAAAGATTACATCATCCTAGACCTCACATTATTTCTATGAACAATTTCACAAATACAGTGTGTAGTAAACAATTCACTGTTATCAGACACACAAAGAAACAAAATAAATGAAAACTAGCAGAAATGGTAAGCAGTAGAAACATACCCACAGGAGTTCCAGGTATTAGAATGATCAGATACAGATTTTTAAATAACCTACTGACTTTTTTTTTTTTTTAAATAGAGGTACTGGGGATTGAACCCGGGACCTCCTGCATGCTAAGCACCCACTCTACTACCGAGCCACACCCTCCTCACCCCCACTGACTTTTGATTCTGTCCAAGACTGAGTATCTTGTATTAGAAAAACCCTCCCACCGAAATCAAGTATTAAAGCTGCGCCAAATACAGAAAATAGCCATTGAAGGTACTGGAGAGTAACCACTGCAAGCATGACTTGAGTGGCTGCAATCCTTGAAAGAAGCTGAATTAGCTGTACATTGATCTTGGCTTTTGCCTGAGGGCACCTGTGGCGCTGGAGAATAGAGCACAGGTGGAAAGCAACAGTATGACTGGGTTAAGGAGGCAGCGGTCAGACTTCAGTGCTGATAATACTGCTGGGATTTGAGGGGTAGTATCTCCGAGAGGAGAGAACTGAATTCAGATATCCACATAAAGACTCCCTGATGGGTGCTGGCTGATTCCTAAGCTGTGCATGTGTAGGACAGTACTCTAAAAAACACGGCAGGAAACATCTGCTGAGATGCTAAGGAACCGAGCATCGATTTTGACAGTCGCACAGGAGACAGTTACTGGACTTCAAGTTCTGCCAAAGTGAAAGGTCTTGATACAGACACTGGACCTTCAGCTGAAGACCCTGAGGACCCATGCCTTGAGAATAAGGATGATGTTCTAGGAGAAGGGAGAAAACTAAAAGAGATTATCCCTAACAAAGCTCCAAACCAACCCTTGTTAAATCAAAGTGATACTTACAGCCTAGTTGAAGGAAATCTAACACGTTATTAGAGACAGTATTATGGAGATCTTTCAAAATTATTGACATTATAAAAGATCTTGTGGCAAGTCATGCAGCAAGAATGGCTGGGGATGTAAAATATAATTCAAAATATTTTCCTGCCACATCTGGGTGTATACTTGAATAGACCTTTTTTTTTTTTTTTTTTTTGGACCAGGCCATTTTTGATGAAAGGTAAAACTGAAAAGGGTCATAATAAAGTAAACGTAGGTGGTCTCTGTTTGGCTACTCTTGAGTCGTTTGGATTTTTTCCCTTTCTTGTGTGAGATCTTTAAACTGAGGGAGGAACTGAATTACATAAGGTATTTAAATCATGCATCAAGGTGATATTAAGGAAGAAAGCAAAGTTGTTCCTTGGGAGGTGATCTATATCTGAGTTAATGCTTATAGGATGTCCTTTATTAGTTCTGTGAAGCAAGAAGTTGTTTCTGTAATTCACAATAAAATTTAAAAAGATATTTTTACATATAGTACAAAAAGACGGAGATTGGTGGAACCCAAGTTATCCAGGTAGAAATCTACCAGCTTATTGTTTTCTTTCTGAAAGACAACTGTGCTAGCTAATATTAAAAAAAAAAAAAGGTTGGCAAAGAACCAACTGAGATTGGGTGGGTGAAGTTTATGGGGACTCTCTCTCAAAGGATGTGTTCAGGTAACTTATTTATGAAGACTCACTGTTAACATAAATAACTTTTAACTTTCACTCTAAGTGATGACACATTGAAGTCTCCCGTTTTGTTTATTTAGGTATCAAGTCAAAAAAGATAGAAACAACAGTGACACATACTATACAAGGTGAAGGCTTTAAGACTGTTGTGGCAACACGATATGAAACGATAACAGCCATGGCCAACCTGGCCACAGTAAACTGTCAGATATATGGGAGAAATGCGCTTAATCTTAAGGTACGCTACATCTTTTTAATGGCAGCTTCCTGTTGTATTATCAGTTGCTTTTGCCTTCAGTTTCCTAATTTGGGTTAGTTTCCACAGGATAGCAGGAGTGACATCAAGAGGTGATGGTGGGGGAGATGGAATTGTATTGTAACAAAAGTTGTGTGTGCTAATGAAGTTAACTTGGTATCAACCCAAACTAGATGGTTTTAAATTTAGGATGCCAATGGGAATCTTCATGGTAACCACTCCTAAGAAACTGTCTTAAAAATATACACAAAAGGGAATGAGAAAGGAATCAATATGACATTACAAAAAATTAAACACCAAGGAGGCAGTAGTGGAGTAAACAAGGAATAACAACAACAAAAAACCACTCTGGAAAAGGCAAAACTATGGTGACAGTAAATATATCAGTGGTTGCAACAGATTTTGGAGGAAAGGAGGGAAGGATGAATAGAAGGAGCACAGGGGATTTTTAGGGCAGTGAAATTATTCTGCATGATACTGTCATAATGGATACATTTCATTATACATTTGTCAAAACCCACAGAATATACAACACAAAGTCTGAACTCAATATAAATTATGGATTTAGGTTGATAATGATGTGCTGATGTTAGTCCATGGATGATAACAAGTATACTGGTGGGTGAGATGATGTTGAGAGATGCTGAGGGAATGTGTGGGGAAGGGACATGTGAAGAAGAAAGATCTCAAATCAATAATCTAGCTTTACAACTTAAGGAACTTGAATAAAAGAACAAACTACACCCAAAATTAGAAGAAAGAAGGAAATAATAAAGATTAGAACAGAGATACATGAAATAGAGGATAGAAAAGCAATAGGGAGGATCAATGAAAACACAATTGACCTTTGTCTAGACTAAGAAAAAAGAGAGAAGGTACAATAAAATCAGAAATGAAAATGGAAACATTACTTTTGGCTTCACAGAATTAAAGGGGATTATAAGAGAATACTATGAACAATTGTATGCCTGCAAATTAAATATCCTAGATGAAATGAAATGTTTTCTAGAAAAAACACAAATTACCAAAACTGACTAAACAACAAATAGAAATTTGAGCAGACTTGTAAAAAGTAAATAATGAAAACCTCCCAACAAAGAAAAGTCCAGGACCAGAGGGCTTCATGGGTAAATTTCACTAAACGTTTAAAGAAAAATGAACACCTATACTCAAAATCTTCCAGAAAATAAAAGAGGAAGGAACACCTCTAATAGTATCCCAAACCCAACTCCACTGTTGGCAGGGTGGGAATCCCACACTACCAAACAATTCTCGGACACCAACTGGGTGTCCTACAACTCAACTCAATTCTGACACTGTCTACCCAGAGATAACATCAGATTCCACAGGTAAAGTGCTCACTCCCATAAGACTGCCCTCCACTCCAGATGCCAATCACAAGCCCAGGTTGTTACCAGTGATTCTGACCAATCAGCTACAGATTGGAGGTTCCAACCATCCACTCCAATTCAGGATGCCAATCGCGGGTCCAGGTTGTTACCTATACTTCTGACCAACTGGCTATAATACAGAAATTCCCATGACCCCTTCCTTGGGTTTGATTAATTTATTAGAGTGACTCACAGAACTCAGGAAACCTACTTACTTACTTGACTACTAGTTTATTACAAAGGATATTAAAGGATATGAACCAACAGCCAGATAGATGAAGAAATACCTAGGGCACAGTATGAGAAAAAGGTGCGGAGATTCCATGCCCTCTCCAGGTGCTACACTCCCCAAATTCCCACATGTTCACCAACCTGGAAGCTCTCCAAACCTTGTCCTTTTGGTTTTTATGGAGGCTTCATTAATAGGTATAAATGATTAAATCATCGGTCATTGGTAATTGAACTCAGTCTTCAACCCCTTCCCTTCTTTAGAGGTGGGAGGATCGAAAGTTCCAGGCTTCTGATCACACAGCTGGTTCTTCTGTCACCCAGCACCCATTCTTAGGAGTTTGTCAAAAGTCACTTCTTAAACATAAATCCAGCTGTGGTGGAGAGGGGCTTATTATGAACAACTATTTCACTTCTGGAACTGAAGACAGGAGCCCAAGTATTACAACAAAAGATGCTCCCACTGCTTTTATTGTTCAGGAAATTCCAAGGGTTTTGGGAGCTGGTAGCCAAGAACTATGGATGAAATCCAAATATATATGAGAAATATACATTGGTCATTCAGATGACCAAATATATTTAGTTATAAATTAAAGTAGCACAACTTATAATACATTTTGTGCCTTAAGTGTAACCCAGATACCCAAAGAAGGTGAAGACACCACAAGAAAACTACAGATCAATATCCCTTAATTAATTAATAAAATAACTAAATTCATGGTATAATTGACTAAGAAAAAAAGAAACTCTGAATGCCAAATTCAAAATTTAAAAGGAGGAAATCACCACATTTCCTATCGACATTAAAACAGCAAATAATGAAATAATAAGAACAATATTTTCCCAATAAATGCAGTGACTTTGGTGAAATGGAAAAATTTTTTTGAAGTACACAACTTGCTGAAACAGGCACAAGAACTAGAACATCAGAATAGTCTTGCACCTGTGAAAAACCTAACTTGATATTCTAATTAAATTGTGAGAATTTAATTTCTTCACACAAAGAAAGCTCCTGGCACATAGGAATTCACTGGTGATTCTATCAAACACTGAAGGAAGAAATAATACCAATTTACACTAACTGCTTCAGAAAGTAGAGAGGGAACAACACCTGCTAACTCATTTTATGATGCCTGTGTAACTCTCATACTAAAGCCAGACAAGGACATTACAGGAAAGGAAAATAATAGACCAATATTGTTCATAAATGTAAGTGTAAAAAACGTCAATGAAATATTAGGAAATCAAATCCAGCAATATCAAAAATTAAAAATGAAGAACAATGTATCATGACCAAATAAAGCTTTCCCAAGAAATTCAAAGTTGTTTTAGTATTTAAAAATCAATGTTTATCCTCAACAATATCATCTTAATAGATGTAAAACTTAAAAAATTCAATACCCATTTAAGATTTTAAAAACAAACAAATGTCTAAGTAAACTAGGGTTAAAAGAAACCTTTCATAATCAAATAAAGGAAGTATAGGAAAATCTGAAACCAACATCATATATAATCAATAAGGATTGAATACTTTCTCCCTAAGATTGAGAACAAGGTAAGAAATATTTGTCATTCACTTTTATTCTACATTGTAATGAGGGTTCCAGCCACTTAAATAAGGAAAGGAAGAAAAAAGCATAAAGATTAAAAAGAAGTAAAATCATATTTATGAGCAGAAAACATGACTATGTAGGTAGAAAAGCTTAAAAAAATCCCCCCCCCCCAAAAAAATCACACTAACAAGTAATTTTAGCATGGTTGCTGGAAACAGTCAGTATTTTAAAAATTGACACAGGAGTGTTACCAGGGGACAAAGTCATAGAAGACATCTAGAATTCTGCCTTTCACATAAATTAACAAACAAATAAACAGACAAGGGAGAAGACTTCAATAGTCCTTCATAAAGGATGGTCTACTAACGGCCAGTAAGAACATGAAAACATTCTCAACATCATTGTTCATCACAGATGACAAAACCACAGCACGCTCACTGGAACGACTAAAATTAAAAACACAGACAACATTCCCTTATTTGTCTTTTCAAAGAACCAATTTTTTGATTTGCCAATTCTTTCCATTCTATGTTTTTATTTTATTCATTTTGTTATTGTTACCTTTCTACTTTTGGAGGCGTTCATAGCTGTTCTTTTACTAACGTTTTTATGTGAACATGGACATCACTGATTTTCAGCCTTTTTCTTGTTTATGTATTTAAGGCTATACGTTTTCCTATGATCACGATTTTAACTCTATCCCCCAAGCTTTTAAATGTCATCTTTATAAAATATTTTAATTTTGAAATGATTTAAATTTACAGAAGAGTTGCAAGAAAAGTACAAAGAAAATCGGCAGATACTCTTCTTCATTACCTCCGAATACTTCAGTGCATACTCCCCGCAAGCAAGGACACTCTCCTGCAAAACCACAGAGCAGCCCTCAAAATCAGGAAACTAATTTTGATTCATTACTCCATCCAATCAACAGACCCCATTCACATTTTGCTAATTTACCCGGTAATGTTCATTGTAACAAAAGGATGCAATCCAGGGTCACGTGTTGTATACAGTTGTTTTAGTTTCTTTCAAGCTGGTGTGTTTCCAGCTTTCTTTGACTTTCATGACTTTGAAACTTTTGAAGATTACAGGCCAGTTATTTTGTAAAATGTCCATTCGTGTGGGTTTATCTTATAATTCCTCATGATTAGATATAGGTCATTCACCTTTTGGCATTAATATTTCAAAAAGATTTTTCTCATTTGATCTTACCATGTGCGTGATTTCAGTTTATTACATTACTAATCGTGATCACTCTGATTACTTGTTTAATGTGGTATCTTCAGGGCTTCTCCACTATTATTCTTTTCCCCTTTGTATTTAATAAGTGTATTGTGGTACTTTGAAACTATACAAATAATCTTATTTCTCATCAAATTTTTATCTATTTATTTATTTACATCACTATTTTATTTGATACTTGAGCATAATATTTATAGCATTATTTATTTTTATTCTCAAGCTGCCCTAGATTTTATTAGTAAAAGTCCATTCAAGTTGGTTTCTGTGTCCTTTTGACATACCCCATCATTCTTTCAGACTTATTCTCCACTCTCTCTGCCCCAGCCCTGAAACCTGCCGTTTCTCCAAGGATCCCTGTTATTTTTAGTGGGTAAGCCAAGATCTGGGCTAGGTGTGCTTGCTGATATTGGGGTATCATCGACTCTTTCAGTGGGTAAGCACTGAAAGCACTTTCAGTGCACCAGCGCGCACACACTCACACACACACACACACACACACACACACTGAAACCTGTGAATTCACATCAATATATCCAATTCTAATTTAATGCTACAAGGATTATTCCAATTCTCTCCCTTGTTAAATTTGTAACTCCCTTCTCCAACAGTCGGAAATTTGGTCTCCATTAACCTTAATATGTTTACTTATTCAACCAATAACCATATATAACCAACTTTTTTTTTTTTTTTTTTTTTTTTTTTGCTGTCATCCCCTCACGCATGTGTACTCGGCTCCTCCCCTTGCTTGGGATCTGAGACCCTGTACTAGATTGACGTCCTCCTCATGTTATTTGGTTTCTGTCACCCTACACTGGAGTGTTCTCTTGTGTGGATGTCTTCCTTGCCCACTCAGGCTATGAATGATTATGTTGAGCTGACCCTGCCCTGCCCACATAGATGTCTTTAGTTTTGGCTTATTTTAAGATTTCCTCTTTTCCTCTGAATTTAAGCAGTCTTACTATGATGTGCTTAGGAGTAGTTTTTAAATTACTTATCTTCCTAAGGTTTATAGCACTTCTCGAATCTATGGCTTTATATCTCTCATTAGTTCTGGCAAGATGTTTGTCAGTATCTCTTCAGACATTGCCCTCCCCCTTCCTGCATGTTCTCTTCTTATCAGAATCCGTCTACATGTATCTTAGACCTTTTCATGCTGTCCCATGTATCTCTTACTCTCTTTCCCATATTTTCTATCCCTTTTACTCTCTCTGCTTTATTCTGAGTATTTTCTTCTCACCTATATTCTAGTTTAATCATTCTCTTTTCAACTTTGTGAAATCTGCTGTTAAACCCTTTATCAAACCCTTAATTTAGGTTATTTTATAATCTAATTTTTTATTTAAATATTTTTATTCCTTAAACTTTTACTTTAAATTCTTTATCTTATAATTCAATTTATTGAGCCTATTAATCACAGTTAACTTTTTTTTTAAACACATCTGATGTATCCAAAATCTGGATTCTCCAAGGGCCTATTTCCATAGTCCATCATTTCTCTTGATTTTTGTCCAATTATTGTCTTTTTGCATGTCCTTTTATTTTTGATTGTATGATAGGTGTTTGTAGATATAATTTGAGACCCTAGATGATGTTATCACCTTCCAGAAAAACTTATTGTTGCTTCTGGCAGGCAAAGAGGACTTAATCCAATCAGAATGAGCAGGTTTAGTGCTGGGCTTCAATTTTTGTAGAGCTTTTCTTTTAACCTTTTCTCCTAAGGCTGCATCTCATACCAAGTCTGAAGCCCCTCCTCTTTGGTAAGCCCTGAATCCCAATTTTTGTCTCCCTAACACTATGAGACTGGCTGTGGTCCTACACAGCCTCTCTGCCACAGCTGTGAATTAGGCAAGTGACGTCAGGAGAAAAATAGTGTTGAGTGTTGTGTTTATCACCCTGAGAGTCCCATCTTTCTGGAATTTTTGCTTGTTAAGTCCTAGCTACCTGGGTAATTCCCCAAGCCTTTGTTGTGTTTGTTTCCTCTTTTGGTTTTAGTGGGAGGGTTGGTTTGAAACAAGGCTGTTGATAATTAGGAGAAGTGAGAAAATCAGATTATTTGGTTTTGAAGTGAATTACTTTAAATCAAATGTTGGCAAGGTTTTCTGTAAAGGGCTAGATAGTAAAATTTTAGGCTTTGAGGGCTACATGGTCTCTGTCACAACTACTCAACTCTGATGTGTAGGGCAAAGGCAGCCACAGACAATACGTAAACTTATGGGCATGGCTGTGTCCCAATAAAACTTTATTTAGAGAAACAGGTGGTAGATTATAGTTCACTGATCTCTGCTTTAAATGGAGGAATATAGCTTTTAAAGAGTTGACTGGAGCTAATCAAGAGAAAAACTTATTTCCACAGCCATCAATATTATTTAAAAAACTGTTTGACTCTAGAGTAGATTCCTGAGCACTGTGGGTGTGATGTAAAAGAATTAAACGTCATCATTCTTAATCTATCTCATAGGCTTTTTAAAGAAACAGATTTTATATGAATAAGAATTTACACAAAACAAACACACCGAGTAATATAATACAGACTCAGTGCATAAATGCTTAAAGGTTGCTAGAGCAATTCAAGGGATTGAGAAAACCTCTGCACTCTTAGTGTTGTTTAGTTCTTCACATCCCTTTCACGATAACCACAGCAAACAGATTTTATAATGGGATGGTGAAAGAGAGACCCAGGGTACCCATGCTGGGAAGCCTCATGCGCTTCCTGGGAGCCAGGAAGGTCCCTGGGATTCCATGACAATGTGAAGGTCCCAGATAATCACTCACTCAGCCAATATTCATTAATAACCTGCTGTGTACCAGTGGTAAACTATGTATCTCATAATGTACCAGAGCACAAAACAGAAAAAATACCTATTTCATGGAGCTTATACTTTAGTGGGATGTGATCACATATACACACAGACATTTCTACACAGTCTGTTCTGTGGTGATAGGGCTATGAAGATAAATAAAGCAAGTGGAGGGGACAGAGGGCTATTGATGGGGCACTGGTTTGAGAGGTTACTCTTTATGACAGGTTGTTCAGGGGAGTTTTCTCTATTTGGATGACTTAGGAGCAGACAGCTGCCTATTAGCAGGATGTGAATGAAGTGAGAAGATAATTCATGAAACAGATGGGGGAAGGCAGAAGAAAACGTAAAAGCACTAGTTATCTAGTTATCCGAACACTCTAAGTGGACTGATTAGCAACTGTGACAGACACTTTTCTGCCACATAATTTACCACTAGTTATGCAGAGAAGAGAAAAATGTTTAATGACAGGAAGAAAGAATAGCTACGCTTGTCTACTACCAACATACAGACATTTACAAATATTAATACTTTTACAAGAGGTCAGTCTTGAAACCAGCACTGTCCAGTGTAAGATTCATCAGCCATGAACCTTCTCATTCGTATCCAGCACATGCCATAACCTAATGCACTGGTAGCATGCCTCCCTTCATGACAAGTGGTGGTTTGATCCCCCAGCATTAAAGAGCCTTGGTTCATTCAGTTGAACACAACTGATTCCATGAGCCTTAAGAAACAAATGTGCCAACCTCCCAGAAGCATTAAAGATACTGGGGGTACCAGATATGTCTTAGTCAAATTTGGCTGCTAGGACAAAATACCACAGAGTGGCTTAAACAACAAACATTTATTTCTCACAGTTCTGGTGGCTGGGAAGTTTGAGACTAAGGCATCAGTTTGGTTCCTTTTGAGAGCTCTTTTTCACAGCTGCCTTTTTGCTGTATCTTCACATGCAGAGAGAAAGAGATCTCTGGTCCACTCCTCTTTTTATAAGGGCACTAATTCCATCATGAGGGCTCCATCCTTAAGACCTCATCTAACTCTACTACCTCCCAAAGACCTCACTTCTAAGTGCCATCACACTGGGGATTAGGGCTTCAACACATGAATTTTGGAAGAACAAACATTTAGTCCATAACAACACACACACTTTCCTCAATCAGAAATTGGCAGATTTAAGCAAGGAATTTTGGACAGATGTGAGATTACTAGAAAGATAACAGAGAAGTAGAAGTAGAGACATGAAAAAAAAACAGCATAAAGAGAATTAAATATAATATATTTTCAATTACTTATTTCAGCATGTAGTGGACACTTAATAAATGTTTGCCTGTTACTAATTGAAATAATACCTGTCACACATATAATACTATATTTCTTACATATATAAATATTTTGTAGTTTTTCTATTTTGTTTCTTTATGTATTTAAGAAATTATCATGAAAGACTAAAATAAATGAATAGAAGATTATTGAAGGCTTGTTAGAGTAATATCAAACATTGTCATTCAGATTATGTGCTCCTTTTTTTTCAATCTTATATGAAATATTTTGTGCATTGTTAATAATTAATTTCTTATTGCTTGTCATTTTCTTTTAGGGCTTTTTTCTACTGTATTGTCCAGATTTAACACCTTTGGCTTCCCAGTTGGTATATCTTAATTTATCATATAATAACATCTTTTACTTTCCCACAGAAGTGAGTCCATTTTTACAATTATATATTATAATAATTTCTTATTATTAATAATTATCATAATTTTTAAATAGACACAATACCCTGGAGTTACTTGAAAGTAAATATATTTTGTATTGCATCCCTAAAGGCAGAAGTACCAAAAGTACAGTACATTTTTCTTAGCTGTCCCACGATACAATCTTCAAAGACTATATTATAGTCAGGCTCTCAAATATGTTCTCCTAATTGTACAATGTATATAAGGTTATTTAGTTATTTTTCTAATTCTGAATAAAACCTAAAATGTACTATATCCAAGTGTTAATCAGAAGCTTTAAAGGCAATGTTTAGTGACCAGGTAATATGACGTCATAACAAGTTTTCATTATCATAGGCTGAAATAGGATATTCTGCTTAATAAAACATATGAAGGATAATCAGATATGGGATGAGAAAATTCAATGTCATTTACATAAACAAGTCATTATAAGTCATTAGGACAGATTATGTTTTCAGTTTCTTTAGTCACTGTCTCATTGGTCACAGGGTATCTGGTTGTTTTGTGAACTGACTTCCAGAATATTGACTTTTAAAGAACTGACTTCTAGCAAGTTGATTTGCTTTCTATTTCAAATATAAAGTATTGAAAACATATATTTTCCATAGTTTCTCATAATATTGTGTTTTTATTTTCACTAGATGGTAGACTTTGGCAGAGGACAGAGTCTACTGAAAAAATTTAGGACAGGAAAACGTAGAAGCAGAAATGTAAACATAACAAAGTATATATTTATGTAGTTTTTTCTTATATCTGAAGAGTTTCTTCTCTCAGATTCTTTAAAAGACATGAAATCATGTACAATAATAATTAATTATAATAATGTATTGTTAGCTCTGTAACATATGCATGTACTGTGTGTAACAATTATAGTACAAAAAAAGAAGAAGGAATAGACCTATTTAGGAACAACATTTCCATATGTCTGGAATTAAGTTAGTGTAAATCTGGAGCAGATTCTGATAAGTTAAGGTGTATTTTAAACCCTTTAAAGCAATCGCTAAGAAAATAACTCAAGAGAATATAGTGGAAAAAAAACCACTAAAGTAATTAAAACATTAAACTAGAAAATATCCAGCTGGTGCAAAAGAAGGTAGTAAAGGAGGAACAAAAATGGCATGACATTTAGAGACTATAAGTAAAATGGCAATGTAAATCCAGCCATGTTAATAATAACATTATATATGAATACATAAAAAAATACAGTTTGTCAGATTGGGTTAAAAAACAAGCTCTAATGATATGCTGTCTAAAGGAGACATACTTAAGATTAAGAGATACAAAGAAGTTAAAAGTAAAGAATAAGAAAGGATCTATCATGCAAATAGCAACCATAAGAAACCTGGAGTGACTACAATAGTATCAGGTAAAATTTTAAAACTAGTATCAGACAAAAACAAATTTTAAATTAAAAAATGTTACTAGAGATAAAGAAGGACATTTTGTCAATCTATCGGGAATCTGTAACAAGTATAAACATTTATGTGCTTACCAATAGAGCCCAGAATACATGAAGCAAAAACTGAAAGAACTGAAGGGAGGAATAGAAAATTTAACAATAATAATTGGATAGTTCAGTACCAACTTTCAATAATGCACAGACCAACTAGGCAGAAGATCAAGAGTGAAACAGAAGACTTGAACAACACTACAAACCAGTAAGAACTAACAGACATTTATGGGACACTGCAACCAATAGTTAGCAGAATACACAATTCCCAAATTCACATGGAACATTTTCCAGGATAGACCATATGTCAGTCTACAAAAATAATCTTAATAAATTTAAAAGACTTGAAAATCACAGAAAGTATATTTTTGGGCTACAATAAAATGTAATTAGAAATTGATAACTGAAAAAATTTGTAAATACATGGAAATTAAGCAACATACTCTTAAATAACAAAGTCAATGAAGAAATCGAAAGGGAAATTAGAAAATATTTTGAAATAAAAATGAAAATACAACATACCAAAATTTATGAGATGCATCTACATTAGTGCTCAGAGAGAAATTTATAGCTTTAAATTCCTATATTAAACAGGAAGAAATAAAAACCTAACTTCCCATCTTAAGTCACTAGGAAAAAAAAGAGCAAACTAAATCCAAAGAAAGAATAAGAGGATAATAAAAATGAATGAAATAGGGAATAGAAAAACAATAGAGAAAAATCAAAATGTAAAGCTGTTAGTTTGAAAAGATCAACAAAATTGACTAATCTTATATATAACCAAGTAAAAAGGAAGACTCAAGTTACTAAAATTAGGAGTGAAGGATGGGACATCACTACCAACCTTATAGAAATA
Source organism: Camelus ferus (assembly GCF_009834535.1). Taxonomy (NCBI): domain Eukaryota; kingdom Metazoa; phylum Chordata; class Mammalia; order Artiodactyla; family Camelidae; genus Camelus; species Camelus ferus. Next base: position 7,383,993 of record NC_045709.1, read on the forward strand.
CAAAAAATATTTTAAGATAATACTACCAATACCAACCAACCAGATAGCTTAGATGAAACAGATATATACCTGGGAAGACTCAAGAATAGACTCAGAAAAGAAATAGAAAATCTGAATGGTTCTATAATAAAGAAAGTGGTTTATATGTGGAATCTAAAAAACAAAAACAAAAACAAACAAACAAACAAAAACAAAGCGTAAATACAGGACAGAAATAGACTCACAGACAGAGAATACAGACTTGTGGTTACCAGGGGGGTGGAGGGTGGGAAGGGATAGACTGGGATTTCAAAATTGTAGAATAGATAAACAAGATTACACTGTATAGCACAGGGAAATATACACAAAATGTTATGATAACTCACAGAGAAAAAAATGTGCCAATGAGTGTGTATATGTCCATGAATGACTGAAAAATTGTGCTGAACACTGAAATTTGACACAACATTGTAAAATGATTATAAATCAATAAAAAATGTTAAAAAAAAAAAAAAAGAAAGTGTTTTAATAGTAATTTGAAAACTTTCCACAAAGTAAAGTCCAGGATCAGATAGCTCCATTAGTGAATTCTACCAAACATCTTAAAAAGAATTAACATCAATCCTTTACAAACTCTAACAAAAAATAGGGGAGAAGAGGAAACATTCTCATTCAAACTATTAAGCCAGTGATACCCTAATACCAAAACTAGACAAAGATATGGAAAGAAAAGCAAACTACAGAACAATATCTCTTGTGAATACACAGTGCAAAAATCCTTAACAAAATGCTAATAAACCAAATTTAGCAACATATATATATAAGAGGATTTTACACCATGACCAAGTGAGATTTATTCCAGGAATGCAAGGTTGGTTAAACGTACAAAAATCAATCGATGTAATTCACCATATTAATATAGAGATGGAGAAAAAAAAAACTATACACTTATCTCAAAAGAGCCAGAAAAAGCACTTTACAAAAGCCACCATACTTTCATGACCAAAACACTCAACATCTATGAATATAAGGGAGCATCCTCAACTTGATAAAAGATGTCTACAAGAAACCCACAGCTAATATCACACTTACTGATGAAAAACTAAAGGTTGTCTTCCTAAGATCAAGAATAAGATGAAGATGTACGTCTACTATTGCCACTACGTATTCAACACTGTACTGGGGTTTCTAGCAAAGAAAAGTAGGCAACAAAAAGAAACAAAAGGCATTCAGATTAAAAACAAAGGAGTTGAACTCTCTCTAGTTGTACAGGATATGGTTTTGTATACAGAAATCCTAAGGAATTCGCTAAAAACTATTAGAACTAATGAGTGAGTTCATCAAGGTTGCAGGGTAATACAAGATCAATATACAAAAGTCAGTTGTATTTGTACATATTAGCAACAAAACATTCTGACAATAAAATTAATAAAGGAATTCTATATATATGAAAAAGAATAAAACATTTAGAAGTAAGTTTTACAAAAGCACCAAACTTATACTGTGAAAACTAGAGTATTTTTAAAAGAAATTAAAGGGGACATACTTCAATGGCAAGAGATCCCATGTTCATAGATCTGAAGACTTAATATTAAGATGGCAATACTCACAACTGATCGATAGATTCATTGATGTCTCTATGAAAATTACAACCTGCCTTTTAAAATGAATTTGGCAGGCTGACCCTGAAGTTCTTATGGAACGGCAAGGGATTCCAAATAGGCAAAACAATCTTCTTGAAAAGGAAAGACAAACTTGGAGTACTTAAATTTTCTGATCGCAAGAATGAGCATGCTCTTCTCCACCAATTTAAAATCTTTTAATGGTACAAAAACATTTAATGTTAAAGAGAGCTAGCATAAGACCTTATTAAGATTCAGTAGAGAGTAAAATATGCTAATCAAGCAACAATCATAGATTTAAAAGGTATGTTCTGTTTTTAAAATTTCATATGAAAAATCAGTATATACAAAATTACTGTGATATCAGAGTAAAACATGCTTGTTATGATACCGGACACTCCACTGATCGCTAAGGTTAATTCCACTTATTTTCCTGATTCTGCAGATATCTCCTGCCTCCCTCATTCTTTGCATAATTACTTCTTATGAAACCATGTGCTCAATCGATCAGGATGATTTTCCCATTTAGAAAAGGAACGTTCTTGAGTCAGGGGTATGGAATGCAGTAATTGCACTGTCTTACCATAGCTTACATATTAACCCTGGTCAGTTATTTTGAAGGCTTACCGAGGTATTTTTTGAGATAGATGATACAGCCAGTAGTGTTACCATGCTGATTTGACTGCATTAGTTCAAAGGGTTAATAAAATGTAACAAATAGGGATTTGCATACTTCACTATTCTATTCATATGTTTCTCTTTTCTGTTCCTCAGATATTTTGTCTTAGAAATTTACAAATACTGATTCTGAGAAATAATCCTATCAAAGAAATCCCTTCTAACGTTCAACAACTTAAGTTCCTTAGAACTTTCAACATTGCCTTTAATTTGATTACCACTCTTCCACTTGGGTAAGGTTGATAGTCTAATTTCCTAATCTATAAAATAAGCAATTACCTGTATGATATCTAAGATCCTTTAAACTCCAACAGGAATGTTGATACTCAGGTATAAAAGACATGGATTTTTTTTCCCACATATGGATGGTAATTAACTCCTAATGAAAGTTTTGAACCAAAACCTTAACCAAATGCCAAAACAAGATACCTCTTCCAGTTAGATTTTTAACAAATTGAATGCAGCTTAAGGGCAAAAGGTTATAAGCAAAGGGACTCTTAAATAGCTGAGTAACATTTGGCAAAAGATTTTTATAGTAATTAAGGAAGTGCATCAAATTCACTGACAAAGCATTGTTTGTAAGCAACAATCCAACAAGATCTACATTCATATACTGTAGAACTATTCAGTCATTTTTTATAAAGTATGTGAAAGTTGTATCATTTCTGTGTAAAAATACATATATATACATCACACATTACACATAAAATGTATAAAAAGAAAGAATAAACACTAAGGAGTAAGGATATTATATTATGGGTTTTATTTTTGTTTGACTTATCTATATTTTCCCACAGTAGCATAAATTGTACTGCTTTGATTCCCTCCCTTGATACTAGAATCAGACTTATCTCTAAGGAAAATCTGTTTCCTTTTTACTGGAGGATGGTATTTAAAAACCAAGATCTGGGTGCTGGATGTTCCCATTGCTATTGGGATGATATTGCTTCTAAACACTCTCAGTGGACAGAGAAAGCAATTTATATATGTATACTAATCTGTGTGTACACACATCTATAATTATTTGTGTATACACACACACAATTCTAAGTGTGTGTATATATTAATAATACAATGTGTGTATATATACATGAAATATATACATCTAAACAGGAGTTCATACTGGATAATCTATAATCATAATTACATAATTAGAGTAACCACACTGTCATTTAAACAAAATGTAAAAATTTCTAAAGCAACTAAAACTTGATCATAACTAAAGAGTCAACACTGTTCATTGTTTAGAGAGTAGGCAAATTAGTTTGACCTATTGATTATCATCAAAATTTTAAGGAACTATTTCTCAAAAATACTAGTGTTTCTAAAATACAGCAATATATTTTTAAGTAAATAACATAGGCTATGTATGTATATCCATGGAAGACTGATAGCATATTAAAGCCAAGAATGAAAAACATAATGGGAATTTTAGGAATAATAATACAATTACATAATAATTATTATGAGAATTAATTTATTACCTCAGGGGAGACTTAAAACAAGCTCTGACATATGTGAAAATGTTCATTTGCAGAGTTTACTCAATGGAAACTCACACAGAGGGCACATGCAGTGAGGAATGAGGGTGCTGAATTCTTTGTATTTAAAGACTGTTGTCAGAACTCTAATTTCCTGAGCAAAGAGACCTGACCTAATGATAGCAACGAAGAAAAAATTTATCTAAATGCTGTTAGGAATTTCTCAGGTGGCTTTTTCTAGATGGGGCTTTATCCACTCCAGATATTTCAAATCAGTCTTAAGGGATAGATGAATAATTTTTAGGAAATTTCACTGTAATTATATCATCTATAATGAAAAGTCTATATGTATAAATTTCAAGATCTCAAAAAATAGTTTATTTACCTATTTACTCAAGAATTAAACTCTTTATTTATGCCCACCCAGTATGATGATAAGCATATAATCATTTCTACAATTCATTTTCTCTTTCCATTTTAGGTTATTTTACTTGTTTAATCTTGAGAAACTTGATATTTCCTACAATAGCATTGCTTTTATTCCAAATGAAATCCAGAAACTCAGGTATCTTGGAAGTAGTAAGTACCCACAAGACATTATGCCCTTTAAGGGCATATTTGGTGATGATTGTTATGGAGAAAATTGAGTCCTTTCATTTATTTAATAGCCGTAAAACATAATGTGTGAAGCATAAAGTTAACCAACATGTAATTTGAATGGTGTACAGTATTTTTAATACATAACATTTTCTTTAATTATTAAAGGATGACCACCTAATAGGTTGACAAGTTGATTTTACCCATTTATCTGTGTGTGCACCAGGTAGTTCTTATCAGTTTTATTTATTTATTGTGAGGAAATACATAAATATATACAAAATGCTAGTAACACACAGTGCTTTAATGCTTAGCCTCAATTCTTTCTCACGCTAGTTTTTTAAAAGTCTCTGAAGTTGATCTCTGTCCTTCTAGGTCAGTACCATATTATTTTAATTATGACTTCAGAGAAATTTATTTCTAATAACTAGTAGGGAGATTATTTTTCAATATTAGTGTATTAACTATTCTCTTTAGATTATGATCTTTAAGATCATTTAATATAATTCTAAGCCCCTTCTCCCCCCAAAACATAAAGTTATGTTACTACTATGGATGTAGTATTTCCTCTAATTTTCATTTCTAGCTGCCTATTGCCAGTCAGCATAGAGAAACAGAGGACAGAACAGAATAGAGAAAAGCTATTTACTTCTTCACATTAATTTAAATCAAGCTATGTAATCAAATTATTTTAGTTCTGAGTTTTACTATATTTTCTTTGATATTCTAGGAGCATTATTTCATCTTCAGTAAAATAAGATCATCTTATTTCTGCTTTTCTAATATTTGTACCATTACTTAATTTCTCATGTAACAGTCTTTATATTTCAATAGGAGAATTCAGCCTGTTCACATTTGTTATGACTGATATACTTAAGTGACTTCTGTTTTACTTTGTATTTAGTATTTATTTACTTTCTCCTTTTTGTATGGGGGTTTTTGGGGGTTTTTTTTCGGTGATTTTTTTTCTAGATGCTATTTGTTCTCTTTTTTCCTCTCTTGTTAATTTTGGAACTTCACTGAACTTTCCCAGTCTATTACAGGCTATCTTTCCTTCCCCCCAAAACTTACAAACAAACACATTTTTCTATACTATTTTATAAAAGCAAGATGAAAGCTACTTTCCCCAGCATGATGGTCTGTCTCCCCTCACTGCTGCCTTCCGCCAATAGTTGAGAACTTTAGAATACTTGAATTGAAAAAAAAAAAGTGCTGATGTTTAATTTGTCTAGGAAAATAAATTCTTTCTTTGTATCATTAAACTGTACTATATTTTAGGTAGCATAACATTCATTGTTCTTTCTACATTTGTGCTTACTTTTTTCCATAATAATGGCATGTTGCAAAGATCCAAAATATGTGCTTTAACTCTACTATTTACACAAATCCATTTATTTGCATAATATATTGGTTCGGTTGCTTTTTTCAGTTAATTCTCTTGATTCTAAGGAAATACTTAACACGTATTTTATTATTACTAAGTTTTATACCAGTTTTCAGGAACATTGGGACAGATTTTTACTTGGATATTATAAATTGCATGAATACCTTGTAAGCTATGGTTTCCTTTATTTGCAGATCACTTAAAAAACTGATTGTTGACGGGAATGAACTGACTACTTTTCCACCTGGAATTTTGAAGCTGACCCTGAGAAAAATCCTATTTGAGAATAATTTCACTCATCCTACTCTTTGGAAAGAGAATTCTGTGAATAGTCCACAGCGCCTTACTCAACTTACTTCTTTGTTCTTTTTAAAGAATAATCTACATATGTATTATACTGAGATTCCAGAGAAAATTCAAAAGTTACTAAAATGGTGAGCAAATTCTTAAGCCCTTTTAACCAAAACATACTGTTTTAAAGCATTTAAAATATTCTTTATTACAGGGCCAGATGATAGATTTACTGTACACACATACCCCACACCACACACAACACTCCTGCAGTTTTTCAGATTGCTCCTTCTGGCTCTTTAGGCATAATAAAAAGTCTATGAAGAGTAGCACAAAGTAAGTTTGAGGAGGAAGATTGGGAACAGCTGCTGGAGACCACTGAATGCACTGGGGTTTCTTCTTTAGGCCATGGGAGCCATTTTATGTAACATAGAGCCAATCAGTACCCACCCCCCCCTTTTTTTAAATCTATCATCCTGGAGCCCTGTGTCTTTGTGCCCTAATCTGGAAAAGTTGATGTCTAGATCTGGCCCACAACTGTTAGTCCAGGACTTCCCTTCACTATTATCTTGGAATTTCCTTTACTGTAGTCACACTGGATACCTTGTTCTTCATTTACCTCCTTATTTTGGTGAAGCCTTCCCTCCAGTGTCTCCCTGCAAAATTTAAAGACTATCCATGTTTGAATATGTCTTTATTCTGCACACAGACTCAACTGATAATTTGACTGGGTATAAAAACTCTGGGTTCAATAATTTTCTTCAGGATCTTGGAGATATTGCTTCATTATCTTCTACTTTTCTATTTTGTATTTGAGGTCTACAGCTTTCTTATGCCTTATCCTCCATATATAACCTATGTGTTTTGGGGGGAAGCTTTTCAAATCTTTTTTTCTAGTTGTTTTAAGTTTTCACAATGATGTGCCTTTGTGAGATTTTTTTTTTTAATTCAATGTTGGGCACATGGTGTATCCTTTCAATCTGGAAACGCATGCATTTCAATTCTGAGAAATTTTCTTTTACTATTACTTTGAAAATTCTGTCTTTGATTTGTTTGTGTTTTCTCTTCTGAGACTATAATAGCAAATACTGGACCTTCTGAATTTTCCCTTTTTCTTCTGAAGGGTACCAGAATATGCCTCCCAAAATATGCCTCTTTGACATGGGGATTATTTTCAGTTTAAGGCAACTGACATCTAGCAGATGCAGGAAAAGCTCTTTACCTCCCCTTAACTACCTAAAAATAGAATATAAATTTCTCCTTTTGTAAAGGAAATTTCCATTTGTAAAAGTATCTCTACATGAGGAAGAGAACTACTTCAGGAGACAACTCTTATCACCTGAGAGACTCCTATCTGCAAAACAAGACAACCCTTATTTACCATATATTTCCACCCTTTGCCTTCTCATAACTGGGCTTCTCAGCCCAGAAGCCCAAATTCTCTTTTCCTTTGTTTAGCCTAAGATGGTATATAAGCCTCAACCATTTGGCTCCCTCCTTGAGTCTCATTTCCTTGTGAGGGTCCTATGTGTGTGTACATAATTAAGCTGTTTTTCCTCTTGTTAATCTGTTTGACAAGTTTAAACTGACAAGTTTAATATCCAGGGCCCGCCCCAGTCAATGAACCTAAGATAGGTAGAGGAAAAAGATATTTTTTCTTCCTTACAGTTCTCAGCCGGAGGGGGCTTGTTTCAAAAGCCTCAATTAGTTTTTTGTATTTTTCTTTAACAAAAATGTATGTATTTAAATTGTACAATATGATTTGATATACATATGCATTGTGAAATGATTACAAAGATAAAATGAACACATCCATCGCCTCACATAATTAACTCTTGTTTTGTGTGGTGAGAACACTTTCAGATTTACTTTCAGCAAATTTCAAGTATATAATACCAAGTTATTAACTACAGTCACCACATTGTACACTAGATCCTCAAAACCTATTCATCTTATAACTGAAAGTTTGTACCCTTTGACCTACATATCCCCATTTCCTTCTCCCCTCAGCCCCTGGCAACCATCGTTCTACTGTTTCTGAGATTGACTTCTGAAGCTTAGATTTGACTTGTAGCTCAGCCTGCTTCAGTTATGGCACGTACTGTAACCAGACGATTTCCTTTACAGAGTATTCATTTACTAATTCAGCATACTCTGCTTTTCTATTATGAAATATATATGTAATCATACTAATATACAAAAAATATAGTTAAAATTGAACATCTCATAGCTTTGTCAAATCTTATCATTTTGTTATATTTCCTTCAAATCTTTATTTTTTGAAGTAAAACATTATGAATACAGTTAAAGCCTCCTTTGACCTTTTTCTAGGCTAATTTGCTTCCTCCCCAGAGGTAACCACTCTCCTTAACTGGTATTAACCCCCCATGTTTTACTTTCACTGCATCTGTATGTTATAAACAAGCTTGTGGTAGAAGAAAAAAATATTTGGTCTTTGCCCCTAGTTCCTGGCACAGAGCTCCTAAGACCCTTGTAATTTCCTGAGTAACAGGAGTGTTGTTTCAATAGTAGATGAGTTTATGCAAATAAAGTGACTTTGTTGGGTGGGAAGGCAGTTATGTAGCCTCTGGATCTGGGCTAGCAGCCAGAAAGACCAATTTTGATTGGAAGGTTGGAACTCTCAGTTCCACCCTCTTCAACTCCTAGGAGAGAAGTGCTGGAGATTAATGGCCAGTCATTTAACTTCTCATGCCTATGTACTAAAACCCCCTAAATAATGGGGTTCAGGGAGCTTCCAAGTTGGTGAACACACTCCAGGCCTGCAGGGTGGTGCATTCTAACTCCACAGGGACAGAAGCTCCTGTTCCAGATCCTTTCAGACCTCGCTTCTCCTGACTGTCCACTTGCATCCTTTATTATAAACTGTAATAGTAACTACAGCATTTTTCTGAGTTCGGTGAGTTGTTCCAGCAAATTATCAAACCTGGGGGTGGGGAGTGGATACCCCCAATTTGAAACCAAGTCAGACAGAAGTGTGGGTAACTGGGAACCCAATATTTGAAACTACATCTTAAGTGAGAGCAATCTTGAGGGACTGAGCACTTATGTCTGTGGAGTCTGATCCTTAACTCCAGGTAGTTAATGTCAGAACTGAACTAAATATTAGTAACACCCAGCTGGTGTCTGTAGAGAGTTGGAGAACTGGCTGGTGTCAGAAAAAAACCTCCAACAAATATGTAGTATTATTTTTCGTGTTTTAAGCTTTACATAAATATCACAAAGTATGTCCTTCTGCAACTTGTTTTACACTTTCAGCCTTTTGCTTTTTCTCTTCTGATATCTCCACATTGACTTATATTGCTCTAGTCCATTTTCTCTAGTATGATTTTCTTTGGAATGAATATCTCATAATCTATTTATCCTTTCTCTTGCTGGTGGACATTTGAATTGTTTCCAATTTCACTACTACCAAGAAGTCTGCCATACCATTTTAAAGTCTATGTCTTTATACAAATATGCCAGTGTTTCTAAGTCATTGAGTATGTGCATCTTCAACAAGAAATTGCCAAATTGCTCTCTAAAGTCATTACACCAATTTATACCTCACCAAGAAAGTATGAGGGTCCCTGATGATTCTCATCCTCACCAAACTTTGTACAGTCAGATTTTCACACTTTGCCCATGTGATGATTTATGAAATGGTATTTCTTTGCTATTTTGTTTTGTATTCCCTTATTACTAGTGAAATTGAGAAGCTTTTCTTCTCAGTATTCTCTGGACATTTAAGTTTCCTCTCCTCTGTATAGTCTGTTCATGTGCTAATGTTAATGTACTAATGGGCTGATGTCTTTTTTTAAAACTGATTTGTTAGCATTTAATATATATATATGGACACTAGTCCTACACTAGGTTACAATAGTCCTTTTATTTCTAAAATGATATATTTGTTTTGAGTTATAAAAATACATATTTATTATAGAAAATTTGGAAAATATAGAAAAACATTTTATGAAGAAGTTTAAAATTCTCTGTGATCACATAGGATAATAGGTCCAAGGATAATTACTGTTTCCTGTTTGGGATTTGTCCTTAGAGTGTTTTCTTACTATGGATCTATCTATTTGTTTGTTTGTTTTAGAAACTAAGATTTTTTTAATACACACATATTTATTTTTTAGCATTTAATTTTTCACTTGTGGATGTCTTCGCTCCTCAGATGGTAAGAGCAATGATTATAAAGGCCATATTTTGTGCTACTTTGAGTCTTTTGCTTAGCATCAAGCAAAATGTCTTTCCTTTAGTAGCTCTGATGTTCCTTCATTGCAGCACGACCAGATGTGAATGGTGCCGTGGTCCAAAGTTTGGTGAAGGTTTTTGCATCATCCGATCCTGTAATATTTTTGGAGCAACACAGCTTCCTGTTCTATATCATGTCTGTTCCTCCTCCTGCTATAGAAAAGTAAAGGAAAGTAGTGTTGCTTCAGCTAGTGTTTCTGGTAAAGAACATCTCTAAATCCCAAGTCGATGAATTATACAATGATTTATGAGTCCCACTTTAAAAGCCATTAAAGTTTCCGTGCATAATCTTTCATTTCTTTGAGAATACAGGTTCTGTGAAGACATGTCTTCTTGTGTGAATCCTCTTTGTAATCCTTATGAAAGTTTGTGATAGCAAATTTTTGCAGAATACTTACCTAAGAAGGATTAGCAAAACTCTTTGGATTTAAAAGAAGGGCTAGAAAATTTCTTTCAGAGAATGTTTACTATAAAAAGAAAAATGCAAAAGAATTTATCTTACAATTGGCCTTTTTGCCATCCATTCTAAGGGATAAGACAGTATTTCAAAGTCATCAGTGGGGTTTGCGCCTCATATGGATTTAAAGTCATGTACCCAAGTTCTCAACTTTTGTGCATTTCTGTGGAAATCTCTCCAGTGCCAACCATCTCAATTGTGGATTGCTTTGGGGAATAAAAGATGAATTCCAGTACTATATTTAGTTGTTTGAATTCATTACCCAGGCTCTTAGGAAATTGGTACAATCTCTGTTATCTTGCTGGTCATCTCACAAAGCCTGATTCCACAGGCTACTGCCAGCATTCAAAAGGCTTTCAGTGATAGGCTGTCAAGAAAATGAAGTAAAACTTAGAAAATTATGTTAACAAAGCAACACATGCACACAGTAGAACTTGAAGTTTTAAGAATTAGTGTTTGGTAAGAAGAAGGTAAAAGAACATATAACAAACAATTTTAGAAAAGGCAGACACAGAATTGCTTCATATATGGCATATCTTTATGTGCAGCTAACAAATCTAAAATGTCATTGCTAATGAAACTTGATGAAATGAAGTAATTTAAATTTATATAACTATTTTATCATTCAAAAACATCAGAAAATACATGTCAGGTTTTTGTATATCATGTAGTAATATCATTTAAATAAAAAAGAAAATAAACCAGGCAAATTAATTTTCCTGACTAATGATTTCAATAAACTGGAATGCTTGTATTCTTCTTGAAAAGTAATTCAATTTTAAGCAGAACTAGGAAAACCTTGCCCAAGAAGTATACGAGGTATTCTCTAGCAAATGAATAAAAATTTTTATATAGAAGTAACTATCATATCACACGTGTAATCCAGAAGGAGATATTTATATCATGATAACAAATAAATTCATTAAAATGTAATATACCCATAGTTACAAAACAAGATAAAAAATAAGACCAAATCCTAGTGGCATATAGCCTATTAATGCTTATACTTGTCCCTGAAATATTTCTTGGGGAAAGAAGTGTATTTATTTTTTAATTAAAAAATGTTGGTTTTTGGCTTGAATAACTGGGTGGTGTCACGTTGCAATAGGAATAAACAAGAAAAGTGTCATGGGAAATTACAACAGCTTAGAGACATTGCACAGAAACATTTACCTAGGCATTTTGATAAAAATGAAATATACTTAGAGCTCAATCTCATTATTTCTTCATGGTTAGTATAAACCTTGAATGTAAGTGATCTCTTATAGACCTTTAAAAAAATAAAGTGTTTTTTAAATATAAAAGTAAGACACATTTATTACAGAAATATTTGAAACAGAACTAAACCTAAGAAGAAAACAAAATTCCTCTTGTAATGTCACCACCCAATGAACAAGAGCTAATCATTTTGACGTGTATATGTATATATGTGCACACTTATGTAATGTATTATTCTTATTTAAAAAATGGGTTATGTGTCTGTCTCACACCACACACAACAATTTTCAGATTCCTAAAGGTCAAAACTGAAAATATAAAGAGATATATCATGTCTTACCAAAAAATCAGAATGCAAAGGACCTTTTTAAGCAGGAAATGAAACCCAAGGGAAAAGATAAACAGATTCACTATGTAAATTTTTTTTTTTAATTCTTGTACAGCCAAAGCCACCATAAATGAAGTCAAAAGACAAGCAACACACTGGGGAAAACATCTATAATACACATGACCACCAGAGAGCTACTCTACTAACTAATCTCGATCGTAAATGACAGAAACCCACTAGGACCAGTTGAAGAAACAAAAGGAAATGTAGTCCTTTTGTGCATGTGTCTTCAGGCACAGCCAAATTTGTGTCATTCTGAGCTCAAACTGTGTCATCAAGGCATTGTCTGTCTGTCTGTCTATCATCTATCTCTTAGTAACACTTTTCTCTAAGTTTGGCTCTTCCTTGAGTAGCAAGGATGACCACTGATGATGACTCCAGGTTTATGTACTGGAAAGTCAGGAACCTCTGAGAGAAGTTCAATATCGATCCCAACTATTACTGTAAAACATATTAGGGATGATTTTGGCTTAAACTGGGTCTCACATGTCCATATGTGAACAAATCATTGTAGCTACACAAATGAATACTCTGACTGGTTGAGTCACATGCCCGTATGTGTAACTAGGAAAGGGGAAATTAGCCCATCCACAAACAAATGAAACAGGTTCTTTACAAGGAAGAGTTCTGAAACTGAAAACTGGGAGAAGGAGAAATGTTTTTGGCAGCTAAAAAAATCTAGAACTATCAGAGACCTCTAAACTTCCTAATATCCAATAAGCTGTTATAAATAATAACATCAAAAAGATGAACTAAGTATTTCAATAGCCATAACAATCAAAATTAAACATATGTATTTTTCATCCTGAGACGTTATTGCTCAAAAATACTTGCACGTGTGCAAAAATATATCCAAAGATATGTATTGCAATGATACAACAGTGAAAAATCTGAAACATTCTAAGTTTTCATCAGTGGAGAATTGGTTATATACGGTCAGTCCAACAAGGTAATATCATCCAGCCATTTAAAAAATTAGTTATCTGTTTTCCCTAACATGGAAAGATATCTACCACGTATTTTCAGAGAAATATTTACCAGATATTATAATCACATTACTCAAAATTTTAAAAGTACAAAAGAGTTCTTAAAATGTCTTTAACCCCAGTGCTCTGTCAGTTCATTTCCCTTCTCAGAGGCAATCAACAATATCAAGTCTTTTATATTTTTTCAGGATATTTTATGCAGATGTAAGCTAATAAATGTTTCCTACTATTGATATAATATTAACATAATACATACTTCTTTCCGTGCCTTCTCATTTAATATTATGTCACAGATGCAGTTTCACACCAGTACGTTACTAGCTTATATTATTTTTTATGATTATATATTATTCCATTGAGCAATGTATATAGTTTATTTTACCAGGTCACTACTAATGGACTTTCAATTTTTTGTAACCTCTTTCTATGAAAAAAAAAAAAGCTGCAATGAATAACCTTGTCATTTGCACATGCTTAGATATAGCTGTGGAATAAATTCTTAGAAGTTATCTTGCTGGTTCAAAAGGCGTGTGTGTTTATATTTAACAGGGAGTTGGGGGAAAATATAACATATTTATTTTATTTACTTTTAAATAGGTAATAATAATAGTTCAAAAAAGATTTAGGTAAGAGTGAAAAGTAAGTCTGCCTCATATGAATTTCCTTCAGATGCCAGTTTTCGGAGGCAAACATTGCCAGCAACTCTAGAGAAATTCTAAGTACATATAAGCGTGCAGCTGTATATGGAAGAATCTCCCTTATCCAGTAGGTTTTTAAAAAAGATCTTTTGCATTATGTTCTATAGTAGCATCATAAGCTTCATTTGTAAGCTTCTTGGAAATGAAGATTCTCAGATCCACCCAAACCTACTAGATCAGAATCTCTGGGGATGGTACCCAGGAATCTTCATAACTACTAGCTCTCCAGGTAATTCTAATGCTCACTGAAGCTGGGGATCACCATCTCCAAAGGCCAGAAGGCTCATACCCAGATGCTGGTTAAATAAGAGATGCAGGTTTTGGTGTAAAATACTTAATTGTCTACTCATCCAGTCTCAGCCATTAAGATTCCATCTATAAAATTCACCCCAGGAATGCAGAACTGGCTTAATGTTCAAAAATCAATCAATGTAAGTCACTGGGCATCCACCGTAATTTCCAGAACCGCAAGAGCACCAGAGGTGGGAGAACGGAGATGGGCGACTGCTTCTGTTTCTAGTTCTTCATTATCTTTGTCCAAAACTGCTCAGTAAGTAGATTCTTTTTTTCCTCTTTCCTTTCCTTGCATTCATTTCTTCTCTTTTCATCTTCCCTCTTCCTTTCCTTGCTTTCTATGGCCCTTTATCTTTTCCTGTCTCTCATTCCTGACACAGAGAGTGCTCAATTTAAACCTGAAGGGGGACTAGGGATAAGTGAGATAACCCGTCTGTAAAGTACTCAAAATAATCCCAAAGCTGTCCTGTAATAGTGAGTGTGACTGCGCATGCATCTGTATACACAGAGACAAAGGTATGGATGAGAAAACATGGATTCATGGTACCTCTGGGAAATGGAATCTCACGGCTGGGAAGAGGGGCTTTTGCTTTCTACCAGATTCTACTTCTGATTGCTTGAATTTAAATATAATTATGTATTATTTTTGTAAACATAAAAATTGTTTTAATTTTTAATGGAATCATGTAATGGTGATGTTTTGTTTCTTTCTCCCCTCAATCATACATCACATTTTTCAATGTTATTATATCCAATATTGATATGTCATCATGGAAGAGCCCTAACTTACTTATCTAAAATTCTCTTGTTAAATAAATTCTCCTCAGTTTTTATTAATTATAAACAATTTAAGGAAAATTTATAAAAATAAATCTCTGCCAAAATTTATCCTTGTTTTTTATTTTAATATAAATTTCTGATATTAAGATTGCAAACACTGTATACAAGTTTAAGTCTTTTTATTCTTAGGATGAAAGTTTACCTTTTCCCCAAACCCACAATATCACTGATTTTAGTTAATAAACTAGTATATTCATTTGCCAATTAGAGAGACAGGAAGTAGACATGATTCATTTACTTTCTTTCATTACTAATAAAGTTGATTTATATTGAGAACAGTAACCCTCTGTCCTGTAGGATGAAATTTCCTTTTTTTTTTTTTTTTAGTTTACTGCCTGCCTTTTATTCTTACCTGAAGTGAGGTTTGGTTTGGTTTTGTTTACCAGGGATGAGAGGGCTGGGAAAATGGAGCAATGTTGGTCAAAACCAATTTATTCCTTTATGTTTTTGTTTTTTATTGCTAAGCTTAACAAGTCCTTCCTTACAGTCCTTACTCCCAAATTTACATAAATATTGACCTATATTTTACATTTTAATCTTTGATTCATCCCAAAATTACTTTAGTATCCTAAGTGAGGTGTGGTTCCAAAATTCAAGTCTTTCTAGAATGCAGTGAAGTTGTGCCCTCATTATCTACTGTCTACCCCACCAATATGAAATGCTGTCTTTATGATATATTAAATTCTTCGTTAGACCCATTTTTTGTACTTTCTACTCCGTTCCATTAACTTGTCTATGTGATGCCAACACCATACTGTTTTAATGATTTTAATTGGAACCACATCTTAATATACCTCGCTTATCAAGCTCCCACTCAATGTTATCCTTATTCAAGACTTTTCAGCTATTCTTATACCTCTTTTTTATACAGTTTTTATAATTTTAAAACTTATTTTACCTCCTCTCCCCCTCACCAAATAAACAATTTTGGATTTGGGTGAGAATTTGAAGAAAACTGCTATCCACACAATATGCGGTCTCCCCATTCAGGAACATATACTATGTAACTTTACGTAATAATAATGACAACAAGTCAGTTACTGGGGGATTTGTTTCTGTATGACTCATACTGTTTATGATAAAATGTCTGCTTCTTATCTGGGAGCAGTAATCATAAGTATAATGGTTTATGCACTTACTCAGAAATATTATTTTCAAGCTGAGAGTTTTGATCAATATAGCTCCAAGGAGTACTCTGCCTTGCTTTGGAGTCTGTATGCTTAGCCAGCTGTGATGAAAGGCAAGAGAGGTAGGGCTAGGAGAGCAGGGCCCTCTAAGCCCCCTTTACTGGGGATTGTCACTTCCCACTCAGAACCCAAGGAGGCAGAAGTATGCAGCATCTCCTGGGCAGCAGGTGCTCAGAGGTCGCTCACTGGGGTCACTGTTTAACCATAACCTGCACATCAAGGCAGTGCTTAATTTCATACACTAGACATCACACATCCTGAGCTTGGATTCCTGATCATCTGACTCCCAGAAACTGCCTTTCCTGCAACACCCTATGGGTGACAATCTGAAGATAGTCCATGGCATCGATGTCTGCCAGAGATAGCAGAGGTGGGGACCAGTCCTGGACCAAGGTAGCCCCGGGGCCTTCTCCAGCCCAGGCTGGCGCAGCTGCAATGAGCCTTCAGGGTGGGACCACCCGGGCCTCTGCCTCCTGCAGACTCCGAGGTCAGGTCCTGAGGCCCTGGAGTCAGCCTGCTCAGGAAGGTCAAACAAGTGTCCTGCTCTGTGGTGATGAAGAGGCCCTCTACAGACCAACCACCCTCCTCTACTAATGCTCCATCCCTCCCAACTTCTTTCTCCTTCTGCTTGCCAGCACTGAGGGTTGACCTTGGCTGGAAAGCCGCAGTGTGAGTGGCATATGTAGGTGCAGTTGTTCTAACAGGCAGACACCTCAACTTGGGCGGCCACCATGGGACGGGGAAGGGCATTATGGTTTGTTTGCCTTTTTAAGTAGATTTTAAACACATATTTCTCCAATTTCTTCTCTTTTTAAATTCTCGACACAATGACATTTCCAGTGGATTGAATGTCAACTGAGGATCTCTGATTATTTTTATTTGTTGTTTTCATTACATTGGGGGGCGGGGCGGGGATGATGTAGAGATTAATGACAAAAGAATGATTCTTCTCTTTTCTTCAAGTTGTGCTTAGTTAAGCACTTCTAATCCTTAAATAGGATTCCTTTGGCTAGGGCCTGCAATGCAAATGTTCCAAAAGCAATTAATCTCAGAATTCCATACCTCCACAAATCGAGAGTGCCAACCCATTCTGACTATCTAACCACTATTTTCTAACATGATAGGAAGTTCTAATTTTCATTAATAAGAAATGCTGTATGTTTGATCAGAAAATGGTATTGGGGGACATCTATGTGGGAAGCCAAAGGGTTCAGAAGATCCTGCTGCCACATACTTCTGGGGAGACCTGAAGATCAGTAGTTTTGTAGTGAAGAAGAAAATAAATAATAATCACATTAACTATTCTTTAAATAAAACCTTCAAACTAATGTTTTCTGGAGATCAAATTTTTTTTGAGTTGAGTTCAATCCACCAGTGATTGAGCACTACCAGATGACCATCACCATGAAGCGTAGGCCTTCTGGATACAGTGTATGTGGCATGTACTATGACCAAGGTGTGCCCAGAGTGCCACAGGAGCACAGCGAAGTCACACCAGGCCAACTCTGGGGATTCCAAGATGACTTCCTATGGGCACAGTAGTTGACCCAGTGACCAGGGCTACTGTTGTAAAGTGTACGGCACAGCCAGCGTCACGGGAGATAAGGCTACAGAAATAAACAGAGTGGGGTCATAAGACCCACATGCCATGCTAAGGGGGGGTCACTGACTGCTAAAGAGTCACTGAAGGATCTTTACAGGACAGTAACATGACCAAATATGGAAACAGATTAGGAAATTTAGAGAAGGTACAAAGGTACCACCAGGCACAACAGTAGTAGCAAGGAGGAGAATTTTCAAGGAATATTTAGAGCATATAATTGGGAGATTGAGTGTTGAAAACGAGGGTGGGAGGGAAGTCTCTAGAATGGTTCCCTTGATTTGTATTTCATGGGAGGAAGGAGTATGAAAAAAATCTTTTTTGCATTAATTAATTCACCAAACTTATAACTCTGTCATAGGAAAAAATCAGTTTTATAGAGCTGATATATTTCAAAACTATACATTGGTTTTAAGTCATATTCTGTTCTCTTCTGGGCACGAAAGTGGAGTTAAGGCCACTTTATGCAAATACTACATATAAAAAAATTCTAGATTTGTCAAGACAACAAAATAAGGGTGATTATATTACTTATAAAAGCATTCTTTGTTTTGCAAAATAAATCTTATGATACCTTTAAATTATTAGCTCCAAATATGATACAATATACTGCTCCTCAGAAACACTATTTTATAAAAACATACATACTTGCAAGTTGATTTCTGTTTTATCCCCCAAGATTTTTTTTAGAGTAAGATGCACAACAATACTTTCTAGGATTTATTCATTCATTCATTCATTCAACTAACAACTGCTTATTGGGTTCTTCCTGTATGTCAAACACTGTCCTAGACCCTTCAGTTACAGGAGTGAATGAAATTGACAAAAGTTCCTGTCCTCATAGAATTTACATTCTAATGGATTGTCCTTTTGTTTTTCTTTTTAAAAACAGGGTATACCATTTTCCCTTTTGCTAGTTTTTAAGGTATTTTCTAGCACAGTTCCTTGCCCAGAGCAGGCACCTTCTATGTATTTATTCAATTGAATAAATTCTTAAAAGAACAGAAAGTGACTCTAATAATACATTGTATAAATGACTTCACAATTTAAAATATTCTGATATACTGCCAGACTCAGATGAAGATGGCAGACTATACATTCTCATTTTTTTTTTTAAAATCAGATCTATAGTCACAATGTTTAAGTTATTAATGAGAAAAAGATACAATTGTTGGAATACTCCTAATTTGCTAGCTTAATTTCTCATCAAATAGTGTACTGTCTTTGCATCACTTCAAACTCTTACTAGATTACATTGCCTAAAATTTTATAATTTGCAAAGCACTTTCATATCCCAAAGGGAGGGAGGGATTTTAAAGCCATTGCTTTCCTAGTATTACCTGTGTGGCACAGAAGGCTGATTACCCACAGCATTTCCTTTCTCCTGTTCCTCATGAGGAGTAGACTTCTGACTTTTAGCTAGGCACAACTGCCTCCCAGTATAAGATATTACATTTCCCAGGCTCCCTTAAAGCTAGACCTGATCACAAAATTATGGCCAGTGAAATATGAGTGAAAGTTTCTATAAGACTCCAGGAAGTCTGTTTAAAGAGAACAGATTGATCAGAGAGAAGACCCTTTCTGCCCTTTCCTCTTTCCTCCAGCCTAGAATGCATATGAGATGACTGGAGTTCCAGCAACTATTTTGGGCCATGAGGTGACTTTGAGAATAGAAAGCAGAAGCCAGCTATCTGATGACACCATAAACCACAATATTGGACCTGGTATTGCCTACCTTGTACAAGAGGGAGAAATCAATTTCTATCTTGGTTTAGCCACCAATATTTTGCATTTTCTGTTATCTTCAGTCAAACCTAACCCTAAAAACTATAGTCTGTTATAGACGTCAATCAACTACACCAGCAATGAGTAATACTCCTACTAATCTACCTTAAGCTCGACTCTTTCCCTTCAAGCTGCTCCTTCAAACCTGGTATCACTTAGGTTTATATCGTAGGCTGGAAACAAGGTTAAGCAAACTGATTTGCCATGATCTCACTTGTGGGATGGACCAGGGGGCCCAGGTCTTTTACCTCACCTGACACTGGTCTATATGACCTACTGGCAAGGAAGAAAGCAACCACTTCTGGTCCAATTACTTTTCTTTCTTTACCTCTGCATACCTCTTCTGAAAAAGAAAAAGGCTTCTAAACCAGCAAACCAATATAGCTTGGGAACAGCATGTAAGATCTGCTTTGTTAATGAGCCCCCAATGTCTTCTGGGGTGGCAAATTCCTAGCCCTGCATCATCGTATTTCCCAGCTCACTGCAGACATTACTAATCAATCCTAAAACTCATACATGCTAGGCCCTGCCCTGCCCTGCCCCTGAATTCCTAACTGGCCAGACTAAGCTTTTCTTTGTTTACATGTTAGTACCTTATAAATACATTTGATATCACTTCTTAGGTTGCTAAGCTATTGTTTGGTACTGGTTAGCAACTGTAACAGGAAACTAAAATGGGACTCTTGGTGTTTCTATCTTGCTGGGGCATAAGTGCTTAGAATAAAACGATGTTTCCAAATCAAAGTGTTATACGTGATCAAAACATTATATGGAACTCAGGAATAAGGTGGACAAATCAGATTTGTAATAGCTAGTCAGACAGGCAGATAGGTAGACAGACAGACAGACAGGCACCCCCCAGCCACCTGAAGGAAGTCATGGTGCTTGCTTTCCCCTTGCCTTAAGCCAAGTGAGAGAGGTTTCAAGGCCCTGCTTGATGAGTTTCATGTGTTCACTGGAACATCACAGACACAAGGCACTGATGTAGGACACACCCAGAGAATTCTAAAGGGAAGAGACTGTGGCTATTGGCATGAGGTGGCCAAGCAAAGATAAAAGAGACAGGGCAACTTGGGCATAAGTGGCAGGACCAAAGACAGAGGCAGAGTTTTCCTCTGAGTCACTTGACCACAGGGAGGATCAGGCCTGGGGTCATTCTGAAAGGGTTCTCTTTGGGAGCTTTACTCGGGGATGGAGCCAAATGACTCTGCAGTGGGATCTCCTGCTACAGGGACAAGGCTTGAGTGAGGAGATGGAAAGTGGCAATTGATGGAAGCATCACCTGAATAGTGGGAGCTGCAGTGGGAGATTCCTGAGGGGCAAGGGGCTCCCCAAGAAACCCACAAACCTGCCCAGAGAGAGTCGGCTCGGAGCATCTACTAAGCCCACATGGCACAATGCCAGGTCATAACAATTCCAAAGACACAAGGCTGTGTCCTTTCCTCCTAATCTCCTTCTCCCCAGGGCACTTTTCTGAATGGTCAGAAACTGCAGCTAAGCAATGGGAGAGCGAGGTGGGGGAGGGCAGTGAGAGGTGACAGATGCAGCTGATCACGGCCCCTACCCCACTGTGGGTTTCTGGCTTGACCCAATATATTCTCACTTGCTTAAGAGTTTGGAGTAAGATTATTACATTGGTCTGGATGCATTGTTGCTGCAGTAATACTGGTCTTATGACACAAAGGGCAGGAAGGACTTTGGGACCCAGCAGGGGCCAGGAAAGAACAGTCCTTGGAAGTGGATATAAAGGGCCATGGAGAGAGAGGGTCAAGTTACTCCGCACAGCCCCCCACGGCCTCATCCTTCATGGGGTCCTACTTGCTTAAAAAAGCTGCTACACCATCCTCACCATCGGGTCCCTCGTGGCCATGGACAGTGCGTGAGTCCAGGACACGGGGACCACCTGTCCCTTTTGAGAGAATTTCCACCCTAGCTGCTCCTGAAAATTGGAAAGGATGTCTCCTGTCACCTGGAGCATGAGAAGAATGAGGATCAGTCTCTTCAAAGTGTCACATTGGTTTTGCAATGTTGTCTGACCCTCCTTAACAATGTTTCCACAGTACCTTGCTGAATATGTTTGATTGCTGGGAAAATCTGAACGGGTTAAATTTTCATGATGTTTCAAATACAGAAAGCTGACGTTAGAAAATTCTGCAGAAGCCAGAGTCAAAATTTTATGGGGACAACTGGCAAATTCCTCAGAAACCCAGCCAAGCCACTTACTGAAATTTTTAAAAGTTCAGTGAGAACCATGGGCTTTACTTGAAACTGTACAAATAATAGCTTGATTTTCTTCCTTTACTTCTTTCCAGCTCAATTTCATGTAGCTTATGGGCTATAGTAGTTTTCTGTACTAAAAAGAGACTCACACTAATTGCATTTTTTGATCCCTGAGTCACTCTTGCTTTGGTCAGACACTTTTTAATTTAAGGAGTGAGGCACTAAAAAGTAAGAATTACCCAAGTAATTTATAGTAATGCAAAATTTGGCTCAACAAGCAGATCAATAGTTTCCATAAGGCCCAGGACAGACAGAGAGACGGTTACAAAAAGTCATTATCTAATTGGGAAATATCTGCTTGGACACCAGATTTCCAATTGACCTTAACTGAAGATTGTCTTGGCCCAGAAAGCATAATAGCCCTTGAAAAAGACAAGGGCATTTTTTTTTTTTGTAACATCACATGTCATAGAAAGAATTGCCTTAACTGGAACTTTCCAATTTCATTTTCCCTTTCCGCTTGGCAATACCCTAAGAGACCCAAAATGATCTACAGAATTCCTTTTGACAGTGCTCAAAGGACCCTCAAACGCCCCTGAATTTAGAGTCCAGCTGCTTTCATTCCACGATGATAACAGAGGGTGTCTGCTGTTGTGACTACTGGGTCTACCTCCTTGACCCCCTTTTTACAGAACAAATGGAATTACAGCTCTTTGGAGTTCTCAGTGGACACTAGTAGAAAGTATGTCCTGTGTAAAAGACAAATGAGTTTTTTTCAAAATAGGAAAACAACATTTCCTTATGAAGTGAGTGGGGATGCCATTAAGCACCATCCCAGCCTGAGGGGCTAGATGTTGCTCAGTTCAGCAGGACTCAGGCCAAAGCCCCAGGACGGGGCTCCTTTTGGGTTTACAAGTATCCTGGGGAGTTACAGAAGGTGCCTGCACAGGGTGGTTTGCCAGAAGCAAGACTTGTGGCAGTGCAGGGGATCAGTGCTGCTAATCCTTCTGCCTGCAAGGCACGGGGCAGGTGGAGCCCAGGTTTGTCCCATATGCAGCTCAGTGGTAAGGGGGACAGAAGTCTCCACGTGTGTGAAGGCTGGTGCATCAGCAAGGAGGACACCATTCAAGGTAGCCCCCAGGTGCGTGAGAAGGATCCCATGGAGGCCTGTCAGGCCACTTCCCTCCTCAGTGCCCGCCCCACTCCCCGGACAGCCTCCCCTCCCCACGCTGGCCACTCCCTCTCGCTCAAGTCCCCAGTAACTAACTCTCCATCCCGCGTAACACGACTTGCATGCAGCTCTCCTCTCTTCTCTGTGAGTTCCTGTGACACACCCCCTTTACCACCTTCCCTAACAGCTCAATTCTCCTCTTTTCTTTCACAACAGACCCTGATTTACCCACCCAATCATTTGACCACCACCTAATCATTACCAGCCAAAGCCAGTCTGAATCCCCTTTCCTCAGGAGCCAGAAGGCTTCTTCAAAGACCTTTGAAAACCTTCAAATAGACCCAGATCCTAATCTTACAAACCTGCCCACTGAATACGTTGATCAGCCCACACTAAGCACACAATTGCAGGCGCGGAGTGCTCACTAGAATGTCCCCTCGGGAGAACACGACGTTTGCCCCTAAAGCAATCCATAAAAATAACGTGTAGTTTTCTTATGCCAAGGAAGTCCTTAACCTTTTTTATGACAATACGTCTGAATTAAATTGAGAGCTCCAGCTTCCACACCTTCGAGCCATCTTAAGAGACCTATTTCAAGAACTGAATGGGAAGTAGGTGGGCCTCTCTTCCCAAAATGGGTTTTTTGGTTCCTCAAGCACATGGGAGTATCAATACCTGAAATTTCTATGCCACCGTGTTGCAATAATTTTTATCTGGAAAGACTTTTATTTTTTTTTTTTGTCAATATTATGCCTAACAATTGTCAAGCACACATTGTGTGCCAGTTTTCCATTAGTGAATTTGCAAGTCACTATGAAATAGTTACTACTAATATCTCTATTTTACAGGTAAGGAAACTGAGCGGATGAGTTAAAAAAAGAGGATGAACTCTGAATAATATAATTTCAGGGTTATACACATAAACATGCTGAAGGCTCCTGATACAGAAAGTCAACGTGCTTTCTGGAAAATTCATGCCCCACCCCCCACTCTACACCATCATCTTTTCCACCACACACTCAACAAAACATTGAGGGTTGTCATTTAAAATATTTACTCATTCAACAGGCGGAGCTGGGACCTTATTGTAGTTATTTTCATTGTCTTTTAAAATTTTCCTATTTTCTACTAGTTTAATTTTGGAGTCCTTCTGAATTTTGTGGGAGCAAACATGGCATAAATCCTAAGGAAATGGATTAAATGCTTCACTATTTTACCTGGAGCCAGAGTTAGCTATTTTACTTTCAAAAACTAGAAAAGGGAGAAGCTAAAAGTATCTCACACTTCTACAGCTTGTTCCAGAAATAGAAACAGCTTCTATACTCTGAGGAACCAGAAAGAAGTTTGTTCCTCTTCTCAATAGTCAGCGGGTCTGCGCCAGCCTCAGCATCGTCAGAGAAGCTGAGGGTGACAGAGCACATGACTGGAAGCGAGTGGCCAAGTCTGTGCCAAAACTAGGTTGAGCCTCACTCTGCTTTCTCCTTTTCTTAGATAAACTCATCACTGGCAATGTCATGTTATGGTGCCTCTGTGTGCTGAAAATATTCTGCAACTTGATGAATATGTGGTAATGAAACATGCCAATCCCAATACCCGTGCTGGCGTATAAGGAAGGGGGTCAAACAGGAGCTCGCTGCCTTTCACACTGCATCAAAGGGTTGCGTCAAACAGGATGATGGGTGTTGCAAGGGGCAGAGACCACAAACCGCCTACCACCACTGCCAGGCACCAGGGAACCTCAGTCATTGCCGCTCTCTCAACCCTTTCCTGGCAGATAGGTTCTGACACACTGCAAGAGGGCAGCTCGAACTAAAATGTACCATCAAGCAAGAGGAGAAATAATCAGATTACCAGCTATTTTAGACTACATTTGAATTTCCAAGTGTGATGATGACTCCCAAATGAACCCATTGTTTTCAACTCAGCTCTAACCAAAATAGCTAAAAGCAACCGAGTAGCAGCAGGAGACAAGCTACACCCTCACGAGAAGCAGCCCTTCTGCTCTGGCTGGCTTGTGTTAGAGGACATTCTGCCCCATAAGTACCATTATGAGGTATGTCCTTCCAAAAGACATGTCTTCCAAGAGATGATGCAAAGACTGCCCTAGGAGAGTGGGAATAACGCGCAGATGAAAGGTGTATCTGTTTCCTACAGCTGCTGTAACAAGCTGCCACATGTCAGTGGCTTCAAACAACACAATTTTATCATCTTACAGTTCTGGAGGGTTTAAGTCAGAAACGGGTCTCACTCGGTTTAGGGATTAAGTCACGGTGTCAGCAAGACTGCATTTCTTCTGGAGGCTCTAGGGTAGCATCCATTTTCTTGCCTTTTCCAGCTTTTAGAGGCTGCCTTCATCCCTCAACTCACAGCCCCCTATTGTCTTCAAAGCTAGCAAAGTTAGACTGATTCTTCCTCTCACTGTCATCTCTCTCATTTTTCCTCTTCTGTCTCCCTCTTAGAAGGACTTTTGTCCTCATTACAACGGTCTTACCTAGATGATCCAGGCTAATCTCCCCATCTCAAGATCAGCTGATTAGAAACCCTAAATCCACCTGCCCATCTTAATTCTCCCATCACCAGGTAACACGGCAGAGTCACAGGTTCCTGGGTTTAGGACCAAGACATCTTTGGGGAGCCGTTTTTCTGCCTACCACAAGAGGGAACAACAGAGACTTCAGTTTTGTATCTCTAATCCCCACAGCAAACTTCAATGTGGGACGTTTACAAAATAAGAAACCGACGCTTCGAGAATTTAAGTAATTTTCCCAAATATATTAATCTAGTAAGAGACAGAGCTGGAACATGACCTGGATCTATCTGTTCTGAAAGCCCACACTCATCCTCCACATCATGCTCCCACCCAGGAGGCACCCCTGACCTTCCTACTAAATCCCTATGTCAGATGGAGCCTGAAGACTATTTAGCAGGAACCTCAGAGGAAATTCATCTAACTTTGCGCTGGTGATGAGACTTAGAGGACATGTGACCTCTACTTCATGCTGCATTGTACCCACAATGTGACTCTGGGCAATTTACTAGAACTTTCAGGTTCTCAGGATCCTCAACCCTAAAACCAAGAATCTGGATCACAGAGCATCTAGCACACCCTCCGGCTCTAAAATTCTAAAATCAAGTAATCCCATGGAAGAAATCACTGTGCCACAGAACAGTGCCACATAACGCACGCTTTGTGGACCCCTGCCAGCCCACAAGCTATTCATTACCTGTCTGTCTCAGTCCATTTACACCACTATAAAAACATATCACCGACTGGGTAACTTCTAAACAACAGAAATCTACTGCTCACAGTTCTGGAGGCTCTAGAAATCCAAGATTAAGGATTTTTGTCCTCAACTTGTTTGGTAAATTTGGGAAAGTTGCCGTTTTTCCCCTCTGCTTTTTTTTTTCCCCCAGAGAATTGTATCAACAGTAGTTAACATTTAGAAAGGGCATTATGAGAAATATTAATTTTTAGAGACAAGTATATCTTAAAAACAGGAAGAACTTCTGTTACATGGTAACAGAATAACTGCCCTTATTTCACTTCACTCTTACATAACAATTTGAGTATAGAGTTCCAGGAGGATGGCTATTTCAGTCCAGCACTTTGCCCTGTATTTTTTGCCTCTATTGTTGACAAGACTGTTGTCTCTATGATTACTACTGTTTTTAGGTAACCTATGGATGTTTAGTATTTCCTCGCTGTTGTTGATATTCTGAAGTCGACGCTGATGTATTTAGTGTGGACTTGGTTTTATTTGCTATGCTTGTTAATTCAGAATGCGTCTTCAAACTGAGGCTGCATACACTCTCCCTCTACAAAATTCTTAGCCATTGGCTCTTCATTGGCCTCTCCCTCATTCCCTCTATGCTCTCCTTCTAGATGTAATTTTTAAGTCCCTTCTTTAGTTCCCATGGCTTTTAATTTTTCTCATTTCCTTCTATTTATTTTGGTGTACTGCATTCAAGATGATTTCTTCATATTTATCTTCCAGTATTTCAGCTGTTCCAAATAGTCTGTTTAATTTATACACTGAATTTTTGCTTCCAACGACTTTATTTCTAGAAATTCTTTTTCATTCTCTTAACTTTTTTTCATAGAACCTATGCTGTTACTATGATTCCTAAGCTTATTAAAAATTTAGTCCTTATTAATATGCTTATTTTATAGTTCCTTACAGATTATCCTGTTATTTAAAATTCTCAGGATGTTAATCTCCTGTTTATTATATATGCTAACTCTCCTTCATGATGGCTGATTTCCTCTTTTGAGAAGAATTTTTTTTTTAATTGTACTCATTTTTACTAGGAGTTACTTTTTCAGTGGGAGTCCCAGTGAGCCCTGGATTAAGAAAATCTTACATTTGTTTTGGTCAGGACCCTAGAGCTTTCAATGGCTCTGGATCAGTCTGCATGTTCACTTCTTGGCTTGAGTTTCACAATCCATACAAAGAGGATACCTGGCGACAGACATTATGCCTGTCTGTGGGGCATGCCCAGAGTTTTTATTTTTCATGGGTGACTTTTTCCTTACATGCCCACAGACAGGATTAATTTTCTCCCAGCTTCCTCAAGCAAGTGGCCACCATTTTTCTAATATGTATTTGTTGCCAAGGCTGCTCTAGGTCTTTGCTCACAACCCTCCAACCCCCAGCTTTAGCAAGAATGTCCTTGATCAAAACCTGCCAACCTCCACACCCCCTCACCTTTAGCAGGAGTTAACATAAATATTTAAGTTAAAGGGTCCAGAGATAAGGAAGCTACAAAGGGGAAAAAACCCAGATGGAACCAGCTGGGACTAAGATGGTGATGAATCTGACCTCCAGCAGAGTCTGAGTCTCATTAAATGCTGACTTTTACTACATTAACATATTAAATGACATCTACCAGCAGCCAGGGCCAGACATTAAAGACCAAGAAAGGATAAAATGGAGATGGCACCCCAATTCTTCAGAAAAAGCTCTGCCCCTTCCCAGAGGCATAATGCACAGGCCTCCCCATCATTAGTCTCACTCTTCCTCCCTTTGTCTTTACTCTTTAAAATTAAGTCCCTCCGGCCAGGTGGGCGAGAAGTTCATCTGCGAACTCAATTCCCGCTTCTCCATTCTTTGGCTACTGAATAAAGCTTATGCCGAGTCTATCGATTTCAGCTGCAGTTTCGTTATTCATCTACTCGAAACAGGAGGGGAAAATTACCCAGCAGGGTCCCTATGACTCAATTCGGTAACACACTGGGTTCCTCCCTCACCCCCTCCCTCCAACTCCCCGCTTTTACTGTCTCGGGCAAAATGCAGACTCCTCTGTACTTGGGGTTTGGAAAGTTGTTAACCTCTGGGCCTTCCCGCTGGAGCTGGCATCCTCTCATCACTCCCTTCACGGCGCTGAGATTTTCTTAAAACCAAACATTTTCCAAACTCATACTTCGCCACCTTAGTTTGCTATCTTAGAAGTATCCTGGGAAAACTTACAAAGAATAATAGCAGCATACCAGTGGTTGGTTCTATGTGTCAGCTTGGCTAAGTTGAACCGCATTTTCCAGAATTCCCGTCCTAGCGTGGGTCCCTTTAGGGAGAAACCACAAGAGAAATACGCGCGACACACTAGCAGCGTCTCCCTCCTGAAACGACCCTGGTGCTGCGCATGCGCATTGTCATGGCTCTGCGGCTCAACACCCGCGCCCCTCTAAATCTCGCGGGATCTCTTCTTTGGCTTCACAGCCTAGACCAGGTGTGAGTGCGGCTGCACAGGTGGGGCACCATCCTCTCCGCAAGCCGTGCACGGCGGCGAGGTTGGAGATTTGGAGTGGGGAGGCAGACACAAATACTGGTGGAGACTGGGCTGATGGCAGCAAACCTCGTAACACCCTCCAGCCAGAAGGGATGAGGGGATAGAATTTCCAGAACCAAAAAGGGGAGAGAGGTGTGTGGAGTAGGCAGCCTGGACAGGCACTGTGACCTTTGATCAAGGGGCACGGCCAACTCCAGGGACCCTCGTGGGAAAGAACCAAGGGGAACAGAAACCCTGACCTGACTCTCCTTCCACTCCCACATCTCCTTTCAGCCCTCCTGATCACCCAAACCTACCCTAAGCCAGAAGGCAAAGAAGGCATTGACACGCAGCTTATAGGTTGGCCTCCAGGGCAGACAGTGGGAGAGGGGTGGGAGTGGATCTGGAGGAGCAAACACAGGCTATCTTGTACTGCCTCTAGCTCCTCCTGTCAGTCATTGTGGTATTAGTAAGTACAGCAAAGTTCAGCAATACAGAAAAGAATACTTGCCATGTACCATTCACTTATCCAGGAAAACCAATACTTTTATACTAAAACCTTATTTGTACCAACATATTTATTACGTATCCACTTGTATTTACTCTCCTCTTGCATTTGTATGAAACTTATTACAAAACTAACTTTCTGAACATCAAAACAACGAAGTCCCAACAACACATTTCAAGTTTCTTCTGTTGAGACTCATTGGGTTGCCAGCAACACAGACTCTTCAAGCTCAAGTAAAGGGAATTTATATAAGGATACAAATAAAGTAATAGGGAAGATGAGCTGTCTTTCAAACTTTAAAGCAGAAGACCAGTGTGGCTGAAGCATAGTCAACAGGGACAAGGTAGAGAAAGATGAGGTCAGAGGCTAGAATATGTAGGATGATTGATGATGAGAAAGTATCAGGGCTGAGATACGGAGGGGCTCAATCATGTTGAAGAATTACTGGAGTGAGGATAATGATGTATGAGGCAGGGTTCTCCAGAGAAACAGACTCGAGAGGATACAAAAGGAGATTTATTATGAAGAATTGGCTCACATGATTATAGAGGCTGAGAAGTTCCACCATCTGTCAGCCACAACCTGGAAAGTCAGAAAAGCAATGCTATAATTCAGTCTAAGTCCGAAGGCCTGAGAACCAGAGGAGCCTATGATGTAAATCCTAGTCCAAGGGGAGGAGAAGATGAGATGAGATGTCCCATTTCAAACAATGAGGCAGGAAAAAAAAAAAAAAAAAAAAGAGCAGAGGCGAATTCCTCCTTCTTCCATCTTTTCACTCTATTCAGGCCCTCAGCTGATTGGAAGATGCCCACCACATTGGGGAGGGCAATCTACTTTACCGCAGTCCACCAATTCAAATGCTCATCTCATCTAGAAGCTCATCTCATCTTCACAGAATCACCCCCAAAGTAATGTTTAACAGGAAAGATGGACATCCCTTGATCCTGTCACACATAAAATTAACCATCATACTGGAGTAAGTGGTCTGGAGGTGGAAGGATGATGCTCAGACGACAGGAGGCTTCAGGCTGAGATTTCAGAGGTGATGCAGTTGTTAGTGATGACAATGTCATGGGTGTGATTTTTAGGAATGGGTAAATAAGGTATAGTGGAGGAATAAAATATCATAGTCAAGGAGATGAGAAAGTAGAAGGCAGGGTGGGTGTGGGTCATGCACAGGGAGTTAGGGTCTGGACGAACCTTATAAACTGCTTGTCCAGCTGCCCTGTTGGCTGACTATGGGGCCACCTGTCCTCCACCTCCACACCGGCCACACTGAGGTCCAACTCTTCCTTCTAATCTTCAGATTCCATGGGAAGGTAGAAGTTTGGGTAGATAAGTAAGCCAAAGTGGCAGCATGCAAGAGCTTCAGAAGAGGGCAGAGTTCAAGGGGACTGGCAGACTGACCCCAGATGGGCAGCCTCTCTATTCTGCAGTGAGCTTACTAAACTCAAAAATGGTGGGTATGTTGAATTCCTTTTTGAAAATGGTGGAAGAGAGGAGCCTCATGTCTGGATCTGACACAAGGCCAAACAATGGCACACACAGGTGTGGAAGTCTAGAAGAGAAAAGCCTGAGAAGTAAGGCCCAGAAGCTTTCAGAAATCCTGGGAAGGACTTGAGGGGCTGTAGATCCAGAGATGAGGCACCTGTCCAGAGTAGCCACACCTGTGACAGGCAGTG
The DNA here is from genome assembly GCF_009834535.1 of Camelus ferus. Lineage (NCBI taxonomy): Eukaryota > Metazoa > Chordata > Mammalia > Artiodactyla > Camelidae > Camelus > Camelus ferus. Next base: position 7,415,082 of record NC_045709.1, read on the forward strand.
GGGCATCGGCTATAAACTTTTGTCTGCCCAGGAAGGAAACTGGGTCTCAGAGAGATTAAATATTTGCCCAAGATTGTTCACTTGCTAAAGTGACAGAGGCAGGATTTTAACCTAAGCCCGTTGGACTCTAAACCTGTGCCGTTTATCACTCTCTGGCACCCAGAGTAGGCAAGTCCTTCTACTGAGTTCCAAAGACTGAGTGGGGGTTTCCAGGAAATGGAGGGGAAGGTGAGAGGTGAGGAAATGGTACTGAGATACAAGGAAGGGGACAGGGCACAACCACTGAAGGAATGACACAGCAATGGAGGACAGGACAATCTGGTTACAACCAAGATGGCGGCAGATTCAAATTCCAGCAGACCTTGAGCCTCACGGCACAGCCACAGTTGCCATACAGTTCCTAGGCTGACCTTAAAAGGTCAAAAAGTGGGCAGGACCCAATTCCTGGAAATCCCTGCCCCTTCCCCAAAGTAGGAATAATCCTCCTACTCCTTAGCATATGAAATTACCAAGCCTCTAAAACTAACAACTCTGCACATGGTGGTTGCTCTCTCTTGCTTTCTGAGATGGCCCACACTCTGTCTATGGAGTGTGTATCTGCTTTTACTTTAAACACCCCACACCTCTCATTCTCTCCCTCTCACCCTTTCTGAGTTGGCCCACATTCCGCCTATGGAGTGGGTATCTCCTATTCTTCAGAACTTATTTCAAGGGCCAGTTCCTCCAGGAAGCCCAACCTTTCTCAGAGACCTGGGCTCTGGCTGGAAGCTCCCGGCACTCCAGCAAAAGCACTGAAGCAGAGGAATAAGAAATTAAGATGCGTCTCCCATACAGCGAAACGCATAACCTCATGTCTGTGACATTCCTGCCAAAAGCATGTAACACAATGGCAATTGTGAGACAACAAAGCCAGATGGAGGGACAAAATAACTAGGTTGTCAAGGTTATAAAAGACAAAGAACTGAGGAACTGACCCAGATTAAAGGAGATTGAAGGGCAGGGCAAATAAAGGCAGCATGTGACTCTGGGTTAGCACATGAACAGCAAATTTTGAATTTAGGTTTTCAGATTTTTGAAAAGATAATGCATGCAGTTTGGTGCAGCCATTGTGGAAAACAGTATGGAGATTCCTGAAATGACTAGGAATAGACTTACAATATGACCCAGGAATCCCACTCCTGGGCATATATCCAGAAGGAACCCTACTTCTAAAAGACACCTGCACCCCAATGTACATAGCAGCATTATTTACAATAGCCAAGACATGGAAACAGCCTAAATGTCCATCAACAGATGACTGGATAAAGATGAGGTATATTTATACAATGGAATACTATTCAGCCATAAAAATGACAACATAATGCCATTTGCAGCAGCATGGATGTCCCTGGAGAATGTCATTCTAAGTGAATTAAGCTAGAAAGAGAAAGAAAAATACCAAACGATATCGCTCATAAGTGGAATCTGAAAAAAAAAAGAAAAGGAAAAGACAAATGAACATAAATATAAAACAGAAACAGACTCATAGAATACAAACTTGTGGTTGTAGCGGGGGGTGGGAAGGGACAGACTGGGAGTTTGAAATTTGTAGATACTAACAGGTATATACAGAATAGATAAATAAGATTATACTGTATAGCACAGGGAAATATATACAAGATCTTGTGGTAGCTCATGGTGAAAAAGAATGTGACTATGAATATATGTATGTTCATGTATAACTGAAAAATTGTGCTCTACTCTGGAAATTGACACAACATTGTAAACTGACTGTAACTCAATAAAGTAAAATTAAAAAAAAAGAAAATATAATACCATTATGTCAACATTAATCTTCCAATTTTGATCACTGAACTCTGATTATGTAAAAGACTGTTGTTATTTTTTGAAACTACCCACTGAATTGTTTGGAGGGAAAAGGCATCATTTCTGCAGTGATTCCTGAATGTCTCAGAAGCACACACAGACTCAGAATTGTCCATGGTAATGTTTGGGAAATCTAGGCAAAGGGGGATGGGAGTTCTTTGTACTGTCTTTGCAACTTTCTGCAATTTGGAAACTATTTCAAAATAAAAAGTTTTTAAAATTAAGGTTAGAGCTAAGGAAGGAGAAGGAAGAGAAAGAGAAAGTGGAGGAAGCAGAAGAGGAACAGAAACAGGGGGAGGAGAAGGAGAAGGGGGAGGGGAGGAGGAAGGACTATTCCTTCTGAACACAGACACATAACTACAGACTCTCTTACAATAAGATTCCATCTATAAACACATACCATCAAGGCTGCCTTTGCCATGAGGTTTCCAATCCCACAGTGTCTTCAAAACTTCATCTTCATTAGCAATTGCAGGAAACTATGGTCCCAAATGGTCTCGTCCCCAGTCAAGGCACTCCTGCATCTTGCGGGGCACATACTCCTCTATGACACCTCAGTCCTGTCCCCTCACCTGTGGCCTGTGTGTGGTCACCCAGGCCACCGTTGCCCCCTTTTGCCTCATAATTTGTCAGGTGGAACTCCCGCTGATCATCACCTCTGTCTTTTGGTAACTTAGATCTCAGAGAACAGGGAACCCCACCAGGCGATGAGCCAGTTGAAGGATTAGACACACCCTGGGACAGGTGTGGCTGGGCTGTGGGCAGGGCGGTTTCCCTTAAAGGGGCTGCAGGTGTGCAAGGCATTCGCAGGCTCAGCCTGTCCAACAGTCTTAAACACTTAAGTCCTCCAAGCTGGTCCAGAGAAAAGAAACATATAGAATTCAGTGTTTACTTACTTTTTTTTTTAAATCTCACTCTCTCTCTCACACACACCCCAGCAGCCTCCTTTCCTTTCAGTTCGGCACTGCTTGTTAGCCCATTTGATGTCTTTCTTCCTTCCAGAAAGTGTTTCTGTCCTGCCATCCAACTCACAGAGAATGTACTTGGAGTCATTTTCCTGCCTGTGTGCTCGTTTTGTAAGTCATGCTCAACAGCTCCACAGTTAACCTCCCGTGGTTTGTAACTGCAAAAGCCGATGGTTGAGTTCCATCATTTGCAAGGTCTCTTCCAGCTCGAAAGTCAGTGGTTCAGCAGCAGTTTACGAACCGGACCAAGCACACAGTCAGAGCTGCCCGTGGGGCCTTCCGACAGGGTTTGAAAACATTTCGAGGCAAGAATGTGTAGCCAGTGCCCTCTTGTGGGCAGACCTGCAACTCCAACAGCCACAGGGCCTTGAGGAAATCACAAAATCAAAGCAACAACGAAACACTCGGATAATAATGGTTAACATCTGTAGACAAAAAATTAATCAGTCAACCTAAGAAAGAAATGGAAATTTTTACTGGAGCCAAATTTGACGATTATAACCCAGGAAGAGCATCTCAGAAAGCTCTGAGAACTGCTCTGCCGGTTAGAAGTCAGGGCACAGTTATGGAAGTCTTTTGTACATCAAATGACGTATTATTGTCAGTTTATATTACCCAGATCTGCGTGTCCTCCTAGTGGGCCACATGGCCCTTTACAAGCTCGGAAAGGAAGGTTCTCTTTTAAGGAGTGATCTTGTTGGTGTTAGGAGATTGCAGCTCCTTGTGGCTGAGCAGGTGTTTGAAGGGGGAGGTTTGGCTGATGCATAGCGCAGACACACTGTGCACAGTGCCGGGAGAGAGGAGGCCAAAGGGCAGAGGACATTTTCATGTTTAGATTTTTCTTGTCTTGCCATAAAATACGGGTCACACATTGAATTGAGGGCTTACTGAGTGTGGGTGCTAATCTGCAAACGTCACGCCTCTTACCTCTGCTAACCCTTACCCTGTGTGATGGGGGTGCTTTTACTACCACTTAAGAACAGAGGGAACTGAGGAACCCAAGGCTGAAGCAACCTGTCCAAAGTAACACCACTCACGGGTCACAGCGAGGGACCCAACTCAAGCAGCGGGATTCTGAGCAAACTTCAGAACTCAACACAATGCTGCCTCATCAGAGGAAAATTCCTTTCCATGTTTTTTCAAAATGGAAAACCATTTTGGGCATCATCTAGCCATCATTTCCCCAAGTGGCCCACTGTGAGAGGTAGTCCTGTACGAGGATAATAAGGTCGTGGGTATGTGATGGTGGGGGAGGGGAGGCAGAGTGTTCTAGCATTAAAGAAGTTTGAGACACACTGGGTTAAAGAACATTTATGCTGATACTTCTGCCCGTCTTCATTATGCTAATGTGCATTGAGAAAGAAATGGGATACGCTCCATAAATCTCAGACTGGTTGGACCAGGGTTTCTCATTACAGCTTAGTTCCTCAACCTTACAACACTCAGGGCCAGAGAATTCTTTGTTGTGGGGACTGTCCTGGGCATTGTAGGACAGTTAGCAGCACCCCTGGCCCCTACCCACTGGATGCCAGGTCGTGACAATAAAAAATGAGTCCAGACGTGGTCTGACATCCCCTGAGGGACAAAATTGCCCCTGGTCTAAACCACTGCTTTAGACTACAGAATTCTTCATCACGGAGCAACTCAAGGGACTAATGTTCCAGGGAACCCACTTCTGGAAACACTGATTTAGTTCATTTCTGCTCAATTTAGAGGCAAGGAAACGAAGGTCCAGGGAGGGGAGGTGACTTGCTCATGTCAGTCATGTAACTTGAGTGATGCATAGCAGAGCTGTGTTTCCAAATAAACCCTAGCCCTTTGGTGCTACCCTAGCTTCTCTTAGGTGATGCTGACAATGTAGGCAGGGGGTGGGGTCAGGAGTCAGCCTTCACTCAGCTCTGTGAAGCACTATCATTGTCTCTGGTGCTGCTTCACAGATATTTAACACTGGACACATTTTTTTCCCCTCTTATTGATGCAACTCATGGACCCAGGGCACTTAGACACTCACTGAAGAACAGACAAGCTCATGGTTGACCCTGTGGTCAAGGTCCTACTGTGATGAATTTCTGTTCTTCAACCAAAAGCAAGAAAGAGGCTAAGTTCAGAAAGAGTCCCTTTTACTTACTGAATTCTCCAGTAGTCCCTTTTCCTCATGGATTTCCCAAGAGTAGTACTGGGGCCAAAGTTGGCATCTCACGCCTTCTTTCCCTGAAAAAACTTTGGCGTGGGGACAGATGACATCGGGTGAGAGTACAGGCTGTGCTTTCTAAGAGTCAGGACCCCACAGGAATGGGAGGCTGGACCAGGTGCAAATTTAGGTTCTGCTCTGCTTCTCCATGTGCTTGATGTGCAGTCCATCCTAGATGCAGGGACACACCTCATGCCTCTCTGTCCACCCCAACTTTGGGTTTCGACCACCTAGATTCTACCCTTGGGAAAGTAGGGAGGTGTTCTGTTGCCACCTGGTCCTGGCTGGGGCAGTGAGCACGTGGCGCTCTGCAAAGCTGTTCTCAGCCCTGAAATGCATGCATGTTATATCGACAATACTCTCCATCACCTGTATTGCACTTTCTATGCGGCCAGTACCGCTCTCCATGCTTTACATTTACAGCTCGTTTAATCTTCACAACAACCTCATGTGGCAGGCGCTGTTATTATGTCCATTTTACAGATGAGGAAACTGAGACGCACACGTTAAGTAACTTGCACAAGGTCACAGAACTACCGAGTATAAAAGCCAGCTTTGAAATCCGAGAGGTCTGGATCCTGAAGTTCTTAACCTTTGTGCTGCCCAGGCCCCCACAGGTCTAAAAACAGCCCTGGGAGCCCCCTCTTTAAAGAAATTAAGACACTGCAGACTTGCCAAGAAACCACTCCTGGCTTTGTAATGACTGGGAAGATAGGAAAAACCAACTCTTCCTTATAAAAAGGTGACATGTCCTTATGGGAAAAAAATTTTTGAGATATAACCGACAAAATTACATATATTTAAGGTATATAATTTTTGTTATACATATATATTATTTTTCAGATTCTTTTCCCGTATAGGCTATTACAAGATATTGAATATGGTCCTCTGTGCTGTATAGTAGGTCCTAGTTTATCTGTTTTATATATAGTAGTGTGCTATGTTAATCCCAAACTCTTTAATTTATCCCTCCTTTCCCCTTTGGTAAATGCAGTTTGTTTTCCATGGAAAATAACATGTTTAAATTACAATCTGATCAACCACCTTCCTAAAGGGTGATTTTCTAGATGGTGATAATGATGAATTAGCTGCTTCTCTTCCCATGGAGACACCAAAGAGAGCCTGAAATGGTATTGATCTTGGCAGCCTTGATGTGTGTGCTTCGTTGCAGGCTTGCGGAGAGTAGAACGCAAAGCAATGCTGCCACCTGCTGTAGAGATGGACAGTATTTTTGTCTTTTTTATCTTTCCTAAACAATGTTAACAGTCAGAGCAACAAGGGAGGGAGATTATCAGTCTCCACCAGTCTCCCCCAGTGCTGAGATGGTGCTGAGTTGCAGTCATGGCCAAAGACATAATTTTGTTACTGCATTTCTTCTCACAATTGAACATAAGTCTACTTCAAGTTCTTCTTAATCACAGTGTTGATGCCTGGACAATAGACCATCAGTTCCTCTCAACTCTGCTGCTACCACTGCAGTTTTAGGCCCTATTGGCTCTTGCCTGGACCTGGATTATCTCCAGCTGATCACACAGCCACTGTTTCTTCCCCTAAACACCCCCTTCTCCAGGGTGATCACTTTAAAAGTAGAGCAGAGCATGCTTCTCCCCTTCATATGATCCCCCAATGGATCCCAGACTCTGTTTCTCTCAGAATAAAACCCACACTCCTACCTTGGCCTTGGCGGCCGGCTGGGATCCAGCTCCTGCCTGTTCTGTGATCACTGCCTGGATGGCTCCAGCCATGACCTTCTTTCTTTTGGACACAGCAGACTCCTTCATACCTTGGATCTTTTGCATCTGTCATTTCTTTTACCAAAAAACTCCCTGGCCCCAAATCTTTGCATGGCCATCTACTTTTTATTTAAGGCTCAGAATCAATGTCATATCCCCAGAGAGAATTTCTCTGGCCATTCATTTGAAAATATAAAAACTTCAGTCTCTGCCACATAATAGATGCACAGTAAATATTCGTTTTCTTCCTTTTCCCAGACAGCACAGACTCTGGGTGCTGTTAACACAAACATCCCAGGTAGAGGGAATTATTCTTGGAAGTCCTCACCCGCCCCCGGCTCTGAGGTTGGTACAGAACTGGGAGAAGACATAAACCAGTTAGCTTAGGTTAGTATCACTGGGAAGGCTGAGTGAATAGGCCTAAGTAGGTGAGTATGGCTTGTGTCAATGTGGGGCTGAGATTCTCAGGACAGGAAGGTCTAGCTGGAGCACCAGAGGACCTCGTTTAAGGATCTGGACTAAACCAAGGGGAGGGTGGGGTGGGTGGCCGCCCTCCCCATGCACACCCACGCGTTCATCCTCACCATTACCCACACCCTGGGTCCCTCACTGCCACCACCAATCCACATTTATAAAAATAAACACCTCCAGGTCCACATTACCTCTCTCCTCTCAGGCTAAACATCAGTGAGGGGTCTCAGGGCAGAGAGAAATGAGAGAGGAGGACAAGTAGGGTGTTTCAAGGCCAGGCTGGAAGTCACGGGCATCACCTCCATTTGAGTTTCACCGGCTTCTCTCTTACCACATTGGCTCAGCCAGATGCCAGAGGCTAGGACCGTGTGCCCATGAAGAGAACAGTGGATATCTGTGGACACTCTACAAGCTGTAAACACATCCTCCCAGTTGGTTTTTTTTTTTTTTCAGTGCACTCATGGTTAATGGGAACCACTGTCCATTAATTTGATGTAATGAAGGTTGTCCACTAGCTACTAAGAAGCCATTTTCTGTTTGATATTGATGGAGAATCTGTCCCCAGAGCCTCCCACCATCCGTGGGAGGACAAGGTGCTCTTGTTTGACATTTGTGGCATCCACAATGAGCAGAGCACAGGGAAGGAGCTCAGATCTGAGTAGCTGGAGTCTGGAGTCAAGCCCTTTCCCAAAGGCATCTCTATGCGCCTGGCAACGGTACCCACTCAACAAATGGCCTATGGAATGGCTTCATTCGTTTTTTAATGTTGAGACTTATTTAAAGTGAATGGGACCGAGGATGAGAACAAATGTAGTGGGGATAGAGAGGTGGCAGAAGGGGATGCTTCCCAAATGAGCAGTTAGAAGCTTCTCTGCTCCGCCTGGGTGGTGGCAAGAGGTCTGTGCAGCTGGAAGGCTGGTTTGCAGGTCCGTGACTTTGGATACTGGGACTGGTGATCTAATGCATCCAGGCAGCCTCGTTGCACCCTACTTCCTCTTCTCGCTGAGAGCAACAGTGTAGATGTGTCCGCGAGGAGTTGGGAACTCCAGTCCTTGCCACCATGGCTCAGTTGATTTAATGCTGGCCAGACACCACGTACAGGAAGCCTCAGTCACAAGACTTCTTAAGGTCATTTCCAAAGAGGGACGTGGGAGGGAATTAACATTGTCCAACTGTCAACATCCTTGATGAGCATGCCTCCTCAAAGCAAACATTCAAGGACCTCTATTTTTAAACAACTGGTTTGAAAAGAGGAATCACAGTTCTCTTCCTCACTTCATCAGAAACGAAGCGTGCTGTGATGAGCGATGTCATGGGAGGCAGATTGCAAACACAATTGGAAAACCTCAGCCTAAAATGGACAAAATGACCTTCTGTGCCTCCTCACGCCCAGACGGGCAGCTCTCCTGGCCTCGAGGACTAAGGATCCAAGAGATAAGCCGAGACTTGAAACACATTCTGTGCTTTTCTCTGTACTTGGTCAGGCCTCTGCCTGTGCCTCCAGGCTCCTCTTGTCCCCGGGCTGCACCTATAACCTTCATGCTCCTGGCCGGGGCCAGGCCCTCTGCTGGGGACCTCATTTTCATTTTGAATCCTCGTATCAACTACCTATAGTCATTATCTCCAATTTTACAGTTCAGAGTCACACAGGTGGGAGGTGGCAGATCTGGGATTCAATCCACAGTCCCGGCCAATGATTCCCACTCAAGTCATCACACCACAACGTCTCCAAAGTGGCTCGCCCCTCCTCACCCCGTGTCCCCCGGTATCACTCCCTACCTGCAGCTGAGAATCACAACTGTAAAGGCCGTGGTACTGGAATTTCCCTAGTGAAGAGTATAAAGGCAGAGCTCATCACTAGATCTCAGCACTGCACCTCCAAGCCTCATGGTGGGTGATGGTCCACAAGCAACATCAGGTCTTCATCTTCCTTCCGGCAGCCGAGGAAGAGTCACAAGGGAAAACCACACGAGGAGTACATCTCATCAATGAGCAATCTATATCACAACTAGTCACTTCCTCCCAGGGCGCTGCACGTGGGCTGATGCCACTTCTCTGTTCCAACAGGTACCTTATGGGGAAGGAACCTCTATTACCACGGTGGGAAGGAACCATGTCCCAGTCAGACCTGTAGACTGGTTAACTTAAATTGCCTCATTCTTCCTTAAAATAAAAAAATCAAAAGCATCACTTCCTGGTACCTCCTGTGCACTATTCCTCAACATCAAAGATGTGTCTCTCTCACATGCACACATATACACACACTCACTGGTACCTTATGAACACGGCAGCCTGAACACAGAGCCCTTCAAGCAATGCATAAGCCCTAGCAACTTCCTTAAATCAATGTAAGGGAACAATGTAAGAAAGTATTCAATGTCATACCACTAATTTAGGTTTGACCAGTACTTACAAGTTAAAGCTGTTTTTTTTCTGTATTATCTCAAACACACCACAGAAGAAGCAAGAACTAGGAACATGGGCTTTGGAGGCAGGCATCATGCACTACCTGTGGGAACCTAGGTTAAGTTATTTCTCCTCGCTAAGCCTCAGTGTCCTTACCTGTAAAATGGAGATATTGACATGAACCTCGCAGACCTGTTATAAGGAATATTGACATTCCTCTCAGACCCTGGATTCCTAACAGAGAATGTAAGCTAAAGGTCAGAATGAAACACTGTCTTAAATTTGGTCTTATTTATCTTATCCCACATGCCTAAATTTGTACTTAAAAGAGACCCAGCTTAAATAACGAACGGAGGCACAGCTCTGGCAGAAGCACCTGCGATGGGAAAACAATTGACAGACGAGAAGACACCAGATGGACAGGAGACACTCATTTCTTGCATGCGCTTAATAGTATCCCACTGAATCACACACACACACACACACACACACACACACACACACACGGGACTGGATGGGGTGAGGGCACGACCTGGAGCACTTGATTGCCTGTCTGTGCTGTTTGACTAGTCCATTCTGAGTAGGTTTACCTAGGGCACGAGAAGCCCCGGCATATGACACCACGTTCCAGACTGAAGATGTTGCGGAGAAGGAACCCAGCCCCACAGCCCTTTCTTAAGTAGGAGAAAGTACATAGGAGGTAGAAGAAAAAAAATAGATTCACATGTTTCAAGAAAGCATATAAATACAAGAAATGTTAGGCAAAAGAAATTCATAAAATTTTAGTGATTCACCCAACCTTGTTGGTAGAATGTCTATGATTTTAACGTCACTGCTGGAATCACATTGTTCGTTAACAGCTTTTTCCCACAGCTTATTTAAGTCATCAAATACCTTATGTTCAACTTTATATCTATGAGACAAACTCCTAAAGGGCAGGATAAAGTTCTGCTCACCCAGGCATCCCCTGACTTTGTGGAATAGAGCAGGCAAGTAAGGTCTGATTTGTGCCATCTGAAAGAGCGCCATCTAGAGGCAACTACTTCAAACGTCACCTTCAAGCACTGCGGAGCAACTCAAACTCAGCTTGACACAGAGTAGTAACACGCAGCCTCCACACAAACCCGGGAATAAGTAAAATCTGTTAGGACTGATACAATTACAAAATGGCATTTAAGTTAGGGGGGGAAAAGCCCGAGCAAACAGATTTTTGGTTGCATTTCTGTTCGTTGAAAGTACAAATCCCTTTCACAAAACAAGTTTACAGAAAGAGGAACTGAGTAATTCATCTTGTCAGTTACAATTCATACAAAATAGGCTCCACCATTCACTAAATACAACGATTCAAATACAATTTCAGAAGTATCAAAAAAACTTTAAAAAACCTGTAGCAGCAAAAACATTGAACATTTGTAAACAAAACCACCAGTAACAACCCTATGCTAAATACCAAAGAATCTTCCTTCTTTTAAAATATTAAATATATATAATAAAGAGAATATTGGCCATCTTTTTTCTTAATAGACAATACTCAATAATAAAACCATGCTATCAATAGTAGACACAGACGACATGGTCATAAGGCGTGTGAACAGTCCTTCTCGCAATACTCAGGGCATCATGTCGCTGCGGAGGGCAAACTTTCCGAAAGTCTTCTCCTCGCTCTGATCCTCGCACACCGGGGGCACTCGGAGGACTGGAAGCACTGCTTGTGAAAGCAGGCTCTGCATGCTGCAAGCAAAGAGGACAGCCGTCAGCAAACGGTGTCTGGTTTCTCAAATATGAACAGACGCTCATCCCTATCCTGGAGAGAGAGGGGGTCTGAAGCCTGCTACCAGAGTCTTCCAAAGGGAATTCAGGCAGGTGAAACTCAGAGAGATTATAAGCAGGTCATGAGGACCAATAAAACACGACGCTCAGAGAGCCTTTTGTAGTGGATGCCGCAGTGCCTCCCGGATCCACCCAAAAACTGTCCTCCCAAGGTGCTGAGAGTGTTGGGGGTTGATGGCTCAGGTGGTGGCATTCCTTCTCTGGAAATGGCCCTGATTAGAGAGAGCTGCTTTGATTAAGGTTATGCCCCCTTCCTGGCACCAGCTCACATCCAATGACTGGTCTATATAAAGTTTAAAGGCCTGGTTGGTTCTCTGTCCCCAGTTTGGGACAACGTTGAAAGGCCACCCCAGCTCCAGACTTCCCCATGAGATGCACTGTACCTTCACTGCAACCGCATCTCAGTTCAACCCCTCCCTCTGCCCAACCCTGCTGCCTTCATACCCCAGCAGGTGCTGAGTTTAAGAACACACCCCAGTGAACTTTCTTCATGCAAATCTCTGCTTCAGAGTTTCTCTGCTGGGAACCCATACTGCGACACCGCCTAATGGGTTAGGGGAGAGAATGCTGGAGGGGCCTAAGAGGAGGGCCTGCTCATATCAAGGGTGAAGAAAGAACTCATTAGCCAGATCTCTCCCATGAAACATTTTAGAGAGCAAGGGATTTCCTGGGGCACTTATCCAGGCAGACCTCAGAGACACTGCAGGTTTGATTCCCTGCTATCATAACAAAGCGAGTATCGCAATAAAGTAAGTCACACAAATTTTGGGGTTTCCCAGTGCAAATAAAAGTTATGTTCACACTACACTGTAGCCTATTAAGTATGCAATAACATTGTCTTAAAAATGTACAGTACCTTAATTAAAAAATACTTTATTGCTAAAAAATGCTAACCATCATCTGAGCCTTCAGTGAAATCTTTTTGCAATAGAAATAGCAAAGATCACTGATCACAGATCACCAGGACAAATATAATGATAATGAAAAAGTCTTAAATATGGTGAGAATCACCCAAGTGTGACACAGACACACAGTGAGCACATGTTGTTGGAAAAATGGCACCAATAGACTTGCTCAGCGTGGGGTTGCCACAAACCTTCAATTTGTAAAAAACACAGTATCTGTGAAGCTCAATAAAGCAACGCAAAATATAACAAGGCTTGCCAGCATAGCAGAACAAGGGTTTGCAAATCTCTTCTGTAAAGGGCCAGATGATAAATGCTTTCGGCCTTGAGGGCCATACAATCTCCATAGCAACTACTTGACTCTGCCATCAGAGGGCCTGACACAAAAGACGACGCTTCAGGGTCAGGCGTGACTGTAATTCAGTTACAAAAACAGGGGCGGCTGCAGCTTGCCCTGATGCAAAAATGAAGTGTAGGCAAAACAGGGGCTACTTCGTCTCTCTGAACCCTGTTCTGAGAGACATCATCCTTTAAATCTGCCCTACTCCTCCCTGTGCACCCCAAACCTTACCACCTCCAATTCCACATACAAGCACGCACCAGCATCATGATATTTTGAAGAAATAACACTGTGCTTTAGTTATTAAGCTGCTTTAAGCTTAAGTTAATTTTGTGCTTAAGTCATCAAACTAAAGTTACCTCTGCACTGAAGTTATTAAGCTATTATGAAGGTCACGGTGTTAAGGTACCTGAGCATCTTCTACATGTCGCGGTCTGAAATGGAAAGATGACAGCTGTGCTCCGGCAGAATTCACAAATGAAGCCCTTTCCTTGACACAGCTGTGAAAACAAGAGTCAAAAAGTTGGAGTCTTCACTGGTAATGTTTCTTCTGCTGGAGGAGCTGAGTTACCACTTTTACTGAACTTTATAAATACCAACTTTTAAATGTCTATGATCCTAGCCTGTAGGAGGAACAGGATACGATATATCCTGCCACGATGAACAGTCCGACTGGGACAATAAATGAGCGTTTGTTTTGGCCTGGAGAAACTGCACATTAAGCCAGTGTGAGGCACCAGAGAAAGAGCATGATTTTAAACATGTGTTTTTAAACGGCCTAATTTTGTTTCTGGCAGCACCCCTGCAGTTCTTTAGCCTGTGAAGGCAGAGCTCGGGTTCCACTGCATTCTGAGTCCACTTGGCTGTATGTGACACATCAGAGCAGATGGGAGTCGAGGGAGGCCCCATCCAGGGCTTGGCGCCCAGACTATAAGTTGCTTGGCCCAAGCTCGCCTCCCAGTAGGATACTCTTGGTTTGGTACTTAACACCTCTGAGCCTCATTTTTCTTGTCTGTAAATAGCGTTGGCAGCACATCCCTCAGGGTTTGTGAGGGTTAAATGACATAAAGTGCTGAACAGCCAGCAAAGGCCACAGAAAGGACTGCTCAGGGATGCCCCGCCCTGGCAGGCAAACCTCACCTCACAGCCAGCCACGTGCGCAAGGGAAACTTTCAGGATGTCCTTGAGCAAGGGCGCCAGCAGCCCTTTCTTGACCCTGACCAGGTCCTCCAGGGAGAACAGGTGGAGTTCATCAGTCAAATATCCAGGCACCTGCTCAAACTCCTGTAACGCACTGCCCGAGAAAAAACAAAGAGGAAGTCAAAAGCCCACCTACACAGGCCAGGTCAGAAGAAGGGGGATGCCTTTTCCAGGCACTCACACTTAAATTTTTAACTCAATTAAAAAAAAAAAAAATAGCCCCAGGAACAAGTTAACCTTACTCCCCACTCTGCATTTTGCAAGTTTGCTTGGAATCCAGGAAGTTAAAGTTCCAAAAATGCTGATTTCAGAAAGCTGAACGAGGAGAGAGAAGTGTTTCTTGCAGCCTGTCCACGCACACACAGTGAGCAAAAGGAAACTGAAAATTTGTTTTCAAGTCCTAAAAATGGGTACTGAGATAAAAATTACCACCTTATTCATTCCAGCTAAATTTCAAGCCCATCAGTGTCACTGACTGATGTCTCAGGAGAGTTACTATGACTCCCAAATCCACGGGTCGGGTCCAGCACTGAGATTAAGACTCAGGCATTCAACTGCAGGCTGGTCACAGCACTTGGATGTCCCAAGGGCATTCAAAACTGAATGTAATCTTCCCTAAGCCTTCCTGATTGCCTCCCGAATTCCCTAAATCCATTAGCGGCATCCCCGCTTGGGACTGCATTCCCAAGCCAGCCACTGTCTGCACTGGCCTTTACATTCCAGTGATGCCAAACCACGTTTAATTCTGGCTCACACTGCTTCCCCTCTGCTGAAGGAGCCCTGACCCCTGGGCTCGGCTCTGACTGGCTCTCCAGGAAGCCTCGTCTGCTCACTTCCCCACCTCATCCCTTATGAACTATGTGATGCCTCCCGAGCACCCTCAGGGCACGTGCACTGTGACTGACACACACTCTGGCAATGATCTCTTTGTGCTGACTTTCTCCCTAGACTCCTCCTTAACATGTGTTCTGTTGATTTTTTTATCTGACACACCGAATGGAGATTTAAGAAATTTTCGTAGACGGTAAGAATTGGAGATATTGTTACATGTTATGGAGAAAACTAAGGTCCTGAGAAGAAATTCACCTTTTACGCCAAGGCCCAGGTTGAGATGGAGCTCAAGGTCAAATGACTACAGAAGACAAGCTCCTCCCAAGAAAAGTAATTCAAAAGCAATGCAGCATCATTAAACAAAGATCAGAAACGAAGCTTTAAAACAGAACAAAAAATTTTAAAAATCTATGATCCCAACTCTTATAACAAAAATCTTAACTCCTTGAGTAATCTACTTTTCTTCCACTTAAAAATCTCTATCTCTGTCAATGAATTCATGCCTGACCTTTACGGCTGCAGAAGTTCATTGTAAGGATATACCTATGTATGTGGTTAGAGATTCAGCTAAAGCCTAGTGGGGTTTTTATTTTTGTAATAACAAAAGATATTAAAAACCTATTAAATGTTCAGTAATGGGACAATACTCATTACCACATCATAGTATAGAATATTATACAGCCAATAAAAGTCTGAAACACCACTAAATGAGGGGTTTTAAAAGGCCATTAGTTCCCCCATGAGCATAGCAGCACTAGTCACAATAACCAAAAGAAAGCAACCCAAGATGGATGGATGGATGGATAAAAGGTGGAATATCCACACAATGGAATCTCATTCAGCCTTAAAAAGGAAGGAGATCCTAACACAGGCTACAACGTGGGTGAAGCCAGAAAACATTATGCTACGTGAAATAAGTCAGTCACTAAACAAGTACTGTGTGATTCCACTCATATGAGGTACTTAGAATAGTCAAAATCACAGAGACAGTAAATAGAATGGTGGTTCCCACATGCTGGGGGAAGGGAGACTGGGGAGTTGTTTAATGGGTACAGAGTTTCAGTTTTATAAGATGAAAAGGGTTCTGTGGATGGAGGGTGATGATGGTTGTACCACAGTGTGAATGTACTTAACCCCTTAACTGTACACATTAAAAAGGGTTAGGATGGTAAATTTTATGTTATGTGTACTTGACCACAATTTAAAATAATAATAATAATAATAATAATAATAGCCACTGGCTAGAGTTGTTTCATCCTTGTACTGGCCCAGTCTCCTTAATATATTAAATTCACTGCTAGTGAGGTAGAAGGTTTAGCAACATTAAAGAGAGGGTCTGCATTCCTAAGGAGAGACAAGAGGTAACTGCTGAGCTCAGAGGCTGGAGGAGCTGGACCAGGAGGTGCAGAGGATTAGCAAATATGTGGAGGTTATCAAGCCTCCACTTCACAGGCCCACGCCGCCCCAGCCCCAGCAGTAGTACCTTTCAGCAAACCTGCAGGTCTTCAACAGCTTCTTGACATGGAATAGCTGCTCCTGGAGTTCCTAACGTGAGAAACCAAACGGGGGAAGGTAAATGTGATAAACAACACTGGCAATGTCGAAGTCAAAACTAAGTGTTATTTCTAACCTCGAAATGCTACAACTCTATACAGTAAGCCTTTGGAATAAACAGTCTGCAGAGCAGGGGCTCATGACTGAGTCCAGAGAGCTACTGAGGGCCCAGGCAGGACTCAGGTTTTTGGGGAGCCTGACGCTTACATAAGGGGGGGGGGCGTCTTTAAGAAAAACACCAAACTATGTGTAAAAGAAGGAGATGCTGCGATCTGAGACAACATGGATGAACCTGGAGGACATCGTGCTAAGTGAGATAAGCCAGACGCAGAAAGACCAAAACTGCATATCTCACATGTGGAATCTAGAAGAGTCGAGTATGTAAAAGCAGAGAGTGGAAGGGTGGCTCCTGGGGCTGGGGGTAGGAGGCAGGGGGAGATGTTGGTCGAGGGCGCACAGCTGTGGTCATGCAGGGTGACCAGGTCTAGAGATCGAATGGACAGCATGACGACTGTAATTTCCGAGACTATTAAACACCGGAAATTCGCTGAGAGTAAATTTCAGTTGTCACCACACATACGCACAAGGTAACTGCGGGAGGAGGTGGGTATGTTAACTAGCTTGGCTAGCAATCATTTCACTGTTAGTATGTATAACACCAAATGGCCACACTGCACACTTTAAACATATACAACATCTATTTAAAAGATAATAAAATTCAAAAGCTATGTATAAAGGACAGCTAGGCATACATGTAAGATTCAGTATGGGGCCCAAGCAGGCGAGGGCCTCTGCAGCATAAGCTCCATGCACTGGAGGGTAAACCCGCCCCTCAGAGGGTCTGTCTGGATCCCTGAGCCAGGGGAGATGCCCATTTACAGGACCCTCTGAGCGGCTGGCCTCCCTTTCCCCAAAAAGGCAGCTGCTCACCCTCACTCTGTCCAGCTCCTTGGCCTTCGTATAGAGGCTGTGGCTGCTGTTCCGCAGATTGAAAATGGGCTGGTGCCAGATGCCGTCCAGCAGCCGTTTGGAGAAGTTGCTGACATAGCATTTCCTGAAGTCCCACAGCCTGAGGACCCGGGCAGGGAGGCAGGACTCCTCGTACGAGTGGCAGCAGTCACAGAAGTACCTGCCCAGGTATTCGCAGTACCGGAGCCGCTTCACAAACCCTGCGGGGCACGCGGGAGGCTGAGCATCGCTCCCCGGACGCTGGAAACCCGCCCCCGCCTGCCCCCCGACTCCCACCAAGGTCAGGACTCAGGCTGCTCTTTTCCTGCTGAGGAAGCCATGCTGGGGAAGATCTGGCAGGGACCAAAATCACGGCCGTGCGTGAGCTCTGCTTTCCTGGAACAGATGTTGGAAAAGAGAAACCCCTCGCCAAACACTCCTGGCTTCAGAAGATGGGCGCTGTAAACAGCGGTGTGGCCAAAAGACCATGAGATTCAGGCTCTGGAGATGTGACGGGAGTCCCGACCCGCCTCTCACTGGCAGGAAGCCTCTTACTAGCCGGAATCTCCTCAGGCTGACTGTCCTGAGGCCACACAAAACAACTCAGAGCTGGATTCTGTGATATCACACAGATGAAGAGTGCTTTGTAAACGATAACGCACTCCATGCACATGGTTAGGAAGCAGCGCCAAAAGAGTTCCTGGATAAATCAGTGAGGGAAAAAAATGCACAAAGGATGGGAATACATGGAAAGATGAGGCACAAATAACCAGTATAGAGATGTGAAAAACACTCAATCTTAGTAACAAAGACATGCATATTACATGAGTGAAATACTTGGCTTTGCCTCAGACTGTCACAAGCTTAGAAGCTACCTCAAAATGAAGAGTTAGAACCATCCTAAGAACTACAGGAAGTTCACAGGAAAAGTCCAAAATCAGTTCACGTGGGTGATAATGCGTCAGCCCGTGTGCTCTGCCTACCTCTGCAGCGTGTTTTCGCCTCTTATTCTCACCCTCCAGTCACACAGGACTTCTCTGCAATCGCCTTGGGCCCTTTGCCTATGGTGACTCCCCTCCCCCCCACACTCCTCGGGGGACAATCACTTCCTTTTGAAGCCTTTCACTCCCAGGCCCCCTAAACCCAGATGAAGTTCCCTGGCTGTAAACCCCACAGCACTCTTGACTTTCTCTTTCATTGCAGGCATCACCCTGTTATTCACTTGACTGGTAACTTCCTGTCAGCAAGCTCCATGAGAGAAGGGACCATCCTAGTATCAACAGGGCAGGCATATGTCTCCACATTTGAACAAACTCCAAGAAGTACTTTAAAAGCTGTTGGAGTCACTAGTCATGAGTTCATAGTTTCTGATTCATGCGTTCAGTATTGACTGAGGCACCAGGATACAGTGGTTAACCAGACACATGGCTCCGACTAGCCTAGCTGGGAAGATGAGTCACTCAAAGAAAATCAGTTCCAACTGGGATGCCCGGCAGGGGCCATCAGTCAACATGGGAGAAGGAAGTTCAGATGGATTTCTGCTATTTTTATTTATTGAGGTGGAGATGCCCAAAGTCTTTTTCCTTCCAAGAATGCCAAGGGAACCCTTTCCAGCAAAGCTCCTCTTCGCAGCCTTCCACCAGTCAGACCGGTGGACACCCTCATAGCAGAACAAGTGAGTCCCAATCTCAAGAGGGCAACTCGCTTTTCTGATGGGTGAGACCTGATTTTCTAGGCCCTCGGACCACTCCCTGAAACCCTCCCAGAGGAGTCTGGCGAGCTCCTGGTAAGTTATTCGATCATTCAGCAAACATCTTTTGAGTCCCAACTGTGTGCCAGGAGCTCTTGTAAGAGCAGGAGACAAAGCAATGAGTTAAACAGACCACATAATCTGTCCTCAGAGAACCGAGAATCTAGCGAGGGAGACGGGCAATAACGAGAAAAATCAGTAAAACAGGAGAGAGTGTTTTAGGAAGATAAGCACTAGAATAAACAGTAAGAAGGCAGGGGAATTTAATGTGCACACGTGTGTCTGTGGCCAGGAAGGTGGCGAGGTGGACGGACAGTTTCAGCAGGGAGACCAAGGAAGGGCTCCGAGTGAAGATGGGGAGGCAGGAAGGGAAGCAGCCAGGGGACATCGGGGGAGGGCATCCCAGGGAGCGCAAACCACAAATGCAAAGTCAGGAGTGAGCCTGCCACCTTCAAGGACCAGCAGCGAGGCCATGTGGCTGGAGCAAAGTGCCCAAGGTAGAGAGAACTAGGAGATAAGAGCCCGGGAGGTAACGGGTGGTCACCCAGCCTTGGAGGTCACGGTGGCCTCTTCACGCACGAGACGGCCATGTCACGAAGTGCCTGTGACAACGTCTCATCCAAGGCATTTCTCACAAAAACTGTGCACCGCCCAACTCAGTTACTCTCATCATCGCGCAGTACGCAGGCCACCCACTGTCCGTACTTACTAGGTTCTATCGGAGTTCCGCAGCCGGCGCAGAGGAAGTTCTGGGCTGCTACCACGAGGTCCCTCCTGAGGGCAGAGAATGAGAAGAGCTACATTTCAGAAAAGGCCAAGGGAGCATTTTTCACCGGTTGGAAAAGAAACTGAGCTCATGATACTTTTCTTGGCTTTGGGACCTTAATTCTGTCATTTTCCATTTGGGAAAGAAACAGAATTATTCCACAGTTTTTTCTAGTTGGCATCTCCAGGCCTTTTAAAAGCCCCTGCTACCATGAGAGCTGAAGTCAGGATCTCAAGTAACTATTCCACCAAGGGGGTCTTTGCAGACTTCTCGCGGGGCACCCGCAGGGTTCTCTCCAGAGAGAACCAGACGCACGTAACGTGTGGGAGAAGGTGCAAGGGGACAAGACACCAAGAGATGACATACTTGGGAAGTTTACAAATAGATTCAAAGGAATTTAGATGAATGAGAGGTAATACATGACAACGCTATCAAACATTTCTGGTGAATCTAATAAAACTGAAAAATGAAAAAAAAGTTTCAAAAAATATAGAAAGAAAGGATGATAGCAAAAAAAAAAATTTCTGGTGAGAGTCTATGGAAGTGCTTTCTGTTGAATTATTAGTGCCATGATTTCCCATGTGATTTGGAAATATGGAGAACATTGTAAAATTTAATGACAGTTTAGGGTCAGCAAAAATGGCCAAGGTAAAAAAATGTGGAACCCTTAGCCATGTGCCTTAGAGAGGACCCAGGAAATCCTAGAGGAATGACACCCCATATTGAGGAAGGTGACCTGCTACAAGGCCTGGAGACTGGGCTCTTCTGCCCAAGCAGCCCCAGAGACCTCCGTGGCGCTCCCTCAAAAGGAAAGAATGAAAGGGAAGCCAGTCTGCAAGGCACTTCCAAGGGGCACAGGCAATACCCCTCCCCAGTCCCTCCATAACTCTGCAGTCTGCACATCGAATTAAATATCAACCAAGAGGAACGGAAAATTGTATTTGGTTAAAATGTTCCTTTGTCTACAATGTCATATACTCTCAGAAGAAATAAATTAAACTACTACTTTAAATTATTATATATATTATATTATATTATTATATATTATATTATATACCTATATATTTTAATAGAATTTATACATTTATATAATTTATAATATATTTATTTATATATATTTATTTACATTTAATATATTTCATATATATAACATAGATTTATATTTTATATAACTACATTTATATTTAATTTATGATATATTTATATACATTTAAAAGATTTATATATAACATGTAATACATTTATTTCCCTTTTTTGCACCATCTTAGTTGTTTTGTCTTTTAGGATTTTGTTAATTCTTAGAAAACAAAGATATTTTTACTAGAGGGAGGGCATAGCTCAGTGATAGAGTGCATGCTTACCATGCATGAGGTCCTGGGTTCAATCCCCAGTACCTCCATTAAATAAATAAATACATGAATAAATGAATAAATAAATACCTAATTTATTTATTAATAATAATAAATAAATAAATAAATATCTCCCCCCTTAAAAATTTTTAAAACATATTTTTATTTGTATTCTGTTACATTTCTTAACTATAGGAGCTTTCTTCAAGATTAGAGTTTTCCTTTTAAAAAATTTTATTCATTGACTTTTAGTTCACCTTGCATTGGAAAATAGAGCAGTCTGGTCTTCTAAAATTACTGTATGTAATTTTTTAGGTTCAACTTTAGCTGCTTAAGATAAGCCTATTTAATTTTCAATTGTTATGTAACGTTATATAATGTTCATAATTAAGGATACATAGCTAAATTTTCAACTTGTCATAACTTACAGAGGCCCAAAGCCTGTGATAAAAGAGATGCCAAGAAAGCTAATTCAGAAAAATATGCCCAACTTTCCTTTTCCTAAAACAAATGTTCTTTTGCCCCTCGGTGCATTATTTTTTGCCTTCACCTATTTCCACAAAAAGGTGGGATCTATCACAACTGGTTTTAACTGGATTGGAGCTCGAGCAGCAACCCCGACTTACTTGAGTGGTGGATGAACATTAAATATGATTTGAAACCTTGGGGGCGCCCAGTCTTCAGTCCCTCTGATCCTCGACTTCAGTTTAATTTCCTCCAGTATATCCATGCTGGATTCAAAGTCTTTCCCAAGATGCTCTTCATCCACAACCTGCATAAATAACACAGAGGAGGATTTAGGAGCAACTCAAGCAAGCTGATTCAGGAACTGAAATAAGAAAGAAGCTTCCAGTGTGTTTCCACCACTAAAATTTACCTTGAAAATCGAAAACTACTTTCAGCTGAAAAAAAGGAAACAGCAAGCACTCTCCTGGTATCTAAAGCCATCTGCAGAATTGCTTAAAACACCACCCAGCTGAGATCACTTTGCTTAGTATTTTTCGTTAGTTCATTTGTTTCCAGGCTTCAGATTACCATGAGGAGGTCAGTGTGACCTGGGATGCTTCTACACACAGCGGAAGCCTCACCCGGCCTAGGCTGACAATGCTGCCCATCAGAATCCCCTGTTACAGGCAGACTTCCCCAGAAACAGCCCTCTTCAGACACTGCCCTGCTTAGACACGTGCAGAAGCTCCCCTCCAAACCATTAAACTTCTTTATTAGCATTTAAAATCCAAACTCTGCAAATAAGCATCTACGTCCTCTACAGTTTGGCTGCTTTTGAACCTCATTTCCCCGGGAAGATTAAGATTAACACCCTCCCCACCTGACACACAGATACACACAAACACTCCTTATCCAACCACAGCAAATCACTCCGCTCAAGAACCACACCACGCACCTCCTGTCGCTTTGACTCCAGCTGTCCTTTGCCAAGAACGCCCTTTCACGCGTCCCTACCCGCTGCAGTTCTGCCTGGCCTGACACTTAGCTCAAGTTCTGAGCTCTGCAGTCAGCCTTTCCAAGTTCCCCTGATGAAATGAAACACTGCCTCCCTGCACTTGCAGAGTGCTTTTCACCAGCCCCGATTTCAGCCTCTGCCACACAGCCCTCTGCCCCTGCTGGGCTGCCTGCATCAGCAAGGGAACCTGCCTGGATTTTCAAATGAGGCAACCTGGGGCTTGACTCCTGCCCTTACTACTGACCAGCCCTGCTGAGGGTCTGGAACTAACGCTTTAAAATTAAAATAACAGCAGCATCTACCTAACAGCAGACTTCTGAGGACTGAAAGTGAATTGTTGAGCATGGTTCCTGGTGCATCACAAACACTCCATAGACACGAGCCACATCCTTCATTTCCCGTCTCCCTGATACCCAGCGACCACACAAGGAAACACACGGATGTCTGATGTGAACAGCTGGCAAAATGGGAATTCAGCAACTTTCAATTCCAGGTCAACTCGGGCTGATACTTACTACTGAGCCGGCCGGATTCAGGGAGCCTGCCAGCGGATGGTTAACTCCTGAGGACACCCAGCACTTCCGGAATTCTCCGTAGAGCTCTTTGGCGAGTAGCTCAGCAGAATTGAAGTTTGGCTCATAAACAACACTGAAATATAAGAGACGCAAAGAATGGAAAACTATATTTATGAGACGTGTGTTAAGGGTCTTCTGCTTCTGGTTTTTGGCTATCCCTCCCTCTCCAAAAACCGGGGTGGAAGGGGCATCACACAAGAGATTGCATCAACCACCCCCCAACAGTTCTGTTAAGCAACACAATTCCACAGGCTCCACAGAGCAGCTTGTGTCTATTGAGGGCACCAAGGCGGGGAAGGGTGGTGGAATGAGCACCAGGGTCAGAAGACCTGAGTTCAAGTCCCACCCCTGCTATTTAACAGCACGGTGCCCTAAGGCGCATCCTGTCTGAACCTCAGTTTCTATATCCATAAAATGAGGTTTAAAAAAACCCCACCCAGCTTATCCCTGAGGATTACATGGGAATGTGTACAAAAGTGTTTTAAATCTCCTAAAAACACTGTGGGAACTTTAGTGGTGATGGTGTCATTTCTAAGCAGTAAACCCTGTTATTGGAACTAGGTGAATCTGGCCTGAGGTGTCTGAGGCCCATTGTTCCCAGCGCCTCAGAGGTGACAGCCTGGGGGTCTATGTGCAGGTGCACATGGAAGAGAGATACCTCTTAGAGGAGCCGCAGGAACATCCACAGGTCTCTGTGATGTCGCTAAACTCTCCAAGCTCTGTGGGAAAATCAAAGAAAGGGTAGTGAGGTCTTTTAGTCTGTTTCACTTAAAGTCAATTTTATAAGAATACAAAGATAGCTCCCTGCATCTGAGAAAGGACCAATTATTTAGTATCTCCATACTGTACGTTTTTTTGTGTGTGTGTTTCTATTAGGAGACTCCAGCTAATGATTAAAGATGGGATGGGACTGGGTTTGAAAATGTGCCCATCTGAAAATGTCACCAAATACAATTGAGGGGCCAGATATCAGACCATAATGACTATCTGCTTTTACATTCAATTTTACAAGTGAGATGAGAGATTAATATCAAGACATCTTATTTTTTTAGATCAGGTTCATGATCTTGGGAGGAGCTCCTCTGAAAGCCACTATGACGGCGTATTGCCTGTCAGTGTGTTGGTGGCGGGGAAGGGAGGCGCCTAGTCACAGGGGAGGAGTTTCCAAATCTTACCTACGATAACGAATTCATCCAAGTCACCTTTGCAGTCCTCCTGCATCACATCATAGGAAGTAGATGTTTCAGCCACTGGGCTGACCTGTAACACAGCACAACCTAGAGAGAGAAAGGAAGGGGGTTTCACCAACAGGGAGAAAAAGAACCACCACCCAACCTGCAACATCCAACTTAACTGAAATCGGGGAATGAAAGGGCCAAGAGTTTAAAAGAATTTAAAAATTCATCTGCATGAATTAACAAACGCAGGGAGCTATTTTTGTGTTGTTCTTACATTCACATGATTAAATGAAACAGACAGCTGAGTATATGGGAGTCAGAGGAGCAATCTGCCTACTTTTATGTAAGTTTGAAATTTTCCGTAACACAAAATTTAACAAAATGAAAGCGGGGTAAAAATAGTCCTTTTTTTTTTCGCAGTGAGGCAAAGGGTATAGGTGACACAAACATTGTGCTGGGTTGACTGTGTTCCCCCCAGAACCTGTGAATGTGACCTTATTTGGAAATAGAATCATTGCAGATGTAGTCAGGATGAGGTCACACTGAATCAGGGTGAGCCCTAAATCCAATATGACTGGTGTCATAAAAAGAGGGAGACGCAGACACAGACAGAGATATACAGAGAGAACACGGTGTGGAGCTGAGGGCAGAGACTGGCAGGATGTGCCTACAAGCCACGGAACATCAAGGATCACCAGCAACCACCAGAAGCCAAGAGATGCAGAGAACAGACTCTCCCTTAGAGCCTCCTGAAGGAACCAGCACTTCCCACACCTTGGCTTCACAAAGGAGCTACTTGCAGTCCATTTAAAATGTGAAGATATTGAAAGCTACCTAAATGCCAAATAATAGGGAACTGATTTTGCAAATCATGCTATTACCTCAGGAAATAATATCATCGAAAAATGCGAAAACTGTAGCAACACAGAAAAACCAGATAGGAAACACTGTTAATATAATCTGATCATATTACTGATGTAATGACATTAATATGAATGTATTATTAGTATGAAAATGTACCCACTTGAATAAACATAGGAGAGAAACACAGAGAAACGAACTGTTGTTTAAGGAACGATTGTAGCCTGGAGATGACAGAGAGGTTACATGAATGAGCTTCCTAGAGGACTGGCCAGGGTTTAAAACCACACTGCTCCATCCTCACTGGGGGACAATCAGCTTCTCAGCTTTGGTTTCCTCATGGGTTAAAGGGGGCAATTTCACCCACCTCTATGTTTCCCACACTCTTTTGATCAGGGTGGGCTGCAACATACAATCCACACTGCAACCTAGTACGGGAGCAAAAATACATTTAACTGATAAAGTTCCAGGAAGCGCTGCTCACCCTGAGTGAGGTGCATGTTAATATTGTCTAGTTTTTTGTTTTTTTTTCAGATGCTCTAATGACCAACCTGCAACTTGTAGAAAGCTGACCTACCTCATGGAGTGACATCTCTGACCATAAATTTCACAAGAGAGATACTTGATAAAAGAGAAATATTTTTACTTGGGTGGTAGAAATATTTTAAAATTTCATTTAACATATTCATATTTAAAAAAATTTTTTCTCAGCTAAATGTGAGCTTTCAATCAGCCATCCAACAAATATTTATAAAATACCTATTTCAGGCAAGCCACTATATTGAATGCAAATATAAATAAGACAAATCCTCATTCATGCAAGATCTCATGAGGTGGCTGAGACACCAACACACTTAACCACAAGGAAACAACAGGTGTGCACCACGAGCCTTCAGTATTTCAGGGGCGGGGGAGCCACACACATAGACAGAGCATCGTGGAGCACAGCTTACATTTCACATCACATGAATGGTACCCTGTTCCCTGTCCAGAAACAGGATGGAGCATGGGCATAAGGAGGAAGAAAGAGTCAACGGCAGAGTACAGTGTACAGAAATATGAACCCCTTCTTTCCCACCCACGTGCCTCTTCTCCCCATGGGTGGCCTCAGAGGGGATGATGGCCCATGTCACATTCCCGGGCTCCCCAGCCACCAGTGGCTGAGCAGCTGTGGACACCCAGTCAAAGCAGGCCCGATCAGGTCCACTTCTGGGGTCCTGCAAGACAAGGTTGAGCTGTGAGACCCTGGCTGAGCCATCGGGGGACTGCAGAGCTGAAACCAGATGCCTGGGGCAGGGGTGGGCAGAAGTCAAGCTGCAGAAAAAGGAGAAGGAAGCAGCTGCAGGAAGAGAAGTGATGAGAAGCCACAAATCCCCCAAAAGACAGATGCAGGAGCTGCCTCTCTACTGGTCAATTGTGTATTGGCCCCCACTGGGCTCAATGAGGATGCTTGCTGTCCTTTAAAAAAAAATTCCTTTAAATTTGAGCAAGGTTGTACATTCAATAACTATTGATCGTACACCTATTTTGTGCCAGGCACTGGGCTACATACACATTTTACCACGTGGAGTTAGCGCTTCCTTCATTACTGAAAGGTTCCTAATTAAGATGCTAAGTAAAGGCGGTCCCAAGGAAAAGTAAGCTTTAGTTTTTAATCTTTTTTTTTTGAAGGAGGGGGGTTGTGAAGGAGTGATAGATGACTAGTTTAGAGATGTTTAAGTTAGTTGGTTATCTGCCAACCAGGTAAACATGTTCAACAGGTCCCAGCCATGTGAATCGAGCACTTAGAAGAAAGATGCTGGACAAATTCAGGAGATGTCCATGCAGAGGGAATAATGGAAAGGTACTGCAGTGGGTAAAATCTCCCAGGCAGTGACTATGGAGAGAGAATCTAGGACTGAAGCAGGACCCACACTTGGGATTGGGAAGAAAATGGCAAGCACTAACCTCAGTTCTCAGCTTAGGTCCCCTTCACTCTGGGAAGGCTCCCTGGATCCCAGAGTGAAGGGAGCTGCCCCGACCCCGTGACCTGCCTCGCTGGACACCTGCCTCTGTTGGCTCTGTGCTGCCACATCCCTTCCTCAGCCTCTGCTCCGGCAGGACAGCTCCTGGGCCGAAGGGGCACACTCGTGGCCTGCTGACCCCCAGCCCATTGGATGAATGAAAGAGGACCACGCATGTGGAAGGCGAGCCAGGGGAGTGCTGTGTGACAGAGGATGGAGGAAGAGGGCCGACGTCAGCCTCTGCCAAAAGGAAAAGGAGGATGGAGCCCAAGAGAGAAGCACATCATTTCAACAACTGAGTGGACCATAATGACCAACAGTCAAGCCCAAATGGCAGAAACGGTGGGGACTGTGGCGGCCACTGCAGAGGAGATGTGCGTGAGGGATGCAGCATAGGGCTTTCTCAGCTGTGCCCCACTCGCCTTCGTAGCCACTGTCCGACGAAGTGGAAGACCCAGATTCCTGCTTCACGTTGGTGTAAAAGGTCACTTCAGGGTCTACTTGATCGTTCCCAAGTGACCCACCAGCCTCTCCCGTACTCCAGCTCTCTGCGTGCAGCTGACTCAGAATATCACACTTCATTTTCTCCATGATTGATATAATCATATCGGCAACATAAAAGTGGGCATTTTCCTGTAAAAAAAAAAATCTGTTAAAATACAAGCATAATCAACATTTTTCACCAAGGGTGTATTAGATTGAAAAATCAATAAAATGTATTTAAGTGGACTTCATGCATAGAAATATAAATGTATTTAACTAAGTTATTATAGGTCATCACATGAAGTGTAGCCCCTATCTTTCAGAGACAGAAGATTGAACCCACTGTAACCAAGGGATGACCTGAATCGATTTTCTTGTGATATAAAGCCCTAGACTGGTGGTGCTCCAATGGTAGACATCATTCTTCAGTCATGGGAAACTTCCCAGCTGAGTACAGACACTACCGATCAGATGCTGAAAGGAAACTTATCTGCCATGCTTTATCCAGGGAAGTTTCCAGATTGAAATCAGAACAGCATTATCCAAGGGATTACCACTCTTGGTGGTTTTAAAGAGAGAAAAGAAGATACGTTCACCTTTTCAACATCGACAGGGAGCACGAATGCCTCCGGGGAGAAGGAATTCAAAGGGACGTTTCTTCCGCTGACGTGAACAGCACCTGCCAATACAGCAAAGTTGTGAACAGTGGAGAAAAAGAAGTTCAAAGATTATCGAAGAAAATAAAGCAATTCTTGGGAGTGGCTTTTAAATATCATTTTTTTTAAATTAGCACAATTCTAGAATAAATTAGGACGACAGGAGAAGAAAGACCCTCCTGATGGTTGGCCTTGCAGATGGGAAAGGGTTGGCACTTGTACAAGAGTAACCTGGGAGGACTCCTGAGAGGAGGCAGCGGCAAGCACTGGGAGGGAGGAGACCAATGAGGCAAAGTGGGTAGGAAGACAAGTGGATCATGGAGGGTGAGAACGAACAATCTAGAAGCAGGGCCATGAGATTATGGAATCACTCCCTCAGCTCACTGTGATTGACCCCAAACTTCCTGTTTACAGAAACAAAATCTATCTGAAAAAGGCCAGCACTGCTTCTCCAAAATGATCTTCCTCCAGTCAAAAACAAGAAGCAACTGCAGAGGGTGTATTTGGCTGACTCATCCATTCTGCACCTCGAAGCCGCTCGATTACTGGCAGTGAACACCACCAAGGCAAAACGACATCTGTCACGGGACGCCTTATTGCGGCATGGAAGGCAAGACATTTCTGTGAGATCCCTAAGTGCTGCTGTCCCAGCCTGATGAGTCAGAACGAACTGTTGCCGGTGTCTTAATGGTTTTAAAGGTCTCAGGGTGGCAGACAGAGAGGTAGCAGGATCCCTCACACCCCCTGCCTCGTCCTCAGGGACCCCACTATTCTGTTTGGACCTCTCAGCTTCAGAAGCCGTCTGGGGTGGGCAAACTTTTTCTGAAAAGGACTAGGTAGTAAATATCATAGGGTCTGAGGGTCTGTTGCAACGAGTCGGTTCTGCCACTGTTCTGAGAAAGCAGCTGTAGACAAAACAAACACAGCTTTATCAGTAAAATCAGGAGTCTGGCTGGATTTGGCTGCAGGTCACAGTTTCAGGACCCTGAGGATAGGGGAAAAAGCACAGAGAAGAACCAGACAGTGGATTCCAGCTCTAGCTCTCGGTGCACTGGCTGCACCTCTGCAGTAAAATTTCCTCATCCCTGAAACTGGGATAATTTATTTTGTGAGGAAACTGAAGGTGATAAGGAATGTGAAAGCACTCTGTAAACGTGCAGCTCCTAAGCGGACAAAAGGAGCTGTGGAATCAGTTCTTGCAGCCTCAGGAGATGCTGACAGGCTCAGGCATCTGTCCATCTCATGCCATTGAGGAAAGGAAAACCCTTGAGATACAACACTTCCAGGAGAATCCTGGGTCCTAGTGGCAAATACCTGACCTCCCCATCGCTGCCCCACACCAAAGAAACAACCAGATCACTCAGGATTTCTTCTTAATCCCATAGAATGAATCCCCTTAGCAAGTCTAAGAGACACTCTCAAACAACACAGTGATTTTTAAAGGTACTTTGCTGGGAGTCTCTGTTTTTGGTCAAAGGGGCTGGGGTACCTGTTTTCTTTCTGGGAGAAAGGCAAAGCTACAAGATAATTTTAGGTTGCAGAACCACTTCCGGTACAGGAACACAAAAAATGATTCGGCGCAGGGGTACACTAGGCGCTAAGGATCATCTCTGGTCACTTTATAACTTGTGGTGGTGGTGGTCTGTGGGTGAGAGGGCTTCCCTTTTCTCTGTGTCTTCCTCACTCTCCCCGGGAGACAATCTAGTAGGAGAGAATAATCTCTCACTTTGTAACCACTAAATTTAAAAATTACTCTTTTCCTGAGAACTATCCGTGCAGGTGAGCAAAAAGATAGAAAACAGTCCTGTAATCAGACTGTCATTTTGCTTAAATTTGGTTCTTATCTCAAAATTAGCCCATTGAAAGATTGTCCAAAATCGGGTGTTCTTAAACTACAAGTAATGTTAAAGATTGTCACCATCCTTGACTTTTCAAGTTTCCAATGGAAAAAATAAACCCCCTATTTTAGGAAAGGGGGAGGACTAGTTCCTGTAAGTGAGAAATACACACACACACACACACACACACACATACACACACGTTTTCAGGCAGCTTTTAAAATTGTTTTAAAAGGAAAAAAAATTTCTCTGACCCTTTGAACTAGGATTCCAACAAAAATGTAAATCGATACAAAGCGTGCTACAACATAATGGATACTTAAAAATAAACGAAGCATGCCATAAATTATAACAGTAAGAGCTAATTTGTTGACTCAATAGCCTTCGGCATGGATTATCTCATAGGACTTTGAGTACTTTAGGAATACGTGCGTTACCTGGTAGCAATGGGAACCATGGTTTTAATTTAATTTTGTCCAGTGTCTGGAAGAATTGTGTTTTTAAATCTTACTATTTTTCTAGTCGCACACTGTCCAGGTAAACCTAACAGGGGAGGCAAGTTCCTCTCTGACATCAGCACGGCTGTGAAATGCAGCCCACCCCCTCTGGACCACCTTCTACCAGCACCTGAATGCAGACACCTCCAGTGCTCTCCCTGGCACACAGCTTAATGAGCTGCAAGTTGCGGAGGGCACACACTTGCCCCAAGATGCCAAGTGACACTCACTCTCAATCAAGTGGAGCTAACATGACATTTCCCTGCAGTCCAAGGAGGACAGGAAGCCGTCCAGGTGGCCTGGCCAGAGACAGTACTAACTGAGCTAATGCCCTGCCTTGAGGTCAAGGCGGAAACCTGTGACCTTTATTCTCATGAGGAAACTTGGCTTTGGACCCATACAAAGCAAGCGTGAGGACAGACAGGAGAGGAGGGAGGGAAGTCCCTACTAGAGTTACCTTCATCAGCGGGAGCTGTCAGGTGGGAAGGCTTGAAAAAAGCACTGTCGGCCTCAGGACCTGGGGAAGCGGCCAAAATCTTGGGGCTTGTGAACAGAGACGTCCGAGGACCGCGTCCTGGGAGCACGGCCCGCTCTCCCGCTGAGGTAAGAGAGAAGTCCCCGCTCTTCTCTCCTGAGCCCTGGGCAGAGCAGCTGCCTGTGGAGTCCGCAGTGCCCTTCAGCAGTGATGTCTCCACCAGGGAGTCCCCTGCAGACAACAGTGAAGGGCCCCGGGGAGAGGCGGCGTCCCCCACAACGTGGCTCTCACTGTCTCCCACTGCTGGCACCTGGCTGGGCAGATCCTGCAGCTGCACACACTGGGGGTTAATCCAGGCAGCCCTGTGCCTCGTGAACCTGATGTCTGATTGGCAAGAGGTGTGGTCAGTGTCCAGGAGGCTGGGCGAACCATCAGTGTCACCAGGGTCATCGCTGACCCCTTCCCAGGGGTCCTCTGGAGAGTCCCGGCAGCCCGCAAACTGTGATACCATCTTCTAGGCTCGGGGCTGGTGTGAATCCTGCTGTCCTATTGGATTCGGACCTTGAACTCACCAAGTGACAGGGTGGAGGGCTGGGAAGTTTATCTGCAGGCAGCAAGAATCATTCAAGATAAACAAGGGCTCAATCATATTTTTAACTCGAAATTCCTTTGAGGAAGCAAAGAAACAAGAAATAAAAGTTTGTACCCAGCCCTGTACTACACAGTAAATCCCACTTGGATTTAAAAGTAAAAAATTAATAAATAAACCAGCCATAAAACTTGCAGCAAACTTAAGGGATATGACATTGGTATAGGAAAGAGGTTTCAAAGCATAAAAATAATTATTTTCATACAATGATAAAGTTGTATAAGAATACTGCTGATAAAAAACAGGTAAAAATGTAAAACATCCATGCATTATTCCAGTAAAATTAAACGTCAAACCCAAAATGGGAATACCATCTGGAAGTCAAGACACATTTTCATAGTTTCTTATTTTTATTCAGTTTGTGTTTGTATTTCAATAAAGTAGACAGGTGGCATGTGAAACTGAGAACAACAAAAACATGAAAAAATTTGTTTTGTATAAATTTACATGAGCTTATAATACTTACTTATAATAGTAATGTAAATCAATGCTTAGCTTATACTGTCTAAAGAACACACTATGAATCTAGACTCTGTCTTTAAAATGATCCGCTCACTTTTAAGCTCCGTTTTTAGCTTTAATAAGTTAGGTAATGATTGAAAGGTTGAGAGCTGCACAAAGGAGAAGCACTCTCGTCACTGTACCTGCAGGCTCGGCATGTGTGTCTTTCTAATGCCCTCCCAGTGTCCTTCACATTGTAAAGCTTAAAGCAACCTTTAACAGCCAAAGCCAGGTCACCAAGGGGCTGGCCCAGAGGTGGAGGCAGTCCCTTTGGCGTTCAGCCCAGAGGAAGGGTGGGGTCCGCAGGCGCACAGCAGGGAGCCTGACTCTGGTTCTCACAAAGTTCAGAGGCTAAGATCATCATTATGTATACAGGCGGCTCCCACACGGATCTATTTCTGACCTCCCATGACCTCCTGGCGAGCAGACCTTACTGTTTGACATTTGTCTGGGGAGGCGGGGTATCACAGCCTGATATATCCAAAGCATACACTGACTTCTCCCCCCAAACCTGCTCCTTCCTGGTTTTCCCCATCTCAGGGGACATACTTCCCAGTTGCTGAGGCCCCAAACCTAAGAGTCATCGCTGACCCCACCTTCCCCAGCTCCCCCTCTTTACCCATCCACAAGCCTCTATCGAGAGCAGCCACCTGAGCCTAAGTCACCATCTTCTCCCACCTGGACCTCTGCCCATCTTCCCAATGGTCTCTCTGCTTCTGCTCTTACCCATTTATTATCAAGTTAGTCAGAGACATCTTTTATAGAGCTACATCAGATGTCATTCTTCTAATCCACTCCCCGCCTCACCGTCATAGCTTCCCATCAAATCTGGAATAAAATCCAAAATCCTTACCTTGTCCTTGAGGCGTGACACCATCCTGTCCTGCAGACCTCTCTCGTGGGTCCACTTTCCCTAAGTCCCGACCACACAGCAAGCTCCTGGGTCCTACAAGCTCCCGCCCACACTATCGGCCCTGTTCTCGGCCCTCCGCCTGGAACGCTCGCTGTTCCCCCAAATGACCGCACGTCTGGCTCCTTCCCGTTTTATGCATGCCTGGGTTTATGAATTACTTCCTCAAAGAAGTCTTTCCTAACTGCCTCTCTTAAAGTAGTTCCCTGGTTACTCCTTATCACATCACCTTGCTTAATTTTCATCACGCTAGCTCTCACTTCCTGATACATATAAGCCCTCCGGCAGCTTACATTCTGGGGGAGGGGAGGTAGTGCCTAAACACACATTCAGACATTTTGGGTGCTGGCAGGCAACGAATAACATGAACCTGAGAAGTGCTAGCTAGGCATCTTCTCAAGCCCTTCCCACCATCATAAATGAGCTCCTCTGAATCAGAGATGCTTAGGTGCAAAAATAAAATCAATTTCTAAACACATTTTAAAGGAAGAGAAATCCAGCTACAAAAGTTACCGTCATTTCTATTGAGACTGTCCTACTGAGGGTAAGCACAGGCCAGATTACTAGTTAATGTACGTGCAGCAGCAAAGGCCCGAGACAACGCAGGGACTCCAGGACTCCCCCCACCCCCATTCATTCTGGAAGGTCCCTGCCCAGCGCGGTCACTGGTCCCATTGAGAATGACTGCATCACCAGGGCCACTGCAGAGCCACAGTGTCTTTGCACCTGGCAAACATGCAATCTTTACAGGAGGGGCGGATGATCAGCCGGGCATGAGCCACCATGAACTCTAGTGACCTCACGAAAGTCTTGCAGACCATAAGCAGCCAGCGCTCTGACAGTGGATGAATAGCTTTAGCTCCGAATACCCCTAACAGTTTTGAAGATACTCCATGAACAGGCACAAGTGTGTCAAGTTTAGGATTTATGACTTTCTCTGCCTCAGCACTACCGAGTACTGGAAGACATACCAGGGAACATCAGAGAAAAGACTCACCTTTAATGTCACTGTCTTAGTGACACGCCCCCTGCTCACCCGGTAAAAAACGGCTCCCCAACAGTTCTTCTCCCCTCCCCAAGTCTAGTTTTTCCTCCTTACTCCTTAGCTCTAGTCCCCATTTTATTTATCCTCAATGACTAACACTCATTAGAATGTAAAATCTCTGAGAGCAATTTTTTAAAAACTTATTCTGATCACTGCTCTGTCCCCAGTATCTAGAGGGGGCACATAATAGGTGCTCAATAAATATATTCTTAGAGTGTATGAATGAAAGAATGAACAAACTAGCCAATAGTGCCTAAGCATGGTTAGGCTGATTATTTCTGTTGTCCAGGAACGGAAGTCAAGATTAGACATCATCTTGTAGATGACATTGGAGATCATGACCTAGAATGTCTGCCAACCATTTCCTTGGAATAAAGAATGTTAGAGAATAGAAATCACAAGAGTTGAGGGTAAAGGGAAAATTCATTTCTCTCAATTTTATGGTGTCTTACTGAGCATGCCCAGTAAGAGACAAAAGCAAGCAGTGCGTGAAATGGTCCATAATCACAGTGTGTGGGCTGTTTGGTTAACACAGTTCCCCAGAACCTCTTTCCATCTTTCTGTCTCTGCTTCCCCTCATGTTTTGACTTTAATCAAAGGTCACATTCCCCCAAGGATGTCTACAGAGTTAAGCTATCACATGTCACACAGAAACCATCAAGACGCCCAATAATGCAACTCCATAGCTTCCACGACAGTGGCCAGGAATTGGAGTAAGCTGCAGGTTTCAGACAGCTGCACATCTCCGCTGCAGCATGTGCTGAACACCGTGTTCTCACACCAAAAGCACCAGATTGCAATGGTGGCTGGTGGCATCACACGGCTCCTCTCTGACCAATTTAACCTTTGGCAATGACCCTTAATTTTGAAGGTCTGTTGTCGAGAACACAGAGGAAGGACAGAAAGCAGGGTGGGGTGAGAAGGGGAACACCCAACCAGGGCAAAGATCAAGGAACACCAGATATTTGCCTAAGAAAACTGTAAGGTTGCCCAAGATGCACAGATGACTAACTTCCTGTGGTCACTGCTTATGTCACGCTTACTACTCTCACTCTGCACAATGATAACTTCCGATATTTCAGGTGTTATGAGGCCAATTTGGCAACTGAAATGGAGACCGTTAGGGGATTTGCCCCAAGTCTCACCATTAGTAATCAGCAGAAGTACAACAAAAACAAAAGCCCAACACCTGATCCAAACCTCCTTCCCTGGTATTTACATGTTCCACTTGGGCTAAAATTAGCAGGATATTTTCAATTTCATTAGCAAAGTAATTTTAAGAATTTCCCCTTCAATTTGTCACAAAATGTGGGATTAAGATCCACTCAGCTATATATATTCGATTCCATGCCCTTTGAAGAGTTGTCCCCAGAATTTTATGATTACAATTTCCTATTTGTGAAAAAAAAAAATCTTTGCACATACATCTCTAATATAGGACTATTTATTTATAAACCTTACATATGCACAGCTATTCTAATACATTATGTAATTATAAAGCATAATTGAAAATAGCATTTTGTTCTTGTTTTCCAATGAGTCATCCCGTTCCACTTTGGGGACCACTGCTCAAGTCATGTTCTACTCAAAAAAAATGTTTTAAAAAATACATTAAAAAACCAATAACAAACCAAAAAAGATAACTAAATAAGACTTAGAAAAAATATTAATACAAAAATTTACCCAAAGTAAGGGCAGGTACCTGTACTTGAAAGATGGCTAGATTTCCATATTTGGGCAAAATAAAATGGGGAGCCATGTGAGAAAACATTCTGGCAGTTCCTCAAATGGTTCGACATCCAGTTACCATTTGACCAAACAATTCCACTCCTGGCTATAAACCCAAGAGAAATGAAAGTGTATGTTACCGCGAAATCTTGTACATGAAAATTTCTTAAACTGCAATATAACTGACATATAGCAGTGTATAAAGTGCACAGCATAATGATTTGATTTACATACATCACGAAGTGATTAGCACAGTAGGTTTACTGCATCGTCTCATATAGGTACAAAATCAGAGAAAAAAGTTTTTTCTTGTGATGAGAACTCAGGATTTACTCTTAACAGCTTTCACAGATAACATACAGCAATCTTAACTGTATTTATCATGTTGTACCTCACATCCCTATTACTTATTTATCTTATAACTAGAAGTTTGTACCTTTTGACTGCCTTTATCCAGTTCCCCCTCTCCTAATTTCCCACCCCCACCTCTGATAACCACAAATCTGATCTCTTTTTCTATGAGTTTGTTTGGTTTTTTTGGAAGTATATTTGACCTACAACACCACATTAGTTCCTGTTACACTACACAGTGATTGGCTATTTCTATCCATGCACAAGTGTTCATGGCGGTGTTATTTGTAACAGCTAAGAAGTGGAAGTAACCCAAATATCCATCAGCTGAGGAGTGCTCAAGCCAAGTGTGCTATGGCCATACAGTGGAATATTATCCAGCCACAGTGAGAAGTGAAGCACTAACACATGCCACAATGTGGATGAGCCCTGACAACATCATACTAAGTGAAAGAAGTCAGGGACAAAATACATTTCACCTCTATTTATTTATGGATTATCCAGAACAGGCAAAGCCATAGGGACAGAGAGAAGATTAAGAGTTGCTTTGGGGGATGGGAAGATGGGGGTGAGAGCTAAAAGGTCCAGGGTGGTATCTTTTTTTGAGGCTGTAATTGTTCTCAAATCAACTGCGGTAGAGCCGGTGCCTGTCTGCAAATATACTGAAACCACGGGATTGTGCACTTTAAATGGGTGACTTGTACGGTGTGTGAATTCTATCTCAATCTCAATAATGCTGTTGAAAAAACGAAATGGGACAAGTATCCGACTCCCTTCTGGAAGGTCTGGGGAGAATAGAGAGCCCTGGTATTTCATGGGCTACAGGGATCAAAAGAGCAAAGCTGTCAGTCGGCTGTGAACAAAGGCACTGAAAGTTAAAAGCATCAACAGAGAGCAGATAAAGGGCGTACTGAATAAATGCACCCAAAGTAGGTACGGAGAAGGGAGAGAGTAAGTGGAGGTGAAGATGCCACGACTGAACTATCGAGAAAAAGAACAAACCCCAAGGGCCACCAAAGACAGCATCACCAGCGAGATGGCTGAGTAACTGGGCACCACTTGCCAGACCCCACACTGCGGGCCGCAGGCATTCACCTGTATCTGGACACAAGTATTGCAAGGGAGGGTCTGCTAGGCCTGATTTACAGACGGGAAACACAGTCAGGTTAAGTATCATGGTCATGTTTGGTTAAGTGCCTACCTTTTAGAAATATATACAGAAGGATTTAGAAATAATTGATAGAATTTGTTGAATTTGCTTTAAAATGATACAGTGGGAATTGCCAGTGGGGGATGTGGACGAAACACAACTGGCCAGGCTGACCGTTGCTGAAGGTGGGAGAGGGTCACATGTCCTGTTCTCTCTACTTGTACGTTTGAAATTTTCCAAAAGAGAATTCCCAAGTTAAAAACAACAACCTTCAGCATTTGCTATGTCTGTCAGTGTGTCCCTCAGTTACCTCTCTGACCTCCTTACCCACTGCCTCTGCACCCCTACACCCTCCTCTACTTCTCTACCCACCCCCACATTTACTCAAATTTACCTCCGGATGGAGGCTTTCCCCATTATCCTTTTTAAAACTGCATCCCTGCAGGTTTCCACTATCCCCATTTACTGCTCTATTTTTTCCTGTAGCACTCATCTTCTGGTATCTTACCCATCATCATCAGTTCATTACCAACACTTACATGGCATCTACTGTGTGCCTGACACTGTTCTAAGCTTTCTACACACACACACACACAAACACACACTCCATCCTCCTAACACCCTATGAGGTTCATATAACAGCACTATTTTTATTTTACAGGTGAGAAACGAGGCACCTTGGGTCAGTGGAGCCAGTTTCACACCCAGGCACTGTTGCTTCCAAGTCGACATTCTTACCCACAACAGCACAGAGGGGAAGGGAAGACCCTTAAATCTCATTGTTGAAACGTCTCTCCAGGACATCAAAATTCACCAAGCATGGAAGGGCTGCTGTGAGCCCAGCAAGGTCAGTAACACTGACATGCTTACCTCCCTCAGCCCAAACCTCCATAGAGACCAAAGTAAAGTAAGGGTGAGAAACCAGAAAAAAAAAAAAAAAAAAAGCTTTTATATAGGTCATTGGACAGTTCAAATGCCTTGACAATTGAATCATATTGTTTAAAATACCCAAACAATAAACATATATAGAAGTTCAATTTTCCTCACCTATTAGATTTAAAGTGGCCATCCTAGGTTTCTCAAAAAATTAAAAATAGAACTACCATATGACCCAGCAATTCCACTCCTAGGTATATATCCGAAAAAAACAAAAGCACTAATTTAAAAAGACACATGCACCCCAATGTTCATAGCAGCACTATTTACAACAGCCAAGACATGGAAGCAACCCAAGTGCCCACCAACAGATGAACAGATAAAGATGTGGTATGTATGTATGTACACACATACACACTGAAATATTACCCAGCCATGAAAAAGAATAAAATTTTGCCATTTGCAGGAACATGGACAGGCTTGGAGGACATTATGCTAAGTGAATTAAGTCAGACAAAGATAAACACTGTATGATATTGCTTATATGTGGAATCTAAAAAGTACAACAAATTAGTAGTGAATATAATAAAAAAAGAAGCAGACCCACAGACTAGAGAACTAGTGGTTACCGGGGGGGGGGGGGAGGTGGGCAATAAGGGGTAGGGGAATGAGAGGTATAAACTATTGGGTGTAAGATAGGCTTAAGGATGTATTTATTGTACAACACAGGGAATATAGCCAATATTTTGTAGTACTGTAAATGGAAAGTAGCCTTTAAAAACTGTATAAATTTTTTTTTAATTTTTAAGGAATCCAAAATAAGTAAATAAAGTGGCCAGGCCAGAAACTGTCTTCTAAGAACAGCTTCCAAATAATGCAAGAGAGAATAGGGAAGCTTACATATATTTTCAGGACTCCATTGTTTTCTGAGC
This sequence comes from Camelus ferus, assembly GCF_009834535.1. NCBI lineage: Eukaryota > Metazoa > Chordata > Mammalia > Artiodactyla > Camelidae > Camelus > Camelus ferus. The sequence continues at coordinate 7,454,357 of NC_045709.1, forward strand.
CACTATAGCTTGCTGGAATAAAAGAAAGTAGAGGAATGTAAGGAATAAAAAAATTCCTGCCACCCTCCAGTTTTCATCATCTGAAATCAACTAGAGAAAAGCACGTGCTGGCCATGGGTGCTATTCAATGATACCTGCCAGAAAAACTTAGAGGTCTACTTTGCACTTATCTCTTTTAATAAATGTAATGCTAAGGATCCAAGAACAGAACTAAATAATTTTTTAAACAATTTTCAAACACAATTATCGGGCAAATCACATCTGCCAGTCTACTCTTGAAGCTAAAGGAAGTAAAGACCACATAGCGATTCAGTGACAAGCTCAGGGTCCTGGATCCCTGCTCCATGTCCTCAGTCTGGATGTGTGGGATGAAACCCAGTGTAGAAGTAAAGAAAAAAACACAAGAGTACCAATCAAATAGAAGTTTTATGCCAATTTGAGAGAAATTACTTACTAGTTGTGTGATCTTGGACAAGGCACTTAACCTCTCTGTGCTTCATTTTCTTTACAAATTATTGTGAGAACTAAATGAGTTGTAACATGCAAATCTCAGTCTGGCACACAAGAGTCTATAAAAGTAAAGTTAGCTTTATTATCACATCAGTGTTATTTTATAAAGACTTCCAGTTCAGTGTAAAACAGTCTAGTTTTATTTCCCAACCTCTGAGTCATATTTCAATTCCTTTTAATTAAAATGGAAAAGCCAATCAGAGATCTTATTTAGTACCTTGAAAAGATATAATATGACATACAGGCACTAGTACTGCTCATGTTTATAATCTCTGGAAGGCTGGACATGCTTATCTAAAAAGAACTGCCTAGATTTTAAAAGTTATCAACCAACCATGTGAATTTCTCCTTTCCGTATTAGAATTATGAATCTAAATTTAGTAATAAGAGAAACTATTCAAATTTGTCCCTGCTATTATTATGTGCTCTGATTTGTGTGGGAGGATGTTCTGGAGCTCTTTACTTATCTTCTGCTAAAGACTATTCAAATTACAATGCTTATTCTTAGGTGTTTATTCTTGGCTCTGATAGAATTGTCCCCATGTCAGAAAACAAGAACTCTAACTTCAGAAAGTTGACAATATATCCAGAGTTAAATGGTCTCCTGAAGAACATGTCCAATTAAATCTAACCCCCCAGCTGCCACGACTCAGCTTTCATCAATTCTCCTAACATCTCCCTCCCCTCCCTTTGTATGTGCCCTAAAGAATGTGATGAAAAAGGCAAAGGTCCTGTCCCCTGATGTCACGCTGTGATGGGCAGTTTCAGGGTGACTGTGTGGTGAAGAGGAATTGCAACAAGAGGTTGAGAAACAGACTCATCTTGCCCCTCTGCTAGGGTAACCAGAAAAACTTCAGCACTGCCCTGAATTTCCTGTCTGGACTCAGATACAAAGTTCTGTTGGTGGCCAGGAAGGAGGTGTGGGGAGCAATACGGTGATAGCTTAATTTGTGGAAACCGCATTTTACACTTTTCAAAACAATACCCTCCCTCTAGTTACCTTCCAAACCACCCAGTGAGGTGGGGCAAGAACTAGCCTACTTCACACACAAGCAAACTGAAGTTCAGCGAGATGTCCTGACTTGCCAAGACCTCACTGCCATTCGACCTCAGGACAGGGTCTAAGAAACCTAAGTTTGCAAATGACCCTCAGTCCTTTGCGCTTTCCCTGAACATCTTCGATTCAAAGATCCTCCCAAATTCCACTGGAATATCACAGGGCAGGTCTTGAATATCCCCTTTCCTTTGAGCCCTCATTCCCATTAAGGCTAAATAACCCCGCTTCTGAAGTTTCTCCACATTCTCCAAGCTGACAGCATCAATTTCACAGGATAGTGAGCCTCCCACGCGGTCATGGGCAGGCGGCGTGGGGGTGAAATGCAGCATCCGCTTTCCCAGCTGCAATCTCAGCAGGTGGATTCCACATCTGGCGCTTGGACCAAACAATGTGCTGCGGTTTCATGCTCGCTAGCGCGGTTCAGCAGCAAAACTTTGTTTGCCACCAGCTTTGGGCGCGTTGGGGAGGTGGTTCTGCGCTGGCCTTCGCCATCTGTGTGTGCGCTTCTGCGGAACCGAGAAAAGCCACCAGTCCGGAACCCAGCGCCCAGGACCGCGCAGAACGAAGGCTTTGTGCTCACTAAGAGTCGTCCTGCATAAAAGTGCCTTGAGGTCCCTCTCCTGCGCCCCTCTGGACCCAAGATGGGTACGGGGTCGCCCCCGCCCCCAACCACCTCGCAAGTCAACTCCATAAAAATCGGCCACCCCTGCTGAGGAGCCCCCTCTTACCTTCTCCCAGGAGACTCGGCACTGCCTTTACCAACCTTGGGGTTCCCCCGCCAGTCTCCGCTCCGCGCATGCCTCTCTGGCGTCCCTCCCACTACTCCCTCTCTAGCTGCCTCCCCCTATCCCCCCACCTCCCGCAGCTCTGGCACCCCGCCCCCAACCCCCAGCCCCGCCCCGCTCCGCTCCCCCAAGCGCTGGAAAACTAGGTCCGCTACTCGCCGGCGCTGCTCGCGGCAGCGTTGCAAGGTCACTGCGCCCCCCAGCGGCCGAGAGAGGGAGAGAGGAGGGGGAAGCGGCGCCCTGACGCCGCCATCCCCAACCCTCTCCCCTCCAAAAAAAAAAAAAAAAAAAAAATCCGGGGCTCCTGCCGCAATCCAAGAAGCTCACCAGGGAGGCGAAGCGCTGCTCCCGGCCTGCTGCTCTCAAGGAGACACCGAGGGCGCAAACGGGAAGGAACTCGGGACCCCTCCCTGTACCTCCCCCCCAGCCCCTGACCTCAGGCCCCGGGCGATGCGAGCTGGGGACCGCAGGAGCAGCTGTGCGCTCCTCTCTCCCGGTTCCCTCTGGAAATCCCTCCCTGCCCTCGCTGGGGACCCAGATGGAACCGCGCTTTCAGGGGTCGAAATGAGGTAAACACAGACCTGGCCCAACCCCAACCCCACAGCCCCAAGCAGCGGTTTTTAGCATCAGTACAGTTGCCTGAAAAGCTGATCTTCCCTAGTAATTTGGATTAAGGTCTGCACTGAAATCAGTGGGCCCAGCGGGGCCCTGCAACTTACCCGAAGCGAGAACCGCGTCTTTCTGACCTCAGCGGGCTGCTCCCCGCGGAACCCCTCTCCGAGGGCGCCCCTGTCAGCATTCGTCCAACCTAACCCTCACCTCGTCCTCTTGCGGCCAGGGTCTGGAATCCCATCACCGCTGTGCCGCGGAGAGCGCGCAGATCGCGCAGATCGGGGTGGAGGCTGGGGAGAAGCTGCCAACCAATACAGAAAGTTCTCACAAATAGAAACCTAAGCCCTGACAGTACAGCTGAGGGCACGCAGTCCCGCGGCCCCTAGGGAGCTTCAGCGCGCTCCAGCAGCGCCCTCACGTCTCCTGGGGGAAGAATCCCCCAGTTACCGGCCCCGGGAACGACCCGCAGGGGAGCTGGTCCTGGCTTGCTTAGAAGAGGTCCTTCTGCTCTGTCAAGCCTGACCCGCATCGCACTCCCTTTGGTTCCTTGGCTTTCTCCTTTGTCACTTCCAGGTTGTGGAACCATGTCACAGGCATTTTGGCCTTTATATGCCCGGCGTCTCTCTGAAATACCCACCTCCTTTACCCAGCGCAGCGTGGAGGAGTTAAGGGGCGGCACTGCGTCGTCGCTGCTTCTACAGATGAAGGTCTCAGTGAGCCAGCATCACGCAGCTACGTGAATACCAGCTGTCAGTATCCGCTTCGGTTGGGGGCAGCCTGTGTGGAGTCTAGACTAGCTTTGACCCGAAACACCTCTGGACATTGAGGGTTCTGTCTTAGGAATTCAAGTCTGTTGAAGGCCGACTGGGATGGGCTTACATTAAACTAAATCAAGAAAGAAAAGGGTACGGGATGGGTGCTAAATTTTGTCAAGTCTCCGCTATATGCCAGGTACTTTTACTATTTCCAGCAATGCTATCCACATCCCTGAGAATAACAAATAATTTGTTTCCATTTCACAGAGGAGGGATCAAGCTTAGAGAGGTTCAATTACTTGCCCAAGGTCACACACCTGGGATGTAGCACAGTCAGGATGTATCTAACATGAAACCCCATGTATCTAATATGAAACCCCACGTCCAATTTCCACCATGTCATGGACAAGACACAGAAGAATAACGAAATGAAGGGGCCAAGCCAAAGCTTTTTTCAGGAATATTTAAAAGAGGAGGGGAAGCCGAGAGAAAGAAGTTTAAAGCAAGGGCAAATGTCTTGCAAAGTAAATCAGAGATTCTGCTAGTCAAAAACAAACAAACAAAAAAATCAAAAACATAAAAGACATACTGAGTAGGTGGTAGGCTGGACATAGTCCAAGGCAAGAAAAGTATTCTTATAGGGAGACGAAGAGATTTTGGACCAAGATGGTAAGGTTTGGTCAGTTTCCTCTGAAGCTACTTTGAAATTACCTTTACCAACAGGTGAAGAGGGAAACAGGCCGGCCTGTGCACTGTTGTGTGGGGCACCCTATAAATCTGACTCTATGCATTCCACATCTAGTCACAGATAAAGGAGACCCACATTCTGGAAGAGCATCTCTAGAACTAAGAAACTTAAAGGACAGATTTTTTCAAATTAGAAAAACTCACTGGAAATCTGCTCTGTTCCCCCCAGGGATCTGGAAGTAGACTGTCTCAGGCACTACATGCTGAGGGATAGGCTTTCCAAGACGGTTCTAATCGATTGGCCAGTTCAGAGAAGGTCACAAATAATTACAAACCAAGAACCTTGCAGGAAAATCAGAGGCGAGTTCTCTTTTTCATGGGGAAGTTCATCTTCCAGGTCACAGTGGACCCCAGGACCTGGGACACAAGTGCAGTGAGATTAAGTGTCAGGAACAACCCACCACTTCAGGCAGTGGGGCGAACGCCCAGCACCCGTTGGTCACACACAAAGCTCCACTGTGGCCAGGACAGCCACGTAGGAGACTCGAAGCCTGGCAGCTGCCCGCCCAAACCCAGCCAGGCTTCATAAGAAGTGATTTGTGCCAGGAGCAGAGATGCGACCCTGCTTTTGAGCTCAGCTGACAGAGCCAGCAAAGGGGAAATCAGTCTTTGTACAAAACAGGAAGGATATGAGCTGAGATGAACAGCATGAAGAGCTGTGAGGAGCCCAGTGGCATCATTGCCATGCAGGCGTCCAGGGAAGGAGGGAGCATCCTGCATGGGAGGGCAGCCAGGACCGTGCCACAGAGTAGAAGAGCCAAGGGAAGCTGCATTTGGCTTGTCTCCGTTTTTTTCCCTTCTGTCTGTCTGAAAGATAGCCACTTTTAAAAAATCCACAAAACCCCAGATTTATATGATTCCATTTCCACAAGTAAGCTAGAGTAAGCAAATTCATGGACACAAAAATAGAATAGAGGTTACCAGGTCCTGGGGGAGGGATTGTTTCCTGGGGACAGAGTTTCTGTTTGGGATGATAAGAAAGTTCTGGAGATGGACAGCAGTAACAGTTGCATATTATTGCAAATGTACTAAATGCCACTGAATTGTATTCTTTAAAAAATGATTAAAATGGTAAATGTTATATATATTTTACTGTAGTAAAAATATATTTTATTATAAAAATAATGTATGTTTTTAAAATCTGTTATCATGATGTGAGTAAAAGCCAAAGTGAAAGCAATCCATTAAGAAAGGACCCCTCCCCCTGGGAATTATTTTCCTAAATGTTAGTAAATCTTGTTTTCTTTTGCTTTTTGTTGGGAGTGCCAGAGCCCAGCTTTTGGGTTGTTGCACTTCCCCATTTGGATGGAAGAACAGTCCTGCCATTTTACTATTTGCTTCCGCTGGTGATAGGTAGCTTGGGGTATGTGGGGGTGAACTCAGAGATGCCATGCCCTGAAAGAGGCTCTTTACCTTTAAGAGATAGAGGCAGTTAAAACAAAAGGATTGCAGGTGAAAATACCAATTGCGTCAAGAAGTACCAGAGGCAACAGTCCCACAGCTTCCCACGAACCCTGATCCCCAGGCTCAGCCTTTCCGTGGAGTATCGTGAAAGGGTAAGGGACACGAGCCCTTGGTCTGACAGATAATGCGTAAAGCTTGTCCCCTAGTCCTCCTCTCTCTCTCTTCCTTACACAACTCCAACTTTTCTCTTTGAAGATGCTCTTAGCTGAAGTAGAACCGGAAGATGTCCCTATTCTGTGGGCTATTTTCATGATAAAAAATGTAAACAGAAAAATCTGAGTTCTGGCATGAGTGCGATGGTAAACAGTTACTGCATTAGAACTAAAAAGTCTTAAGTTGTTTGGATTCTGTCTTTTCTACTAGATTGTGGACCCAGAGGGCGTTACTCATTTCTGAATTCCTTCCCCCACAAGTCTCCTCCCCAGGACCTAGCCCTGTACTTCACATTTTAGGTGTTGCATACATTTTTTAACTGTTCACGTGGCTTGTGGGGTGTGATTTGAATGCCATCCTACAAAAAAGGAAGACAGGCAGCTAAGATTATCCCATGTTTGGGAACTGTTCACATGTCCAAAGTTCAGTGGCTTGAAAGTGTTCTTTACTGTGATCTCAACCCGATTTTCAGTCCCTTCTTTTACTCCTGACTGAATTACCCTAAGATCCACAATGGTCCACCAGTTGCTCTGGAAACATTCTTCATATTTCCTACCTTTGTACTTCAAGCATTGACCACGTCTTACATTTTTCCCATCTGCTTTCCAGTGCTGACGGTTCAGTGTTCCATGCCTCACATTTCATTCATTTCTGTGGGAGCCTTCTAGCCCAGTGTAGACAATTCTCCAACTCACTTTCACATGGACTGTTTGATAGGGAAAGGCTGAAAAGCCTGTATAAAATCCTGTGTGGTTGGTATGACTTTTTCTCCACAACTCTGTTACCAAAAGCAAAGTTACCTTTTTTTTTTTTTTGAAAATTTTTTCTAAATTAAATTGACTTGCTATCCTTACTTGAATAAGTGGCAAGAAAAACTTGTCATGTGATGGAAAGCCTTGCTCCCTCCCTAGAGTTTCTTAAGGGTCCAGACACTTATGTAACATTAAGGGAAGATTTCTTGTCTTTTTCCATCATGGTCACTGCATGAGTCTCAGTTTTGAAGTCTGTTAATTTGGTAAGTTCCATCAGTCTAGGTCAAACATGGGTACAAGGCTCCTTCACCAAGCTCTTAGGGATTCATTTACTCGGCATCCAAATCCCCTTCAGAGAGTCTGACCCTTTGTCCTTCCCATCAAAAAAAAAAAAAAAAAGTCTCTTTTCCTTAGCTCCTACTTGAAAAATCTCCTTCCCATTGAGCAGGCAACTCCAGCCTTTCTGCTTATCATTCCACAAAGCCACAATTAAGCCAAATACAAACATCCCTTAACTCTGCCCTGGGGGACTCAAAGCCCTGCCAGCCCTTTTCAGGGAGGCAAGAGAAAAGTGATCTCATTCATTCAGATTTTTCTGCAAAGCAGTAAGAACAAAACAAGTGGATTTCTCAATAAATTATTTTGCCACATTAAATTTAAAAAATAAAAAATTCTAATGTACCAGTACAATGAATACCGATGGATACTGGTCTCTAGTCTGAACAGAAATTACTTGTCTGTAACAGAGATGGAGCCACTCAACAGCTTCCCTCTCACAGAGTCACATCTTCAGGCATTAAAGTCATTCAGCTTGATTTGAAGTTCTGATATCATGCTCTCCAAGCTTTCTTCTATTTAAAAATCGATTTTCTGTGTCAATTTGCCTACAGGGAAAGGAGGTGCTGACCAGCCAACATGGGCATTCCCACCTGTTCCACTTCCCCAAAGTGATATTTTTTTGTAGGAAAGAGTAATAAATGATCATTCTTGTTCATATATGACTCTCCAGTGGGTTTGGGCAGATTAAATCAGATCCTGTGATGGGAAGAATAATGACCCCCCAAAGATGTCCATGTCCTAATCCCCAGACCCTGCAGTCAGGTTGCACAGCAAGCAGGGGATTCAGTTGCAGAGAGAAATAAGGTTGCTGATCAACTGACCTGGATGAGCCACATGGGCCCAGTGTAATCACAAGGGTCCTTGTAAAAGAGGGAGGTGGAGTGTCAAAGTGATGCCATGTGACAGAGGTTCAGCCAGCCATCACTGGCTTTGAAGATGAAAGGAGGCCATGAGCCAAAGAATTGCAGGCAAGATCTGAAGCTGGAAGAGACAAGGAAATAGATTCTTCCCTAGAGCCACCAGAAGGAACGTAGCCCAGCTAACACCTTGATTTTAGACCGGTGAGACCCAATTTAGACTTCTGACCTCCAAAACTGCAATAATAAATTTGTATTGTTTTAAGCCCCTAAGTTCTTCGTATGTGAGGCAGCAATAGGAAACTGCTCCAGATATGTGACAGGGAACTATTACTATTATAGTGATAGGAAACTAGCGCAGACCCCAGGAGACTGATTTTGGTTGCACTGATGAATTGCACTTCCTGGAGCTGCAATACAGTGACCCAGCCGAATGGGTTCCTGGACTCCTCTGAACAGATCTCAATTTTTTTTCCTCTCTTTAATCAACAAAGTGCTCTGAACATAATAGAGGCTCTTAAAAATATCTGTTGAATAAATAAGTTTTGGCAAAATATAGAGACTGAGCCATAACTGTATTTTTGATAGTCTGAAAACTTTAAGGCTTAACTATCTCTCTAGTTGTGAATGAATGCCTCTACTATCAAGATATTGGTAGTTAAATTATATGGACTTGAAATAGCTGAGAATTTGTAAAAACTGATTTTTACAGCTCTCTTTTCTACTGTTGTGGAAAAATGGGGATTCAATTAAAAAACCAATGCCTAGTCTTAGCATCCAGTAGTAACTTTCCTCCTCCAGGAGGAAGCTTCCTTTCTATTCTGGGGCGTATGCAAGCTCCCTAGGCCGGCTGGTGGAAGAGCTTGTGACATTCTTGTCAACACAGCTGAGAGGGATCTCATGTCCAACACTAAACACTGGGCCAATCTGAAGACAGACAAGTAGAGCAATATCAGTGAATCATGACAACGTGTGGTCAGCTAAGAAGGGCTCCCAAGAGTCCTGTTGGCATTCTCTGGTGCTGGAGCTGCTGTCAGAGAGTCTAACCAAGAGCAAATAAAAAGGTCTCTTGGAAAATGGCATCAGTTGAAAGTTGCTGACTCAGGAATCCTCCTGGGAAGAGACTGGCTTCTCCAACTGAGCTGTGCGCAGAGCTGATGCACTGACCTGGCCACGTTCACACTCACCAGGCTCCTCTGGACCAGGAGATCTCTCTTTTATGTTCATTGCTCCCAAATAGTGCTGTATACTTCTTTGGCTTTAGAACACTCCTATTTCAGTTAATAGGAATGTATGCAACACATAGAGCAAAAAGAAAGCCTGGATGGTTCTCACGGCTGCTCTAAGTTGAGTTGGGCTGGAATACAAATCAGAAGAGTGAGGAGAGGAGGCTGGAGACTGGAAGGAGTTGGAACCCTCTCCTGATGGCTGTGGGAGCTACTAAAGGGTTCTGAATAGGGGGGCTGATTTTTGCTTTTTTCTTCCTTGGTGATCGAGTATTTCTTAAGTTCTCAGACTTTCATGTGTGTAGGAATCACCTTGAATCTGAATAAAATGCAGACTTGTATCCAGTAGTTCTCAGGTGGGGCCCCAGATGTTGCAACAAGCTCCCGGGTGACACCAGGGCTGCTGAGCTGTGGACCACACTTTTGGTTGCAAACGCCTGAACAGAATCACTTGTCAGCATCCAACATTGATTTTTTTCAGCGCCTGCAAGAAGGCAAGGGAGCAGCTGGAGGGCACACACAAAGCTCTGTTCCATCCTCAAAATAGCTGTGTGTTTTCCTGGGGTGACCTAACTGCCCGGGCAGAGAACATTGTGGCAACATCCTTACTCATTCATTCTGAGCGCTTCCTTTGTTCTGGACCGTTACTTAGATTCTCTGCACTTTCAGCTCAGAACTCTCTGTCTTGTCTTGCTCTCCATGTGCTTAGTTATGAAATAGGCATTGAAATTCCTCTTTCCCGCTGTCTTTAGCAGGATCGATTTCTCCAATTCTTGAGGTTGACATCAAGCCAAGAACATCACATTCTTCATAAACAACCACTATGCCGTGGTTTGGATAATTTAGTGATGTGAAGGACGGTTGCAGATAAATAAATTAGGTTCCTTTAAATTGATATTGCAGGGAGAGACACAGAGCCCTTTAACTTCCATTTTGTCAATATAGCATATGTGTGTGTGTGTGTATATGTATATATATATATGTGCGTACACATATATACACCATTATATAGTATAAATGAAATGATGAGTATAAAGTACTTAGCACAGTGTCTAGCACACAGGAAACATCCAATATATAGTAGCTGTTGCTATCAAGATACATACTTTGTAGACAGGTCATGAGAGTAAGTAAAGTAACACACATAAAGCACTAAAAATTGCACGTGGTAGATGCCAGTCAAACCACAATGATCATGTGCTGATAATGACGATGATAAGAAGGGAGAGGGGATGATGATGAGTTTCTGTTCCTTCTTCTGTCAACAGAATGACCTTCCTATGATAAGACTTCGGGAGAGATGAGGAGGTAGGTAATTTGCTTAAGCACATTTCAACAACTAACGATAGTTACAATGCAATCACCACCCTTCCTCGGTATTTCTTGAGCACCGTCAAAGGTGATCTCACTCATAACTGTCCACCCCACTTCATTGCATTCCTTCCCCTCCAATTCATGTACGCCCAGAATCTGCTCTCAAGCATCCCTCTTTCTCTCCAAATGCCACCTAAACTCTCTCTCGACATACAGCCCAAACAACTTTTGGCTCCTCTCTTTTATTATATAAGCTTTTTAAGACCCTTTCCAAACAAGCAAGATTCTTTATATGTTACAAGTGACAAGGTGGGAGAAACTAAACAGGCAAATACAGGATTTGCTTCATTGGGTGCCTATAGGGAGGAAAGACCTCAACACTTACATGTTGGTAATTTTTTTGTCCATCAGACATTATTGTATGCAATACACCTTTTCACCTCCCAGGAACTTTTCTTAAAATTTTAAAATTTAGTTACTATATTAAACTGTATTAAACTTAGGTCTTCTTTTCCTTCCGACCTCAGAAAAGCCAATAACTTCTTAGTTTATGCTAATGGCTTTCACTGACTAGCAGATCAAGGGAACAAAAGAGACTCTAAACACAGACTCACAGACATATGACCACCTGATTGACAACAAAGGTGCTACTGTAGTTCACTGTGGAGGGGTGGGGGTGGGGGTGGGGGAGAATGGTCCTTTCAGATAAAAGGTGACTGGGTTGTTTGATACCACGTGGAAAAAACTGAACATTGACCTCTTACCTCACACAATACACAAAAATTAATTTGAGATGGCTCACAGACCTTAATGGGAAAAGTAGATTAAGGCTTCTTTAAAAAAAAATACCCGGGAGAACGGATGCCTTCATGATTTGAAGGGGAACACAGATTACATAATCAGGACACAAGAGGCACTAATCATACAAGATAGGATTGGTATTTGCAATGATGTATTCAATAATACCTACAATTTAGCTGTTTTTTGTGTTAGAGGTGGTTGGTACTTAGTAGAGATTCACACTGGATTGTGAATGGCTACTCAGATGGACCCAAAGCCTTACATTTCAGACTGATTTTGTAGCTGTGTTACAGTTGCAAAATACCAGACCCTTCCTCAACTCATGATTTACGAGAGAGAACAAAAAAGAGGAATCAGTTGTGCTTCTAGAACCCCCCTAAAATGACTGTAAGATAGAGAGAAAGCTGGCCCTCGGCGCAGAGCACTCTTGATGAAGGTGTCAGCATAATTTGAGTCATGGGACCCTCCCAGCTGCTGGAGCGATGACCTTATTTTTCTAGAATGTTTATCAGCAGGCAGCTCGCCATCAGACTTAAGGATGAACTTACTGACATTAACTGACATTAAATGTTGGTAGTTCCAGGGAAGTGTTGAAATAAAATGCAAGATCATCATTTGGATTGCTTTATGAGAAAAAAAGGATAATAAGATAGACAATTTCTGGAAGCCCTGTGACATCATGATTCTTTATTACTGTAACTGCCTTATTCCAGGCTAAAAGTTATGCAACACATTTGACTCACTGACTTCGTTTCCCATCTTATCCATTTTAGTTCTTCCACAAATCCTCATCTTCCTCTTACTGTTTTCGTTTCCCTTCTTAAATCTTTTCACAGTTAACGATCAGAACAAACTGAAATAGGATGGATATATAAAGCCTTCCTCTCAGCTCAGTTTCCAAAATGCTGAGCTGGGCATTTAGAACCGGGTCTCGGAGACAGACATCTGGAAGTTCCCATCCTCTTTGCCACTTATGTACGTTAAGCAAGATACTTCTCTCTGAGCCTTACTTCCCTTCTTTGCAAAATGGACATAATACTAATACCATGTGACGCGTAGCCTTAGACGTCCAGATCTTGGCAGCAGTCTGGCATGGGGAAGGCAACTATCCCTGTGATGATCAGGGCTCTCTTGTGCACCAGACCCACGCTCTAATTTTGCCCTACACTCATCGTCCTTAAGCCTCAGCCCCCAAATGCTTCATGTTCAATCAGACTCTCCTTAACCCCCAGCATCTAAGCTTTCCAGTGTCCCAAATTCTAATGTACATCACGTTATTATGGAAACTAGGGAAAAAAATGGGCACCCTTAAGAGACTGAGATGCAAGTTGGAAGCCATGGAATCCTCTTTATCTCAGCCTTTCACTGATTATCATGAATGGAAAAGCAACTTGCCAAAATGTGTCTGTCTTGTGCTGGTTGGTGTTTCTCAGAGACAGGCTAAGGACTAATGGGGACTCATTTTTGCTCTCTGTCAAGGACACAAAGCAATAGATTGCATAAACGATGTACGTTTATTTGACCTTGGGCATGACATTTAAGGTCTCTAAGCCTCCATTTTCTTATCTGTAAAGTGTGCAGCTTGAGAGTATCTACTTCAATATGGTGATTGTGGAGCTTAAAGGAGAGAATATGAATATTTATTACATCCTATCGTAGAATAAACACCCCAAACATTGCCATTGCTTATTCATAACATTGATAATTTCATTATAACTTAATTTCCCTATCTGTAAAAGAGGAAAATAATATCTATTATATAGGTTTTCATGAAGATTAGATGAGAAATTTTAAAATGTGTGGTACAGTTTCTGCTACATTGTAAGAACTTAATAAATGTTAGCTTTTTAAAACAAACTTCTGTTAGTTGTTCACTTTACTAGCCAAACACACACACGCACGCACACACACACACACACACACACACATGCACACACATTTCCCCTGATCAGCATTGATACTATTGATTAAGGAGGAAAATGCATACGTTGTTTCATGAACCTGCCCAGTGCATGAGGTCTTTGGAAAGGCTCAGGTCCAGTCCTAGAGATTTGTTCCATCAAACTTATTGGATAGATAAAAATTAGTATTCTTTTCTTTCAACATTTTTTTTATTGAGTTATAGTCATTTTACAATGTTGTGTCAAATTCCAGTGTAGAGCATAATTTTTCAGTTATACATGAACATACATGCATTCATTGTCACATTCTCTTTCTCTGTGAGCCACCACAAGATCCTGTATATATTTCCCTGTGCTACACAGTACAATCTTGCTTATCTATTCTACATTTTGAAATCCCAGTCCCTTCCCACCCCCTGTCCCCCTGGCAAACACAAGTTTGTATTCTACGTCTATGAGTCTATTTCTGTTTTGTATTTATGTTTGGGGTTTTTTTTTTGTTTTTTTTTTTAGATTCTGCATATAAGCGATCTCATATGGTATTTTTCTTTCTCTTTCTGGCTTACTCCACTTAGAATGACATTCTCCAGGAGCATCCATGTTGCTGCAAATGGCATTATGTATGTTTTTATGGCTGAATAGTATTCCATTGTATAAATGTACCACCACTTCTTTATCAGGTCATCTGTTGATGGACATTTAGGCTGTTTCCATGTCTTGGCTATTGCAAATAGTGCTGCAATGAACATTGGAATGCAGGTGTCATTTTGAAGTAGGGTTCCTTCTGGATAGATGCCCAGGAGCAGGATTCCTGGGTCATATGGTAAGTCTATTCCTAGTCTTTTGAGGAATCTCCATACTGTTTTCCACAGTGGCTGCACCAAACTGCATTCCCACCAGCAGTGTAGGGTCCCTTTTCTCCACAGCCTCTCCAGCATTTATCATTTGTGGACTTTTGAATGATGGCCATTCTGACCGGTGTGAGGTGGTACCTCATCATAGTTTTGATTTGCATTTCCCTGATGAGCATTCTTTTTAATGTATTCTTTTCCCTGAATAAAATTATACTTGGGGAAAGAAAGGGTGGTTTCTGTTTATCCTGTGTCCTTTGGGCTTTTTCCCCGCCTAGTCCAAATGGAAATCATAAACCACACAATCTGTTTGAAACACAGAGATCCTCCTGTAGTGTTTGTTCTTTCTCCTCGAGTCACTGTCATCAAAAGCCAGTCACTTCCCATCTAACTTCTCATAAAGCCCAGCTGTCCTGCTCTTTGTCTCCATCCATCAGACCTCAGGTCATTTCCCTCTCAGTGAATTAACATGCTTTTTTGCAGACTTGTATGTTTAGATTTATGAGTAACTTGGTAATGTGGTAATGGGTCCCAATAAATGTCTATTTTTTTTTAAAACAAAGAAGCATTTGTTTAAGCAGCTAAATATAGGAATTACTCAACACAATTCCCTCTCCCCAGACTTTTAGGAAAGGAACTGTGTATTATGTCAGTGGCACAAAGCAATGGCATATAAACAATGTGTTTATTTGATCTCGGGCAAGATATTTAAGGTCTCTAAGCTTCAGTTTGTTCATCTGTACCGTGTATATAATAAGAGTATCTGCTTTCACAGGGTGATTGTGAAAATCAAAATAGATAATATGAATATTTTTTGCTTTAGACAACAGATTTTCTGATAAAGGTGTCTACATCATAGGAAAGTCCTCCTACGTCCCACCTGGTTACCATGCATCTATCCACGTGGTCACCACTTCTGGTGCTCTGCGTTCCTCTGTGCAGATCTGGGTAGAGCTGAAGTAGAGCACAGGGTCACCAGGTCCCTGTGGTTCCTCGTCTCCACCCACACTGTGAATGCGAGTCAGAGCCCCAATCAGGACTGAGATTTTCAGATCTCCCAGGAGGAATCCCCTCAATGCCAGCACGTGGCTGTTCACCAGTTACGGAGGGTGTTCAGCTGAGTTATAAGCCTTGGGTTATTCTTGGGCATCAGTTACCCCTAGCAATGATGATGCCATTGACCCACTAAAGGAAAGGACTTCAAGCTGCTTCTCCAGCAGTTATCCGTGGCTTTTATTCTAGAGACAGCTCTGCCGATGTGGGGTAGCCAAGAAAGCAAAATGAATAGTTTGCAAAACGATCAAATTTATCTTCCTGGCCTTATGAACATCTATTCCAATCACCTTTGCAAGGATTGCAGAGAACAGATTATATGCTTTGGGAGTTGTAATTCTTTAACATGTTCAAAATGTGGATTTTTTTTTCTGATTTTAAATAAAACATAACCATTGTAGGATAATTGGAATGGAAATATATTCTAAACTTCTAAATCATATGTAATCCTACAATTTATAGACAATCATTCTTAATATTTTGGTATATTCCTTTTGTCTTTTTGCACATATATGTATATATGTTATACTGTGTATATATGTATACACACATTACAAAATAGGAAATTATTTTGTATACTGTGTTACCTAGTTTTTAAAAATAACATTATAGCATCAGCATTTCTACAATTCATGAAGTATCTTTCAAAAAACCTGATTTTGAGTGACTGTGTAATGGTCCATCACGTGACTGACCCACGATTTATTTAACCAACACTCATAGCTTCAGATGGCAAAGTTATCATTCCACTGCAGGGCTCCGTCTTACAGAAAGAAGCGCATCTCAGGTACCACCTAATATATATTCTCTTCCTGAGGATACACCTCGTTCTTTTCCTGCAAAGGGTGGCCAAGCTCTATTTCTATAGAGACCAAAGGATACCTTAATGGCTTAAACACCTGAAGTGGCAGATATGCAAGAAACGACAGCAACAGGAACTTTGACTTCGCCTTGAATGTGGTCACACCGTGACTGATACATTGCCTATGGAGATAAACACTTGGTAAGTTTTTACCTTGATTTCCATATTTAGTTTTTCATTTACATACTCCCAGAGAATCCTAAAGAAGTAAAAGCTCTGTTAATGAATGAATGATTTGTTCATTCAATAAACTAAACTCCTGCCACGTGTTGCTATTTGCCTTGGCCATGCTGCGTTGTAGACAAATAAATTTTCATGTGAGAGGAGATCTGTATCTACAGTTGCATAAGAGGGATATTCAAACTAAGTTAAAAGTATTTTTTAGATTCCACATATAAGTAATATCATACAGTATTTGTCTTTCGCTGTCTGATTTATTTCACTTAGCAGAATGCCCTCCAAGTCCATCCATGTTGCTGCAAATAGCAAAATTTCATTCTTTTTTTGGCTGAGTAGTGCCCCAGTGTGTGTGTGTGTGTGTGTGTGTGTGTACACGTGTACACACACACATATATATACAGCACATCTTCTTAAACTAGTGGGTACCAGTGGGGAGAGTGGGGAGGGGCAGTTCTGGGGTGGGGGGAGTGGGAGGTACTAACTACTGGGTTGAGACAGGCTCATAGACGTATTGCACAACACGGGAATATAGCCAATATTTTGCAACAACTGTAAATGGAAAGTAATCTTTAAAAATTGTATAAAAAATCTAAAACATTTTTTAGAAAGCAATGCAAAACTTAAAAAAAAAAAAAGAAAACTAAGGTAAATGTAAGCTCTCCCCATAAATCCTAACGTACCCAGTCTTTAGTTTCCAAAGGTGAGGTGTCAACTGATTTTCTTCCATCAATACTCTTTTCCTGGCACTGCCCAGCTTTGCCCTGAGCCAGCTATATCCTCTGGCCCCTGCCAGCCCCTCATACCTGCCACCCCCAGCTGTGAGGTCGAGCTGCCCCTTGGGGATGGTTTATGAGGAAACTGCTGCTCACTGCTAGTCTCATTTTAATAATAGTCTCTTGTTACTAGAGCAGTTGACGATGAGAATAATTGACTATGAAACACTAATAACTGCAAACATCTCAGTACCCTTATCCACAGCACTCAAAGGAAGCCATGTACCAGGTGGTACCACATTCTGGAGGGGGGGGGGCTGTATATGGACTAGATTCTAGCGAAGGCAAATGGAAAGGGAATGGAACTTTGGGCGAGAGGTGAGAAGGAGGTAGGAGCGGACAAGGAAGGACATTAAGCACTTTGTGCTGGATTTTTGTTTTCAATCTGCTGGCAGCCATGGAGAGGACAGACCTCCCACACCCACTTGGGTATCTTCCTGGGTCACACAGGTAAAATCAGCTCAGAAATTGAACTCCCAGCGCTGACTCGTTAAAGATTTTTACACAAAATTCTGCTGGATATAGTTTCCAGAAGGCATGGGACCCAGTCTCTGTGGCTGCCCCAGACAGCTTTCAGCTGCTTTTTGCAGTCACCCCCATCTCCCTCAGCATGGGGCCATGCCAACAGCCTTCTCTCTCGGGAGAAGAGGTCTTGACACAATGTTTGGCTGAGCACCAAGAGGACGTCATAAACTTCATGGTCCGTTTCCTGCTTTTTCCTATATTTGATATCCCTCATGTGGTTATGTGAAAGTTAATCTCATCCATTCCCTCTTCCTCTCTCTTATTGGTAAGAGACTGTTTGGCTGTGTAAGGGGCAGAAACACAGAGGCCCCTGGGGTGCGCAGGTGTCTGGGCTTCAGGTACCCAGTCCGGAAAGTACAAGTGAGTACTGTGTTAAAAGACTGCGTAGATCCAGCCCGTCTTCAGACCTCAGCAGCTGGGAGCCTGGGTGAGAAACAGAACCTGCCGATGCAGCCTCTGTAACCGCTGCACGGCGGGCCCCGCTACCCCGGCACAGAGTGTGATGAGCTCAGAGCCCGGGGCAGATCACACAACCGTTTCTCAGAACCACAGTGGAAGCTTCTGACTCAACTGCCAACAGAAGAGGTTTTTATTTTTTCATTTTTTTTTTCATGCTTTGCCTCAGAATGATCACACTCAGAATTGAAGCCAGTCCTGGGTGACACCACTGCTACGGAAAGCCAAGTCTGGAACAATGACAAGAGGCCCAACTTTCACGACTCACAGTCACCCAGAGAATACATTCAGGCCCTATCTGCAAAAGTGTGTGATGTATATACAATTGCATGAACGGGCTTACCAAAAGATTGGATGTGAATCAGAAAACTCACATCACTATTTTTAAAAAATTGTTATATTCTGGAATTCTCAATATTCTTTAAGTGATATGAATATACTCTAGAACTGGGGTGCTTTAAAATGTGTTCGTGGGTTTCCTCTGAAAGCCCCAAATGAAAGCTTCTCTCTATGAGAGATTAGTAATTAGTTTGTTTTTGTCCAAGATTGTTCCACTCTTCAATATCTTTTCCTACCTCAGGACAATGGCCTCAAGAAGCCTCCTTTGTTTAGAGACTAAGAGCTTGTATATTTACATACTAGGTTCCATGCAGATCTTTGAGAATTTTGACCTGTATTGCAAATGTTCAGATGTAAAGAAAGCATGTTCTGTTCTGTGTTTGGTGGAGGGCATGTATAGTCAGCAACTAGAATGGAGTTAGTCTGCGCAGCAGAACTGGGTTTACTACCAAGCCATCTGGAAAACATAGCAATAAACCCTGCCTGGAAAATGCAAGTCACATGCCAAGGAAGCCTGGACTGAGAAAAGGGTAAATAGTAATTCTTGCAAGATCCTACTAGGACAGGCAGAATGGCCAAAAAAGGAGAGTATGTTGTAAGAACAACTTTTTAATAAAAAAAAAAAAATCACCATCAAAGTAGTAGCCGTAAAAAATGCATGCTTTGTTTCCATTTGTATAAAGTTCAAAGTAGACAAAACTCAACTTTATTTTTTAGGGATACATGCATAAGTGGTACAGCTACAAAGGAAAATGAAGAAATACACACAAAAGTCAGTGTGGTGGTTCGTTCCCACCAGGACGTGGGGTGGAGAAAGGGTAGAAGCGTAAGGGGGATGCTTGATTGCTGGTCATGGTTTATTTTTTAACCTGGGTGGTAGCTGTATAGGTATTTGCTATATAATTATTACTAAATGATACATATGTTTAATGCATTTTTTCCTGAGTACATGTTTTATTTCACAATTCTTAAAAAGAGTATGAAAAAATGGCTACTTTAATCATCTGCAGGAAGATAAACACTCTCCCAGGGACGAGACTCCGGCACCACTGACTGATCAGTGACTGACAAGCTCTGGGTTGACCCAGCGTGAAGTCCTCACTTGGAGATCTCTGAGAGCGCTTCATGTTTAGGATTAGAGGCTGAGAGTGACACTGACCTTGACTCTGTCTTCTCCGAGGCTGTCCTAGGACCACAGGCAGCAAGGGCATGAGCTGGAATAAGGAGGGTTGGCCGAAAGGTCGGGGAGCAAGATAAGGGAGGGAGGAGACACAGAGCAGCCAGGGAGACCAGAGGTCACAGCGGGAGCTGAAGGTCCAGCAGGCAGAGCTGCTGGTGGTCAGAACAAGGTGATACAGGCGATCCGAGGTCTGGACATTTACGAATGGTGGCAAGTTTTCAGAATGGAAACTTAGTGCTCAGGAGATGTGATGCTTAGTCTCCTGGCATGGGCCCAACTGAGCTGGGGAGGGAAAGAGAGGTG
The DNA here is from genome assembly GCF_009834535.1 of Camelus ferus. Taxonomy (NCBI): domain Eukaryota; kingdom Metazoa; phylum Chordata; class Mammalia; order Artiodactyla; family Camelidae; genus Camelus; species Camelus ferus. The sequence goes on from NC_045709.1 coordinate 7,474,152, forward strand.
GGAACTCAAAATTACACACACCTGCTGTGATGGCAGCCGCACTTGGGGTCCCAGATGTAGGCCTTGTAAGAAGCACTATTACCATAGCCTAGACATGGAAGCAACCTAAATGTCCATCCACAGATGACTGGATAAAGAAATTGTGAGATACACACACACACACACACACACACACACACACACACACACACCGGAATATTACTCAGCCATAAAAAGAATAAAATAATGCCATTTGCAGCAACATGGATGGACCTAGAGATTATCATACTAAGTGAAGTCAGTCAAAGACAAATATTGTATGATATCACTTATTTGTGGAATCTAAAAAATGGCACAAATGAACCTATTTACAAAACAAACAGATTCACAGACAAAGAAAACAAAGTTACGGTTACTGAGGGGAAAGGGGGGAAGGGACAAATTAGCAGTCTTGGATTTACAGATATAAACTACTATATATAAAACAGATAAACAATAAGGTCCTACTGTGTAGCACAGGGAACTATATTCAATATCCTGTAATGATAAAGAATATGAAAAAGAATATATATATAACTGAATCACGACATTGTACACCAGAAACTAACACAACATTGTAAATCAACTATACTTCAATTTAAAAAAAACAAAACAAAACAAAACAAAAAAACCTCAAAACACATAAAATTGATCCTGAATTCATTTTTTTAAAAAACAGAAAGAAATGAGAGAGTGTCAGGCAGTGTAGCCTAAGGGTTTATTTAAATTCTTATTAAGAGCCTACTTTGGCCAGATGCTATCCTGGGAATTGGAAATCTAGTGTAAACAAAATAGTCCTTGCTTTCTTGGAAATTATGTTCCAAGAGGTAGTAAAGAAGCAAGAGAGACATGATACATAAGTAATTCTACCACTGAACAGGTCATTCCACATCGTTCTGTCAGGAAATAAGCTAGGATGACAGAGAATGGCTTGGGGAGTTGGGGGCTACTCAAGACCATTCAGAGATCCTCTCCTGAAGCAAGAGCAAGTAGGAGGAGCACCAGCTGAGACGTTACCTGCATCCTAGAGGAGTCGTCAAGGGCAGAAAAAAGGCAGAGGTGAGGCCTGTGACTGGGGTCCAGCTGTAGGACACGGCTCAGTGCCAGGACTCTGGGAACCTGGGAAAACTGGACTGATCAGGACAGCCAGGTCCTTAATGGACTGAGGTACATGACCCATCATCAAAGCAGGGGCCCTGTCTTGGCAAAGCCCATCAGAGAACACAACTCCAGGGGGGCCAACTGGAGCTTGATCCTAGGAGTGTGTCAGAAGTCAGAGCCAGACCACACAGCCAGAAAATTCTCCATTGAAGACTCACAAGTCCATTTCCTGAGCCAATTGCCGTTTCCCCAAGGAAACCTCTGATCTCTGATTTGGAGCGTTCACTGTGATGTACAACATACCCCTTGCAGCACATCAAAGCACAACAAAGCTGAGGAACGCTACTGGATTCTCTCTTCTTAGCTTAGGATGGCCGGTGGATTCCAGTTGTCCGGAGGTTAGAGTACACAGGGACAGATAAGGCTGGGAAGAGCCAGGAACCTCTAGAGACGTCCAGAACACGTTTTATTTGTCAGTAGCCTACTTAGAGTCTCCTGATAAAACAAGATCTTCTTAGAACACTGATTTTGGAAAGCCATGGAATCATGCAGGGTAGGGCTGGTGAGCTCTTAGAGCCCATCTACCTCCTGGCCTGCTGTTTTGCATATTCAAAATGGGCCCTTAGCTGTTCAAGTAGGCATCCTGGATGGAGTGTGGGTTGGGGGTGTGGGGTTGCTCTTAGCCCAACACAGCAGCCAGTTCTGGTCCTTAGACGTCAAAAGCTAGGAAGGGGGCACAGGGAAGATTCCAGGTGAAAGGCCAGGAGTGCTCTGTGAGAGGCTGGGAGAAATTCCTTCCCGTTCCTCCGAGCAGGCCCCCATGATTTCTTCTTCCTCTGAGGGTTGACTCAACTTGTCACATCCCTGACAAGATCCCTGCTAAAGCAGATGGCTTGATAATCTTCCTGGCCCACCTCACAGTTTCGTTGAGAGGTTGACTAGGTAATGGAAATGTCAAGGATCACCATTATTATAATTTTATAATAAAACCACTCTATAACCTATTGTAGGCCCACCAGTCCAATGGCTCAATGGAAAAAATAAGCTGCTTACATCTAAAAAGAGAGGGAATAGTGTTGTGGTAGATGTTTAACAAACTACCCTCTAGGGAAAAAAAAAAACCCATCTGCAGCGCTTACCAACTCTTTGGTGCCGGGACCCCCACCGCGGCTGACATCAGACACCAGCGGGATGCCGCCGAACACAGAACTGGGAAGAGCTGAGCTCCATGGTGCAAGCTGCCCCTGCACACTGTTGGCTGAGCTAAGAACTGGAGGTTTAGAGGTAAGCAGAACAAGGTTTATGCCCTCATAGATTAACGCGTGGACTGGTTAAGGAGATAGACAATCAGGTAAAGAACCATGGAGTAGTGTGACGATGTCCTAACAGAATCTTCCACTGACAGCAGGTGCACATGTTTGTTCCCCCAATGGGATCTGTGTTCCAACAGGAAACAAAATCTGAGGCTAAGGACGAAGCTTTGATAGTGGAATTCAGGCATCAGCTACATGTCAAGGGTAGTCCTGGGAAATTCCACCTCTACTAGATAACTGCCTACTTCTTTATGAAGATTAGCCCTAAGTACAATGAGACTGTAACAGATTATGTTCAGCCATCTCAACTAGGTTACTGACAGGTGTCAGAGGAGCTGAATCAGAGGAAGAGTAATGAAAGGTCAGGTATCCACAAGCAAGAAGACCTACATCCCATCTTCTTAACACTTGTTGATTTCTGTTGCTACCTGTCCATACACTGGCTGGAGAAGGAGCAATAAGTTTGGGGAGGGGCAGGAAAGGAATTGGAGAAGCTTAAGAACCAAGGAGAAGAAGATTAACCTCTCCAGTCCTCCTGGTCTTTTGAAGTCCGTGATAGGTATTCGCATCACACTCTCCTGGGCAATGCCATTATCTGTGAAGGTTCAAAACTCAGTTACACCTTCACGCATTTCAGCATCATGTGGTTCTTCTCTTTCATCTGCTCCTTCTGGGCTTTTCCTCCAGCTCTCTGATTGTATCCTTTCTCTCTCTTCCTCTTCTGGCTCCTTATATGTATGGCTCCTTCGTGGTTCAGGCTTCTCCTGCTTCTTTTTTCTTTCCCTTCTTTCTCATTTGATATTGACATCAGCTCCCTCAATTTTCCTTTATGCAGATTACTTCCCTATTTGCATATCAAGACCTTCCCATTCTCCTGAGCACCAGCCTCTGATTTCCATCACCAGGTGTACAACCACCCTCTAGATACCTCTGGAGCATCGACTCGAATGGCATGTCTGGAGTCATCTTCCTGCTTTCCCTTCAGACCAGTTCCTCCTCTGGAAGTCTGCATCTCTCAGAATGACACTTTCATCTTCTGGTCACCAGCACTTGAACTCTCAAATCAAACAATCCAATTAAAAAAATGGGCAGACGATCTAAATAGACTTTTCTCCAAAGACACACAGATGACCAACAGGCACTTGAAAAGATTCTCAGCATCACTCTAATTATTAGGAAATGCAAATCAAAACTACAATGAGGTATCACCTCACACCAGTCAGGATGGCCATCATCAAAAACTCTATGAATAATAAATGCTGGAGAGGGTGTAGAGAAAAGGGACCCTCCTACACTGTTGGTGAGAATGTAAACTGATGCAGCCACTATGGAAAACAGTATGGAGGTCTCTTAAAAAACTAAAAATAGACTTACCATATGATCCAGCAATCCCACTCCTGGGTAAATATTCAGAAAAGATGAAAACTCTAATTTGAAAAGGTACATGCACCCCAATGTTCATAGAAGCACTATATATAATAGCTAAGACATGGAAGCAACCTAAATGTCCATCAACAGACGAATGCATAAGGGAGATGTCATATGTGTACACACACACACACAAACACACAAAATGGAATATTACTCAGCCATTAAAAAGAAATAATGCCATTTGCAGCAACTAGAGATTATCATGTTAAGTGAAGTAAGTCAGGCAGAGAAAAACAAATACCATATATCACTTATATGTGGAATCTAAAATATGATACAAATAAATATATTTATAAAACAGAAACAAGCTCACTGATGTAGAAAACAAACTAATAGTTATCAAAAGGGAAGCAGCAGGGAGGGATAAATTAGGAGTCTGGGATTTGCAGATACTAACTACTATATATAAAATAGATAAGCAGCAAGGTACTGTATAGCACAGGAAATTATATTCAATATTCTGTATGAACCATAATGGGGAAGAATTTTTCTTAAAGATATATGTTCTTGGCCAAAAGGGAGGGCATACAATTTAAATAGTAGGGAAAATCACACTCACGTCTGGCTTGAGGAGAAAGCAGAGCTGGAATTAATCCGCTGTGCCCCTCGGTGGGTCTCCGGTGCTGCAGGCCTTCCTTAGATTGAGCCTCTTAAACTAAGTGTGAGTCTCGTGTTTGAAGACATGGATCTTGCAATCAACATGATTTCTAAATACAAGTGAATTACTGCATTCGGTGTTCAACTGAAGAAGCAGCCATCACTTCTATGAACTTGGGACAGCACTGGATTATAGAGGCACCTCCCTAAGAGATTTTCAGGAGTAATTGTTGACTTCCCTTTCTTGTCTCCTTATTCATCAGCTCCCCCAAAAGATGCAAGTCTGTTGTACCTGTTCTATGTCACAGGACAACTTTGTAAATACTAACTTGTTTGTTTTAGCCTCCCTTCGAGGTTATAAACTCATTTTCTGGTAGAGCTCACTTGCCTGAGAAACACCTACTGGTGTGCTGTGGCAGCTACAAGTGCCAACAGTGTCCTGGCCCTACTGGGATCCGTAAGACTAGATTCCTGCCCCCGAGGAGTTTCTGACTGTTGGGCTGCAGCCCGCAGGCCCAAACGCTGCACTCGCTCAGCTTCAGATCAAAGAAAGAGCCTGGAGGCAGCAACAGAGACAGGAATGGTTTAAAAGGACAGGGGGACTTACAGGTCTGAACAAGGTCCTGGAGCAACTCCCCAGTGCGGCAGAAGGCGGGCGGGACATGGCGGCAGGCTTCACTCCCTGGGGGAGGGGGAGGTGATGGGGGAATTGACGTCAGGTTGGCTCTTCGGCTGTTAGGGAAACCAGCAGAGGGGCACGCCCCTCACCTCCCCTTTGATAAGAACATCCATTAGCTGGGGCCTGGGGCAAGTGTGTAGGAAGGTCAGTTGGGTGAGTAGGTGTAGGTGGAGCAGGCACTGGTCCAGCAGGGATGTGCAGAGAGCAAGAAAACTGCCGTCTTGAGTGGCCTGACCTTGCAATGATCTACTACAGTAATTCTCAAACTTGGCTGCAAATTGCAGTCACCTGTGGAGATTCTGATTCAGTTGGTCTGGGATTGATCAGGCACACGTGGAGTTTTACCTTCCTCGGTGACTCGATGGTGCTGTTTGAACACTGAGAGATGTTCTTCTAGCAGATGAAAAGAAGCACATCACTTCAATAAAATAGGGAGGAGGCTGCGGCTGAGGCAGTCACAGGGCGCTGTGAAAACCCAGAGGAGAAGCACCCTTCCAGAGACTCTCAGCCCTTCAGTGCGGAACTCACAAAATGCCTGGCTCCCTCCCAAACTCGGGGACTCAGAATCTCAGCTCTCAGGGCATGAGAATGTTTAAAAGCTCCCCAGGGGATTCTGATACCCAGAGAGAGTTGAGAGCCATTGGAATCCACCTAGGGACGACAGAGGGATGGCTCTCTAGAGGGGGCAGTTGCTACGTGGAGACCTGGAAAGTACACGCGGCAATTCAGCAAAGGAGGAGGCCAGGCCTTGGCGTTCTACATTGCTTCTCCCATAACGTCCACACAGGCTGGGAACAGGGTGGTTGGTTATTCAGTAACTCATTGCTCTGTAAGTGTTCAGGATGTAAAGAACCATTGGGGTTATACCATTCGTGGAAGCGTCTGTGTTGGTTTCCCAGGGCTGCCATAACAAAGTACTAGGAACTGGTGACTTAACAGAAACTGACAGTTCTTGAGGCTAGAAATGTGAAACCCAGGTGTTGGGTGGGGCTGGCTCCTTTTTTGGAAAGTCTGAGGGAAAGTCTGGTTCCTGCCTCTCTCCCAGCTTCTGGTAGCTGCCAGCAATTCTTGGTGCTCCTTAGCTCATTGAGGCATCCCTCCAGTCTCTGCCACCACTGTCACGTGGCCTTCTACCCGTGTCTGTTTCTGTATCCAGGTCTCCCTTTTATAAGGACACCAGTTATTAAATCAGGGCCCACCCTGATCATCTTAACTTGATCACATCAGTAAAGGCCCTCCATCTTGAAATAAGATCCTATTCATAGGTAACTGGGGTTAGGACTTGAACATATTTGGGGGAGGGGAGGACACAATTCAACCCACAATGGCACCCCCAGAAGCAGGAGAAACTTGTGGTCACAGAACGGAGAGAGGTGGGCAGGAGCAGAGTCCCGCCTGCTCTTACTGTGTCTTGTCACTTGAGTGACTGGCTTTGAAACCTTTTCCATCTTATACACCCCTAGCTTTTGTCTGACTTCCACCCGTAACACATTGTTGATTTGAGAAGTTATATTTCTCATTTTTAGGGAGCAGTGAGAAATATCCTCTAAACCAGTTGGAGACTGTGTGATGTCTTCTTTCCTTCATCCACGCCCTCAGGCTTTATTGGTTGCCTCTTGCTTCAGCTCTGACTGAGGTGGAACACACACTCCCAGACTCAAGACAATCTATGCTGAACCTGGGACAGTCTCTGCAAACTGGGACAGATGGTCATCGTCTCTGCTTCTCACTCTTCGTCTCTCCTTCTCAGCTTCCCTGTTTGTCTTCTGTTTGGGTGTGCCCTGCTGAGAAGGGGAAAGACACATGTGATATATTTATAACTCGGTTAAAAGACTGTGAGAAACTCCAGCTGATTTTCAGCCAACCTTAACACTTAGATATTGTTCAAGAAGCAACGTGGCCTTATGATTTGGGAAAATGAAAAAAGACATATTTTATCCTGTAAAGAAGGCCCCACCTAATGGCCCACACTCTGAAATGAGCAAATAAACTTTAAAATGTTGTAATTCAGATATAGAGCGGACCTATTTCAAGGATAGAACCATAAATTTCACATGAACTTGAAGCCTTCCCTTATGGCCCAGAGTCTCTGAAAACAGCCTAAGTTCATGATTCCTCCTTCCATTGCTGTCTGGTTTGTGCACCCCCCGCTACAGTGGAGATGCTTTCTGAAGATTATCAGAACATTCTGATCCTCAGAGTTCAGGGACAGCGCACATTAGAATGGCTGAAGTTACAAAGACTGCCGTAGCAGGTGCTGGCGAGGGCGGAAGATCTGGGATTCGCCAGCTCTGCAGGTGGGAATGCAAAATGGCAAAACCACGTCGAAAAACAGTTCAGCAGTTTCTTAAGTTAAATCTACACATACCCATATAAGCCACCTAGGTATTTACCCAAGAGAGAAGAAAACCTATGATTGTACAAGGACATGAACATGAATATTCAAAACAGCTTTATTTGTATTAGCTGAAAACTGGAAACAATCCAAGTGTCCACCAACAGGAGAATGGATGAACAAACCATGATAAATCCATATATCCACCATGGAAAACTACTCAGAATAAAAGAGGGAAAGGGAGAAAGAGGGAGAGGGAAGGACAGAAAGACAGAAAGCTATTTGATATATGCTCCAACATGGATGCATCTCAATCTCTGAATAAGGAAGGCAGATTTAAAAAAAAAAAAAGGTACGTAGGGTATGATTTCATTTATGAAATTCTAGAAAATGCAAACTAATCTATAGTGACTGATCAGTGGTTGCCTGGAAAGGAGGAATTGGCGGGGGGAGGGTGGAAGGAGGGATTACAAAGAAGCAGGTAAATTTTGGGGGTGATGGATGTGCTCATTAGCTTGATTCTGGTGATGGTTTTAGAGTGTGTCCATACTCGAAAACTTATCAGACTATGTGCTTCTAATATGTGTGGCTTACTGTACGTCAATTATACATCAATAAAGTTGTTTGTAAAAAACCCCCACACACATTTCAGTCCTATACTTCCTGATTTATCTACAGTATTCGGGAAATCTGACAATTACCCCCTCTTTAAAACCCTTCCCATTCCTGCTCCCCTCCACCCCCCGCCCCACCCCTGATCGGCAGGAAGAGGCTACAGCAGTAGCTGCAGAGATGAGATTGGCGTCTGAGCTAGAACACTCCCTTACACCATACACAAAAATTAACTCAAAATGGATCAAAGACTTAAACATAAGACAAGTTACAATAAACCTCCTGGAAGAAAATACAGGCAAAACAGTATCTGACATACATCTCAAAAATGCTCTCCTAGGGCAGTCTACCCAAGCAATAGAAATAAAAGCAAGAGATTGGAGTCTGGCCCCTTGACTTTAAACATATAGACCTATTTTTCTACCATCATCTTGAGCAGGCACAATCACCGCAGCAAAGCAGAGAAACTTCTAATCAACCTGCGAACTCAGCTGTCTCAATAAATACTTTCATATTTCCTGGCTGCCGTGGCATCAGAAAGGGGACTAGGCGAGTGTATTTGGAGGATATTTGGTGTTTTCCACCATGTATAAATGACTTCCCTGATAAAATAAGGAATTAAGGAAAGACGAAAGATCCAAGAACCAGCTCCCAGTTAACCCATCCGCCTTCCCATGTGCCCCTCAAAGCTGCGGAGGCGAGGAGTGGAGGCCCAGTTGTCCCGAAGAGCTGTCTGGCTTTTCACCCATCACTCCAGCAAATCTGGTTCAGAGGGTGGGACTTGGCTGGGCTTCCTTCTCCCTAGATGCAGTGCAGACACATATCTCTGGCTTGACTGCCAGGCCCCCATCTTCACCCGCTGAGGAAAGAAGAGCAATTTTTTCAGTCCTCAGCTGCTCATATCAAGGGCTTAAAAAAATGGCAAGAGGCTGTACTTTGAAAAGCCGCCTTGCCTTACTAGACAATTGAGTAACTTGTATGAGATCTGTTGCCAACTTTTTAGTTTACCCAATAGTTAACCCAAATATGTTATGACATATGCTTATTTAATAAGTCCCTACATGTGGTTTGAATTTAAGAGAAGAAGTCTAGCAAATTGTGGATCTGCAGTTTTACCAGGACGCTGAAGTGCAAAGTCAGGAAACATCAGCCCAAGTTTCTGTCTAAACACCCGAGTCACAGTTGTTAATCCTTGTAGGAGTCACATGCATATGTATTGACAGGCCCCTGTTCTGAGATTCCTCTGCTTGACTGAATTCAAGGTTGTCACGGTTAACAGTCAAATTTGGTTACCACCACACTTAACTTTTAATACGTGTTTTTCTAGGAAGCTTTCAGCTGAGTTTGTTTTGCTTTCGAATGGTGTCTTGCGTAGATGTTCTCAAAACCCTTAGTTCAAAGATCTCACTACAAACTTATCTGTTGACTTCTTCCAGATAAAGATTTAATCCCTTGCTCTGGGAGAGAGAGACATTCTTTTCACTTTCTGGAAAGAAAGCAAACACTGATGAAACCGCTGTCCAAGGGCTAGGCAAATCCCACTTGACTGGGAGAGCATGTGTGTTAAGATAAAGGAGAAATACCATTGCATGCAACAGTGAAAAGCAGAGTCCAAGAGCTCGTGGGCTGAGGTTGCTATGGGCTTTTCATGTTTATTATTATGTTTCTCTCTCTCTCTCTCTCTCTTTTTTTTTTCCTGCATGGGGAGGTAATGAGGTCTACTTACTTATTTATTTTAATGGAAGCACTGAGAGTTGAACCCAGGACCTCGGGCATGCTAAGTACGCGCTCTACCACTGAGCTATACCTGCCCCTTGCTATGGGCTTTGTATGGATACAGAAGCCAGTTGGCCAGAAGGCGCTATTGGTTCTCTGATCCATCACGGGGCATTTGTATCATGAATCGATATCAAAGGAGATGAGAAATCTGAGGAAGGGAGCCACTTGCAAGGAAATAAAAGTAATCAAAGCCAACCAGTGCCCCAAGACCCAGCTTCCCTTTGGGGTGAGTCTGTTTGGAGAACAGCTGCCTCTGAGAAGTGAATAGGCAGGGCTTCTTTTTTTCTGTACTGACAAGATTGTTTTGTATTGACCAGGTCTTTAAAGAGCTTCTTACTTTGAGCCCCTGAACCTCAGAAATGGGATACGCTGAAGAGTGCAGAGGGGCTCATCTTTATGTGGAGCCATGGTATTAAAACTGTTTTTAACTTTGAAATCAAAAGAGAGAGAGACAGAGAAAGAAAGGGACCAGATGGTTCTGCAGCTCTATATAGCAGTGTAGGTGAAATAAGCTTCATTTTAAAGAAATCAGCCATCAAAGACTATAGCCAATACAAATAAAGTTTTAATTGTGCAGTGAATCTCACCAAAGTATCCAATCTGGGTAACTGAAGTGGTTCTTCAAATAATAACAATAAGAGCTAAAATTAACTGAATACTTGACTGTATACCAGAACTCCCTGAATTCTCTCAACACACACAATTTTTAACTTATTTTATGTATGACGAACTTAAGGCAGAGAGGAATCAATTTCCAAGGGCCACAAACAGGTAAGTGGCAGAACATGGGTCCAAACGCAGCCCCAGTGACTCTAGATCCCTCCATCGTATTCCTGATACTCTGCTGATCCTATGGGCGTGAGCTCAATGGTTTTGTTCCTGTGTTTTCACTGGTGGGTTTGTTTTGTTTAGTTTCCTTTAGCTGGGGACTGGGGAGGGGAATGCCTGGTTAGTGAGAGTTGCTTATAGTTTCTAAACAATATTTTAGTGTTTACTGAAGTATTGTGTGTATGTGGTGCACAGACAGCCCAGGTGTGCAGTTCAGGAGCAGAGCTCCCTGCCCAGAGGAAGCACTGCAGTGCGTAGTGAACGGAGCAGGGAACTGGGAGTCAGGGGCCCACTTCCTGGTCCTGGCTCCATCACTCACAAGCCACGTGACTTATTAGGGCAAGCGTACCCTCTGAGCTCATGTTCTTTATCCTTAAGTCCTGCCCTCCTCCTATGTTCGTATTAGAGGGAAAAGTCAGTGCTTTTATCTTTCTCACTGCATCAAGGGCTTGGTTTGACTCAAGGCTCAAAGGTGCATAGAGAGGCCATGGAAAATGTACCTTTTCGTCCCCCATAGGCCTAGGGGCCCTGCAGGCATCATGGAAGTGATGCTGCCATTATAGTCTCTGTACCAAACAGCAAGTCAGTGAGATCACAAGGAGGGGAAATCTTGGGACCCCTGGAGACCACTGCTAGTTTTTGCTTGTTCTTTCCTTCCATTAGGACTTTCTGTCTTGATCTTCAGTTTACAGTAATTCAACCAACATTTATTGCATCTCTGTGCTAAGCACCAGGGGAATGGGAATGAACAGTTGCTTCCATCAAGACATAAAGCCTGCACCCAAGGACCACAACCATTAATGAAGGATTCAGCTAAGTGAGAGAGTTGTCGACCATTACTGGAGACTGAAGGAGGTGAGGGCACCAAGAAGTAGACAAGTTTTTTCACCTAGAAAATGTTTTAACAAGGAAATGACACTTAAGGAAATGACACTTAAGTCATCTTGCAGGATGAGCTGCTGGTCATCTGTGGGTCAAGAGGCATGGGGATGGGGGTGCATGAGGGGAGACAGGAAGCAAGATGGGCTAGATCATGAAGGTCCTCATATGACACATGGACTTGACTTGCCAGTATTCTGGAATTATCTTATTTAAGTACATTCTCTTTCTTTAGAGAAACTCCATAGGACCTCAAAGTAACTGCCCTGGCTACTAGCAGAAAAATCACAACCAGCCTGACTACATCTTTGGCAGGTGGAATATTCTAGTTTGAAGTTGCTGAGAGACACGGCCAGCAGGAGAAGCAGTGATTCTCAAGAGGCAATCTTCCTCCAGAAGGAAGTAGATGCTAGTTAGAGGAATAAAAATTTCGTAGGACAACAAAACATCTCATCATTTCTCTTTTAACAATGAAAGGCCACGAGAGGGCACCAGACTTCACTACTCAGGATTAAGAAAACAGACAAGCAGTCGTCGCAAAGTACAAATACAGAGGCCGCAATTAAAGGGAATTAGCTCTTGTTATTTAATCTGTATTTTTGTTCTTTCATAAAATTATAAATAGAAATATTCATAGTATTTTGCATAAATGTGAGTACTAGTTTATTTTTCATACTCCAAATTTGGGTTTAAAAAACAAAACATATTTTAAAAAACAGTATATTAAGTATTACCTCTTGCAGTTGGACTCAGACCCAATATTCAAAGACTGATGAATCAAATAAGGAAACTTCTGTACCATCCTCTTCTTGATACTCACCTTCCAAGCTGAGTAGCCCAGGTCTGCTGATGGGTGCTTTGTTTGTCCATTCATTCATTTAACAAATATTTGTTCAGGTTTTATTATGTACCAGGCAGGTTGCTAGGTGTTGAAATACAAAGATAAAAAGACATGATGAATGGAAAAGTAAACTGTGGTACATCTAGACAATGAAATATTATTCAGGGATAAAAAGAAATGAGCCATCAAACTATGAAAAGACTGGGAGGAAACTTAAATGCATATTGCCAAGTGAAAGAAGTCAATTGGAAAAGGCCGCATAGTGTACGATTCCAACTATGACATTCTGGAAAAGGCAAAACTGTGGAGATAATAAAATGATCAGTGGTTGTTAGGGATTAGGGAGAAGGGAGGGCTGAAAAGGCAGAGCACAGAGAAGTTTTAGGGCAGTGAAAATGCTCCTTATGATACTATAATGGTGGATACACATCATTTTATATTTCTTGAAACCCACAGAACACACAACCCCAAGACTGAACCCTGGTGTTAACTATGGACTTTGGCTGATGATGACGTGTGGGTTCATCGATTGTAATGTTGTACCTCTCTGCTCAGGAAACTGTTGGGGGTGGGGAGCACCGCGCATGTGTGAGGGCAGGAAATAGAGGGGAAATGGTACCTTCTGCTCCATTTTGCTGTGAACCTAAAACTGCTCTAAAAAAAATAAACTCTATTTAAAAAAACACACACACACATGGATCTTGCTCTCAAGGAGTTTAGAGCCTGGGGGCAGTAAGTAGCCAAACAAACCCACGTGGCCATTGCTCTAAGAAGCCTCAGGTTGTTAAAACTTCTGCGGGATGAGCAGTGGCTGGGGAGGATGAAAGAACTTAACATTTTAGTTTTGGCTTGGCTTCTAACAAGCCATGAATTTTTTTTTTTTTTTTTCTAATGGAGGTACTGGGGATTGAATTCAGGACCTCATGCAAGCTAAGCATGCGTTCTACCACTGAGCTAAACCCTCCTCCCAAGCCATGAGCTTTTTGGTAAGTCACTTCACCTGCTGGACCTTGGCTGACTCTGAACTGACACTGACACTATTGTTTGTGACAGTCTGTAAGGGCTTTTCTAGCTCCAACATAAAATTGATCATTTCATTCAATGCAAAGTATTCTTCTTGGAAAATATACATAGCAGAAAATTTACCATCTTAACCATTTTTAAGTGCACAGTTGAGTGGCATTAACTACATTCACATTGTTATACAACCATCACCAACATCCAACTCCACAGCTTTTTCACCTCCCCAAACCAAAATTCTGTGCCCATGAAACAGAAACCCCCTATCTCCTTCTCCTCTAGTCCCTGAAAACCCCGTTCTACTTTGTATGAATTTCACTCCATTACTACCTCCTGTAAGTGAAGTCAAAGGAGTCATGTTTTTCCTTTGTGACTGGCTTATTTCACTTCAGACAATGTCTTCCAGTTTCATCCATGGTGTAGCCTGTGTCCGAATAACATTCCATTGCATGTACACAGCAACGTTCTTCTGATCCCACCAACTACATGATGGGAGGAGGGCTTTGGCAGAGCAAACTTGCCCACTTTGCTTCTCTCTGGACCCAGGATGGCGAGTTTGGACCTTGGTGTTCAGAGAGGGCCCCGCTAACTTCTGCTGGGGCACTCTTCCCTTTCACAAGATGTGCTTTTGTTCCTGCCCATGAAGTAGCCTTTGGTTCTTCTTGTTTGCTGAGCAGGAATCTGTCTCTTTCCCTCATGACTAAGAATATGCTCCATCCACTGAGTGTCCAGGACAGGGAAGCCCAGGAGAATGAAAACACACTGCTTGCTTTCATTCCTGTCTCAGTGTGGGCTGCTGTAGCAGCAGACCACAGGCTGGGTGGTTTACAGACAATAGAAGTGTATTTTCCACAGCTCTGGAGGCTGGAAGTCCGAGATCAGGGTGCCAGCATGGTCAGGCTCTTCTTGCTGTGTTCTCACGTGGCAGAGAGAGGGAGAGAGCCCTGTGGGGGTCTCTTTTCTAAGGGCACTAATCCCATTCATGATGGTGGAGCCCCCATGACCTAATCACCTCCCAAGGCCCAGCTTTCTAGTGCCCTCAAAGGCGGGGGTGCATTCAGATTTTAACATAGGAATCTGGGGAAGACAAAAATCTCCTTTACCTGCAAGAGCAGCCCCCCGAGAGGCCAGCAGTGAAAAGGCCTGTGTGTCCGGGGAGTCTAGAACCTGAATACTCCATTCACACCATTTATCAGAGACCAGAAAGTCACGTATGGGAAATATGGTCTTAATTACTACCACGTGAAACTGCTCAGTGACGTGGTCGTGAGGAATTAGATTTCTGGAAGAATGAGAAAATCACAGCCCGTTTGTTCGTAGAATTTTATGCCTTACCCAAAGGTAGACTGGAGGCACGTAGGTGACCATTGGCAAAAAGCATTGCTGTTGGAAACCAGACAAGGAACATATTGACTTTGAGAGCATTTGCCAGTCCTACAATAAAATAATAGTAGTTTCATTTTCAAAGTGCCTCAGCTATGAGACTCTCTCGGAAGTTCACAATTGCTTAATTCCCTGCTCTGCTTGAAAACTTTCTGGAGGTAAAGAGTAAAAGGCAGATTTGGGGTCTGGGCACAGTTCACTGCGAGGCTAAAAGAATTTCACGTGAAAAATAACGGACATCACTGATACAAAGTTCCCCTTTTCCCTAACTGAAATAGACGACTAACATAGGATTTCATATTAGCACACTCTCAATGCCTCAAGCCTAAAATAAATCAGGTTGGTTGAATAGGAAACAGATGGCGAGTCTTTTGCCCTCCTTCCTTGAAGCCCGGTTTTATGAGGAAGCCTCAGGAACGGTGTGGTGGTTAGGTGTGCAGGCTCTGGAATCAGACTGCCTGGGTTAAACCCTGGCTCAGCCTTCCCTAGATGGGCAGCCTTGGGCAAGAAGGTTAAAGCCCCCGAGGGTCAGTTTTCTGTAAGATAGAGATCATAATGGTATCATAGGACATTACGAGAATTAAGTTAAATAATAAATGAAACCCCCCAGTGCCCTGGTGTTGGTGTATTATTATTATTATTATTATTATTATTATTATTATTATTATTATTATTATTGAATGACTTTCGAATTGGACCTGTTTTCTCTTAGACATCAAAAAAGACTTTCACCTTATACAGTCAGATGAAAATATTGTGCATAAATATTCACAGGAAATAGTCTATGAAAAATTTGAAGCACTTGATATGTATTGTGTTAGCTATTATGACACCAGGGAAGTAAGAATGTTTTGTAATCATTTCAGTGCTTACTCTTTACTCCAGCAATCACCTGTGAGGTAGATCATCGTAACAATATAAGATATGAGGTAACTGATAAATGAAGTAACTATAAGGTGTAGTAACTCCTGGGTTCACCTCCGGGAGCTGTTTGGTTGTCAGGTAACGACCCTCTGGTAGGCGTGATTAGTTGGGGTAGAATGAGTCTTGATCAACAAGACTCCACCTGAACTGGAATGAAGTCCAGGCCCCTTAGTCAGCTGTAAAACCTAATGAGGGCGCAGGTGCTCAGGGCTACGAAGGAGTTAAAAAAAGAGCCAGACCGTACACGTGAGACAGGTCTAAATTCCCTTCAGAAAACTTTACGGTAACTCTTGGGTGTATTTCCTGCAGATATACATATCTATATATGTGTGTATAGATGATAGATAGATAGATAGATAGAGCTGTATATATATTTCTTTAATCTGGAGAGCACATGAAAAGTGAAAATAGTTAAGAAGCATAAAAAGACATTGCTAGTGGAAATTGGAGCTAAATTCAAAGAGGCAGTTTTCTGAGCGTCAACTGAAGAAGATTGGACATAGGAAAGCAGAGGGGTTATCTGCAGGTGTGCAAAGTTCAAGGAGTCGGCTGGACCACAGCTAAATTCCTCACCACTGGAAGCGTAGCAGCTTAGAGCTATCTAGGTTCTCCAGACTGTATATACCCGAAAGTCTCTTTGATTTTGCTTTAAATTTAAAGGGAATTGGTGTTGGGCAGCAACTTTGCACTCTTAGAGAGATGAGCCTTGTTTACTCAAGAGGACATTTAAATGCTGATCAAGAACATTCCTCCTGGTTATTAGTAACCGGCACTCACAACCAGTTACAAGAATACTCTAGATAATCATGCAGAGCTTTGTTCTGTCATTTACATGTAAACATTCCAAGAATCCAAAACACTGAAAACTCTTGTCAGCAGGTATCCAGGCCCTAATCACATGCCTAGAAATTGGTGAGGCCTTAGTGGTTCCCTCCTTGTAGGACTAAGTAGAAGTTTGGCTTTTGGATCCAGACTTAGACACAGGGCATAAGACTTGATTACTAGGACCAGCATGTTGATTGGGAATGGGTCTCAGGGTCAAACACAAACTCAGTTCTCAGAACTGCAGGAGTGGCCTGAAGGCAGACTATAAATGGGGTCCTACCAATGGAGTCCTAACCACACAATTAGTGAAGAAGAAAGAGAAAGTTTAGGAGCCCAAGCAAGGCCAGCCACATGGAGTTTGCTCTCATCCGTTGTGGGGAGACAATTTGAACTCTAGTGTTCTGAGCTCTGTTATACTAAAAAATCAATCTTTGCAAATGGCTATTCTGAACTAGTTTTTTTGGGGGGGATCAGTCTCAAATGTGAATCAATGTATCATTTAAGTCAATCTGTAGTCTTCCATCTAGTAGAAAGCTAACCCATTGTTTAGAGCAGCTGTCTCTAAATGTTTTTTTTTAATTGCTTACATCAATGAAAAGTTTTTGAGCACCTTCACTAATTTATCCATGTATAAGTAATATATATATACAATTTTCCTAAAATATTATGTATATTAAAAAAACAGAAACAAAAATAGAAACTTAAAGAGATGAAATAAAGAATACACAGAAATTCTAATACGACGCTGTTGCACCCCAGTAGATTATCTTGGGCCCCCTTTGGGTTGGGCACTTTCCATTTTGGAACTCTCTCCTTCAGAATATTAATGGTGAATTACATGGGCTGGATGGCATGACTGAGTTTTCAAACTACTCACTCCAAGTCTGGAAACGGGGTATTTATTCCTCCCATTCATTAATCTGACAGTGTAGACCCTACAGAGCTGTCTTGGGTATTCTGAATTATTCTGATTAATGGCAAACAACACTGGCCTCAGATGGCAAGGTTGTTCTGCCCTGATCATCAGAGCAAGGCTAGAGTGTACTGATTCATCTTCGGCACGAAGAATATTAGGCTCCAGCTGCTGAGATCAAAGGCCAAATGAAACATCACCAGATGCTGAATCCAGGAATTCTCCTAGCACCTGGGGCTCAGGTTCAGAGCCAGAATCTATCTATTCCCTGGAGATCCCGGGCCCTGGGATCAGAGGACAAACACAGCTGGACACAGAAATGCTGCTAAAGCAATCCTAGAGGCACCTCCTGGGACTGGTAACTGCTCTTACCACCCCAGGTCCTTAAACTTGTGAGGCTAGCCTTGAACCCCGGCAGAGTCCTCACTGAACCCCAAACTTGCTGAGGAGTTCACAAAATCATTTTGTTACCTATCCATGTCTTCATAGACTTTTAAAATAACAACTTTACTGAAATATAATTCACATTTCATAAAATTCACCCATGTAAACCAGTTCAGTGGGTTTTAATATTGTCACAGATATGTGCAACCATCACCACAATCAATTTTAAAACATTTTCATCATTCCAAAAAGAAATTCATTAGCACTCCCCAGTTTTCTCCAACACACCCGCCTGTCCTTCCCTCCAGCCCAGAGCAACCACTAATCTACTTCCTGTCTCTGCAGTCTTGCCTATTGTGGACATTTGATATAAACGGAACCACATAGTAAGAGGTCTTTTGTGACTGGCTCCTTTTACTCAATATAATGTTTTCAGAGTTTATGCACGTTATAGCATATATCAGTACTTAAAATTTTTTTCTCAAATAATGCTGCATTGTATGGCTATACTACATTTTATTTGTCCATTTTTCAGTTGATGGACATTTGAGCTGTTTTTAGTTTGGGGCTATTATGAATAATTCTACTATGAACATTCATGTATAATTTTCTGTATGGACATAGGTTTTCATTTCTCTTGGGTATGTGTCTAGGAGTAGAATTGCAGGGTCATGTGGTAACTCTCTGTTTAACCTTTTGAGGAACTGCCAGGCTGTTTTTCAAAGTGGCTGCATCATTTTATGTTCCCACCATAAACAACATATAAGAGTTCCAATTTTTCTAACCAACATTTGTCATTAGTTGTCCCTTTAATTATATCATCCTCATGGGTATCCAGTGGCTCTCATTGTTGATTTGATCTCTACTTCCCTGAGGATTAATGATGCTGAGCATCTTTTTATGTGCTTATTGGCCATTTGTACATCCTCTTTGGGGAATGTCTATTCAAATCCTTTGCCCATTTTTGAGTTGCCTTTCTATTATTGAGTTGTAGAGGTTTTTGTTTTTGTTTTTTTTAATATATTCTAGATATAAGTACCCTATTAGATATTCTACTTGCAAAACTTTTTCATTCTGTAGATTGTCTTTTCCATTTTTGGGGGGTGCCTTATGAAGCCCAAGAGTTTTTAATTTTGATGATGTCCAAAGTATCTATTTTTTCTTTTGTTGCTTATGCTTTTGGTGTCATGTTTAAGAAATGATTGCCTAATTCAAGACCATGAATGTTTACACTCAAGTTTTCTTCTAAGAGTTTTATAGTTTTAACACTTACGTATAGGTCTTTGATCAATGAGTTACTTTTTCTATATAGTGGGAGGGAGGCATGCAGTTTCATTCTTTTCCATGTAGATATCCAGTTACCACAAAACCATCTGTTGAAAAGACTATTCTTTCCTCCACTGAATGATCTTAGCATCGTTGTTGAAAATCAATTGATCATAAATGTCAGGGTTTATGTCTGGACTCTTTATCTTTATGCTTCATAGATTTATATGGGTCTTCCACTGTTCACTAGTGAAAATTAAGTTTTTAGAGATGCTTCTAATTGAAGCCCAGGAAGAAATTAACAATAAATTATGCTCTACCTGTGTAATGGAATGTTATGAAACCATTAAAAATCATTTAGAAGTTCTGTATCAATTGACATGGAAAGACAACTACGATATATTTTTTGACTAAACTCAAAACCAAACCAAACCAAAAAAACTCTGCCCTGGATTATACAACAGTATATGACCCCCACATATGTATACACTTCTATATGCTTTTACAAAGTCTGATTTTATGAATAATGGACAAAGTGTATGCATGGGAGGAGGACTTACTTTGTAGTTTACCTTTATCATTTTAATGTTTATGGTGAAATAAATATATTAAAATTGAAATTAAAAAAGAAATGAACAATCAGGACTCCAGAAGGCTGAAAGCAAGACAGCAGCATCCCTCTCGAGTTCCAGGGCACTGAATCAGCCCAAAAGGGCCCCAGGCTTTGCCTCTCTTTTCCAAGTTTCAAATTCTCAGGTGAGAGAATCTGATTGGTGTACTTGGGGGAGATGTCTTCCCTTAAAGCAGTCCACTCTGGTGGGAACATAGTTGCACAGCAGAGACATTGTTGCCGGGGACCCATTTTTTTGTTGGGAACTATACAGACGCTACATCCACCTCCTGGGCTACTGCAGTACCACCTTCCCTTTTCTCCTTGTCTCCAGTCTTTCTTAACTGAAAGAGTATCACGAACTAAGCCCTCCAGAAAGTGATTTGAGTGACTGTTTTCTCACTTTTCCCAAGTCCATAGCTAGTTCCATCCCAGATGCATAAGAGAGAAGTTGGTCTATTAAAAACACATCAGATGCCTTAAGGCATTTAGGATTAATGTTATGGGGGAATCCCTGTTGAGAAGGGCTGGTTGGCTTCAAGGAATTTAGATGTCTAGGCATGTGCTCTTGGCTGGCAGGGGTTCGGGGGTATCAACCCCATCCCCCGTCCCCACCCCGACTCACATAACTGCATCCATATACCACCGTGGGGGTGTGCTTCTCACACAAGCAAATAGTGAGTCCTGGAGCCAGATGGGACCAGACCTTCACATCCCAAGAGCAAGCAACATCTTATAAACGGTATAATCCTACCCTTGTATATTTCTGTAGTGCCAGAGTTTAATGACAGAGGACCTGGATGCTTTCTCAAAAATTAAAGAAAGTAGCAGTTACCTGATTAAAACCCTCCCAAGCAGCTCATCACTAACTACCTGTAAGAGCATCTAAACTTCCTGACCCAGCCCACCTGACAGGCACAATCTGGTCCTAGCCTTCCTTCTCCTTCCCTCACATACACCCCATGTCCTAAACACATGTATCCTTAGACCCATGCCCTTCTCACTCTGCTCCCTCTGCCTATGCTATTCACCTTTCTTCTATTCATTCTTCAAGATCTGCTTCAATGTCACCTCCAGTATGAAATTTTCTAATTCATCCTCTCTCCGTCCCACAAAATTAGAACTTCTCTATTCCATGCCCCCTTGGCTCTTCCTACATAATTCTATTACATCACTCTCACATTGTTTTTATTACTACATATCTGTCTCCTGCCAAGAACACATATTTCCCAAGGGCAAGAATCTCTCCGCACCACGCATAATCTGTGTTCATCATAGATGTCAAGGAATATTATTGAGTGAATGCGTGTAAAGAAATTGCACTGATCATTTTTGCTGTTAGGCAGTTATCTCTAGCAGTTATCTCTAACAATCAAATATAAAGGGCAATGTTTACTTCTAATGTGAAAAATCCAGAGGATTTTCCCAGAAGCCTCTCCAAGAAATTTTCATCACATTGCACTAGTCTTCTGATAAATCAGGAGAAATGAAGTTCACCTGAGTTACTCAAGTAACTGTGGGTGAAGGATGGTCAAGTGAGAGGAACTTTTCAGATCAATCTTTTTATTACTGAATTTCACTTTAAAAAATGTGAGCATTACTTCATATTGTGCAGAATCTTCGAAGGAAGGCTAACGGGCTGATGGTCAAGTTTTTTCTTTCTTTCTTTGTCAAAAAGAGAAAAATGAATATTAGTATTTGAGAGAAAACTGGAGAAACCACAAGCCAGTTGTCTGGTTAGTGACACTTTATTTCTCAGCACGAAATGTCACACAAATCCTATATCCTGTTTAGTGCAAGGGATTGTTATTCATCACGCACAGGGCAGCATTTGGAATTCATCTATCTGAGTTTCATCGCCTTGTGTTCATAATACCTATAGTTTGGAGGCTCTGACTTCATTCTCCAGAGCAACGAGGAGACCTCACAGATGGCCATCTGCACACATAAGATTTTGTGCAAGAGTCAAGATTTGGTCCCGAGAGAAGGGCAAATAAGAATAAAGAACAAAACAAAACACAAAATCACAAAAAGCTTAAAGAAAGGGAAAAATATTCAATTAAAAACAACAACAACAGCAACAAACCAGAGAGCAACCTATGAATCCAGCAAGAAAATGCATAACACCATTTTCATGATTAGGGTTCCTTTTCTCTCTACCCTCAATCAAGTCAGCCAATGTAAGTTTCCTTTCCCATTTAATCCCCAAGAGGCACTTTGTGTGTCCAGGAAAAGCGCCAAGCTGAATCGTTCAGAAAATCTGTTTATTCCTCGTAGAAATACTGCACAAGAGACCACTTTTGTTCTTGCTCCGATTTCTCTCCCCCTCTTACAGAGACTGGTCTGAAAACCTGCAAACCGAAGGCTTAAATGCGATGTCCAGAAAGTGCAAAGAATGGGGACTGAGCAGCTGCATCCTGGCGTGGGGTGAGGATCCTCAAGAGGTGGTGCAGAGGGGGATGCACTCCAGCAAAATGGGGAGGAAGTTGAGTACCTGGGCCCTGCTCCCAGGAGGAAAAGCAATGCAGAGCCCACCTGACACCACTCAAGCTTACAGGAGGGAGGGCACTGTCCTTTATTTTATTTTCCAGTTTAGAGGAACAAGCCACTTACTCTCACATTGCAGCTCCAGATCAATCGTATGTTTCCTGATTAGTTCTCTTTTATTACGCATTTCCTAAACTTCAGGCTCATACATATAAATGCGGAACTCATCCTCCTTTTCCCTAAACGTGCTCCTTCTCTGGCCATCTTCCCTGTCTCATTTAGATCGGTACCCTCCGAACCCCAACCACACAGGCTAAAAACTGAGAAACCCTCATCACTACACTCTCTTCAACCTCACCTCCTACCCTAGGTATCTCCTAACTATTTCTCAGTTCCCCTCATCAACCATCTCTTTTTCCATTGCTAGTTCACCATTTCATTCTGTAAAGCACTCTTTGGTGCGTAACGGACACTTAAATGATATTTGGTTTTGATTGAACAAAAAAGGATCTCCCCATCCACATACTATAGGATGAAGGGCTACCAGATTCTTCAGAGGTGGGCTGAAGAGGGAAACTAAAACAGGATTTCATGAGATGCCTGGGAGGAAGGAGTGATGAAAGGGCAAGAACCCAGATTTCCTCTGCTCTCGTCAGCCTATCACTGAAATACGTCTCAAAGTTGACTGACCCTCTGTCCTGTCTAAACAATCCTTTTGGAGCTAGGCTCTGCCCATGGACTAATAGCCAATGACCTCATAATCTATGGGTTGCAGGAGTGCTTTTCAAAATCCCCAGTTGCCTGGAATCCTGTTGACACGCAGACTCTAATTCAGGAGGTTTGGGGGCAGCCTGAGCACCATTTCTAATAAGTTCCCAGTGATGCTGAGGCCTCTGGGTGGCAAGGGCTCAGGTAACCTCTTTCTGAGTAAAAATCTCACTGCAGCAAACTCTAGCTCTGTTAATACTGAAACACTGACAGTGGATCAAGGCTCTGCAAGCCTCTGGGTTATGTAGTTTGGCTTCGTAACACCAAAAACTTTCACACCAATGAGGGAAGGCTCTCTGGAACTCAGAAACTCTTGGTTAAGGCCTCTGCAGGCTGCAGAAGTCATGCTTAGCGGAGGATTTAGAGAATTCCAGGACAAGACATTTACAAAGTTGGGGCCTGCTTAGACGATCTAACAAGAATCTAGAGGTATATGGGGCCAGCAGAGCAGGAAGCTACTCCCACCCCTGGCCTGCAGTGATGGGGAAATGGTGAAACCTGGGGCCACTGAGGGGGCCATTCTGCCAAGCCATGTTAGAGGAGACCCCCCAGCCATGGCAGAACCAGGTGCTCTCGCGAGGAGGAAGAGGTGGGGGAGACACCGCGAACTCGTTCCCCATCCATGGTGACTAGGGCTGGCCAGCTCCAACAGGAAGAGTGAGGGGAAGGGAGCCCGTGATGCAGTCCACTGCGGGTGGGGTTCAGGTGTCCAGGGAGCAGAGCAGGTCAGAAAAAGGCGGGAAGTGAACTTGCACTGGTGAGCGGAAAACAGTCAGCTCATCAGCCCTTAACCATAAACACCTGAGACTGGAAGGAGAGTTCTCACCCTCTTTGCAGAAATGCGTGACTATTTTAAACCATGTCATCCCTAAGGGCGGAGTGGGAAGAGGGCCACTCTTGAAAGGGTCTGTTGGATGCCTTGGCAGCCAAGGCGAGGCCAGGCCTAACAGGAAGCAAACAAGAGGTGTGGTGGCCACCTCAGCCTTGTCCCCTTCCCTGTCTCTTTTGGCTGCAGACGCCACATGGAGACTCTGACCTCAAACTCCCGCTTCATCCAGCGAGTCAAGTCTTTTGAAAGACCCTGGGCAAACATGTACTGGTTCAGACACCATTCTAAGACAAATTGCTGGCTTTTCCAAGTAAATTCCTGCTTTCTTTTCCCCAGAGCACTTTCGTTCTAAGAAAGTATAAATAGGAGGAAACGGCTTCCCCACGCTAAGACCTCCTCCAGATGCACTGGAAACCCAGTGATGGGAGCCAGGGTGAATGGATTATGGGAAAAGACACAGGACGTTTGGATGAGAATGTGAGTCTTCGAGTTCATCCTCGGCAGAACCAGAGAATGCAAACTGCTGAGGCTGAGCACATCCAGTTTAAGAGGAAAAAGGACATCTCTGACCTCATTGCCTCAGAAAGGCTCAAAAGGTCACATTTCCGGCTTGGAGCCAAGCCCTCCTTTGGCTTTTCCTTCCTATGCACAAAATTTCAGAAGTCACTGTGTTGCTGGATTTCCTTTGGTAACAGAAAGAACAGTCATTATTGTTGAATGCAAGGAACTGATCTGACCTAGAGTCAATGATTTCTTCCTGCAAGTGACAAAGCCTGCTTCCTCCAGCTGATAATGGCCCTCTGCAAAGGCACTGACCGTGCATGTCCAAAAGCAAATCCTCCATAGCAAGGACGCAGTCGTGTACCTTTTTTCAATCAAAAGTGAAGAATTATATTTTAAAACAAATATTTTTTCTATTGTGGGAAAATATCCATAACATAAAATTTACCATTTTAACCATTTTTAAGTGTATGATTCAGTGGCATTATGTACATTAAGAATTACATTTTTTAAATAAGTAGCTATAAATAGGTCCCCTGTCTCTCTGAAGAATATATTCAATACGGGCAACAAAGAAAGAGCTACAGTTTTCATTCTCAAGAATAATGGAAAAGTGTGATACTTCTATTAATTACAAGACTAGGGCAAGTGGAAAAAGTCCTACATCCTTCTTTTCCAGGTAGGGAAGGTGAGCTAGGGTATCAAGTGGATCTCCACTCATCTCTCAGTTTCAGGAAAGTCCCCTCAGTACTTGCTGGATGTTGCCATCTACCTGGCCAGCAGGCCTGTCCTGGGCTCTTACCACTTGCAAGGTTCATTGATAGAAAGTACATCTTCCTGCACATGCAGAAAAGATATTCCCCCATCCCACAAAGAGGAGCGTGGTTTAGGGGAAAACTGCACTATGTCCTGGAAGAACTAGGCTTTAGAATCAGAGAGATTTGGTTTGAGTATCAGCTCTGCTGCTTCTGGTATCATGGCAAGCTACTTAAGCACTTTGCACCAGTTTTCTCATCTGTAAAATGAGGATTAATATGAGTATCTACTTCTTAGGGTAGTTATAAGGTGTAAATTGGATAAGAGAATTAGTCAGAATGTGATAGGTTCTGCTGCAACAACAAATGAACCCCAATATTTCAGTGGTTTAACCTGACAAAAGTTTACTTCTTGCTCATGTCACAGTCTGAGGGGGGGCAGGTGGCTTTCCTCCAAGGGTGATCAAAGATCTAGGGTGCTTCCAAATAGCACCTCTGACAGCGTGGAGGTCTTTGCTTTCTGATGAATGGAGAACCCACATTGGCTCTATACACCCTTGGTCTCAAAGTAACTATGTTCTTTCTGGTTATAGTCCTTTGAAAATTAGCACGTGTATCAGCCAGAATCCCAAGAAATACCAAACAACCAAATGAACCAAAAAACTAGACGGCACACTCTAAAGGGCAACCTATTTAACGGATTATTTACAAAAGTGTAAGCAGGATTAAGAGAAACCAGAAGGGATAGTGAGACACCCCAGGACTGCCAACAACTCGGTGCAAGTCCTGAATTTTCAGTACCTGAAACTCAGGGAGAGGATGAGAGATAGGAGGCTGGGAATAAATAACCTAATCTCCCTTCTCTCCTCTTGTCCTTCTAAATCTGGCTGTTGCCCTCCCAGTGGTCAAACTCAACTACAAACCAGAAGTCAGAGGATCCTGGGGATGCCATCCACATGAGGTCAGCTTCCTGGGGTCCAGAGCAGAGTGGGAAATGGATCTGGAGCTGCAGATGGAGAATTCTGAGCACAACGTGCAGAAGACTTAGCAATGTGCTGAGCACAGAATTGGCACTGAAAAAAAATAAATGAGAGAAATTAAGAAAACACAAAGAAATACATTTAAAAATAGTTTATGTTTATTGAAATCTTCACAGTTAACTTTACCCCTGACAAAGAGAAATTCACACTGGCTAAGGAGAATTTTTATCTCCACAACACAGATTTTTCAACAAGGGCTCAGTGTCCAAAGCTGGGCTGTCCTTTCTCTCTCCTAAAAGATGAATTTCACAGGAAGAATGGCGTTTTGTTTGCAAGGCGAGAAACACTGATAGCTCCGCCCTCAAGAAGTGTATCTGTGCGGCCAGCAATTACAACCTAAGTTAGGTCCAATGGCACAGCTACACTGATAACTGCCGTTACTGTTTTCACTCTTTCACTTGCCAACAAAATCCTCCGGTCCCTTATCTTGTACTGGGGCCAACCTAACAAGATCGGGAGAAGCTGAAATTCTGACACTTCAAAGCGCAGGACGTTGTGAACAAGCTGGCACGTTGTTTGTGTTGGGCTTTGTGAAATAATAGGCTGGGTTCACTGCCAGTAAAAAGCCTTGGAGCAGAGTGTTCGATGTGTACTCACATGTAGTTTCTCATTCTGCACGTACATGAAATGATCTTTTTCCAAGGATCAAATTCATTTCTTGTTGCTTTCCTACAACTGAGTATTTTGATGTCAGAAACTCAGGGACGTTTTGAATCTGAAGGATGTTTAGAAGTTATTCTCCCCAACCTCCTCACACATCATCAGTGCTTTGGGGAGATGAGGGCTCAGCGTCTCCTTGAACCCCTTCAGTGATGGGATGCTTCTTGATGCCAGCAGCACCTGTGCAGGTGCTTTGAGCCAGGCACGGAGCTCTGGCGGTATTACTTCATTTAGTCCTCATGGCTCTCTGCTATCATTAGCTCCATGTCCCAAATCAGGAAACCAAAGCAGAGAAGTAACGTGATCAAGCATACACAGCTGAACTGCACTGAAGCAGGAGTTCAAATGCAGGTCTGTTTTTCTCCAAATCTCAAGCTCTTCTCCACTGGGATCTCCCAGAACCTTTCAGGACAACCCATTCCCACTGGGAACTCTCAGAAATATTCTAACCTGTCGCCCCCATAATTTTAGCTAAGCACTGTTAAGTTTTACATGACATCAAAAAAAAAGATTTGCGATCATTTACATTTTGTACTGCTTTACTGTTTATAAAGCGTGTCAATCGTTTCACACAAGCCTTGCAACAGTTCTGTGAGATAGCTTTTGAGATCTCTAGTTCACCTGTTAGAAAGCTGAGTTTCAGAGCGCCTGCTCGTGGGACCTGTCCAGGAGGGTGGTGGAGCCAGGAGCAGAGCCCAGTTCCTTCAGGTCTGGGTCCTATGCTTCGTATACTATGCCATGCTATTTGCAGCAAAAGGTGAGACGAGGAGGAATCACTCTCGCCCTGGGTTCCATGCTACTTCCTGTCTCGTGCCAGTGCACTGAGGCCTTCTGAACTGTTGCATTTAAGACGTTCAGTCTTTCTAACAAATCCGCCTCACGCCTGCTTCTTGGATCTGATTGCTACTGAGAAACTGTCTCCATCAACTTCACTACCTGACCTTGGCCCAAACTAGTCCTGGCCCTGCTCTGTCAACAGTGTTTCCGGGGCTGTATCTTCGGGACGGGGAGCAGATCTGACGGGCTGCAATCTAGGGCCACAGTGGTACAATGATGCTTGTATTTGGTCCACAGGATGCCAAACAGCTGCTTCTAAATATCCAGATGTTTGGAATCATGTAGAACAAACCTTTGATTCATTGGCCAAATATCCCACTGTCATCTAATTAATGTTTTGTTATCCTGCAGACACTAGGTTTGCTTAGAAGTGATTAGATTTTAATGTTTCAGCTTCCAAAAAGTATCCCACAACAAAAGCCCTCCCCCCCACACCATTTCCCAGTGTATAAATCTTTCTTTGTTGCTTGCCAATCTGACAAAGAGAAAAAAGTCCCCCGCATTTTACAAACTCTTTAATCAGCTAAACACATCTGCATCAAAGACCGATATGTTCTTCCGATGAGAAAAAAGAAAATGTTGGTTTTCCCTGGTGTGATGCAGCCCAAACCAATGTAAGAAAGACACATTTTAACCTCCTTTACTGTCTTTGGTTTTACTTATTTTTTTGTTGAGGTGTAATTGACATATCACATTATATTAGTTTTAGGTGTGCAATGCAATGATCAGATATTTATATGTTTACAAAATGATCACTACAGTAAGTCTAGTTAACATCCATCATCATACGTAGCTACAAGACTTTTTTTTTTCTTGTGATGGGAACTTTTAAGATTTGCTCTCTTAGCAACTTTCAAATGTCTTTGGTTTTATACCCTGTACTTTACATAAACTATTCATTGAAAATTATTTCACTGTTCTTCCTAATTGTTTTTCTCTTACCTGGCTACCTGGAAACATATTTTCCAGATAATTTACAATGAGTACTTGAAGTGGTCTACAGTGAACAAGATCTCAAAGCTTTCTCTCCAGAAGAGGTGACAACTGTCTCCTCCTTGAGAGATCCTAGATATACCCTAAGTGTCTTTACTGTCCTTTGGAGCCATTAACTTACTGCTACTCAAATTACTAATAGTATCTACTTTGTATTAAGCTATCACTACAGTTGTCAAACTCTGCTAAGTGCTTTAGAGACATGACTCATGTAATTCTATCAAGAAGCCTAGTAGGTATATACCATTAAGAGCACCAATTTGTACATTAGGAAACTGCAGCTCAGAGAGGGTCATCAATTTGTTCAAGGTCACACAGCTACTGGGCATCAGAGCTGGGACTCTGAACCCCAACCTACCTGCCTCCATAGCCATATGCTTAACCCCTTACTCTTTTCCCGCTTTCAAAGTGACTGTTTTCAAACACAGGATGGAATCCACTAGCTCAGAGCATGAGGCCCTTCCCTGACTCTGCTTCCTGCCTTCCTGTTCCCCTGAGGACTCCTGTTCCTCCTGCACCCTGAGGTTCAACCCCACAGATTGCAAATCCTCCCCCACAAACACCATACTTTTTTTACTCCTCTTTTCATTTGCATGCCCTGCACTCCCCACATGGAGCATGGACACCCCCAAAGCTGATGTCCACATGCTCAATATCCTTCCATGGGAAAATCCCCACTCATCCAGCGAAGATCATTCAAAAGTTAAAGCCTCCCTGAGGTCCACATGACCCCAGACGGGCTCTCCTCTTCTTCAATTAACATATCGTCCTTGCTTACAGTACCTAACACATTTATCATTCTGGGAGTGCTGGTCACGTGTTTTGAAATAATTTATTTCCCTGTCTGGTTCTCGCATCAGCCAGGGAGCTTCTTGAGGAGATGGCTGATTTCATCCCTGTGTCTCCAGGGCCTGGTGCAGTAGGCTCTCAGTTGTTTACTGAATACATGAGGAACTGAATGGGCATAAGTTACGATAATGTGTGAGTGATTACTAACGTTTATTTAATACCTCCATGGAATTCGAACTGCTCAAAATTTGTGCTTCTATAATTTTCTTAGGACAGAGCTTAATTTTTGTCTTCACAATCCTCTGGGCAGAGAGTTTCTGCTTTTGCTTTCTGTACAGACTCTGAAATTAGCCTTTAATGAGAGAGAGAAAGGTAGAGACGTAAAGAGAGGGAGAGAGGGAGGGAGGAGAGGGAAAAAGAGCTCTTTTTCTCTGCATCTCAGTCCCCAAGTCTTGGGTAAGTTTAGATTAACTCAGTCCTGACTCAAGAAGGATCACCACCAATAATCACATTATTCTGACACTTCTAACACGGCTGCTCCCATAACAACCCTGTCACTGGAAGAATCAATTGCATTAAATGAGTGGGGGTGGGGTACAAAGCAGAGAAAACAACAGATGTCTGCTACAGTCTGCTGACATGAAGGGCTGAAAAACAATCTCTTACCAGGGTTAGCAAAAACTTGTTTATGCAGTCATCCCTCTTAATGTTTTGGAGATTTTAATAAGTGCTTCTTAAAGACCAAAAGGTCACCCAAACTCAGAGAAATGCCTCTCTAATAGAAGTATTACAGGCCCTGATGGATGAGATATTTAGGGGCATAAAAGGCTTCTCAGAGTCTTCAAATTGCCCCATGTAGGGAGCTGTGAAGGTCCTTTCATAAAGCAGAGCGCTCTGCTTATTGACATGGATATCTGAGTCACTGGTAGAAGTTATTGGGCAGTTAGGTTCTAAAAGTAAAAATCTGTCAGCACCAACATCAGCAAAGCAAATGGAATCTAGACCCCTGAAAGCAGTGGGCTCGTCATTGCCAGTGGCTCCAGGCTCTATTCGAGAAAGGATTACGTAATTTCTCTGAGCCTCTCTTTCCCAACTATAAAAAAGGAAATAAATAACAAAGTCATCGTCATTGACTTGCTAGGAGGGTCAAATGAAACAAAGTGTAGAAAGCCTCAAGTTATACAAATGTTACTTACTTGTGTTATTTTAGGGACAAACAGAAAATAATGGAGGGAGGAGGGTACAGCTCAGTGGTAAAGTATGTGCTTAGCATGCATGAGGTCCTGGTTCAATCCCCAGTACCTCCATTAAGTTTTTTAAAAAATTAATTTAAAAAGAGAAAATGATGGAAGTACTCCCTTAGAAGGGACTGGCAAATCAGCTTTGTGTAACTACTCATACTCTGGCATTAAATTTTTTTTTGCAATAATTAAAATGGAAACAGCAAAATAATCATGGTGAAATGACTGGTACAAGTTAGACGAAGACTATTAATGTTGTATTTTTCTACTGTGATTTTATAAACAATATAAATGCATGTGAAAAAGAACTAGAAAGGGAGTTCAAATAAAAACAATTTGGTTTTTTGGAGGAGGTAGAGTTGGGTGAATTTTTTTTCTTCTACTTTAATTTCTCTGTTAGTGATATCTATGTTTGAAATTAATTTTTTTAAGTTTTTCTTTAAAATGGAAAAAAGAAACTGTTTCTTCCCTCATTACTCATAGGTATCCTTCTCCTAGACAGTTTGTGGCAGCTGTGGAATTCTTGGAACTTTGAGTCCCAAGGAATCCTGTTAATTTTCATGGAGTCCTGGGCCCAGTGAAGATATCCAAAGTTGGAATTGTCCAAATGTTGTAATGGATTAAGAAATACAGCATCTTCAGTATGTCTAACTATTAGAGAGATGCAAACCAAAACTGCAGTGAGGTACCACTGGTCAGAATGGCCATCATTTAAATGTCCACAAATGATAAAAATGCTGGTCAGAATGGCCATCATTTAAATGTCCACAAATGATAAAAATGCTGAAGATGGTGTGGAGAAAGGGGACCCCTCCTACACTGTTGGTGGGAATGTAGTCTGGTGCAGCCACTAAGGAAAAAAGTATGGAGATTCCTTAAAAAACTAAAAATAGATTTACCATATGATCCAGCAATCCCACTCTTGGGCATATATCTGGAGAAAATTCTAATTTGAAAAGATATATGCACCCCAATGTTCATAGCAGCACTATTTACAATAGCCAAGATGTGGAAGCAACCTAAATGTCCATCGACAGATGACTGGATAAAGAAGTTGTGATACACACACACACACACACAAAATGCAATATTACTCACCCATAAAAAAGAATGAAATAATACCATTTGCAGCAACATGAATAGACCTAGATATTATCATACTAAATGAAGTAAGTCAGACAGAGAAAGACAAGTATCATGTGATATCACTTACATGTGGAATCTAAAAAAATGACACAAATGAACTTATTTACAAAACAGAAACAGACTCACAGACATAGAAAACAAACTAATAGTTACTAAAGGGGAAAGGGGAGGGGAGGGATAAAGTAGGAGTTTGGGATTGGCAGATACAAACAACCATATACAGAACAGATCAACAACAAGGTCCTACTGTACAGCACAGGGAACTATATTCAATAGCTTATAATAACCTATAATGAAAAAGGATATGAAAAGGAATACACATATGTGTGTAATTAAATCACTATGCTGTACACCAGAAACTAACACAACATTGTAAATCAATTAAATAAAAAAAGGAATACAGCATCTTAAACAGAGGTGGGAGCATGGAGGTAGGGCACACGTGGACTAGTTGGCACAATTCCCCAATTATCCCCTTGCCTGCCATCCATTTGCCCTTCTGGTATCTGCATCCAGTCTTCTGCCGGGAGACCTCCCCTTTTCCACCTCAGTCAACAGGCTCCAGGTGGAGAGTCACTGGAGCAGATTATCAAGTTTAAGTTAATCAGCATATCTGTCAAGGAGCACGGAGTCTCTGAGATTTTACCCTACTTGCAAGAAAGCAAGTTAGCCTGCTACCCTTGGCAGAGAACGTGACTCCTGGACAGAAATACACACACACAAGCAAAATGTATTACTCACAGCAAAAGCAGTAGCCAGAGTGTCAAGTTTGCACTGGTTCCCCAAGCTCTAATTCCACAGGGTGACAAAAAGCACCAGATGATGCCTACACACGTAGTGGGTTGTGTTACAGCAGAGAAACTCAGAGCCGAGGGCGCAGTAGATTTTGAGTAAGCAGAGAACACTGTGACCAGCAATGAGTCTGTCTTCCACCACCAGCTCCGCCCTGAAAGCTTATAGCGCCCTGACCTACTTGGGTGCCTATGTGACTAGGTACAGAGCTGCTCAGGAGAAGGACAGGCCTTGCAACCTGGACACCCAGCTGGTGTGTGCAAGGTGCTCAGGGCCATGATTATTCCAAGATTATATTTTCTTGGCCATATACGGGGATGTGCATGTGATCCAACCAGAACTATTGAGAAGAAATGAAACCTTTGAAGCTTTTGCTTCAAATGACAAGCCCTTACTTCCCGGCCCCCATCCCCACCCCTCCGCCGGCCAGAGGAGAATCTAGAAGAGCTGTGTTGTGACCAGTAGAGAAAAGTCTGTATGAGAATGAAGTCTACTCAAAGAAAGCAGAATTGAGAAACAGGGCAATCAGGAGAATTTTCTCTGATGGCATCATCCGATCCACTGTCCAAAGCCAGGCTTAAAACCAAGCCGTCTACCTCCAGAATTTCCATTTACGGAAGGCAATTTGGGTGCCATTTTCTGTTATTTGCCATCGATAGAGTCCTAATGGCCACAAATATCAACGTAAACCTGTATTAGTCAGGTTATCCAGAGAAACAGACCCAATAAGATACAGAGAGGGATTTATATCTCTCAATAGACAGATGATAGACAGATCTAGGGCGCAAGAGAGAGAGAGATTATAAGGAATTGACCCATGTGATTATGGAAGCTGACAAGCCCCAAGATTTGCAGGTGACAGGCTGGGGACACAGCAGCACTGATGGTGTAGTTCTAGTCTGAAAGCCAGGAGGCTTAAGACCAATGTTTCACGTTGAGTCTGACAGCAGGGAAAAATCAAGGCTCAAGGCTGCCAGGCAGGAAGAATTCTCTCTTACTCACGGGAAGGTTCATCTCTTTGTCCTCTTCAGGCCTTCAACTGATTGGATGGGGCCCACCCACACCAGAGATGGCAAGCTGCTTTACTCAGTCAGTCCACCAATTCAGATGTTAATGTCATTCAGAAACATCCTCACAGACACACCCAGAATAATGTTTGACCAAACGTCCAGGCACCCTTTGGCCTAGTCAAGTTGACACATAAAAGTAACCATCACAATACTTTAACTATTAAGTTACATTCATCAAACATTATGAATGTGCCTAGGTCTTGTCTTTGGTGAATGTTTAAAGTCCCTGATTGATTCAATTTCACAATTTTTATTCTTCCAGACTCTTGAAAAAACAGGGCTGTTTGATGAATCATTTGTTGATTCATTCCATCCAAGGTTTTGCAGGGGTTTTAAGAACGTAGAACTCTATTATCACAGTTGTGTTGTTCCTTAGACTAAATTGAGTCTGCTAGGTAAAACCTTTCCTCTGTTATAAGTGCAATTCCCCCATACACATCTTTCTGCTTCCTGAAATAAAATTAGGACAAAAAAAAAAAAAAAAAAGAAGGGGGAGAGAGAATTTTTCAAGATAAAAATCTGTTTGGATTTTCTCATGCTATTTTAAGTTCACAATCCTGTCCATTTGATATTCATTTTACAGGCCTGGCTTTCATCACAATGATTACCATTTAATTACATTTTAGCTGAAACAGCCAGATAGCATTTCAGTGAGACTGAGGAAAGACTGAGCTTCACTTCCAGGCTTTTCTGCATCCTTATATCTCTCTGTGTTAACTTTAGAGGCAGCCTTTTATAATACAGAGGCTACGATGTACGTAATTAGTCTTCTGATGATGTCAGGAACATGAAAAACAGGCTTGATTTCACTTACGTTCCACATTAAGTCTTCATATGTGGCTCATCTATTTTTCCCCCTTTAAGAGCCTCTCATGGAGGCCCGCAGCCCATCTCAGGGGGCCAGTCAGCCAAGAGGGAAAGCATGGGAATGAAGCCCACTTCGCAGTGGAGGGCGATTTCTTTTCATTCTTGCCCAGCGCTCTCCACCTTGGCTGTAGAGTGGACACTCCCGGATGCTCCGAGAGATGCTGAGGAACTTGCCCAGCCCTTCTGCCTCCTGGGAGAAGAGCTGGGAGGATGTTTCTCTTGCTGGCTTCTCACCACAGTGGGGAGACTGAAGGGACTGGTGAGGCCAGGGCTCAGGCTCTCCCCTGCCAGCGAGCAGAGGGGGTCTCCTACCCACCTCCTCCTCTCCCTCAGTAAGCTCAACAGCCGGGTTTCCCACCCTGAGTTTCCCACTATTCAGCTTGTGACTGGCGCATTTGTCAGGGAGGACAGGAAGTGCCCGCTCAGCCCTGGGACAAGCCACAGGCTCCAAGACACCAGCTGTACCTGAAACACAGTTGATGTTGTATTGCAACTAAGCCTGGCTTCTTAACGTCTTTTTGGATTGATTCAGAATCTGGAGGAGAAACTAGGTAATGGGTGTGATCAGCTCCTTTCACATCCCAAACATACACCAAAGACTTGAGAGAACTAAAAGTTAAGCAGGTTACCATAATGAATTGATACCAAGTTCCCATGA
Source organism: Camelus ferus (assembly GCF_009834535.1). Taxonomy (NCBI): domain Eukaryota; kingdom Metazoa; phylum Chordata; class Mammalia; order Artiodactyla; family Camelidae; genus Camelus; species Camelus ferus. The sequence continues at coordinate 7,509,323 of NC_045709.1, forward strand.
AAATGTGCAGTTAGAAGCCCAAGGCCTTGGAGAATATGGGGACCCCTTTTTCTCTTCCATTTTTTCCTACGTCCCATCAAACACATAAGGCAGTTCTGGTTGCAAGATGTTATACATAGTATAAGTGCAGTATTTTAGTCACAAGATAGACCTCTAAGTCTCCCCTTAGCTGCAGCTTCTGAGGTGCAACCATCACAATCAAACCAAAACCACGACTTGTGTCTGCAAAGTAAATGACTGTTGTACTTATGAATATGAGGATCTCTATTAAAGAATTAAAAATAATTTATTGAGCGATAACAGAAGACTTGAATAAATGAGAAACAGCATGTTCCTGGAAAGGAACACTAAATTTTATAAGCATGTTAATTATTTGCCAATTACCTTACTGTTTTAATGCAGTGCAAATCAAAATTTCAGTGAAATATTTTGGAAACTTCACAAAATGATTTTATTTTCTCCCCTCAAATTTTTATTATGAAAACTTTTTAAAACAAACATAAGAGTTGGAAAAATAGTATCAAGGATGCCAATATATTCCCCACTTAGATTCAATAATTGTTAACATCTGTCTATTCAAGTACACGTTTATATGTGTATGTATATTATATATGTACACACACACTATAAATATATTTATATACACATACTATATATAAATAATTATTTATACTGTGTTTTTTTGTTTTACTTTTTCTAGGGGAAAGGGGGTAATTCGGTTTATTTATTTTTAGAGGAGGTACTGGGGATTGAACCCAGGACCTTGTGCATGCGAAGCATGTGCTCTACCACTTGAGCTATACCCTCCCCCCTGTTTTTGTATTATTGCTGAATCATACAAAACTAAGTTGCAGACATCATTATATTTCACCCTAAATACTTCAAAATACATCTCCTCAAAATAAATTTTCCTATATCATCACAACAATATGATCATGTCAAGAAAATGAACCATTACTTCCTCATACCCATTCCATATTTAAATTTCCAAATTGTTCTGAGAATGTCATTACTGCTTTTTTTCCCCTTCAAATCAGAATCTAATCGTGGGTCACAAGTTACATTTCGTGATGTCTCTTTAGTCTCTTTTATTGTAGTAAACAGTCCCTCCGCTTTACTTTTCATGTCATCACTTTTCGAGAATAATTTTGAGATAATTTGAAAATGATTTTGATCTTTTGAAAACATTAGGCCAATCCTTGTGGCCTGGATGTTCCTGATTATCCCTCCATGGTGAACTTTTAACTTGCTCTGTTAGTCTCTGTATCTCTTTAAAAGGCTTGATTCGGTTTAGAGTCAACATTTTTAACAAGAGCACTTCCTGTGTCGCATGCGGAGGCACAGAGTTCAGGCTGTCCTGCAGTTCATTAGTTGGATAAGATGGTGACCACCAGATCTCTCCATTGTAAAGATGTGGGGTTTTTTTTTTTTTTGCCCTTTAATAAAAAGGGGTGGAGAACAAAAAGTATATTTGGAAGAACTAATGAATTAAGATGCCAAATGGAATTTAGAAGAAGAGTAAGTGACTATTATCAGATATTAAAATGAATTTTAAACAATGAGAGTAGAGCAACAATTAGCCCCCTAATGGGCTAAGTAGCCACAAATAGCCTCTGTCATGTGGTTTTGGTAAGAAGACACCCACCAATGGGCTGGCACTTACCTGCAGTGGTCAGGTAACTGGATAACCTGCCACAGGAGCTCTGAGCTGCAGCGGACTCCCAGGTCCTCTTGGTCACCTTTGGTAAATCACATGAACACACACACACAACTGGCACAGCCACCTCCAAAGAGAGCTATGAATATATCTCAGTGCATTCATTTACTCTCTCCAGAGTTTAGGGTAATATTAAAAGACAGTCCTTTTCCACAGAAACCTATTCAACGGACATATTGGAAAAGGACAGACGATGTTTGTGGTTAAGAAAAAGGAAACAAAACAAAACAAATTCAGACAGACAATGAGTCAGGATGTGATGGGGTTCCCCCCTCTATCCTGGAAGGCAGTCTTCCTATTCAGGATTGTGTGTCAGCTCCAGACTTGAAGTAGGAAAACAAAACAAAACAAAAAACCCCAGATGACGGCCTGAGGGAGATGTATGAGAGTGAAGGAGAGAACTCAGTGCAGTCCCAGGCCGACCAGGGTGGGGACGAGACCTGGAGGCAGGGCTGGTGGCCACAGGTCGGGGGAGCTCGGGAAAACGCAGTTGTGGGATAATGTCTTGTTTCCCCTGAGTCTGCACTTCTGTGCGCATCTATGTCTTCCTCTGTATGCAGACCTAACAGGAAAAAATTATTACCTATACCCCTGCCACCTCACCCTCCAAACTCTGCTGGGCTCTGTGAAAAGAGAGATGGTGTTCCTGCAAAGGCTTCTGTTCTGCCATGTTCCCCGACGGGTCTCCAAGGGCAGGTTGGAGAGTAGGGGCGAGTGGAAGGTAACCTGCTTTGTCTGAAGGAGCCACACACATGATCGCGTGTGTGAAGTGAAGGTTCCACTGTCCTTGGCGATGGCTGGCTGGGGACCATAAGAAGGTGCCAAATAACCATTTGCAACCTTAAATGGAACTGTCTGGGTGAGCTAGCCGGTGAGGACTCTCAGCTGGGTTCCTCACCCTCATTCTAGAGCTGCTTTCCTAGGAGTTGCTTCAATTGGCTTGACTTACATGGTGGATTACTTTCTTCTGGTCTAATTAAAGAGTCTCTCGTCACTGATGTTTGGGAAGAGAGCACTTTGCCTTCGTGCTGGTGTGGGGAGTCCTGTAAAACTCTCCCATTGTTTTGCAGACAGCATCGTCCTGTGCCCAATTCCCCTTCCCCTTCCCCTTCCTCCTTCCTGAAGTCAGCACAGGTGGTGTGAAAGGCACAGTTCATGAAGTCGGACAGACTCAAACACATCAGCTAAACGGGCTGTTCTTAAGGACAAAGCATGGCCCATCTGACTCTTAGAAAATCTAGTTCAGATAATCAAATTTCCCCCACAGCAGTTTACCTTTCCCTTTTCATTTTTTTCTTCCTTGGAAGTCACAGCTCCAACTGGTCCCTTTTTTATTATTTCTCGGTAATGGCAGCATCTGGGTTTTATCTAAGAACAGGCTTCCAAATTAGAGAGGGTGCTGTTCACGTGTGTCAATGGAGCCAACAAGATTCTCCTTTCCAGGGATCACCCAATAATTCTTGAATGCTACACTCAGGACGAAGCAATTAACGTGATTCCATCAGCTGACTGCCATGCTTTCACCATCCTGCAGTTTAATCTTTGTAGCATGCATTTTGAGCCCAGACTCCAGCTGGCGTAAAAAGCTTCCACTCTGTGTACAGCATTTTCCACAGTTGGAAAAAGAAATTCATTTAAGGCACATACATTCCTTTACTAGCAATAGGCTATTGACATTTTTAACGAAATCAAGACTGTGCTTAAAGCAAAATATCTGTGTAATAGAAATCGTTATACTAATAACAATGGCCAGGAGTCCAGAAGGCTTATTGCTCAGTAGGTATCAGGAATGATAGAAAAGCATTTAACAAGCAGTGTGGCGTGGGCACCGACCAATCAGAACTGACCTTGGCCTTAACCCTGCAATAGGATAGCTGAGGTCTGTTGCTATGCTGGGCGGCAAGCCTGTAGCTGCTGAGTCATGGGGAAGCTTGAGGCGTCTTGGAGCCACAGACGGTGCGGGTATGGGGGGGTGGAGGAGGGCAGATGTGCTCAGGGAAGCTATTTACTAACTGGTAGGGACACGTCCCATGTTTGAACAGCCGGCGCAGACGTACAGGTACATCTGCACTGTCCAGGCTTGGGGCTACGGCCCCTATTTCCACCACACCCCCGTGAGCGAAGGTCCTGCACTCATATACCTTTTACGGATGAGCAAATGAAGGCTTACAGAATTTAACGATCTTGCCCAAGATCACACAGTCCCTACAAGGAAATAACTAATTTAAAAAAAATTAATAAGAGTTTTCGGGGAGCAGTTTTAGGTTTATGGAAAAATTGAGTGGAGGGTAGAAAGAGTCCCCCTCCCCCCCTCACCTGCCCACCTTCAGTTTCTCTGATAACATCTTGCATTCGTGCAGTACATTTGTTATATCTGATAAGGTGATATTGATGCAATATTATGAACTAAAGACCACACTTTGCATTAGCGTTCCCTCTTTGTGTTATACATTCTGTGAGTTTTGACAGATGTATATTGCTACGTCTCCAACATTAAAATATCACACAGAATAGTTTCACTGCCCTAAAAATCTGTGCTTCTCCGCTCCTCCTATTCCTCCCACCTTCCCTTCCCCCCACCTCTGGCAACCACTGATCTTTTTACTGTCTGCACAGTCTTGCCTTTTCCAGAATGTCATATTTCTGGAATTATACTGTAGGCAATCTTTTCAGATTGGCTTCTTTGCTTAGTAATGTGCATTTAAGTTCCCTCCATGTCTTTCTGTGGCTTGACAGTTCATTTCTTTTTATCCCTGAATCATGTTCCACCGTCTGCATGTACCACCATTAGTTTTTCTATTGAAGAACATCTTGGTAGTTTCCAAGTTTTGGCAATTATGAATAAAGCTGCTATACACGTTCCGGTGCAGGTTTTTGTGTGGACCTAAGTTTTCAACGCATCTGAGTAAACACTAAGAAGCTTGACTGCTGAATCATACGGTAAGAGTGTGTTTAGTTTTGCAAAACTGGCAAACTGTGGAGAAGGATGACAGGACACTGACTCCAGTGCATCTTTCTGAGTTCTCTTTCCCTTTCACTACCTCGGAGCTATTTTACAACACTGTAAATTATAGGCAACTAATAATAATGAAAACGATTCTTGTGCACAGAATTACAAATCAGCTGTGTCTGGTGGAATGCAACTGACAACTGCCCTGTGGATGGACTGCTTTAAAAAAAAATCTATTTGTAAATTCACTTCAGCATTCCTTATCTTCCACTGTCTATATTAACTTGAATTCTCCTTTGAACCAGCTGAAATATCTTACTGGCTCAAAGATCTCCTTTAGGTTCCTCCATTTCCACTCCCCTTGACATGCGTTTATTTTATATTGGTGTGACACTCATGATTTTAACCTTAAAATTATCTTTTAACAGAATTATTTTGTGTGTGTACATCAATATAATCAGAAACAATGTCAGCTTATTTTACTATTGTGGTTCCTTTTCCGTAACTTAGGTGCCCACAACATTAGCTTGTCAACCTGTGTGGAAATTCTGGGCTTTCCCTAAACTCACCTGACTGACTGGCTACCTTTTAAGATTCATGTTGAGATGGTCCTTCCCTTGTTCCTTCCCCAGTGCTACCACCGCATCACCTCTCATTTCCCTCTGAAATGGTTTTTCTCTTTTTCTGCACAGTTGAGATTCTCTAGTTATTGCTTCTATAAGAAACAAGGAAGTAGTAAAAGGGGAATATCCGATAGCAGCCTAATTAAGAAGAATTTTAGAACTGAATTTGCCTGCAATGCTTCACATGCCTGACTGTGTTGTGTTCTGGGGATTATTCAGGACACTGCTCCCTCCTGCCAGCCCCAGGCTCCCCATCATTGCTCATAGTTTGATCCTGATCTGACTATTCAGTGAGATGACACTTTAGAAATATGTCTTTGTCTGCATGAGAAGTGTTGTTAAAATACTCCTGGTAGAACGGAAAGTCGAAATTGTTGATTAAACAGTAACTCTGAGAACCGTGACATTTCAGAGGAGAAAGATTTCAGGCATAAACTATCCAATCCCTTCATATGACAGATTTGGAAACTGAGTTCCAGAGAAATAAAATGTCTTGGCCACAGTGACATAGCTGACTGTGGGCCTTGCTAGGAAGAGGGCTACACACTCATTTCCATGTCAGTTCTCTTTCCATGACATACAGCATTTCAATGACCTTGGCCTTCAAGAACTCCAGTGAGCACAGTAGTTAATAATTATAGCACGACACGTATTATTTTCCCGAACTTCTCTGATCTTATGAAATCATGCAGTTTATAAAAGCTTATTGTTTAACTCATTTGAAGGAAAAATCAAGGGCAAGGGCAATGGTAGCAAATTGGCATTTAAATTACAACTCGTGGAAATAAATTTTCAGCTACTACCAGGTTTTCGCTGTTGTTCTCACTAACTGGACTAGATCACATGACTGTCAAACATCCCGCTTCCTTCGCGGACGAAGACCCTCCGGATAGCTCCTGGGCTCGCTGAAGTTAGGCAGGGTTGGAATGGATGTTGATCACATGTTTGTTTGCCTACTGAATTCAACAGTTAACGACGAAGAAAACAGTCCATTATTAAGAGCCCTGCATTTAATATCTCTCATTTGCATTCAAATTATTATTTTTAGTTGAAAAGGAAGTTTGAGGGGGAAAAGTGGATAATATTCTGGCTTCATTTTTTAGAAAACCTTAAGCCTAGAGGCTCTTGGACTTGAAAGCCTCTTGAACTTTCAAGAAAGACAAAGAAAAACAGGTATTGCTTAATGCGGCTAACTGGACCCAGTTGGTCGTGTTTACAGGAAGAGGCACATATCATTAGGAACAGCCAGTGGAGAAGAGCATAACCTAATCAGTATCAAGGACCTGGAAGATGGGTGCTTGCTCCTCCCCAATCTGATCACGAGGCTACCATCCGCTGCCTGGGGGACCTGCACCTTTAGGTTCCCCCATCTCCACTCCCAAGTTTACACCCAGAGGTGCCAACCATGCAGGGTAATCCACTCGCTTACTGGTTTCCCATCTGATGAAACGTGAGGACAGAAAGTATCTGCTTCTGTTACAGAGATCTAGTATATTCTTTTAATAACAGGCTTTGAAAGTGCCTTTCCTCTGTCATAATTCACTGTGTGACCTGAGTAATCCTGAACCCCCTGGGGATGGTGTTGAGTGAAAATCTGCTTCATACAGTATCTGCTGAACTCAATAGTAAAGCCCTTGCCTTCTGATTCTCAACCTTGCAGGGGTAAGGGGTTGTTTAGTTAGAAAACATTGGTGCCTACGTGGGAAGCAGCTCTAGGTAAATGGAAGGTGATGGATGACTTAAAGGTAGTTCAAACACACTTATGCCATTTACTGTAAGCTGGGTCCAGAATGGGAGGAACCCCAGTCATCTGTGTCCTAGTTGCAGACTCATGCAAAAGAGATGCCTTGTGTCAGTGGGAAGTGAGCCACACACTGGGAAGCCATGCTGTTCAGGAGGGCAGGTCTGTGCCCCAACCCACAGGCGGGGGCCCATATCCCGCTGTTGACATATGGTGCCCCATCATTAGCCAGATGGCGGAAATGCTGGAAATCTCACCTGGGCTGTGGGAAGCAATTAAGACAGGCAGGGCGAGGATCAAAGCTGGTGTGTGGCTGGGGGCCAGGGCCCGTGGCCGACATCAGCATCACCTCAGCCATCCCCACCTCTACCCGTGTGTTAGAAGACAGCTCCAACGTCATACAATTCCCTCTGTGCCCAAAGGAAACGCCAGGGGTTCAGGACAAAAGCTTGCTGTGCATAAAAAGCGGGATAGTTTTTTGAGATTGCATCACAGCACAAACTACTTCTCTTGAGATTTTTTTCAATAAAGGTTTGTTCAGAGTCAGAGTTGATTCTTGATCAGCCCTAGCGGTTTCCAAGAGCCTCTAATACCTTTGAAATTGTGTGTAAAACAGTGTATGTAGGATTTGATGCTCATTTTTCTGGGGAGAGGATATAGTTCTTGCTAAAGAACCTCAAAAGATCTGTGACCTCACAATATTTTGTAGTCACTGATATAGAAGCCAGTGGAACCCCCCAGCCTTTCTGATCATGGCAGAAAGAATCCTGAAGGGTCACTGCATGAAGCTGGTGGGAGGTAACTCATGGTTTTGTATTTTGCCTGTTCCCTAGGTACTTCTATCACCCTCCAGCTGGCCCAGGGTGCACTGCCTGTCCTGTTCCAGAGACAAGTAGTTAAACCATCTCAGGTTCCTCCCACCAGCTCCCAACGTAGCCCTTACCCACATCAGCGCTGTGAGCCAGCACCCTGAAGGGTATCCTTTTAATAAGGTCATACTTGGGCAGAAAGCAAATGACCCATACTGATGCAAGGACAGAAGCAGACATCGCAACAGAGTAGGCCATGGTGTAGTCAGTGACTTCTAGTGTCATGAGGGACAAGGAGAACACAACGGATAGGAAATGGAGACCCGAGTCCCAGTCCACATTCTGCACTGGCCAGCGCCTAGCATTAGGCAATCCATCCTCGTGTGTTTATTTCAGTTTCCCAATCCATAGAATGGAGAAGTTAGACTAGATTCCTGGGGCCTCCCTGGCTGAGGACATGACAGTCTGTGTACAAACTTCGTGGTGGGGCCCTGTCTGCAGACAGGTCCTGGGAGAGGAACTGGTCTTTTATTAGGAGCTGGTTTATTCTTCTATGGTAAACACCAAACTATGTGTTTTTAAGGCATGTCAGATTTTGCAATCCATAGGAGGATTATAAGCAAATACATACATCCAAGAAGAAAAACATCACTTGTGGGCAGCATCGAGATTTCAGAGATGGGTTATGTGCTCGTTAGGGCTGAAAGCCAAATATTGAGTATTTCTGATTATAATGGGGTGCCTGCTCTGTGATTAGGAAATATTGTTCATACATCTCCCTTCCCACCTGCAACCTCCAGTTCTCTCTTAGGTGGTAATATACATGTAGATTCTTGACTCTTCAGCACATAATCCCTATGGTGTCTGAATCGGTCCTTTGGCATGTGAGTCCTCCTTAGGTCTCCTGACTTTTTCACTCCAGGCTCAGAGGAGGCCTCTGAGTCCTTTAATCCATCCTGGACTCCTTCCTTCTCAACTCCTCCCTGTTGCTGGATGTCACACCTCTGATCATTCGCTTCACCCTCACCCCCTTCCTCCTTCTGGGCAGACCAATCTGCCCTCCCTGAGGGCTTTTCTTTCTTCCACCAGAATTTCTCAGACCTTCCCTACCTCAAACATTAACCCAGTTTCTTGGCTCTATTTGTCTTTTTAGGCACTTTTAAGTCTTTTTCCTTTCCCCAACCCCCAAATCCTTGGAGTAAATAGCTTACACCTACAATTTCTACTTCCTTTGCCGCCTTCTTGCCTCTGCCATGTGGATGTTCATAAGCTGTCCTGGAACTGTTCTCTCCAAGCAGAAATTTCCATTCTCTCCTCCCCTTTGTGTCTGGCCTTTGAGACACCACAGGGCAGAGACAGCGTGGCCCTCCATCCACCTCCGGTGCTCAGTGCCCAGCGTTGACTGTGACTTAGAAGCGGTACAGCAAACCATCCCTGAGCACTGAAGCTGTGACGCCCCTTCCTCCCAGGTATTCCTCATTCATCCATTCCTCTGCACGCCCTGGGTCTTCTCGTGATCCAAGCCCTCCTTGTCGCCCCTCTTGTCACCAGAGCGACATCTTGGCTCGTTTCTTCACCTTCACTTCTAAATCAGCCTGCAGAGAGCTGGATCACTTCAGTCTCCCTCAGGCCCCCGACAGTTCCCCGGTGACCATGGATCCAAGCTCCATCTCTGCAATGGGTAGTTTTAAAATGTAATTAATCGCTTCAGAAAGAGTTATAGATGCACAAGTGAGACACTGAAACTGAACAAAAAGGTACCAGAGAAAAAGTCTCTCTCCTCCCATTCTCCCAGTGTCCTTTCCCACGAGCACTGTCGGCAGGTTCCCGTACATCTTTGCACATCCTTGCACAAATATTCGTGCATGCCGTGCTCCCTGATTGGACTACAGCTCATCACCATATGTGGGGACATGTCTTGAATCCGGCCATTTGGGCTGGGGTTCTGTTTACCTACTGGACGTTTCTCCCGGAGCCGGGCTCTACCATACATACTCCCAACCCCTGGTTTGTTTGTTTCAACCTGAGACTATCCTTGTTCTTACTAGATTGTCTGGGGCTTCTGGTGGCCGTGCCGGACCTGCAGATGACACCCCGCTGCTTCCCCCAACACACACACACACACTGTGGCTACTCTGAGGGATTCCAGCCTTGTTTACACTTCCTGCAGTGAAGGTCCTTTCTGGTCAGCCATCCAGTCTTAATCACACTAATCCTGACTTTGCTCTTTCTGCACCAAATAGAAATTGAAGAAAGTTCTAACCGGTTTGGCTTTTGAACCGCAGTGGATTGTGCTCCCCGTTAACCTGGTTTGCCAGGGGATGACAAGCAAGACGATGTTCCTTTGTTTCTGCACTACCCCTTCATCGTCCAGCTTTAGTTCTAAATCCAGCTACGACCCTTCTTCAAATGAGGCACTGGAATGATCTGAGATGGAACTCGAGGTTGTCCATGTCTACTGTTTAAACCCTGTGCGCATGAACAGTGATAGCATCTGTGTGAAGAGAGCTGAATGTCCGTATAGCCAGAGTGCATTTCCTACCAAACCCGGAGTGGGCAGCCGCTCCGAGAGCCTCCCTCTAGTTCTGTGTCTGATGAGGCAGTAATGACAGCCTTGAGTTCAGAAACTATCCCTGCAATGGCATCAAGAGTCTTAAAACTGCCTTTGGGGAACATATAAATTACTGTTTTAGTTAGATGTGAAGTACCTTGATTACAAATAGGAAGATTTCTTTGTTCTTTTAAAATCTACCTAATGAACAACATGTCTAGAATGGTATTTACTGAGACACTTGGCCTCATTTAAAATATTGATTTGGGGGTAAATTTTGATCTGTTATATATTATAGTTATGTTATATATACATGTATTACATATTATGTATGTTATACATGTGTTAACATATATATCACAAGCACACATTATATATTATGTTTCTTTTATATATATGTATATATATGTATATATTATGTTTCTCAGTGTGTGGCCCAAGGATAACAGTCTTGCAAGAAGAGATTTATTGGTCAAATATATGTAAGAAAAACTAGATGTACACTATTTTCTCTCTCTTGTATATTTACAATGCATGTTAGCACATCAAAGACTCTGAGAGGTCCCAGAGTAAAATATCTTCTAAACTTTTTTATAAACCCAAACTTATTTGGCAATGAAACGCATTCTACACAAGGCCTATTAACAGCTTAAAAACCTAGGTTCCGAGAGACATATACTGAGTAGTGCTGCTTCAGTTTGTCCATGCAAGTTAAACATTTATTTATAAACAAAAAATTGGTTCCCTTAAATATTTCATGTATCCATTATATTACAAACCAATAACCTAATATGCATTATATTATAAACCAATAACATAATATAATGAATAGGTGAAAATATTTAGGGAACCCATCATAGTAAAGATATTCTCTAATCTTACTTATGACCTAATATTTACATTTGCATCTTTAAAAAGCCAGTTACTTAAAAATACACTTCTTCATAAGTTTAAGTCCTATTAGCTGGTGCTTTTTGTCCTTATTTCCCAGTAACTTTCCCCCTGATATCCTTTTTTTTTTTTTTCTTTCTTCCAGGGAGGGGAGGTAACTAGGTTTATTTATTTATATATTTATTTATTTTGATGGAAGTACTGGGGATGGAACCCAGGACCTTGTGCATGCTAAGCATGTGCTCTACCACTGAGCTATTACTCGCCCCCCCCCCAATCTTCTTAAGAAACTTCTGACAGGAACCAGAAGGTCAGCTATTGATTACTGATATTTTTTCCCTTACAATTTATTTAAGGTGATATCAACCTCATTAAGCCAAAGAAATTCTTTTTGTTACAATCAGTTTCTCACCTGAGTGGTCCAAGCTATAGTTTCCCTCATAGTTTCCTTCAAAACACTATTATGTCTCATAAGTGCTAGGTCAGAATGCCGTCTTCCTGCTACACAATGGGTTATAATACCTTATATATACAGTTTAAAAAGTATTGTTTAAACATAAACATCACACAAAATTGGCATTTTATCCTAAGTCCAAGTGTATCTATGAACTAGAACAGAGATTAAAGCCCATAAAATTCACTCATTCACAGACAGCTCCACTCTTGACTTTCAGAGGACGGTTCTAGAAGGCGGCCTCTTCGAGCCTGCTATCTTGATGGCCCAGATTTGGTGGTTTCTTTATTTAGCGGGAGCTGCAGAGGAAAGGAGGATGTAAGTGAAGTCTCCCTGGTCTAGGAGCTAGAGCCCTGCCTTGTCTCTGGGAGAGCAGGGAGGAGGAGGCAGAGCAGGGTCTGTCACAGGGCAGTAGTTGCTGTTACTTTGCTCCCTGAGAAGTAAAAATGAGCCCCTCGGAGGGGACTGAGGATTTCTGTCGGGAGGTTGGAGTGGAGAGGGCAAAATGGCTGGATTTAGACAGTAGTCAGCTGAGAAATATTTTAAAATCCAAAGGCAAGCAATATTTTCTTTACAGATTTATGATAAATTCTGGAATGAAAATGCCTAGCAAACAGACATGGGGTGGGGGTGGTGACCCGAATAGCCCTTATGCTCTCACAGACATGAGGCGTTACATTCAACTACAGTTGGTGTGAACAGAGCTTGAGAGAAAGCTTAAAGGCAGGTAGCTGGAATTAAGTCTGACTAACTCTCTTTTAAGAGAACCAAAAATCTGAGCAAGTGGTTCGTAGGCTTTCTGATTTCACAGGTAAGTCGGAATAAAAATTAATTTGGGAGCTGACTCTAGGAGCCGACTTTTTTTTCCCAAGTAAGAATATATTAATTTGACTAGAATTTATTATTACCATTGTTTTATTTTTTTCTACTAGGAAAAAATAGCAAAGCACAGTCTCACATTTACATACACAGTCCAATATTTATATACAATTCTTAAAATTGAGTGCATTTAGCTTTAACGAAAAACCCAGGACAGGGTCCTAATTCTTCTCAAGTTTGCCAAGCTTGCTTTACCAGATGAGTGTTTTGGAATACTAGAAAAAAAATCTCCTAAACATGCCCAAAATAGTATTATTGATTATCTTCAGAGCAATTTACATTGGTGTTATTTGTTGTCTTATAATACATAAATATTTCAGTCAGACAACATTATTTATGGAACTATCTAAGGAAAAAAAGTATTGAGCGCTGTCTTTGATGTACTAAAAATAGAACCCACATACCTGGATCATTTACAGATAAATATTTACAGATACAGTACAGAGAGAATACTTTAGTACTGAGAGCTTGTGGAGAGAGTAGCCAGAAAACGGTGGTGTTAATCAGGGAACATTCTTGTTCTTTTTTTAGGAAAGAGGGAACTGAAGCTGAGAGGTTGGAGAATAGCAAGGTAAAAAGATGTAAATAAGCTCTGATTCTTCCTGCCTTGGGGGGTCAAATGCCTATTGTTATTTGCCTAGGGGTTTGAAGTGTTTTTGCTTAAATTTTCAGGAGTAAGGCGGGTGCACTCATCTCGCTGTGGCTGGAGGGGGCTGTCGGGACCATGAAAGACACACCTGGCTGACCACGCCCACTTCTTCAGCCAATGTTTTGATCTCCCTCCAAAAGAGAATTCCCAGTGATTTTCTGAGAAGGTGCTGTGGGTTGAATAGACCTACTCAAATCAGTCTTCCATTCTTAATAAGTGTGATTCTTGTAAGCTTGTTCACAATTCTATTTTCAGGTGAGCATGAAAGAGCTGGGTCTTAAATGTGGAAGAGTCTCTATGATCTTATATGTTTTCTGAGCACAAGAATTAAAAAAAGATAGGCTCCAAAATTTTTTGATTTATTGATGAAACTGATCACTCTTCTCTTAATAGTCAACATTTTAAGCATAGAATATTTCTATTTCCCCCACTTTCTCAATCATTTGAATTCTGTTAACTTTGTGAAATGATTGGAAGGTACTAAAGACAAAGCATGAAAAAAATCCGCTGCCATCATCCAAATAGTTTGTAAAAGATTATTTGTGGACCATTCAAAAATAGGGCTATGAAGGAAAATAAGATGGAATAAAGACTGAAATATGGTAAATTAAATACATTAATTAGAATTCTTGGTTGCACTGAGAGAAAACCAAATAAAATTGACTTAAGCAAACAGTAGAATGTCTTATCAATACATTACTGGCTATCTCAGAGAAACTAAAGATAAGGGTCAGGAACAGTCAGAATCTAGAGGTTGAACACATTCAGGATCCTCTCTGATCTTCTGAGTGTTCGATCATTTGGTCAGAAGTCCACATCTGGAATAACCAAGATGGCTAGCTGGATGGAGGTAATAACACAGCTGTTATCAGAGGACTGACTATACGAATGGCATGGAGAAAGTAGAACAGGAAGAGGGTTCTGTTTTCAGAAGAAATGAAAAGGGTATTGAACAAAGCAGAGATGTCCACCTTATTGAAAAAACAGTGAAGGAGCAAGACAGCAAGAGAAAATGGCTTGTCAAGTTTCCTGACTATTTATAAATAACTAAGATCAGTTTCAAAGGTAAAGTACTCTCTCCCATTTTAAGGAAAAATTTCTTTGTTCAGGGACATCATGTACAGATAAATATTTACAGATATAGTATAGAGAGAATACTTTAGTACTGAGAAAGATGTATCAACAAATGGCAACCTGTAAAACACTTGGTCTGTTGTGCAATGCTTAATTACTAATCTTCATTGTGCACTCATTATATGCAAAGTACTCTGGGATATGGGAAGGAAGTTACAAAGATGAATAGGTCCCTTCCTCTAATTTGGAGAAGGTTAAGTAAGCTATAATAACTAGGTCAACCTAACATAAGGACAGATTATTTGTTACAAAGCAAATTCTTAACTTATAGTCCTATCATTTCCTCTAAGAAAGAATTCATGGTCTTAAAAAATTATGCTCTACAGGATGCATCACTACAATTCATGGGCCAGACTAAGTTTGCAGTCTTTCAGAAGATGTCCTCAACGTTACCCTGCATGCTGATCACACTGACCACCACCTGGTTTTAGCTTAAGATTTTCAAGTGAAATTTTTTTCTGTCTCTCTGTTTCCCACTGGCTTTTGGGGAAAGACCAGTGAAGAAACGGAATGGCAGGTTAGTTTTCATAAGTACACTTTCATTTTCATCATCATCATTATTACTATTTTCCAGCCTGGCTTTTAAGTCTGGGAGGCAGAGGGGAAAATGAGTTGGTGAGAGAGGAGGTTTTGAGGGGGGAGGATACCAGCAGGTGGCGCTTGTCTCCTCCTCCGAGGTTAGAATGTTGTCTCATTCTAGAATCCTGTAGGAATCAAGGGCTACTTACCATGCGCGCAGTGTGACAGAGATCACGCCACACTTCAGATCCAGCCTTGTGCTCAGGCCATCACCTCTCTGCATTACCACTTAAAAAACCGCCTTCCATGTTCCAAAGGTTGAATTATTTTTGCACTTGACCCGCATCCTTACTTCCCCTAGCTAAGTCGTTCATAGGGACGCTCAAGCTTTGGGTATAGAGCAAAAATAAAGGCCCCAGAGAGTCGGAGCCGAAACTTTGGAAAGGAGTGGGACTGTCCCAATCTTCCAGCTGGTCTGCCTTTATAGTGTCAGACGTTTTGCCGCCTTCAGTGTGCCAGCGTTGGTCTGGGCAGAACGTGAATTTGCTTGCAGGCGGACACATCAGCCCCATGCCCCACAGGGCCACGAAGTGCACAAAGACAACTTGACGGTACCTGTGAGCAGGCTCAAACTCTGGCTGAGTTATGAGCTGCGGGGGTTGGGGGGGGGCTGTCACTGGTTTTCTGACCTCTTCAGCACCACTCAGTCTGGGGCTGAGTCGGCCACAGCCAGCATGTCTTCCTCATGTGACAGTGGATTCTGTCCACCATAAAAACTATTCTTCCTTTTGAAAGTCCTTCCTTTCTGTGCCTGCAGTTTTCTACTGTCGCTCAGAAAACCTTCTGCCCTACTCCTATTTGTAGCGGAATCCGGCCCTAGAGTTTACAGTTAGGAGGGCAACTCTACAGTCTGAAGTTTCTACTTTTGAATCCAGTTCCGCCTCTGACTGCATCGGTGACCGCAGACAAGTTTCGTAACTTCCTCTGTAAACTGGGGGAAACAATTTTTCCACTCATGGGGTCTCTGGATTAATAAGATCATTAATGTATACGACCTAGACCAGTCAGAGTCATTGTAGGTGCCCAAATGCCAGGGGTTGTCTGTTGGCCTAACTCCACAGTGAAAAACTGCCCCTTGTGGAATTCTGGGTCAAAAAGCCAGAATAATTCGCAGAATTGAGATAACCTCTCACCTGTGACTTCACTGTTTTGCAGACCTCATCTATTGCCTTCTCAGACCCCCTAAAACCTTTTGTCCCCTAAAGCCCCCTGGGCAGCAAAAAGAAACCCAGAGAGGAGTTCGGCGTCTGAATCAAAGCAACCCCCGTGCAGGTCCAGCGCCCCCATGTATCGGGATAGCCGGGCGGAGCGCAGCGAAGCAGCCGGGCCAGCGCGGCGGGCGGCGTTGGAAGGCTCGGGGCCGGGCTGACGGCTCGGGGAAGGAGGAGGAGAGAGCAGGCGGCGGAGGAGGGGAGAGCCGCCGAGAGGAGGGAGCAGAGGCGGGAGGAGACACATGCGCGCTGCTTGCCGCCGCCGCCGCCGCAGTCCTTAGCTTCCCGGGGACAGGAAACCTTCGAGACCGAGCTGCCACTGCCGCCTCCCCGTCTGCCCCCAATTCTACGCGCCTGCCACACCCTCCTCCCCTTGTTCCAGCATCTTCGGTGGAGAACTGCAGGGACCCGGGCTGCCGTCTCCCACTCCTGGGGGAAAGCTCTGACCCCCCCGCAGGAGCGGCGGGGCGGGGTAGGGGGGGCCCGGGAGAAGATGGCGACGCCGGGAAGCGAACCCCAACCTTTCGTCCCTGCCCTGTCGGTGGCTACTCTGCACCCACATCATCATCCCCACCACCACCATCAGCACCACGGAGGAACTGGAGCCAGCGGCGGGGCCGGAGGAGGCGGTGGTGGCGGCGGCGGCAGCGGGGGCTTCAACCTGCCCTTGAACAGGGGGCTGGAGCGCGCGCTGGAGGAAGCGGCCAACTCCGGGGGTCTGAACCTCAGTGCCAGGAAACTGAAGGAATTTCCCAGGACCGCGGCCCCCGCGCACGACCTCTCGGACACGGTGCAGGCAGGTGAGAGAGGGCTGAGGGCGGGCAGTGGGTATGGGTGACTGTCGGTCTGTCATGCCTTCACCGACGCGGTGGCCAGTCAGAGATCTGGCCTCGCTGGGGGTCCAGCGGCCTGTGCTCTCCCGAGTTAGGGACCCGCGTGGGCGGTCCGGCCTTGCGGCGCCTGGAGAGCTGGGGTGTGCCGGGCCGCTGCGCCCGCGAGTGCGCGTGTCTCCGGCTCCCTACCCCGCGGCTGCCGCGCCGGGGAAGTGACCGCGGGGCTGGAGCTTGCGGGCGCGCCGCGTTCGCGCAGTGGAAGCGGGAGGTTTCAGGCGGCCACGGCCGCTTCCTGGGCCCCGCGCGGGGGCTGGGGACCCGGGCGCCGCGTCTGCGCCTCCGGCCCGGGCAAGCCCTCTTTGCGTCGAGGCCCTGCTGGGTAAACCCAGACAAAGGTGGCGCGCCCTCCGCCGACCCGTGGGCATCGGCGCGGTGCCGCGAGGCCCCCTCGGCGACATCGCCGACCGATCCGACAACTTGGTGCCGACTGCGAGGAGGTGCCGAGGTTTTCTCTTCCTGCGCCTGTGCGAGGAAGGAGCCGTTCTGATGGTCGCGAATCCGAATCGCAGCCGCTTCGCAAGGCGGTCTCCCTGGTTCCTAGCCTCTAGCCAACCGCCCACGCCGTTTGGTTCCAACCATCGAGGCCACCTAGTTCTCAGTAACCCGATCTTTGCGGGGGCCCTGGAAGGGACGGCATGGCATATTTTTTTGAAGAGTAATTAAAGTGAGCCGGTTTTCCTCTGTGAGCCCGACAAGTTGTAACTCGCGCCAAAGAGCATACAGCGTTTTCAAGTTATGTCATGTGTTGACATATTTCTGAGACGTCTGCTTTCACTTTGGTAGCTGGAGTTACTGGAGCGGGATCTATAAACAGGAAGGAGGGTGGTGGAACGCGATTCGGGCCTTGGGATCCCTACGGAACTGACTCGGTTCCCGACCGTCCGGTTTCAGCTCCTTGGGGGAAGGTTTGTATCTTGGCAAGCGCCCTGCATTTCCCAGAGCAATGGGCGCCCCATTTTGGAACCACCGCCAAGACCTCCAGGCTGTCATCACATTACCAGCCGAGTGTCAGACCCCTTGGATCCTGGATGGCTTGACTGTCAGCTCCAGATCTCCTGCGGGAAGAGGGGTGGGGGAGGGAGCAAACGGTTGCTTTTGGAGCTAGGTTTCCTGTGCTCCTCCCCCTTAATTGAATACTCATTTATTAAGAGTCCTAATGAACATTTTGACAGAGCTCTGAGTTCACCGGAGGCAAAAAGGGCTCTTCAGGGTCATTAAACTTTGTAATTTGGATTCAGGGGTAGTCAGGAATGGGCAAAAAGGAGGGAATTTCCAGAGCTGAGCTGTCAACAGCTGGGGAGTCTCTTGATAGGACCTCTTAGTTGCATTTTCTCAACTAAAGTTATTCCAAGAATGGCTTGAATCATTAACTTAAAAAAAATTCCATTGTTAAGTTCTTCCCTTTTGCCATAGAGCCATGAGCTATGGGAGGGTTGGACATGACTGCAAAAATGGAGCTGGCATGACCAATAGTAGTATGTGTTTGTACATTGGCTGGGGTGTGCGTTCACAGTTGTTCCTCTGCTTCCGTTATTTTTTTTTTCCCTCTGCTTCAGTTATGCTGACGTTTATTTCCAAAGATGAGTGAACTTGATGTGTCTGCTCTGCTGGCATTTCTTTGAGAAGACAGGTGCTTTGAAAAGCAGAGACCACCTCTTTCAGTTAAGACCTTACCATGTGGGGCATGTGTGGCAATGCTTTAAAAAGATTCCTGTTCTCCTGTCTTGCTTGTTTATGGCGAGCTTTGGTTGTGAATTCTGCAAGTTTGTAATTACGAACCTCACTTGCATATGTCTGATGCTCAGAAAATTCTAACTGGTGAAAACTTGTAGACTTAAGGTTTACCTGTCAAAAAGGCAATATTAATTATGGGAGGGGGAATGGCATGAAAGTTTGTAGAAAGTTAGGGCAACACTGATAAAGAGTATTCAGTATAGAGTTATTTTTCCTGAATGAAGTTTCAGTATGCAAATATGTTAAAGAATTGCTTTTGTAAAACATCTTTGCCTCAGGTCAAAGCTGAGTGTAAACCAAATGCATTCTGCCCTCTGTTCTAAAGAAATATTTATTGAGCACAGTTCCTTATTTGGAAGAGCAAAACTCAATATAAAGCAAGAGTTAAAATTATGTCCAGTTTGCACAGTGTTGACATTTCCTGCGTATAAAGAGTTCTAGTAGAGCAGAGAGTATGAGTAATAACATATACAATAAAGATGGTCGTTTCTCCTGGGTTAATATTAGTTTACAGAACATCTCTTCAAATCAGAAGGGCACTGGAGATCCTTAAAGACCTAAGATGTAAAGTGGACTTTTTCATAAATTGTAAGACAGGGAGTGACACAGAAAGCTTCTTCTCACTGTGTAGTTGTATAACACAGGCCATTTGGTTTAGGTCTTGTAAAAATAACTCTTATGGCTGCCGCCTAAAGCAGAAGTGCGCTCTTGGGCAGCGTAGCTTATCTGAACTGAGCTGAAAACCAAGATGTAAATACAGAAATATAGAGGCCCTGGGCCACTCAGTAGGTGTCTAAGCTCTGTCAATCTAGTGCATACACATTTTTCATAGGGAAAAATAACCTTTCAGGCCCTCCCCCTCACTTTGAGCCTACTGGTTTACTCGTATTTGAGTCAAAATAGTTTGGTGTCAGGGTCTAGTCTTTTTGCAGGGGAGAAGGGGAAAGAAAGGCTGCTCCACGCAGGTGTGCTGGCACAGTGACACGGGCTGAGTGGGAGAAGCCGAGAGGAAAGAGCCACGATTCGCGCTCGGTGTGTGCTCCTCGCTGGGTTCCGAGTACTTTATCTGCGTTTTCCCTCCCAGTCCTCGCTGAGGCCTCTTCATATCCTCGTAGACGGTCGGGAAGAGTCAAGTAATAGATGCTCAAGATCATCTCCCTACCTAGAGGGTGAACCAGGGCCTGGACCCTGATGGTTTCACTAGAGCGTGTATGTTTTTGCCCATATTCCTGTTAAACAGGGAAGAGGAGGCTGTCTGGAGATTCATTCAGCCAACATTCATTCCGCAGGTACCTGCCAAGCACTGCCAAGTGCCAGGCACTGTTCTTGGCACTGAGGGTACAGCTGTGACCAGCAGAGAATCCCTGTACCCCTTCTTAATGGAGTTTTCATTTTCTTTCGGGGGAGTGGAGTAGGCAGATAAATGAAGAAGTAGATTTTGCAGGATGAGTAGGAAGAGTTATAGTCTCGTTGCACTATCTTTGTTGAGACATACCCATGCTGCCTTGAGGTGGTTTGTAGCAACAACAGTGCAAACGATGACTAGTAATAAATAGTAACTGAGGTGTAAAATTGGGCCGGATAAAAAGATGAACACAAATATGTGCATCAGGAAAGCAGTCTTTTTTTTTTTCCCCTCTTGTGCTGATTTATAAAGTACCGTCATTTGGGGATAAAGAAGTTCAAAAGGGTGTTTGTATGACTGAAACAAAGCAGATTGAAAAGAGGAGTAAGAAGAAGAAAGAATCTGTCTCAGACTATTTGCAGGAGGTCCTAGAATATAAAAAGAAAGCCCTTGGATTTGGTATGCGGAACAGTGTTGAAAGTAGGTCTCATTAAGGAGAGGGCGGAGTGTGTCATTGCCAGTATCTTTTCAAGGTGGCTGGAAGCAGGAAAGGTTATATGGGAAGTAAAGGGCTTGCCCAGGCAGGAATATAGAAATGCAGCAGGAAAAATACTCATTGCGGTCCTATATGTGCCAATGCGGGCTGCTGTAGGAAATGCAAAATGTAAGCCAGGACAGGCGTGCGTGAGACACGAAGTGACAGGTCCAGGAAGACACGGGAGCCTCAAGGCAGGTCAAGGTGAGATGCCAATAGCATAGATAGATATTGTCTGCAAAATTCAGAGGAAAAGTCCATTTCAGTTGAAGTGATTAGGAAAGACTTTTATAGCAGAGGTGGAATTTGGGTCAGGTTTTGTAGGGTGGCTAAGGTTTTGGATGGGAATGCCCATGAACATTCTGTGGTTGGAAAGATGGCTTGAATGTGTGGAGTGGGAGCCTGACAGCCTAAGATCTGCTGTGAATAAAACAGGAAGAGAGGCCATTTGAGCCTGTGCCCTGGTCATATCCTCCCACCCCGCTGTTGCCATGTGATGGGGTAACAGAGTATAGGACTCTCAGGGCTCTTTGAGAATACTGGGGATGGTTGAGGTTTGCGATACGCCTGTGGGACTAATGCCCTAGTCGGTCTGAGATACCTCTCTCAAATGTGCACAGATGCAAAGAGTCTTCTCTGAGATTTGCAGGTAGGCTTATCTGCTGAAGCCTGACTTCCCGCGTCCCAACACCATCCTAATCCTCTATCAGCCGAGTGCTTGGGATATTAGCACTCTTTAGGCATTGGGATGTGCATAGGACTTGACGAAATCTATTTATTCTCCAAGACAATTCCGTAATTTCGGTTCTAAAGACTTTTCTTTGCAAATATAATGAGACTTGAAATCACATGTGCTTTCTTAGAACATATGTTCTTTTATAGTTCTGTCTAGTTTCAAATTATGTTGCTGCCGTTGAATTAAATTTATTAGTGATTGTTGTAATGATCGTTTATTGTGATAGTCACTGCCATTTAAATGTCTATTCATTACATGTATTCTAACTACTTCTCTGTTCATAAACAATGAGTCATACCCTTTTCCTTCCTATTATTATTTTTTCTTGTTGACCAATTTCTTCCTTGTTAAGGTGTCGAGGACTTATAGTAAAAGATGTTAGAACTGCTAAGACTCTGTATATATGGTGGCTCTGAACCATGTCCAGATGTGCTCTTCCACGTTTCTGTGTGTGACAGAAATGATCTCCACAGAACATACTTCTATTCTCATTGCTTGCATTATAGGATGCTCTTTATTATAAAGACAGGAACACGTTATTTATGTTTCCAGAATAATAGCAGATAACCATAGGCCACAAAGCCTCTGGGAATTTTTGATCTGTGCCAGTTTATAAAGGTCAGCCCGAGGTTTGACCTGCATCATGGAAAGGATTCCGCTGGATAGTCTGTCAGTCCTTGCGACATCTTACCTGATTTTTGGTGAGTGTATGTTATTAGGTAAAAGTTGGGCACACCCCACTGTTTTAAATTTTTTATATAAAATTATTGACTAAGAATTTTTTGGGAGGTGTTTTGTGGCAAACTTGAATGTTTCATGCTGTGGTTTAGCAATTGTTTGGTGGAAGCATTTTTTAAAAAAAATTTTTTTATCTTTTTCTTTTTTTTTACTGAGTTATAGTCAGTTTACAATGCTTTGTCAATTTCCAGTGTAGAGCACAATTTTTCAGTCATACACAAATACCCATATTTTCATTCTCACATTCTATCTCACTGTGAGCTACCACAAGATCTTGTATATATTTCCCTGTGCTATACAGTACAAACCTGTTTATCTATTCTATATATACCTGTCAGTATCTACAAATTTCAAACTCCCATTCTGTCCCTTCTCACCCCTCTCCCATGTCTTTGTCTGATTACTTCACTTAATGTGATAATCTCTGGGTCCATTGATCCATGTGTTTGGTGGAAGCATTTAAAAGGTCTTGAAATCCATGTCGGTGTTGATCAGTGCAGAGGTCAATTTCCTTTTGCTCGTGCTGTCCTGCTGGTGTGACCAAAGGCTTTTTCTATCCTGTTACTCAACTTCATCATTACTTATTTAAACATAAGTTGTTTCCTTCTTTTCTGTGTACTTTTCTATTTTTCCCCTTTTTCGTATAACTTAGAGGAAATCTAGAGGCTTCTGTTATTGCTACTATTTTTTTTTTTTTGGTGGCATGAAAGTTTTTTGCCCCAGAATTTTCAGTTGTTATGCTATTTCAGATAAATTTTTGTGTGGGGGATGTGAATTGTTTAACTGAAAAGGAAGAGGAAAGAAAGAGGAGGAAAAAAAAAGAAGGAAGGAAAGAAAGAAAGAAAGAAGTGAGAAAGAAAAGAAAAAAGGCAGGATTCCATGTAAGCCTTAGTTCAGGAAAGCGAGTTCTGCCAATACAGACGCAAGCTTGAAGCACGTCTGTGTTTTCTTCATCTTAATTTAAGAATTCAGTAGTATTGCTTCCATATTCTGTAGTAAGAAGTCATACATTTGGACACCATCTGTTCCCACAGAGTAATTCAAAAAATCAAGCGAGATTGTTTACATGAACAGAAAGTTGAGGAACTGTGAGAATTTGGCTTCTCTCGCTCACTGCAGCAATGAGGTGGAAGGGAATGCCTTTATCGTTGGGTTTCTGTGTATGTTCAGACTTTTCCCCATTTATATCCTCCTTTACTGGCCGTACAAGGACGAACATTGGGTGGGGGGAAAAACAGAGGGGAACAGTGTTTGATCTGCATAACAGTTTTTTCTTGCTTGGTGAAAAATGATTGCTTCTGTGTTAATAGGAGGTTGATAAAGAGCTGACTTAACTCATGGTACCTGAGACTCTTCCGGGATGTTTGAAGTCACCGGGGTCAAGCTGTACAATTTTGGAATCTTCCTTGGTACTCGCTGCTTTCTTCCTTCTGCTGTGTTTCCTGAGTCTCTTTGCTGGAGGGGGCCCTAAGACCACGTGACTCGAAACAGAGCCTGGAGTCCTCCAGTGGCTCAGTGAGCCTTGAATTTCCCCTTCTGTATTCTCCCCAGATGGGCAGAGAGAGGCTTCATCTTAATTTTCTTAATCCTCTGGCTTCTCCTGTGGCCTCAGCTTTTGACAGCTGACCCCTGCTGTGCAGGCTGCGGAGTTTTGCTTCCCAGTGTGTTCCTCTGATGTTCTTTCCTGTTGTTTGATGCTGAGACGTACAGTGTTACGAGTCGCCTCAATACATCTGACCTGGTTCCGTCAGCTTCGCTCTGATTTGACGCACTTTTTCTCTGCAGGCGACAGTGACAAGTTCAAAGATAGCATCACCCGCAGACTGCCTGTCCTGGCCTTCCTTTAGATTGCCTTCATTTTGCTTTTCCAGGTCATTTCCCTCCCTTCGCCCTCCTCCCTGCCCTGGAAGAGTGTATTTAACCCCATTCGCATTGCACCCAGTCCCAGGCCTGCTCAAGACACACAGCCTCCCCGCCTGCCCTTCCTTGTAGATCTGAGCATCGAAGCAGGCATAGCCTTGAGGTACTTGAGCCTTATTTCCTTATGGCATTTTTTGTTAATTATTGCCTTCCTCTTTGGTACTTTCCCCGTGTGTAAGCTTTTCCTCTGCTGGCCTGTGAGGTCTGGCTAGGCAGGGTTTTTCCTTATTTTCATCCATACCCTCCATGCCTGTCACAGAAAGTGCTAGACTAACATCAGTGCACCGTTCCGTCTCCTGTTTGCTACTCACAGTCTTCTCTCTCTTTTTTAAATTGAAGTATAGTCGGTTTACAATGTTGTGTTAATTTCTGGTGTATAGCATAGTGATTCAGTTATGGATATTATATTCCTTTTCATATTCTTTTTCATTATAGGCTATTACAAGGTATTGAATATAGTTCCCTGTGCTATACAGTAGGACTTTGTTGTTTATCTATTTTATATATAGTAGTATCTGCAAATCCCAAACTCCCAATTTATCCCTTCACCCCCACTTCCCCCTGGTAACCATAAATTTGTTGTCCACGTCTGTGAGTCTGTTTTGTAAATCAATTCATTTGTGTCTTTTTTTTAGATTTCACATGTAAGTGATATCATATGGTATTTTCCTTTCTCTGTCTGACTGACTTCACTTAGTATGGCAATTTCCAGGTCCATCCATGTTTCTGCAGATGCCATTATTTTATTCTTGTTCATGGCTGAGTAATATTCCATTGTACAAACTTACCACACACAACTTCTTTATCCAGTCATCTGGACATTTAGGTTGCTTCCACATCTTGGCTATGGTAAATAGTCTCACTGCCCTCTCTTAGTCCCTACACTTTGAATCCATCATCTCGGATCTGTGGTGGTGCTGTCCCCTACTTGTGCATGGTCTGCCGATCTGCTGCCATTGTTTTTGGTGCTGACCTTATTTTTTACCCACACGGCATCTTTTTGCTTCTCAGTATCGCCCACTGTATTAGTTGGCTCAGGTTGCCGTAACAAAATGCCACAGACTCGGGGCCTTAAACAACAGAAAACTATGTTCTCGCAGTTCTGGAGGCTGAGAGTGCAGAGTCAAGGTGTCAGCAAGGCTGGTTTCTCCCGAAGCATCTCTCCTTGGCTTTTGTAGACGGCCGCCTTTTCCCAGTGTGTTCATATGGCCTTTCCTCTGTGTGCCAACATCCTTGGGGTCTCTTTGCGGGAGCAGATTTCCTTTTTTTGTA
Organism: Camelus ferus; assembly: GCF_009834535.1. Classification (NCBI taxonomy): domain Eukaryota; kingdom Metazoa; phylum Chordata; class Mammalia; order Artiodactyla; family Camelidae; genus Camelus; species Camelus ferus. The sequence continues at coordinate 7,534,684 of NC_045709.1, forward strand.
AAGATACCAGTCTCATTGAATTAGGGTCCATCGATAAGAGCTCATTTAGCACTTTTAAAGGCCCCGTCTCCAAATAAATCACATTCTGAGGGGCTGGGGGCTAGGGCTTTACTGCCTGAATATAGGGGGATGTAATTCAGCCCAGCACGCACTCACCCCTGGTGTGGCTGGTAGCTGACTACAGCCCTTCCCTCAGCCTGGGTAAAGTGACTTTGTGCCTCTGCAAGGCTGCCCTTCCACGAGGCCCGGACCAAGCCTTTCTTGTTCACCAGCCCATCCCCAAGGTCCAGCACAAAGCCACATGGATCTGCCTGGGCCTGAGGCAGACCTTCAATAAATGCTACGAGCACAGGAGTGTGCTGTGCAAAGGGGAAGGGGCCCATTCACGCTTAAAGAGTGGGTGACTCTGGCTTGTGTGGACCCCCCTCCAGCCCACCCTCTCTCC